>NC_053489.1:35036161-36236161 GCF_905171775.1 Rana temporaria | reverse complement strand
AGGGGTGTGACCTCCTCTGTGCACGTTTTTTTCCCGCTGTCCATTCCCTCACTGTGGAAGAAGAGGTCTCTCTAATGCCTTTGGGGGAGGGGATATAATAAATCCAATAGAGCCCTGTTATATCTGAGTGGAAGAGCTGCGATATCGGTTTTAATTCGTAGTTGCTCTGTAGCTGAAGATTGAGATAGACTTTGGAAGATAAGAGTGTGCAGGAAAAGCCATATTGCTGCTTGAAATCTTGGCAGCATCCCACTTTAAAGCCTAAAATCACTTTATGGGCACTTGGAAGGCCCCCCGTCATGCTATGGACAGGCAGTAGTGCCTATTGTCTTCACTGTTGCAGAATGGCCTTTAGTTACGTGGAGCAAAAAGCAGAATGACAGATTAATTTTGATTGAAGCGTTAAAGAACATTTACGGCTTGCTTCATTCAATAAAGACCCAAGTCTTTTATCCAAAAAAACTAAGACAAAGTTTGTTTTTTCTGTTGAAGTTCCATTTTATTGTATTCTGTCAACTGCCATACTTTAATTTCAAAGTATTTTAAAAGGCAAATCTCTTTCGAAGATAATTCACTGCTTGGAGGACTCAACTTACCTCTTCAAGAGGCCACTCATGTTTTGAAGGCAGTGAAAAGTAGTGGTCCTTTTACATTCACTGTTTCTTAGTGTTGGTTGGCTTGGAGCCAAAAAGGTTGTTGGGCTTCCTTATCTTGGTGGCCTCTGTTTGGGTGGTGATGCCTTGTTTTTAGTAAATGAACTGAGCATGGGGCAAAGAATAAAAGGACATAAGTGACCCTAAGGCTCGGTTCACACTGCTGCGACCTGAAAGTGCAAATTCAGCCTGATTTTGAAGCAATTTCAGGGAACGCCTGTGTCATCTTTGTGTAATGTCGGATCCGAGTCACATAAAGTAAGATATGGATCCGGCTTTGAGGCAACTTCTATTAGTCTATGGGCACAAGTTGGATAGAAGTCACCTTGAAGTACAGGAACTTTTTCTGAAGTCAGAGGGACTTCAGTGGTGCCAATTAAGATGTCTCTCTCTCTCTCTTTGACTAACGTGGGATTTCACATGTTGCACAAGTTGGATCCCAAGTCGCGGCAGTGCGAACCGAGTCTTGGCAGACTGGTTTAATTCTTATTCTCTCCCTGCACTCTGCTGGATTTCTTGAACAGCCAGGTAACCAAGAACTGAAAGTGCTTTGTGGCGCCCATCCTAGCATACGGTTTTGTATGAAATGCTGCATACCTTTTAGAACAGACATGTTGACCTCTGAGAATAGAATCACAGATACCTTCATAAAGAGCCAGGCTTCCCTAATTGGAATACTGCAATATTTGTGGATTAGAATGTCAGGAATCTAGTATACTAAAAAGTAATTGTATATATTTAATATTACATTTGTGGATTAGAGAACTGCATCTTGCAACATTTTAATACTAGTAAATGTAATAAACATTTAATGGAGCACAAAAAAGCAAAACTGTGCATCATAGCTTTAAAAGGTTTGTAAAGGTTTGTTTTAAAAAATAAATTGTTATACTTGCCTCCTCTGTGCAAGGGTTTTTCACAGAGTGGCCCTGGTCCTCCTCTTCTGGGGTCCCCCAGTGGGGCCCCTGGCTCCTCCTCTTCTCAAGTGCCCCCATGGAGAGCTGCTTTCCATGGGGGCACTCATGCGGGCATGCTCCTAAGTCCTACTGCTGCGTTCATTGACATAGACAGCAGCACGCTGCTCCGCCCCCCCCCCCCCTGTCACTGGATTTGATTGACAGCAGCAGAACGATCTGGTTCAGATAAGTAAAATGGAATGCATTAAAGTGAAAAACCTTAGGGGGTCGATATTAATGTCAAAGCAAACCTGTCGGTTTTAAAAGCTCGCATTTAAGGCCCCCGTAGACGGCTCAAATTTCTGTTTTTCAGCACGCCAAAGAGAACAATCCTTGGATTTCCCCTGTCTACTCTAACAGCATAAATAGAGGAAATATTCGTGCAGCAATGGCACCTGTGGCTGCTGTCAAAGTGACTGTACCCAGCTTGGTGAAACCAGGAGGTGGTTGCAGGGCCACCCACAGATGGGATTTTCAAAAGATTTAGAAGAGTTTGGGTGAAATTTAAGCCATCTATGGGAGGCCTTAAAGGGATTTTAAACGTTATATACAGCAGGTATAGAAAATCGCCTTCTTAATAGCACACCAAGCCATTTGACTTCCAAATGTGATAATTGTGATTAGCTCAGCATGAAAAGAGATTTCCTGGAGCATTTCAGTCTCTGATGGTGCAGCTGAGGAAAACAATCAACTGTGGGTGGCAAGGCATGGTCAAAATATCTCTAGGATAAAGTTGTGGACAGGCACAAGTCAGATGGATACAAACACATTTAAAAAGGCTTCATCAATGCCTAGAAGCACAATGAAGTCTATTATTAAGAAGTGGAATGTATTTGTTACAACACAGACCCTACCATGAGACCTACAGCAACTCTGAAACAGTTGCAGGCATTTATGACAGAGTGGTCATTGTGTGCATGTGACAACAATATCACAAATTTGGTTGGATGGGAGGGTTGCAAAAAAAGACACTCCTCAAAGACCATGTGCTGACCACCATGACTAAGCTTTGCCAAAACACACCTTGAAGATTCTGAAGCTACATGGGAAAAAGATGTTCTGGTCAGATGAGACTAAAATTGAATTATTTGGCCTCAACACCAGACTTTAAACCCCATTGAAATGACTTTGAGGCCCCGTACTCACGACCAAACATGTCTGCTGAAACTGGTCCGCAGACCAGTTTCAGCAGACATGTTTGGCCGTCTGTTGGCCCGAGCGGACCATTTTCAGGCGGAGCGGACAGGTTTCCAGCGGACAACTGTTTCCTGGACTTGCTTTAAAACAGTCCGCTGGAAACCTGTCCGCCCGGACATGTACGGTCGTCTGTACAGACCTACCGTACATGTCCTGCCGCCTGCATCCCTCGCATGCGTCGAATGACTTCGACGCATGCGTGGAAGCATTTTAAAGGCGGGCCGCCCACGTTGTCGCGGCGACACCGCGTCATCGACGCGGCGACACCGCGGACACGCCCCGCATAATGTTTACGCGCGGACTTCTGTTCGATGGTGTGTATAGCCATCGAACAGAAGTCCCCGGGCAGTCCCCGGCCAGACATGTCCGATGGAAACGGTCTGCAGACCGTTTTCATCGGACATGTCCTGCCGTGAGTACTAGGCCTGAGTCTTCGAACGCTCACCATCAAATTTAACTGAACTTGAGCAGTTCTGCTAAGAAGAGTGTGCAAATATTGCAAAGTCTAGATGTGCAAAGTTATTAGGTAAGCATTTAGGGGGTCTGAGCACAAAAGTTTTTTTTACCTAATACAGAGTATTAAAACAAATCATCCTTTACAGCCACTTTTAAAGTGGTGGTTCACCCTAAAATCCACTTTCTGTCACTAGATCCAGCATACTGCTGACATCTGCAGTATGCTGGATTTTTTTTTTGTACTTATCGTTTTATCCGTATGTCTGCTCCGGCTCCGAGCGGCGTATCCTTCCGGGTATAGGCGTTCCTAAGTAAAGCGCAGTTGATTGACGGGCTTGGATAGCGCGTCACACCTTCCGGAAATAGCCGACGTGACTCTCGGCAATTTACGGTGCCTGCGCAGTCAGCTCTACACGGCAGGCGCAGGCACCGTATAGCGCCGTAAGCAGCCGAGAGTCACGTCGGCTATTTCCGGAAGGTGTGACGCGCTATCCAAGCCCGTCAATCAACTGCGCTTTACTTAGGAACGCCCATTCCCCGACGGATTCCCCGCTCGAGCCGGAGCAGACATACGGATCAAACGATAAGTACAAAAAAAAAAAAAAAAAATCCAGCATACTGCAGATGTCAGCAGTATGCTGGATCTAGTGACAGAAAGTGGATTTTAGGGTGAACCACCGCTTTAAGTTAAAAAATTAAACCAAGATCAAAGCACTATGAGGAATATTTGGCTAACAAATAGATACAGGGGCAATGTAGAGTTTCCTCTTAGATTGAACTTTTACCTTTAAATGTTTAAAATGGCTGACAAGCTCACTTTAAATTGGTTTGTATTTCAAATATCATTACAGCTGCATAGCACAGTGTTGCAGTTTTAGTAAGAACCATGAAGAAGGAATAAGTGGCTGCATTCTTACTGGCACAGGGTACAAACGCAAAGCCAATTCTCTGTTGCTTTAGGAGGTGGTCCACCTCACCTCTGAATGCTTGTAAATCCAAGCATAGTTGACACAAGTCACTCCTTACCAACCCCCCCCCCCCCCCCCGGGTTTGAATCAAATATGCACTTTGATTAACGCCAATCTAACAACTTGAAGACCCTCAGATTCTACTGGGCACGAAGTCCCTTCAACCTATACTATTTTATGCTTGCTTCACGACAGCTCTGTCTTGTACCTTTAACTTAAATTTTAAGCATCATCAACAGCTTATAAAATGATCGAGCAATTTACACTCCCTGACCATGCCCGCTGTATCATCAGGTTTAACAGTCCATGTTAACACTGTGCAAATACTTTTTCTATATTGGGGCAGCAGTACTCCATTTTCGACTTTCAAATTTTTTACAGCACTCACTTCTGTAAAAAGTAGGTTTCACAAATCTCTATGCCTCCCATCTGTTTAAAGCAGTTATAAAGACAGAAGGTTTTTTCCTGATGCATTCTATGCAAAACCTTCTGTGTGTAGCAGCATCCCCTAATTACCTACCTGAGCCCCTTTTCTTGCCAGCGATGTCCTCGATCCCCTTAGCCATCCAGGACACTCATCCTGATTGGCTGAGACAGCAGCGGGGCCATTGGCTCCCATGGCTGGCAGTCAGCCAATCAGGGGAGAGAGGGGGTAGGGGCCAGGTCAGGGCTCCGTGTCTGAATGGATACACAGAGCTCTGACTCGGCTTGGGTGCCCCCTGTAACAAGCTGCTGGCTGTGGGGTACTCAAAGGAGGGTAAGGGCTAGCAAAGAGGGACCCGAGAAGGAGGATCCGGGCTGCACTGCGCAAAATCAACTGCACAGAGGGGGTAAATAGAACATGTTTGTTTAAAATAAATAAAAAAAATGTGCCTTTACAATCACTTTAAGCTATTGAGGAGTTGGTTCAGGAGTCCAAGCATTTCATTGATTAAAGAAAACCGTAATACAAGGTGTGACCGTCATCTGCACAGCCAATGCTTGTTGCTGCCCCATTTGGTTTGTGCCTGTGGCAGAAGCCATTTTGTATATTGAAAAATGTTAAACACGTATTCATTTGGAAACAGTGATATCTTGGATGAATTCTTTAAGCAAAATGTATAAATGACATTGTAGTTAAGGGAGAGGTTCACATGAAAAGTGAAATATTGATCTGAAAGCACAACTTGGCTTACTTTTGTTTGTGGGGTCTGGGGAGGGGCGGTTCCAGTCATATCTTTTACATACCAACCACTTCCACTCCTTAAAGCCCATAGGGGCCCACTTAAGTTATAGCTTCAAGGCTTTGTTGACTAGTCTGTTTTATAAATGACACAAATTTACAGTAGCCTTTATACACTGTCTTTGGCAGCTTGTTTTGAGTTTAGTGAATTACCATTTCTGAAAATTTTGCTCCAGAACCTTTTAGCAAAGTATATTCATCAGTCAGTACCTGCTTTCTCTATAGATTCCTGAGATTGATCTACTACCACCAGCAGAGACCAATACTTTTTACCTGTGAGTGTGAAGCTTCCTGTGGTGAAAGCAGTAATCAAAGAAATACAGGGGTTGGACAAAATTATGGAAACAAGTATGGTATAAGAACTAAATCGTTACCAAATATGGTGTTGGTCGCCCTTTGACTTCCAAGATGGCCTGAATTCTCCTGGGAATTGATAAATATAAGTCTTGGAGGGTGGATAATGGAATCTGATACCACTGTCCTTTCGGTCTGTTGACCGTGCTTTTGCTCATCAGATGGCGTTTTCCCGGAAACTGTATATGCCGTCCTAACCTTTGATACTGCACCTCGCGACACTGTAAATTGGCAACTTCAGTCAGAGGTACCAGCTACGCGAACACCAACAATTTGCCCTCTTTGAAGCTCAGGAAGCTCTGATATGACTGTATTACTAGCAGTGAATGACAGTGTTAGCTAGGTGCCTCATCGCAGCAACATTTTTTTTACATCGCTTCCACTTTCAACACCAAACATGTCGTCACTTTTACACCTGCAAATCATGTAGTGTTTCCATATTTTTGTCCAACCCCTTTAATTTCCTCAATATGCTCTACGTGGCTAAAATGTTGCGGGCAACTCAACCACTACCCTTATCCAGTATGAGCTTGTTGGGTATTCTATTCCAAAACCTTGGTCACTACTATAGAGTCGCCCCTCTACCCCTGCAGCTATAACGGCCTCTAGTTTTCGAATTTGGAGTGTGTCTGTGGGAATTTGTAACTATTCATTCAAAAGGGCCATTTCTGAGGTCAGGTACAGATGTTGGGTGACCTTGGCTCATGTTCCAATTTATTCCAAAGGTGCTCAGTAGGGTTGAGGTCAGGGCTTTATATGAGCTATTTCAAGTTCCTCTTTGTCAGACTGGTCAGATGCTGTCTTTATGGGCCTGGTTCTGTACACCTGAACGCAATAACAGGGAGGGATCTCGACACATTTTTCGGCCTATACTCTTCTCGGCACAGCTCAGAATAGAATGCATCACTCCAAATGTGCTATGAATTTGTTGATTCAGTAGCATGCTTGTAATGGTATATGGCAGGGATAAATACATTTAGATGAAAGGCTTAGTTTAGGTCACTATGCTGTATAGTTTTATGCCTTGTTGGCTTATAGCTGCCCTAGTCGGTGTTCTAAAAATTAAAGCCCATGCAGTTGAAGCAGAAATTTCCTAAATAACGAGGCCCACTTATGAAGCTTCTGTTGAGCAGTTAAAATGGAACTTTACCCATAACAACTTGATACAAATAAAATTCTTGAGCAAGGAACATAAATTTCAAATTAATAATTTTGCTACCATAATTGTGTGTTGTAAATTGCTTCCAGCATTGCTTCTGTTTCTGCTTACTGGAAACAGCCCTTTTGCTAAAGCCCAGAACCCCAGCAGTAAATCGTAAAGCGGAACTAAACCCATCAATGTAGCGATTTCAAAAAGTTACGTTCCTGGAATCTCGGGATTGCTAAGAGCCCTTTCAGACGTGGGGACCGTATGTCCGCTTTTTCATCCATCCGTTTGCGGATGAAAAAGGGACATACATTGGTCCCTATGTGATTGCGGGTGTCAGCGGATAAACATCCGCTGACACCCGTAATCACCCGCCTCCGCAAAGATCCGATTTTGCCGACGGAAGAATGTCCTATTTTTTTCTTCCGTCATCAGATCGGATGAACACGGACATGCGGTCCGTGTTCATCTGATCCCCCCATAGGGGAGAGCGGAGAAAAGACAGGGCGGTCCCTGCACAGTGTGTGGGGACCGCCCTGTCAGCCGCCGGCTCAGCGGGGATATACGGAGCGATCCCCGCTGAGCTTACGGACACACGGAGGCGGATCATTACTGATTCGCCCCGTGTGAAAGGGCCCTAACTCACATTTTCTTGTGTCCTCAACCAAACTGTCAAACCATCAGATGGCTGGTGTCATAAGTGATCGCATTTGTGGCACCATGGCAGTTGCTGATTAAACAGAAGCAGCTTACTGTAAAGGATAGGAGGGTTTAATTCTGCTTAAAGGCTGTCAGCAGATTGATCTACAAGATCTACAAACTCGGCAATGCCTAAAAATAGAGAATAACCAACTATGTGCAGAGCATATTACTGGATTTTACACAGTATAGGCACTTATTTTAATGTTTTACGTAGCTACACCTGCAAAAGGGGCCAGCCTGAAGTCATTTAGCAGGACTTCATTTTCTGAATAAAGTTCCACTATAAAGGTAAATCCACAAATCTTTTTAGGTCCTTTTTGTGGCTGTTATGGGTAAAATCGTCAGTCCTACTGTTGGATGGCAGTTTGTTGTCTGGCATTGCAGAAACCAACCAACTTCTAAGGGGAAAGGATTGGTTGGGCATTTTTCAAAATCATCTTCTTTACTATTGTGCCTAACATAAGTCAGCACTGTTTCTGTCCTGTGAAGCGCCCCCCTCCTCCTTCATTGGGTTTATCATGCATTAATGTTTGTGTCCAAGTTGTAGCCTGAATGACTTGAGAATGGTAAAAGTACATTCAGGGCTGTCACAAACCAGCAGTGATGTTGGGAACTCTATAGTGAGTCCTAGGTCTTTCCAACATTGGTCTCCTCTCCTCTTGCATGTTCAAGTTTTTTTTTTTCTACAGCATTAGACTGGTGGGCAGCCGAATGACGTGTCGTGGTGTAATCTGGACCATCCTCTCTCCTGGTGTCAGACTAGAAGGGGGATGTGTGCAAATGCAGAACAATAGACTCTCCCACTTTAAATGATTCAGCTTGGAAATCGGGGGGGGGGGGGGGGTTTCCCCAAGAACTGAGTTTATTTGTTATGGAGTTCTTCTCCAGAAACCAGACCTCCTAAATACGGTCAACCTAGCCGACGTACGTTTTATCATTTCACTGCTTACACTAAAAGAAAACACTTTGTATACATAGTTGAATGCAGATAACCGGACAATTTCTGTGACTTCCAAGTAATACTGAATGAGTTTACTTACATCACTGTCAAACCTTTTCGGCCCAGGTGCCCCATCACAACACAAGATGGTCAAACATTTTTAATTGTTTTGGTTGAGCATGCACATGAGCATATGTAGATACAGGATCATTTGACAGTGTCTAACTAGGCTTCCTACTATTTGTGCACTGTTTTATTTTTATTTTTTCAGATTATGTATTTTAGTCTCTTGCTGTTTTAATTTTATTTAAAACACTACTTTGTATTCCTTTTAACCGATTTTTATGTTGGTCAAACTAGCTAACGCAATCACTGGATGTATGTGGGTGTTTAGAGAAGTAATGACATGCCTAGCTTTAATTATTATTTTTTTCCCCCCTTCCACTTTCATTTTTTTAAATATTTTCTTTTTTCTTCAGAAAAAATTTAACTTTAAACCGTTGTTTGGTTTAAAGGCGAATGCACTTGATGGCTGTTGACATACTAAAGTGTATGTGTTGCCTGCACACTAAGCTTTATTGAATAAGGACAAAGAATGGTTGGTGTACATATGGTAGTATTGGCTCCATGTGGATTTTTCTGTAGCTAGCATTGGACTCCATTCACGCTTGTGCAACTTGGGATACCCCATGGTTCCCCATGTTTTCCAATGATAACCATTCATATATGTGCAACTTAGGCCCCGTACACACGTCCGAGAAACTCGACGGGCAAAACACATCGTTTTGCTCGTCCAGTACCTTGTGAAGCCGCCAAGGATATCGGCGAGCCAACTTTTCCCATTGACTAACGAGGAAATAGAGAACATGTTCTCTTTTTGGCCCGACGAGATCCTCGTCGGTTTCCTCGGCGAAAAGTGTACACACGACTGTTTTTCTCTGCAGAATACGTCTCCCATTGAGTTTCTGGCTGAATTCTGCCGAGAAAACCGGTCGTGTGTACGGGGCCTTAAAGTTGCAGTGACTTCAAATAGTTCATGCACTACTTTGGTCTGACTTTCATGCAACTTGAGGGCCATAGACTTCAATGTTAACCCAGAAAAGTTGCATGAAAGTTGTACCTGAATGTTATACAATGCAACAGTTGTGCAGCAGCTGTTCATTATCACTGGTCAAAGACAGTCGTGCCAACGTTGCACTCTGGAGTCGTACAAGTGAGAATGGAGCCTTAAGGTTCTTTAATGCTCTGATTTTGCAAAGGAGGAATCTGAATGTATGTTCAAGATTAACAGAAGCTGAATCAGTTATGCTGGCCACATATGTATTAATCCCACATGCTGTTGATGGAATCAACCAAAGATCGATCATATTGGATTGTCTAAAAAGTTCCATTCATTTCAGCTAATCTTCCCAGTATCATTTTGGGTGATATTGACTCAAAGGCAGAAGATTGTGTCACTTTCACTCGAACAAACTAATTTATTTACACATGGAACGGTTGTCACAGCATAGTTAATGTTGGAGCAATGTGGGCAAGTTTTGCTGTTTCCGTACTCTTTGTCACATTTCACCAATAACACGGTTTGGAAGAGATTTCTGAAAGTAAATATGAGGCATATACGGCCAACATAACTAACAGTTCTACCTTCAGGCACAATGATGAATTTAGCCCAGCATGCAGTAACCCATAGCAACCTATCAGGAACCCTTTTACATCGTAAAATTGGAGGAAGTCCTAGGAATTGGGTAACCAACATGCCTGGTATGTAGACCACCAGGGGGCCTAAAGTGACACTTTTTACTTTGCCTATTCATTGAGCAATTTAATTTCCTTCAACCAGTGGTGAAGGAAAGAAATTGCATAATGTATAGCCAGCCTTAGCACAAAGTCCTCCTACAGACGTTTTGTTAAATGAGGCCTATGGGATTTTTTGATAAAGCAAATGCACAGAGCAACCGCAATAACCAAAAACTTGCAGTAGCCAATCAAATCCCTGTTTACTGCAGGCTAGGTCAGTAAAAGACATTCTGTTTGGTTGCTATGGATTTCTGCCGTTTCCATGTTTGTACAATCTGCTATAAATTTACCATCGATATACATGGCTGGGTATGAACTGAATGGGTTGTTGCATAAACATAGTTGCCTGTAAATTGTGCATTCCATTTGTATGATTTGTACAGTGCACCTAAGAGCCGGTTCACACTGGGGCGTCTCGTCAGGCGACTCAGCCACCTGACAAGTCGCATCCCATTCTATTCACCAGAACCGTTCTAATAGGAGCGACGCAAGTCATTCCGACTTAGAAAAAGTTTCTTGTACGACTTCGGGGGCGACTTGCATTGACTTCTATACAGAAGTAATTTTGCAAGTCGCCACTGAAGTCGTCTTAAGGACGCCTTGCCGAGTCGCCCCCGAAGTCGTGCCGCCACAGTGTGAACCGGCTCTAAGATTTACTCAAATCATTTCGTATGAAAGTATAAATAAAGGCAAAAGTTTTTCTTTAATTTTGGATAGAGTGGAGATGGATTTAGTACACCTGACAGGTTTTTATTGCTGTCTGTGCCCCTGTTAAGGAGATTCACCCTCTCTATTTGTCCTTTTTACCATTATCGAAAAAAGTAAAAAAAAAAAAAAAAGTTTTGGGTTGTCCCCGAAAAAGTAATAGGAGATATTTTCCAATGGGCGACACTAATTCTGGTGACCTGGGGTACCCCAAGGGATTTTCTCTCACTTCCTGTTTTGACTGTGGGACAGGAAATGAAGGGAAATCTCCCTAATGGTAAACAGATGGCAAAAAATTATTAAAAAGCCCTCTCATACTCTATCAAAAATGTAAAAAAGTTTTGTCGATCGTTCCTATTTGAAGGTTTACATAAATCATCCTTTCACTTCATATCTTGGCAAATCCAAGAGTCACCATGCATGTTGGAACTAGTGGTGCACCGAAATGAAAATTCTGGACCAAAGATTCAGGAAGCACTTGGCCGAAACCGAAAATGGACAGTTTTAAAAAAAAATATATATATATATATACAGTACAGACCAAAAGTTTGGACACACCTTCTCATTCAAAGAGTTTTTCTTTATTTTCATGACTATGAAAATTGTAGATTCACACTGAAGGCATCAAAACTATGAATTTACACATGTGGAATTATACATAACAAAAAAGTGTGAAACAACTGAAAATATATTTCATATTCTAGGTTCTTCAAAGTAGCCACCTTTTGCAGCAGACACATCTCTAGAACTGTTAAAGTGGTAGTAAACCCTCCTATCATTTTCAGCCAAGGTAGCTGCCATCTTGGCCTCTGTTTAATCTACAGCTGCCATAATGCTGCACATGTGATCAGTTATGACACCAACCATTGGATGGTTTGACAGTTTAGTTGAGAGCACAACCAATGGGAGTGTTACATTTCCGGCATGTGCCAGAAAGGTAACTGTTTTATGGATGGGTTTACTTGAATCAGGCCTTCATGGTAGAATATCTGCTAGGAAACCACTGCTAAAGAAAGGCAACAAGCAGAAGAGACTTGTTTGGGCTAAAGAACACAAGGGATGGACATTAGACCAGTGGAAATCTGTGCTTTGGTCTGATGAGTCCAAACTTGAGATCTTTGGTTCCAACCCCCGTGTCTTTGTGCGACGCAGAAAAGGTGAACGGTTGGACTCTACATGCCTGGTACCCACCGTGAAGCATGGAGGAGGAGGTGTGATGGTGGGGGGGTGCTTTGCAGGTGACACTGTTGGGGATTTAATCAAAATTGAAGGCATACTGAACCAGCATGGCTACCACAGCATCTTGCAGCGGCATGCTATGAATGAATGAATGAATGACTTGTATAGCGCAACGCATTCGAACTGAATCGCCTCTGGGCGCTTTTTCCAGCCAGTATCTGGTTGGCTTGTGCGGTCATTTTACCCCGAAGGATCAAGACACGCTATTCCATCCAGTTTGCGTTTAGTTGGACCATCATTTATTTTTCAACAGGACAATTACCCCAAACACACCTCCAGGCTGTGTAAGGGCTATTTGACCAAGAAGGAGAGTGATGGGGTGCTGCACCAGGTGACTACCTCTTGAAGCTCATCAAGAGAATGCCAAGAGTGTGCCAAGCAGTAATCAAAGCAAAAGGTGGCTACTTTGAAGAACCTAGAATATGAAATATATTTTCAGTTGTTTCACACATTCATAGTTTTGATGCCTTCAGTGTGAATCTACAATTTTCATAGTCATGAAAATAAAGAAAACTCTTTGATTGAGAAGGTGTGTCCAAACTTTTGGTCTGTACTGTATATATTATATTATATTTTTTTAAATATATTTGTATTATATTTGACTTTCTGATTATTATCATGAATTTAAAATGCATTGCCCCTGGTGTGTTAAAAATCTTGCTCTCCACATTTTTAGCAAAAAAAAAACGTGCCTCCCTATTGAAAATGCAGCACCCGTGTTGCGTTTTTCAGTCACGTGACCGTTTTTCTGGCGCCGATTATAGCCACCTTCTTTTTTTTTTTTTTTCTATCGGCAAACCCTATTTTCGGCGGCCAATGTATCGGTGCATCCCTAAGTTACAACTTGGCCATGCAGTCTTTGTACAATCATTTTTTCGATGTACCAAAATCTATCCTATCAATTCATATCTAATCGGGCAGAAACTTGCTTTACAGATCTAAAGGAGATTGTACAAATCAGACGGTAACCGATGTGGTGAACTTGAACTGTAATGTGCATGAAAGCACAGATTGTACAATTGAATTGTACCACGTGGGGCCAGCTTAATGTCTTTGCCTTATTGAATGAGCTAGTGTGCTGTGGATAAGTACACCATTTTGCAGTGACAAATCAGAATGTGTGGGCATCGAAAGTCGTGTGGTGTCATTATTCCTAATATTACTTTGTGTCTTCCTTATTTTCTTTTAGAAAAAGTTGCTCACCACCCCCCCCCCCCCAATTATTTCAGGATTTTTACGAGTGCGAATCTTACCGGTCTGGTAACCATTCGCTTCCCCTCTTGGTTCTGAAGTGGTTACATACACAATGGGTTATTTGTCATAACGCAAAGTGCAGAAACCCATCACAGCCAATCAGAATTCGTTTTTTATTCTGTCGAAGCTTTAAGCTTCTAATATCTGGCTGTAATGGTTTACAGTACTCCACTGCTGTTTGCGCTATGCTAAATTATGTTTTTTTTTTATTTATTTATTTTTTTGTTCTTGTTTTTTTCTTTTTATTTTTTTTCTTTTTATTTTTTGTTTGTTTTTTATCTCTTACTCCACTTTCATCTAGTTTTTGGTCTTCTGGGGCAGGGAGGGGAAGAAATAAGAGTGTTATTATAAATACATATATTTTTTGGTGCAAGACGAGACCTTCTGTTTTTGAAAACGTCTGTAGAATAAAAGTTACAACTATTTTAAGACCGAATAAAATAGAGTGAATTATTTAAACAATGTTGCTTGTGCTTTTATTGAAAATCTGACCCTTCTCTACAATGCTTTGACCTGAAATGTCTGGGTTGCATCGAGTTTTGTCTTCCAGGATGTTGTGGTTTTAAAGAGAATGTCACTAATTTTCATTTTTTAACTTTGTCATTTTGTGGTTTGACAGTTATTGGATGCCAGATGGCGGATTCCAAAAGCTGAACTCCGGCCTTCCCTTCAGTCTTGCACAGTTGTACAGGCTCCTCTCCTGTATTGAAATTGCTTACACACCTCACACTGCGAGCGACTCGCAATGTGCACTAGAAGATGCAGCAAGTCAAATAGGGCCTGGCTTATTTCTGCCCCACCCATGTCCCTGGCTCTCCCCATTCACTGAATTCCATTTTTTTTCAATTATCTAGTCTCGATATCTAATGTGGGCAGTACTGGTCTGCACGCAAATACATTGGCCCAGATTCACAAAGGAGATACGACGGAGTATCTCAGATACTCCGTCGTATCTCTCAGAGTATCTATGTGACTGATTCATAGAATCAGTTACGCATAGATATCCCTAAGATCCGACAGGTGTAATTGTTTTACACTGTCGGATCTTAGGATGCAGTACCGCGGCCACCGCTGGGGGGAGTTCGCGTCGTTAACCAGCGTCGGGTATGCAAATTAGGAGTTACGACGATCCACGACGGTTTTTCGCGTTCGCTACGTCGCCGCTAGTCTAGTTTCCCGTTGCAAAGTTAGTCGTCGTTTTTGGTGCCTTAACTTTAGTCAGCAAACGTATTGCTGTCTAAAGTATGGCCGTCGTTCCCGCGTCGAAATTTAAAACTTCACGTTGTTTGCGTAACACGTCCGGGAATACGGAATTACCCTACGCGCGTCGCCGTTCGGAAAAATTACGTCACTTCGCGCAAAGCACGGCGGGAGTTACGAAACGGAGCATGCGCAGTAGGTCCACGCCCATTTAAATTACGTGGGCTTACGCCGGAGGCAAGTGCTTTGTGAATCAGGCACTTGCGATGAAAACTTGCGGCGGTGTAACGTATACGATACGTTATGCCGCCGCAATTCTACCTGAATCTGGCCCATTGAGCCTAGTAATCTCAAGCAACCACCTACTATAAAGCCCTTTTGATATTTGCATAACTCCTCCCAAGAGCCAGCCCACTGCTTGCATCAGGACTAAAGCTGGCCATAAATGGTTTTGAATCTCCACTGGTTCAGAAGGGACCAGCAGAGATTTGATCCGTCTATGGGCAGGCTGATTAGTCCATCCATCAACTTGTGTACAACCTAAATGTCCTATTTCTAGCGATTATTATCAGTGGCTGTAGCCACTAGCAATAATCATTGTGTTCTTCCGGCAGGGACAGCTCCCCAAACCCCACCATCACACTGGGAGAACACAATAGCGCCACGAGAGGGATTCCCCTATCAACACTTGCGGTGTTGAGGGAATCGATTGTTTTCTTTCCTGCAACCACAGGAAAAAAAATTGCAAAATCTATGGCCTGCCTAAGGGCTCTTGAAAACAGTGCTGAGGCAATAAGGCAGATAATAGCTGGGGAGAAGGGCCAACAGAGTGCTGTATAAACAAAAGCTTCTTGAAAACTTCACAGCACCCTGCTGGTCCTTTCACCAGTTATTCTTTGTAGACATTGTCTAGAAAAGCACAGATGTCATGTCGGTGATGTCACTGGGTCCAAAATATGGTATGTAATAAAAATGGAAATATTTGATTTAAATAGTTAAGTAGCATGTAGATTAACCACTTGCCTACTGGGCACTTATACCGCCTTCCTGAATAGGCCAATTTTGAGCTTTCAGTGCTCTAAAAATTTTCCCTGGTTCACATTGATGCTACTTTGAAACCATGCTACTTCACTTGAAGTAGCGCGATTTTAAAGTGCCACGGTCAGCGCGATTTCAGCTGCTACTTGATAGACATTTGTGTGGCTTCATGCCCAGATGTCTATTGAAGTTGTACCTGAAATTGTCAAAGTAGTGCAGAAACTACTTTTGGAGCGGTAAAATCGTTGTCGCACCGATTGGACCAGTGCCATTGCTTCCAATAGACTGCGACTTGTCATGCGATTTGATCTCTCAAATTGCGCCATCGTGAACCTAGGCTTTGAATGGCAATTACGTAGTCATGCAACCTCTGTACCCATATGAAATTTTTGTCCTTTGCACACAAATAGAGCTTTCATTTGGTGGTATTTAATCACCACAATTTTTGTGCCATCATTAAAAAAAAGACCAAAAATGTTGTAAAATAAAAATGCATTTTCTTTGTTTCTGTTATAAAATTTTGCAAATTAGTAATTATTATTCATAAATGTTGGACAAAAGTTATACTGCTACACATCTTTGGTAAACATAACCCAAATAAGTGATATTATTTGGTCTTTGTAAAGGTCATAGGGTCTACAAGCAATACTGCCAATCATTGAAAATTGATCACAACTGATGTACTAACGACTGATCTTGAATCACTAACAAGCCAGGACAGTACAAAAAAAAACCCAAATCACCTCTTTTTGGAAAGTAGACATTCCAAGGTATTTAGTAAGAGGCAAGGTGAGTTTTTTTTTAAGTTGTAATTTTTTTCCCATAATTCTTTGCAAAATGAATATTTTCTCTTTTCGTCCATGGATGGACACAGCTCCTTATATTCTTGACTTGTGGGTTATGTTCCTGTTCTATAGGAGAGGACAGTCCTCTTCTATAGAACAGGAACATAAACCAGTCAAAATTTACAGAGGCTGTAAGGATTTTACGGTGGGTACAAAAAATCCTATTTTCTCTTTTCATCCATGGACGGACATAGCCTCTGTAAATCTTGACTTTTGGGTTATGTTCCTGTTCTCTAGGAGAGGACTGTCATCTCCTATAGAACAGGAACATAACCCACAAGTTAAGAATATAAGGAGCTGTGTCCGTCCATGGACGATAGAGAAAAGGATTTTACGGTGAGTACAAAAGATCCTATTTTTTATTACACTAAATTGTCATATTAACAGGTTATTTCTCTCACATGACATATGCATACTTGCAACTACACCCCAAGACACATTCTGCTACTCCTCCTGAGTATGGCGATACCACATGTGAGACTTTTTCACAGCCTGGCCACATACAGAGGCCCAACATGCAGGGAGCACCTTCAGGTGTTCTAGGAGCATAAATTACATATCTAATTTCCTGACTACCTGTCACACTTTTGAAGGCCCTGGAGCACCAGGACAATGTAAACGTTCAGAATTTTTTTTTTTTACATGTTTTTGGAAAATGTGTAAAGAAAATGAAAATGCATTTTTTTTTGAACACCACAGACGCTGATGAGGATCCACTGGTAAGCTGGCACTGATGAGCACTCACTAATGTGCAGTATTGGTCACTGATGAGCACTCCCTGATGAGAACTGTAGGGCACACAGCATTAAGCCAAATCAAGCTGCTGTGGTGTTTCTCTCTCCTCTCCCACCCACCAATGTAGAATGTGAGGAGAGAGAAACCCTGCAGCAGCGTGAGCTGAACCGGGCATGATCCTGGTTTGTTGACCAAGTGATCGCTCCATCATTGGACTGATTGATCACGTGGTAAAGGGCTGCTGTAATTGGCCCTTTACCCCAATCCACAGACCCAGCGCTCACGGACACTTGCAGATGTGCGCGCGAGTACAGGAGGCAGTCATATGAGGGCCTCCCTGCACTAGTTGGCCGTGCTGTAGCCATCATTTGACTATAGCACTGTCAGGAAGTGGTTAAATGGGGCTAGAAAAGGCAAAATACAAACATATTAAGCTTCAGGGAAAAATAACAATTGTGCGGCCGCACTCTAAAAGTAAATACCTTTATTTTTTTTATTTTTTTTTTTTTTTTTTTTTTCCAACAATGTTTTTTATTAAGGATTTTAGAAAAGATACAGTACATATAACGACAATGGATATACACAGTGAAGAAGTTACCCGAAAGTGTCACACTCCCCTTGTGCCATTGCTCACAACATATTACGTATAATGAATTTATACAACCAAAGTAACAGTAACATGGCATGTTTATGGCTGGCGGACCCACCACCGCCCACAACTATGGCAGTTCCAGGTAGCCCTCGGGTGCAGAGGATCCCAGCCAAGACCACCCCCTCCAGTCCCTCACAAATGGCCGGAGCGGCAGTCCCAACCAGAACTCCCCATCCCCGCTTTACGTGGGCATGCGGAAGTGTCCACCCGCCCTATGCTCAAAAACCAGGAACGTTCAGGTATCTCACATTTAACCATATCACAAATATGCAGTGAAGAAAAGGAAAAATAAAGTAAATACCTTTATTAATCCATGGTCCGTACAAACATTGGATAAACAATCTAATGCGTTTCACACCATTAATGCCGCTGCTTAGTCATTCTACAATGATATATATATATATATATACACAAAAGGAAATGAAAAAAGTCCTAAATGTCTTGCAAGTTGACGCCCATAAAATCACGTGAAAGGACGAGTCCAGACAGCTAATAAATTAAGCTTCAGCTTTAAAGTAGACGTCATATAAAAAAATCTCAATAAATCAAGTGTTGAAAGTACTTTTCAGTATATTTAAATCTGCAGCTTTAATTTTAACCACTTCCAGTGCAGGCCTTTTCTGTCACTTTTTGTTCACATGTAACAATGAGTATTTTTTGGTAGAAAATTACAAACATTTTTTATTTATTTTTTTAAAGCAGAGGTCCTAGAGAATAAATTGGTGGGTTGGCATAGAAAACTTGTCTCCTATATTGTACTGCATCCATAAACCATGTATATCATTTCAAAAACAGAACATAGAATGTCGGACTTTAATGGTACAAGAACAGGACTAACGCAACATTTCAATAAAATCTAAATCTTTAATAAAAATAATCTAGTAAAACCTTACGAGAGCAGATCTCTGACATTAGGCTGTATATGTTCGAAAAGACATGTATAACTTTGCTGAACTATCCAAGAGGTCAACGCGTTTCGCATTGGTACGCTTCTTCAGGACCTTTCATATCTTGGCAGCAAAGACAGTCGGCCTAACTAGATAAACAAACAGAAGATAAATATTGTTGTTGCATCATTTGTATATCATGATGTGTCATTTTGTGGCACCTACATAACCCCTGGGAGAGATGATTAGGAGATGGTGGTGGACGGTTGGTCTTAAGGAAACAGTTACTTTAGGTGTAATATACAAGGGTTATCAAGGTGGCAATATGTCCCCGCCTACATAAAAAAACAATAACTTTTTCTCAAACTCCATATAAGCGGCTATGGTAGGAAAGCACATAGGCTATAAAGGAATACACTTATACAAAATCGAGGGACAGAAGGGAAAGTGTATTACCACTCCAGGTGGATCAATGGAAAAAACCTCTCCTCAGGATAGGGCTGGGGAAAAATCGATTTGAATCGTGAATGGAGTTGCAAGGTCAAATCTATTCAGATTTTCATCAAATGATTTTTTTTCACCAGGATCGGCGCTGACACCGCGCCGGTCATGAGAAGCTGCGGGCAGGAGTTTTTAGGCGAGGCTGGACGCTGCGGACTAGGCCTAAAGCCGCGGACTCGCCTAAAGACTCCTCCCCTCAGCTCCTCAGGACCGGCGCGGTGTCCATAAAAAAAAAAAAAAAGATTAGAATCGTGAATCGTTTTTTTTTTTTTAATCGCTAACTTTTTTTAGTAGAAAATCGCCCAGCTCTATCTCTGCATTGAAGCAGCAGGTGCAGGGTATGCATATAGCAATTAGGTAAGGGAAAGTTCTGGACAGCCGCACTCCAAAAAAATTAGCCTTGATTTGTAAAAAGATATCAAAAATACATACCACAGCAAAATATAGGACCGAAGAGCTGACGCGTTTCACACTTTCAACAGTGCTTAATCCTAGCTACACAACCACCAAAATGAGTTTCACTTATATAATTCTCCATATTGGACATGTGACCAAATGTGCGATTGATTAAATCCACTTAATTTGCTAGTCATGATTTCCGATTGAATCGAATTAACGTGTGGTTGAATATAGGTGCTCATGAATATATCTAAGTGAGTGAAGGTAAAAAAACTAAAAATAATTTAAATAAATTCCATAATGTGATTATAGATACTAAATCACTGTGCATGTGTATATACAAAAAATTATCTGAAAATATAAAAATATGAAATATATTGTGTACAAAATTTAGGAATAATGAAATGTGAAATGATGTGACTAAATTACTAATAATGAAGAATGTTCATAAACCAATAAACACAACCTTACAGAAATATGTATAAAGAATGTATACTTATATATACTTCAAGAACAATAGACCTCTATTGTGTGCCATAAAGCTACAAATATCAAAAAAGAGATAGGACCCTGCACATGTAAACTATGAATATAGGCACTTACTATCACAGAGATTTCTTTGTATACAAAAAACAATCATTATTAAAAATAGAAACAAAAATATATTAAAACCAAAAACATTGTACCATAAAACACGCACAAGATTTATAATGTGCACCAATGATTATGTCCAGAGATTTCTCAACACATCTAGCATAAAGGCTGATCGGGTTATTGGAAAATTCAAACAATATTGTGAGCATTCTTGTCAAATGGAAGAAGGGAAGTAGGCATGGGAAAATAAAGCAGAAACCACATAAGAAATTTAGAACTACCTAGACACAGTTGCATGAATGTAGCAAACCATGGGGCATCAGAAAGCCATTTAAATATATTTAAATATATTCATTTAAATATATGTATTAAGCGGAACTATATATGCATAACACACACATGCATACATGTAGAGAAAGAGAAGGGTTTCACCATGCCAGATATGCCCAGTGTCGTGCAGGGCCATCTTAATAGCATCATGGGCCCCTGGGCAAAGTAATGCTATGGGGCCCCAATTTACGCACCTACACTCAAGAATAAAGGTACAATATTTCTACTTTACAGCGTGTCACTTGCTACTGTCCCCTGCCACCAGATTCAGCGTGTCACTTGCCACCGTCACCTGCCACCAGATTCAGCGTGTCACTTGCCACCGTCACCGGCCACCAGATTCAGCGTGTCACGTGGCACCAGATTCAGCGTGTCACTTGCCACCATCACCTGGCACCAGATTCAGCGTGTCACTTTCTACTGTCCCCTGCCATCAGATTCAGCGTACCACTTGCCACCGTCACCTGCCATCAAATTCAGCGTGTCACTTGCCACCGTCACCTGTCATCAAATTCAGAGTGTCATTTGCCACCCATCCCCTTTCACCAGATTCAGCGTGTCACTTGCCACCCATCCCGTCACCAGATTTGGCGTATCACTTGCCACTGGTTCCTTGTCAATAGATTCAGCGTGTCACTTGCCACGTCGCCTGTCACCAGATGCAGATTGTCACTTGCCAAGTCACCTGCCACACGTTGCGGATTGTCACTTGCCACATGGGGAGCTGAGAGAGAAGATGGGGGTCTGACAGAGAAGATGGGGGTTTGGCAGAGAGGAGGGGGGTCTGGCAGAGAAGATAGGGAGCTGACAGTGAAGATAGGGGTCTGGCAGAGAGGAGGGGGGGGGGGGCTTCTGTTATCTTTTCTGTTAATATTTTCCTATTGCAGATTAGAAAAAATAATACATTTTAAATTAATTTTAACTTCCAAAAGCCCCCATTTTCCTTGGCTCCTGATTTTTTAATTATAATTTTTTAAATAGCCTCTTTAATTCTGGGTAGCCACCCTACAGTCACATCTTCTGACATCATCTGTGTATCTGTGAGCCTTGTCTCCTACAAATTTCCAAGAAGGTGTTTGTTCTCCTTGGTGCTTAGCTGCCCTCTAGAGGTGAGTTTGTGGTACTACGTCTGTCTAAACATTAAAGGGTCACTAAAGGAAAACATTTTTTTTTGCTGAAATTACTGTTTACAGGGTATAGAGACATAAAAGTTAACTGATTCCTTTTAAAAATAGATTAAATTCAATCATATAATGTACCTCTAGTTTCACTTTCGGTTTTAAACTGGTTTTATGTTTATGTGAAGTAAAGAGACCCACAGAACAAAAACAAACAAATCCAGGGCAGTGTTTTGTTTTTAAAATTAATCTGATTGGTTCTGAGGAGTTTTAGACACACAGTAATGACAGCTTAGACCACCGTGAAAAGCTCCCAGTATGATGGTTATAAGGAAACAGGCAACCAGGAAGTGTGGAGATCACAGCAGAATTACAGCAACTTCAAAGCAAAAACGAACAATAAGGACATGAAACCAGTACTGCAGTAAGGTAAAGGAAGCTATTTAGCTAAAAAAAAAAATCCTTTAGTGATCCTTTAACCTCCAGACAAATTCAGTTGTACATTAACCACTTCAATACCGGACACTTTCGGCCCAGGCTAATTTCCAGCTTTTAGACCCCTTTCACGCTGAGGGCGTTTGGAAGGCGCTATAGCATTAAAAATAGCGCCTGCAATCCGCGCTTAAACAGCTGCTCCTCACACTCCAGTGTTTGGAGTATTGCGCTGGCAGGGCGTCAGAAAAAGTCCTGCCAGCAGCTTCTTTGGAGCGCATTAGAGGCGGTGAACTCACCGCTGCTAATGCGCTCCTGCCCTTAGAAATCAGTGTGCAGTGCTGCCGTACCTAGGGTTGCCACCTTTTCTTCAAGTCAAACCCGAACACTTTAGTGGCCCACGGCAATTTTTTTTATAATATGAACTATACATATATTGTGCTATTAAATACCATTTCTAATCATATGAAGTTAATAACAAGGGCCCCCCTTTACATCTGAATCCACAGAGTTTCCCTTTTACATCTGTAAGGGGGGGGGGGCTCTGTGGACTCTGATGTAAGGGACTCTGGGGCCTCTAACATAAGGGATGCTCTAGGAACCCTGATTTAAGGGGGAACACTGAGAACTCTGATGTACGGAGAAGACTCTGATGTAAGGGGAAAAACTGTGGCCTCTGGTGTAAAGGGGAACTCTGATGTAAGGGGTGCTCTGAGATTAGTGTACTTACTCAGAGGCAGGAGAGAGAAGGAGGAGACTTTAGTCACAGACAGGGATGGATGATGAGCTCCTTCACCCCTTGCAGTCAGCACCTCTCATCCAGATGTATCGGAGGCTGCTGGAATTCAAATTTCCAGACCCAACTTTCCTTTTCTGAGGCAGAGCGCCTGGGATTGGAGTGTGGGAAGACACAGAGGGGTAGGGGTGGGGGGAATAGGTGCAGATCAAGCCCTCTCTCGGGCAGTGTGAAAGAGTGTATCAGATACTCTCAGCTTAGACAACTGCAGCCAGAAACCCTGCTGGGAAGCCATAGTCCAGTCTAAATAATGTGTCCGGGTTTCAGGCTGTCTGAAACCCGGACACATGATTCCAAACCCGAACTGTCCGGGTGAATCCTGGACAGGTGGCAACCCTAGCCGTACCGCCGGCAATATGCCGCTGTAGCGGCGCATTGTGGGTGGGAAATCTGACGGTAAAATAGCAGCGTGGCATTAACCCTTTCTCTGTCCCGCGATCGGTCACCGGAACTTAAGAACGGGGAGAGGTGAGTGTAAACACACCTTCCCTGTTCTCCGTTGTGGCAGTGTCATTGATCGTCTGTTCCCTGATATAGGGAAAGACGATCAATGACGTCACACGTCCAGCCCCGCACCCCCTACAGTTAGAAACACATATGAGGTCACAATTAAAGGAGTTGTAGTTGTAGTTTGCTGAAATTACTGTTTACAGGGTATAGAGACATAACAGTTAACTAATTCCTTTTGAAAATGATTAGAAATAGATAAAAATCAATCATATAATGTGCCTGCAGTTTCTAGTTTCGTTTTCGCATGTGGTTTCCTGCTTCTGTGATGTACAGAGACTCAGAGCCAATACAGGGCAGTGATGGTTTGGAAAACGAAACTGATTGGTGCTGAGGGGTTTTAGACACACAGTAATCACACCTCCTTGATTAGTGACCACAGAGAGAAAGCTCCATCCGATTGGAGGTGAACCATTTGGCCTTCAGAAGAAAGATCAAAACCCATCTCTTCTGAGGTCAATAAGTTTACTCAGGAAATGGATACTAAGCGCCCAGAGGCGATTCAGTTTGCATGTGTTGCGCTATATAAGTTTTTCACTCACTCACTCAGTGGTTATCAGGAAACAGACAACCAGGAAGTGTGGAGATCAAAGAAGAATTATAGCAACTTCAGAGCAAAAAACGAACAATGAGGATATGAAAACAGCACTGCATTGAGGTAAAGGAAGCTATTAAGATAAAAAAAATCCTTTACAAACCCTTTAACCCCTACAGCGCCCCCTAGTGCAGTGTTTCTCAAGTCCAGTCCTCAAGGCGCACCAACAGGTCATGTTTTCAGGATTTCCCTCAGATGAAATGGCTGTGGTAATTACTAAGGCAGTGAAACTGATTAAATCACCTGTGCAAAATGATGGAAAGCCCGAAAACATGACCTGTTGGGGCGCCTTGAGGACTGGAGTTGAGAAACACTGCCCTAGTGGTTAACTCCTAAACTGCAATTGTCATTTTCACAGTAAACAATGGATTTTTATAACACTTTTTGCTGTAAAAAGGCAATGGTCCCAAAAATGTGTCAAAATTGTCAGATGTGTCCTCCATAATGTCGCAGTCACGATAAAAATCGATGATCGCCGCCATTAGTAGTAAAAAATTATTAATAAAAATGCAATTTTTGCAAAACCAATCGATTGATAAACGCTTATTGCAATTTTTTTTATACCAAAAATGGGTAGAAGAATACGTATCGGCCTAAACTGAGGATTTTTTTTTTTTTTTATATATTTTTGGGGGATATTTATTATAGCAAAAAGTAAAAAATATTGCATTTTTTTCAAGATTGTCGCTATATTTTTGTTTATAGCGCAAGAAATAAAAACCGCAGAGGTCATCAAATACCACCAAAAGAAATCTCTATTTGTGGGAAAAAAAGAATGTCAATTTTGTTTGGGAGCCTCGTCGCACAACCGTGCAATTGTCAGTTAAAGCGACAAAGTGCCGAATCGCAAAAAGGGGCAAGGTCCTTAACCTGCATAATGGTCCGAGTCTTAAAGGAGTTGTAAAGGAAATTTTTTTTTTGCTGAAATGACTGTTTACAGGGTATAGAGACATAATAGTTAACTGATTCCTTTTAAAAATGATTAAAAATAGATAAAAATCAATCATATAATGCACCTGCAGTTTCCGTTTCATTTTTGCATGCTGTTTCCTGCTTATGTGATGTACAGAGACTCAGAGCCAATACAGGGCAGTGATGGTTTGTAAAACGAAACTGATTGGTGTTGAGGGGTTTTAGACACACAGTAATCACACCTCCTTGATTAGTGCCACAGAGAGAAAGCTCCCATGACTTTTTTCATCAGGAAACGGACAACCAGGAAGTGTTCAGAACAGAGAAGGATTACAGCAACATCAGAGCAAAAACGAACAATGAGGACATGAAACCAGGACTGCAGTAAGGTAAAGGAAGCTATTTAGCTAAAAAAATTGGTTCCTTTAGTGACCCTTTAGGTGGTTAAGAGTTACCTTCATGTGAACTAAGGGGGCCAAGCCCAACCCCTGAAAAACAACCCCCACACCATAATCCCCCTTCCACCAAATGATTTGCAAAGAAAAAATGATCCGCACTCTGGTCATTGCTCTTAAAAATTTGTAGTATTTATCAACAAGCCACAGTGAACAAACGCAAATAGGAATGGTTGACGCGTTTCAGCATATAAGGCTTTAGTCTTAGCCTTGGTGGTTATGACTAAGGCCTTATAGGCTGAAACGTGTCAACCATTCCTATTTGCGTTTGTCCACTGTGGCTTGTTAATAAATACTACTCATTTTTAAGAGCAACGACCGGAGTGCGGATTTTTCTTCATTACTCTACTCAGCGACTGTGGATCGAGCACACGGGAGCCTTGCTTTCTTTGTGATGTATGGGTAGCAGAACTGACTTTTTTGTTTATATACCAAATGATTTGCACCAGTGCACAAAGCAAGGTCCATAAAGACATGGATGAGCGAGTATCAACCCAATAGAACACCTTTGGGATGAATTAGAGCGAAGACTGCTAGCCAGGCTATCTGGAAGAATGCGCTTCTGGAAGAATGGTCAAACATTCCCATAGACCAGTGATGGCGAACCTCGGCACCCCAGTTGTTTTGGAACTACATTTCCCATGATGCTCATGCACTCTACAGTGTAGTTGAGCATCATGAGAAATGCAGTTCCAAAATATCTGGGGTGCCAAGATTCGCCATCACTGCCATAGACCCACGCCTAAACCTTCCGAACAGCCTTCCTGAGTGTAATGAGTCTAAGCCCTGGTTCACACTGAATGCGTCTATGAAATTGTGCGACTTCACTTGAAATTGCATGATTTCAAAGCCGCATGTCAATGCGACTTAACTGACATCTGTGCGACTTCATGCACAGATGTCTATGCAAGTTGCACCTGAAATCATCAAAAGTAGTGAAGGAGCTACTTTTTCAAATCTGTGAGGCACCACAGTCAGCGTCGCACCGATATGAACAGTTCCATTGCCTACAATAGGGTGCGACTTGAATGAGGACTAATTGCTGATGGTATAATGTCCCTGATCAATGGTACTGCATTGGGTGGCCAATTTTTTTTGCACTCTAATGCCGCGTACACACGATCGTTTTTCGGCATGAAAAAAACATTGTTTTTCAGCATGTCCAAAAAACAAAGTTTTTCCAACTTCATCATTAAAAACGATGTTGCCCACACACCATCGTTTTTGAAAAATGATAAACAAAGCGCGGTGACGTACAACACGTACGACGGCACTCTAAAGGGGAAGTTCTATTCGCTTTTGGGCTGCTTTTAGCTGATTCCTTATTAGTAAAAGATGATTTGCGCTTTTTTGTCTGTTACAGCGTGATGAATGTGCTTACTCCATTATGAATGGTAGTTTTACCTGAACGAGTGCTCCCTTCTCATAACTTGCTTCTGAGCATGCGCAGGTTAAAAAAGTAGTTTTTGCCCACACACGATCATTTTTTACAAACCGAAAAACAACATTTTTTAAATTAGACGTTAAAAAATGCAGCATGTTCGAATTTTCTTTTTGTCGTTTTTCAGAAGCCGAAAAACTATGTGAAGCCCACACACCATCATTTTAAATGACGTTTTTAAAAACAACGTTTTTTTTCATGCCGAAAAACGATCGTGTGTACGCGGCATTAGAAGTAATATGCTACAGGAAACTTTAAAAAAGTTAAATAAAAATAAGGTACAGGTAACTCCTGTTTTCACTATATAACTGATTAGTGTGTTTGGCCTGCAGTTAAGTAGCGATCTCCAAATTTAGGGCCTTCATTATTATCTTATCCCCCATGTTCAGTTTGGTAATCATCGTCTGGTAATCAGGCTCAGCTGATGAGGGTGACATTACTAATCAAGGTCTGTAATCACTTACAATCTCCTACTGTGCCAGCAGCTCCATGCTAAATTATTCTTCATTTGCAAGATCTTCCATTGGCTCTGTGCAGGTAAAACCTTATCTATTATTAAGCAGCAAACAGTGACAGCAAAGAGACTAAATTTTTCAAGGAAAAAAATAGAAACATTCAAATCGGGAAGAATAAGTCCCACCTAGCAGGGCCGATCCTAGGCAGGGTGCATTGCACCCAGGCGCCTGCAGAGGTGGGGGCGCCGAAGTGCCAGAGTTCTCCCCTTCCTCCTTCTCTCCTTGTTTGTGTCCGTCCAGAACTAGTGTTCTGAGCATAGGTATGTGTCCGTCCAGAACTGATGTGTGAGCATAGGGCAGCCCGTCCAGCCTGGCAGTGCTCGGGGGAGGGGTCGCTCCTCTTCCT
Organism: Rana temporaria; assembly: GCF_905171775.1. Lineage (NCBI taxonomy): Eukaryota > Metazoa > Chordata > Amphibia > Anura > Ranidae > Rana > Rana temporaria. The sequence goes on along the minus strand of NC_053489.1, from coordinate 36,208,273 downwards.
GACATGAGAGTTCTAGTTTTCAGTGGCTGCTGAGTGCTGATGTGCAGGAATGAATTCCTAACACTGGGAGTCTTGGATCCCGCACTGGCTCCACCAACTCCAGTTGGAATGCCTCCCACTCCCATCTCTATTGCCGGCTGCACAGAGAGAGAATCGAGGTGAGTCACAGTGTTCAGTGTGCTGGGGGATGGCATCCCCAGTATCCCTTTACTCGTCCTCTGGGCTGCCCCTGCTCTAGATGTTTTATGGCATGATAGATTGCATAGGATACACAGCCCCTGCCCATTCCTGCACCTAGTCCATCTACAGATGTGATGTATAAAGAGATGTAAAGGGGAGGAATTAGTAAAATGACAATGCCCATGTGGGGCGCCAGAAATATTTCTGCACCCAGGCGCTTGTGACCCTAGGATCGGCCCTGCCACCTAGTCCTTAGTCTATAAGCCTACCCACCTCCTGCTGCAGTTAGGACCTGGAGTATAAAAAGGGTCCTTCCAAGAGAATTACGCTATGCCAATGGCAACCAATCAACTTCCAACTGTCATTTCTGCAGTGCCAAACTATAGATTGTTCTTACTCGTGTTGGGACACTTTTTATACTTATGCTCTCAAGTTTTTAGCCTCAGATTCCAACTCTGAATTATGATAGACCTTAAAGTGGTTTTAAAGACTTATTTTCCCCTTAATGAAGGGAGACCAGACGTCCCCATTTTCCGAGGACAGTCCCCGGATTGAGCATACTGTCCCCGAACCAAGTCTGTCCCCGGATTCAGGGCCTGATTAACTCAGACAGGGCATCCATCCCATGCTGGCTGAGAAACAGCCTGGTGGCTCAGACGCCCCCTGCCGCACGATCTCGCTGCCGCTCTTGCTGCTGTTCAGTGGAGGAGAGGCAGAGTCAAAAATTGACTATTCAGTGGAGAGGGTCCAAGCAGATGAAGCTGCATGGAGAGATGGAGAGTTTAGCTGTTGTGTGGGAAGGGCTAAGAGGCGGCTGCAGAGATAATCTGTGAGAGGGTGCAGAGGTAGGGTTGCCACCTTTAAACCTGAACACGTATAAATTATACAGGTTCTGAACCTAATTTAACGCAGGTAAGGCACCAAGTGAGTTTAATTAACAACGTAATCAGCCACGGAACCTGTCTAATTCATATGTGTTCGGAAAGTTAGGGGAGGTTGAACTTACCCTAACCACAGCAGCTCCTAAACGATCCTACATGGACAGATAGGTTTTTATGGAGTGGAGTTTAAAAGCTTTGGCAAAAAAAAACGCTAAAAGCTCCTAAACTTAAGTTTAGGAACGGCTAGTGTACATAGAGCCTTACACACCAAAATCAACCATATAGTTAGGCTTCTTGTACACAGGACGTTTGAAACACCTCTTCTGAACACTGGAAACTTGACAGCTAGTACCGGACGGTTAAAAACATCCATTTTGCTGCTTTTACATATGGCGTTTAGCGGTGGTTATGAGTGTTTGCGTTGAGAAGCGTTTTTTACAGATAATCTCAGGAGACCCTCCTATTTTGTGAGAGAAGAGAGAGCTTTACCTATGGATCCCATCTCTCTTCCCCTTCTCTTTATCTCTCTCTCCCCCTCTCTCTCTCTTCCTCCTTTTCTTCCTCCCCCTCTCTTTCTCCCGCTTCCCTCTCGCTCTATCTCGCCCTCTTCTCTCTCCCTCTTTTTCTTCATCTCTCTCTCTCTCTTTTTCTCTCTCTCTCTCTCTTTTCTCGCTCTCTCTCCCTCTTTCCCCATCTCTCTCTCCCTCTCACTCCCTCTCTCTTTCTTCTGCTCTATTTCCCTTTCTTCTCTCTCCTTTCATCTTTTTCTTCTTCACTCTCCCTCTCTCTCTCTCTCTCTTCATCTCTCTCTCTCTTCATCTCTCTCTCTCCCCATCTCTTTCCCCGTCGCTCTCTCCCCATGTCTTTCCCCGTCGCTCTCTCCCCATGTCTTTCCCCATCGCTCCCTCCCTATCTCTTTCCCCATCGCTCTCTCTCCCTCTCTTTCCCCATCGCTCTCTCTCCCTCTCTTTCCCCATCGCTCTCTCCCCATCACTCTCTCCCCATCTCTTTCCCCATCGCTCTCTCCCTATCTCTTTCCCTATCGCTCTCTCCCCTTCTCTTTCCCCATCGCTCTCTCTCCCTCTCCCTCTTTCCCTCTCTCCCTCTTTTTCTCCCTTTCCCTCTTTTTCTCCCTTTCTCTCTTTTTCTCCCTTTCCCTCTTTTTCTCCCTTTTTCTCTTTTTCTCCCTTTCCCTCTTTTTCTCCCTGTCCCTCTTTCCCTCTCTCCCTCTTTTTCTCCCACTTCCCTCTCGCTCTATCTCCCCCTCTTCTCTCTCCCTTCCTCTTTTTCTTCATCTCTCTCTCCCACTCCATCTCTCTTTCGATCTCTTTAGGGAGGGAGAGTGAGACAGATCTCTCCCTCTCTTTCCCCATCTCTCTCTCTCTCTCTCTCTCTCTCTCCCTATCTCTCTCTCTCCCCGTGCCTGCAGGCAACAGCATGTGGTGAAAATTTCGTTTTTCCCACATTTTACATGTTCCTACATGCTTATAAATGCGTTTACAGGCGGTTACAAGCATTTGGCGTTTGAAATGCTGGTAAACTACAGTCCTAAAGGCGATTTATCTGCTTTCCAAAAAATACCTGTAGCCTCAACTGCCTCTAACCTACTATAAACGCCTAAGGCTGCATTCACATCTGAGCGACAGCCGCGTTCGCGTGTAGCGGCGTATTTTGCCGCGAGTACAAAACGTTCACTTTTTTTTTTTTTTTCTCAAAGTCTTCCCATTGCTGTCAATGGGAAAACGCCTATGTCGCCTGAAAAAAAGGGTCCGGGACTTTTTTTCAGGCGACAGGCGTTCGGCGTCTATGAGATGTGAACCATCTCCATAGACAGCAATGGGAATTCTCCCCTCGAGCGACAGAAGCGTCCGGCGTCGGGCGTTTTGTCGCTCAGGTGTGAATGGGGTCTAAGTGTGCAGGATAACACTGAGGAGAGTTCAGGGGCTGCTGAAAAAAATGCCCAACTGCTCCGAAACATCCATTTAGCAGGTGCAGTGTACATGAGGCCCTAAAGGTGGTGCAATGACTTCCGAGTCCCAACTTGTCCCGGTGTCTAGCACAGTGGTTCTCAAGGCCTGTCCTCGGAACCCCCTAACAGGCCAGATTTTAAGAATTACCTTGGGGAGATGCAGACTAGAATACTGCATTCACTGAGCAGCAAATGATATCACCTGTGATGTATTTCAGTTATCTGGCAAACCTGGCCTGTTGGTGAGTCCTGCGGACCAGAGTTGAGAGCCACTGGTCTAGGATGAATGAGATATGTTAGGACACCCACAATCTTGTTCTTGGTTGCAAAGGTCTTTATTGCATAACCATATAGAACGACAATGTTTTGGCATCCCACAGGGGACCCTTCATCAGGTTTGTGATGTTTATGAAGATGACACAGATTCTTCCAGTGTAAGGTTGGTTATAGATGAGCAGATGATTCACTGAGAAAAATGTTCCATTGTCTTCCTGACAATTAAAGCGATTGTATTGTCCACTTGGTGATTTTTTTATTTTTTTTTTACTACAGGTAAGCCTATAATAAGGCTTACCCGTAGGTAAAAATAATATCTCCTAAACCTGCACGGTTTAGGACAGGGGTGTCTAACCTTTTGAAGAGCAAGGGTCACTTAAGCGACTTGGTAACCGATTGCGGGCCACAATGAGCGAAGCGGATGGATGGTAGCCCACTTGGCTCTATAGAGCCTGTAACGGTCACCACCGTTTACGACCTTCCATCAACCCACGACAGCTTATCCGACACACCGACAAACCAGCAGACACGATCCATATCAATTCCCCAGAAAATGAGACTGACAGCTCTATTCTCTGCTTCAAAATGTATGAACACTTTTAATGGTAACTTTCAGTCTTGTATACAGTTACAAGGCATGTTTCAGTAATCACAGGGACAAAGAACTCTCCACCCCCCTCATCACACACTGGGGGCTTCCATACAGATTTTAGAGAGACACTTTGGCACCGGTCTATAATTAACATGACCTAATTACTACACCTGAGAAGTCGCATTCCTTTATCAGTAGAATTCAAACAAAACACCATCGCACAATGAGTTCCCCTCAATCCACATCTTTAGACAGATGGTCTGTCTCCGACAGAAAGGTATTCACACCTGATCATCAATAGGCTTTAAACAGTGTTATTACACAATGAAAGGTCTTTCAGGAGCCAGCCTCATTTAACAACTCAATAGCCTGGACTAAGCATTGAAAGAGTCATTCTATTGAATAAACCAACACTGGTAATATCTCAAGATCCCCTGCAATACATGAATTATCAGTAATGTCCCATCTCATGTAATTTAGGATATAATTTCTCAGTCACCCTATGGCCCTATTGGACATAAGGTGACCCTAGACATAAGACTCCTTGGTGATGCCGGCACAGGAGCACCCATCATCCTTCCAAAGTCTCTGTTTGTCACGGGTCATTCCGTTACAGAGCCCACTCTACTCTCAGCACACCAAACTCGCAGGTAATAGAAGTCTATGGCTCAGTGCAGGTAACCCACAGGTGCTCTTCTCTGCACCTGTGGATCCGTTTGAAAGCAGCCCAGTAACCACTACAGAACAGTAAGGTGCTCATATATACACTGTGATTTTAGTAATAAACTTACCTTTAATAATAGTATTCTATTCTATTTTATAATATCCCAGAGCAGGGGGTCGTGGGCCACATCAGAGGGCTCCGCGGGCCACATGTGGCCCCCAGGCCACTAGTTGGGCACCCCTGGTTTAGGAGATCTTGACCCTGCATGATATCGGCGGCGCATTCGCTCTATAGGTCCAGAACGAAGGGCTCCCGCGCGCATCCCGGAAGAAACGCAGAGGGAGCATGTCAGCTCCCTGAGTGGTGACTAGGGTGACCACATTTCCAAACTGCCATTCAGGGACACCCCCCCTTTCCAAAAATCAGCTTGTGCTGTAACGAATCACAGCACAGTGATTGGACACGAAGGGTGGGATTTATGATTTCTCCAATCACAAACAAGGGGCGAGGATTGTGCTTCTCCAGGCATTCCCGGCCAGGACAGGTACTGTCAGTGTGTAAAGCGGTGATGTGGCGGCTTTTTTTGAGGGCATCAGATTGGTCCGGTGGGTGGCTGTGTCAGTTTCATTCCGTGACTCCCGTGCGGGTGCCCGGCGGTCCTGTCAGGGGGGGGAAATGCTGATCCTCTGTTCATACAATGTGTGAACAGAAGATCAGTGTTTCCCCTAGTGAGGCCACCCCCCCCCCGCAGTAAGAACACACCCAGGGACATACAGGGAGTGCAGAATTATTAGGCAAGTTGTATTTTTGTGGATTCATTTTATTACTGAACAACAACCATGTTCTCAATAAACCCAAAAAACTCATTAATATCAAAGCTGAATATTTTTGGAAGTAGTTTTTAGTTTTTTTTTTAGTTTTAGCTATTTTAGGGGGATATCTGTGTGTGCAGGTGACTATTACTGTGCATAATTATTAGGCAACTTAACAAAAAAAATATATATACCCATTTCAATTATTTATTTTTACCAGTGAAAGCAATATAACATCTCAACATTCACAAATATACATTTCTGACATTCAAAAACAAAACAAAAACAAATCAGTGACCAATATAGCCACCTTTCTTTGCAAGGACACTCAAAAGCCTGCCATCCATGGATTCTGTCAGTGTTTTGATCTGTTCACCATCAACATTGCGTGCAGCAGCAACCACAGCCTCCCAGACACTGTTCAGAGAGGTGTACTGTTTTCCCTCCTTGTAAATCTCACATTTGATGATGGACCACAGGTTCTCAATGGGGTTCAGATCAGGTGAACAAGGAGGCCATGTCATTAGTTTTTCTTCTTTTATACCCTTTCTTGCCAGCCACGCTGTGGAGTACTTGGACGCGTGTGATGGAGCATTGTCCTGCATGAAAATCATGTTTTTCTTGAAGGATGCAGACTTCTTCCTGTACCACTGCTTGAAGAAGGTGTCTTCCAGAAACTGGCAGTAGGACTGGGAGTTGAGCTTGACTCCATCCTCAACCTGAAAAGGCCCCACAAGCTCATCTTTGATGATACCAGCCCAAACCAGTACTCCACCTCCACCTTGCTGGCGTCTGAGTCGGACTGGAGCTCTCTGCCCTTTACCAATCCAGCCACGGGCCCATCCATCTGGCCCATCAAGACTCACTCTCATTTCATCAGTCCATAAAACCTTAGAAAAATCAGTCTTGAGATATTTCTTGGCCCAGTCTTGACGTTTCAGCTTGTGTGTCTTGTTCAGTGGTGGTCGTCTTTCAGCCTTTCTTACCTTGGCCATGTCTCTGACTATTGCACACCTTGTGCTTTTGGGCACTCCAGTGATGTTGCAGCTCTGAAATATGGCCAAACTGGTGGCAAGTGGCATCTTGGCAGCTGCACGCTTGACTTTTCTCAGTTCATGGGCAGTTATTTTGCGCCTTGGTTTTTCCACACGCTTCTTGCGACCCTGTTGACTATTTTGAATGAAACGCTTGATTGTTCGATGATCACGCTTCAGAAGCTTTGCAATTTTAAGAGTGCTGCATCCCTCTGCAAGATATCTCACTATTTTTGACTTTTCTGAGCCTGTCAAGTCCTTCTTTTGACCCATTTTGCCAAAGGAAAGGAAGTTGACTAATAATTATGCACACCTGATATAGGGTGTTGATGTCATTAGACCACACACCTTCTCATTACAGAGATGCACATCACCTAATATGCTTAATTGGTAGTAGGCTTTCGAGCCTATACAGCTTGGAGTAAGACAACATGCATAAAGAGGATGATGTGGTCAAAATACTCATTTGCCTAATAATTCTGCACTCCCTGTACTTAACCCCTTCCCCGCCCCCTAGTGTTAACCCCTTCCCTGCCAGTGGCATTTTTTGGCATTTTTATAGTAATCCAATGCATTTTTATAGCACTGATCGCTATAAAAATGCCAATGGTCCCAAAAATGTGTCAAAAGTTTCCGAAGTGTCCGCCATAATGTCGCAGTACCGAAAAAGAAATCGCTGATCGCCGCCATTACTAGTAAAAAAAATATATTAATAAAAATGCCATAAAAATACCCCCTATTTTGTAAACGCTATAACTTTTGCGCAAACCAATCAATAAACGCTTATTGCGATTTTTTTTACGAAAAATATGTAGAAGAATAGGTATCGGCCTAAACTGAGGAAAAGAAACGTTTTTTATATATTTTTGGGGGATATTTATTATAGCAAAAAAGTTAAAAATATTCATTTTTTTCAAAATTGTCGCTATTTTTGTTTATAGCGCAAAAAATAAAAACCGCAGAGGTGATCAAATACCACCAAAAGAAAGCGCTATTCGTGGGAAAAAAAGGACGTCAATTTTGTTTGGGAGCCACGTCGCACGACCGCGCAATTGTCAGTTAAAGCGACGCAGTCCCGAATCGCAAAAAGTGCTCTGGTCTTTGGGCAGCAATATGGTCCGGGGGTGGTTAAAAGGATATACAGTATGTACCCATGGGGAGATCTGATTGTTCTCTCAAGTCACATACACAGATCGGCATGTAAGATAATGAGAACAGCAATCATACTTTGCATAATGTCACCTCTGGCACTACCAGTGTGAAAGAAAGAGAAATACAACCAGCCTCCTGCTCTATTTGCCTGTTAGGGTGATCGTCTGGTTCCAGTACTTTCTGAGTCACTGACCTGGAAGATGTATGCAAATCATAAAAGCCAGTGACTCCTAAATGACTGAAGCAAGAGGATCAGCATAACAGAAAGGTAACTAGCATTTGCAGAATGAGACGTCTGCAAGGGCAGCAGCCTCCATGATTCTCTCAGGAAAGATTTCCTTTAAGAGGCAGATGTGCCAAAGGTCTGAGTAGGTGGGTGATGTCACGTTGGAGCTGTGTGAGTCCTCTGCCCAATTTGGGAGTACTGACTTGTCTGCTATTAATAGTTTGTTTCCTGCAATTGAGTGCAACATCCACAAGAGGGCAGCGCTGTATTGTACAGATGCAGTATATGGAATTCCTGTATATATTTGTATGGGCCAGTGTATGCTTGCTTCAAAACAAGGCTTCGGACACACTTTGTTAAAGCTCTCTGAATGCCAGTCAAATGGTTAGCTTACAGTCCTGTTTACACCTTGCTTTTGCTTGGTATTTTGTGGGGCTTTGGTGGAGCTTCAATGAGGCTTTGGTGGAGCTTCAATGAGGCTTTGGTGGAGCTTCAATGAGGCTTTGGCGGAGCTTCAATGAGGCTTCGATGCAGGCTTCAGTGGGGCTTCAAGCAAGCTTTACCATAGACTTCTATGGAGGCTTTAAAGCACAACTAAAGCGACATGGGGTATTGTTTTTGAAGCAAAGCAAAAGCAAGGTGTAAATAGGACTGTAAGCTAACTATTTTATTTAGTGTAGCACCCAATACCATAGGTAGGTGCTAGAGGTGAGGATTTTTGTGTGGTACTGGTAAGCTGCCAGGCAGGTAAATTTAGGCAGGCCTATGCTGCCCGCTAGGCCTGCTTGTGTTGATCTGGGGGCAGGGAGTGGTTAGTGTAGCAGCATGGGCGTCCGCTGAAATTTTTTCAGGGAGGGGCGCTTCGGCAGCAGCGATACAGTCGCATTTAACCCTTTCTTCAAACGCTAGCGGGGGTTAAAAGCACCCCGCTAGCGACCCAATAGCGCAGCTAAAACAAAGGTAAACCGATGCTTTTTAGCGCCGCTTTACCGATAATACGGCTAGCTGGCAGTGTGAAATAGCTCTTGAGATAATTCAGCTTCACTCCATGCCCATATAAATGTAGCCTAGAGAATGTACAGACCCCCCTTCAGCACAGACCCCTCCATTCAGCACAGATGGACCCCCCCTTCAGCACAGACCCCCCCATTCTGCACAAACCCCTCCATTCAGCACAGATGGACCCCCTTCAGCACAGACCCCCCCATTCTGCACAAACCCCTCCATTCAGCACAGATGGATCCCCCCTTCAGCACAGACCCCCATTCCGCACAGACCCCCCCTTCAGCACAGATGGACCCCCCTTCAGTACAGACCCCTCCTTCAGCACAGATGGACCCCTATTCAGCACAAACCCCCCCCTTAAGCACAGACGGTCCCCCCTCCCCCATCCCATTCAGTACCTCAGATCAGCAATCAACCCTGCACAGGCACAGCAGGTTCCCTCCCCCTGTGTACACATAAACACTGGCGGGGAGGCGGCTTCACTCTGCTCGCTATGCCTGTGTGACATCCAGCCCAGGACAGCTCAGATAGCCCGCGGCCGCAAAACTCTTCAACACCTTCTCGATTTTCCAGGGGGGGGGGTCAATTGCCCCCCCCTTGCCCTATGGAGCGGACACCCATGTGTAGCAGTGGGTGTGACCATCTGTGCTTCAGTTCTTGAGCGCCTCCCCTGCTTCAAGGGAGAATGTTCTGGAAGAGGGGCAGGGCTGGGAGCTGGAGTGGCAGGGAGCTCATGTGAGGAGTCCTGACCAATCCTCAACTGGAATTGGCAGGGGCAGCCTCCTTCTTAAGCTCAGGTCCAGCCCACTGGAGGGGAGTTGTCAGCTGGTAGAAGTAAAGAGTGCTAAATCACAGCAGGAGGCCATCCCCATCTGGGGGGGGGGGGGATGAGCATCTGATGCCTGCTGAAAAGGTACAAGCTAAATCATATATTATGCTCAGGGCTTTTTTTTCTTAGAGGATAGGTGCAGGAACACCCCCTTTTGGAGTTACCCCTTGCACCGTCCCTTGGTTCCACCCCTTACCTGCCTCCCAGTACCGCCCCTTTTAGAGAATACAGAACTAAGTAACATTTGTGGTACTAGGTAATTCGTATGGAATTTGTTAATGATAATAAGAAAAGCAGTAAAATAGATCCCATGCAGCCAACAATAGACTCCCCCCCCCCCCCCAACAACCATAGAGCTCCACAGCAACAATGGAGCACCCACATCAAAATACCCCCTCCAGCAACAGTAGACCCCGGCAGCAACAACTGATTCTCGCCGTATTAATAGACCCTCCATAGGCTGCTCCCTCGACAGTAGATCCCTCCCAGCAACTGACCCCCTAGTAACATAAGACCTACCCCCAGCAAAAAAAGATCCCATCCAGAGACAATAGGTTCCTGAGCAGCAACAATAGACCTCCCCAGCAAAAACAACACCCGCCCCTGCAAAAATAGATCCCCTCCAGCAACAATAGATCCCCCAGCAACCAGCATTAATGGACACTGTAGCACAACCCAGTACACCTTGCCATTATATACATTCAGTGCTGGAGGTGCCGGAACTGCGTTCCCCCACGTTCCTGCTGATTTTGCTATGTTATAAGATAGAATCATTTATTATTTATCTATATTATGTGAAATTACTGGTTGAAAGTTAGAACTTCAAACTTCAGTGATTTGTCCGTTAATCCACCTGCTTGAGTACAGTTTTTTTTTTTTTTTTTAAATTGTTTTTATTGAAGTTTTCACAACATACAAAAAGAAAATTTAAACAGACAATACAAAGACATACATTTACACAGCTCAATTGTGCATATGTTTTACAGGAAACTTTGTGCTATAAATCACTACCACAGTGTGCTTCAGTTGTAATGTCAGGCATGATGGGGACAGGGGTGCACCCCGCCTCCAGTATGACACCAACTCCCGTGTCGACACCTGAGACTAATCCATATCAGCAGTGGGACCTATGTTAAATGGTAGACGTGGTGGTTATATGGAACAATCATCCAACAGTTTCCGACTCAGCCAACCAGGCTCGCCAAACTTTATCATACTTCTGTGGACATCCACGGTTGAAATATGTATCCTTGTACAGGGGGAGGCTGGAGTTGACCAGCCGTCTCCACTGCACCAGGCAGGGGGGTGTGGGTTTCTTCCAGTGCATAGCAATATTCTTTCGTGCATAAAAAAGTAGCAGGCTTATCAGTGTACGTTTAGCTGAGGACGGAACAACGTTTTCAACGATACCCAGGAGGCAGACTTCCATTGCCAGGGGCAGTTGGACTGCTGCAACCTTGTTGACCAATGTTAGCACCTCCTCCCAATATTGTTTCACTGCAGGGCATTGCCAGAAGATGTGAGAGAAGTCGCCAGGGGAGGCGCTGCATCTCCAACACTCCGGGGAGTGCGCGGGGTTCATTTTATGAAGTCTATGCGGGGTGAAGTATGCTCGATGCACAATTTTAAATTGCACTAGTCTGTCCCGAACCGAGACCAGGGTGCTAAAGGGAAGGTCCCACACGTCGTCCCAATCGTCCGTGTCCAATGTGGGTATGTCCCTCTGCCACCTGGATCTCAGCCCGTCCAGGGGAGGGAGAGACACAAAGGTCAGGAAGGAGTACAAGCGCGAAGTGGGCTTCGCCTCACAGCCAAACCTAAGCGTTCTCTCCAGCTCCGACTGGGCCAAGATGCATGCCGACCGAGGAAATTGAGCTGTAAACGCATGTGACAGTTGGTGATGTCTGAAGACATAGTGTGGAGGTAGGTTAAATGTGGACCGGAGCTCCTCGAAGGGCATCAACTCATTCTGCGAGACAATGTGTGACATCAACTTGATGCCGCGTCTCGACCACGCAACAGGATCTGGAAGTCTATAGAAGTGGTCTAAGGTAGGGTTCAGCCAGATAGGGGCATTGGGGGAAACCTCGGTGGGTTTGCACTTTTCAATAGCTAGCCCCGTCCGCCACGCCCGTAGCGTGGTAAGCATGGAAGGTGTCAGGGGGTACGGCGCGCCTGGGCCCCGGAACAACAAGAACCGGAGGGCCTCCAGCGAGCCGACCACCGAGGCCTCCAGGGCGGTGGAGGTGTTAGTCCCGTCCGGGCTCAACCACCAGGCCGCGGTCACCAGCTGGGTTGCCAAAAAGTATTTATAGCAGTCGGGGAATGCCATTCCCCCCTGCGTCCGTGGCCTCATTAGCGTTGTCAATTTGTATCGTGGCGGAGAGGTGCCCCAAATGAAAGAGGAGAAAATTCGGTTTAATTTGCAAAAGAAGGACTTGGGCACCCACTGAGGGGAGTGGCGGAAGAGGTACGTAAGCTTTGGGACGATTTTCATTTTAAGGAGATTAACCCTTCCCCAGACAGATAGCGGGAGATTTTCCCAGGCCTTAATCCTCGACTGAGTCTCCAGGAGGACTGGGGTCAAATTTAGTAGAATAAAGTCTGTGGCTAGGGCTGAAACCTGTACTCCTAGGTACTTGAATGAATCAACCCAACAGAGAGGACTATCAGGTGGGGAGGTAGACCTGGCCGCTTGGTCAATCGGGAAGAGCAGCGACTTGGACCAATTCACCCTGAGTCCAGTGACCAGGGCGAACGCGTCCAGCACAGTCAGTGCACCCTGCAGCGAGGGACCCGCGTCATTTAAGAATAGCAGCATATCGTCCGCGTACAGGGCCACCCTCTCCTCCAGCAAGCCCACACGAAGTCCTTTAATAAGTGGTGAGGTGCGGAGAGCCTCCGCCACCGGTTCAATGGCAAGGGCAAAAAGGGCTGGAGAGAGAGGGCAACCCTGCCTCGTTCCCCGGTAAAGCCTGAAGGGGACAGATAGTCCCCCATTCAGACGCACCGAGGAGGTGGGAGCCCTGTATATTACCTGAAGCCAGTCGATAAATCGTAAGGGGAATCCCATTCTTCGCAACGTTTCCCACAGAAAAGGCCATTCGACTGTGTCGAAGGCCTTTTCGACGTCCAACGAGGCCACAGTCCTCGTTCCTACGTTTAGGTGTTGGGTGTGTATGTTGGTGAAAAGCCTTCTGAGGTTCACATCCGTGGACCTCCGGGGCATGAACCCTGTCTGATCTGAGTCTATTACCGTGGGCAGCATGGGATACAATCGAAGGGCGAGAAGTTTAGTCAGGATTTTAAAGTCGGTGTTGAGGAGAGCAATGGGCCGGTACGAAGCACATAGAGTTGGGTCCTTAGGAGGTTTGTATATCAGTGTCAAGTGTGCATGGTACATGGACAAAGGGAGATTCCCGTCTGTCAGGCTGGAAGTGTATATCTGGGCCAACAAGGGGGCCAGGAGGCCCACATGCGCCCTGTAAAAATCTAGGGGGAGTCCATCTGGGCCAGGCGCCTTCCCCGGCGGGAAGGACTGAATGGCGTTCTGTACCTCGAGGGCCGTGATCGGTTTAACCAAAGTCTCTCTCTCCCCGTCCGAAAGCCAGCCCAATGCCAACGGGTCCATCAATGCGTTCAAGGACTCAGGTCGGAAGTCTGTGGGCAAACTGGAGGAATACAACGTCTTATAGAAATCCCCAAAGGTTTGGAGAACGTCTTGTTGGGAGGATACGGTTCCCCCCCCAGGAGTCTGAAGGGACGAGATTGTCGTGAGGGGTTGGTCGTGGTGGGCCATCATAGCCAGCAGGCGACCATTGCGGTCCCCTTGTTCAAAGGCCCGCTGCTTGCCCTTGTGGATCTCTAGGCGCGTCGCCTCTGCCAGGTGTAGCTGCATGTCCCTTTGGGCCACCATCAGAAGATCAAAGTGATCCGGGGTGGGGTCCAAATTGTATCTGTCAGTGCTGTCAGTGGCGACGCGTTCCAGTTCACGAGTCTGGGCCGAGTGTTGTTTCTTGACATTGGCTATGGAGGAGATGTATTGCCCTCTAGTGTATGCCTTGAAGGCATCCCAGACAACCCCGGGGGAGGAAGTTCCTGCGTTATGTACCCAGAACTCAGAGAGTAGGGGGGGTAAGGTTTCAGCTATGTCGGGGTGAGTGACCCACTGCGCTCCCAGCCGCCAAAGCGCAGCACTGCGCGATGTCGGAGACCGGAGCTCTACTACCAAAGGATTATGATCCGACAGCCCGCTAGAAAGATATTCCGCCCCCAACACATCCGCTAACAGTGCGGGGTTGGAGAAGGCCAAATCTATCCGAGACGCCGTCTTGTAAGAAGCCGAGAAGCACGAATAGGCCCTCGCCCCTGGGTGCTTCCATCTCCAGATCTCCTCCATACCCACCGCCTGAGCCCAGGCAGGCAGGTCTAGGGATCTATGTTTAGGAGGCACCGGCCTATCTAAATCATGTGACAGGATGGAATTGAAGTCCCCCATTATCAGAACCCTCCCCGGACAGAACGGGGTAATCTTATCCATCACCTCGTACAGTAAGGCAGGCGAGAAGGGGGGGGGGATGTAGAGGTTAACAATGATGTATCTCTGAGCCCAAAGCGTGAAGACCAATATCACATATTTACCTAGGGGGTCCGTACGGACCTCCTCAATCACACAAGGGAAATTTTTGTGAATAAGGATTGACACCCCCCTGGCATAAGTAGAATAAGTAGCATGTATTGCCCGTTGAACCCATGGCTTTTTAAGAGTTAGGATCTTGCTGCCCATAAGATGAGTCTCCTGAAGCAGAATGAGCTGGGGTGAGCGGGTTTTTAGGTACTGGAAGAGGGTGGCGCGCTTAAACTTCGAGTTCAGGCCCCTGACATTCCAAGAGAGAATGGAGAATGAGTCAGGCGAGCGGTCAGCCATTCGGTAGAATAGACAAAAAATGGAAAGGATAATTATCTAGGCACACCCCAGGGCATCCCAGGGGCAGCAAGATCCCAAGCACACAGCACTGTACATTGCAAGTATCTATGTATGTCACATTCAAAAGGTAGTAAAAGGCATTGAGCATAGCACATTGAACAAACAACAAGAATAACAACATTCCCAGGCACTGGGTGCCTATCCTACTATGTCCCGGCCCCCGAACAACGGTCAGGAGGGGCGGGAATAGTTTTTTCCCCAATAAACAGTCAAAAAAGGGTGTAAATGAGCCCCTAAAAATTGGGGGCCCTACACAACAGGCGCCAGGTCGCCTACTTTGGTACCCGGCAGCGGGTATAACACAGACCAACAGTCGGTGTCCAGGTTATTAATAGCGAACGTGTCAAAAAAAAAAAAAAACAACAGCGGAGGGGGCGATTCACACAGGGGGGGGGGGGGGTAGCAACCTGGAGTGCCACCACGTCCGTGGGCCGAGAAAGTGTATTCTAGTTTGTGCACTGAGCAGCTACCGCTCCTATGGACCACAAGAGAGCTGATTCCCAAGCAGAGCAATGCATAGCTGCCGCCTCCCAGAGTCCATCAAGGAGGGGGGAGCCTGTGGGAGGTCGGGGTCACATAAGTATGCAGGAAGAAAATGATGAAAAGTAAAAATTGAAATACTAGGCAAAAGCGAAATAAAATTGGGAGAGGGACCACAGGTGCATGTATAGGGAACAGGGAGAGGATGACGGAGCCCGAGTCTAATGCCAGGAAACATCGCAGGTAGGCCAGTCAATCCGCAGATCCAGCAGTATAGGGAAGTGGGGGAGGCGGGGGGGCAGCCCCGATTACTGTAAAACAGGCCTGAGCGGCTCACAAAAGGGGACAGAAAAGTAAAAATGTAAAAAATGTAAAAAATGTGAGCAGAGCAAAATTAAAAGAAAAAAAAAGGGGGTGTATCCAAGGGATGGGAGCCTGTGCAGGCACAGGGGGGCAATGTCGGAAAGGTGGCAATGCCGGCCGTCTCGCCAGATGTGGGGGGGCTGACATCACAGGGGGAGCCAAGTGGGCAACAAAGAAGGATACTTGCCACGAAGTGGAGACCCTCAGCGACTCTCCAACCACGACATGGCCGCCTCTGGATCCATGAAGAAGCGTGTGCGGTCCCCGTCGATCACCCGCAACTTGCTGGGATAGAGTAGGCTAAATTTGAGGCCTTGATCCCGCAGGCATCTTCTCACCTCTGTGAAGGAGCGACGTCGGTGCTGCACCTCTGGAGAGTAGTCAGGGAACAACATGATCTTGGCTCCGTTGTAGAGTAGGTCTCGCTTCTCTCTGGCAGCAGCAAGGATACGGTCCCTGTCTCTGTAATTTAGCAGGCGGAGGAGGAAAGGCCGAGGAGGGGCTCCCGGGATCGGAGGCTTGGGGGGGACACGGTGAGCTCTTTCCACGACGAAAGTAGGCGGCATGGCCGGCAGGCCCAGGAGGTCAATCAGGAAAGTCTCAGTGAATTCTGCAGGCCTGGGGCCCTCCGCCCTCTCAGGGAGGCCAAGGATCCTAATATTATTCCTCCTGAGCCTGTTTTCGGTGTCTATAGATTTCTCTTGCAGGGCCTTAACCTGGAGTTGCAGGGCATGCAGGTCCCTGGAGTCCGCTCGTGTGGAATCCTCCAGCTGTGAGATGCGGCCCTCCGCCTCCATGAAGCGGGCCCTAAATTTGTCCATGTCATGGCGGATCAAGCTGACATCCGCAACTAGGTGGTCAATTTTGACCATGACTGAGTCCCGACCCTCCTTGATCGCCGCCAGAAGCTCAGCGTGCGAGGCGGCGTGGGATGGCTGCGGATTAAGGGAGGCTGGAGAGGCAGCCGACATCTCCTGTGCTGGAAGCCTCGTGTGCAAGATGGCCGCCGCAGCTCGGTCCCCTGTCCCCCCGGAGGAGCGCAGCTTACCCGGAGACAGTGGAGGGGGTCTCGGAGTACCGGGTGCCCTCTTGCGCCCCAGGGTGTCGGGCTGGTGGGTACTGGAAGAAGGAAACAGCGCTGAAAAACTGCCCAGGATGACGGTAGGAGCGGAGCTCAGCTAGCACACGTCTGGTCTCGTTCACATCCTGGCCACGCCCCCTTGAGTACAGTTTTTAACAATATAGTAAATTACCTTAAAAAAATATATTATAATTATTTGTATATTACTTATAGTAATTAACCCCTTGCCACCAAGGCCAATTCTGACACTTCTCTCCTACATGTAAAAATCATAATTTTTGTTGCTAGAAAATGACGCTGAACCCCCAAAAATTGTGGGCTAGATTCAGATAGCCCTGCGTAATGTTGTGCGGGCGTAACCTACGTTACGCCGCCGTAAATTAGGGCGCAAGTTCCGTATTCAGAAAGAACTTGCGCCCTAAGTTACGGCGGCGTAACGTATGTGCTCCGGCGTAAGCCCGCCTAATTCAAACTTGGATGATGTGGGCGTATTTTATGTAAATTTAGTGTGACCCCACGTATTTGACGTTTTTTAATAACGGCGCATGCGCTGTTCGTGAAAGAATCCCAGTGCGCATGCTTGAAATTCCGCCGCAGATCGTCAATGCTTTAGACGTGAACGTAACTTACGTACAGCCCTATTCGCGAACGACTTACGCAAACGACGTAAAAATTTCAAAATTCGACCCGGGAACGACGTCCATACTTAACATTGCGTACGCCTCATATAGCAGGAGTAACCTTACCCCGGAAAAAGCCTAACGTAAACGACGTAAAAAATGCGCCGGGCGTACGTACGTTTGTGAATCGGCGTATATGCCTAATTAGCATATTCCTCGCGTAAATCGACGGAAGCGCCACCTAGCGGCCAGCGTAAAATTGCAACTAAGATACGACGGCGTAAGGGACTTACGCCGGTCGGATCTTAGTCAAATCTATGCGTAACTGATTCTAAGAATCAGGCGCATAGATACGACGCCGCAACTCAGAGATACGACGGCGTATCTGGAGATTTTGAAATTTGTGGGCAATTTTTGAAACATTTTTTTTGGGGGGGGGGACAGTTTCATGAATAAAAAAACCCACTAAAGATAACCCGATTTTTTTTTTTTTTTTGTATAATGTAAAAGATAATGTAATGCTGAGTAAATAGATACCCAACATGTTACTCTTTAAAATTGGGAACACTCGTGGAATGGCGCCGAACTTCACTACTTAAAAATCTCCATAGGCGACGCTTACATTTTTTTTACATGTTTAGAGGTACAGAGGAGGTCTAGTGCTAGAATTATTGCTCTCGCTCTAACGATCACGGCTTGTGTAACCTGTGTGTATCTGGCTCTGATACTAGCCAGGGCCTTACCAGCCACTGACCCCACCGCATATCCCTGCTATGCATGTACATTTATATTTGGTAACTATGTATGACAAAATTGATTTTAAATGTTTGTAACGCTTGCTTTTTGTAATAAGATTTAATTATACTTACCCTTCCTTCACATCATAAATTGCCCTTTCATATCAGGAGTCTCCCCTTCACGTGACAGTCCCTCTTGCACCCCCTCCTTCAAATTGGAGACCCCACCATCATTCACATCGGAACCCCCCCGTTTAGATCAAGAGCCCTTTCCCTATACATAAAAAAACACCCTTTACACCAGGAGCTCACCCCCCCCTCTACATTAGGAGCTCTCTCCTTAGCATCAGGAGTCCCCCTTTCAGGTCAGATCACAAACAGAAAAAAATCCCAGCACACTTACCAGCAAGCCTGCAAACATAAACAGGTTGTCCCTGTCTAACAATTCACGGACAATTCAAGGACAGAGGCTTTAGTTGCATACATTTGTAAATATACATGCGCTGCCGGCGATATTTCCCAGTGTGCATGCTCCAAATGACGTCGCTAGGACGTCATTGTTTTCGGCGGCAACGTAAATTCCGGCCATCCGTATTCCCGACCGACTTACGCAAACAACGTAAAAATTTGAAACTCGGCGCGGGAACGACGGCCATACTTAACATTAGCTACCCCTCATATAGCAGGGGTAGCTATCCGCCGGAAAAAGCCGAACGCAAACGACGTAAAAAAAAAGCGGCGGGCGTTCGTTTCTGAATCGGCGTATCTCCTCATTTGCATATTCGTCGCGAGTAAAACACGAAACGCCACCTAACAGACAGCGGAAGATTGCAGCCTAAGATCCGACGGTGTAAGTCACTTACACCAGTCGGATCTAAGGGAGATCTATGCGGAACTGATTCTTATGAATCAGTCGCATAGATCCGACCGTCGGATTTCAGAGATACGACGGCGTATCAGGAGATACGCCGTCGTATCTCTTTGTGAATCTGGCCCACGGTCTTTTTTAATGACATTAAAAAAAAAGTCATATTTACAAACCCGAAAAACGGTCGTGTGTACGCGGCATCAGAGCTCTTTGCCATGTTGAACTTCCAGTGACCAGTATGAGAGAGTGAGAGCGATAACACTAAATTTAACACACCTGCTCCCCATTCACACCTGAGACCTTGTAACACTAACAAGTCACATGACTCCGGGGAGGAAAAATGGCTTATTGGGCCCAATTTGGACATTTTCACTTAGGAGTGTACTCACTTTTGTTGCCAGCGGTTAAGGCTGCATTCACACCTGAGCGTTTTGTCGCCTGAAGCGCGATGCCCCAAAACGCTAGAGGGGAAAAAATACATTATTCTCTATGGAGATGGTTCACATCTCCACTACAAAACGCCTGACGCCGAACGCCTGAAGCCCAAACAAGTTCTGGACCCTTTTTTGTCGCTCGAATTTGGGCGTTTGGGCGTTTTACATTGGTGACCCTAGACCTGTAAAAAATTGCGGTAAAAAACACAGCGTTTTGTCGCGGCAAATCACGGTAAAAAACGCCGCAAAACGCTACGCTCAGGTGTGAATGCAGCCTTAGACATTAATGGCTGTGTGTTGAGTTATTTTGAGGGGACAGCTAATTTACACTGTTATACAAGCTGTACACTCACTACACAACATTGTAGCAATGGGGTTTATTTACTAAAGGCAAATCCACTTTGCACTACAAGTGCACTGCAAGAGCTCTTGAAAGTGCAGTCACTGCAGATCTGATGGGGACATGCAGGGAAAATAAACAGCATTTTTGCTTGTACATGATTGGATGATAAAATCAGCAGAGCTTCCCCTCATTTCAGAGCTTCCCCTCAGATTACAGCGACTGCACTCCCAAGTGCACTTTGCACTTGTAGTTTGCACTTGTAGTGCAAAAGTGGATTTGCCTTTCGTGAATAACCCCCTTTATAAGAAATTTTCTCTCTCCTTTTCGGGTGCCAAAAGGATTAGCATGTTAAGTTGTGGTGTAAATGGACCCTAATTATCAAGAAGCAAAGTAGAAAGCCACTTCCCATCAGTGAACAAACAGGGGCAGATTCTCAGAGGAGATACGACGGCGTATCTCCAGATACGCCGTCAGGGCCGGCCTTTGGGGTGTGCGACCCGTGCGGCTGCACAGGGCGCCATGGGCAACAGGGGGCGCCGTGCAGCACACACAGCTCACAGAATGTGAGTCACATCAGGGCCGATTCTAGATGGGGTGCAGTTCACCCAGGCGCCACAGAGGTGGGGGCGCTCAAGCCTGCCCTATACCACCCTAACCTGCCCTATGCCACCGCAACCTGCCCTATGCCACCGCAACCTGCCCTATACCACCCCAACGTGCCCTATGCCACCGCAACCTGCTCTATACCACCCCAACCTGCCCTATGCCACCGCAACCTGCCCTATGCCACCGCAACCTGCCCTATACCACCAAAGCCTGCCCTATACCACCCCAGCCTGCCCTATACCACCCCAACCTGCCCTATGCTACCGCAACCTGCCCTATGCCACCACACCATGCTCTATACCACCCCATCCTGCCCTATGCCACCCCAGCCTGCCCTATATCACCCCAACCTGCCTTATATTACCCCAACCTGCCCTATGCCACCCCAGCCTGCCTTATATTACCCCAACCTGCCTTGTATTACCCCAACCTGCCCTATATCGCCCCAGCGTCCCAATACCACCCTATACTTTAATTTACAGGGGCCATTTGGGGGGGGGGGGGCGCCACAGGATTATCTCGCACAGGGCGCCTGAACACCTAAGGCGGCCCTGTACGCCGTCGTATCTCTTATTTTGGGCGGTCGTTTCTATGCGCCTGATTCTTAGAATCAGTTACGCATAGATTTCTATTAGATCCGACCGGCGTAAGTCTCTTACGCCGTCGGATCTTAACTGCATATTTACGCTGGCCGCTAGGGGCGTGTACGCTGATTTCCGCCTAGAAATATGTAAATCAGCTAGATACGCGAATTCACGAACTTACGCCCGGCCGACGCAGTACAGATACGCCGTTTACGTTAGGCATTTCCCGGCGTAAAGTTACCCCTGCTATATGAGGCGTATATGCGGCGTACCAATGTTAAGTATGGCCGTCGTTCCCGCGACTAAATTTGAAAATTTTACATCGTTTACGTAAGTCGTCCGTGAATGGGGCTGGACGTCATTTACGTGCACACTGGTATATTACACAGACGGCGCATGCGCCGTTCGTGAAAAACGTCAATCACGTCGGGTCATGGTTAATTTACATAACACACGCCCACCTCTTCACAATTTGAATTAGGTGGGCTTACGCCGGCCTATTTACGCTACGCCGCCGCAACTTTCTTTTGAGAATACGGCACTTGCCTGTAAAAGTTGCGGAGGCGTAACGGAAATAGGATACGTTACGCCCGCACAAAGATACGCCATTCTACGTGAATCTACCCCACAGTCTTCACAGCCTGCCCAGCCCTGAACTGTCCAATGAATATTCAAATACTGGATCATGCAATGCAATTCTTTGTTTCTTCTTAGTATTTGTCATGAAGCAGGCAATTATACGCTAATAAAATATTTTAACAAGCCCGGCATATGGCCACATAAATACTGCTGTTAATTACAACTACATTTCCTTTTTTGTAATAACTAGACATAACTGAGCAACAGAACGCGACCATCCTAATACATATTTCTGTGATTACGCTGTCATTGCAAAGATTTCCAATATACGCAGGGAACAAAATACCGGAAAAAATTATGCCAATTAAATTCAAGGTCAGTGTTTCAGTGGTGGAGCTAAATGCACAGGATTTGATCGCCGATTTCACATCAATTACGCTGGTAATTAGGGCTCGCTAAATCAGCAGTGACAATTAGCCATGTTTATTCTGCGAAGGAAAAAAAAAAAACTTGCATTGCTATTTTGTTGTATTTATTGTTTTGTAATAACTAACTCGACTGACAGTTGACTATAATAAAAGACTCAAACTGATAAAATGGTGCAGTGAGTCCCTGGGTATCCCTGTCAGCTGAGCTGTGTTCAACGCTGTATCCTGGCCTAGGCCAACAAGGCCCAGGCCTAGGGCAGCACTTTGCAGGGGGGCAGCACGGGAAGAGTCCCCGCCGGCTTGCGCTTCACTGTTAGTTTAGCGCCAGTCTTATGGGGCGAACTGGGCTGAGAGGCAAATTAGTGTAGCGCCCCCATAAAGTGGTTGCTCTGCTTCCGGGATGCGGTCGGCATTTTTCAGGGCAGGTCTTAAAGCGGATGTCCGCTGAAAAAAAAGCCAGCAGCTACAAATACTGCAGATGCTGACTTTTAATATTAGGACACTTACCTGTCCTGGAGTCCAGCGCCATCCGCAGCAGAGGACGAGCGATCGCTCGTCACTCTGCTGCTCCCCCCACCATCATCGGTGAGGGAACCAGGAAGTGAAGCGCTCCGGCTTCGCTACCCGGTTCCCTACGGCGCATGCGCGAGTTGCGCCTGCTGATTGGCTTCCGCTGTGTACTGGGAGCCGAGTGTTCCCAGCACACAACTGGGGGACGGGAGGTGACGTAATGCCCGCAGTCTGCCCGAGACTGTGAGGCCGGAAGTGGGTGCAAATACCTGTCTTTAGACAGGTATCTGCACCCCCTCCCCCCTGAAAGGTGTCAAATGTGACACCGGGGGGGGGGGGGGTTCCGATCAGCGGGAGTTCCACTTTAGGGTGGAGCTCCGCTTTAAATAGAAATGGGCATGGCCTTGACAGGAAGGGGTGGGTCATATTTAAATTAGGGGGAGCACAAGTTTAGTCAGACCTAGGGCAGCACAAAACCTAAATACACTACTGGCTGTGTTCACAATGTACCTGCAGAGACATCATCTTTGTATGAACAAATAAATGTACCTTGGTGGGCATCCACTCTAATGTCACATTTGTTCCAGATACAAACTTGTTAGGCCTCATGCACACCGATGCTTAGCAGCTCCTGTCCCTGGTACCTTCTGGACAGGGTGCCACATACCACCAATACAAGTGGAGCACCCTGGAGTTTAGGCAGGGTTGTTCTCACAATTTTAATGCCAGGATTAGTTATCCTGGTTGATTGCTATAGATCATAGGTGGCAAACACAAGGCCCGCGGGCCGAATCCGGCCCTCCAGGCCATTTCATGTGGCCCTCGCACCTCTGGTCCTACTCTAGACCCTTACATTCTGCTTTCAAGCAATGTATCCAGATTCTTCCCAGCAGCAACATAAGGAAAGGGGGGCACATTGTGATGTAAGGGAGAGTGGGGCACTCAACTTCTGATGGTGGGGCGCTCTTGACATCTAATGTAAGGGTAGGTAATGCACTGGACATCTAATCTTACAGATACAACCGGCCCTTTTGAGGGCAATCATAATGCTGATGTGGCCCACGATGAAATTGAGTTTGACACCCTTGCTATAGATCTATTGAGTTCTCCTTGAGTTTGGCCATGTTGCACTTTTCTCTTCTATCACTAGGTAGCCAGGTACTTGGTGGTGCTAGATAGGTCAACGCAAGGTCAGGTTTTTGGTATATGAGGTATCTTAGCACATGGACAGGGGTTTCCCCTGCTGGGAGAGCTTATATATTCGGGTGCGATCAGGTGATCTGTGTTCTCTGCCACCTGGACGGCTGTCAGGTGTACGTGTGTTGTATTGTCCGGGATGCTAGGCTGGAGATTGGGCCTATCCTGGGCACATCTGGCTGCTAGGCTGTCTGAGGGCCTATCCCAGGGCTCAAGTCCTGCGGGAACGCGTGGGAATGGAGTCCCTGCACTTTTTTCACAGCAGGAACGCAGTTTCCTTTGCAGGAATAGAGCAGCCGAGAGCAGCCGAGCCGCCCGAGCCAATCCTTCACTAAGCGGCGATGCCCAGCTCGAGTCACTGTCAGGGCACTCAGGGGCAGGCAAACCTTAGAAATCCTTTGTTACTGGCCGCTTCCTGTATAGGGATTTATCGGGTAGTGTGCGGGTATTCCGTCACTTCCTCAATGCCGCAATGTCTCCTGGGAGCTTTTGTCATTGTTCCCGGAGACATTGCGGAGGTCTGCCGCGAGTTATCGCAAGATTTAGAAAGAACTTTCTTACTAAATCCCGCGATAACTCGCGGCAGACCTCCGCAATGTCTCCTGGGAACAATGACAAAAGCTCCCGGGAGACATTGCGGCATCGAGGAAGTGACGGAATACCCGCACACTACCCGATGAATCCATATACAGGTAGCAGCCAGTAACATAAAGGATTACTAAGATACAGTGGATCGAAAAAACATTTAGTAATTATGCATATGAGCGTATCATTTTTTTTTTTTTTGGTGGGGGATTGGATCTTGGGTGGGAGTTCCCACACTTTTTTCCCCAGGACTTGACCCCTGGCCTATCCAGAAGCAAGAGAGAGAACAGTGTAGGGTTGGGACTGCAGCTTGCAAAAGTGACAGTTCTGTCGGCTGGAGAACCTGTGGTGATCGGAGGTAGAGGGGAAGCTTTCGCCAGTAGGAGGCTATCTGCCTTATTACCAGGGACCACAGTGAGTAACTGAAGCAAGTACCGGAGCAGTATTCTCACCAACCGGGGGCGGTAACTCTAGAAACTTCAGTGGGTATCAAGCCAGGGACCCAGCCAGCGGAGGTGACGCTTGCAGAGCAGCCTTGTGTGTCCAGCCAGGGACCGAGCAGGCCAGCGGGGGTGAAGTTTGAGAGGTATCTTGAGTGCCAAGCTAGGGACCCAGCAGAGAAGCGGGGGTGACGCTTGAGGAAGAAACCACCATGAAGATTGGAGGAGCTCAAGGGATTCAGTGGCAGCGAATCAGTGGGTCTAGTGAGAGACCAGGAGCTCAGTGTATTGAAGAACTACAAGGAGTTAAGAAAGGCATGTCCAAAGTCCGGCCCGGGGGCCAAATGCGGCCCCCCTGTTGATTTAATATGGCCACAAAAGATATATACTGTATTTATTGGCGTTGCCTTGGAGGGGACAGGGAGGGGGCAGGACGAGCGCTGTCAGATTACATAAAGAGAATCTCCTGTTTACTCAGCAGTGTCTCTATTGGAAGTCCCGTCTCCTGGGATGCCATTGGACGACTGTTCTGTCTATCATAGGAGGCGGGACTTTGTATTAAAGAGGCCACAGGGTAAACAAGAGATTCTCCTGTTTGTAATCTGTTGGCACTTGTCCCGCCCCCTCCCTCTGCCCTCCGAGGCTGCAGATGGGCATCGTTCAGGCTGCACTGATGGAAATGGTAAGGCTCAATTCATGGCACATGTGAGGCTGCATTTATGGCACATGTGAGGCTGCATTAGTTGCAATGGTAAGGCTGCATTGGTTGCAATGGTAAGGCTGCATTGGTTGCAATGGTAAGGCTGCTTTCATGGCACATGTAAGGCTACATTCATGGCACATGTGAGGCTGCATTCAGGCACATGTGAGGCTGCATTTATGGCACATGTAAGGCTGCATTCATGGCACATGTGAGGCTGCATTCAGGCACATGTGAGGCTGCATTTATGGCACATGTAAGGCTGCATTAATGGCACATGTGAGGCTGCATTGGTAAGGCTGCATTGGTTGCAATGGTAAGGCTGCATTGGTGGCAATGGTAAGGCTGCATTCATGGCAATGGTAAGCCTGTGCGTGTTATACGCCGATAAATACGGTATATCCAAATAACACGCCCAAGCTCATCCTTAGTCCTAAGCAGCGCTCTGGGATTCGTTGGGGCCACAAAAGAAATATATACAGTATAGCCAAATAACACGCCCAAGCTCATCTCTTCACCACACACAGCCACAAAGGTTGTGTATTAGTGCTCAGACGAACACACTTAGACCAAATTGTAATGGTTCAAAGAATGTCGGGCAAAATAATCCCTAGCCCTTCTCATTGGATCAAATGAGGCCTGGGGACTTGCTACACAAGGGAATGGCTGTATTAGGCCATTCATGTGTAAACTCCAATGGCTCCTGCCTCAGCATGTACCCACTGCAGCAGGGTGACCATGTGCTACTCTGTAAAATGGTGTGTAGCACTACCCCCCGAAGGAGCTGCTGGCCTGGCAGCCAGAGTGTCACTCGGATGAATAGGATTAAAGGGGTTGTAAAGGAAAAAAAAAAATTTCATAATAAGCATCCTTTACCTGCAGACATTCCTCTTTTCACTTCCTCATTGTTCGTTTTTGCTCAGAAGTTGCTCTATTTCTTCTCTGTTCTGTTCACTTCCTTCTTGTCTGATTTTACTGACCACCGTGAAGGGAGGCTTTACTGCGGTGGTCAGTAACGTGCTCACCCCCTCCTGGGAACTACATCTGTGCGGCAGGACGCTCTCTACGTGTTAGAGACTTCAAGGAGGTGTGAATTACTGGGCGTGCCGCAATTCATACTGGGAAATGTAGTTCTTACATGAACGAGCGATGCAAACCAGGAAGTGAATGAGAGAACAGAAACTAGAACGCCGGAGGTGATATAGATGAAGGAATTTAATAGGTATTTACTTGTTTTTTAACAGAATCATTACACTATTCTGTCTGTCTACCTTGCAGACATTAATTTTAGGCAAAAAATGTTTTTCCTTTACAACTCCTTTAAGTCTCTGCCACAGACCCTCCTGAAGATTGGAGACAATTGCGGTCCAAAATCCTTCTGGACTGGATTCAGCACCCGGTTCTCCTTCAAATAACTTTGTTAAATCAGCAACTGACAGACAACCAATGTCCAGCCTCTCAGAACCAAAGTGTCCTCCGATGAACAGACAGACCTCTCCTGAAACACAAGCCTCGTGCTTGGTATCCTTCGGACAGGCTCCTCATCAATCAGCTTCCTCCAATTGGACGGACAGCTCAGGACCATTTTCAAATTGGAGACCCAGTCGACTACTGGGCCCACACGGCAGATCAATTGCTCCAGACCAACGTGGTCCCGAAACAAGGAACACTGCAACACGCACCCCGGCCAGGAGGGCCACACAGGGGGTGGTGGGACGACTGCCCAGCTCAAGGACGGGAACACGACGACCACGAACCAATGGCGTCTGCCGTTTAAATACCCCTCCCCAGCGTGCACAGTGAGGTAGCCACCCTCCCTGATGACTGCCGGGAAAAAATATCCAACTGCACTTGGCCCTACTGCTGCCACTTGTCGGCCTGGGGCAGGACTCACTCCCCAGGCAACGACAGCATGTACAGCCAAGCTAGGACAGAGGCCCTAATTCTAAACAATTAAACAGGTTCAGAGCCAACTACTTCTCTGAACTGCCCCTAAATTTTCAATAGCACCATCTCAGAAAATAGCCAGGCACTACAGGTGGTTTAAGCCATATTTTGTAGGAAGCTAGCACACTGATAGCACAGGTGTGTGCTGGCTTCATATAAGAGCCAGAGAAAGAGCTGAGAGCCCCACCCTCCTGGGGGAGTCGTGTGCAATGGGAGCCATGAGAGGTGCTGGTGTGCACCATGGTGTCCAGGTCAGGACAGAGCAAGGTCCAAACCTCAGAGTGTCCGTGAGGGACATAAGCAGCAATGCATAAATACTGGGACGTGTTTTATTGTCAGGAGGACCAGAAAGGTATTGAAGTTCAGGAGAGACCCTGAAGAGGTACTTGGAGCAGTAAAGCTGCCACAAGAGAACCAGGAGGCTGAATGTTTTTTTTTTTTTCAGTGATCGTGAGAACCCCCTGCATGGGAAGACATACCTGTGTGAAGTTTTGATGTTTGTTTAACCACTTAAGGACCGGACCAATATGCTGCTAAATGACCCAAGAGGTTTTTACAATTCGGCACTGCGTCGCTTTAACAGACAATTGCGCGGTCGTGCGATGTGGCTCCCAAACAAAATTGGCGTCCTTTTTTTCCCACAAATAGAGCTTTCTTTTGGTGGTATTTGATCACCTCTGCGGTTTTTATTTTTTGCGCTATAAACAAAAATAGAGTGACAATTTTGAAAAAAATGCAATATTTTTTACTTTTTGCTATAATAAATATCCCCCAAAAATATATAAAAAAAACGTTTTTTTTCCTCAGTCTAGGCCGATACGTACTCTTCTACCTATTTTTGGTAAAAAAAAAATCGCATCAAGCGTTTATCGGTTGGTTTGCGCAAAATTTATAGCGTTTACAAAATAGGGGATAGTTTTATTGCATTTTTATAATTATTATTTTTTTTTTTACTACTTATGGCGGCGATCAGCGATTTTTTTCGTGACTGCGACATTATGGCGGACACTTCGGACAATTTTGACACATTTTTGGGACCATTGTCATTTTCACAGCAAAAAATGCATTTAAATTGCATTGTTTATTGTGAAAATGACAGTTGCAGTTTGGGAGTTAACCACAGGGGGCGCTGAAGGAGTTTCGTTTCACCTAGTGTGTGTTTACAACTGTAGGGGGGTGTGGCTGTAGGTGTGACGTCATCGATCGTGTCTCCCTATAAAATAGGGTGACCAGACATCCCCAGTTTCAGGGGAAAGTCCCCTGATTGAGGACACTGTCCCCGGACCAAGTCTGTCCCTGGTTTTGTCCCCAGATTGGATTTAATAGGGGGCAGGGGCAATTTCAAAAGACAGTCAGTGCAGAATTAAAATAAAAAAAAATAGAATTACACACCCCCGCTCCGCTGTGCCTACTAGCATAGGGGGTCGTATTTTTTCCATTATCTGTGCCCCTTTCTGATGATCATGTGCTGGTCGGAGCGGAGGGAATATTTCTTCAGTTTTGGGCGCATGTTGTTCTGCCTTGGCCCAAATCCTGGCCAGTCACCTGCCTATCTCCTTGCCTTCCCTGGTGGAGTGATCTTCCTCCGCTCCCCATCCAGTAGTAGCCGGGGGCCTGAAGAGTAAGACTTGAGAGGCTGTGAGGTGGGCGGCGACAGTTTCCGATTGTTGCCATTACTAGTAAAGAAAAAATATGTCCCTGGATTTCATTTTAAAAATCTGGTCACCTTACTATAAAAGGGATCACACGATCGATGCAGCCGCCACAGTGAAGAACGGGGAAGCCGTGTTTACACACGGCTCTCCCCGTTCTTTAGCTCTGGGGACCGATCGCCGCACTCCAGCGGTCCCGGAGCTTCGGACCGGGTCGCGGGAGCGCGCCCGCAACCCACGGCTGGGTACTAGTACAGGACGTACCTGTACGTACATGTGCCCAGCCGTGCCATTCTGCCAACGTATATGTGCAGGAGGCGGTCCGGAAGTGGTTAAGCAAAAGTTGGTAGGAAAGCCCTGAAAACCATATCTGGGATGATGTAAACTCGCTGTTTTGGCACAACCATTGAGCTAATAAGAAACCCTGACGTGCCACACTTCTCCCTGAATGTGAAAGTGGCATGTTTGGAGAGAAGCGTCATACATTCGTAGCACCCTCCTAGATAGGTGCTAGGATGGAGCTTCAGTTTGTTGTTGGGCACATTTCGTTTTTTCTCCCTGTACTCAATGTACTGTAGCTGTGTTTAATTGTTCTGTTCTGTGTTTCACCGGCTACAGGATTGACTGCTTCCCCCTGGTTCGCCCCCTAGGCCATTCTGCCATGTGCCTGCGGGTTGTCAAGGCCTCGTGGAGCTAGCTGGAGGCCTACTTTAATGAAGCTGGCTGAGGCTTAAATGAAAATCTGCGCTAGTCCACTGTATGAAAACCCACAGCTGACACAATATCTTGACATTAGGCACACCTGATAATGTATAACAAAGTGCAGCACATAATAAGTGATCATTATTTGTAAAAAATATTAATTACCCTTGCAATGCCAGATATTTGGTAATCTTTCCAGTAAAAATACCCTGACTTAACCACTTGCTTACTGGGCACATATACCCCCTTTCTACCCAGGCGAAATTTCAGCTTTCGGCACTGTCACGCTTTGAATGAAAATTGCGCGGTCGTGCGACGTGGCTCCCAGACAAAATTGACGTCCATTTTTTCCCACAAATAGAGCTTTCTTTTGGTGGTATTTGATCACCTCTGCGTTTTAAATTTTTTGCGCTATAAACAAAAAAAGAGCGACAATTTAGAAAAAAATTTTTTTTGACTTTTTGCTATAATAAATATCCCCCACAAAAAAAACACTTTTTTTTTCTCAGTTTAGGCCGATACGTATTCTTCTACATATTTTTGGTAAAAATATCGCAATAAGAGTATAGTGATTGGTTTGCGCAAAAGTTATAGCGTCTACAAAATAGGGGCTAGAATTATGAAATTGTTTTTAATTTTTTTTTTTTTTTTTTTTACTGGTAATGGCGGTTATCTGTGATTTTTGTCAGGACTGTGATATTATGGCGACACATCGGACATTTTTTGGACCATTCACATTTATATCGGCATCTCAGTGACGCATCGGGCTCACGCGCCCCCAGTGGCCGGAGGTGCAGAGGCCGTAAAAAGACGGACTCCCGTACCTGTAGAGCCACCTTGTGGCCATCATTTGCCAATGGCCCGGGCTCCAAGAAGTTAATAAACAATGTTAATTATCTTAATCATAAAACATTCAGAGGCCCAGATTCTCAAAGGGCTTACGGCGGCGCAACGCAATGTACGCCGTCGTAAGTCCTAATCTGGGCCGTCGTATCTATGCGACTGATTCTTAGAATCAGTTACGCATAGATATCCATTAGATCCGACAGGCGTAAGGCTCTTACGCTTTCAGATCTTAAATTCAATTTTTTTTTCGCCGCTAGGTGTCGCCTCCGTCGTTTTCCCCGTCGAGTATGCAAATTAGCAAAATACGCGAATTCCCGAACGTACGCGTTATGACGTTTACGTTAGATTTGCGATGTGCAAAGTTGCCCCCGCTAAATGAGGGGCTAACAATGTTAAGTATGGCCGTCGTTCCCACGTCGAAATTTAAAAATTTACGTCGTTTGCGTAAGTCGTCCGTGAATGGGGCTGGACGCAATGACGTCCTTGCGACGTCATTTAGCGCAATGCACATCGGGAAATTTTAGGGACGGTGCATGCGCATTACGTTCGGCGCGGGAACGCGCTTAATTTAAATGCTATATGCCCCCTACCCGCCTAATTTAAATTAGGCGGGCTTGCGCCGGGTGATTTACGATACGCCGCCGCAACTTTACAGGCAAGTGCTTTGTGAACAAAGCACTTGCCTGTAAAACTTGCGGCAGCGTAACGTAAATGACATACGTTACGCCGCCGCAGTTTTACGCCCATCTACGAGAATCTGGGCCATAATGTTTAAGTAATACTAAAGTCTTGTTTGCTATTTTAAAAAAAATAAAATACATTTTATACTTACCTATTCTGTGAAATGGTTTTGTACAGAGCAGCCCAGATCCTCCTCTTCTCTTTGGTGCTCCTGGCCCCTACCTCCTGTCAAGTGCCCCCGCAGCAAACAGCTTGCTATAGGGGCACCAGAGCCGAGCTGCAGCTACCTGTGCCAATTCAACAAAAGAAGCCACAGTTCGGCCCTGCCCCTTCTCTCTCCTGATTGGCTAACTGACTTTTATTGATGGCAGCAGGAGCCAATCAGGAGGGGAGTCCCAGACGTCTGAGGCACTCGTGCACATCACTGAATAGAAATGGGGCTCAGGTAAGTATTAGGGGGGCTGAGGGAGGCTGCTGTGCACAGAAAGTTTTTAATCTTAATGCATAGAATTTATTAAAATAAAAAACCTTTTGCCTTTACAACCACTTTAAATAACACAAGTGATCCAGTGAGATTACGTTAATATACTGTGTCTCACCACAGCTAAAAGACTAGACCAGACCAGAAGTTGAGCGGCTGACAGAGAAGAGCAGGAGGACAGCGTGGCTGCACTGGACACAGTGGGCCAGATTCAGATTGGTCAGCGGATCTTTAGATCCGCGTAACCTATCTGATTTACGTTACGCCGCCGCAAGTTTTTGAGGCAAGTGCTTTATTCAGAAAGCACTTGCCTCTAAAGTTGCGGCGGCGTATCGTAAATCCCCCGGCGGAATTCAAATTCCGCGGCTAGGGGGCGTCTAAAATTTAAATCAGGCGCGTCCCGGCGCCGATCGAACAGCGCATGCGCGTCCGCAAATTTTCCTAGCGTGCATTGCTCCAAATGACGTCGCAAGGACGTCATTGGTTTCGACGTTAGCGTAAATTACGTCTGGCCGTATTCGCGAACGACTTACGCAAACGACGTAAAAAATTCAAAACTCGGCACGGGAACGACGGCCATACTTAACATAGGATACGCCGCACTTACCCTTCCTATAGCAGGGGTAACATTCCGCCGGGAAAAGCCGAACGCAAACGACGTAAAAAAAAAGCGCCGGGCGGTCGTTCGTTTCTGAATCGGCATAAATGCTCATTTGCATATTTGACACGTAAAAGATACGGAAGCGCCACCTAGCGGCCGGCCTGGAATTGCAGCCTAAGATCCGACGGTGTAAGTCACTTACACCTGTCGGATCTTAGGCATATCTATGCGTAACCTGATTCTATGAATCAGGCGCATAGATACGACGGCCGGACTCAGAGATACGACGGCGTATCAGGAGATACGCCGTCGTATCTTCTTTCTGAATCCGGCCCAGTGAGTGGGGATTAGAGGATAGAATACTCACTGTGTCCTATTATGTATCTCACACCACAGCAGGTTATCAGCATTGCAATTTTCACACAGGTAGCAGTAGCACTGTAATCAGGTGCTCTATAATGGCTCTCTGTCACATTGCTTTTGGGTGCTGACTTTGTTATAGCTGTTGCATACAGTAAGTACAGCAATAAGTTAACAAAGTCAGCACCCAAAAGCAATGTAACAGAGACATAATAGAGCACCTGATTACAGTGCTACCTGTGTGAAGATTGCAATGCTGATGATAATAAGAAACAGTGCGATGCTAATTTACACTTCATTTTAACTGTTTCCCATCCAGTGACGTATCAGTACTTCACTGGATTGGAAGGGCGATATCTTGGTCATCACTACAGCAATGATCAATATATCATTTTTTTTAACACCAGCAATTCTGCACAAATAAAAGTAATCCTAGTGGCTAAGAAGCCCCTGGATTACTTTTACAGGCAGTGGAAGGGGGTTCCACCACCACCTTTACTGCTTTTAACATGTGACCAGTAGCATCCGGTTACTGGGACACAGTGAGAAGGATGGATGTCGTTCCTCCCACGTGTGATGTCAGAAACTGGAAGGGGTGAGGATTTTATCATTTTCGGTTTCGTGCTCATTTTAAAAAGCCATTACCGGCTTGAACAAGTATCTGATCAAACTGGTTTGATCTTGTGCTTTGGAGGCCAGAGGACAGATATGGGGTCTAAAAGACCCCAGATCTCTTTATAAAGAGGACATGTCATGGCCCATGCTATCACAAGGGATGTTCATCCCTTGTGAAAGCAAAAAAAAAAAAAAAAGTAAAGATACAGTGTAAGGCCCCTTTCAGTAATGATCCGCCCTGTGAACCTCCGCTTACTCACCGGGGATCCGCTTACTCGGCAGATGACAGGGCGGTCCCCGCACACTGTGCAGGGACCGCCCTGTCTTTTCTCCGCTCTCCCCTATGGGGGGATCGGATGAACACGGACCGTCTGTCCATGTTCACCCGATCCGATCCGCCAGACGGATGGAAAAGTAGGTTTTTCCTCCGTCACACTTTGGTGGGTCGGATGTCAGCGGCCATCCATAGAGGAGCACGGAGCGCCCGTTCAGATCCGCCAAAAAAACTGGCAGGCGGACCTGAACGGGCCGCCCGCGTGAAAGAGCCCAAAGATCTGTTTTTCTATGTGTAATAAAATACAATTTAAAACAAATTTAAACTGCCCCCACTCCTTCATGCCTATTAATTGCAAATGCATGCGGTGGCTCCGCACACATATGTAAATCACTTCAAGGCGGCGCCAGGGGTGGGGTCAAGGGCGTGGTTGAAGGGGGTAGGCTGTACAGGGCCCCATGATTTCTAACAGCGGCCCTGGTGCCCGCTCTCACTGGGGCTTTTTGCATTGGTCATGGAACCTCTTGCGATGGCGCTGCACTCTTTCCCACAGATACAGGGTATTACCATGGGTACTCTGACTGAAGTTACGGCCCTCTATGCAGACGACCTAGTGTTGTTTGTCAAAAATAAATCTGATCAAGATGAAAATACTGCCCTTGCTTCTGTATATTCTCAGAAATTCACCAGTGTGGATCCCAAAGTCTCTTTTCAAATCAATAGATAGTATGCTCTCTTCCTTTTTGTGGCAGGGGGTAACTCCCCGCCTAAAATTGACCATTCTCCAGCAGCCATGGGGGGAGGGGGGCCTTGTGGTGCCTAGTTTTTATAAATATTTCCTAGCTGGCCAACTGACAGTAGCCCACCGCTGGATGACCTCTCCCCCAGATTACGCCTTGTTTTGTCAAGTTCTCCAACCCGTCAAACTCCAACCGCTTAACTTCCGGTTTATTTAAAACCAGCAGTAATTGGAGTTTTTGACAAATTGGTGGTTGGACACAATGCTGGCAACTGAATAGAGTCCGGTGCAGGATATTATGAGCGGAGATTCTTACTTCGCTCCGATACTATCCAACAAAATGGCCGCCTCCGAGGCGGCAACAACCACTGTGCTGTCAAAACAGCTCAGTCTTCCTGTACCGGAATCTATTTGGTTGTCGGTGTTGTGTCCAACCACCAATTCGTCAAAATCTCTGGTTACTAAGGTTTTAAATAAACCCGGAAATGATGTGGTTGGAGTTTCTGATGGGTTGGAGATATTGATAGAACACCATATCCATGTCTGCTAGAAAGAGATTTTGGACTTGTTCTTGTTTGTCCGAGTATCTACACAAGATTAGCTTTTCAAATAGTCTACCATTGTAACAAATGACTAGTGCAATTAGGTAGCTTTGTGTACCGTGGAGCAAATGAGACTGTAGAGAGCCATGCAGCATTGTAAACGGATGTAATTAAGATAGCGGTAATAGGTCAAATGGTCCAGTATTGTGTTTTTTTATGATTATTGGGTCTGTAGAAAAAGGGTAACACGGTATACACAAGTCATTAGTCAATGACTTGTCTAACAGCGCAGCACAGATAGGCCCAGATTCTCAAAGGAGATACAACGTCGTATCTCTGAGTCTGAGCCGTCGTATCTATGCGCCTGATTCTTAGAATCAGTTACGCATAGATTTGTATTAGATCCGACCGGCGTAAGTCTCTAACGCCGTTGGATCTTAACTGCATATTTACACTGGCCGCTAGGGGCGTGTATGCTGATTTACGCCTAGAAATATGTAAATCAGCTAGATACGCAAATTCACAAACGTACGCCCGGCCGACGCAGTTCAGATACGCCGTTTACGTTAGGCTTTGCGTAAGTCGTCCGTGAATGGGGCTGGACGTAATTTACGTTCACGTCAAAACCAATACGTCCTTGCGGCGTATTTGGAGCAATGCACACTGGGATATGTCCACAGACGCCGGCCTATTTACGCTACGCCGCCGCAACTTACGGAGCAAGTGCTTTGAGAATACTGCACTTGCCTGTCTAAGTTGCGGAGGCGTAATGTAAATAGGATACGTTACGCCTGCTCAAAGATGCGCCGATCTACGTGAATCTGGGCCATAAACAGAAGGTGCACATTTACCTGGAACTGTGATGGACCAAATGGTGCGGCATTGTATGCTGATGTGAATGAATCGGTCGCTCACGTACTCCATTCTGAGGCTGAAACTCATGAAAAGGCTTTCACTTTGTAAACTGTTCTAATTGAGTTGATGACAGGTCAAGGGGTGCAGCATCGTCTACCCTTAACTGCTACGAGACCGGTTAAATATGGAAATGTTTATTGCTGTGATGGATTGTGGTACTGAGTGTGTTAGCGCCGGATATGATTCTGTCCTGAACTGTAAATGGCTCATCAGTATTGATAATTACCCCCTCTGCAGTATATGATTACAATGTAGAAATATAGCAACTGCGTTCTAGCAACTGTAATAAGCTGTTTACTATAAGATCACAGGTGTGTGCAGCCTATTGCATTGGGCAGGCCTTACTTTTACTTCAACGTCCCTTTGTCGGCCCACTAGGGTAGGTCCGGGCCGATATCATCTTTTGGTGCTATTCTCTTGTTTATAGGTTGCCTGGTCTACTGGGCAGGTATGTCAGACCTTTCATTTTGTGTCCGATCCCCAGCCTGTGCCAAGGGGGCTCACAGTCTCTCGGGTATGCTGTGTCATGCCATGACATCCATTCCTCAGGGTGGAGTCTGGTCCTCCTTCCCCAGTGAGGCCCGGAGTGGAAAAGACAGCAAAGCAGAATAGCGTAGGGCCGGGCATGACTGGGTAGAGGTAGGACAAGCAGGGGTTAAAAAAGGTAGGAAGCTGGTTGGTGGAAGGAAAAATTAATGGTGTGCAGAGAGGGGAGGGGTATTATAAAAGGGGGAGGCGTGGACTCGGGAGGAAAGTGCCGGAAGGACGACCAAGGAGGCAGGTTTTTCCCACCCACCCTCCCTATTTGTTGTGTGTTTTGGTGTCGTTTGTGTGTTTTCTTTTATTTCAGGTCTGAGGGCGAAGTTCGTCATGACAGCTGTGGCAGTGTGGTTGGCGGTGTTCGTTGGTCTTTGATGGTGGCAGTTACAGATGTGATCGAAATGGTGGTGGGCTCATCGGTGGGATGGGACCCTTATGGGGGATTATTCCCGTGGAACGGTGTCCGCTGGAATACGGTTATGGTTGCACTGCGGTGGAAAAAGGTTCGTCTCCGAGCTAGGTCGGCTGGGGGCCGGTTATGGTTAATGGTTCCGCAGTGTAAGGTTAAAGAAAGGAAGGTTAAGCCGGGTTACCGTCAAAGACCAAGAAGCTGGTTTATTATTAAAAGTTGTTTATTAAATTGTTAAGGAAAAAGTTGGTGTGATTTAATTATTTTATTTAAAATTATTTATGTTTAAAAAAAAAAATTGTCTGTCGTGGCCATTTTTTACTCCAACAATTTGTGTCTCTCGTTAATCTAGAAGGGGGGTAAGGTAATGGTAACAAATGGGGGTTTGTTGGTTTGGGGGGTAATTCGGCTATCCGAATTACACTGGTCATGTTTCTGGACTCTGTGGCGATTGTCAGGTGGTAGGCAGAGGCTCGCCCGTGTGAATCATACGGGTCTGGTTTCTGTGTGTCATTGTTGCATATCGCTACAGCTTGTTGGCCTCATCCTTCTATGCCAGCGAACTCATCTTTCAGGTATCCGGCTCTTAGACCCCTTCACTCCTGTCAGTTCATCCATTTTTGCAGCTTACCCTCTCAGGTTCCTTTACCAGGTAGGGACAGTTAGGTCAGGGGTTGTGGGTGTTGCACAGAGCTACTTGTCTACATGTCCTGTTGGCTGGTGTCTCAATCTTTGCATTCTTGCACAGGGCTCCTCGGGTCAGCCCTTGTTCCGTTCCTCCCACGTATATTCTCGCCACAAGCAGTTTGTTCCCATGTCTGTGCTTTCTGGAAGTATACTTAATCCATCAGTTACGGGACAGTCGTTTGGTTTCTGGGCAGTTTCGCAAGTTCCAACGGATGGGGTCCCTTCTAATCAACAATTTTTAGGACGCTGGTTTCTGCTGTCGTAACAGATGCTTACCGGATCCATTCTTTGAGGCCGTCCCGGCATGCGTTACTCTAACAGACAGTTTGTACATGCCCTTCTACTTTCTTATCATACCTACTTCCGGGTCTTTTTGCCCACTTATAGGCATACTGACCAGCTAGGCTAAGGCACACCTCAGGCCTTGGTAGTTAGGGTATGGCATTCCTAAGTGAAGACTCTGACTACAAATATATATATATATATATATATATATATATATATATATATATATATATATATACTGTATATACACACAGGGGTAGATTGAATGGACTATCTGTCTGCCCGGCGTAACGTATCTCAGATACGTTACGCCGCCGTAATTTAGGGCGCAAGTTCTGTATTCAGAAACAACTTGCGCCCTTAGTTACGGCGGCGTAACGTATCTGTGTCGGCGTAAGCCCGCCTAATTGAAATGTGGATGATGTGGGCGTGTTTTATGTATATTAACTGTGACCCTGCGTATTTGACGTTTTTTACGAACGGCGCATGAGCCGTTCGTGAAAAAATCCCAGTGCGCATTCTCGAAATTCTGCCGCAAATCGTCATTGCTTTCGACGTGAACATAAATTGCGTCCAGCCCTATTCGCGAACGACTTATGCAAACGACGTAAAATGTTCAAAACTCGACGCGGGAACGACGGCCATACTTAACATAGGATACACCTCATATAGCAGGGGTAACTATACGCCAAAAAAAGCCTAACGTAAACGACGTAAAAAAATGCGCCGGCCGGACGGACGTTTCTAAATCGGCGTATCTAGCTCATTTGCATATTCCTCGCATAAATATATGGAAGCGCCACCTAGCGGCCAGCGTAAATATGCCGCCTAAGATACAACGGTGTAAGACACTTACGCCGGTCGGGTCTTAGGGAAATCTATGCGTAACTGATTCTATGAATCACGCGCATAGATATGACCCCGCACACTCAGAGATACGACGGCGTATCTGGAGATACGCCGTCGTATCTTCTCTCTGAATCTACCCCGAGGTATTTAAAAAAATGTGAACAAACATTTTGACCAAATTTTAAGTGGGTACCCTGGGTGTGTTCGAACTGTAGGAGGGATGGGCTCACTGGGATATGACAGAGATCGCTGTTCCCGATCACTGGGAACAGAGGCCGCCTCGCTTTCGCTGCGGAAGCATGCCCGCGGGTCGGGCGAACTCGATCTTCGCCAACAGCCCGCGATCACCTAGTACAAAGGCAGAACAGGGATCTGCCAGTGTAAACAAGGTGGATCCCCGTTCTAACAGGGGACATTGATGAACTTTGGTACCCAAAGTTTTCCATAGGTGACGCTTTAAAAGTTTCTGCATTAGTTGTGCTTAGTGTAAAAAAAAAAACCCCTCACACCATAATCCCCCCTCCACCAAATGATTTGGACCAGTGCACAAAGCAAGGTCCATAAAGACATGGGGGTAGATTCAGAAAGCAATTACGCCTGCGTATCCATAGATACGCAGCTTAATTGCTAAGTAGCGCCGGCGTATCTACTTTCTGTATTCAGAAAGCTAGATACGCCGACTTTAGCCAAAGATACGAATCGTATCTTAGGGTGCATTCTGACGCTGGCCGCTAGGTGGCGTTCCTGTAGTTGTCAGCGTAGAGTATGCAAATTGCATACTTACGCTGATTCACAAACGTACGCGCGCCCGACGGTAGTTTTTTACGTCGTTTGCGTAAGTCGGTTTCGTCGTAAGGCTGCTCCTGCTATTAGGAGGCGCAGCCAATGTTAAGTATGGACGTCGTTCCCGCGTCGCGTTTTTCAAATTTTGCGTAACTCGTTCGTGAATGGTGCTGGACGCCATTTACGTTCACGTCAAAGCCAATGACGTCCTTGCGACGTCATTTACCGCAATGCACGTCGGGAAATTTTCCCGACGGAGCATGCGCAGTACGTTCGGCGCCCTTACGCCGGCCCCTTTTAAGATACGCCGCCACAAATTACTGAGCAAATGCTTCGTGAATGCAGCGTAGCTCCAGTAATTTACGGAGGCGTAGCGTAAAAACGATACGCTGCGCCGCCGTATCAGTGCGCGCCCCTACCTGAATCTGGGCCATGGTGTCAAGTCTACCCCAACGCAGGTGGTTAGACACTATAGCTGGCTATTGTGTTCTTCCCCTATAGCAGACCCCTTTCCCATAAGGCAAGCAGGCCTACTGGTACTCAGTTGCCCCCAGGACTTATAAATAATGCTATAGTGCCTGACCACCACGCCAGAGCAGGCGCGAACTGAGCAAAGCAAACAGGTAGTTGCGGTTAGCAGACAGGTAGCTTGGTTTTATGACAGTCCAGGTAAAGAGCAGGCTGAGTTCAGGGAATAGTCCAAAATTCAGTTCAAGGTCATACACAGGGAAATCCAATCTAGCAGGACAGACAGACAGGGGTTTTGATCAGGAATGACACATGTATCACGAGCATGAGTGAGGGTTTGGCTGGCTTATAACAGGTTTGGATAGCACCAAATAAGTTTACCAACCCCACCCAAATCTGCTATCTTGTGACTCTCTGATGACACTTCAACTAGAGGTGACTGGTGGTCCCTAGCTGTTATTTGTGCAACCAATTGTTCTTCTAGGCTTGTCTTGCGTTTCTTATGATGCTTCCCCTTTGAAACCTGTGATGGGCACATTTGTCAGCCATTAGGCAGTGTCCACATCACCAAAAAGTGACATGGGCACTGCAAAGAGCACACTCCCATGCTTCTCACCACAAAAAAGGCAGTTGGAATTTGGCAATTTATGTGACATCAGGGCTTTTAGATAATTTGTACAAAATAAAAACTGTAGAATACCTAAAGCCGACAACCACATGGAAAGAGAAGCCACTGACTGAGCCAGTAAGCCCTTGGGACCATCCACGTGAGTCAGCAGTGACCAGACCCTGGTCCTCTTTCTCTCGCTGCCCCTCTCTCTTTCTCCCTGCCCCCTCTCTCTCCCTGTCCCCCTATCTCTCTCTGCCCCCTCTCTCTCTCTGCTAGGGTGACCACGTGTCCCGGATTGCCCGGGACTGTCCCTTAATTAATACTTGTGTCCCGTGTCCCGGACACCCTCATTACGGGACAATACAGAGTCCCGGAATTGGCCTGGGCCGATCTAATGCCCCCTAAAATAGCCTTTGCATACATCCTCTCTGTCTCAGCCTGTGGTGGACCCCTAGCTGACAGAGAGTGAGACCCCTTTTTCTTTATTCACCGCCCCTGGCTCAGTGCCCAAACTGGTTGCTACCTCCTGCCTCCCGCTTGGCGTGTAGCAACCAGTGACGTCAGAGCAGGAGAGAGGGAGAGACCTATAGCAGCAGATGAGAGTTTAACTTCCTCCTCCGCGCCTTCTGTTCAGCTCCACCCACCTCCTCGTGTATGCTCTGGAGTCCAGCCAGGCAGCCAGAAGAAACATCAGACTCTGAGACAGACTGCAGTGTACAAACTAAGGCAAGTAACATTGCAAAGCACTGACCAGCATTGAAGATCCATCCGTGTTATAATCCTGTCGGCTCTCCCTCAGCAGTCAGAGTTCAGTAAGACACTGGAGTGTGTGTCTGCACTCTGCACAGTACACTCAGAGGCTTGCTCCAGATAAGGGTCGGCAGGAGAGACACTGACACATGACACCCTGGATGGAAGGAGGAAACTTCCTTAGATATCAGGGCAGGGTTCATGCTGGGACTTGTAATCCTTCACTTTTGGGGATGTGACTCCCCCCCCCCCCCCCAAAAGTGAAGAACTACAGGTCCCAGCATGAACCCCTCAGAGCTGAAGATGTTTCCTGCACACATGATAACTCGTCACAGCCAGTCCTGTCCGGCTGCTCCCTGTCTCTTCTCTCCCACTACTTGTTTGCCTCTCCCTGCAGCAGCCCCCCCCCTCCTCCTTCACCCTCAGCCTTTCATGTTCTGCCACCTTTTCACCTTCTAGTCTTGTTACCCCCTCTGTATACCAAGCAATCCTCTCAGGAGTGGCTCATCAGCGACTATCACAACCTCAGAGTCCTGCCAGCATTCCATTCATTGCTCCTTCAAACTGCCAGAAATGTTTTAGTTACTCCACTGCAGCGGTGTAACTACAGGGGGCGCCATTGCAACCCAGCCTCATACTCCAGGGGGTCCATGCAGCTTCCCTCTAAACCTGGATAGGAGAGGCGGCATATAGAGGAACTGATGCCCTCCATGTTCTTCTTGCAGCCACTGAATGCCTGCAGGAGGTAAAGGAGGAAAAGCGGGCATTCAGTGGCTGCAAGAAGAACATGGGGGGGGGGGGCATCAGTTTCTCTATATGCCACCCCTCTTATCCAGTTTCCTTCTGCTGCCCACAGGTCCCTCAACACTCTCCTGGCTGATCTTCCCCAGTAACTTCTCTGCTCTCTCCCACCTCACCCCCTATTCTCCA
The DNA here is from genome assembly GCF_905171775.1 of Rana temporaria. Taxonomy (NCBI): domain Eukaryota; kingdom Metazoa; phylum Chordata; class Amphibia; order Anura; family Ranidae; genus Rana; species Rana temporaria. Next base: position 36,166,445 of record NC_053489.1, on the reverse strand, counting down.
ACCCCCTGCTGTCCTCTGGTCCCTCCTGTGCTGTCCTCTGGTCCCACCTGTGCCGTTCTTCAGTCCCCCCCTCCTGTGCTGTTCTTCAGTCCCCCCTCCTGTGCTGTTCTTCAGTCCCCCCTCCTGTGCTGTCCTCTGGTCCCACCTGTGCTGTTCTTCAGCCCCCCCCCTCCTGTGCTGTCCTCTGGTCCCACCTGTGCTGTTCTTCAGTCCCCCCCCTCCTGTGCTGTCCTCTGGTCCCACCTGTGCTGTTCTTCAGCCCCCCCCCTCCTGTGCTGTCCTCTGGTCCCACCTGTGCTGTTCTTCAGTCCCCCCCTCCTGTACTGTTCCTGATTTGAAGGAACTGTCCCTCATTTAGGGCATTGTCCCTCTGTCCCTCTTTCCTCTTTGTTTGTCCCTCAAGGAGCCAATATAAAAGAATAGTAGTGGTAAAAAAGCACCTGTGGGTTTAACCATTTTTATTTTTGTTTATAATTCTCCTACATATTTTTGCTAATAGGTGTCCCTCATTCCCATCTCAGAAAGTTGGGAGGTATGCCTCTATCCATCCCACGGTCCCCCTGTCCATCCCACGGTCCCCCTGTCCATCGCACTGCCCCTCTGACTACTCTGTGCCCCCCACTCAGTTGTTCTTCTTGATGCCTAGGGCCCACTTTTGATCTTGCGCATGGGCCGCTGATTTCATACGCCCCTGCCCCCAAAATCTGCAAAAAAAATGGGGGGGGGGGGGTGTCCCTGAATGGCAGTTTGGAAATGTGGTCACCCTAATGACACCCTGGATGGAAGGAGGAAACTTCCTTAGATATCAGGGCAGGGTTCATGCTGGGACTTGTAATCCTTCACTTTTGGGGATGTGACTCCCCCCCCCCCCCAAAAGTGAAGAACTACAGGTCCCAGCATGAACTCCTCAGAGCTGAAGATGTTTCCTGCACACATGATAACTCCTCACACCCAGTCCTGTCCGGCTGCTCCCTGTCTCTTCTCTCCCACTACTTGTTTGCCTCTCACTGCAGCAGCCCCCCCCCCTCCTCCTTCACCCTCAGCCTTTCATGTTCTGCCACCTTTTCACCTTCTAGTCTTGTTACCCCCTCTGTATACCAAGCAATCCTCTCAGGAGTGGCTCATCAGCGACTATCACAACCTCAGAATCCTGCCAGCATTCCATTCATTGCTCCTTCAAACTGCCAGAAATGTTTTAGTTACTCCACTGCAGCGGTGTAACTACAGGGGGCGCCATTGCAACCCAGCCTCATACTCCAGGGGGTCCATGCAGCTTCCCTCTAAACCTGGATAGGAGGGGTGGCATATAGAGGAACTGATGCCCTCCATGTTCTTCTTGCAGCCACTGAATGCCTGCAGGAGGTAAAGGAGGAAAAGCGGGCATTCAGTGGCTGCAAGAAGAACATGGGGGGGGGGGGCATCAGTTTCTCTATATGCCACCCCTCTTATCCAGTTTCCTTCTGCTGCCCACAGGTCCCTCAACACTCTCCTGGCTGATCTTCCCCAGTAACTTCTCTGCTCTCTCCCACCTCACCCCCTATTCTCCAACCCCCTGCTGTCCTCTGGTCCCTCCTGTGCTGTCCTCTGGTCCCACCTGTGCCGTTCTTCAGTCCCCCCCTCCTGTGCTGTTCTTCAGTCCCCCCTCCTGTGCTGTTCTTCAGTCCCCCCTCCTGTGCTGTCCTCTGGTCCCACCTGTGCTGTTCTTCAGTCCCACCTGTGCTGTTCTTCAGCCCCCCCCCTCCTGTGCTGTCCTCTGGTCCCACCTGTGCTGTTCTTCAGCCCCCCCCCTCCTGTGCTGTCCTCTGGTCCCACCTGTGCTGTTCTTCAGTCCCCCCCTCCTGTACTGTTCCTGATTTGAAGGAACTGTCCCTCATTTAGGGCATTGTCCCTCTGTCCCTCTTTCCTCTTTGTTTGTCCCTCAAGGAGCCAATATAAAAGAATAGTAGTGGTAAAAAAGCACCTGTGGGTTTAACCATTTTTATTTTTGTTTATAATTCTCCTACATATTTTTGCTAATAGGTGTCCCTCATTCCCATCTCAGAAAGTTGGGAGGTATGCCTCTATCCATCCCACGGTCCCCCTGTCCATCCCACGGTCCCCCTGTCCATCGCACTGCCCCTCTGACTACTCTGTGCCCCCCACTCAGTTGTTCTTCTTGATGCCTAGGGCCCACTTTTGATCTTGCGCATGGGCCGCTGATTTCATACGCCCCTGCCCCCAAAATCTGCAAAAAAAATGGGGGGGGGGGGGGTGTCCCTGAATGGCAGTTTGGAAATGTGGTCACCCTACTCTCTGCCCCCTCTCTCTCTCTGCCCCCCTCTCTCTCTGCCCCCCCTCTCTCTGCCCCCTCTCTCTCTGTCCTCTCTCTCTCTCTCCCTGCCCCCTCTCTCTCCCTGCCCCCTCTCTCTCCCTGCCCCCTCTCTCTCTCTGCCTCCCTCCCTCTCTCTGCCTCCCTCCCTCTCTCTGCCTCCCTCCCTCTCTCTGCCTCCCTCTCTCTCTCTCTGCCCCCCACTCACTCTGCTCCCTCTCTCTCTGCTCTTCCTGCCCCCTCTATCTCTTCCTGCCCCCCTCTCTCCCTATCCCCCTCTCTCTGCCCATCCCCTCTCTCTCGGCCCATCCCCTCTCTCCCTGCCAACCCCCTCTCTCCCTGTCCCCATCTCTCCCTCCCTGCTTCCATCTTTCTCTGCCTGCACCCTCTTTCTCATCTGCCTCTCTCTCCTTCTCTCTGTCCCCTCCCTCTCTCCCCCTGCCCTCTCTCTCTCCCCCACCCCTTTCTCTCTCTCTCTCTCTCTCTCTCTCTCTCTCTCTCTCTCATTCTTCCCTCTCTCCCATGACACCATGTTTTACCACACCAGGTGACACCAACCCTAGTGAAACCACTGCTAAAGGTGGGTGGCATGGGAAAGCAATTTTTTTTCTTTGACCAGAGTTGAGGTATAACCACTTCAGCCCCGGAAGGATTTGCCCTCTTAATGACCAGACCATTCTTTGCAAATACGGCACTGTGTCGATTTAACTGACAATTGCGTGGTCATGCGACAGTGTACACAAACAAAATTTATGTCCTTTTTTCCCCCCACAAATAGAGCTTTCTTTTGGTGGAATTTGATCGCTTCTAAGGTTTAAATCTTTTGCGCTATAAACAATTTTGAAAAAAAAAAATATATATTTTTTACTTTTTGCTATAATAAAATAAATAAATGTTTATGTTTATATATATATATATATATATATATATATATATATATATATATATATATATATATATATATATATATATATACACACACACATACATATATATATATATATATATCAAAAAGTCGCTGTCAGTTTAGGCCAATATATAATTCCTCTACATATTTTTGGTAAAAAAAAAAAAAAAAGAATTGCATTAAGCGTATGTTGTTTTGTTTGCGCAAAAGTTAGAGCGTCTACAAAATAGGGGTATATTCATGGCATTTTTATTATTCTTTATTTTTTTGCTAGTAATGGGGGCGATCAGCAATTTTTAGCGGGACTGCGACATTGCGGCAGACAGATCGAACACTTTTGACACTTTTTTTTAGAACCATTGACATTTATACAGCAATCAGTGCAATAAATAGCCACTGATTACTGTATAAATGTCACTGGCAGGGAAGGGGTTAACACTAGGGGGCAATCAAGGGGTTAAATGTTCCCTAGAGAGGTGTTTCTAACTGTGGGGGGATTGGACTGACTGGGAGTAGAAAGAGATCACTGTTCCTGCTCACTAGGAACCGCAGAATCTCTCTCTACCTCCCTGACAGAACAAGGATCTGTCTGTTTACATCGTGGCCACCGACCACGAGCAACGGCTCGCGTGCCCCCTATACCTCTTACAGTGGCCGACGTACACCTATAACGGTTAGCACAGCCGTGCCAAACTGCCAACGTATAAAGATTGTGGCTGGTCAGCAAGAGGTTAAAAGCAAACAATGTAATTGCATTTTTTAGTACTGAACATAATAAAGAAACGTAATTGAAAAAAAAAAGTACATCTGCTGTCTAGAGTGGACCTGAATTCGTCCTAAGCAATGATGACCTCATCAGCAGTCAAGTCTCTACCTCAAGCCAGTGACACGGGAATGGAGGAACACCAGGAATTACTGGAACGCAATGGGACATCAATCACATTTAATGCTGCATCTTCCCATTTATAACCCCAGTTCCTTATCTCATGTATGAGAGTTCACACAGATATTGATCGCCGCTCCCTGGAAATGTCTTTTTACAGAATAATTATTTAGAAGAGAAATTCTATTGATTTTTGTTAAATATGTTACATTTCCTCACTTTATAATGAATAAGTCTTCTTTGGAAGTTCACATTCTAGGATTCTGTTTCCTCCTGAGAATTTCATTTTACGGTGATACAAATTAACAATAGGCCATAAGTTTTATTCACTAAGCTCTAACTATCATTACTTGTTGCCACAACAAAAGTTTTATTGCCAGTGAGAGCAAATAGAAGCTGAAGGTATCTGTAATAAACTAGAAGTTAAAGAGGAAGTAAACCCTCTGGAAAAAAAAATACACCCTGCAAGACAAAGGCATAATGAGCTAGTATGCATAGCATACTAGCTCATTATGAATTAATTACCCGATCAAAGCCCCCACACCGGTCCTCCTTCCCCCTCCTCCCTCGCCGCCATCCCTCCCGGACTGACTTCTGGGTATCGCGACTCCGGCGCTGTGACTGGCCGGAGCCGCGACGATGTCACTCATGCACGCGGGAGCCGCCAGTCACGGCCGTTAGAAACGGCACATGCGCCTGTGCAGTTTTCTACGCCGCAAGCGACGTAGACATCGGTGCCTGTCTATTTTTACAAATATCTCCTAAACCATGTAGGTTTAGGAGATATTTCTTGCACCCTACAGGTAAGCCTTAATCTAGGCTTACCTGTAGGTAGTGGTCTGTAAGGGAGAGATCGACCGCAGGCTAAGCACACAGGACCTGGCATATGGGGTGTTTTTTGAGGATGTTTCTGCACACATTAGGGCAAGGGGGAACCAGGATGGTAGAGGTGGGAATAACAAATGGCGGGCAGAGTTCCACAGTTCCAAAATCAGCGACAATTCCATTTTGTGCGTAGTCCCACACAATGCCTAAAGCAGCACTAGTCCCAGTGTCCATGCAGGCGGGTGCAGCTAGTCATTTTGCCATTAGGTGGCTCTGTACCAGAATAGTGACTGGTTACAGCAGACAGTGTCATAGGTGCAAAGCCCCTTTTAGGTAGAGCCCTCCTGCATTGATGTCATGGGTCAGCACCCTTTAGTGTACATACCGCGTTTCCCTGAAAATAAGCCCGGGTCTTATTTTAATTTTCGCAACAAAAGACACAGTAGGGCTTATTTTCAGGGTAGGTCTTACCATGTAATGTGCTGTCTTCTCTCCCCCTCTTCCTACCTGCCTGTCAGGAATCTCCAGTATGAACTGAGTTAAAATGCTTGTAAAATCCTATAATTTACTATATTACAGTATAATATAATGTACAATGTGTGTGTTTCTGTAATATAATTGTGCCAAATACCTTCATTATAGTTCCACTCTGTGCTTCTGGGACCCGCTGTAGCTCTCTTCCCCGCAATTATATTACAGAAACACACACGTTGTACATTATATACTACTGTAATAGAATGGATTATAGGATTTTACAAGCATTTTACACTAGGGCTCATTTTTGGGGTCGGGCTTATATTGCAGTCCTCCTGAAAAATAACACTAGGTCTTATTTTTGGGGAGAATACATTAGGTAAATTTAGCCTTGGTTTAGCCTTGGCTCACAAGTAGGGATGAGCAAAACACCCCTCCCGTTCGGTTCCACCAGAACCTTCGAACGGACCGACCGTTTGCGCAAACATTTAGAACCCCATTGACGTCTATGGGACTCGAACGATCAAATTCAAAAGTGCTAATTTTAAAGCCTAATATGCAAGTTATTGTCGGAAAACGTCTTTGAGAACCCAGGTCTTGCCCCAGGGAACATGTATCAATAGAAAAAAGGTTTAATAACTGTATTTTTTTTTGCAGCAGTGATTTTAACGATGCTTAAAGTGGAAAAATTCCTTTAAATATCGTACCTGCTGGGTGTCTATAGTATGCCTGTGAAGTGGCATGTGTTTAGAAATGTCCCTGCACAAAATGAGATTTTATCTACCTACTAAAAGTAATTTAAAACTGCTTGCGGCATTAATGTAATGTCTGGTCCCTGCAATATGGATGAAAATCATTGAGAAAAATAGCACAGGCACAGACAGTACACACACCACGTAGGTGCACACTGCAGAGGACACGGGTAGTACAGACCACGTAGGTTTAGGTGCACACTGCAGAGGACACGGGCAGCACACACCACGTAGCTTTAGGTGCACACTGCAGAGGACACAGGCAGTACACACGGCACGTAGCTTTAGGTGCACACTGCAGAGGACATGGGCAGTACACACCACGTAGCTTTAGGTGCACACTGCAGAGGACACAGGCAGTACACACCACGTAGCTTTAGGTGTACACTGCAGAGGACACAGGCAGTACACACCACGTAGCTTTAGGTGCACACTGCAGAGGACACGGGCAGTACACACACCACGTATGCTTTAGGTGCACACTGCAGAGGACACGGGCAGTACACACCATGTAGCTTTTGGTGAACACTGCAGAGGACATGGGCAGTACACACCATGTAGCTTTAGGTGCACACTGCAGAGGACACGGGCAGTACACACACCATGTAGCTTTAGGTGCACACTGCAGAGGACACAGGCAGTACACACCACATAGCTTTAGGTGCACACTGCAGAGGACACGGGCAGTACACACCATGTAGCTTTAGGTGCACACTGCAGAGAACACGGGCAGTACACACACCACGTAGCTTTAGGTGCACACTGCAGAGGACACAGGCAGTACACACCACATAGCTTTAGGTGCACACTGCAGAGGACACAGGCAGTACACACCACATAGCTTTAGGTGCACACTGCAGAGGACACAGGCAGTACACACCACATAGCTTTAGGTGCACACTGCAGAGGACACGGGCAGTACACACCACGTAGCTTTAGGTGCACACTGCAGAGAACACGGGCAGTACACACACCACGTAGCTTTAGGTGCACACTGCAGAGGACACAGGCAGTACACACCACATAGCTTTAGGTGCACACTGCAGAGGACACGGGCAGTACACACCATGTAGCTTTAGGTGCACACTGCAGAGGACACAGGCAGTACACCACGTGAGAATACTGCAGCTAGCACAATCACCTGCCTGCCAGTAAATTAGGAAGTGCAGATCTAGCTAAACTATACAGTGTGTAAATATATATACAACACCTGGCATGCATATATATCCTCTACACACTGTAACTTTAACTGACTAGCCTGCCTGTCTGCCTGCTCTATCTACCTACTAAAAATGACACTCTCTCTCTGTCTTCTCTCTTTTAACCACCGCAACACACTACACAAGGCCGACCTGCAGGCGCCCTTTTATAGCGTGGGGTGTGTACTAAACCCCCTGAGCCATAACTGGCCAAAGCCACCCTGGCTTTGGCCAATTATGGCTCTCTGTTTTTTGCAAGCTGTGATTGGCCAAGCATGTGGGTCATAGTGCATGCTTGGCCAATCATCAGCCAGCAATGCACTGCGATGCCGCAGTGAATTATGGGCCGTGAAACGCAACTCAAATTTGTCGCGAACGGCCCAAAACATTCGTAATTCGACAAACGATCGAACATGAGTTTGACTCGAATACAAAGCTCATCCCTACTCACAAGTAGCTAAGTGAGCATGACTGTGGAGGGCTCTGCCGATCCAGCCTCTGGCGCCCCCCGTTTCTGGAAGTTTGTGTTTTCTCACAGTACACAGAACATGGAAATGCAATTATTTTAGTAAATATAAACTGCTAAATACCTTTTCTCATCAGCAGTGTATAGCAGTCTTATGACTTCGATCCGTTTCCAGCAGAGCACTGGTTAAAGCTTGTAAGAGGAGTTTTCATTCTCAATCGGAGGATGCTTTGTAGTTATTGAGAAAATGAAAAGTATTCTTTAAATGGCTCCAATGCTGAGAAGCCTCCTGTGTTCAGAATGCAGCAGGGCAGCTTGGCAATGGACCCAGAAGCTAGTGGAGATCTCTAGGAGTAGTGGTGGTCTACTACAGTGATTACCAGTTTCTAGAGGGATCCCACAAGTATGGTATATGCATAGTTACATTGGACTAAAACCTAGGCCAATGCAAATACAAAATGCCATACCTGGAAGTCTTCTGTAACCCTGTAAATGTTACACCATGGTTCCGCAATCCTGTACAGTGTGGCCCCTTAAACTGGTGTAGCGGGCAGCTGTTTTCTTTGCTAGCCCTGCTCTAAATTTAGAGGTTAGTCAGAGGGTTAGTTACCTCTGACCTATTTGTTTTCAAATTTGGACCCCAGTTCCAGTCGTGGCTGTACTGCAGGTGACCACTATTGTTGTCTGGGGAGTCAGTTCCACCCCAGGCCAAGGGTGGCAGCAGTCAGATCCAGGTGTGTTGGGTATTCTTTTTCAGTGGCCAATCAGTGGGAGTTGATCACCTTGCTGGGCATGCTGGGGAGGAGTATTGAAGGGACAGACGTCACGGGTGCTGGGTCGTCGTCGTCCGCCCTGGGCAGTCGTCCCACCACCCCTGTGTGTGGCCCTCCTGGCCGGGGGTGCGTGTTCAGAGTTTCCTGGCTCCGGGAACACATTGGTCTGGAGTCATGTCTTGCCGAGCAGGCCAAGTATCCAGACTGGGTTTGCATTGACAAAGTGGTCCTGCGCTATCCATCCTAGAGGGAGTAAGCCACCGAATGAAGTACCCGTCTGGAGAGCACCTAGCACAAGGCTGGTACACTCAGGGGAGGCCTGAACTTCATTGAAGGACACACTACTACTGAAAGGCTGAGCAGTGATCGCCCGTCTTTATCCTGATTTCACAAGTAACTATTTCAAGAAGAGATCTGGGTGCTCCAAGGGCAGCACAGTGGTGCAGTGAGTAGCACTTTCGCCTAGCAGCAAAAGGGTCGCTGGTTCGAATCCAGACCACGACACCATCTGCCTGGAGTTTGCATGTTCTCCCTGTGCATGCGTGGGTTTCCTCCGGGTTCCCCCTGTTTCCTCCTACACTCCAAAGACATGCTGGTAGGTAAATTGGATCTTGTCCAAAATTGGCCCAGTATATATATGTATATCTGTGTGTATGACTGTGTGTCCCAATGCGTGTCACGATCCTACGGGTTAAATGACCGCACCAGCCAAGCAGACTCTGGCTGGAAAAAGCGCCCAGAGGCGATTCAGTTCGCATGAGTTGCGCTATACAAGTCATTCATTCATTCATTCATTCATTCATTCCACCTTTGGGAAGGTCAGTGGCAGAGACTGTACCGAGGTTCCGTGTAGCGCCCTGGCTGCTAGGACTAGTGAGAGAGGCCTATCCAGGGGCACACTACCCACTCTGGCTAGAGTAGCGACGAGAGTTTGTGTCTGGAAGCAGGAGTGCTTCCGATCAAGTTCTACACCGGAACCCACTATCTATACCCTATTTCTATTGTTCGTTCTTTTACCACGTTCGGTAAATAAAGCAGAAAAAAAGGAACGCAACGTGTGGACATTGACTTTGTTTCAGCTCTCATCCAGTACCCTAGAAGGGGGAGAAATAGATGTAACATGCCACCCAAAACAAACCAGCAGCTCCTTCGGGGGTAGTGCTACACTGGCATTGGTCATGTTCAACAGCAACATGTGCACAGCCCTGAGCAGCTGCATGCTTTGGTTGCGGCGAGTAGTTGCTTATTCACTTCTAAGCTGCAAAAAAGACAAGAAAATTTACAGAAATTATGTGCAAGAATACAACATTTTAAATGCATATCAATGGGAATAAAACATGCAGTTGCACGTGGAATTAGGTGTGCAGTTTTCAAGGACAGAGGTGTAAAGTGAGATGTATATCAGGCATTTTAGGTGTAATATAGTAGGACTTCATATTCTTTTGTGAAATCTGCTCTCCAGTGGTCAGAAGTAGCAAAGCATCTGGAACGTGTAGCATTTGTGCACATCATTTTCTTTATTGATGTATTATGTTCAGGACTAGGGATGAGCCGAACACCCCCCCGTTCGGTTCGCACCAGAACCTTCGAACGGACCGAACGTTCGCGTGAACATTTAGAACCCCATTGACGTCTATGGGACTCGAACGTTCGAATTCAAAAGTGCTCATTTTAAAGCCTAATATGCAAGTTATTGTTGTAAAACGTCTTTGAGAACCCGGGTCTTGCCCCAGGGAACATGTATCAATGGAAAAAAAGTTTTAAAAACTGTAGTTTTTTCAGGAGCAGTGATTTTAATGATGCTTAAATAAAAAAAATTCTTTAAATATTGTACCTGCTGGGTGTCTATAGTATGCCTGTAAAAACGTCTTTGAGAACCCGGGTCTTGCCCCAGGGAACATGTATCAATGGAAAAAAAGTTTTAAAAACTATCGTTTGAAAACGACCGTTTTTAAAACTTTTTTTCTATTGATACATGTTCCCTCGGGCAAGACCCGGGTTCTCAAAGACGTTTTCACAGGCATACTATAGACACCCAGCAGGTACAATATTTAAAGGAATTTTTAATTTTGTATTTTTTTTTATTTAAGCATCATTAAAATCACTGCTCCTGAATCTTTAGGTGCAAACTACAGAGCACACAGCCAGTACACACCAAGTAGCTTTAGGTGCAAACTACAGAGGACAATAAACCACGTAAGAATACTGCAGCTAGTACAATCACCTGGCTGGCAGTAAATTAGGAAGAACTGATCTAGCTAAACTATACAGTGTATAAATATATGTACAACACCTGGGATGTATATATATCCTCTACTCACTGTAACTTTAACTGACTAGCCTGCCTGCCTGCCTGCTCTATCTACCTGCAAAAAATGACACTCTCTCTCTGTCTCTCTCTGTCCTCTCTTAACCACCGCAACACACTACACAAGGCCGACCTGCAGGCGGCCTTTTATAGTGTGGGGCGTGTACTAAACCCCCTGAGCCATAATTGGCCAAAGCCACCCTGGCTTTGGCCAATTATGGCTCTCCGTTTTTTGCAAGCTGTGATTGACCAAGCATGTGGGTCATAGTGCATGCTTGGCCAATCATCAGCCAGCGATGCCGCAGTGAATTATAATCTGTGAAACGTACCTCGAATTTGGCGCGAACGACCAGTTTTGTTCGTATTCCGATGAACGATCGAACATACGATGTTCGAGTCGAACATGAGTTCGACTCGAAAAAGAAGCTCATCCCTATTCAGGACTAAAAAATCTTTTTTGAAATATGTTATTTATTTATAGTCAGTTACAGTACATATGCAAATACACAGAACAACTATAGAAGAATGATCTGAATGTCCCATTTAACTATGATGATGCAATCATTGACCTTAAACCTGATATCCTGGAGAGTGAAGTAAAGTGGGCATTAGAAAGCATTGCTAATAACGAAGCTGGCGGAAGTGATGGTATCTGATATATGGAAATTTGGCTGTACGCTGTGCGTAAACCATATCTCCTGTTCTAATAAGCACACATTCAGGGTCAGATCCACAGAACAATTACGCCGGCGTATCTATTGATACGCCGCGTAATTTCAAATTTTGCGCGTCGTATCTTTGTTTTGTATCTACAAAACAAGATACGACGGCATCTCGGCTGGATCCGACAGGCGTACGTCTTAGTACGCCGTCGGATCCAAGATGTAATTTTTCGGCGGCCGCTAGGTGGCGTTTCCGTCGAATTCCGCGTTGAGTATGCAAATTAGCTAGTTACGGCGATCCACGAACGTACGTCCGTTCGGCGCATTTTTTTACGTCGTTTGCGTTCGGCTTTTTCCAGCGTATAGTTAAAGCTACTGTTATGAGGCGTACTCAATGTTAAGTATGGCCGTCGTTCCCGCGTAGAAATTTTAAATGTTTACGTCGTTTGCGTAAGTCGTTCGCGAATAGGGATTTGTCCGTCGGAAGCATTTACTTGTTCCGGGTTAATTTCGAGCATGCGCACTGGGATACCCCCACGGACGGCGCATGCGCAGTTAAAAAAAAAATTGTTTACGTCGGGTCACGACGTATTTACATAAAACACGCCCCATCACAGAGATTTGAATGGCGCGCCATTACGCCGCCAAAGATACACTACGCCGCCGTAACTTACGGCGCAAATTCTTTGAGGATTCGAAAGAAAAAAATAAGTTGCGGCGTAGTGTATCTTAGATACGCTGCGCTCGGCGGATTCTTGCGCGAAGGTACGTGGATCTGCCCCACAGTCTTTTGGTATAATGCATCTTACCTTTCGCTCTATTTCACGTATATCCCCAAGAAAAAACAGACATCACCACAGCTTATGTTCTCAGCATAATGCTCTTCTGGCCTCTCCCCAGCACTGTACTTGGTTTTTATTCAAACACAACAAAAGCAATGACAAACAGGAAGTGATGGCTGCAACAGCCAATCGCTTCCTCCTTAAGAAATGACATCACAGGAAATTACCTCCACACAGGAAATTACCTCACGGGATGAGTTTATACAAACAACCAAGGTATAATGGCTAAGGGAGTCTTATGGGCGTGTCTGGGCAGGGACAGCGTGTATGTTTTTCCTGTCCCCTGTACCTGGAAGCTAGACAAAAGAAGCCACATGGCTTTCAAACATGGACACACTCCCTGACCATGACAATTCAAAACCTTCAGTATTACCGCTGGTATTAATCCTTATTCTGCATTGTTGAGAGAACAATGCATACCCGGATTATACTACCATTCCTGTGGATAGGAGGCTATCTGCAGGTGTACGCTACACGTCCTGCCATGTGCTGATCAGACACACAGACAATAGCGCTTATCCCCCCCATAACCGATAATGTCCTTGCAGAGTGAACATATCCCCCCCCCCCAAGACGATCATTCTGTGCATCGCACAGGGGCCCTTCGCTGGCGGACATATCCCCACTCTGCAAACATCTCTCTCCAACCTCAGGAAGTTTTCCACTACCAGACGGGGACTCAACCAGCATCAGTCTGCCCCAGTCAGCTTTTTAGAGCAGGCTGCGGGAGTACTAACACTGGGAGTACTAACACACTATGACGATACATATTAAATACATCTTCCTAAAATTTCCACAACACATCCCAGCTGAGTTATTTAAAAGATGATGCTGTTAAAGTGCTGCACTCAATATGCCAACAAATTTGGAAACTCCACAATGGCCACGATGCTTGTAAAGGTCAGTTTACATTCCGATACCAAAGAAAAGCAGCACCAAAGAATGTTAAAACTACCATACGATCGCACTCATCTCACACGCTAGCAAGTTTATGCTGGGAATTCTACAAGCTAGGCTTCAGCAGCATGTGAACCAAGAGGTACCGCAAGTACAAGCTGGATATTCGAAGAGGCAGAGGAACTAGAGATCAAATTGCCAACATTCGCTGGATCATGGAGAAAGCAAGGGAGTTCCAGAAGAATGTCTAATTCTGCTTTACTGACTACAGTAAAGCCTTTGATTGTGTGGATCACCACAAGATGTGGCAAATACTGAAAGAAATGGGAATACCAGACCACTTCACCTGTCTTCTAAAAAACCTGTATGCAAGTCAAGAAGCAACAGTTAGAACAGAACATGAAACAAACTGACTGGTTCAAAATTGAGAAAGAAGTGTGACAAGGATGTATATTGTCACCCTACTTATTTAAATTATGCAGAGTATATAATGCGAAATGCCTGGATAGACTAATCAAAAGCCAGAATTAAGATCACAGGGAAAAATATCAACAACCTGAGATATGCAGACGATACCACACTAATGGCAGAAAGTAAAGAACTAAAGAGTCACTTAATGAAGGTAAAAGAGGGGAGCGAAGGAAGGCTGGCCTGATATTGAACATTAGGAAAAATAAGAACATGGCAACCGGTGCCATCACTCCTTGGCAAATAGAAGGAGAAAAAAAAATGCAACCGTGACAGATTTTATCTTCCTAGGCTCCAAGATAACAGCTTCTTGGGAAGAAAGCAATAGTAAACCTAGACAACATTAAAAAAAGCAAAGCCATCACCCTGCCGACAAAGTGCCATATAGTAAAAAGCTATGGTATTCCCAGTAGTCACCTATGGCTGTGAAAGTTGGACCATGAGGAAGGCCGAACGCCAAAATTATAGCGCCTGCAAAGCGCCCTCAGTGTAAAAGGGGTCTCAGAGTTGCGGTCTGTTTTGTGGCGTTTTTCCTGCGAACCGAGTGGCCCATAGGTTCTTGGCCGGCTCTCCCTGTTTCCCCCCAGTGGTCTTCATGGATGTGTTTCGTGATTTTATTAATTGTTCTAATATGGCTATTCTGACAGTATACTGTACCACATTGTAATGGGTAAATACCCACCTCCCTTTAAATGGCAACTTTAATTTATATTTATCTATTATAGCTAATTGTATGTTTCTATTATAGAGTATAGTTCCTTTTTGTGGTGTATCTATACCCCTGAAGAAGAGCAGAGATATACTGTTCTCGAAATGCGTTGGGTAGCTACATTTTGGGAACTATAAAGTTGTGACCCACATTTGGTGGGAATATTGTATATCTAACATAAACTATGAATAGCCCTTGTATCTCAACTATTTAACGTTTTTATCTTGAATGTTTTTTTGTCAATAATAAAGCTTTTGTTACTTTTAAAATACATGACGCTATTTTGAGTGCTATATAATTTTTATATTTTTTTCACATATTTGTGATGTTGGCAACCACAAATTGCTGCTAAAAAATTCCTCCACTATAAGTCGCTGATTACTGGCCTCTTGCCTACCGATTATGAGCCCTGGCATTTTGGGGAATGGTGCTCTTTGTGAGCTGTAAGCCTGGGGACCCTTGAGGTGGTGTTACTTTGGATTTAGGTCCATATCCCCCCCAAGAGACACAGGCTCTGGGAACCCTGTAAATGCCATATTAGAAATGATGACCGATTTATAATGTTGGGATACATACTGTTAGAAGATGCTGATGTCAACTCCAGCCATCTGTCTGTCTGTTGTCTGCTATAAATGAGTCTAGTATGGCTTCTAAGAGTCTTTCACCCATTGTTGTTTGTGCTCATTAACCCTGCAATTGTATAAAGGAGTTCAGTGTTGATATGTATGGTAATGTGTATTGTAGTTAGAGAGTCACATTGGCTGCTTTCAGGGATTAGTTAATTAGCTCATGTTAATTTATGTTTCTGGTTACAGGTGTATTGTTAGAGTAATATGAGCAGGAGGGGGGGACCTCCTCTTTAACTGTATATGAGGCCCCGTACTCACGACCAAACATGTCTGCTGAAACTGGTCCGCAGACCAGTTTCAGCAGACATGTTTGGCCGTGTGTTGGCCCGAGCGGACCATTTTCGGGCAGATCAGACAGGTTTCCAGCGGACAACTGTTTCTTGGCATTGCTTTAAAACAGTCCGCTGGAAACCTGTCCGCCCGGACATGTACGGTCGTCTGTACAGACCTACCGTACATGTCCTGCCGCCCGCCATCCCTCGCATGCGTCGAATGACTTTGACGCATGCGTGGAAGCATTTTAAAGGCGGGCCGCCAACGTCGCCGCATCATTGTCGCGGCGACACCGCGTCATCGATGCGGCGACACCGCGTCATCGATGCGGCGACACCGCGGACACGCCCCGCGTATTGTTTACGCGCGGACTTCTGTTCGATGGTGTGTATAGCCATCGAACAGAAGTCCCCGGGCAGTCCCCGGCCAGACATGTCCGATGGAAACGGTCTGCAGACCGTTTTCATCGGACATGTCCTGCCGTGAGTACAAGGCCTCAGACTTATATTCTTGTTCTAATAAACAGTCCATGTTCAGCAAACAAATGAGTATTGTCTAGTTTTGCGCTTGTTAGCGGTTGGAATATCTGATATCCATATTCAGACTGGGAGGAAGCGGTATATGATAAAAGCACTCAACCGGAGTGTGGGACGTTTCGTTACAATCACCATCATCACCATGCAATCAGCCCTGGATTCTCTGCTCATACAAGAGGATGACCATAATTTTACTGTAATCACAGTGATGATGGTATTAGTAAACCAATTTCCTGGACTTCACCTCTAACATAAGATTTAGGCGTTTTGGGTATTTTGCTTTCTAGACATGTGCTGTTCACGTTTTGCTGGTGGCAGCACATCGTCCACTAATGATGCACTTTTGCATTTGGCGTGTCAGCAGAAACATCAGCACGGAGCTTATGAAAGAGATGAAGGAATAGTTCAGTTGGACCATTATATTAACTCCCAGAGCACTTCTCTGGTGATCACACCATAAATAGTGTCAGATCGTCCTTACGTAAGGCAGAACAGCCGCCGCCATCACCTCACAAGCTGCAAACAATAAGGAGGCTCGGAGTGTGTCTTCTGGGGATAAGACATGACGTGTCCATCCTCAGCTTCCAACTTTTATGCAGAGCCAGCCAAAAAATATACAGTGGGTGTTCAGAGGATTCCTACCTAGATCAGATTCAATTAAAGAATACTGAAAGCAGATAAGCACCCCTGATCCCTCTAGTCCAGTGGTTCTCAACCTTCTAGTGCCGTGACCCCTTGATAACATTTCCCAAGTTATGGGGACCCCTAACAGTAAAAAAAAAATCGTAGCGTAGGTTGTCAGCACACAAGGCAAGACAAGTAATTTGCACCCCTAACCCGCGGACATTTAGCGCTCCCCGAGTCCCTTCCACTCCTACAGTATTAAAACCCCTTATGGTACATTTTAGGATGTTCTACTCTTTCTCATTGTTCTCCTTTCTTTCCTTTTTAATTCTCTCTATCCTAATTTCTTTTTTTTCCCCATCCCTCTCTCTAGCTGTCTTTCTTGTTCTTTCTCTTCTTCTTTCTCTCCCTTTTTCTTTGTCCCTCCCCCTCTTTTCCTCTACCTTCCATGTATTCTCTATTTTTATTCTTTCTCTTACTCCTTGGTGGGGGGAGTTGGGATGAGTGGCAATGCTGGGGGAGGTCTGATCAGCCAACTTTGGTGCTCTTGATCAAGGTCATCTGCTGATCTGAGAAATGTAGTGGGGAATTTTAATGGCAACTATAATCACGGGTAGTGTTACTCACTGTGTCTCTGGGTTCACTGTGTCTCCGACTTTGTGGTGTCTCATAGCAGTGACACCTATGCCGAAATCAGAAGATAGGGTCTCCTCCAGCCCCGCCCACTTTACATTCATCACCAGTCAGCTGACCTCTAGTCTCTGCCCCCAGCCATACTGTGAATTAAATGGGCAGCTGTGAAGATGTTGGGCTCCAGGAACAGCCCAGCTAGGCGGCCACAGGCTCCAGCAACAGCCCAGCTGGGCGGTCACAAAAGGATGGGCACAGGCTTCAGGAACAGTCCTGTGACCCCTGGCAAATTGTAATTCGATCCCCAAAGGGGTCACGGCCCCAGGTTGAGAACCACTGCTCTAGACCAAGGTTTCTCAACCAGGGTTCCTCAAAAGGTTTCTAGGAGTTCCCTGAGCAATGGGCAAAATTACTGTCTCTCACATAAATTCCCACTGACACCAATGATCTTTTTAGCTATCTGCAAGGGGGGAATTATTCCCAATGACCACAATTGTAAGGTAAGGTGACCAGATTTTTCAAATGAAATCCGGGGACATATTTGTTTTTTATTGGCAAATGGTAAACTATTTTTAAAAGCATTTTTTCCTCAAATGATATATGCATACAGGAAAAATAAATATCGCGCCAAATGAATTACACTAAATTATATACTTGATAAATCAAGTGACTAACTGAGTGAAGCTGCTCCCAAATAAAATCAGGTGACTGACTTGCATATATTGTATAGTGAGGTGAGGGGCGCTATATCAAAATAGTGGATGCGTGTCACAATGTGCGTTTGAGTAGTACACAGTGTAACTGTGTACCCAAATCTATGTGAAAAACCAAACAGATTATAGTCTAAACTCTATAGGTACAATAGTGCCAAATGCCGTGGAAAATAAATACAATATAAAAAAAAAAAAAAAAAAAAATATTTTTTTTTTTTAAAAGAATGTCCAGCAAATAAATAGTTAAAGCGGTGGTTCACCCTTAGAGGGCACTTTTTAGCCTTAGATTCCTGCTTGTTTTTACTAGGGGAATCGGCTATTTGTTTTAAAATATGAGCATTACTTACCTGTTTACGAGATGCATCCTCTCCGTCGCTTCCCGGTATGGGCTGCGGGAATGGGCGTTCCTTCTTGATTGACAGTCTTCCGAGAGGCTTCCGACGGTCGCATCCATCGCGTCACGTTTTTCCGAAAGAAGCCGAACGTCGGTGCGCAGGCGCAGTATAGAGCCGCACCGACGTTCGGCTTCTTTCGGCTACGAGTGACGCGATGGATGCGACCGTCGGAAGCCTCTCGGAAGACTGTCAATCAAGAAGGAACGCCCGCTCCCGAAGACCCATACCCGGAAGCGACGGAAGAAGATGCATGTCGAAAACGGGTAAGTACGGATCATATTTTAATACAAATAGCCGATTCCCCTAGACAAAACGAGCAGGAATCTAAGGGGAAAAGGGGAAAATTTTTATAAATGGGTAAACTCCCGCTTTAAGTGCAAAATGGATCCAGTGTTGTATCAAGTCCAGGTGCAAAATGCAAATAATCCAATCCCAAATCGCAGGGAAAAGTGCAAATGCTAAAGTGCTTGTGAATCTTCAAAATAGCCAAAATGCGAGAAAGAAGTGATCCGCCTTCACCTATAGGTCACCATAATAATAATGGATGGCTCCTTACCACACGGTGTTGACCAGATTACTTAAAATATGGTCAATCAGGCTTGTTTTAAATGAGGATCAGCAGGGTCTCATTGGATTCCAATGTCAGCGATTGCAGCAAATGGTGTACCAAGAAAGGAGAAGAGATACCACCATAGTGTAAAACCATTTAATATACAAAAGTTAAAATTACAATGCCAAATGGCCTCTTACTGTTGCTGGTGCCCGTTCCCGGCACTGAGGCTGTAGGTGGTGGGGATAGTAAGACAAGATAAGAGATGGCCGCGTCCTGGTCCACTAGCGTGCGTTCCACCTAGGGTTGCCACCTCATCCCTTTAAAAAGGAACACATCTGAATTACACAGGTTCTGTGGCTGATTAAGGTGGTAATTAAACTCACTTGGTGCCTTATCTGCATTAAATTAGCCTCAGAATCTGTGTAATTCAGATGTGTTCCTTTTTAAAGGGATGAGGTGGCAACCCTAGTTCCACCGCTAGTTGTCCATCAACCAGTGAGACCGGAAGTGCGTGGCTATGCGTGCGCGCTCGGATACCGCCTCGACGTCACGTTTCAGTTAAACCGTCTTCAGGAAGCGTATCCAGCACACGCAACAGACATCTATTATATAAGTCTGTCTATCAGCCTGTGGGAGGGGCAATCGGATCATGTGACAGCCTCTGTCCCAGTTACCAAAGCTCACATATTAAACACATTATGGCTGTGCAAACTGTCTCCAATCATAAATCAATACATACATGTATCTGCTCGCTGCTTAAAATACCTGAAATGTATCTTTGAATTCTTATTTGGACATGTTGAATTTGTTTAAAACTCTGGCATTTTTAATATGCTATGCAATGGGTCCATAGTGTTCTGTGCGCCATCTAGAGGGGTTATGTGGTATTGTGCAAAATAGCACCAGTATTCTAAATCCATCTAGATGCAGTGTGTTTTTAGTTCTCCCAGTTATATTATTATTTAATATGTGTGCCATTTGCGTAGCCTGTAAATTAGTTAAAATAGGTTATAAATTAATAAAAAATAATAAAAATTATACAATCCAACTCGAGTAGTACAAGGAGTGTGTATGTAACTTTAGTTGTAAAACAATCAAAATTCTACACTCCAAGGCTCGGGTGGTGCAAGGAATGTGTGTTTTCCCTCTACCCTTTTGTTTTGTGTGAGCCCAATTCAAGATGGGTTGGCCGATGGGTGATGTGCAAACTGCCCAGCCCCTTGGAGTGGGGATCTCCCAAAATCCTCTGGGTGTGTGTATGGAATGATGCACTAAACTGTTTGTTTGCTCACCCCATAGGTCTGCCGTTCACGCATCAGTTAAAAAACAATTAAGGTCGAGCTCTATATTGAGCCCTAGTGGTCGCATAGTCCTTAGACGATGTATCCATTGAGTCTCGTTCTGAGATACTGCCTTAGTAAGGTCAGTACCACGCCAATGTTTGGTAATCCTATCAATTCCATAGAATTTTAACAGACTCGGGTCCCTGTTGTGGTACAAGTCAAAATGCTTAGACACGCTGTGTTCTGGGTACCCTTTAATTATATTGGCCACGTGTTCGTTTATTCTGACTTTAAGTTTGCGGGTAGTCCGGCCCACGTATTGCAGAGTGCACGGACATTCTAGGACGTACGTTACAAATTTGGAATGGCATGTTATCAATGGTTTGATAGTGAATTCTTGTCCAGTTACACTGGACGTGAACTTACTGATCTTTTTTCCTTGCCTTTTTGTTTTCTTACAGGATCTGCAGCGGGTGCAGTAGTGGAAGCTGGATCCGTCCAGGAAAGTGTATGGCTTTTCTGGAGGATCTGGGACATTGGTGGCTACCATATTTCTCAGGCCTGGTGCTTTCTTATAGATAAAGGTGGGATGTTTCGGCAGGATTTTGACCAAATCCATGTCTTTTAAAAGTATAGGCCAAAACTCTTTGACAATTTTCTCCACACTTCTATATTGCCTGTGGTAACCTGATATAAAAGGTACATCTTCTTTTCTGGGGGGTCTCACTCTAGTTTCCAAGAGGGACTCCCTATCCATTGCCAAGACTTCTTGCTGCGTTTTCCACAATGCATTTTGGGTATAACCTTTTTCTATAAACTTCTCAGTTAATATTGCGGCTTGTAGTTCAAAATCCGCAACATCATCGCAGTTTCGACGGATCCTCATGTATTGCCCTTTTGGTATTGCACCCAGCCATTTTGGGTGATGGCAACTTGAAATAGGCACGAATCCGTTGCGGTCCGTTGGTTTAAAATACGTTTTTGTGAGGACCCGGCTGCCCTTTTTCGTTGGCGTAAGGTCCAAAAAATGGCTGGAAGTCTTACTGAACTCTGCTGTGAAACTGAGACCGTCGTTGTTGGTATTCATTTTGGATAAAAATTGTTCCAATGATGCTTGGGGACCTTCCCAGAATAGTAAAATATCGTCTATATACCTAAATTCGAGGCCTTCATAGATGTGGAAAAATTTGTGAGAAAATTAGACATTAAAAAACATTTTTCAAAACAAACCACATATGAACCCCAAACAGAAAATACAGGATTCCAACACAGCGGGTTAAGAAACAGTTCGGTATTCAATCCACAAAAAGGGACTCACCATCATGTGGAAGTCTTCAAAAGTATGGTGCAAGGGAAAATCCAAGATTTGGAAATTAAACGCACCACTCATAGTAACAAATTGGTGATGGAGGGAATTAAAGCATTGGAACAGAATAAAAACATAGTAGTACGCCCAGCAGACAAAGGCGGAGGGGTAGTCATACTCAAGAGGGCGGACTATTATGGAGAGATCGACCGTCTTCTGAGTGCTACTGACACCTATTTACCACTCTCGGGAGATCCGCTGGGTAAACTTAAATTAGAACTTTCACTATGGGTGGAAGATGGGAAGGTGCAATCCATCCTAACGGAAAAAGAAGCACACTATCTAGTGCCCAAAGTACCTCGCACACCTGTCCTTTACATTGTGCCTAAGATACACAAAAACAAGACCCATCCACCAGGAAGACCCATCATCAGTGGGATAGGATCACTCTATTCCAGAGTGGGAGAATATTTGGATTTCTTTCTCCAACCCCTAGTTGTACAGGGGAAAGCCTATCTCAAGGATAGCAAAGAACTCATAAAATCGTTAGCATCCATCACAGTTTCAGAGGAAACGTGGTTGGTAACTGTAGACGTAGAGTCGCTTTACACCAACATCCGGCAAGCAGACGCAATTCTGGCAGTAAAGGAGGCCTTGGAAGAAAAATCTTCATTACCCCAGGCCCAAATTGGATATTTGGTGAAGGGTCTTAAAATAGCTATGGGAAACAACTACTTCTGGGCCCAGGGAGACTTCTACAAGCAAATCAAAGGAGTCGCAATGGGCGCCAGGTATGCCCCCAGTGTAGCTAATCTGGTACTTAACAGATGGGAGGAAGAGACCATTTTTAAGGACAATGTCACATCGCTTATATATTACCGAAGGTATATAGACGATATTTTACTATTCTGGGAAGGTCCCAAGCATCATTGGAACAATTTTTATCCAAAATGAATACCAACAACTACGGTCTCAGTTTCACAGCAGAGTCCAGTAAGACTTCCAGCCATTTTTTGGACCTCACGCTAACGAAAAAGGGCAGCCGGGTCCTCACAAAAACGTATTTTAAACCAACGGACCGCAACGGATTCGTGCCTATTTCAAGTTGCCATCACCCAAAATGCCTGGGTGCAATACCAAAAGGGCAATACATGAGGATCCGTCGAAACTGCGATGATGTTGCGGATTTTGAACTACAAGCCGCAATATTAACTGAGAAGTTTATAGAAAAAGGTTATACCCAAAATGCATTGTGGAAAACGCAGCAAGAAGTCTTGGCAATGGATAGGGAGTCCCTCTTGGAGACCCCCCAGAAAAGAAGATGTACCTTTTATATCAGGTTACCACAGGCAATATAGAAGTGTGGAGAAAATTGTCAAAGAGTTTTGGCCTATACTTTTAAAAGACATGGATTTGGTCAAAATCCTGCCGAAACATCCCACCTTTATCTATAAGAAAGCACCAGGCCTGAGAAATATGGTAGCCACCAATGTCCCAGATCCTCCAGAAAAGCCATACACTTTCCTGGACGGATCCAGCTTCCACTACTGCACCCGCTGCAGATCCTGTAAGAAAACAAAAAGGCAAGGAAAAAAGATCAGTAAGTTCACGTCCAGTGTAACTGGACAAGAATTCACTATCAAACCATTGATAACATGCCATTCCAAATTTGTAACGTACGTCCTAGAATGTCCGTGCACTCTGCAATACGTGGGCCGGACTACCCGCAAACTTAAAGTCAGAATAAACGAACACGTGGCCAATATAATTAAAGGGTACCCAGAACACAGCGTGTCTAAGCATTTTGACTTGTACCACAACAGGGACCCGAGTCTGTTAAAATTCTATGGAATTGATAGGATTACCAAACATTGGCGTGGTACTGACCTTACTAAGGCAGTATCTCAGAACGAGACTCAATGGATACATCGTCTAAGGACTATGCGACCACTAGGGCTCAATATAGAGCTCGACCTTAATTGTTTTTTAACTGATGCGTGAACGGCAGACATATGGGGTGAGCAAACAAACAGTTTAGTGCATCATTCCATACACACACCCAGAGGATTTTGGGAGATCCCCACTCCAAGGGGCTGGGCAGTTTGCACATCACCCATCGGCCAACCCATCTTGAATTGGGCTCACACAAAACAAAAGGGTAGAGGGAAAACACACATTCCTTGCACCACCCGAGCCTTGGAGTGTAGAATTTTGATTGTTTTACAACTAAAGTTACATACACACTCCTTGTACTACTCGAGTTGGATTGTATAATTTTTATTATTTTTTATTAATTTATAACCTATTTTAACTAATTTACAGGCTACGCAAATGGCACACATATTAAATAATAATATAACTGGGAGAACTAAAAACACACTGCATCTAGATGGATTTAGAATACTGGTGCTATTTTGCACAATACCACATAACCCCTCTAGATGGCGCACAGAACACTATGGACCCATTGCATAGCATATTAAAAATGCCAGAGTTTTAAACAAATTCAACATGTCCAAATAAGAATTCAAAGATACATTTCAGGTATTTTAAGCAGCGAGCAGATACATGTATGTATTGATTTATGATTGGAGACAGTTTGCACAGCCATAATGTGTTTAATATGTGAGCTTTGGTAACTGGGACAGAGGCTGTCACATGATCCGATTGCCCCTCCCACAGGCTGATAGACAGACTTATATAATAGATGTCTGTTGCGTGTGCTGGATACGCTTCCTGAAGACGGTTTAACTGAAACGTGACGTCGAGGCGGTATCCGAGCGCGCACGCATAGCCACGCACTTCCGGTCTCACTGGTTGATGGACAACTAGTGGTGGAACGCACGCTAGTGGACCAGGACGCGGCCATCTCTTATCTTGTCTTACTATCCCCACCACCTACAGCCTCAGTGCCGGGAACGGGCACCAGCAACAGTAAGAGGCCATTTGGCATTGTAATTTTAACCTTCGTATATTAAATGGTTTTACACTATGGTGGTATCTCTTCTCCTTTCTTGGTACACCATTTGCTGCAATCGCTGACATTGGAATCCAATGAGACCCTGCTGATCCTCATTTAAAACAAGCCTGATCGACCATATTTTAAGTAATCTGGTCAACACCGTGTGGTAAGGAGCCATCCATTATTATTCTGGTGACCTATAGGTGAAGGCGGATCACTTCTTTCTCGCACTTTGGCTATTTTGAAGATTCACAAGCACTTTAGCATTTGCCTTTTTTCCTGCGATTTGGGATTGGATTATTTGCATTTTGCACCTGGACTTGATACAACACTGGATCCATTTTGCACTTAACTATTTATTTGCTGGATATTCTTTAAATATTGTATTTATTTTCCACGGCATTTGGCACTATTGTACTTATAGAGTTTAGACTATAATCTGTTTGGTTTTTCACATAGATTTGGGTACACAGTTACACTGTGTACTACTCAAACGCACATTGTGACACACGTCCACTATTTTGATATAGCGCCCCTCACCTCACTATACAATAAATGATATATGCAGTGTATGTGTTTATGGAATGATTGTATACAAACGTCTCCGGGCCCCCTGTGTTCAGTATGAGTCGGGTGACAGTAAGCGGACTATTTCTTCATTTTTGGGTTTAGGCAGCCGCAGTGTATTCATATTGAAGAGATTGGGCTTCAACTGTGTAGTGCGATGCGGCGGATTATTCCACCTAAGCCATAAAATGAAGAAATAGTCAGCTTACTGTCCCCCGGCCCCCACTGAGCACAGGGGGCCCAATGACGTTTGTTTTGTAAATAGCTGCACCGCAGGGGACTAGCTTTTCTGGTGGACAGGATTTGGGAGTCTCACTCTACTTCCGGGCGTGTTAGAAAAGCGAGTGAATATTCGCTTTCCTAATACTGAACCGCCTCTCAGCCAATCAGGTGCTCGGATCTGTTACCTTGTCACCTGATTGTCTGAAACAACAGGTGCTGTGATTGGACGCCTATCAGGCGTCCATTCATAGCAGAGGATGGGAGAAGATATTGAGGAGCGTGGAGGACACTGCTGTGACCCGCTGCCTCACTGAGACAAGGTAAGTGCCGGGCGGGAGGGGGATGCTCATTGGCAGCGTTTGATGGGCACAGTGGCAGCAATTGATGGGCACAGTGGCTGCATTTGATGGGCACAGTGGCTGCATTTGATGGCACAGTGGCTGCAATTGATGGGCACAGTGGCAGCAATTGATGGGCACGATGAGGCTGCAATTGATGTTTTATTTTTTTCAGCTTGTTTGCGCCCCCCCAAAAAAATTTGAGCACCAGCCACCACTGCATTTTGGCCTAAATGTTAAGACATATGATTTTTTCAATGTTTTTATTGGATATGTTTTATAACAGAAAGTAGAAAATATTTTTTTTCTAAATTTTCTGTCTTTTCTTTATTTATAAAATAAAAAACTTAAAAACCCAGTGGTGATCAAATAACACCAAAAGAAAGCTCTACTTGTTTGAAAAAAGTGATATAAATGTAATTTGGGCACAGTGCTGTATGACTGCGCAGTTGCCAGTTAAAATAGAACAGTCCAGAATAGCAAAAAATGCCCTGGTCATGAAAAAGTAAAACCTTCCGGGGGGCAGCTGGCTTTTTATTTTATGCAACAAAAAGGTTAACATTTAAAAAAAAAAAACCCTATTTACCATACTCTCGTTTATAAAACATTCAAATACAAATAACACCATGTAAATGCCCCCTTTTTGTAAAGTAGACACCCCAGAGTGATCTATTTTTTTTGCCACAGGTATTTGGAAGTGAATAAGCATGCTGGACTGGTATTGAGGTCATTAAAACATGGGGCTTGGTTATGGTATACTACATATAACCAGGACCAAGGGGTGGGCAGGAGGGGAAGCTGCTTTGGGCATAGCTCCCAACTGTTCTGATTTTGAAGGGATTGTCCCTGATTTGGAACAAAGTACCTCTTTCCTCCTCATTTGTCCTTCGTTTTGGTCTGATCTATATAGTTGTATATAAAATGTGCGAACCCCCCTGTCAGGAGAGCCGCCGATCGGCTCTCCTCTACTCGCGTCTGTAGACGCTTTCAAGAAGTGTTTCCCAGAGCCAAACCTTTCATCCCATTTGTAAATTGCTGCATTTGTACATTTCAAAAGTCCGGGAAGTGGTTGTGTTATCCTGACTGGACGTCTCCAATCTCGGTAAAGAGCCTCCGGCAAAGGCTCTTTACCACGTTATCAGCCGTGTCCAATCACAGCTGATCACGATGTAAACAGGAAGAGCCCTTGATCGGCTCTACCTCGCTCGTGTCTGACAGACGCGAGTAGAGGAGAGCCGATCGGCGGCTCTCCTGACAGGGGGGGTTCGCACTGATTGTTTATTAGCGCAGCCCCCCTCAGATGCCCAGACTGGACCACCAGGGAAGCCACCAGGACCACCAGGGAAGGGGGCAACATGTGAATGGCCAGGTACATCCCCCATGGCCATCCACATGTAAAAAAAAAATTACAACAGATGCCAATCAGTGCCCACAAATGGGCACTGACTGGCAATATGGGCACTGTCAAAAATTAATTAATAAATAAGTGATGCCCAGCAATGCCATCAGTGCCACCCCTCAGTGTCCATCAGTGCCACCTCTCAGTGCCCATCCATGCCCAGTGCCCACCTAATAGTGCCCATCTGTGCCACCCATGAGTGCCCATCAGTGCCGCCTATGAGTGCCAAGTGCCGCCTATCAGTGCCGCCTATGAGTGCCCATCAGTGCCACCTATGAGTGCCCATCAGTGCCGCATACCAGCGCCACCTATCAGTGCCGCCTCATCGGTGCCCATCAGTGACACCTTATCGGTGCCCATCAGTGCCGCCATATCAGTGTCTGTAATTGAAGAAAAAACATACTTATTTAAAAAAAAATTAACAGGAAAAAATAAAAACGTTAAGGCCCAGATTCTCATACATTAGCGCTGCTCCTGGGCAGCGTAATGTATGAGCTCTACGTTACACTGCCGCAGGTCTACAGGTTTAAATCCTGGGCCAGATTCTCATACATTAGCGTTGCTCCTGGGCAGCGTAATGTATGAGCTCTACGTTACACCGCCGCAAGTCTACAGGTTTACATCCTGATTCTCAGAACACTTACCTGTAAACTTGCGGCGGTGTAGCGTTAGATTGCTCGTCGCAAGCCCGCCCAATTCAAATGGGGAGGGCACCATTTAAATTAGGCGCGCTCCCGCGCCGAGCGTACTGCGCATGCTCCGTCGGGTAAATTACCCGACGTGCATTGCGCTAAATGACGTCGCCCCGACGTCATTTGCCTAGATGTATACGTAAATGGCGTCCAGCGCCATTCACGGACGTCTTACGCAAACGACGTATTTTTTTTTTAATTCGACGCGGGAACGACGGCCATCGTTAACATTGGTTGCGCCTGCTAATTAGCAGGGGCAACCTTACGCGTCGGGTACGCTACGCAAACGACGTTAATTCGCTGCGTCGACCTCGCGTATGTTCGTGAATCGCCGTACTTACCTAATTTGCATAGACGACGGGGAAAAGCGACGATGCGACACCTAGCGGCGGGAAAAAAAATTACTTTTAAGATCTGACAGCGTAACAGCCTTACGCTTGTCAGATCTAATGGGTACCTATGCGCAACTGATTCTGAGAATCAGTCGCATAGATACCCGGGGCCAGATGAGGTGTTACGACGGCGCTAATGGTGTTGCGCCGTCGTAACGCCTTTGAGAATCTGGCCCCCTGATTCTCAGAACACTTACCTGTAAACTTGCGGCGGTGTAGCGTTAGATTGCTCGGCGCAAGCCCGCCCAATTCAAATGGGGCGGGCACCATTTAAATTAGGCGCGCTCCCGCGCCGAGCGTACTGCGCATGCTCCGTCGGGTAAATTACCCGACGTGCATTGCGCTAAATGACGTCGCCCCGACGTCATTTGCCTAGATGTATACGTAAATGGCGTCCAGCGCCATTCACGGACGTCTTACGCAAACGACGATGGCCCAGATTCTCATACATTAGCGCTGCTCCTGGGCAGCGTAATGTATGAGCTCTACGTTACACTGCCGCAGGTCTACAGGTTTAAATCCTGATTCTCAGAACACTTACCTGTAAACTTGCGGCGGTGTAGCGTTAGATTGCTCGGCGCAAGCCCGCCCAATTCAAATGGGGCGGGCACCATTTAAATTAGGCGCGCTCCCGCGCCGAGCGTACTGCGCATGCTCCGTCGGGTAAATTACCCGACGTGCATTGCGCTAAATGACGTCGCCCCGACGTCATTTGCCTAGATGTATACGTAAATGGCGTCCAGTGCCATTCACGGACGTCTTACGCAAACGACGTTATTTTTATTCAATTCGACGCGGGAACGACGGCCATAGTTAACATTGGTTGCGCCTGCTAATTAGCAGGGGCAACCTTACGCGTCGGGTACGCTACGCAAACGACGTTAATTCGCTGCGTCGACCTCGCGTATGTTTGGGAATCGCCGTACTTACCTCATTTGCATAGACGACGGGGAAAAGCGACGATGCGACACCTAGCGGCGGGAAAAAAAATTACTTTTAAGATCTGACAGCGTAAGAGCCTTACGCATGTCAGATCTAATGGGTACCTATGCGCAACTGATTCTGAGAATCAGTCGCATAGATACCCGGGGCCAGATGAGGTGTTACGACGGCGCAAATGGTGTTGCGCCGTCGTAACGCCTTTGAGAATCTGGCCCTAAATCTTTCCAAAATTTGCGGTCTTTTTTTAGTTGTTGCGCAAAAAATAAAAATCGCAGAGGTGATGAAATACCACCAAAAGAAAGCTCTATTTGTGGGAACAAAATTATAAAAAAATTGTTTAGGTACAGTGTAGCATGACCGCGCAATTGTCATTCAAAGTGCGACAGCGCTGAAAGCTGAAAATTGACTTGGGCAGGAAGGTGCGTAAGTGCCTGGTATGGAAGTGGTTAAAGTGTTGTACAGGTCAGATTATTACATTTTATCCAATAATATCTATTCTTTCCATTCCTCATGAAAAAATAATTGTCTTTAATATTACATATATTGATGTTATATTATATTGATGTGATATTACATATCAATTCATCCCTTGGGAAGAAGAAAGCACACTTGCCCAAAATGGATGTAGTATAATATACTCGGAATCCATGGAAGGAAAAGGGTCAATGATCTCAAAAAATAGCCTGCCGGCCCATGGGAGGGCAACCGTCAGGTTCAAATATCAAGGCCATGTAAACTATATCAACAAAAAAAGGAGGAGAGGTATTGGCCATCAAGGGGGTTCATCACTATATCGGAGTAGACAAGGCTAGAGATGTATTAAGTAACCCCCATTCATTAGAGCCTGTATATAAAAGAAGGGGAATGCTTACCCAAAATCTGAGTTATATACTATGGGCCAGATTCACATACATTGGCGCATATTTATGCCGGCGTAGCGTATCGAATATATACGCTGGGTTTCCTCAGCGTAAGCCAGCGTAGGTGGAAGTGGGCGTGAGCCATGCTAATGAGGCGTGACCCCATGTAAATGAAGGACTGAGCGTCATAAAGTTACGAATAACGTACGGCGCATGCGCCGTCCCGTAGAATCACGTCGAAACAACGGCCTAAGATACGTCGAATCACTGCCTACGACGTGAGCGTAACCTACGCCTAGTCATATTCACGTACAACGTAAACGACAAAAGATACGACGGCTTGTGTTCCCTGGTCCATACCTTTGCATGAGTCGCACCTCCTATATGGGGAATAACTTTACGCCGGACTTACGACTTACGCAAACCGCGTATATTATGCGCCGGGCGCAAATACGTTCGTGAATCAGCGTATCTCCCTCATGTGCATAAAAAAACAATGGGAGTTGCAAATGCGCCCAGCGTAAATATGCGCCCACGATACGACGGCGTAGGCAAGATACGTTGGTCGTAGGAAGCCTATTTTCAGGCGTATCTAGTTTTGTGGGCATGGCGCACAGATACGACGGCACATAGTTACACTTACGCCGCGTATCTCGAGATACGTCGGTGTAAGTGCTTTGTGAATCCGGGCCAGTATATATATCTCAACTCAGAAATTGGGTAAGCATTCCCCTTCTTTTATATACAGGCTCTGATGAATGGGGGTTACTTAATACATCTCTAGCCTTGTCTATTTCGATATAGTGATGAACCCTTTTGATAGATAATATCTCTCCTTCTTTTTGGTTGATATAGGTTTACCTGGCCTTGATATTTTAACCTTTTAAAAATAGAAATATATGTCATTCAAACGAGCTGTCATTCATAATTTTGTCACTCCAAGATTTCATTGTCAAAAATGATGATGAACATGGAGGTTGTAAAAAAAATTCTAGCAAAAAGTAAGGATTTAAACTTCTAAACAAAAAGTGCCAGAAAAAGCCTGTCCGGCAAGTGGTTAATGTATCTAGTGCACCATTCTTAAGCCTTGTACACACGCTTGATTTACTCGGCAAGAACCAGCAAGAAAACTGCTGGCAGAGCTTTCTTGCCGAGTAAACCGAGCGTGTGTACGAGGCTTTCAGGTGTCTCGTCAAGAAAATGCTCCTCTGCTGCATCTCCCATCCAGGCGTGATCTCCTCTCCCAGGTACCAGTTTTACATCCCGATCCGGGGTTTCTTTCCCTGATGGCATGGTGTTTGAGAGGGAGAGTCTCAGGCGTAGGGGATGTTCGGAAAAAGTGATTGATACGCTTTTGCTGAGTAGAAAATTACCAGTTACACTTACCGGTAAGGGGCGTCGGGAGGAGGTGGCTAGGGGGGGCTGAAGCCCCGAATGTGACCCCGAAAAGCCCAGAGTCTCATAATGGCAGGGCTCTATTGTTGGCCCTGAGCGAGCGAGCGGTGAGCGCCACTGAGTGTGGCTGAGTGAGGCCGAGTCCTGCTGACTCGCCGAGTGCCATAGCAGGTCCCACCTTCTGGAGTCTGCGCAACGCCTATGATGGACGTCTCACTGTTCCAATGCCACGACCGCGGGACGTGTGACGTCCATCATATGCGCTGCAGGCTCCAGAAGGCGGGAATTACAATGCAGCCGCTACGCCACATCGGCGCTCAGGCGGGCGGCTCTCCTCCAGGGCAGCTCCTCGGCTCTCCTCCCCTCCAGGCTCCTCGGCTCTCCTCCTCTGATGGAATGACTGACTGCCTGGCCTGCCTGTGGCTGCTGTGACACTGCTGAGCTGACAGTGTAATGTGTATGTAGGTCAGTGTAGGTAGGTCAGTCTATATAGGTCACTACCGTAAGTGTAGGTAGGTCAGTGTATATAGGTCACTACCGTCAGTGTAGGTAGGTCAGTGTAGGTAGGTCAGTGTATATAGATCACTACCATCAGTGTAGGTAGGTCACTACTGTCAATGTATGTAGGTCAGTGTATGTAGGTCAGGTAGGTCAGTGTATGTAGGTCAGGTAGGTCAGTGTAAGTAGGTCAGGTAGATCGGTGTATGTAGGTCAGTATATGTAGGTCACTACCGTCAAGGTATGTAGGTCAGTGTATGTAGGTCACTATCCTCGGAGTATGTAGGTCAGGTAGGTCAGTGTATGTAGGTCACTACCGTCAGTACAGTCATTCACTTCATTGGACTCTGCACTCCAGCCTTCTCTGTGACTGGTCGAATGCGCCCCAAGCCTCGCTCTGGATCCTGCACGAATCCCGGAAGTCGCCTGTGACACAGGACGCTGACAGCATGGAGAAATAAAACTGAAATACCATCTAAACTGCAGAGATCAACATCTGACTCTACTGGACTCCCCTGCGCTGAACATAAAGAATTCTAAATGTGAGTGTTTTAATGCATTTGGCTTTTAATTTCTAAACAGTCTTACTAAGAGGCGCCTGTTGCTCTGTTTTTCTCTTTTCTATTCTCACAGACTGTACCCCCTGGCACTGGTGTTAGAGGGGTTTTTAAACTAGGCGATGGGGGGGAGGGTCCAGAGATAGAGATAGTCAGTGTGGAATATATTCAAGAGGGTAGTATTAGTGGTAGGGTAACCAAAGCACATAAACCCAAGGTAAGTAGAGTAGCAGGTCCTAGTTGCAATCTCGGAACACCCAAGAGGATAGTATGTGACCGGTCAAAATATATTAATGCAGTAAAGTGTTTGTTCACCAATGGCAGAAGTCTGCCAAGCAAAGTTGGAAGCTCTGATCCATCAGGAGAGCTATGATGTAATCGGTATTGTTGAAACTTGACTTCATTCCTCACATTGATTGAGTTAATGGATTTGTAATGCGCCAAATACTGACCCGTCAGGGAAGCGTCTAAGCGCAGAAGACATACCTGTAAATAGTTAAATCAAGTCAGGGAAAGAAAATAGAAGGAAAAGAAAAAAGGAGAGCACAAAAAAGCAAACTACCAAGGAACAACAGGGAAAACTAACGTGACTCAGCCTGCTTTTCCCTCAAAAAAACAAGTTTTTATCCTTTTACGAAACGCCATAATGGAGGGGAGAGACCGGATAGAAACAGGGAGACTATTCCATAGGGCCGTTGCTCTCACAGAAAAGCGTCTACCCCCGAAGGTAAGCAGGCGAGCAGATGGACAAGTGACGAGACCAGCTGTAAGTGATCTAAGTCCTCGTGCAGGGGTGTATCGCGTTATCAAGGAATTCAGGTATTGTGGGCCCGTCCCATGATAAGCGCGATAGGCGAGACAGAGAGCCTTAAACTCAATGCGATCTACCACAGTGAGCCAGTGCAGTGATCGCAGGGTGGGGGTAATATGCTCCCGCCTATTTAAGCCGGAGATTAGTCTAGCGGCCTGGTTCTGGACGAGCTAGATTTTCCTCAGCCACTTTAGAGGCATACCCAAATACACAATATTGTTGAAGTCAATCCGGGAGTTGACGAGAGATTGAACCAAGACTTTCCGGTGGTACTGAGAAAACAAATTTTTGACCTTTCTCAAACACCTGATGTAATACAGTGCATTGCGGATACATTGATTGACTTGGGGTATCCAATTCAGATTACAGTCAAAAATTGTCCCCAGGACGCGGACTTGATTCACTGGAACCGGACACGGCCCAAGGCTCGTGGGCCATCTTCCCAAAAAGACAGCTGGATCAATACGTCCAGAGATGAGAATTTCTGTCTTTTTAGCATTTAGACTAAGGGAATTGCGATCCATCCATTGTTTGATGTCTAATAGACAGGAGGCAAGCTGCAGGCCAGGAGCAGGGTTGGATAGGCTGTCAACGACCAACTGGACATCGTCTGCGTACAACCGATTAAACACTGCATGGGTGTCCAGCAGACTCGCAAGCGGCCGAAGATGACTGGGCTATTAATATTTTCTGGTCTATGCACTCTTTCGGAAAGACAGGGTAAAAAGGAAAGGTGGAGGGGTCTGTCTACATGTGAGAAGTGATCTTAAAGAAAATGTGAAAGAGGACAGGGTGGATGGAGAGTGTGATGAATCTGAAGCATTATGGGTGGATCTGCATACAGATGTGCATAGTTCAAAGTTAATCATTAGAGTTTGTTATAGACCACCCAATGTTAATGAGGAGGTGGAGACTCATCTCCTTGGAAAGATGGAAAGGGCTGCAGGGGCTGGGATGGTGATAATAATGGGGGATTTTAACTACCCAGAAATTAACTGGAGTAATGGCACTGCTGGGACAGTTAAAGGGCAACAATTTATAAACCTATTGCAGGACAATTTTATGGTCCAGCATATTGGGGCCCCAACTAGGAATGATGCTCTGTTGGACCTGGTAATCTCAAACCATGCAGAGCGTATTACTAATGTTCAGATAAAAGAACACCTGGGTAGCAGTGACCATAACATGATTTCATTTGATGTTAGCTGTAAGCAAAAACCACATACAGGAAAGATAAAAACACTTAATTTCAAGAGCGCAAATTTTCCAAGGATGAGGGCTGCTCTCCAGGACTCATGCTGCGTACGGTACACACGATAATTTTTCGGCATGAAAAAAACGTTGTTTTTAAAAAAATGTAATTTAAAATGATCGTGTGTGGGCTTCACATAATTTTTTGAGTTCTGAAAAACGGCAATTATTTTTTTCGAACATGCTGCATTTTTTAACAACGTTTTAAATGATGTCGTTTTTCGGGTTGTAAAAAATGATCGTGTGTGGGCTAAAACGACGTTAAAAACCTGCGCATGCTCAGAAGCAAGTTATGAGACGGGAGCGCTCGTTCTGGTAAAACTACCGTTCATAATGGAGTAAGCACATTCATCACGCTGTAACAGACAGAAAAGCGTGAATCGTCTTTTAATAACACGGAATCAGCTAAAGCAGCCCCAAGGGTGGCGTCGTCCGCATGGAACTTCCCCTTTATAGTGCCGTTGTACGTGTTGTACGTCACCGCGCTTTTTTAAAACGATGGTGTGTGGGCAACGTCGTTTTAATGATGAAGTTGGAGAAAAATTTGTTTTTTCTACATGCCGAAAAACTTCGTTTTTTTTCATGCTGAAAAATGATCGTGTGTACCTGGCATTAGACTGGGAGAGAATATTGGCATCAATGGGCACATAACAGAAATGGGAATTCCTCAAAAAGACTGTTTGGAACCTTACTGCAAAGTATATTTCCATGGGCAATAAGTTTAAAAGGCTAAAAATAAAACCTATGTGGCTCACGGCCAAAGTTAAAAAAGCTGTAAACTATAAGAAAAGAGCTTTTTAAAAAAATGAAGGAACACTAGTGTCATTTAAATGTTACAAAGAATATAACAGAATATGTAAAAAGGAAATCAAGGATGCAAAAATTCAAAACGAACAACAGATTGCAAAAGATAGTAGGACAAACCCCAAGAAATTCTTCAAGTATATTAATAGTAAAAAGGTGAAGTCTAAGCATGTAGGCCCTTTACAAAATAATCTGGAGCGGGTGACTGGGAACAAAGAGAAGGCTAATTTATTAAATACTTTCTTCAGCTCTGTGTATACAATGGAACATGGGGGAGCTCATGTCCATAATGGGGGTGGTAGTGACACAGCCCCAAATGATACACAATGGCTCAAAAGGGATATGGTCCAGAAATATTTAGACAGAATAAAGGTGGATGTAGCACCTGGGCCTGATGGCATCCACCCACGGATCCTAAAATAATTGAGCTCTGTCATTTCAAAGCCATTGTATCTAATGTTTAGGAACTCATTACTGACAGGAATAGTACCACTGGATTGGCACAGGGCCAATGTGGTGCCTATATTTAAAAAGGGAACAAAGACTTTACCAAGTAACTATGGACCTGTTCGTTTAACTTCTATAGCTGGGAAGATACTGGAGAGAGTAATAAAAGACCACATAGACGAGTTCTTGCTGGAAAAAAACTATTTAACCCCTTAACGCCCGCCGCACGACTATATACGTCCGCAAAATGGCACGGACAGGCAGATGGGCGTATATATACGTCCCCGCCTTCTAGCGGGTGGGGGGTACGATCGGGTCCCCCCCCCCGCGTGCGGCGGGCGGATTCCCTCGGGGAGTGATTCGGGACGACGGCGCGGCTATTCGTTTATAGCCACTCCGTCGCGATCGCTCCCCGAGGATGAAGAACGGGGAGAGCCGTGTGTAAACACGGCTTCCTCGTGCTTCACTGTGGCGGCGTATCGATCGAGTGATCCTTTTTATAAGGGAGACTCGATCGATGACGTCAGTCCTACAGCCACACCCCCATACTGTTGTAAACACACACTAGGTGAACCCTAACTCCTACAGCGCCCCCTGTGGTTAACTCCCAAACTGCAACTGTCATTTTCACAACAAAGAATGCAATTTAAATGCATTTTTTGCTGTGAAAATGACAATGGTCCCAAAAATGTGTCAAAATTGTCCGAAGTGTCCGCCATAATGTCGCAGTCACGAAAAAAATCGCTGATCGCCGCCAATAGTAGTAAAAAAAAAAATTAATAAAAATGCAAGAAAACTATCCCCTATTTTGTAAACGCTATAAATTTTGCGCAAACCAATCGATAAACGCTTATTGCGATTTTTTTTACCAAAAATATGTAGAAGAATACGTATCGGCCTAAACTGAGGGAAATTTTTTTTTTTTATATATATGTTTTTGGGGGATATTTATTACAGCAAAAAGTTAAAAATATTGCATTTTTTTCAAAATTGTTTCTCTATTTTTGTTTATAGCACAAAAAATAAAAACCGCAGAGGTGATCAAATACCACCAAAAGAAAGCTCTATTTGTGGGGAAAAAAGGACGCCAATTTTGTTTGGGAGCCACGCCGCACGACCGCGCAATTGTCTGTTAAAGCGACGCAGTGCCGAATCGCAAAACTTGGCCTGGGCATTTAGCTGCAAAATGGTCCGGGGCTTAAGTGGTTAAGCAACAGACAGCATGGATTCATCAAAGACAGACGTTGTCAGACAAACCTGATTTCCTTTTATGAAGAGGTAAGTATAACCTTGGACAAAAAAGCGTGGCAGTGGACGTGGTATACCTGGATTTTGCAAAAGCGTTCGATACAATTCCGCACACACGGCTCATGTGTAAGGTAAGGTCTACAGGATTGGATATATCAGTTTGTAAATGGATAGAAAACTGGCTGAAAGACAGAATTCAGAGAGTCGTGGTTAATGATTCTTACTCTGAATGGTCCAATGTTATCAGTGGTGTACCCCAAGGTTCAGTGCTGGGACCCTTACTTTTTGATATCTTTATAAATGATATTGGGTCTGAGATCAAAAGTAACATTTCTGTCTTTGCAGATGACACCAAGCTATGCAGTGGAATAACGTCCTTGCAGGATGTCGCCAATTTACAAGCCGACCTCAATGCTCTGTCTAATTGGGCGACTATGTGGCAGATGAGGTTTAATGTTGATAAATGTAAAGTTATGCACTTGGGGGCTAAGAATATGCATGCATCATACATACTAGGGGGAGTACAACTGGGGGGATCTGTAGTGGAGAAGGATCTGAGGGTTTTAGATGATCATAAGCTCAATAATGGCATGCAATGCCAAGCTGCGGTTTCCAAAGTGAGCAAAGTCCTTTCTTGTATAAGAGAGGTATGGACTCCAGAGACAGAGATATAATTTTGCCCCTGTACAAATCATTAGTAAGACTTCATCTGGAATATGCAGTTCAGTTTTGGGCCCCAGTTCTCAAGAAGGATATTGGGGAACTGGAGAAAGTGCAGAGAAGGGCAACCAAACTGATAAGAGGAATGGAATAGCTCAGCTATGAGGAAAGATTAGAGGAACTGAATTTATTCACTCTTGAGAAGAGGAGACTAAGGGGGGATATGATCAACATGTACAAATATATAAGAGGTCCATATAGTGAACTTGGTGTTGAGTTATTCACTTTACGGTCAACACTGAGGACAAGGGGGCACTCTTTACGTCTAGAGGAAAAGAGATTTCACCTCCAAATACGGAAAGGTTTCTTCACAGTAAGAGCTATGAAAATGTGGAACAGACTCCCTCCAGAGGTGGTTCTGGCCAGCTCAGTAGACTGCTTTAAGAAAGGCCTGGATTCTTTCCTAAATGTACATAATATAACGGAGTACTAACATTTATAGGTAAAGTTGATCCGGGGAATATCCGATTGCCTCTCGGGGGATCAGGAAGGAATTTTTTCCCCTGCTGTAGCAAATTGGATCATGCTCTGCTGGGGTTTTTTGCCTTCCTCTGTATCAACTGTGGGTATAGAATTGGGTGTATGGGATTGTACGATACTATTATTTTATTTCTTATGATTGAACTTGATGGACTTGAGTCTTTTTTCAACCTGACTAACTATGTAAGCACTATTGGCTAGATTCACATAGAATTGCGGCTGTGTAACGTAACCCGTTTACGTTACACCGCCGCAAGTTTTCAGTGTTAGTGCCTGATCCACAAAGCACTTACCTGTAAACTTGCGGCGGTGTATCATAAACACGTCTGGCGCAAGCCCGCCCAATTCAAATGGGGCGGGTACCATTTAAATTAGGCGCGCTCCCGCGCCGGACGTACTGCGCATGCTCCGTTCGCAATTTTCTCGACGTGCTTTGCGCGAAATTACGGCGGCGCGACGTGTTTGTGAATCGCGACGTGCGTAACGTACTTACGCCGGGGAAAAAAAAATCAAAAGCGACGCGGGAACAACGGGCATACTTTAACATGGTGGACGAATTTTACACCATGTTAATAGCAGCCCTAACTTTGCGACGGGAAACTAAGACTTGCGCCGACGTAACGACGGGAAAAACCTTTGTGGATCGCTGTAACTGCTAATTTGCATACCCGACGCTGGAATACGACGCAAACTCCACCCAGCGGCGGCCGAGGTACTGCATCCTAAGATCCGACGATGTAAGTCAATTACACCTGTCGGATCTAAGGGCTATCTATGCGTAACTGATTCTATGAATCAGTCGCATAGATACTCTGAGAGATACAACGGAGTATCTGAGAAACGCCGTCGTATCTCTTCTGTGAATCTGGCCCTATGTAACTATGGTGTGGGCTTATACTTTGTAATAAGGACAGAGGGAAGGGAGGAGCCTTTTAAACCCTGTTGTTGATTGTTTCCTGTCAGGTGGGACCCGTCATCTCAGGTGTGCTGTCCTGGAAGATTTCCTAGAAAACCCATTACCGATAAGAGCCCATTCACACAGGGACGACTTTGGATCCGACTTCAAGTCCACCCAAGTCGCCTCAAGTCGCGGTGCATGAGAAAATCAATGTAAGTGAATAGAGCTGTCTTAATGTACACTACTGCAGTCGCTCCGACTTCAGAAAAGGTTCCTGTACTACTTCAATCTGACTTCTAGGCAACTTGTACCCATTGATTTCAATGGAAGTCGTCTCAGTAGTCGGATCACTGTCTTAACTGAAGCAACAATACAGGAAGAGAACATACATTTCTCAGGCAAACCCCTCCCACAGAGCTGATTGTTGTTTGATTGGCCACTGGAAAGCCTCCTGTCCTGGAGGCAACTTAAAGTTGCCTTGTAAGTTGCCTCAAGTCGCGTTGTGATTCATACTCAAGTCGTGTCCAAGTTGCCTCCCAAAGTCGTGCTGGAAGTCGTGTTGCCCCTGTGTGAATGGAGCCTAAGTGTAACTTTTTCATCGTTTCTCTAATTTGAATTGCCCAAGCACATGACAGATTCACTTTGAGGCCGGATTCACACTTGTGTGGTTGCGAATTTCAGCTCTCTTATCTCTGCAGAGAGATAAGAGAACTGTTCAGCAGATCAGCTCCGTTTTAGATGCAAATTTGGAGACCTGGGAGAGGGGAGGGGGAGGGGGGAAGTGTATCGAGGTGAATGAGACAAATCCTGAAGAGAGATGAACACATCTGCGAATCAGCTGCGTGCCCATAGAAGATAATGGGCCTGAATTCACACCTGAGCCGCACTGCAATGCCTAGAAAACGCACACGTTTTTCCGGCAATGCGCAGTGTGAATGCATCGCACATATGTGAACCAGCCTCATTGAAAACAATGTATTTAGAAATGTTCTGCGAATTGGATGCGGTTTAAGCCGCACTCAATTCGCATAGGTGTGAACCCGGCCTAAATCATTTTTTTTCAGCAGCTTGAGTGTTTTATAGATATTGGCGGGTCCCTGACTGATTTTGCTTGTTTGAAGTCTATTCTTAGTACATCACAGCGTGGGATGCTTAGTGATCCCCTGTAGTTTAGTTATGAAATATTTTATCCATATGTTTTGTCTCCATATTACTTGCGACTGTGACTGCTGGTAACACACATGATTAAAGGTATAACTCAACAGGTATCGTTCAGTGCAGAGAAGAAGCCATCTTGCTTTCCAACACAGGTCATAAATAACCAGCTAGATTTTTTTTTTCTTTTTTGTTACTAGATATGAGGCTCTCCATTACATTTCCGTGTAATTGGTAGTATCCATCATTTCCCATTGAATCAAGTCTATGTACGACAGGTGTTCCGCTTTCAGGGCATGCATGTTCCGTACTGTGAAAATGATGTGTACATGGTGGTATTAAATTTCCCTGGCAGTGTATTACCATGTCATTACCCCTATCGCTGTTATTACACCGAGGACGTGCCAACTTACAGCAGAGCAAAAGGCGAACTCAGTTCCTTGGCAGCCAGACTGTGATTTATTGTTTCAATGAAATCTCCGTTAGGAAAGGTCGTGACCCGCCATTACTTTTCTGTGTTACTTCAGTGCTAAAATATATTCCCTTTACATCATAAAGAGAGACTTTCTTGGCCCCTGTGGGATCATCATAAAAGTCATTAAGGAAGAGACCTAAGGAAATGAGCATTGATTATGAAAATGTCGGATTCAATGAAAAAACTATAATGGTTTTGGGTCTTTTTTTTTTTTTCGGTAAACCAAATTATTAACCACTTACCCCCCGGACCATATTGCTGCCCAAAGACCAGAGTACTTTTTGCGATTGGGGACTGCGTCGCTTTAACACACAATTGCGCGGTCGTGCAACGTGGCTCCCAAACAAAATTGGCGTCCTTTTTTTCCCACAAATAGAGCTTACTTTTGGTGGTATTTGATCACCTCTGCGGTTTTTAGTTTTTGCGCTATAAACAAAAATAGAGAGGCAATTTTGAAAAAAATTAATATTTTTTAAATTTTGCTATAATAAATATCCCCCAAAAATATATAAAAAAAAATTTTTTTTCCTCAGTTTAGGCCGATACGTTTTCTTCTACATATTTTTTGTAAAAAAAAATCGCAATAAGCGTTTATTGATTGGTTTGCGCAAAAGTTATAGCGTTTACAAAATAGGGGGTATTTTTATGTCATTTTTATTATATTTTTTTTACTAGTAATGGCGGCGATCAGCGATTTTTTTTTTCGGTATTGCGACATTATGGCGGACACTTCGGACACTTTTGACACATTTTTGGGACCATTGGCATTTTTATAGCGATCAGTGCTATAAAAATGCATTGGATTACTATAAAAATGCCACTGGCAGTGAAGGGGTTAACACTAGGGGGCGGGGAAGGGGTTAAGTATGCCTGGGTGTGTTCTTACTGTGGGGGGGGGGGGGTGGCCTCACTAGGGGAAACACTGATCCTCGGTTCATACATTGTATGAACCGAAGATCAGCATTTTCCCTGCTGACAGGACCGGGAGTTGTGTGTTTA
Source organism: Rana temporaria (assembly GCF_905171775.1). Taxonomy (NCBI): domain Eukaryota; kingdom Metazoa; phylum Chordata; class Amphibia; order Anura; family Ranidae; genus Rana; species Rana temporaria. Next base: position 36,124,918 of record NC_053489.1, on the reverse strand, counting down.
CACACACAGCTCCCGGTCCCCGCTCTGTAACGAGCGATCGCGTGTGCCCGGCGGCGATCGCGCCCGCCGGGCACACGCATGGGAGTCGGGGGCGAGCGGGGGGCGCGCGCGCGCCCCTAGTGGCGGCTGGGAGAGAGGACGTCATATTACGTGCTCTCGCCCAGCAGAGCCACCTTGTGGACGTATAACGACGGTGCGCGGTCGGCAAGTGGTTAAGGCTTCATTCACACGGCCGTAAATAAAAAATGCATATGCAGGTTATTGTTTAACGGATCTGAACGGAGCTGCATTGTTTTTAATGGAGCCATTCACACAGGTGCATAAACTATTATAAAACAACATTTTATTCTTTTGTGTATTTTGTAATACATTTTATTTTTACTATTATTCACAGTGTATGTGCTTACTGCTTACCTCCGAGACTACGACATATCCGTGAAAGTCCCATCACCTTATGGGAGAGAGGTGATCTCTCAAATCTTCTTTTAATCTATTTCTCAGGGATGTGGATATGAGTCTGTCCCTAGAACTGGTCTAACAACTTTTTGAGTAAAATATAGGGGTCTGATAATATAGATATAGATATATAAATATAGACCTTCACTTTAAGAAATGATAATGCACTTGTTTGCTTTTTCACAGATGTTCATAGCTTCTTCGTTTTGTCCTTGGGAATCAGACAGAAGACTGATAAAGCCAGTTGAAAATAGACTTTCTATTAAACCAGTTTGAACTGACCAAAGACTCCTGGACAGTGGCGGCTGGTGCTCTATTTTTTTGGGGGGGCGCAAACAAAACCCCAGTCAACCCCCCCCCCCCCCCCCCGCCACTCGCAGACAATGGGACCTGCAGACAGACAGAGAGACAGATAGATAGATAGACAGACAGATAATAAAACAGATAGATAGATAGATAGATATAGATAGATAAATAGATAATTAGGCAGATAGCTATAGATAGATAGATAGATAGATAGATAGATAGATAGATAGATAGATAGATAGATAGATAGAGGGAGGGGGAGGGAGCGAGAGATAGAGCTATATATAATTAGATAGATAATTAGAGAGACATAGCTAGATAGAGCTATAGATAATTAAACAGATAGATAGATGGAGGGAGGGGGAGAGAGATAGAGCTATAGCTAATTAGATAGATAGATAATTAGACATACAGATAGATAATTAGATAGATAGATAGATAATTAGACAGACATATAGATATAGATAATTAGATAGATCGATAGATAGATAATTAGACAGACATATAGATATAGATAATTAGATAGATCGATAGATAGATAGATAGATAGATAATCAGACAGACAGATATAGATAGATAATTAGATAGAGAGCGATAGATAGATAGATAGATAGATAGATAGATAGATAGATAGATAGACAGACAGACAATTAAACAGATAGAGAGAGACAGAGAAAGAGAGAGAGAGAGGGAGAGCGATAGATAGATAGATAGATAGATAGATAATTAAACAGACAGATATATAGATATAGATAGATAATTAGATGGATATAGATAGATAGATAGATAGATAATCAGACAGACAGCTAGCTATAGATAATTAGATAGACAGACCAATAGATAGATAGATAGATAGATAGATAGAGACATAGAGATATAGAGCTATAGATAGATAGATAGATAGATAGATAGATAGAGACATAGAGCGATAGATAGATAGATAGATAGATAGATAGATAGATAGATAGATAGATAATTAAACAGACAGATAGATATAGATAGACAGACAATTAGATAGATAAATAGATAGATAATTAGACAGAGGTAGCTAATAGATAGATAGATAGATAGATAGATAGATAGATAGATAGATAGATAGAGACATAGATAGATAGAGACATAGATAGATAGAGAGAGAGATAGATCTATAGAGAGATAGATCTATAGAGAGAGAGAGAGATAGATCTATAGAGAGAGAGAGATAGATAGAGCTATAGATAGATAGATAGAGACATAGATAGATAGAGACATAGAGCTATAGATAGAGAGAGATAGATAGATCTATAGATCGAGAGATAGATAGATAGATAGATAGATAGATAGATAGATAGATAGATAGATAGATAGATAGATCTATAGATCGAGAGATAGATAGATAGAGCTATAGATAGATAGATAGATAGATAGATAGATAGATAGATAGATAGATAGATAGATCTATAGATCGAGAGATAGATAGATAGAGCTATAGATAGATAGATAGATAGATAGATAGATAGATAGATAGATAGATAGATAGATCTATAGATCGAGAGATAGATAGATAGATAGATCTATAGATCGAGAGAGAGATAGATCTATAGATAGAGAGATAGATAGATAGATAGAGCTATAGATAGAGAGATAGATAGATCTATAGATAGAGAGATAGATAGATAGAGAGATAGATAGATAGAGAGATAGATATGGCTATAGATAGAGAGATAGATATATCTATAGATAGAGAGATAGATAGATAGAGAGATAGATATGGCTATAGATAGAGAGATAGATAGATCTATAGATAGAGAGATAGATAGATAGAGAGATAGATATGGCGAGAGAGAGAGAGAGAGAGAGAGAGAGAGAGAGAGAGAGAGAGAGAGAGAGAGAGAGGGGGGGACAGGCAGGACAGTCAGATAGATAGACAGACAGAGATAAGAGATTTGTAAAGCACAGCTGCAGGACGCAGGCACTCTAAGCCCTCACACACATACAGGAGATGTGAAGCACGGCACCCTCCCCCCTCCCTCCTGTCCTCTCTCAGTCCGATCACAGTACAGGCTGAGCATACAGCATAAGGTGCTGGACATGATGGGGTGGACAGGGACACTGGACAGGACAGACAATGAGACAAATAAAGTGTTTTAATAAGTTACTTTACCTTAGAGTCCTCCTGGAGTCAAAACCGAAGTAACACTGCCCTGGGGAAAGCACCGCCCATTTCCTTCTGCAGTGAGGAAGCAGCAGGACCCAATTAGAGAGGAGAGTGGAGACACTGGAGAGTGATTGGCTCATGGCGCACAGCACATAGCCACAGAGCTTAAAAAAAAACTGCAAATGAAGCGTCTTGCCTGCTGCATTGGCATGACGCTTCAATGATGCTATAGCAGTGCTCTGAGTCTTTGACCGGCGCTCACCCTGAACATGCACCGTCTTAAAGGACCTTTTTTTTTTCTTAAAGGGCCCAAAAAAAAAATTTTTTTTTCATTTTTTTTTTTTTTTTTTTTTTTTTTACTGGCTTTGGGGAGAGGGGGGGCGGCGCCCATGCGCCCCCTATGGACGGGCCGCCACTGCTCCTGGATAAGGTTTTTCTGCCAGTCATGTGATGTAACCCCCCATTTAACTGTTCCCATGCTATAAAGAAGAAATGGACTTTGACTGGACTAAAACTATACGATCACACCTTTATCACGCCTAGAATACAGTTGATACATACCCATATCTTATGAATATTCATACGTATAAATTGTTTTCCCCTGTAGTTGTAAGCTCAGAAACACTTTCACTTTTACTCGCTTATAGTAGCCGAGATCTGTGTTGTCTTTCTCCATTGCAATGTCTTAATTAAAGCACCTAATTATTATCTTTATCGACCATATTATCTGATCGTCTTAATTAAGACCCCCAAATCGGATTTAACATTTTACACACACACACACACACACACACACACATATATATATATATATATATATATATATATATATATATATATATATGTAGGCCCCCTTTACTTTCAGTAAGGGCACTACGCTAAAGTTAGTGGGAGAATGAGAGAGATAAGTTGCTCTCATTCTTAATTTTGTTAAATTTGGCTGTCGCCAAATTCTGGATTGTTCTGTGGGTCAGTCTGTGTTCCATGGATGTGGTGCCATCCCTGGGCAGTAGATGGCGCCAGAGAGGTCCAGGCGGAGCCGCTTCCTCCCAGCAGCCAATGAGAGGAGTTGGGCCTCGCTGTGCATGCTGGGAGGGGGTTTTTCTGTGGTGAAGGCCGTTGTTCTGGGTTCTTCGCGGGTTCCTGGTTCCGGGTGCGGCACCCACCTTTAGGATCTGCGCACAATCGCGGGGCCCACCACTATGGCCTACCTGGCCCGGGGTCGCGCGCTACGCGGATTTTCTGACTCTGGGCCCTCCTGGCCTGGAGCAACCGATGCCACAAAGGGGCCCCAGTGACTTACTGGGTCCCCACTTCTACTGAGGAGATCCCAGGCTGTATGCTGTTCGGTGGGGGATCGGCTTGAGGAAAACCCGGAGGCAGGTTATCCAAGAGGGCTTGAACGAACCATCGGGGATCTGGTGACCGGAACATTGACAGGTACACTTGCACTGTCAACTGGTGACCCTAACGTGATCTATTGGGAGGATTCGCTCTGCTGTTCACATTGTCAGCATTGAGCCTGTGGCAGAGGTTTCATCTGGCATCCTAATTTAATCAGAGCCAAGTCGGTGGCAGAGACTTGTTCCTCCCAGCAACCTAAAGCGACATCCCGGCTGCCAGATCTGTGGCAGAGGTCTGTCCAGGGGCACACCACCGACTCTGGCTAAAGTTACTTTATTTCATCAACCTTTTCTGTCTACCTCAAGTTGATGTTGGTCGTGTTGGATCAAAAAATAAAGCATTCAGAAAACTTCACCTGCAGACTGGACATTCAATTACTGCTCTACTCACTACCTTTACCCCTAGACATCACATAGAGGTAACTTAATATACTGGTCCCAAAACAATCAGCGGCTACTGAGGGGGTAGCGCTACATATATAATAGAAGCACTTATATTTCCATCCCAACAGATTTTCTTTAATAATTTTTTTTTGGAGTGTTTTGATTGGGGGGGGGGATTTTTTAACCACCTCCCACCCGGCCACTGCACATATACGGCCGGGTGGGAGCTTCCTCCTTCTGAGTGGACATTCCGAAATGTCCCTCAGAAGGAGGGGGATCGCGCACGTTCCCGTGCAGCGGCACGATCCCAATGCACTTGTGTCACCCGGACTCAGCACATCTCCGATCGGCAGGAGGGCTCTGTGATTGGTCCTCCTGATCACATGACGGCTGTGTCCAATCACAGTCGTCATGTGATGTAAATAGAGAGCCGGTTGCTAGGCGATCAGCTCTCCTCTCCTCACACAGAAGTTGTCAGTGAGGTGAGGAGAGCGGATCTCTGCAGCCGGCCGGTGATCTCACTGAACTGTTTTTTTTTTTTAACAGATACTCTTTTTATTTTGCTGATAATTAAAAACGTAACACGGTACACAACACAGTATTATACAGTGCAAAAAGTACAAGGTTGCAGGGGTCAGTAATAAAAGCAAATCTGCAAAGCTACAAGTTCAAGGTAGATATTTACAGGCGAATACAATAGGGATAATCGGGTACATTAATAGCAGGTAACTCACCAGGGGGAAAAGGGGGGGGGGGAAGCCCGAAAAAGGAGGAGGACAAAACGGGGAAGAGACAAAGAGGAGGGGTAGGAGAGGGGCAGGAGAGGGGAAGGGAGAAAACATAAAGGGGTCGGAGGGAAGGCGGAGAAGGAGCAAACACCAGAATCAACCTCTCGCAGGCAAAGCAGTACTACATCAGGTGGACAGTCTCCAACATTAAAAGGACCTAATCCGGAATTGGCCGTTTCTTCACCCATCTCCCCGATATCTTATCAAATTTCCGGGGACATTTCGGGCCCATATAGGTCAGCTTGTAAAAGGGGCAGTACCTTATCCACCATTGACCTCCACTGTGAGATCATCGGTGGGTCAGCCAATTTCCATTTGCACAGAATTGCCTTCCTGGCATAAAAGGCAGAGTAGAAGACAAATAACTGTTTATGTTTATTGGGCGTGACGGTGTCAGGCCTTGTACAGACGAGTAGACATGTCCGATGAAAACGGTCCACGGACCGTTTTTATCGGACATGTCTGCTGGGAGGATTTGGTCTGATGTGTGTACACACCATCAGACCAAAATCCCCGCGGACAGAGAACGCGGTGACGTAGATGACACCGACGTTCTCTGATACGGGAGTTCAATGCTTCCATGCATGCGTCGAATCAATTTGACGCATGCGCGGGATTTCGGGCCAGCGGACATGTCCGATGAGTCGTACTAACCATCGGACATGTCCGACGGACAGGCTTCCAGCGGACAAGTTTCTTAGCATGCTAAGAAACTTTTGTCCGCTGGAAACCTGTCCGCTAGGCCGGAAAACTGTCCGGTAGGCCCTACACACGGTCGGACATGTCCGCGGAAACTGGTCCAACGGACCAGTTTCAGCGGACATGTTCGGTCGTGTGTACAAGGCCTCACAGACACCCAGCAGAAGGATTCTAGGATCCAGGTCAACCCGCAGCCCTCCTACTGAGCTGTTTTTTTTTACAGATTTTTACACACTGATCACCAGCCTAGTGTCCCCACACAATGTAAATACACAAAGTCCCCAAAACACATGTCCTCACAAACATGTCCACACACAATAAAAACACCTGTCCCCCACATATGTAACAGTAAAATCACATGTCCCAATGATCATCTGCACACATATGTCCGTAAACCCCTGCGCATGATCATCTGCGTACATCTGTCCGTGATCACACAAATCAATTATTATACACTTAACGGGATTTTTTTTACCAAAGACATGTAGTAGAATAAATTTTGGCTTAAAGCGGAGTTTCGGACACAATTTCACTTTTTATTTAAAATACCCCTGTAATACACAAGCTTAATGTATTTTACTTTTAATATTAGGACACTTACCTGTCCTGGAGTCCAGCGGCGTCCACAGCAGATGACGAGCGATCGCTCGTCACCCTGCTGCTCCCCCCTCCATCCACGGTGAGGGAACCAGGAAGTGAAGCGCTGCGGCTTCACTGCCCGGTTCCCTACGGCGCATGCGCGAGTCGCGCTGCGCCCGCCGATTGGCTCCCGCTGTGTGCTGGGAGCCGAGTGTTCCCAGCATACAACGGGGGACGGACAGGATGCCAGGAAAAAAAACGTCTTTTGCCCGTGTCGTGTGGCCGGAAGTGGGTGCAAATACCTGTCTTTAGACAGGTGTCTGCACCCCCCTCCCCCCTGAAAGGTGTCAAATGTGACACCGGATAGGGGGAGGGTGCCGATCAGTGCGACTTCACTTTAGGGTGGAGATCCGCTTTAAGCACCTAGGTGCAGGAAGAGGGAAGATTAACTATTCTGCCTAGCAACAACACTTTGAAGGCATCTAAAAAAAAAAAAAATTCTTTAAAGGACTAATGAATTTTTTTTAAAACTACCGATGTAATGTTATATTTATGGGTGGAACTCCACTTTAAATTTATGTTAAAATTCGATTTTATTGTATTTCTTTTAAAATAGAAAGAAGAAAATATTGTTATTTTTTCCAAATTTCCGCTCTTTTTTTTGCTTATATTGCAAAAAATAAAAAACAGAGTTGTGAATAAATACCACCCAAAGAAAGCTCTATTTATGTGAACAAAATCATTAAAATTTCATTCGGGTACAGCGTTGCATGACGCGAGAGCGCTGAAAGCTGAAAATTGGCCTGGTGTCACGGAAGCATGAATCAGACGTACAACAACAGATAAATGAAATAGGAAGGCTTTATTGAAAACCAAACAGCAAGGTAAAAGTCCAAACGGATGATCAAACAGTGCAGAGTCTTCCACCGGAGCCAGGGATCAGGAGCCAGAAGGATAGTCCGAACGAAGCCAGGGATCAGGAGCCAGAAGGGTAGTCCGAACGAAGCCAGGAATCAGGAGCCAGAAGGGTAGTCCGTGGAAGCCGGGTCGGTAACCAAAAGCAGCAGCACAATCTCAGGAGCATGTGAATACAAGAGGACCAAGCAGGGAACTGAAGCAACAGACCTCCTATATATATGCAAGGCATCCAGCTCCTCCCAGTGGGAAGGAGGAGCCGCAGGGTGTGGTAAGTTATAAGAAGCCCAGAAACCAACATGGCCGCCAGCACATGTCAGATGAAAGAAGCCAGCAAGAGGTAAGACCATGACACCTGGGAAGGAAAAAGTGCCCAGTATTCAAGTGGTTAAAAGGGCAAGCTTTATTAAAATATGGTAACATATGAATGCATTTAAAATTAGAAATGTGTTTCCAATTGAAAACATTTTAGAAAAGCTTTAGCACCAGATCTTTTCAGATTTCTGCGGTGGCGAGCGTACTCTGAACACGGGGAATGGTGGAATCCAGCCGGGCTTCCTTTTCCAATCGATTGAAAAGTTAATGGAATTACTGAATTTCACAGTTCACTTGGAACAAAAAAGCTCTGAATGTTAGTACTTTCTGCTAATCCCTCAGAGAACTGCCAGTATCAGGATGCCAGAGAACTGAAATGTATTAAGGAACATGCAGGAAGAAAATAAGTAAAAAATAGAAAGAGGACAGAAGTCTTATTGTGTTAGTGTCTCTCTAGTGTGGAAGGTAATGCTGTAGTTTACTTGCAGACTTCATACAGCGCCAGCTCTTACCTGCCCAATCTGCCACTTGATATCCGAATAACCAATCGCAAATCTTAGCTGTGTCACATGGGGGGGGGGGCTTGCTTAGCCCTGTGTAAGTTTCAATTAAAAGTGGTTGTAAACCTCAGACATGAAATATGAACAAAGCATATCCCTCTATAGTGTGTCTCAGTCCATTAAGTGTTCTTTCTGAAGTGTCCTTCCTCTGCTATCACTTCAAGTTTTCCTGACACCAAGAGATAGAAAGGTGATGGGATAGAGCTCCAGCACACAGCCTGTGATTGACAGGCTTAGCTCTGTTCCTGTGTGCTATGTGAAGGGGGTGTGTCTCTTCCACCCAATCGGCTCTCACTGAGCTCTGCAGAGTGTAACCTGAGCTCCCAGCCCCCTGTATTAAAGGGTCACTAAAGGAATTTTTTTTTTAGCTAAATAGCTTCCTTTACCTTACTGCAGTCCTGGTTTCATGTCCTCATTGTTCGTTTTTGCTTTGATGTTGCTGTAATTCCTCTCTGTTCTGGACACTTCCTGGTTGTCTGTTTCCTGATCACCACAGTACCGGGAGATTTCTCACGGTGGTGACTAATCAAGGAGGTGTGATTACTGTGTGTAAAACGAAACTGGATTGGTGCTGAGGAGTTTTAGACAAAGTATCACTGCTCTCTATTGGCTCACTGCCCTCTATTGGCTCTCTGTACATCAGAGAACCAGCAAACGACAGCAAAAACTAAACTAAACTGCAGGCACATTATATGATTGGTTTCTATCTATTTTTAATTATTATTATTATTATTATTATACAGGATTTATATAGCGCCAACAGTTTGCGCAGCGCTTTACATCAGGGAAGACAGTACAGTCACAATACAATCAATACAGGAGGGATCAGAGGGCCCTGCTCGTTAGAGCTTACAATCTAGAAGGGAGGGTCAAGTGGTTAATCATTTTTAAAAGGAATCAGTTAAGTATTATGGGCCAGATTCACAAAAGGGATACGACGGCGTTTCTCCTGATACGCCGTCGTATCTCTGTTTCTATCTATGCGACTGATTCATAGAATCAGTTGCGCATAGATATCCCTAAGATCCGACAGGTGTAATTGTTTTACACTGTCGGATCTTAGGATGCAGTACCGCGGCCGCCGCTGGGGGGAGTTTGCGTCGTAAACCAGCGTCGGGTATGCAAATTATGAGTTACGGCGGATCCATGACGGTTTTTCGCATTCGCTACGTCGCCGCTAGTCTAGTTTCCCGTCGCAAAGTTACACTTTTTTTTTGGTGCCTTAACTTTAGTTAGCAAGTATATTGCTGTCTAAAGTATGGCCGTCGTTCCCGCGTCGTAAGCCGTAAGCCGTCCGGGAATACGGAAGTACGCTACGCGCGTCGCCGTTCAAAAAAATTACGTCACGGCGCGCAAAGCACGGCGGGAGTTAGGAAACGGAGCATGCGCAGTAGGTCCGGCGCGGGAGCGCGCCTAATTTAAATGGCACACGCCCATTTGAATTGGCCCGCCTTGCGCCGGAGGCCACGGGCGTAGTTTTCATCGCAAGTGCTTGGTGAATCAGGCACTTGCGATGAAAAATTGCGGCGGTGTAACTTATCTAGGATAAGTTACGCCGCCGCGATTCTACGTGAATCTGGCCCAATGTCTCTATACCCTGTAAACAGTCATTTCAGCTAAAAAATTTTTTTCCTTTAGTGAGCCTTTAATTCTGGACAGATGTAGAGGAGAGAGGGCTGCAGATAAACAGACACAACTTATACAGGAGGATATTTTTCAGCTCCTTGTATGACCTGAGGCCAGTCACGTCACCGAATTTTTTTTTAACACCACAACAGAAGCGCAACGGACTTGTGTGAACACCAGTGGCGGATGGTGCTCAATTTTTTGGGGAGGTTGCAAACAAACCTAGCCCTCTCAATCAACCCCAGTCGCTTGATCGATCACCCGCTCGATCGGTGCTTCGCTCGCCCGCCAGACCGTCCCCGCACTTACCCCAATCCTGCTCGAGGCTTCTGCAGTTTTCCCTTTGTATCTCCTCCCAAGTCCCAGTGGTCGCTTCTCCTCCCTGCCAATTGGGTCTTAGGACTCCTGGCCAGTTGGGTCCCAGGACCTGCTTCCTGATTGTCTGGGAGGAGAAGCCAGAAGACATTAGTGAATATTAGTTTGCTTATGTCACACAAGTGGGTGGGCGCGGGCGCAGTGCTCTGGCCTCAGGCTATAATCATTTACTTAACCGGTTAACGCCCACCGCATGTAGATATACGTCGGCAGAATGGCACGTACAGGCACATTGGAGTACCTGTACGTCCCCGCCTTTCTGCGGGTCGGGAGTCCGATCGGGACCCCACCCCCCCCGGTACATGCGGCGGTCGGTAACCCGCGGGGAGCGATCCGGGACTACGGCGCGGCTATTCGTTTATAGCCGCCCCATCGCGATCGCTCCCTGGAGCTGAAGAACGGGGAGAGCCTTATATAAACACGGCTTCCCCGTGCTTCACTATAGCGGCGCATCGATCGAGTGATCCCTTTTATAGGGAGACTCGATCGATGACGTCAGTCCTACAGCCACACCCCCCTACAGTTGTAAACACACACTAGGTGAACCCTAACTCCTACAGCGCCCCCTGTGGTTAACTCCCAAACTGCAACTGTCATTTTCACAATAAACAATGCAATTTAAATGCATTTTTTGCTGTGAAAATGACAATGGTCCCAAAAATGTGTCCAATTTGTCCGAAGTGTCCGCCATAATGTCGCAGTCACGAAAAAAATCACTGATCGCCGCCATTAGTAGTAAAAAAAAAAAAATTTATAAAAATGCAATAAAACTATCCCATATTTTGTAAACGCTATAAATTTTGCGCAAACCAATCGATAAACGCTTATTGCGATTTTTTTTACCAAAAATATGTAGAAGAATACGTATCGGCCTAAACTGAGGAAAAACTTTTTTTTTTTATATATTTTGGGGGATATTTATTATAGCAAAAAGTAAGAAATATTGCATTTTTTTCAAAATTGTCGCTCTATTTTTGTTTATAGCGCAAAAAATAAAAACCGCAGAGGTGATCAAATACCACCAAAAGAAATCTCTATTTGTGGGGAAAAAAAGGATGCAATTGTCTGTTAAAGCGACGCAGTGCCGAATCGCAAAACCTGGCCTGGGCATTTAGCAACAAAATGGTCCAGGGCTTAAGTGGTTAAAAAAAAAAAACATTGAAATCCATGCGTCCAGCGCCCTGCATGGAGATTAGGGGGCTGACGCCCCTGCACCCCTGATGAGCGAAGATATACATAGAATTAAAAGGGAAGCCCTGTACACATGGGCGGGGATCCCGTCTATTTGAAAACCGTCGGTTTTCTCGACGGGATTCCTGGCAAGCTTATCTTGCTAAGCCCTGTGTACAGACGGCCACTTAAAAAAAACGCAGTTCTTTTGAATGGCAAGAATGCGGTGACGTCATCGACTACGACGGGCTGGCGCTCGTCACATTCAATGCCGTCGCTGCCATCTTGCTACACCCTACACTACCCTTGTATGCTACCGCGCATGCGTCAAAGTCTCATCGACCATGCGCAGGCTTACCTGGGGCATACTCACGAACGGTTTTCTCGGAAGGAAAACTCTGGCGAGAATCCCGACGAGAAAAATAGAGAGCAGGTTGTCTATTTTTCTCGTCGAGATTCCCAGCAGTTTTCATGTCGAGAAACCATACACACGAACGGTTTTCTCTGCAAAAAGCTCTCCCAGCAGTTTTCTTGCAGAGAAAACCGTTCGTGTGTACGAGTCTGGATACATTTTTATTGAGGTTTTCTTGCACTAAAGGTGCCGACAATAATTTCATATTCATTTAAATTCATGACATTTATTAAAAAGTCAAATATAATACAATTATATATAAAATATATATATATTTTTAAAGAACTGCCGTTTTTCGGTTTCGGCCAAGTGCATCCTGAATTTTTAGTACCAAAAAATTTCATTTCTGTGACTTAGACAAAACTACACTAAACAACCCCTACCCCCCAAAAAAATATTAAACATACATACTCTAAAGAAAAAAAAATTTGAATATATATATATATATATATATATATATATTAGGGCTGTGGATATTACCGTATTTATTCGAGTATAACGCGCAAAATTTTATACCCCAAAAAAATATCAAAGTTTGGGTGCGCGTTATACACGAGGACTGGGGTGGGTGAATCCCTACGCCCCCCCCACCCACCACCGCCGTCGCCGCCGCTGCTACCGCTGCCGCCACCGAAGCCACCAACGCCGCTACAACGTTAATCACCGCGGTGCGGGGAACATTACTGACAGCTTTCGTTTGAATAGCTGTTTTCCCCGCCGCGCGTAGACACTCCCCCTTGGACGGATCTGTCCAATCGCGAGCAAGGGGGAGTGTCTATGCGTGGCAGGGAAAACAGCTGTTCAAACGAACGCTGTCTGTAATGTTCCCGCGCCGCGGTGATTAACAGTAGGTACGGGGGACATGGCTGCATATACGGGGGACATGGCTGCATATACAGGGGACATGGCTGTATATACGGGGGACATGGCTGGACATACAGGGGACATGGCTGGATATACGGGGGACATGGCTGGACATACGGGGACATGGCTGGTTATACAGGGGACATGGCTGTATATACAGGGGACATGGCTGTATATACAGGGGTCAATACATTGTCAATAAATGATTTTTGGCAATTACAATGATTTTATACCGATTTTTAATCGAAAATTAGGGGTGCGCGTTATACACGTGTGCGCGTTATACTCGAATAAATACGGTAACTATGTAATTCCTTGATTAATCTTTAATTTTTTTGATCGATCAAAATTCTTTTGATTGGTACTCACCTCTCCGCCAGCTTCCGTGCCTTCAGGGAGTTCCGTCGGAGATCCAGTAACGTCACGTACACCGGCGGGGCTTGCCGTGTCCATCTAAAGGGCTCCTTTGCTGTGCCTTCATATCTGCATGCCGGCGGGACCTTACTATCTGCCACACGCAAGGGCTTTCCTCTATCACTTCCCTCTATCAACCTGGGATTCTACAACCCTCCACTGGGAGTTGTGATAGTTCCCTTCACGGGACATCTACATGCCGACGGACTGATGTTAACCTCATCTGGATTCAGCAGTGGTATCGTTGTACACATTTTTGTTTCCAATGTTTTTATTAAATTTCAAAGTAAAAATACAATAGAAGGACAGATATAATCTGTCCATGCAGTATAATTCAAGTTACAGGTACGAGTCAATGAGAATACAACAGTATAACCAGCGTATGAGAGTTACCCAAATTTATACCACAAAACCGTCAACGGATATATAGGAAAAAAAAGGGGATTAATCAGAACTACTACCGGGCCTCCCAGCAGGGAGCCCAACTGATCTCAAGGACCCGTTACTCAGTAAAATAAGAGTAATATGTATCGGCAATAAAATAATAATAAGAAAAATAAAAAGAATAGAAAAGCACCAAAGAGAAAAAGACTAGAAAAGACAGGAGAGGGAAGGAAGAAAGAAGGAAGAGATGGGGGGAGCACTCCAGCCTCAAAGGGTCATCCTCCAATAGTAATCTACATCTCACGTAGTCGTGAGATAGTCAATCCAAGGGTCCCAAATCCTGTGAAACACTGCAACCTTGTCCGCCAGGATGGCAGATAGCCTCTCATTCACCATTATCCAAGATAATTTAGCCTTCAGCAGGTAGAAAGGAACGGTGGGGGACCTCCAGGACCTTGCTATTGAAATCCTAGCCGCTGTAAATATGTATGCTATTAGCTTTTTTGTACATTTCGATGTTCCCTTGATCGGACATCCCAACAGTGCATCCAGTGGCGACTTACGGAGATTGACCTGAGTCAGTGAGTATATAAAGTTGTACGTACGGATCCAAAACCGTCTCACCTTCGGACATAGCCACCAAACGTGGTACATAGTACCATCTGCAGCGCAACCCCTGAAGCACCGCGGGGACGCCCCAGGGACAAAGGTTGCCACTCGCGCCGGGACCATGTACCACCTCATCAATACCTTGTAATTTTCTTCTATCAAAGAGGTGTTAATATAAGTTTTAGAGGCACTTTGCGACAATGTACCCCACTCAGCAAGGTCCAGTAACTCACCCGTATCCTGTTCCCATTTCAACATATAGTCTAACTTTTGGGAGCTAGAGGATAGAAGACCATAAATCAGGGATATATGTCCCGCATGTTTGTCAAAGGTCGTACAGAAGTGCTCCATGGGAGTACTAGTAGTAACGTCAGAAGCACGATTCAGTGATGACAAAAAATGGGCAATTTGCGTATAACGGAAAAACTCAGAATTTGGGAGTTTATATTTCTCCTGCAGGACGGACCTTGAGAGAGCTCCTTTATGGTCACAAAAGTCCGCTATCCTCAATAGACCCTTGTTGGTCCACCAGGTAAAGTCCTGGGGGTGGAGACCCGGGATAAACAGAGGATTACGAAACAGTGGTGCCAGAGGCGTATGTGGGGACTTAAACTTATGTTTGGCCGTTAGGCGGTCCCATAGGCTGAGAGAGAATGACAGAGACGGACACATTATGGGCGGCCTGTCCCTCCCCCTAAGCCACATTAAGTGGGAGATCTCTCTGTCCGCGCATACGGAGGACTCCAATTCCATCCAGAGCGGCCTGGGTCGGGCTGTATGGAAGCGGGTCAGATGGGCCAATTGAGCTGCATGAAAGTATCTGAGAAGATCAGGCACACCCAAACCCCCTCCCAATTTAGGAGTGTACAATGTCCGTCTGTTCACTCTGGGCCTCCCGTGAGCCCATATAAAATAAAAATGCAATTTCACCCGGTGTAAACTCCGCCTCCATTATCTCCACATGGTCCGTGGACAGCATGGGAAGGGGCAAGTCTCGCAGAAAGTCTTCCGCCTCAACCGCATCGAAGGTCCTCGGGGGTGTGTATAATTTAGAGTAGAACGCGGAGAATTCTTGGAGTATGGACTGGGGATTTTGAGTGGTCAATCCAGATCTCAACCGCAGTTTAGGGAGACCAGGACTAAATGGCCGAGGAGTCAATTTTCTTGCTAATAGCGTATTTGGTTTATCGCCTAAGGTGTAATATCGGTGGCGGGCCCATCGGACGGATTTTTCCGCCTTAGTGGTCAGGCTCAAGTTCAGGGCCGTCCGGGCCTCATCAATCTGGTTTCTAAAGTCAATATGTGGGTTAGCTGTTTGGTCGCGCATAAGGCGATTAAGCTCATCCTCCTGGTGTCGGATAGCTTGCTCCCGTTCCCGTTTCACTCTAGAGGCCAATTGCAGTAGTACCCCCCGAATGGTGACCTTATGGGCAGCCCAGAGTGTTCCTGGAGAAACCCCCGGGGAAAGATTTTCCTGAAAATAAAGTTGGATAGCCCTCTCCACCTCCTTTTCAAGGACAGGGTCATTCAACAGGGACTCATTTAATCGCCACGGCGACGGGTCTGACTTAGACCAAAGGTCTGTCAACACTATTTGAACCAATGAGTGATGAAGTCCTTTCAAATGTCTATCAGGTCATAGCTGTGAAGTAGACGTGCCATAGCGCTGCTCCGCCTAGGGACGTGTTTCAAAACATCCCTCCCAGGGTTAGATTTGTCGAGAACCCGATCTAATGAGGTATTGCTATCTCCCCCAAACACCACATGACCCGCTACGTGAGGCATTATTACGTCTAACATGGAGCGAAAAAAGGACAATTGGCCTACATTAGGGGCGTAATAGGAGAGAAAGGTCACCTCCCTATCGTTAACCTTCCCCACCACCATGACATAGCGGCCTTCCTTGTCTCTAATCACTGTTGAGGGTGTAAAGGGAACCTTCTTGGCGAAACAGATCGCGACGCCGCGTTTTTTATCGGGGCCATTAGACAGAAAAAACGTTGTGTATCTCGAATGTAAATATCTAGGGGCCGAGGTCTTAGAAAAGTGTGTCTCCTGTAAAAGTAGGACGTCCGCCCTCATTTTGTAATAGTGCTGAAATGCTTTAGACCGTTTGGTAGGGGAATTAAGGCCCTGAACATTGTGAGTCAAAATAGTGTAGCCTGCTGGATGTCTAGGGGTCATAATGGTTCGGTCTACTGTACTCACGGTTTAAAAGTCTCAGAAATCGAGCTCCAGAAGTCCCCCGAAGCCCCCACCATACTTTGTTTCGATGTAGGAGTGCACCCCAGAAAAGAGAAGCTTGGAGAAAGGAAAAAGAAGTCAGGGTAGAGAAAAAAAAAAAGTACAAATAAATCAAAACAGTGATCATCACCTCGTTCTCCCCTCCTCTTCCCCCCCCCCTCAAAAGAGGGAGAAAAAAGCAAAAAGAAGAAAAGAGAAAGAGGAAATAGCAAAAAAAGGGATTCTGTAGCATAAACAATAGCTGCAGAGTATTTTGTAACACACCGTAAACCGTGTGTCCCTGGGAGCAATCGGAGGCAAGTTCACTTCAAGTGGCACGCGTTTCCACCTCAGCCCAATTCAGTCGCAAAATGAGAAGAGCGGGCTGAATCGGTCAATAGAGGTCCATAAGGAGAGCAAGGAGGGACTCAGGCCCAAAGGCCATATCTAGGTCCGTCACCTTACCGGAAAGCTAAAAAATCGGTACAAACTAAGAACCAAAAACATAAAATATATATAAGAAACATAAAGGTTAAGGCAGAGAACGTAATCTCAGGATGGTCTCAATCACTGTCCAACCAAACCACGGCCGTCGTTCAGAGAGGGCCAAACCACCACAACCTGTAAGAAAAGGTAAGCAAATTCACAGGCATTCAGGTGTTCAAGGTGGATTTCTTGCTCTTGTTAGGGCGGCCTTGCTGGGACCAGAGAGGGGACACTGGCCTATCCCTCATCTCAGAAGCGCTGGAGGGGACCCTCGGATCCGTCGAGAGTAATCCCAATTCCCGAAGCAGCTCTTCTCCAGACTGGAAGGTAGAAAAGGAATGGGGTTTCCCCTTGTATGAGAAGGAGAGTCTAAACGGGAACGACCATCGGTATTTAATGCGGTGATTAATTAGGTGGCTCAAAAGAGGCTTCAACGCCCTCCTCTTCTGAATCGTCGATTGGGATATGTCGGCAAATATCTGAACCGAATGTTCCAAGACGGGCACGTTTCCCTGTGACCTAGCCGCCATCATCACCTTCTCCTTGATTCTATAGTAATGTGGCTTGACGATAATATCTCGTGGCAAACCGTCAGGCCTGAGAGCCGTTAGGGCACGATGGACCCTATCTAACTCCAACTGATGAGGGGAAATGTCCGGTATCAGCTGTGTCATCAAAGCATGGACAGCCTCCTCCAAGTCAAGGACCGTCTCCGGGAGACCGCGCACGCGAAAGTTGTAGCGCCTGGATCTATTCTCTAGATCTTCGATCTTTGCGTTGGTCTGGTCCAGTTGGTCTTGCAGGGAAGTGATCATCCTGGAGTTTTGGTTCACACGTTTAACTGTGCCATCCATTTTAGTCTCAATACTGTTCAGTCGCTCTCCAATATTTTGAAAATCAGCCTTCATTCCGGATGTGATCATTGTACAAGCCTTTGTCAATTCTTGCTGTAAAAGGGCGGAAAACCTAGCCAGCAATACCGTATCTCCAGAGTAATGGGCAGCAGCAGTCACTGGGGCCTGCGAAAGCGCAGAGCTAGTCTGGCTGTAGGTCAGTTCAACAAGTTCCGCCATTTGTCTATCAGTGGAGGAGACAGGGGAGGCAGAGAATAGCAGTGCTCTGTCAGGGGAGCTGGAAGATGGAGAGTGCTGTGAGCAGCCAGTTTGTGGGGAGGGGAACGGGTCTGGGGACTGTGAGGAAAAGGGATCTCTGTGCACCTCAGCCTGGATCGAGACAGAGCTAGGACCCCACGCTGTGGCTGTCGGCGCAGAGCGCACACTGCCCCCCTTCCCAGTACCTGAGTCTCTCATAGCCATCTGAGTCATGGAGGGCTGCAGGGGTGGGAAGTCATTCACCACCTCCATCGGCGGCTGTGCCATCCAAGGGGATCCCGGATTCAGCTGGGGACTCTCCCTCACCTCAATCCCTCTGCTGTGTTCCTCGGCGGTCCGGGGAGATGAAGGCTGGGCCTGGAAGCCGCTGCGCGTCGAATCCCCCTTCCCCAGCGCCATCTTGTCTGGCGGGGACGGCTTCTGGGCCTGTGAGGATCTGGTCTGCCGGGCGCTCTGTGAAGGCTTACGCTGGTGGTGCTTGTTCCCAGCTGTCCTCCGCTGCATTCTCCGTGGGGTAATGCGGTAGAAAGGCTGATCCGCTCGCTCTAGTTGCTAATTGAAACGCTCTTTAGGGCCGGAGGTGTGCGGAGCTTCTCAGAACATGTCTGATGTCGTTGTACACATTTTTATACCAGTATCATACTTGGCTACATGTTTTTATGACTGCTTTTGGTACCGTTTGGTATTACTCGCACCATTTTTACAGTTTATGTAGCTACATCGATTTTATCTCCAGTGCAATATTTATTTTGTTACCTATTTGAAGACTATACAAGTTTTAATGCTATTCCCATCGAGCGCGGCCTTTGTGTGTTTTTTCTATCCCGCTATCCATTTTTCCAGTGGTTGGTAGCTGCACTGGGAATCGGCCTGCAAGGAGATCAGCTAAAAGTAGTTGGATCTGTTTGTGCGTTATAATTAATCGAAATTGGTTGATTAATCGATAAAAAAAAAAACGATTAATCAAACACAAAAATTTTAATCAGTAATAGCCCTAATATATATATATTTGTTTTGAGTGAATTTCATCTAAACAGCTCATTCAGCGAAATTAAACATTTTGGGGCAGATCCACGTAACGCGGCGCATTCCTCCGTCCGGCGTAGCGTATCTCTGATACGCTAAGCCGCCGTAACTTACAGTTTTTTTTTGTATCCTGTAAGAATTTCCGCCGTAAGTTACGGCGGCGTAGAGTAACTTAGGCGGCGTAAGGGCGCGCAATTCAAATGTATGTGATGGGGGCGTGTTTTATGTAAATACGTCTTGACCCGACGTAAATGACGTTTTTTTTCCACTGCGCATGCGCCGTCCGTGGGGGTATCCCAGTGCGCATGCTCGAAATTAAACCGGAACAAGCCAATGCTTACGACGGTGACGTCATTCTACGCAAAGCCCTATTCGCGAACGACTTACGCAAACGACGTAACATTTTTCAAAATTCGACACGGGAACGACGGTCATACTTAACATAGGATACGCCTCATATAGCAGGGGTAACTATACGCCGAAAAAAGCCTTACGGAAACGACGTAAAAAAATGCGCCGGCCGGACGTACGTTTGTGGATCGCCGTATCTAGCTAATTTGCATACTCAACGCGGAATTCGACGGAAACGCCACCTAGCGGCCAGCATAAATATGCACCTACGATCTGACGGCGTACTAAGACATACGCCTGTCGGATCGATCCCTCATTCAGTCGTATCTTGTTTTGTGTATACAAAACAAAGATACAACGGGGTTACTTTGAAATTACGCTGCGTTTCCATAGATACGCCGGCGTAATTCGTTTGTGGATCTGGCCCTTTGCCTGTTGCAAAAAACAAAAAAAATCACCGAAATCATTTTGCTCATCCCTAATAATGGGAGTCGCACGTTTCCCCATATCCAAAAAAACAAACTATGGGCCAGATTCACAAAGGAGATACGACGGAGTATCTCAGATACTCCGTCGTATCTCTCAGGCCCCATACACACGAGAGGATCCATCCGCTGGAATTGATCCGCGGACCGGCTCCAGCGGATAAATCCCCTGGTGTGTACGATCCAGCGGATCTGTTTCCGCTTTTTTTTTTTCCCCTGGGATGGATTTCCAGCGGATAAAAATTTGAAGAATTTGATCCGCTGGTCTGTACAGACTCACCGGATCAATCCGTCCGAATCAATCCTCCGCATGCGTCGTAATGATTCGACGCATGCGTGGAATTCCTTATATGACAGCGTCGCGCACGTCGCCGCGTCATCATCGCGGCGACGGCGCGACACGTCATCGCGATTGGATTTCGTCGCGGATTTCGATCCGATGGTGAGTACACTCCATCGGATCAAAATCCGAAACGGTCTAGTGGACTGTATCCGCGGATAAATCCTCTCGTGTGTATGGGGCCTCAGAGTATCTATGCGACTGATTCATAATTGTTTTACACTGTCGGATCTTAGGATGCAGTACCGCGGCCGCCGTTGGGGGGAGTTTGCGTCGTAAACCAGCGTCGGGTATGCAAATTAGGAGTTACGGCGATCCACAACGGATTTTCGCGTTCGCTACGTCGCCGCTAATCTAGTTTCCCGTCGCAAAGTTAGTCGTCGTTTTGGGTGCCTTAACTTTACACAGCAATCGTATTGCTGTATAAAGTATGGCCGTCGTTCCCGCGTCGAAATTTAAAAATTAACATTGTTTGCGTAAGCCGTCCGGGAATACGGAATTACGCTACGCGCGTTGCCGTTTCGAAAAAATGACGTCACTGCGCGCAAAGCACGTCGGGAATTCCGAAACGGAGCATGCGCAGCAGGTCCGGCGCAGGAGTGCGCCTAATTTAAATGGCACACGCCCATTTAAATTACGCGGGCTTACGCCGGAGGCCGCCAGCGTAGTTTTCATCGCAAGTGCTTTGTGAATCAGGCACTTGCGATGAAAACTTGCGGCGATGTAACGTATCTACGACACGTTACGCCGCCGCTAGTCTACGTGAATCTGGCCCTATGGTCTTTGAGCTCTGGGGCTCCGGAATCAAATGCAAAAGTGTGAGAGTGCTGAAAAGCTATCAGCAAGAACTTTTTCCCAAACTGCTACTTCTTTTTTTTTGTTGTTGTTACTTAGAGTCACTTTAATTATTTCATGTGCATCTTCAGCATCTTCTAAGTATTCCATGCCAAGCACTCAATACATTTAAATGCAGACTCATTAGTTGACTCCAAGCACACAATGAACAAAAAATGATGTTTCGCTTCTCCGGCAATTATTATTTAAAAAAGAGAAACTGGGTTGGTCTGTCTGGTTTACTCATTTAAATTACTTCAAATGTGCTTCATTTTTTACTTCAGATATTTATTAGATTATTTCTCATCCAGGAGAACAGCAGAGGAGGAGATGGATAAGAAGGTTTGGATGATGAGCGCGGCGGACATAAAAGTCAATCATGACCAAGGCTCTCATGTGCAATACTCCTCTCTCCTGGCTGGAGTGTAATAAGCTATAATTATCAATCAGGATAAGTGTCTTCCCACTTACCAGACTCTTTTTAAGTGTCCAGGAGAATGAAAGCAGTGTAGAAATTGACAGACGTTCTGTAAGAGATTCTTTGCGCTCTTTGCTTCCAAAGGGACCTGATACCGAAGAAGGAATTTTATTAAGACTGTCCCTTGTTTAAAAGATTTAACCTGTTCAAAACTGATATTTGATTTATCAGTGGTTGCATAGCCGTGTGCACAGGGTGTGCCAGCTGTGCCTGGGCACACCCTAATCACCCCATGTGCACGGCTGCGCTAATGCACATTGTTGGATCGGATCGGGCTCAGGTAAGAAAAGGGGGGTGGGGGGGTGCTGCAGCACAGAAGATTTTTTCACCTTAACCCCCTTGGCGGTAAACCCGAGCGTGACTCTGGGTTGATTTTTTATGCTAGGATCGGTATCCCCGAGTCACGCTCGGGCTGGACGTGCAGAGTGTGCAGCGGCGCGGCTTACCTTTCGCTGGATCCACAGGCAAGTTACTTACCTTGTCCCTGGATCCAGCGATGCCACCCCGATGTGTGAGCGAGCGGGACCTCCTCGCTCGATTCACAGTCTCCCCGTGTGCCGCGGATCTCCGTTCCCTGCGACGTTACGACGCACGGGAGCAGAGAACGGCGCCAAATTCAAAAAAGTAAACAAACACAATACATACAGTATACTGTAATCTTATAGATTACAGTACTGTATGTAGAAAATACACAACCCTCTTGTCCCTAGTGGTCGGCCCAGTGCCCTACATGTACTTTTATATAATAAAAACGTTTCTTTCTCCCTGCAAACTGTAGATTGTCCAAAAGTGTCCCTTTATGTCAAAAATGGTTTTAGAGCAGCTAGAAAACAGCGATAATAAATTACAATCACTTGCAGAAATGTGCGATAGCGATTTGTGGGGAAATTCGCCATAAAAAAATAAAAGTAATGACAGCGACAATTCTGCAACTGAGCAAATTTCAGTGATTTTGAGTTGATTACATTATTGAATAATTTTTATTATAATTATATTATTATTTGTTATAATTATTTATTATATTATAATTTATAATTTTGTTTTAAAAAAAAAAGTCATACCCGGGATGCCTATTAGACTCTTGTTTGGTCAGATTTAAGTGAGTTATTTCTAAAAATTACAGGCCTACAGTATAAAACGCCAAATTTCCTTGCAAATAATGGTAACGCTTTTGGTACGTAATTCCAGACAGAATCATACCGCCAGGGAGGTTAAAGAGGAACTGCAGTCTGCTCACATGATTTGTAGTAAAAACATGTTTGCCATTCTGAAGCTTCCCTCCAACCACTTTGCATGTTATTTTATATATACTGTGATTCTGTACTTGCCAAATGTGCCTCAGAAATCTCCCTCCGCCGAGTCTGGCTGCAACCATTGTAACTGGGCAGCTGGAGCTGCTGCCTGTTCATTTCCTGGATTTACACAGACACACCTGCAGCTCTCATTTGCCCTTTTATGACTCACCCCCTCCTCCATTCCTGGCAAATTTTCAGGAGAGTGAGAGGGAGAGCTGTGCATGATGTCATAAGCCAAGGCTAATGACCGGACAAGAAACAGGAAGTGGGCTGTATAAGTTATTTACTGGCGGAAAAAAACATGTTTTACTATCCAAAATTTAAATAACAACAAGGGCAGAAGATTTAATAGATGGAAAGTTGAATAAATGACTGAGGTTCCACTTTAATGCATAGAATGCATTAGGGTTAAAAACCTTGAGGCTTTACAACCACTTTAATTATATAAAACACATGCTCTTCTCTATAATCCAGTGCAGTAGCTCCTCAGGAGACACCTCTTTAATCCTCCTCAGTCCGTTCAGGATAGCCACACCATCTGCTCTCCACTGTAATCATATAGCCCCCATATGTGCAGGGCCGCCATCAGGGGGGTACAGGGGTCCGGAGGTTCCCAGGGGCCCGGAGGCCCACAGGGCTCCAGATTGAAACCCCCCTTTTTTTTATTTATTTTTTATATATTTTCTTAATTCTTTTATTTTTTATATATATATATATATATATATATATATATATATATATATATATATATATATATATATATATATATATATATATATAATTTATTATTATTATTATTAAAGGGCCAGAGATCCCCAGGGCCCTGGATGGCAACCCCCCCCCTTTTTTTAATAAAAAAAATATTTTACTTTTTCTTACTTTTTATATATATATATATATATATATATATATATATATATATATATTTTTAATTAAAGGGCTCAGAGGTCCCCAGGGCCCCATGTGGCAAACCCCCTTTTTTTATTTTTTTTATAAATGTTTATTTTTGTTTATTTATTATTTTTTTATTTTTTTTATTAAAGGGCCCAGAGGTCCCCAAGGACCTGGATGGCAACCCCCCCCCCTTTTTTTTATAAATGTTTATTTTATTTTTTTTATATATATTTTTTTTATTAAAGGGCCCAGAGGTTTATTTGTTTGTATTAAAGGGCCCAGAGGTCCCAGATGGCAACCCCCCTTTTAAAAAAAAAAAAAATATATATATTTTTTATTTCTTTTTTTTCTTTTTATTAAAGGGCCCAGAGGTCCCCAGGGCCCTGGCTATCCCCCTTTTTTTATATATATTTTTCTTTATTTCTTCTTTTTTTTTGTAAAAGGCCCCCCCCCTTCTCAATTTGCGGCAGAACCCCCCCCCCCCCCGCTTCTCAATTTCAGGCAGAAGCACCCCCCCCCCCCAGGTTCTCTGCTCCAGGAGGGCCCATGCCTGAAGCTGTGTAAGGGGCCCCATAATTCCTGATGGTGGCCCTGTGTGCATCACATGAAACACAAAGACACAAACAAAATGTACTCTGTTTTTAAAGGTTTATTAAGATCCCCGCAATAGACAAGAAACAAAATGACAAAGCACTAAATGATAACTGTCATCAGCTACCATGTAACGGCGGAGAAAGCAGTGTGACATCACAGGTTCGGCTCCTCCCTCCTAGATGCGCTGCGCTCCGTAATTGGGCTTTCTCGGTAGGCAGGGAGCCGATCAATACGAGCCCCTAAATAATACTCTTCGACATTGCCATAGCAACATGGAAGTGTGCTCTGAACCCGCATCCAGACAGTCCCAAAAGCTATAAAATACATTGCAATGGAACAGGGAACATCCAAAAAGAAAAAACTCACATACTCCTGATGCTAAAAAATTTGAAGTGAAACTATACATACCCCGTTATTCTATACAGCCCCTAGCATCAGGAGGGAGTCACAGTATGATGACTGGACTATTTTTTATTTTAATATTGAAACTTTTTGGGGGCGCTTCTATATTTTTTTTATCTTCACTGTTAGTCAGTACACTCCCCACATTTTTGTAAATCTCTTATTCTACCTTTTCATGTGACAACACTGAAGAAATGACACTTTGCTACAATGTTGTGTAGCGAGTGTACAGCTTGTATAACAGTGTACATTTGCTGTCCCCTCAAAATAACTCAACACACAGCCATTAATGTCTGAACTGCTGGCAACAAAAGTGAGTACACCCCTAAGTGAAAATATCCAAATTGGGCCCAAAGTGTCAATATCTTGTGTGGCCACCATGATTTTCCAGCACCGCCTTTACCCTCTTGGGCATGGAGATCACCAGAGCTTTACAGGTTGCCACTGGAGTCCTCTTCCCCTCCTCCATGATGACATCACAGAGCTGGTGGATGTTAGAGACCTTGCGCTCCTCCCCCTTCCATTTGAGGATGCCCCACAGATGATGATCTCATCAGATCACAGGACATGGTTTCAGTAATCCATGTCCTTAGTCTGCTTGTCTTCAGCAAACTGTTTGCGATCTTTCTTGTGCATCATCTTTAGAAGAGGCTTCCTTCTGGGACGACAGCCATGCAGACAAATTTGATGCAGTGTGCGGCGTATGGTCTGAGCACTGACAGGCTGACCCCCCCCCCCCCCCACCACCACCCCTTCAACCTCTGTAGCAATGCTGGCAGCACTCATATGTCTATTTCCAAAGACAACCTCTGGATATGAAGCTGAGAATGCGCACTCAACTTCTATGGCCGACCATGGCGAGGCCTGTCCTGTTCGCTGTATGGTCTTGGCCATCGTACTGCAGCTCAGTTTAAAGGGGTTGTAAACCTTCCTGTTTTTTCACCTTAAAGGGGTTGTAAAGGTACAATTTTTCCCCCCTAAATAGCTTCCTTTACCTTAGTGCAGTCCTCCTTCACTTACCTCATCCTTCCATTTTGCTTTTAAATGTCCTTATTTCTTCTGAGAAATCCTCACTTCCTGTTCTTCTGTCTGTAACTCCACACAGTAATGCGAGGCTTTCTCCCTGGTGTGGAGTGCCGTGCTCGCCCCCTCCCTTGGACTACCGGAGAGTCAGGACGCTCTCTACGTTGCAGATAGAGAAAGGAGCTGTGTGTTAGTGGGCATCCTGACTCTCCTGTAGTCCAAGGGAGGGGGCGAGCACGACACTCCACACCAGGGAGAAAGCCTTGCATTACTGTGTGGAGTTACAGACAGAAGAACAGGAAGTGAGGATTTCTCAGAAGAAATAAGGACATTTAAAAGCAAAATGGAAGGATGAGGTAAGTGAAGGAGGACTGCACTAAGGTAAAGGAAGCTATTTAGGGGAAAAAATTGAACCTTTATCCTTTAATGCATCCTATGATTATTTGAACCTTTAGTATCACTTTAAGGGTCTTGGTAATCTTCTTATAGCCTAGGCCATCTTTATGTAGAGCAACAATTCTTTTTTTCAGATCCTCAGAGAGTTCTTTGAAATGAGGTGCCATGTTGAACTTCCAGTGACCGGTATGAAAGAGTGAGAGCGATAACACCAAATTTCACACACCTGCTCCCCATTCACACCTGAGACCTTGTAACACCAACAAGTCACATGACACAGGAGGGAAAATGGCTAATTGGGCCCAATTTGGACATTTTTTTTACTTAGGGGTGTACTCACTTTTGTTTCCAACGGTTTAGACATTAACCACTTAAGGACCGCCTAACGCCGATTTACGTCGGCAGAATGGCACGGCTGGGCACAATCATGTACCTGTACGTGATTGTACAATGCCCAGTCGCGGGTGCGCGCCCCCGACCCGGTCCGAAGCTCCGCGGCCGCGGGACTCGCGGACCTGATCGCCGCTGGAGTCCTGCGATCGGTCCCCGGAGCTGAAGAACGGGGAGAGCTGTGTGTAAACACAGATTTCCCGTTCTTCACTGTGGCGCCGTGATCGATCGCGTGTTCCCTTTTATAGGGAATCACAATCGATGACGTCACACCTACAGCCACACCCCCCTACAGTTATAAACACACATGAGGTCACACTTAACTCCTTCAGCGCCTCCTTGTAGTTAACTCCCAAATTGCAATTGTCATTTTCACAGTAAACAATGCATTTTTAATGCATTTTTTGCTGTGAAAATGACAATGGTTCCAAAAATGTGTCAAAATTGTCTGAAGTGTCCGCCATAATTTCGCAGTCACGAAAAAAATCGCTGATCGCCGCCATTAGTAGTAAAAAAAAAAAATTATAAAAATGCAATAAAACTATTCCCTATTTTGTAAACGCTATAAATTTTGCGCAAACCAATCGATAAACGCTTATTGCGATTTTGTTTACCAAAAATAGGTAGAAGAATACGTATCGGCCTAAACTAAGGAAAAAAATATTTTTTTTATATATTTTTGGGGGATATTTATTATAGCAACAAGTAAAAAATATTGCATTTTTTGCAAAATTGTCGCTCTATTTTTGTTTATAGCGCAAAAAAAAAAGGTGATCAAAAAGAGGTGATCATATACCACCAAAAGAAAGCTCTATTTGTGGGAAAAAAAGGACGCAAATTTTGTTTGGGAGCCACGTCGCACGACCGCTTAATTGTTAGTTAAAGCGACGCAGTGCCGAATCGCAAAAAGGGGCCTGGTCCTTTAGCTGCATTTTGGTCCGGGTCTTAAGTGGTTAATGGCTGTGTGTTGAGTTATTTTCAGGGGACAGCAAATTGACACTGTTATACAAGCTGTACACTAACTACACAACATTGTAGCAAAGTGTCATTTCTTCACAGGTACGCCCATTTGCCTGCCCATGCCATCCTGCCGACGTATATCGGTCGGGAAGTGGTTAAAAAAAGAACCAATGTTGGGGAGTAATATCAAGCCAGAGAGATGTCGCTGTCTTCTAGTGAAATGGCATGTGGGATATAGGTGCCGCAGGTGACAGCTGCGCATATGCTAGACATAGCTTTAGGGTCCAGCGAGTATATCATTACACAGGTTTTATGATGCAGCTGCCTACAATCTTCTGTATATATATATATATACCACACGGTACAGAAATAGTCCTCGTATTTAGTATCATTCCCCCCAGCTCTCGCTATAGCTGTGTAATCGGATTACCGGATCACCGCAGACCAAAATTACCTGACTATGCAGAAATTGTGTTATATTGGTTATATAATTTCAATATCGGAGATGCAAAGCGGCTTCAATCTCCAACACAACTCTGGTCAGCTCACAAAAAAGGAGAACAGCACAAGGCCCAACTGTGATTGTGAAAAGCTGTGTGCCCATAATATGTGCGTTTGTTTTTGGAAGTATTGTTTTTTTTTAAAAAAAGACGTACCCTTTAGGTAGTCACTAGGGTTGTCCCGATACCACTTTTTTAGGACTGAGTACAAGTACCGATACTTTTTTTTATGGACTCGCCGATACCGAATACCGATACTTTTTTAAAATGTGTCCCCAAATGCAGCCATGTCCCCCCACAAATGCAGCCATGTCCCCCCCATATGCAGCCATGTCCCCCCCATATATGCAGCCATGTCCCCCCCATATATGCAGCCATGTCCCCCCCACAAATGCAGCCATGTCCCCCCATATGCAGCCATGTCCCCCCCCATATGCAGCCATGTCCCCCCCATATGCAGCAATGTCCCCCCACATATGCAGCCATGTCCCCCCACATATGCAGCCATGTCCCCCCTTTATGCAGCCATGTCCCCCCTATATGCAGCCATGTCCCCCCTATATGCAGCAATGTCCCCCCACATATGCAGCAATGTCCCCCATATATCCAGCCATGTCCCCCCACATATGCAGCCATGTCCCCCCTATATGCAGCCATGTCCCCCTTATATGCAGCCATGTCCCCCCTATATGCAGCCATGTCCCCCCCATATATGCAGCCATGTCCCCCCCATATATGCAGCCATGTCCCCCCCACAAATGCAGCCATGTCCCCCACATATGCAGCCATGTCCCCCCCATATGCAGCCATGTCCCCCACATATGCAGCCATGTCCCCAAACATATGCAGCCATGTCCCCAAACATATGCAGCCATGTCCCCCGCATAAATGCAGCCATGTCCCCCACATAAATGCAGCCATGTCCACCACATATATCCAGCAATGTCCCCCCACATATATCCAGCCATGTCGTCCCCCCATATATCCAGCCATGCCCCCCCCCATATATCCAGCCATGTCCCCCCATATATCCAGCCATGTCCCCCCATATATGCAGCCATGTCCCCCATACAGTATATGCAGCCATGTCCCACATATATCCAGCCATGTCCCCCCATATATGCAGCCATGTCCCCCATACAGTATATGCAGCCATGTCCCCCCACATATATCCAGCCATGTCCCCCCATATATCCAGCCATGTCCCCCCATATATCCAGCCATGTCCTCCATACAGTATATGCAGCCATGTCCCCCATATATGCAGCCATGTCCCCCACATATATCCAGCGGCCATAACCCCAAACATATGCAGCCATGTCCCCCATACCTGATCATGATGCCGATGCCGCCCCCCCCGCCACTGCCGCCGCGTTAATCATTGTGCGGCGAACATTACAGGCAGCTTTCGTTTCAATAGCTGTTTTCCCTGCCACGCTGTGTAAAGGAGACTCCCCCTTGCTTGGGTTTGGACAGATCCGTCCAAGGGGGAGTGTCTATACACGGCGCGGCGGGCAAAACAGCTATTCAAACTAAAGGTGCCTGTAATGTTCGCCGCACGGTGATTAACGATATACGGCGGCGGCGGGGGGGGGGGGGGGGGGTAGTATTCTATTTAGGTATCGGGGGTATTTGCGGGAGTACTCGTACTCCCGCAAATACTCGGTATCTGTCCCGATACCGATACTGGTATCGGTATCGGGACAACCCTAGTAGTCACCCCTTGTTGAGAATCTGTCATTTAATTGTTCGGGTGCATCTAAAAAAATTGCAATTTCATCAAAAAGTTCAATTTATTTAAGTTTTTCAATTAAAAAAAGTGAAACTCATATATTTTATATACTGTATTTATCGGCGTATAACACGCACTTTTTTCCCCTTAAAATCGCGTGTGTGTGTGTTATACGCCGATCCCTGCTGTCTGAGGGAAGAGGAGCGAGCGCCGCTGAATTACATAGAGCCGTGATCTCCTTCCTGTGTATCCGGCGCTCCGTCACGCACAGCCACGCCTCCTGGCCCCGCATTGGACCACTGTACTGTCTATCATATGAGCAGGGGCAGGAGGCGTGGCTATAAACAAATGGCTGCTATGGCCATTCGACTCCAAAAAGGAGTGTGTGTCGAGTGGTCAATTTTTAGGGTTTAAGGATGGGGTTTTTTGTTGCTTGTAACCTTTTGGGAAAAAATTCGGAGCCTCGGTAATCTGCACATCCATTAGTCATAGGAGAGAGCTCAGAGCACAGCAGCCCGAGAGTGTTTGCATTGAGCAATGATGTAAGTGACTGAGCACATGTCACTGCATACAGCATTAACTTCCAATATTTTACCCTATACTGTCCAATCCTACCTCTGTACTGTCCAAACCTACCTCTGTACTGCCCTATACTGTCCTAACCTACCTCTGTACTGCCCTATACTGTCCAAACCTACCTCTGTACTGCCTTAACCTACCTCTGTACTGCCCTATACTGTCCTAACCTACCTCTATACTGCCCTATACTGTCCAAACCTACCTCTGTACTGCCCTATACTGTCCAAACCTACCTCTGTACTGCCCTATACCATCCAAACCTACCTCTGTACTGCCCTATACCGTCCAAACCTACCTCTGTACTGCCCTATACCGTCCAAACCTACCTCTGTACTGCCCTATACCGTCCAAACCTACCTCTGTACTGCCCTATACTGTCCAAACCTACCTCTGTACTGCCCTATACTGTCCAAACCTACCTCTGTACTGCCCTATACCGTCCAAACCTACCTCTGTACTGCCCTATACCGTCCAAACCTACCTCTGTACTGCCCTATACTGTCCTAACCTACCTCTGTACTGCCCTATACTGTCCTAACCTACCTCTGTACTGCCCTATACTGTCCAAACCTACCTCTGTACTGCCCTAACCTACCTCTGTACTGCCCTATACTGTCCTAACCTATCTCTGTACTGCCCTATACCGTCCAAACCTACCTCTGTACTGCCCTATACTGTCCAAACCTACCTCTGTACTGCCCTATACTGTCCTAACCTACCTCTGTACTGCCCTATACCGTCCAAACCTACCTCTGTACTGCCCTATACCGTCCTAACCTACCTCTGTACTGCCCTATACCGTCCAAACCTACCTCTGTACTGCCCTATACCGTCCAAACCTACCTCTGTACTGCCCTATACTGTCCAAACCTACCTCTGTACTGCCCTATACTGTCCAAACCTACCTCTGTACTGCCCTATACTGTCCAAACCTACCTCTGTACTGCCCTATACTGTCCAAACCTACCTCTGTACTGCCCTATACCGTCCAAACCTACCTCTGTACTGCCCTATACCGTCCAAACCTACCTCTGTACTGCCCTATACCGTCCAAACCTACCTCTGTACTGCCCTATACTGTCCTAACCTACCTCTGTACTGCCCTATACTGTCCAAACCTACCTCTGTACTGCCCTAACCTACCTCTGTACTGCCCTATACTGTCCTAACCTACCTCTGTACTGCCCTATACCGTCCAAACCTACCTCTGTACTGCCCTATACTGTCCAAACCTACCTCTGTACTGCCCTATACTGTCCTAACCTACCTCTGTACTGCCCTATACCGTCCAAACCTACCTCTGTACTGCCCTATACCGTCCTAACCTACCTCTGTACTGCCCTATACCGTCCAAACCTACCTCTGTACTGCCCTATACCGTCCAAACCTACCTCTGTACTGCCCTATACTGTCCAAACCTACCTCTGTACTGCCCTATACTGTCCAAACCTACCTCTGTACTGCCCTATACTGTCCAAACCTACCTCTGTACTGCCCTATACTGCCCAAACCTACCTCTGTACTGCCCTATACTGTCCAAACCTACCTCTATACTGCCCTATACCGTCCAAACCTACCTCTGTACTGCCCTATACCGTCCAAACCTACCTCTGTACTGCCCTATACTGTCCTAACCTACCTCTGTACTGCCCTACACTATCCAAACCTACCACTATCTTGCCCTATACTACCCAAACCTGGCACCACGATTTGGGTGCTATTGAAAGTAACGGGCATCACAAAGGGGGTCCCGAAATTTGCGGTGATTCGGAATCACAGACAGAATCGTGGCGATTCTGCCCGCAATCCATGAACGCCATGGTGACTGTGAATGGAGCCTAACTCTTTGCAACTCCACTCCTCTTCCTTGTCTTGTCGAGTTAACCCTTTTGTAGTAGTGTCACTTTATACTCCATTTTGCTTTTTAGAGAGTCTGGTTCATTTGATACACCGGGACCCACATACACCACTTGAATAACTTCAGACCAGGACAGTTAATGCAAATTTACTTTAAAGTTCTTTAGCAATACAGTCCAAAATTAACATGAGTCAATTTTCTAACTCTAACAACAACTGAATGGCTGCCCAGGCATACCTTTGCAAGGCAGTAGTCCATTTTGGCATTCTCTACAGCAGGGGTCTCCAAACATTCTAAACAAAGGGCCGGTTTATTGTCCTTCAGACTCTTGGAGGGCTGGACTTTGGCCAGCAGGGGTGGAAAATTTCCTGGCATCAGTGGGACTAAACATCTGGTATTAGGGGGAGGAATAGTGCCCCATCATTGGTATCATAGGGAGCAATAATGCCCCATTGGTGGTGTCAGTGTGAGAAATGGTGCTCCACTGTCTGTGTCAGATGGCAGAATAGTGTCTCTTATCAGTGGGAGGGATAGTGCCCCAAGGGCCGGATAAAGGCAAGCAAAGGGCCGCATCCGGCCCTCGGGCCGCAGTTTGGAGACCACTGCTCTACAGCATGGGTCTTTAAACTATGGCCCTCCAGTTTTTCAGGAACTACAATTCCCATCATGCCTAGTCATGTCTGTGAATGTCAGTGTGTTACAATGCCTCATGGGATGTGTAGTTCTACAACAGCTGAAGGGCCGTAGTTTGAGGATCCCTGCTCTACAGCAATCCTCTTTCACCGCAGGTGCAGTCAGGCGCAGACCAAAGGGCTCAGAGCCTTTTCGGTGAAGAAGCTGGAAATGAAATTTTTAGCATACCTCCCAACATTTTGAGATGGGAATGAGGGACACCTACTAGCAAACGTATGTAGGCATAGGACACGCCCCATGCCACGCCCCCTTACAGGGGAAATACCTGCAAAAAAAAGGTTATTTAAATTCACAAGTGCTTTTTTTTTTTTTTTTACCACTACTATTCCTTTATATTGGCTTTTAAAATTGAAAAATGCAGCAATTTAGAATTTGGATGAAAGGTTTAGCTCTGGGAAACACTTTTTAAAAGATAAAAAGTGCATTTTATATACAATTATATAGATCAGACCAAAATGAGGGACACGTGAGGAAAGAGGGACAGAGGGACATTGCTCCAAATCAGGGACAGTTGGGAGTTAGTAGGTAGATTCAGGTACACAGGAATATCTTTAGGGCGGCGTAGCCTAGCCTGTTTAGGCTACGCCGCCGTAAATTAGCTAGGCTAGTAGTGATTTTCAATCTTCTTACCTGCTAATCTACGGCGGCGTAGCCTCAAACGAGCGGGCGTAAGGGCGCCTAATTCAAATGACTTGGAGGGGGGCGTGTTGTATGGAAATGAGGCTTGACCTCACGTTTTTTGACGTTTTTATACACTGCGCATGCGCCGGGCGCCTACATCTCCCAGGGCGCATTGCGGCTGAGTACGCCGTACGGGCCTATTGATTTAGACGTGGACGTAAACGACGTAACTCCCGATTCGCGGACGACTTACGCAAACGACGTAAAAAATTCGAACCTCGCGGCGGGAACGGCGGCCATACTTTAACATTGTTATTCCACCTCATAGGTGGAATAACTTTAGGCCGCCTAAGGCCTTACGGAAACGACGTAATTCGACTGCGGCGGGCTGGCGTACGTTCGGGAATCGGCAGAAAAAGCTCATTTACATAATCTACGCCGGCCGCAATGGAAGCGCCACCTAGCGGCCATCCGAAAAATTGCAAGCTAAGATAGAACGGCACAAGCCGTCCTATCTTAACTTTGTTTAAGCGTATCTCTGTTTGAGCACACGCTTAAACATACGGCGGCGTAGATTCAAAGTTAGGTCGGCTTATCTGTAGATAAGCCGGCCTAACTCTTTCTGAATCTACCTATAGGTCTTTAGGCTTGTCTGTGTCTTCTTCCCATACAGCAGCTCTCTGTGTGCAGAGCCCTACCCCTTTTATTTACAACACAGGGGAGAGGGCAGAGCTCAAAAAAGACCAGCAACTGGTTTAACCCCTTCCCAGCCTGGGCAACCTGTCTCACTTACTAACAGAGAACATTCCCTGTGTGGGCAACCTGTCTACAGGTGGAAAGGGGTTGATTAATAATTAGCTATAGATTCTCGCTCTCTCACGACTGCAGCCATTCACCACACATTTGACTCACCGCAATTAAGAGTTTAAGCCGCGTAATGATTGGGTGAAGTAACATGAGGGCGGTTTAAATGTGTCTGGAAGCAGTGACTCATTGACGAAATACAACAAATAACGGGGTACTTGGCTACTAACCATGTCTTATGGCACCTAGGCTTTATTTTTACTGTGTTACTTTAACCACTTCAGCTCCAGAAGATTTACCCCCTTCATGACCAGGCCATTTTTTGCGATACGGCACTGCGTTACTTTAACTGACAATTGCACGGTCATGCGACGCTGTACTCAAATAAAATTGTCCCTTTTTTTCCCACAAATAGAGCATTTTTTTTATTTTGGGTCTATTTGATCACCTCTGTGTTTTAAATTATTTGCGCTATAAACAAAAAAAAGCGTCAATTTTGAAAAAAAACAATGGCCCAGATTCTCGTATCTGGGCGTAAAACTGCGGCGGCGTAACGTATGTCATTTACGTTACGCCGCCGCAAGTTTTACAGGCAAGTGCTTTATTCACAAAGAACTTGCCTGTAAAGTTGCGGCGGCGTAGCGTAAAGCCCGCCTAATTCAAATGATCCGGGTAGGGGGCGTGGATCATTTAAATTAGGCGCGTTCGTGCGCCGAACGTACTGCGCATGCGCCGTCCCTAAAATTTCCCGACGTGCATTGCGCTAAATGACCTTCGCAAGGACGTCATTGGTTTCGACGTGAACGTAAATGGCGTCCAGCCCCATTCACGGACGACTTACGCAAACGACGTAAATTTTTAAATTGCGACGCGGGAACGACAGCCATACTTAACATTGGTTGCCCCTCATATAGCAGGGGCAACTTTACGCGTCGCAAATCTAACGTAAACGTCGTAACTTCACTGCGTCGACCGCGAGTCCGTTCGGGAATTCGCGTATTTTGCTAATTTGCATACTCGGCGGGGAAAACGACGGAGGCGACACCTAGCGGCAAAAAAAAAAAATTGCATTTAAGATCCGACGGCGTAAGAGCCTTACGCCTGTCGGATCTAATGGTTATCTATGCGTAACTGATTCTAAGAATCAGTCGCATTGATACGACAGCCCAGATTAGGACTTACGACGGCGCACATTCCGTTGCGCCGTCGTAAGCCCTTTGAGAATCTGGGCCAATATTTTTTTACTTTCTGCTATAAAACATATCCAGTTAAAAAAAATCAAATTTCTTCATAAATTTAGTGCAATGTGTATTCTGCTACATGCTTTTGGTAAAAAAGAAATATCCCATGGGAGTCTATGGAAGGGGTGCCCGGTTTTGAAAAAAAGGGGACCTATGGCCGGCCGGTACCGGGTCCCCAAAGTCCGGGAGATCAGGCGCAAAAAGGTGACTCGAGTATAAGCCGAGGAGGGCATTTTCAGCACAAAAAATGTGCTGAAAAACTCGGCTTATACTCGAGTACCGTATTTATTGGGTTATAGCGCGCTCCCGTGTATAGCGCGCACCCCTAAATTTGCCCAGAAATTCCTGTGAAAAAAAGATTTTTGTACTTACAGTTTGGTGTCTTGCACGGCGTCCATCGGCGGCCTCATCAGGTCCGGCGTCCGTCTGCGGGCCTCGTCAGGTCCGGCGTCCGTCTGCGGCCTCGTCAGGTCCGGCGTCCGTCTGTGGCTTCGGGTGTCCTCTTCGTCGGGTCCGGCGTCCGTCTGCGGCTTCGGGTGTCCTCTTCGTCGGGTCCGGCGTCCTCCTCGCTCGTTTCCCGCTTTCCCGCGCCGAGTTTGAATACTGCGCCGGCATATACAGAGCGCAGTACACTCGCGTATAGTCGGCAATGCTCGCGCTGACGGACAGGACGTGAGCGCGAGTGTAGCCAAGACTGCCCGAGTGTACTGCGCTCGGTATATGTCGGCGCAGTATTCAAACTCGGCGCGGGAAAGCGGGTATCGGCGTATATCGCGCACCCACGATTTTGCCCTGATTTTCAGGGCAAAATAGTGCGCGGTATACGCCGATAAATACGGTATATAGGGTACATTTGATGATCCAGCCAATAAGTCTGTTGTATTTCAAAAGAACAAGCTCTCCGGCAGAATGCATCAGTTACAGAGATGAGACAAACCATTTACCACTAGCAGGGGTGCTTGCAATAATTCGAGATTTTCCTAGCTTGTGACGGAAAATATTGATTATATGAAGACAGGAGGCGAGTATCTTATGCATTATCTTTCTTTAATAATGCCCATAGCAGAAATACAGTAAACATTTATTGTAACTTAAAAGAAAAAATTCAAAGAACTACCCTTCCCAGCAGTCCCTGGGCCAGTGTAGCCCCTCCCAGACCGTAGTCTATATAAGGGACTGTCTGAGGTAACCTCTTCCTCTTTCTTCATGCGAATTAGTGTAAACAGGAACCGAAAGTCCAATTAGACATCTCCGCGGCTGCCGGGAACCTTCCGACCGGAACACAACATCTGAATCTGGAGGAAACGAAAGGACAAGGCCAACACGGACCAACTTCATCCGGACCAACTTCATCCCAACGGGGACTATAGGAAAACCAAAACCATTCGGAGCCGACCGGTCAGTCGTCTTCAGGAACATGGACCAACGGATTCAGTCAACGGCACAACGGCATCCCGACTCCGGATCTGGAACGTAGTAGGAGCCTCCATCTGCGGTGAACTAAACCCATGGATCGAAACGGAACAGCAATCCCGACGGGGTTAGTGAAAACGAACTGCCGGGGCGTACCAGCCTCCGACTTGCAGGGTGTGTGGTTCAACAGTCTAGAACGAGAGAGAGACAACCTCGTGACAGGGTTGGGTCGGGAGGGAAGATACTCGCCTCCTGTCTTCATATAATCAATATTTTCCGTCACAAGCTAGGAAAATCTCGAATTATACCTCAGACAGGAGGCTCATATCTTATGCAAGTTCAAAGCTATAACAATGCATATATAGATGATAACAAATGAAACAACTACAAAATTGATATAGATATGTGTTCCTCCGATCCAAGCAGAATTGGCGGAAAGCAATCGTGGTTACCAGTCCGCCGCTAGCCGTAAATCCTATAGGGAGCCGCCCAGGGTGATGACCTAGGAGCCACCGCTCCTCTGGAGGGGTGGGCGCCCAACGGGGTTACGTAAGACCCTGCCATTTCCATGATTGATCGTACCCCTCTGGCTAGCGTAGCTGAGGAAACCGGAAACTGAGGTTTAGCGTAGGAATGAGGAGTAGGAAGAGATGCGAAGATCGCAGTGGGACCGTGAAGGACTAAGAAATCCGTAGACAACGGAGTATGATGTGCGGGGAAGAACGGGTAGAAAAAAAAAAAAAAAAAAAAAAAAAAAAAAAAAACGATGAAGTCCCGCCGCTGTCCTACGCACGACGGAAAAACCCCGACTCTCCGAGGCGGGATCCGACGCCTGGAATGGCCAACGTCGTGACACTCGATATGCGTCTGACGGAATCAGACACGAGGGGGCAGTAGCTCAAACGACAATAACCTCCGACAGAGTGAGATTGTCCCCCCAGTCCTGGCGCGTGGTCAGGACCACTGATCACCTCCCAAGAGCGTTGATACCCTGGGTGTGATGGGCGTTGAAACTTAACGCTTACTAAGTCGGTACACCATGGGTGTTATCCCACCGGTAGTAAGTCTACAAGGGAGCGGTAGTCCAAGTTCGCAGCGCGGAAGGCGCAGGGGAGCTATAGGACCTCCCGGACTCAAACGAGTCCACCAGGTAGTTGGTCATCTCAGACGAACGCCTTCATGAGGTTAACTTGTCGTTGATCACCAACTAACCCAGAGTCCTCCGGATGATCGAAATGTATATCTAGTCCCAAGGCTTAGATCAAGGCAAGTGGAACCCCCGTTATAAAAGAAAAGGTCACTTTCCGTGACCGACACCCCGAAAACCCAACCATGCGAAGAGAAGTAGGACGTGCGTCGTGAATAGAGGGTGCAGATCCCCGTACAGACTGGGGAGAGAAAGGATCCCATAGGGGAGCAAGGGCCAGGAACACTGACCGGTGCAGTCGTAAGTCGATGGAATTGGGCGGGTAACGAGAATTCCAATCTAACACCATAGCGGAAGTGCCTGGGGTACATTTCGCAGCTGGAACGATGTCGCGTTCCAGGCAGAAATGTCAGAGATCTTGCTAGATCCATTAGGTGGACGTGTGTGGCATTAGAGTCCTGATGGCAAGGCGGTCGTCAGGATTTCCACGTGTGAACGTGCAGCAGAGACTCCGCTGTGGGCCACGCCCCTCCTGTGGACGAGGGACCGCATCGAGTACCCCAACCGAGGTGGTTGGCAACCTATTCCAAGATGAATCCGTAGTGGAGTTGCAGGTGGACCTGCCGTGCCGTCTGTCGACCTGACGTAGCCACCACCGTAGTTCAATTATGGCTTCCGTGTCCAGAGTGACGACGTCTGCACAGTGAAGCCCCTGGCAAAGACGTAGGGACTGAGACTCTGAAGGTCTCGATAGTGAAAGAAGCTGGACAAATGGCCTGGATTAACGCCAGAAACAGGCCAACCAGGCGAGCCAGTCCGCGTAAGGATACCCGTCGTTAGCCCAGCACGATACTGACCTCGTGCAGATGGCGGCCAAGTGGTCATGGGTAGCCGAAGGAGCACTAGGTTGGTGTCCAACAAGAACCCTAAAACTCTACCTCCTGAGATGGGGAGAGGATAGATTCCCCGTGATCTATGGGGGACTGTCCCGGAGGCGTGTTCGTTCGCCAGGCGAGGGGTACGAGCCATTAAGAGTAGGTCGTCCAAGTAGATAATCAACCTCACCCTTTGTGTCGCAGAATGTCGTCACTGTATACGGTAATTACGAGAGATTTCTCAAGTTACTACCGGCGATAACCGCCCTCCTTTCCTGACCAGGAAGACGTTCTTGGGGAAACCCGGGGAGAGCGGGTCCGTCTCCACTATCATTTGGGTGAACCAGAGGCCCTGCAATTCGTTGTCTATTAGGGCGGTGTTCAGGTCTGAAGACCGAGGAAAGAGGGACTAGGTCCATCTCCGGTCCTATAATCCTGATAGACCGGCACTGTACCGTGTTAGACTTTGATGACGTTTGGGCTCATCCGGGATGGAATAGAGTCCTACCGTCTTGGAATATCTTAATCAGCGTGATCCCGACTAGCCTGCCCTCGGTGGTCGGACCGGGGTCTGATTCGGCTAGGTGAGACAGCTGGGGAACAAGCCACGTTAAGATTCGAGCGGCGGTGTCCAGTCGGACCCGTAGTGTCCACGCATCCCAGGAGGCGACCGCCCGTTGGGCCCAGCCCCGATTTGGGACAGGTCAGTCGGCTGTTCAGCGGCGTGGCCTGCTCACTAAGGTGTGGGATGATGGTGATAGGTCCCAAAGATCCAAGGCCCTGGTCTGTATGATCCGAAGGACCTCTCTATTCCCAGCTTGGGGGATTTCCCGTGTATGGTGGGATACCCCCAGGGTATGGGGTTCACCTCGGGAGTGTGCACAGCCATAAATGGTAAAGGAAGGGGGTTACGCCCTGAAAATGATTCGGTGAGTTTTTCGACCGATCTCCGGGTCCATTATGTGATATATTGGATCACCTCGGGTGGAGGTGCCCAGTCATCGGAGTGTGGATGGCATATCGCCCCCGGATCTATAATGGCTCTCTACGAGAATCCATAGAGTGTCACCCTGGGAACAGGGTTGGCGTCGTCATAGAGCGCCATGTGCCCACTGCCCTAACACTCATCATCATTCTCATCATCTACAACCTCAGACTCAAGGTGTTAGCCGCCTCAGACTCCGCGGACAACTCTGGAAGAGTCCACGAATGGGTCTGGCTTAGTCCGTCTAACGGATCGCTGCCTCTGCATGTGCATCTCCCCGAGGCTCGGGGGTCGGTCGGAGTCTGGGAGGGCAGTGGGTCGGCAGTCCGGGTAGGGTACTGCCTGGGACATATTATTTACTTCCCCTGTCGGGGAGTCAAGGGCCACAGAAACGTGGCAGCGTTTTGGAACGCCCAGCCCTTCTCAGGGGCGGTAGACCGTTGCCAGATGGTCCAGGCATATGGTGTGCAGGCGGGGGTAACCGACGCCATGGTCGTAAAGATTGGTCTACCGATCAGTTTTGGCAACTGTGTAACACTGTTGAGATTTGGCCTCCTAGGACTGTGTCCACCCTATCCGGGGTACCGGCATGAACAATGCCATGATATTCATTAAATTGTAGAATCTTTGTACAATTCAATACAATTTTTTATACATATTTGTATAATTTATTTATATAATGAATATATAATTTGTACAATCCATCTATAATTTATTATATGTAAAACTGAATAATGGATTTAGTTATATATTATAAGTAATAATATATATTAATAATAATATCATTAATAATAAATGTATTTATTCATTCAATCCTTAGATAGTTATTTAATACATTATTTATTAGGAGTATGTTGTAGGGAATAAATTCCCTGGAGATAAACATGCTATAATTTCTTTATTTAATTTATTGATTTATTGATCTATCTACATATTGATTATTTATTTATTAGGATAAATAAGGTATATGTTCTAGGGAATAAATTCCCCAGAAATATAATTTGAGTATATATTGAATTATTTATTGTAGATTCGGTTATTTAAATTAT
Source organism: Rana temporaria (assembly GCF_905171775.1). Classification (NCBI taxonomy): domain Eukaryota; kingdom Metazoa; phylum Chordata; class Amphibia; order Anura; family Ranidae; genus Rana; species Rana temporaria. The sequence goes on along the minus strand of NC_053489.1, from coordinate 36,083,736 downwards.
TTAATTTAATTAATTTATTTATTTATTTATTAGATATTGATTCATTGGAATGAAATATATATATTTATATATATATATATATATCTGAAAAGATGTACTGCCATCTAGTGGTTGAAAGCATGGTGAAACAGCAGCAGGTTCCTGGCTACGACACCGCTGGGAAGGACATCCTGCGGTGTGAGGGGAGCCTGAGGAGATTCTAACTCCAGAGGCGAAGTCTCGCGAGACTACGGCCTCTGGAGTTCTTATTGGCCCGAGGTTGTGAGGGACGGAACGGTCGATAAGAACCGTTCTCCCCCGTCTCGCTCTCGATACCGAGAGAGGCACCGAAAGAGAGGAGAGGAGCGGCCGCGGCGGAGACCCCGCCCCCCACCTGAGCGCGCAAAGGGAAGCGTGGGGAGGGAGGGGGGGGGACAGTTGCCCAGGCATGGCGCCCGCCGAGGGAGCGAATGAAAAACAGCGCGGATCCCGCACGGACGCCGCAGTGCTCCGACGTCAAAGAAATTGGAAACAAACAAACGTGGCCTCTCAAACATATCTGCCTGACACCGGTCCGGTGTCAGGCAGACAGAAATAAAGCGCAGAAACGGGGGATAGCAGGGAGAACCCCCAGTATTCCAAATCTTCCAAAAACTACAGAACAATCAATTCTGACAAAATACCTGACACCGGGGCATTCGGTATCAGGGAGGAATTCCAGGGAAACTCCCCATGTTCCACAATACCTCAAACATATCAGTCAAGACTGAACAAAATCACCCAACACCGGGGCACTCGGTATCAGAGACCATATATACAATCAAACAATAAAGGTACATGAAACACCTATCTTGTAAATAATAAAGATACAAGAAGTACCTATCCTGTAAATAATAAAGGTACATGAAATACCTATCTTGTAAATAATAAAGGTACATGAAATACCTATCTTGTAAATAATAAAGGTACATGAAATACTTATCTTGTGTGCTCTGCCATGAGCAGAAAGAAAGAGGAAGAGGTTACCTCAGACAGTCCCTGATATAGACTACGGTCTGGGAGGGGCTACACTGGCCCAGGGACTGCTGGGAAGGGTAGTTCTTTGAATTTTTTCTTTTAAGTTACAATAAATGTTTACTGTATTTCTGCTATGGGCATTATTAAAGAAAGATAATGCATAAGATATGAGCCTCCTGTCTGAGGTATAATCATCTGTTATTGATTTATGTAAAACCTTTATCCCAAAAGGATTTTTTTTTTTTGCTGTAACCGATTATAAAGTCCAAGCTTGAGTTTGGCTTCATTTTGTTAGCGTATTTAAATCTTCTAGTATATCTAACACGTCTCTCCTCCCAGATGCTGCTGTCTAAACGTGCCTCCTGTTCTCATTAATCCAGAGTGGGGCGCTCTGATACAGGAAGTGTGTTCCTGGGCAAATCACCAGGTGAAAACAGAAGAAAAAAAATACAGCCATCACATCTAATGACTGGTAAGCTGCAATATATTACATTTATGTTTTTGGGTTAAATACAAATTTTTCCTAAGACAGTGGTCTCCAAACTGTGGCCTGGGGGCCAGATGCGGCCCTTTACTTGACTTTACTTTGGCTTGACTGGCCCTTGGGGCGCTATTCCTCCCACTGACACCAACAATGGGATTCTATTTATCCCAATGACACCATTGATGGGGCGCTATTCCTGCCAATGACACCAATGACGGGGCATTTTTTCTCCCACTGGCACCCAGGGCCGTCTTAATAGCATCATGGGCCCCTGGGCAAAGTAATGCTCTGGGGCCCTTACAATGGAGACAGTGCAGGTAAACAGACATCAAGTAGGTAGGAGGCAGACAAGCGGAGCTTCCCCCTTTCCCCAGATTATCTCCCCAGCACTCTGATCCCTCTGCACCCCAGATATCCCCCCAGCACTCTGACCCCTCTACACCCCAGATATCCCCCCAGCACTCTGACCCCTCTACACCCCAGATATCCCCCCAGCACTCTGACCCCTTTACACCCCAGATATCCCCCAGCACTCTGACCCCTCTACACCCCAGATATCCCCCCAGCACTCTGACCCCTTTACACCCCAGATATCTCCCCAGCACTCTGATCCCTCTGCACCCCAGATATCTCCCCAGCACTCTGACCCCTCTACACCCCAGATATCTCCCCAGAACTCTGACCCCTCTACACCCCAGATATCCCCCCAGAACTCTGACCCCTCTACACCCCAGATATCGCCCCAGCACTCTGACCCCTCTACACCCCAGATATCCCCCCCAGCACTCTGACCCCTCTACACCCCAGATATCTCCCGAGCACTCTGACCCCTCTACACCCCAGATATTCCCCCAGCGCTCTGATCCCTCTACACCCCAGATATCCCCCGAGCACTCTGACCCCTCTACACCCCAGATATTCCCCCAGCGCTCTGATCCCTCTACACCCCAGATATCCCCCCCAGCACTCTGACCCCTCTATACCCCAGATATCCCCCGAGCACTCTGACCCCTCTACACCCCAGATATCCCCCCAGCACTCTGACCCCTCTACACCCCAGATATCCCCCGAGCACTCTGACCCTTCTACACCCCAGATATCCCCCGAGCACTCTGACCCCTCTACACCCCAGATATTCCCCCAGCGCTCTGATCCCTCTACACCCCAGATATCCCCCCAACACTCTGACCCCTCTACACCCCAGATATCCCCCCAGCACTCTGACCCCTCTACACCCCAGATATCCCCCGAGCACTCTGACCCCTCTACACCCCAGATATTCCCCCAGCGCTCTGATCCCTCTACACCCCAGATATCCCCCCCAGCACTCTGACCCCTCTATACCCCAGATATCCCCCGAGCACTCTGACCCCTCTACACCCCAGATATCCCCCGAGCACTCTGACCCCTCTACACCCCAGATATTACCCAGCACTCTGACCCCTCTACACCCCAGATATCCCCCCAGCACCCTAACCCCTCTACACCCCAGATATCCCCCGAGCACTCTGACCCCTCTACACCCCAGATATCCCCCCAGCACTCTGACCCCTCTACACCCCAGATATCCCCCCAGCACTCTGACCCCTCTACACCCCAGATATCCCCCCAGCACTCTGACCCCTCTACACCCCAGATATCCCCCCAGCACCCTAACCCCTCTACACCCCAGATATCTCCCCAGCACTTGGACCCCTCTACACCCCAGATATCCCTCCGGCACTCGAATCCCTCTACACTCCAGATATCCTCCCAGAACTCTGACCCCCTCTACCCCAGATATCCCCCCAACACTCTGACCCCTCTACACCCCAGATATCCCCCCAGCACTCTGACCCCTCTACATCCCAGATATCCCCCGAGCACTCTGACCCCTCTACACCCCAGATATTCCCCCAGCGCTCTGATCCCTCTACACCCCAGATATCCCCCCCAGCACTCTGACCCCTCTATACCCCAGATATCCCCCGAGCACTCTGACCCCTCTACACCCCAGATATCCCCCCAGCACTCGGACCCCTCTACACCCCAGATATCCCCCCAGCACTCTGACCCCTCTACACCCCAGATATCCCCCCAGCACTCTGACCCCTCTACACCCCAGATATCCCCCGAGCACTCTGACCCCTCTACACCCCAGATATTCCCCCAGCGCTCTGATCCCTCTACACCCCAGATATCCCCCCCAGCACTCTGACCCCTCTATACCCCAGATATCCCCCGAGCACTCTGACCCCTCTACACCCCAGATATCCCCCGAGCACTCTGACCCCTCTACACCCCAGATATTCCCCAGCACTCTGACCCCTCTACACCCCAGATATCCCCCCAGCACCCTAACCCCTCTACACCCCAGATATCCCCCGAGCACTCTGACCCCTCTACACCCCAGATATCCCCCCAGCACTCTGACCCCTCTACACCCCAGATATCCCCCCAGCACTCTGACCCCTCTACACCCCAGATATCCCCCCAGCACCCTAACCCCTCTACACCCCAGATATCTCCCCAGCACTTGGACCCCTCTACACCCCAGATATCCCTCCGGCACTCGAATCCCTCTACACTCCAGATATCCCCCGAGCACTCTGACCCCTCTACACCCCAGATATCCCCCCAGCACTCTGACCCCTCTACACCCCAGATATCCCCCCAGCACTCTGATCCCTCTACACCCCAGATATCCCCCCAGCACCCTAACCCCTCTACACCCCAGATATCTCCCCAGCACTTGGACCCCTCTACACCCCAGATATCCCTCCGGCACTCGAATCCCTCTACACTCCAGATATCTCCGCAGCACTCTGACCCCTCTACACCCCAGATATCCCCCCAGCACTCTGACCCCTCTACACCCCAGATATCCTCCCATCACTCTGACCCCTCTACACCCCAGATATCCCCCCAGCACTCTGACCCCTCTACACCCCAGATATCTCCCCAGAACTCTGACCCCTCTACACCCCAGATATCCCCCCAGCACTCGGACCCCTCTACACCCCAGATATCCCCCCAGCACCCTAACCCCTCTACACCCCAGATATCCCCCGAGCACTCTGACCCCTCTACACCCCAGATATCCCCCCAGCACTCTGACCCCTCTACACCCCAGATATCCCCCCAGCACTCTGACCCCTCTACACCCCAGATATCCCCCCAGCACTCTGACCCCTCTACACCCCAGATATCCCCCCAGCACCCTAACCCCTCTACACCCCAGATATCTCCCCAGCACTTGGACCCCTCTACACCCCAGATATCCCTCCGGCACTCGAATCCCTCTACACTCCAGATATCCTCCCAGAACTCTGACCCCCTCTACCCCAGATATCCCCCCAACACTCTGACCCCTCTACACCCCAGATATCCCCCCAGCACTCTGACCCCTCTACATCCCAGATATCCCCCGAGCACTCTGACCCCTCTACACCCCAGATATTCCCCCAGCGCTCTGATCCCTCTACACCCCAGATATCCCCCCAGCACTCTGACCCCTCTACACCCCAGATATCTCCCCAGCACTCTGACCCCTCTACCCCCCAGATATCTCCCCAGCTCTATGATCCCTCTACCCCAGATATCCCCCTAGCACTGTTACTATATACCATAAGATACCCCTTGTAATGTGACCCCATTACATCCCTGATACCCCCTACACTGTGGCCTCTCTACATCCCTGATAGCTCTAGAACTATAGCCACCCAAGCTACCCCAAACATTGCTACCCCCTATTTACCCCAAATCCCCCCTCAGCATTGTTTTCCCCCATACACCCTTGATATCCCCCAGCACCATTATTCCATCCATGTAGTACCCCCTTTTCCAGTGGTATCGTTGTATCTTAGGCTGCAATATCTACGCTGACCGCTAGGTGGCGTTTCCATAGCGGTCAGCGTAGAATATGCAAATGACTAGTTACGCGGATTCACGAACGTACGCTTGCCCGTCGTAGTGATTTAACGTCGTTTCCGTAAGAGATACGCGGCGTAAAGATAAACATGCCCCCTAGGTGGCGTACTCAATGTTAAGTATGGCCGTCGTTCCCACGTCTCAATTTTAAAATTTTACGTCGTTTGCGTAAGTCGTCCGTGAATGGCGCTGGACACCATTTACGTTAATATCAAAACAAATGACGTCCGTGCGACGTCATTTAGCGCAATGCACGTCGGGTAATTTACCTGACGGAGCATGCGCAGTTCGAACGGCACGGGGGCGCGCTTAATTTAAATACAAGCCGCCCCCTTGGAGTTACGCGGGGATACGCCGGGCCAATTACACTACGCCGCCGCAAACTACGGAGCAAGTGTTTGGGGAATACAGCACTTGCTCCTGTAAGTTGGGGCGGCGTAGTGTAAATGGCTTACGCTATGCCCGCCTCAAATCTACAAGAATCTGGCCCAGGGTCTGCAGGTGAGTCATATGTACACAACAATAGGGCAGAGCTGGGCAGCATTAGTAGCATCACTTCACGCTGAGATATCAGGACACAGCACATGACTAAGGCTGGCTTTACACCTATGGCATTTTTGGTGCTTTTTGCATTTTGTAGATTTGCACTACAGAACGTGTTCCATAGGAAACCATGTAAAATGGACTGTAGTGCAAATCTGCAAAATGCAAAAAGCACTAAAACTGCATAGGTGTGAATTCAGCCTAAAACTTCACGGGACAAAGGAATTTAAACTGGGATAGTGGGCAAGTATTAGGCAGCTGCTTTGGGCCCCACAACAATGACAGGGCCCAGGGCAGCTTCCCGTTTTGCCCTGCCTTAAAGATGGCCCTGCCCATCAGTGCCACCTATCAGTGCCCATCAATTCTACATATCAGTGCCCATCAGTGCCACTTTATCAGTGCCCATCAGTGCCGCCTCATCAGTGAAGGGGAAAACAAAATTTTATGACAGAAAACAGGGGGCCAGATTCTGGTAGATCACCGCATCTTTGCGGCGGCGTAACGTATCTCATTTACATTACGCCGCCGCAAGTTTTACGGGCAAGTGCTTGATTCACAAAGCACTTGCCTGTAAAGTTGCGGCGGCGTAACGTAAATCCTCCTGCGCAAGCCCGCCTAATTCAAATGATCCGGCTAGGGGGCGTGGATCATTTAAATTAGGCGCGTTCCCGCGCCGAACGTACTGCGCATGCGCCGTCCCTAAAATTTCCCGACGTGCATTGCGCTAAATGACGTCGCAAGGACGTCATTGATTTCGACGTTAAAGTAAATGGCGTCCAGCGCCATTCACGGACGACTTGCGCAAACGACGTAAATTTTCATATTTCAACGCGGGAACGACGGCCATACTTAACATTGACTGCGCCTCATATACCCAGGGGCAACTTTACGCGTCGCAAATCTTACGTAAACGTCGTAACTTCACTGTGTCAGTCGGGCGTACGTTCGGGAATTCGCATATTTTGCTAATTTGCATACTTGATCGGGAAAACGACGTCGGCGACACCTAGCGGCAAAAAAACAAAATGCATTTAAGATCCGACAGCGTAAGAGCCTTACGCCTGTCGGATCTAATGGTTATCTATGCGTAACTGATTCTATGAATCAGGCGCATAGATACGACGGGCGTATCTCTTTTGAGCATCTGGCCCAGTTTGTTTAGCAAAAAATAAAAACCCCAGAGGTGATCAAATACCACCAAAAGAAAACTCTATTTGTGGGAAGAAAAATAAAAAATTTTAGGGCCAGATTCTCATACATTAACGTTGCTCCTGGGCAGCGTAATGTATGTGCTGTACGCTACACCGCCGCAGGTTTACAGGTTTACATCCTGATTCTCAGAACACTTACCTGCAAACTTGCGGCGGTGTATCGTTAATTCGCTCGGCGCAAGCCCGCCCAATTCAAATGGGGCGGGCACCATTTAAATTAGGCGCGCTCCCGCGCCGAGCGTACTGCGCATGCTCTGTCGGGTAAATTACCCGACGTGCATTGCGCTAAATGACGCCGCCCCGACGTCATTTGCTTAGACGTTTACGTAAATGGCGTCCAGCGCCATTCACGGACGTCTTACGCAAACGACGTATTTTTTTTAAACTTCGACGCGGGAACGACGGCCATAGTTCACATTGGTTGCCCCTGCTAATAGCAGGGGCAACCTTACGCGTCGCGTACGCTACGGAAACAACGTAAATTCTCAGCGTCGGACGCGCGTAGGTTCGGGAATCTCGCGTACTTACCTCATTTGCATAGACGACGGGGAAAACGACGATGCGACACCTAGCGGCGGGAAAAAAAATTACTTTTAAGATCTGACAGTGTAACAGCCTTACGCATGTCAGATCTAATGGGTATCTATGCGCAACTGATTCTAAGAATCAGTCGCATAGATACCCGGGGCCAGATGAGGAGTTACGACGGCGCTAATGGTGTTGCGCCGTCGTAGCGCCTTTGAGAATCTGGCCCTTAGTATGGATACAGTGTTGTATGACCGCACAATTGTCATTCAAAGTGTGACAGCGCTGAAAGCTGAAAATTGTCCTGGGCAGGAAGGGGGTGAAAGTGCCGGTATTGAAGTGGTTAAAATTCTGGATAGCGATGTCTCCTGCCGGATTTCCTTACACGCCGCGATTTCAGCCCTGCCGTGAAACAATTTGCCTAATGTATGATGTCATTATGGTTGTGTCTGTTACTGAGGATGTATAGGGCGAGGCGAGCGAGGAATAGGAGACTGTCACCAGCCTTGGACATAATTAAGCAAGAAAAATGCTCATTATAGGCCCTTTAATTCCTACACATGAGCTGTCAGCACAAGGCACCAGCAACGTGATAACAGCTCAGGGTGATATTAATGATGTGAGTACAGATCTCCGTGTTCCCTGCTGCATTAATATTCTGGCAGTGTAGGAGGAGACCTGTCGTCTATCTACCCACCAGAGCCGTGTTGTGTCTGCTACGCGATGATGTCACAATGCACAGCTCCGAGGATGCAATCACATTCATTAAATGTATCACCGGAGGAGAGAACTGCATCAGCAAGGTAACCCTGGCAACAGCTCGGTGACCTTGGAGGCACGCTTTTCCTCCGCAGCGCAGATTGCAAGCTCCTCCGTAGGAGTAACATTTGCATAGTTGTGGACGGTTTTAAAATAACTTGAAGCCGGAATGATGCATCTAACCTCAGCGAACGGAACGCTGTCTTGTTAAGGACCGCAAAATCAATGTTTAACCACTTATTTAATCGTCAATCTTAAAGCCGCATTAACCCGGACCATTATGCAGGTAAAGGACCTGGCCAGTTTTTGCGATCCGGCACTGCGCCGCTTTAACTGACAATTGCGCGGTCGTGCAATGTGGCTCCCAAACAAAATTGGCGTCCTATTTTTTCCCCACAAATAGAGCTTTCTTTTGGTGGTATTTGATCACCTCTGCGGTTTTTATTTTTTGCGCTATAAACAAAAATAGAGCGACAATTTTGAAAAAAAAAACAATGGGCCAGATTCTCGTAGATTGGAGTAAAACTGTGCGGGTGTAACATATCTCGTTTACGCTACGCGGCCGCAAGTTTTACGGGCAAGTGCTTGATTCACAAAGCACTTGCCTGTAAAGTTGCAGCGGCGTAGCGTAAATCCTCTGGCGCAAGCCCACCTAATTCAAATGATCCAGGTAGGGGGCGTGGATCATTTAAATTTGGCTCGTTCCCGCGCCGATTGTACTGCGCATGCGCCGTCCCTAAAATTTCCCGACGTGCATAGCGCTAAATGACGTTTCAAGGACGTCATTGGTTTTGACGTTAACGTAAATGGCGTCCAGCGCCATTCACGGACGACTTACGCAAACTACGTACATTTTTAAATTTCGACGCGGGAACGATGGCCATAGTTAAAGCGGGGGTTCACCCTTAGAGGGCACTTTTCCCCCTTAGATTCCTGCTCGTTTTCTCTAGGGGAATCGGCTATTTGTTTTAAAATATGTGCAGTACTTACCCGTTTACGAGATGCATCCTCTCCGTCGCTTCCGGGTATGGGCTGCGGGAATGGGCGTTCCTTCTTGATTGACAGTCTTCCGACGGTCGCATCCATCGCGTCACGATTTTCCGAAAGAAGCCGAACGTCGGTGCGCAGGCGCAGTATAGAGCCGCACCGACGTTCGGCTTCTTTCGGCTACGAGTGACGCGATGGATGCGACCGTCAGAAGCCTCTCGGAAGACTGTCAATCAAGAAGGAACACCCGCTCCCGAAGACCCATACCCGGAAGCGACGGAGAAGATGCATCTCGAAAACGGGTAAGTACGGATCATATTTTAATACAACTAGCCGATTCCCCTAGACAAAACGAGCAGGAATCTAAGGGGAGAAAAAAAAAATTTTAATACATGGGGGAACTTCCGCTTTAACATTGGTTGCCCCTCAAATAGCAGGGGCAACTTTATGCGTCGCAAATGCTACGGAAACGTCGTAAATTCACTGCGTCGACCGCGCGTACGTTCGGGAATCTCGCGTAAATAGCTAATTTGCATAGACGGGGAAAACGACGTCGGCGACACCTAGCGGCGGGGAAAAAAATTGCATCTATGATCTGACAGCGTAAGAGCCTTACGCCTGTCAGATCTAATGGATATATATGCGTAACTGATTCTAACAATCAGTCACATTGATACGCCGGGCCAGATTAGGACTTACGGCGGCGCAAATGGCGTTGCGCCGTCGTAAGCCTTTTGAGAATCTGGCCCAATATTTTTTACTTTTTGCTATAATAAATATCCCCCAAAAAAGATATAAAAAAAATGTTTTTTTCCTCAGTTTAGGCCGATACGTATTCTTCTACCTATTTTTGGTAAAAAAAATTGCAATAAGCGTTTATCGATTGGTTTGCGCAAAATTTATAGCGTTTACAAAATAGGGGATAGTTTTATGGCATTTTTATTTTATTTATTTTTTTACTACTAATGGCGGTGATCAGCGATTTTTTTTTTTTTGTGACTGCGACATTATGGCGGACACATTGGACAATTTTGACACATTTTTGGGACCATTGTCATTTTCACAGCAAAAAGTTTAGGCCGATACATATTCTTCTACCCATTTTTGGTATAAAAAAAATTGCAATAAGCGTTTTATCAATCAATTGGTTTTGCAAAAATTGCATTTTTATTAATAATTTTTTTTTTACTACTAATGGCGGCGATCAGCGATTTTTATCGTGACTGCGACATTATGGCGGACACATCTGACAATTTTGACACATTTTTGGGACCATTGCCTTTTTACAGCAAAAAGTGTTATAAAAATGCATTGTTTACTGTGAAAATGACAATTGCAGTTTGGGAGTTAACCACAAGGGGGCGCTAAAGGGGGTTATGTATGACCTAATATGTGTTTCTAACTGTAGGGGGTGTGGCTGTAGGTGTGACGTCATCGATTGTATATCCCTATAAAAAAGGGATCACACGATCGATGCAGCCGCCACAGTGAAGAACAGGGAAGCTGTGTTTACACACAGCTCTCCCCGTTCTTCAGCACGGCTGGGCATGTGCCATTCTGCCGACGTAAATGTGCAGGAGGCGGTCCTTAAGCGGTTAATATGTCACTATGGACCAAAATCTCAGAGGAATGTTTCCAACACCTTGTTGAATCTATGCCATGGAGAATGAAGGCAAAAAGGGGTCCAACCCGGTACTAGCAAGGTGTACCTAATAAAGTGGCCGGTGAGTGTATATCATTTAAAATATATTAAATCCAAGAAGAAAACTGTAATTGAATATACAATACAAGAAACCTAACAAAATTCTGATGTTCTGGGCAAGTTAACCAAAAAAACTGACATTTCTGTTCTAAAGGGGCCCAAGGGGTTTAAATCACTGATTGGTTTCTTACATGTCTTGGAGCCTTTATTAGAGAAAAGTCTCCCCATGCAGCTTATGTCTGATATCTCTTCCCCCAAGCTGTCCGTCTCTTATGCCCCGTACACACCATCACTTTATGTGATGAAAAAAAACGACACTTTCTGTGAAGTAAAAAATGACGTTTTTGAAACTTCAATTTTCAAAGACGAAGTTGCCTACACACCATCGTTTTCTCACAATGATCTTGCAAAGTGAGGTTACGTTCCACCACGTTTTACCATTGAAGCTTGCTTCTGGGCATGCGTGGATGAAAAAACGTCTTAGAAAACGACGTTTTTTGCTACACACGGTCAATTTCTGTGAAGTAAAAAGTGCACTTTTGAAAAACGACACATAAAATTGAAGCATGCTTCAACTTTTTTTGGTCGTTTTTTACAAGACATAAAACGACGTTTTCCCACACACACGGTCAATTAAAGTGACGTTTTTAAAAACGTCATTTTTTTTCATCACATAAAGTGATGGTGTGTACGCGGCATTACACACGACCGTTTTTCGGGTTGTAAAAAATGACGTTTTTTTTTATGTTATTAAAAACGATCGTGTGTGGGCTCCAGAGCCTTTTTCACGATATAAAAAATGGGCATTAAAAATTTCGAACATGCTCTAATTTTTGACGTCGTAAAAAATGGTCGTGGGTGGGTTTTAACGACGTGAAAAAAAACGCGCATGCTCAGAAGCAAGTTATGAGATGGGAGCGCTCGTTCTGGTAAAGTTACCATTCGTAATGGAGTAAGCACATTCATCGCGCTGTAACAGACAGAAAAGCGCGAATCGTCTTTTACTAACACGGAATCAGCAAAAGCGGGCCCAAGGGTGGCGTCATCCGAATGTAACTTCCCCTTTATAGTGCCGTCGTACGTGTTGTACGTCACCGCGCTTTGCTAGAGCATTTTTTTCACGATCGTGTGTGGGCAAGGCCGTTTTAATGATCGTGTTGAAAAAAAAGTCGTAGTTTTTTCTAGCCCCCTAAAAACGTCATTTTTTACAACCCGAAAAACGGTCGTGTGTACGCGGCATTACAGCTGAACTCCTTAATGTAGATTTCCACTTTTGCAGCCAATTTGGTATAATACCTACTTTATATTTGTTACATGTTCCCAATTACAAAACTTTAAAAAATATTTATAAATTGCTGCTTATCATTTTACTTGCTGAAAAATCCTACTTAACCACTTAAGGACCGAGCCTCTTTCTGAGATTTGTTGTTTACAAGTTAAAAACAGTTTTTTTCTTGTTAGAAAATTACTTAGAACCCCCAAACTTTATAATTTTTTTCTAACACCCTAGAGAATAAAATGGTGATCGTTGCAATACTTTCTGTCACACCGTATTTGCGCAGCGGTCTTACAAGCGCACTTTTTTGGGAAAAAATACACTTTTTTTTTGTTAAAAAATAATAAACAGTAAAGTTAGCCCAATTTTTTTTTATCTTGTGAAAGATAATGTTACTCCGAGTACATTGATACCCAACATGTCACGCTTCGAAATTGCGTCCGCTCGTGGAATGGCGATACATGTTTACCCTTTAAAATCACCATAGGCGACATTTAAAAAATTCTACAGGTTGCATGTTTTGAGTTACAGAGGAGGTCTAGGGCTAGAATTACTAATCTACCAATCGCGGCGATACCTCACATGTGTGGTTTGAACACCGCTTTCATATGCAGGCGCTACTCACGTATGCGTTCGCTTCTGCGCGCAAGCTCGGCAGGACGGGAAGCGTTCATAGCGCCTAACTTTTTTAGCTGGCTCCTAGATTCCAAGCAAATTTGTCAAGCCCTGCCGTAGTAAAAGCACCACATGGTAAACGCAAAAGCTTTGGTTAGTCTCACATTTAAAGTGATACTAAAGTCTCATTTTTTTTCTATAAAAAAAAAAAAAAACATGTTATTAGACATGTGCACTGTATTTTCTATAAAAAAAATAATTTATGTAAATAACTAATCAAAAGTAAACAAATGTTTTCCTCTACATGTCTACTCTGAAGCTGCACTGAGGCACACTTCCTTTCTCTCCATCACTGCACTGAGGCACACGTCTTTTCTCTCCATCACTGCACTGAGGCACACGTCTTTTCTCTCCATCACTGCACTGAGGCACACTTATTTTCTCTCCATCACTGCACTGAGGCACACTTATTTTCTCTCCATCACTGCACTGAGGCACACGTCTTTTCTCTCCATCACTGCACTGAGGTACACGTCTTTTCTCTCCATCACTGCACTGAGGCACACTTATTTTCTCTCCATCACTGCACTGAGGTACACGTCTTTTCTCTCCATCACTGCACTGAGGCACACGTCTTTCCTCTCCATCACTGCACTGAGGCACACGTCTTTTCTCTCCATCACTGCACTGAGGCACACTTCTTTTCTCTCCATCACTGCACTGAGGCACACTTCTTTTCTCTCCATCACTGCACTGAGGCACACTTCTTTTCTCTCCATCACTGCACTGAGGCACACTTCTTTTCTCTCCATCACTGCACTGAGGCACCTTGCTGAATTCACCTTGCTCAACAAACAGGCACAGCTTAGCTAGTAATCTATAATAAAAAAAACCTATAAACTGCTTCTAGTCCTGCTTTAAGTGAACCTGAATGCACAAGTCATCCGTGGCCTACAGGTTTACAGCAAGACATATGTGCAAATTTAAATAAAACCCTGCACTGTGTCTGGGGACCTTGTGTATTGTGGAGCAGATGGTCCCTTCGGGAAGCACTTTGGCCTGTCTGTGGTCCCTTGGGGCTTTTACCGAGGCAATGTTAGCATTACTAGTATATGTCACTTGAAGTGTGAGTATTACCTCAGCTGTTCAGCTGTAAAGGAAATTGCTAAGTGCAAACACAGCAGACATAGTGTGCATAAATGTCCTAATATCGGTTAGGTTTGTACAACCAATCAGATTCTTCCATTAATGGTGTCAACATGTAAAAGGGGGAAGTTTTGTAAATGGTAATTGGTGTCAGTGGGAAGAATAGTGCCCCATTATTTGTGTCAGTGGAAGGAATCGTGCCTCATCATTGGTTTCAGTTTGAGGAATAGTGCCCCATCCTTGGTGTCTGTTAGATTTTGAGCTTATTACTATTTTATGTGATAAACGTTTCTGGAATTTCTATTGAAACATGTTAATTTTGAAGGTTGTTGAGGAAAGTGGAAGGTCAGTTGCTGTACATTACATCTATTTTTGAAGTTCTATGTCAAGACAATGGGTGAAGTTATGTTACTTAAAGCGGGGTTCCCATCAAATCTTTCAATTTTTAAACATATCTGCTTTCATCTCTCGTTGTAAATGTCAATATAGTGTCACTTACTATTTAAAAAAGTCCCGCCGAGTTATTCAAAAGGAACACTTTATAGTGTTGTCTGCAGAACGTTCTCATTTTGCTTGTGGGCATGACTGATGTGGCGGTGATCAGAAATACTTACTGGTAACAGTAGGAGCCATGGTGAGTTTTTTGATTAAATATTTTTTTTTATATTTTTTTCCCCCCACAAAATTGTAATTTTAACAAGTTACTTCTCACACGCATCATATGAATACTTAGAATTACACCCCATAAATATTCTGCAACTCCTCCTGAGTATGGGGATACCACATGTGGGAAACTTTTTCACAGCCTAGATGCATAGAGGGGCCCAAAATTCAAGGAGCACCTTCAGGCTTTCTAAGGGCACAAACTACATTTCCTGACTACCTATTACACTTTTCGACAGTAAAAAAAAAAAACTAAATTCAATTTTTAGTAAGAGCCATGGTGAGTTTTTTAAAGTTATACAATAAAGTATAACTTTAAAAAACTCACCATGGCTCTTACTAAAAATTGAATTTAGTTTTTTTTTTTTTTTTTACTGTCGAAAAGTGTAATAGGTAGTCAGGAAATGTAGTTTATGCCCTTAGAAAGCCTGAAGGTGCTCCTTGAATTTTGGGCCCCTCTATGCATCTAGGCTGTGAAAAAGTTTCCCAAAGCTAAAATTATTTGGAAAATTATGAAACATTTTTTTTTCAAAGTTGTCATTTTAAGTTATTTCTCACACACATCATAAGAATACTTAGAATTACACCCCATAAACATTCAGTGATGCCTCCTGAGTATGGGGATATCACATATGTGAGACTTTTTCACAGCGTAGATGCATAGAGGGGCCCAAAATCCAAGCAGCACCTTCAGGCTTTCTAAAGGGGAAATATTTTTTGCTAACATTCAATACTCAGTATTGATTCAGTAGTAATGTATTACTAACAGCAGCATAAGGTAATATATACAACCTATTTTTTTAGTAGTAGGAAGTATTTTCATCTTTTTTTTTTGTCCACCAAGCAATTAAAAAAATTAAATGTAAAATGAAGCATGACTGACAGTACCTCAGCATGTAATTGTTTAAAGCAGAACGAGCCAAAAATAAGAAGTTAAAAATTAATTGTCCATTAACCCCTTTACTCAGAGCCAGCAGGATTTGAAAGTTACACACTATTCTAATACAAGCACTTGCCGCGGAGAGCAGAGGAGCCGTGCCGACCGCGGCGACCGGCGCCTAGCAACCAGAGAGCTTGCCCAGTGACTCGTGAGTGATGACATCAGGCAGGAGGAGGAGCCAAGGAGGTCGCGACCGCCCCAGCATTCACAGCGCGCCGCTCAGCCTCCGCGCCAAATTGCTCCGCACAACCGCACCTCTTCCATGATCGGATCAATCTCCAATCCTGACTCCTGCGGCAGTAACGCGTGAGGGAAGTGAGGACAAGGAGGAGAGAGAACTGACAATGCTGTGGACCGGACGATGCCGACCACCGACCAGACTGTCTGACTGACACACAGCCCTAATGCTTTGATGCCACCTACTGTCTCCTGTCATCATCATGCTCCTCGTTATTCCCCTATTCCTGGCATCCCCAGTGGGATGCCAGGAACAGGGGGATGACGAGGAGCATGATGATCCCACCACCCTACCTCTGAGGCCTGTCATAAATTTTATCACCCCCTGTCATCTCCACCCTCCCTGTCATCTTCCTACCACCCACCCCTGTCATCTCTATCCTCCCTGTCATCTTCCTACCACCCTCCCCTGTCATCTCCATCCTCCCTGTCAGCTTCCTACCACCCACCCCTGTCATCTCTATCCTCCCTGTCATCTTCCTACCACCCTCCCCTGTCATCTCCATCCTCCCTGTCAGCTTCCTACCACCCACCCCTGTCATCTCCATCCTCCCTGTCAGCTTCCTTCCACCCACCCCTGTCATCTCCATCCTCGCTGTCAGCTTCCTACCACCCACCCCTGTCATCTCCATCCTCCCTGTCAGCCTTCTACCACCCACCCCTGTCATCTCCATCCTCCCTGTCATCTTCCTACCACCCACCCCTGTCATCTCCATCCTCCCTGTCAGGTTCCTACCACCCACCCCTGTAATTTCCATCCTCCCTGTCAGCTTCCTACCACCCACCCCTTTCAGCTTCCTACCACCCACCCTTGTAAGCTTCCTACCACCCACCCCTGTCAGCTGCCTACCACCCACCCCTGTCATATTTCTACCACCCCCTGTAATCTTCATACCACCCCACCCCCTTAAATTTACCGGTGTACATCACATATGATGGACGCAGTGACATTTTTTTTTGGGGAGGGGGGGGGACGCACGTAGCTGGTCTTGCCTAGGACGCCAAATTGCCTAGCACTGGCCCTGCCTGCACTGAGGGGCAAATTTTCGCCCGCCAGCCCGCTCCACTCCCCGCTGCACTGTGAGACAAATTGTTGCCAACCCGTTCTGCCCGCTCCGCGCTCCACTGTGAGGAAAATTGACGCCCACCCACCTGCCAGCCAGCCCCCTCCACCTGTTCTGCCAGCACGCTCCATTCACCTGGGCGTTGCGGGCAGAACTGGGGAACAGTCAGCGGGCGGGACAGTCAGCAGGTGAGCGGGTTCGCTGGCCAATCAGCGGGCGGGGAGCAGAGAGATGACATCATCTCTCACTGCCCGCTCTGCATCATTGCAGTTCCGCCCCCACTGTGCGGCCAGCAGAGAGATTACATTATCTCTCTGCTGCCTGCCTTTACTCTGGGACACAGCAAGTGGCAATCCGCAATGTGTGGCAGGTGATGTGGCAAGTGACAATCTGCTACATGTAGCAGGTGACATGGCAAGTGACAATCTGCAACGTGTGGCAGATGACGTTGTGGCAAGTGACAATGTGTAACAGGTGGCGTCGTGGCAAGTGACAATCTGCATTGTGTGGCAGGTGGCAAGTGACAATCTGCATTGAGTGACATTGTGGCAAGTAACAATCTGCAATTTGTGGCAGGTGACAACCCGCATCTGGTGACGCGGCAAGTGACAATCTGCATCTGAAGGCAGGTGACGTTGGCAAGTGACACGCTCGGGGCTCCTACTGATTCTGCAATATGGTGAGTTGAACTATTTTATATAACAATGTAATAATAGAAATTATGCACTTCAAGCATTTTTATTATTATTATTTTTTTTTACTAGTAATGGCAGTGATCTGTTTTTTTTTGCGAGACTGCGACATTGCGGTGGACAGGTCAGAAACTTTTGACACATTTTTGGGACCATTCACATTTATACAGCGATCTGTGCTATTAAAATGCACTGATTAATGTGTAAATGTCACTGTCAGGGAAGGGATTAAATGTGTTCCCTGGGAGGTGTTTCTAACTGGGGGGGGGGGCTGACTGGAGGAGGAGAGAGATCTCTGTTCCTAATCACTAGGATAGAGCCATGACAGGTCCTCTTTATACTCCTACATACATGTATAGAGCCATGACAGGTCCTTATTATATTTCTATATACACGTATAATGTCATGACAGGTCCTCTTTATACTCCTATACATGTATAGAGCCATGACAGGTCCTCTTTAGTTATAACGATATCAAATAAAGGATGTGGGAGCATTTTGGTGGGCGTGATTTTTTTTCTGGGGGGGGGGCAGCATTTTATTCTTGGTACCAGGCAGCACAATGTCTTGGGCCGGCACTGCCTTTACTGCCACTGCCGTAGAATCTATGGCGGTAGTTTTGGGTGGTTTTACACAGGCACACGTCGGGAGTGGGTGTAAATCTGACAAGCCAATTGTCAGTTGTCAGGCATGGTGAGTTTTTGAAGTTGTAATTTTTTATCACAATTCTTGGAAAATATAGGAATTAAATAACATTTTGTTTTTTTTTCCCCAAATTTTTTTTATATACTGTTATCAGAGCAGCGTCGTCATATGACTGGTGTGTGATCAGGGATACAGACTGGTGAAAGGATGTACAAAAAAAAATAAAAAATTTAGTAAGAGCCATTGAGTTTTTTGAAGTTATAATTTTTTACCAAAATTATTTGGAAAATTACGGAAATGTTTTTTCCCCCCTGAAGTTGTAATTTTAACAAGTTATTTCTCACACACATCATAGGCATACCTAGAATTACACCCCATGAACATTCTGCTACTCCTCCTGAGTATGTGGATACCACATGTGTGAAACTTTTTCACAGCCCAAAATCCAAGGAGCACCTTCATGCTTTCTAAGGTCAAAAATTACACTTCTAATTTTCTGACTACCTATTACACTTTTGGAGGCCCTGGAGCACCAGGACAGTGGAAACAATTGGGAACACTGGCTTTGTTGACACTGGTATGGCGATGATCAAGACACTGTTATGGTGGTGACCAGGACACTGTTATGGTGATGACCAGGACACCGGTATGGTGATGATCAGGACACCGGTATGGTGATGATCAGGACACCGGTATGGTGATGATCAGGACACCGGTATGGTGATGATCAGGACACCGGTATGGTGATGATCAGGACACCGGTATGGTGATGATCAGGACACTGGTAAGGTGATGATCAGGACACTGGTATGGTGATGATCATGACACTGGTGTCATGGTTGTTTTTTTTTTTTTTGAAAAGCCTGTGGCGTGCAAAACACAACCCAAAAACTCCACCCGGTGCAGGGAAAAATGTGCACACACATAAAGAGTGACATCACAAAAAACTGCGACAGGTGCAAACGTCAGTGGTCCTCCGAAGAGGACCCGTCTCTGATCCCCCGGGGCGTTAGGCTCCTGGCAGGGACTAGAGTAACTGTGGTCCATACAGCCGAAGCCATATGGACCCATCTTGGCCCAAGCAGCCGAAGCCACAAGGACCCAACATCCTCAGAGGGACTGCCGAAACAGAACCCTCCTCGGTGAGGCTCCCCCGAAGGGAGACCCCATGAGAGCCGGTGAACCTAACCAGAAGGCCGAGTCCACCAACTCCCAAGACTTTCAGAGACCGGCCCGAGGACCAGCACCCTACTCGCCACACATAAAGTGCAAGCACCACAAAAAAAGTGACAAACAAAACAACACACGGGGAAAAATAATAAAAGAAAGTGGGGAAAAGTAAGATGGGAAGGTGAGGAAAGTGACCAATGTGAAATACATTGGCCGGCCCTCCGGCCAGGATAAAAATTCCACTGGTCCTAGCCAAAAGGCCCGGCCCAAGCGGCAGGTGTGAAAAGTGTGTTGTGGAGATCAGTGACCTGAAGGTGCCACACGATGAGTGCCCCTCAAACACTCGTGCATTGTATGGCACCCCTGGACTGCCACTCCAGGGGCACAATCTCCACGGGCTTTTCAACGGTCCCTAGCCCCCGGTCCGGACCGGCAGCACCCTTCCCAGCCAGGAAGGTGGGAGAAGAGGTCGGGGAGAGCCTACTGACGCAGACTCTACCCACAACCCCTATCTCTCCCACCTAATCACATTCTGGAAGTACTACCCGCTCCATCCCGGTTAAAGGAGAAGCAAGGGTTCCCTCCAGAACAACTGACTGGGGCAGATACCACCAAATCCAGGCCAACGGCCAGGGACCCGGCCTCTTGGCTTCGACCTCATGCCTCTCTGTCCAAATCAGAAGGCTTCCACCTCCACACCAACAGGCTTAGCGTCCGCCGACTGCCATCCCTTTCCCCCTGCCACAGGGTACCGGGGACAGTCAGCTTAGCACCACCTATTGGCAACTGATAAGAACAGATACTACACTTGATCTTAGCCAAAAGGCCGAGAAGCGATGGTTGTTATACCTGAAGGGTTCCACATGTACTGGCACTTTAAGGCTGGATCCACCCAGCAGTGATGACAAGGGTCAAGGGGCATAGTAGCCATCTTAGAGAGAGCACATGTGGAAAGCAGAGATATGTAATGTCCTGAGATGCATGTTGCAGTGTACAGCCTGTACTGAATAAACATCCATTGTTCCAGACCAGAGTCTTGTGTCCCTCACAACACAGAGGATATAACAGTGGTGATCATGAAACTTATATTGCAGTGATCAGGACCCTGGTATGATAATGATCAGGATACTGGTATGGTGGTGACAAGGACACCTATATATGGCAGCGATCAGGACACTGGTATAGCGATGATCAGGACACTGTTATGGTGGTGATCAGGACATTAGTATGGTGATGATCAGGACACTGGTATGATAATGATCAGAACACTGGTATAGTGGTGATTATGACACATATATGGCAGTGATCATGACACTGGTATGGTAAAGTAATCGATACAATAAAAAACAAATATTCCTGAAAGGTGGTTACAGATTCCCTCTATGTATTGCTTATATGTATTAATTTGTCTATACCTATAATTAGCTAGTCTATTTAGACTCTAATAAGCACAATGATATAAGGTTATATATGAAAGTAAACACACTGCTTAGTAAAACAATGTTTCATTTATTTTCCAAGAAAATAGGAATATGCTAACATCAAACACTATCGTAAAGTATAACAGCAGAACATCAAAGATACTTGTCACAGCGCTTTCCTCGAAATATTGTTTTTCGTCAGCTGGGCTCAGGATGGCAAAAGAGCCAGAGCCATGAGACTTATGGAAGCAGGCCAAAAGGGCCAATTCTCTTCTGTGTGTACTTTTTACACATCATTCACACCCGCTCGTAACTACCCCCACTTGCCTCCTGTTCAATAAGATATTGCCAAGAGGTAGTCCTTTTTAATATATTATATTGGCCTCTAGGGGCAGCATTGTCCATGTATCATGTCTATGTGCCCTGGGCTGTCTTCAGTGTTAGCTAGCCCTTGTTCTCATTAAAGATTGCTTGACCACTTGAGTCACTTGAGTGGTAATCACCAATTTCCATCTTATCGTCCTAGCCGGACAGGAGCCAGCCTTTGTTCTACACAGTTAGAGGCATAATTGGTTACATTCCAACTCTGGGGGGCATCTGCCTGTATCATCCAGGGAGTGAAATACCAGACATGATATTAAATCATGTTGCCTTCCATCATATGGTGATGATCAGGACACTGGTTGGGCAGTGATCAGGACACTAGTATGGCGGTAATCATGACACTGGTATGGTGGTGATCAGGACATTAGTATGGTCATGATCAGGACACTGATATGGCAGTGATCAGGACCCTGATATGGCAGTGATCAGGACCCTGGTATGGCAGTGATCAGGACACTGGTATGGGGTATAGCAGTCTGGCGTCAATGCAATCAGTGACACTGGCTGGGGGCAATGGTCTGATGACCAGAGGTGGCTCTAAGCTTTGTGAGGCCTTAGGCAAAACTTGACATGGGGCCCCACTCACGCCCATGATGGGAAAAATAATTCAAGTACAAGAGCCTCTTCCCCACAACCCTGGCTGGCGGTTGTGGGGGTCTGCGGGCAGGGGGCTTATCGGAATCTGGAAGCCCCCTTTAACAATGCGGCCCTCATATCCTGCTCTTTAAAAACTAAGGGGCGGGGGCCACCCAGTGATGTCACCTGATGAACCCGCCCCCTTGTGACATTATTGACTGAGGGCATGCTGGTCATTGACATCACAAGGGGTGGTGTCACCGATATTCACTGGTTGTTATGGATGCTGGCGGCCTCTCTCTTGAGTCAGGGCTCTTAATGCTGCCTGAGCACAGCAGCGTTAAGGTCCCCTGTCCCTCAAAACTGGGATAATGCATTGGGCGAGTTCGGTGGCCGTGAGGCCCCTGTGATTACGAGGCCTTAGGCGACCACGTAATTTGCCTAATTAAAGAGCCGCCTCTGATGGTGACACTGACTGGTGTAGCTAGAGATAAAGTGCACTGTTTTGTGCCTTTTTACATATGGTGTGATGGGCTAATTACACTCAGAGCCTGCTGAAATGGTTCTCTCTTCTCTCACAGATGATCTCTGTGGGAGAAGAGAACTGAACTTTATTTTTACTTTCAATATCTACAAATGTGATTGACGTTATGGGACAGTACCCATTTTATGGTCCTGTACCCAGTCGTGTGATCCCCTGTGTCCAGAGGACACAGATATCACTGGGCTCGCAGGAGCACGTGGACGTACAGGTACATCCAGGGCTGTGGAGTCGGTAGATAAATGTTCCGACTCCGACTCCGACTCCTCAGTTTTATGTACTTCCGACTCCCCGACTCCGACTCCTCTGTATTAATATGCGAATGTATTTTATACATTCCTTGAGGGAAAGAAACGCAACCTACCACAGGACTACTGGCTGGGAAGCCAACAGTCTACTGTATTGCACAGTTTAAGCAAAAGACAAACACAATGAAAACAATCAAGTGGCTGGATAATAGCAGCAGGCATAAACATCAGGAACAGGATCTTTACCAGTTCAAAAATACAAACCACATTATTTGGTTGTTTTAGAACAAAAACAAAGCTTATCTATAATGAACCAAAAACAAAATCTGTAAAACCTAGAAATGGTTTATATTAATCTTGAAATGTAGTTATAGGCTTAGCAAATGCAAATCAATTCAATGTAGAGTTCTAAGGAAGAGAATTGCCTCTGCCAGATCCTCTTTCATAGAGGCTCTTAAGTCAGACTTTATTATTTTTAGGGCTGAAAATAATCTTTCGACACTGACTTGGGTGGGTGGCATTGCAGTAACTATTCTGGCCACATCACTAACAATCTCTGGATAAACAAGGATGGCTTCTTCAACAGTAAGTTTTGATGAGCGATCATACTTTTCAACTTCTTTTAGTGCTTTATAAAACTCCTGTTGGAATTTTTTTATTTGGACACTTACTGGTTCTCTAACGCTTATGCGACGTCTCTTTCCTTTAGCAACTTCCATTTTGTCTAAGAAGGAATCAAAGTCAAACACAACACTATGGAAAGTATAAGTATTGCAGCTCCTAATTGTGCGTTGCGTGCCATATAGTGAAGCACATGAAAAGCATGCTTCTTCACGGTCACTTAACGTGTTCGTTTTGCGGTTACGTGAGGCACTGCATGCATTGGTCTTTATTCTTACAGTAGAGAAGTCATTAATTATAACTTTTTGTGAATTGGGACATTTAAACTTGCTTTTTTTTTAAATTCCAATTCCAATCTAAATTTAGTAGGAGTCGGAGTCGGAGTCGGTGCATTGTTTGCTGACTCCGACTCCAGGTACCCAAAATTTCCCCGACTCCGACTCCTCGACTCCGACTCCACAGCCCTGGGTACATCTACCCACATTGGTGTTGCTCCCATCCAGCCATTCGTATACGTTGGCCAGACAGGAAGTAGTTAGGGGAATTTTCCCTGAGGAGGTCTGAAGATGAAACACATAGGGAAGGATCTGGTGATGTTTTTACGACTGGAAGTCTGTCTGTCTGTGTATGCTATCTGTGTATGCTATCCAGCTCCTGTTTTAACTCTAAGGCCTCGTACATGTTTTCATCGGACATGTCCGCTGGCGGATTTTGGTCTGATGGCTGTACACACCATCAGACCAAATTTCCGTGGACAGCGAACGCGGTGACGTGGCCGCGGCGATGACGCGGCTCCGTGCGCGACCCTGGAAGGTCAATGCTTTCACGCATGCGTCGAATCACTTTGACGCATGCGAGGGCTTTCGGCCGAGCGGACATGTCCGGTGAGTCGTACAGACGACCGAACATGTCCGACGGACAGGCTTCCAGCGGACATGTTTCTTAGCATGCTAAAAAACATTTGTCCGCTGGAAACCTATCCGATCCGCCGGAAAATTGTCTGGTCGGCCGTACAGACGACCGAACATGTCCGCTGAAACTGGTCTGCGGACCAGTTTCAGCAGACATGTTCGGTCGTGTGTACGAGGCCTAAGGCCTCGTACACACGACCGTTTTCCTCGACAGAATCCATCAAGAAACTTGGTGGTAGAGCTTTTTTGCAGAGGAAAACGGTCGTGTGTATGTTTTTCGTCGAGAAAATTGTTGTAGAACTCGACGAGAAAAAAAGAGAACAAGTTCTCTTTTTCCTCGTCGGTAGTCTCAATTTCCTCATTCGTGTGTATGCTTAGAAACCCGCGCATGCTCAGAATAAAGTATGAGACGGGAGCGCACCTTCGGTAAAAGTAGCGTTCGTAATGGAGATAACACATTCGTCATGCTGTAACAGACTGAAAAGCACGAATCGTCTCTCACCAAACCTTTGCTTAAAGCGGAGGTTCACCCTAAAAAACAACTATGTACCAACCCATCCAGCATACTAGCGTCAACTACAGTATGCCTCTTTTTTTTTTTGCACTGTACTTACCGTTTAATCCTTCAGTTTTGTTTCAGACTCCCGTGGGGAGTAGACGTTCCTATGAAGAGGGGAACAAGATTGACGTCCGGCTATGGAGCGTCACGCGTTCCGAAAATAGCCGGAGTAGGACTCGGCTCTTCACGACGCTATACGGCGCCTGTGCACAGACTAGGAGCTGACTGCGCAGGCGCCGTATATATCCGAGTCCTATTTCGGCTATTTTCGGAACGCGTGACGCGCCATAGCCGGACGTCAATCATGTTCCCCTCTTCATAGGAACGCCTATTTCCCCGCCGGAGTCTGAAACGAAACTGGACGATTAAACGGTAAGTACAGCGCAAAAAAAAAAAAAGGCATACTGTAGCTGATGCTAGTATGCTGGATGGTATGGTAGATAAAGAAAAGCATTTTTTTAGGGTGAACCCCCGCTTTAACACGTGGTAACATGAGATTAGCAAAAGCAGCCCCAAGGGTGGCGCCAGTCGAATCGAACTTCCCCTTTATAGTGCCGTTGTACGTGTTGTACGTCACCGCGTTTGAGAACAACGAGATTTTGTCTTGACAGTGTGTACGCAAAGAAAGCTTGTCAAGGTTCTCGACAAGCCTAACAAGGAACTCGTTGAGGAAAACGATGTTTAATTTACGACGAGTTCCTCGGTCGTGTGTACGAGGCCTATGAGTAAAGTATCTATGGAGCGCTGTTATATAGTGCTTTGTTGAACTATGAACATGTGAGTTTTCTTTAGTTTTTTTATATATTTAATTTACGTTAACCACTTAAGCCCCGGACCATTTTGTTGCTAAATGACCGGGCCACTTTTTGGGATTCGGCACTGCGTCGCTTTAATTGACAATTGCGCAGTTGTGCGACGTGGCTCCCAAACAAAATTGACATCCTTTTTTTACCCCAAATAGAGCTTTCTTTTGGTGGTATTTTATCACCTCCTGCGGTTTTTATTTTTGCGCTATAAACAAAAGTAGAGCGATAATTTTTTAAAAAATTCTATATTTTTTACTTTTTGCGATAATAAATATCCCCAAAAAAGATATAAAAAAAATTTTTTTTCCCTCAGTTTAGGCCGATACGTATTCTTCTACATATTTTTGGTAAAAAAATCGCAATAAGTGTTTATTGATTGGTTTGCGCAAAAGTTATAGGCCCGGATTCACAAAGCACTTACGCCGACGTATATCGAGATACGCCGCGCAAGTCTATCTATGCGCCGTCGTATCTATGCGCCGTGCCCACAATCTGAAATACGCCTGAAAATATGCTGCATACGACCAACGTAACTTTCCTACGCCGGCGTATCGTGGGCGCATATTTACGCTGGCCGCAAGGGGCGCTCCCATTGATTTTCATGCACATATGCAAATGAGGGAGATATGCCAATTCACAAACTTACTTGCGCCCGGCGCATAATATACGCGGTTTGCGTAAGGCATACGTCCGGCATAAAGTTATTCCACATATAGGAGGTGCAACTCATGCAAAGGTATGGACCAGGGAACACAAGCCGTTTACGTAGTACGTGAATAGAGCTGGGCATAGGTTACGTTCACGTTGTAGGCAGTGACCCGGGTATCTTAGGGAGTAGTTCAGACGTGATTCTGCGCATGCGCACTGGGTTGCGTCCACAGGACGGCGCATCCGCCGTACGTTATTCGTAGCTTTATGGCGCTCAGTCCATCATTTACATGGGGTCATGCCTCATTAGCATGGCTCACGCCCACTTTCACCTACGCTGGCTTACACCGAGGAACCCCAGCGTAGATTTGGGGGCGAGTGCTTTGTGAATCCAGTGCTTGCACCTGTGCGCTGCGTCGGCGTAGCGTATATTAGATATGCTACGCCCGCATAAATATGCGCCGATGTATGTGAATCCGGGCCATAGTGTATACAAAATAGGGGATAGTTTAATAGCATTTTTATAAATATTTTTTCTACTAGTAATGGCGGCGATCTGTGATTTTTATCATGACTGTGACATTATGGCGGACACATCGGACACCTTTGACACATTTTTGGGACCATTTAAATTTTTACAACAATCAGTGCTATAAAAATGCACTGGTTACTGTGAAAATTACACTGGCAGTGAAGGGGTTAACCACTAGGTGGCGCTGTAGGAGTTAAGTGTTCCCTAAGGCGTGATTCTTACTGTAGGGGGCGTGGCTTGCTGTGACACGTCACTGATCGTGTTCCCGATGACAGGGAACACGATCAGTGACAGTGTCACTAGGCAGAATGGGGAGATGTTGTGTTTACACTAAGGCCGCGTACACACGGGCAAACATGTACGATGAAACCGGTCCGCTGGACCGTTTTCACCGTACATGTCTGCCCGGGGATTTCTGTACGATGGCTGTACTAACCATCGTACAAAAATGCGCGAGTAAACAATACGTGGGGCGTGTCCACGCCGTCGCCGCGACGATGACGCGGCGACGTGGGCGGGCCTGCCAGTTAAATGCTTCCACGCATGAGTCAAAGTCATTCGACGCATGCGAGGGATGGCGGGCGCTCGGACATGTACGGTAGGTCTGTACAGACGACCGAACATGTCCGAGCGGGCAGGATTCCAGCGGACTGTTTTAAAACACGTCCAGAAATATTTGCCCGAGCGTGCTGGAATCCTGCACGCTCGGGCCTACACACGACCGAACATGTCTGCTGAAACTGGTCCGCGGACCAGTTTCAGCAGACATGTTCGGTCGTCTGTACGGCCCATAACATCTCCCCGTTCTATCTCCCCAGGAGACAATCGCGGGTATGCCCGCGGCGATCGAGTCCGCGAGACCCGTGGGCGCACTCACGGAGATCGCGGCAGGCGCGCCCGCAACAATCGCTTCTTAAAGGGGACGTACAGGTACGTCCTTTTGCCTGCCCGTCTCATGCTGCAGGCGTATATCTGCGTGTCGCGGGCGGCAAGCGGTTAAATAGGTACCTTACTATTGCTAATTTTCTGTAGTTTTGGAGCACCTCTGTGGCACGGGGGGGCCGTAGTGCCACATGTGTGCAATCAATGGCCCCCACGGTGCGTGGGAATCCGGCAATTCTGTAGAAATCCTGCATTGCCTTCTGCCGCAGATGCTCATGGGTGGGTTTGATGATGTGGTAGGACATGTGTGTGAGGATTGCGGGGACAACCTGGTACACGCATCTGCTCATGGTGGATTGTGACATCCCAGACACGACTCCACTTGTAAGCTGAAAAGATTTTCTGGCGAGGAAATGCAATGTTGCCAGTACCTTGACCAGTGGCTGCACTGCATGTACGCGGTGTGTCTGGCTGGTGATGTCATCATGCAGGGTTGTGGCTAATTCCAGGATGGCATCAGGGCTGAATCTGAAGATGCGATACACCTCTGAATCCCCCATGCCAAAGACGTTCATGCGCGTGCGGTGTATCCTCTCCCGTGCCCTCCTCCGTGCCTGTGGACGCAGTAGTGCTATGACCATGGCTGCCCCTGGCATGTTGGCATACAGATGTGTTATCCTGCAAGTGGGGTTGCTCAGCTCGTCCGTAATGGTGCTGCTGCAGCTGCTCTCCAGCTGACATGTGCACGTCTGTTGCTGAGTTACACCAGCTTTTTGATGGACTATCTTTAGGCTGGACGTACAACTTGCGCGTAGCCTGCGTCGGGCGCACGTACATTCGTGAATCGCCGTATCTCCCTCATTTGCATATTTGAATAGCAAAACAATGGGAGCGCCAGATGCGTCCAGCGTAAATATGCGCCCACGATACGCCGGCGTAGGAAAGTTACGTCGGTCGGAAGCCTATTTTCAGGCGTATCTAGTTCTGTGGGTACGGCGCAGAGATACGACGGCGCATATTTACACTTACGCGGCGTATCTGTAGATACGTCGGCGTAAGTCTTTCTGAATCCGGCTAATAGTGTTTATTGCACTTATACACATTTTCATGTGCGCCGGCCATACGTACGTTTGTAATTCGCATATTCTACGCCGAAAACAACGGAAGCGCCCCTAGCGGCCAACGTAATATTGCACACAATTTTACGCCGCCGCATTCAAGTTACGTCAGCGTAGGAAGCCTATTTTTTGAGCGTATCTGCCTTTGAGAATCGGCGTAGCGATACGCCGGTGCAGATTTGAAATGCTACATGAATCTAGCCCTTTGTATACATTATTGTCCGAATATAAATAAACACTGTATTGTTGCCACAACAAGGAAATGGGGAAATTGGAATGATAAACACAAATGTATCAATAGACAACCTCTGACACTCAGTATCTATCATGAAAGGGGCGGGATGTTATTCTCTATCTTCTTCTATTACATCATAACTGCTACAAGGCAGCCAGCCACTTGCAAACCTTTCCTCTGATTGACAGGAGATCCCAGGAGTGTGTGCAGCAGCTGTGTGGCCTGCTTTGCCCTCTCTATAAATAATGCCCAAATGTCAGGGACTGCTAACTGGGTCACCACCCAGCCCTCCTCCCCCCTTGCCACCCTACTGCCCCTGGCACAAGCCATGCCTTTTTCATTGATGACCACACCAAGCACAGACAATAAAATAAATATATATATATCTATAAAAGAAGCTGCCATGCTTTCTGCCCAGACAGACAGAAGGGAGCTGCGCCTTCCCTCCCCCCATGCACAGCCCTCATTGGCTGGGCTGCTTTGTCTTAGGGGAGCGGAGTGCCCCCTCCCTTTGTGCGAGGCAGCTGCAGCACATTTGAATGTATAGAGGGGGGATTTGAAGGGACCATTTGCAATGGGCCATCTGTCTGGCAGGCAGCAGTAGTAGCAGCAGAGCAGAGAAGAGCAGAGCAGAGCCCAGCGCAGCCCGACCCCTCCGACCAGACAGACATCGGCAGAGCCCCCCAGCAAGCAGCGCCCACTCTGCCAGCATGGTGCTCGTACACGTCGGATACCTTGTGCTTCCAGTCTTCGGCTCTGTACGGAACCGAGGTACGGTGCTGGATGGAGGGGGGGATCTGGGGGGGTGATGATGGCTCTGCGATGAATGCCTTGCTGGTGTGATTGCTTGACACGAGAGGGAGGGGGCTGCTTTGTAATCTGCCACAACCTGGACGATTGCAATGGAATGGTTTGCAAATATATATATATATATATATATATATATATATATATATATATATATATATATATATATATATTTTATTATTATTATTATTATTATTATTATTATTATTATTTTGCAAACCATTTCATTGCAATTGTATTGCAATATATATATATATAAAATTGCGACTCATCATGACATATTACAAACCAAGCCTCGCTTCTATATTGCTCTCTCTCTCTATATATATGATGACTTGCAGTGGTGACTATAGCTCAGTGGAATGTGGATTCTGTAGATGATGATGTGCTGGGTTGCCATCTGTCCATACATTTATTAGCAGAGCAGCCTTCAGGAGAAGAAGCAATGCTATGTGTTATATATATATTGGTCTGTTGGTATTCCTTGCAGTGCTGATCTTTATATTCTACTCCTAGGCAGCCCTTTTCTATAGCTGGAGCAGGATCCTCCTTTTTTTTTATGCTTTGCCATACTGATTTTTTTTTTTTGTGCAATGACAGCATAACATGATATCATTCTATAGTGTCAGTATAATATAAACCTATCATTCTATAGATCCCCTCTTTTTTTATATCCTTTGCAATACTGACTTCTGCAATTTCAGAATAACATGATATCATTCTATAGTATCTATAGTATAACATAACCCTATCATTTTATAGTGTCAGTATAATATCACCCTATCATTCTCTAGTTCTTTTTTGACCCTTTGTAATACTGGGTATCTATAGTGTCAGTATAATGTAATCATATAATTCTATAGATCCCCCTTTCGTTTTTTTCTTTTTTTTTTTTTAAGATATTTTTATTCTTTTTTTTTTTTTTTATATCCTTTGCAATACTGACTTATGCAATTTCAGAATAACATGATATCATTCTATAGTGTCAGTATAATATCACTCTATCATTCTATAGATCTTTTTTTTTTGTTACCCTTTGTCATACTGGGTATCTATAGTGTCAGTATAATGTAATCATATCATTCTATAGATCCCCCTTTCTTTCTTTTTTATTTTTTTTAAGATATTTTTATTCTTTCTTTTCTTTTAATATCCTTTGCAATACTGACTTCTGCAATTTCAGAATAACATGATATCATTCTATAGTGTCAGTATAACATAACCCTATTATTCTATAGATCTTTTTTTTTTACCCTTTGTCATACTGGGTATCTATAGTGTCAGTATAATGTAATCATATCATTCTATAGATCCCCCTTTCTTTCTTTTTTCTTTTTTTTTTATATCCTTTGCAATACTGACTTCTGCATTTTCCGAATAGCATGATATCATTCTATAGTGTCAGTAGAATATCACCCTATCATTCTATAGATCCCCCCTTTCTTGTTTTCTTTTTTTTATATCCTTTACAATACTGACTTCTGCATTTTCCGAATAGCATGATATCATTCTATAGTGTCAGTATAATATCACCCTATCATTCTATAGATCTTATTTTTTTTTATCTTTTTGCCATACTGACTATCTATGGTGTCAGTATAATATAATCATTTTATTCAATATATCATATAATAATCATTTACCCTACTGACTGCCTACATGGTCAGTATAACATAATCCAAAAACCTTTTATTTTTTTTATTTTATTTTAGCTTTTGCCACATTGACCTTTTACAGTGTCAGTATAACCTAGACCTATTTTTCTATAGATTCTATTTTTACTAATTTCCCTAATGACTTTTTTTTTTTTTTTACTGTGTCAGGGTAACATAGCATATGATTCTATAAAGCTTGTTTTTATGCTTTGCTATACTGAATTTCTACAATGTCAGTATATTATAGCCTTATTTTATAGATCTATTTGTATGCTTTCTATACTGATTTTTTATTAAGTCAGTATTATTCTGTAAACTGTATATTTATGCCTGGCCACACTGACTTTCTACAGTGTCAGTATATTATAGCTTTATCTTATAGATCTATTTGTATGCTTTGTTATACTGAGGCCCCGTACACACGACCGTTTTTTTCGACAGAATCCAGCAAGAAACTCGATGGGAGACGTATTCTGCCGAGAAAACCGGTCGTGTGTACACTTTTCGCCGAGAAACCCGTCGGGAAACTCGTCGAGCCAAATAGAGAGCATGTTCTCTATTTCCTCGTTGGGCAATGGGAAAAATTTGGCTCGACGAGTTTTCTGACAGCCGAACAAGGAACTCGACGAGCAAAACGATGTGTTTTGCCCGTCGAGTTTCTCGGTCGTGTGTACGGGGCCCGACTCTCTACTAAGCCAGTATCATTCTGTAAAGCTCATTTTTATGCTTGGCCATACTGATTCTACTCTCTCCGGATTGTTCCATAAATCAAATTTTTATTCTTGGCCATAGTGACTCTACTATGTCAGGATTGTTCCATAAATCTAATTTTTATTTTTGGCCATTCTGACGTCAGGATCTCGCTATAAATTTTTTTTTTTTTTGCCCCACTGACTTTCTACAGTTTCTGTAAATCATAGTCTTATTTTAATGATTGAATTCTTTATACTAGCCAGACAGACTCCCTACTATGTCAGTGTCATTCTATAAATCAAATTTTATCCTAGAAGTATCATCCTAGAGATCTCATTTATTACCCTATGGCCATACTGACTCTCTTTTATGTCAGTGTCATTCTATAAATCTAATTTTTATCATTTTGCTATACTGATTTTCTACAATGTCAGTATAAATATAATTATCCTATAAATCTATTTTTTTCATTCTTTGCCATGCTGACTTTCTACAGTGTCAGAATATCCTAGCTCTACCATCCTATAGATCCCATTTCTGACCCCATGGCCA
Organism: Rana temporaria; assembly: GCF_905171775.1. NCBI lineage: Eukaryota > Metazoa > Chordata > Amphibia > Anura > Ranidae > Rana > Rana temporaria. The sequence continues at coordinate 36,050,983 of NC_053489.1, read as the reverse complement.
TGCTGACTCTCTGCTTTGTCAGTCATTATCCTTCTATAAATCTAATTTTCTGTCCTTTGTCATACTGATTTTCTACAGTGTCAGTATAACCTAGAATTATCCTATACATCTCATTTTTACCCCTTGCCATGCTGACTTTCTACAGTGTCATATTATAGATCCAATGTCTGACCCTATGGCCATGCTGACTCTCTGCTATGTGAGTCAGTGTCATTCTATAAATCAGATTTTTATCCTTTTGCCATACTGATTTTCTACAATGTCAGTATAAATAGAATTATCCTATAAATCTATTTTTTACCCTTTGCCATGCTGACTTACTACAGTATAACCTAGCTCCACCATCCCATAGATCCCATTTCTGACCCTATGGCCAATGCTGACTTCCTGCTCTGTCAGTATACCCGTTGTCATGCCATTGTATGGCTCTGCCTATATTGTGAGTGTGCCCAGCAGTCGACCGCCCAGTCATTTACGAACAAGTCCCAAAAAAAAAAAAAAAAATTTTAGACCGAGGCTGTGCGTGAAAAGAAAACGCCTGTCATTGTCCTAATCACATGCTAACCGTGAACGTGGTCTTTGGTGGTCACCTCCTAGTTTTTTTTTAATAGGACAAGCATGATGCCAGCCTGCCAGGGGCATTGCTTCCGTCACACACAATGGCGAAGAGCTGATACATCGTATCGGTGTAATTGGCACAGTGTCAGCAGTCCTGCATTACATTAAAATGGCCTGCCAACCCAAAATTAAAATTTTCATTCTATGGAAACGTTATGGACGGCTTTGAAGTGCTTTGAAGTGCCATCCATAACGTTTCCATAGGAATTTTTTTTTTTAAATAAAAAAATTTTGGGGTTGGCAGGCCATTTTAATGTAATGCAGATCAGATCCATGTATGTCAATCAGCCCCCAGTTCCTCCCCAATCTTAGCCTGCTGTTCCATCAGCAGCCAGCATTCCCTTGCAGATGGGGGCTGCTGCAAACAAAGGGTTAAGCGATCACAAAGGAGGAGGAGGAAGGGGGGGCCGGTGACATTCTTACATGGGGGGGTTGTTATGATCCATCATATGTTTTTAGTATTTTAGCTTTTGGAAAAGCCTAGCGCATACACTAAACCGCTGACATTTGTAGGCATTGCACACTTGTATATTTATTTATTATTATTATTATTATTTTATTATTATTATTATTATTATAATACAAGATTTATTTAGCAATCAGTAGCATTAGACCCTGGGAGGAATTTTAAATCTCTTGTTTGCCATGCTGCTGTTAGCTGTCAAAGAACCTAAAAAAAGGAGATTAGATAAGGACCAGATGGATGTGGACCCATTAGAAGTAGGAATGTTCTGCATCTGGCTGGGGGTGTTGGTGGTGGTGGGGTTTGCATGGTTGTGCGTGTGTGTGTCCTGTCTCTCTCTATATTCTGCTCCTATGATCTGACACTTGACTAGATCTCCTCCACACAGTAATGTGAGTAAGCTTACCCTTCCTTTTCTGATGAGGCCAAAGAATCACAGCTTCTCTATGATCCCTTGGCCTCTACAGATAGCGGAACACCAGCTAATGCAATGAAAAAAAAAAAAAAAAAAAATTATAAAATGGCATCTATTTAAAAAAAAAAAAAAAAAATGTCTATCTTGACGATGAGATATTACATTTTGCATTTATCAATTGTTTTTTTTTTCCTCCATTGTGTAGCACAGTGAGTGACCCAACATGCTGCTCTGTGGTGTGACTCCCCTCTGCATTTACCTGTACTGTGACATCCCCTCTTAACCATTTCCTGTTTCCATCTGAAGAAAACATTGGTCTTTTATTTTTAAGCTGCGGTATCCCCTTCTGTCATGGCTGCTTGTCCTTTTTATTTCTTTGTTTCTGGGGAGTGGGGGCAAAAAAAAAAAAAATGGTTTACTTTTGCCGTTAACCCCTTGTGTTTGCATGCAGATGCAATTAAGCCCTCCTTTTCTATGCTTCGATGATGCCATCTGGTCACCGTCTCATGATTACAAATCACTAGGATGGTATTTGTAATTTAGAAACATGTTTTTTTTTTTTTTTATTTCTTCTTGTTCTGTTTTTTTTCTCCTCTGCAACTGCATCATCACCTTTCACTAATAAGCACTAATATTTTGCCAATAAGCCAATGCTTTGCCGTACCCAGAATCCCAAATAGTTAAAATTTTCGACATATGTTAGCCAAATCTTGGGTATGTATCAATTATTAAATAATAAAAAAATCAAAAATAAATCACATACCCTTCTAAAAGGGTAGCCCTGCCACAAGAGGATACTAACGCTTGAAAAAAAAAAATGAAATTTAAAAAAAATCATATTTTTTTCTTGTTAAAAAAAAAAAAAAACTGTAGAGAATGTAACCCTGAATCTATTTTTCTTTGTAGTCTCATTGTAGTAACATAGATAGAGCTGTAGATTTTAAAAGCCATTTTCTGTATCTTCATCTTGTTTAGCTAAGTACATTGCACTGTAAATTCCTGTTAAGTGGATTCCATTTGCTCCTGGGGAGGCAAGGCCTCAATTTGACCTTTTTTTTTTATTTTCTTCCCCCCCCCCCTTTAACAGCACAAAATAATTATTTAAAATAAAGGGGGGAAAAGCAGTATAAAAATAATTAAAAATAAAAATATCGGTTGATTGGTTTCCAGTTGGCCTTTTACTTTTCCCGTCTTCCTCCATATCATTTGCAATAACGACGGGAAGTGATAAACATGTGAGAGCCCGAAGCGACTCCATGTTGTTTCCAGATTCCATTGTTCTGGAAGTGCTGTTACCGCTTAAAAAAATAAATAAAAAAAATAAAAATTATTCCAGTTTTATAGTAAATGGATGTCCATTTAACAGGGATACTTCTTTTTTTTCTGCTGTGCTATAAAGACGACTTACTTCCTGTTCTTATTTTCGTGGGTAATGTTCTGTATCAGAAATCCTTTTGGTCGTGGACCTTCCACCTTTTTTATTCATGTACTAAGACTTTAAGCATGTTCTTGTATTTTTTGACATTACCTAGTTTTTTTTTTCTCTGATTGTAAAATTCTCTCTCTCTCTATAGAGACGTACCCTGCTATAATGTAATGTGCTCTAGCCTATACATCTTACTCATTGTATGCTGCTTTTGTTTCGTTCTGTTCCGCCCCTCCGAAGCATGGTAGGCTTGCCTCTTTTTTGTATTGTGTGCATGATGACATTGTTACACACAGTTTCACTAATACTAATATATATAAAAAAAAAAAAATCTTTCAATAAAGAAACTAGTTTTCCTCTATTAACCTAGTCTGCCTTTTTCTATTGCTGTTCTCCCATTTATTGTTGTTATTCCTTTATTTTCTATTAGACTCTATTCCCTCATGCTGTATCACTATTTCCTTTATTTTTTTATTTTTATTTCTGTGAGTTCAGAGTGAATGCTTTCGTAATCCCAGGTCCCGCTTTCATTACTCCAGACCCTAGCTTAATATTATAATACAGGATTCATATAGCGCCAACAGTTTGCGCAGCGCTTTACAAAATAAAGGGAGACAATACAGATACAATATAAACGCAAAACAAGAGCATTAGGAGGGTCCTGCTTGTGTGAGCTTACAATCCAAAAGATTTGGCACATGGTGTTAACAAAGTGAGTAGCTGGTTAGAGTTTGAGTTTTAAATAAATGCGTTATAAGGTGTATTTTAATGATACAAGAGGTTTCATTGTGCAAAGAATACTAAACCCTTAAAGGGTCAGTTCACCCTTTCCTGAAAAGATTTAAAGGTGAACTAACACCGTGCCGCCTCCCCACCACCTAGGTCCCTGCTATACTTACCTCCATAGGTGATGAGCTGTCAGTACCTACGCAGTCGGTGAAGTGGTCCAGGGCTTCGAAATTTCCATCTTTTTCCATCTCCTTATTGTAGTGCTTCTGGACAGATCAGAGAAATTCTGATTTGCCGGGACAGAGCATCATTCTGATCCATCCTGGAAGTGCTGCAGAAAGAAGAGGGACAGATCAGGGCACTTTTATATTGGTCAGCACCGGCACAGAGCATCGCCCTGATCCGTCCTGAAGGTGCTGCAGAAAGAAGAGGGACAGATCAGAGCATTTCTGATTGGTCAGCATGGGCACAGAGCAAACGCAATGATGCTCTGTGCCGGCGCTGACCAATCAGAAATGCTCTGATCTGTCTCTTTTCTTTCCGCAGCACTTCCAGGCACAGGGCATCGCACTGATCCATCCTGGAAGTGTTTCAGAAAGACGAGTGACAGATCAGAGCATTTCTGATTGGTCAGTGCTGGCACAGAGAACCACACTGATCTGTCCTGGAAGTGCTGCAGAAAGAAGAGGGACAGATCAGAGCATTTCTGATTGGTCAGCATGGGCACAGAGCATCGCAATGATGCTCTGTGCCGGCGCTGACCAATCAGAAATGCTCTGATCTGTCCCTTTTCTTTCTGCAGCACTTCCAGGCACAGAGCATTGCATTGATCCATCCTGGAAGTGTTTCAGAAAGACGAGTGACAGATTAGAGCATTTCTGATTGGTCAGTGCTGGCACAGAGAACCACACTGATCTGTCCTGGAAGTGCTGCAGAAAGAAGAGGGACAGATCAGAGCATTTCTGATTGGTCAGTGCCGGCTCAGAGCATTGCACTGATCCGTCCTGGAAGTGCTGCAGAATGAAGAGGGACAGGTCAGAGCATTTCTGATTGGTCAGTGCCAGCACAGAGCATTGCACTGATCTGTTCTGGAAGTTCTGCAGAAAGAAGAGGGAGAAGAGTACGAATTTTAGATCCCCAAACCACTGCACTGGCTGCATGGGCACTGACAGCTCATTACCCACGAAGGAAAGTACAGCAGGGACCAGTTGGATGTGGAGGGGTAACAATATTAGTTCACCTTTTATTTTTTTTCTGAAAAGGTGAACTTACACTTTAAAGGACAGTCAACTTTTAACCTAAACTGACCATACACTGCTTACATTACAAACCATGGGCTCGACAAACTCTGAACAAAAGCTTGAAGGAGCAGGGTGGAGAACAGTCTTCAGAACGGTGATTACACCCTTAATGGACATTGGTCAACCAGCAGGCCCCTTAAAAGCTAGGCGAAATGCCTGGATTTACGAATGCTAGATACACTCTGCATCCAGGCTTTTATAAATGCAGTGGCAGAATAGGTGGAAAAGTCTTTTTGATTGCTTGTTATGGCACCACATAAGGAATTCTGCCCATGCTGTGGGACTCATTCTTGAAGGCTTTCTGAGAATTCTCTGGGTCTTAGTTTTTAATGCACCGGAGAGAGAACTGCTATGTCATTGGTGGCTATATGAAGCTCAGACATTGTATCCATGTGGTCCTAGTATCCATAGTGCATTACAGGGCTGCCATTCTAAGGTAGGCAATTTGAGACGATGTACAAGGAAATAAATCCTGGTTAAATTTAGCATTTCCTACTCGGTTTTGAATCCCAACCAGGGCATTATCCACATGCAGTTTGCCTGCCCTACCTGTGCTTACAAGGCATTCCTCCATCACTCAAATTTACTTCCACACGCCAAAGACATGCTTTTGGGTAATTGGCTCCTGTCTAAAATTGGCCCTAGTACGATGTTCTACTTAGTGTGCCCAAGATGGCAGCCTCGCCCACTATCCGCCCCAACACCAATTTGATAGGCACTTTAGAAATATTAATTCATTAAAATGTAGTTGTCTCAGTGGTGTTATTGGTTCCTAGCCTGTTAAAAAGGGTACATTCTAATGAATTTTAGTAATTCTTACTAAATGGATTCAATAACCACTATGGCAGCCGCTATCAAACCCTTGAAGATGCCAAAATTAAGGCCCCAGGACCTCGATTAATTTAACTTCAGAACATGAAAATGTAATTGTAGGACATCTGTTAAAAAAAGGTAGAAATTTTAAGAGCCCAAGGCAACATATATCATTGGGGTAAAGCAAAGTCACTAGTTCTTAAAGCTCTGGCAAGGCTACTTTGTCATTATTTTTAACCTAGGTCACAAATTTAATGGTCCTGTGTCCTGTCCAGAATAAATAAGGCCACAGTGGGTATAAATGTATCATTAAACCAGTATCCAGGCCAATATAAAACAGCCATTGTGACTGCTGCCACGAGGGAACATTGACATCACTGAGAAAATGTCACTGCTTTCTGCAGTTATTGATGGCTTATCTTAATGAGGGCTGCACTGAAAGTAATGCAAAAGTGGCCATAACCTACTTATTAACTTCCATAGGTTGTTCAAATTTCACATGCTGGTAGAATTATGCCACGTACACACGATCGGTCAAACCGATGAGAACGGTCTGATGGACCATTTTCATCGGACCAAACCGATCGTGTGTGGGCCCCATCGGTTAATTATCCATAGGTTAAAAAAAAGCAATCTTGTTTTAAATTTAACCGATGGATACCTAACCGATAGAAAAAAAACGATCGTTTAAAAATCCATGCATGCTCAGAATCAAGTCGAGGCATGCTTGGAAGCATTGAACTTTGTTTTTTTCAGCATGTCGTTGTGTTTTACGTCACCGCATTCTGATACGATCGGTTTAACCGATCAAAATGGTCCATCAGACCGTTTTCATTGGATGGACCGATCGTGTGTACAGGGCATCTCTCTCTATAGCAACTCTTCTCCTCCTTTTCCTTCTCCTTCTCCTCCTTCCATTTCTTCTCCTATTCCTTTGTCTCCTTCTTCTCCTCCTTCTCCTTCTTACCCTTCTCCTTCTTATCCTTCTCCTTCTTACCCTTCTCCTTCTTATCCTTCTCCTTCTTCTCCTTCTTCTCCTTCTTCTCCTTCTTCTACTTCTCCTTCTTCTTCTTCTCCTTCTCCTCCTTCTTCTTATCCTTCTTCTTCTCCGTCTTCTCCTTCTTCTTCTCCTTCTTCTCCTTCTTCTTCTCCTTCTTCTTCTGCTTCTTCTTCTTCTCCTCTTCCTTCTTCTCCTTCTCCTCCTTCTTCTACTTCTCCTTCTTCTCCTTCTCCTTCTCCTCCTTCTCCTTCTTACCCTTTGCCTTCTTCTCCTCCTTCTTCTCCTCCCCCTTCTTCTACTTCTTCTCCTTATCCTTCTTCTTCTCCTTATCCTTCTCCTCCTCCTTCTTATCCTTCTCCTTCTTCTTCTCCTCCTCCTCCTTCTACTTCTCCTCTTCCTCTTCCTTCTCCTTTTCTCATTCTCCTCCTTCTCCTTCTTATCCTTCTCCTCCTCCTCCTCCTCCTCCTCATCCTCCTTCTTCTTCTTCTCCTCCTCCTCCTCCTCCTCCTTATTCTTCTTCTTCTCCTCCTCCTCCTCCTTCTTCTTCTTCTTCTTCTTTTCCTTCTCCGTCTCCTCCTTCTTCTCCTCCTCCTCCTCCTCCTCCTTCTTCTTCTCCTTCTTCTTCTTCTTCTTTTCCTTCTCCTCCTTCTCCTTCTCCTCCTTCTCCTTCTCCTCCTTCTTCTTCTCTTTCTCCTCCTCCTTTTTCTTCTTCTCCTTCTATTTCTTCGCAGGTAAATAATGGATTCCAAGCACAAGCAACGTGCTGTCAATGAGTTATTGATGAAGGAGGGGTGCAGGCTGTCTCACATCTACAGAAGGCTACAGAATGTTTACGGAGATGACATCAAGAACAATGTTTTGTCATTGGTGACTTTTGTCCATTTTGTTATCTCTGTAAACATTCTGTAGCCTTCTGCGTATGTTGGACAGCCTGCACCCCTCCATCGTCAAGAACTCAATGACAACATGCTGCTTCTGCTTGGAATCCGTTTTTCACCTGGAATGAAAAAAAAAAGAAGAATTACTATAGAGCAGGGGTCTCCAAAATTAATAAACAAAGGGTCAGTTTACTATACTTTCGGTTTTAGCGGGGCCAGTGGGAGAAGAAAATGTCAGTGGGAATAAACATTGCCCCATCATTGGTAGAATTTGAGAGGGGAATAGCGCCCCATTATTGGTATCAGTGGGAGGAATAATGCCCCATTCATTGGTATTAATGGGAGGAATAGTGCCCCATCATTGGTATCAATGGGAGGAATAGTGCCCCATTGTTGGGAGGAATAGTGCCCAATTACTGGTATTAATGGGAGGAATAGTGTCCCAATCATTGGTCTCAATGGAAGGAATAGTGTCCCATCACTGGTATCAATGGGAGAAATAGTGTCCTATGATTGGTATCAGTGGAAGGAATAGTGTCCCATCACTGTTATCAATGGGAGGAATAGTGCCCAATTACTGGTATTAATGGGAGGAATAGTGTCCCAATCATTGGTCTCAATGGGAGGAATGGTGTCCCATCATTGGTATCAGTGAAAGGAATAGTGTCCCATCACTGGTTTCAGTGGGAGAATAGTGGTCCATCATCTGTATCAACAATAGGAGGGATAGTGTCCTATCATTGATATCAATGGGAGGAATAGTGTCTCATCATTGATATCAATGGGAGGAATAGTGTCTCATCATTGATATCAATGGGAGGAATAGTGTCTCATCATTGATATCAATGGGAGGAATAGTGTCTCATCATTGATATCAATGGGAGGAATAGTGTCTCATCATTGATATCAATGGGAGGAATAGTGTCTCATCATTGATATCAATGGGAGGAATAGTGTCCCATCATTGATATCAATGGGAGGAATAGCGTCCCATCATTGATATCAATGGGAGGAATAGCGTCTCATCATTCGTGTCAGTGGGAGAATAGTGGTCCATCATTGGTATCAACAATAAGAGAAATAGTACCCCATCAATGGTAGGAATGGTGCCCTATTGTTGGTGTCAGTTGCAGAAACTATGCCCCACTGTTGCGGGGGGGGGGGATAACTCCCCCAAACGCCAGGTAAAATCAAGAAAAGGGACTTATATGGCTCCCAGGCTGCAGTTTGGAGACCACTGCTATAGAGGAAGGATTACTCTACCAACATGTGTAATTTAAATGGCCTATGTAAGTCGATATATATATATATATATATATATATATATATATATATATATATATATATATATACACTGTATATGACTCTAGTCACAAAAGGGCTTATGCATACAAGTAATGCTAGCAAAAACATTCTTGTTGCCCATATCAACCAGTCCGGACTCTTGTTTTAAGTCAAAGAGTAGAGAACCTATAACAGGTTTGCCACATACTTGGCATTCTTTTTCTAAGTTTTAAAAGAGCCTGCATTTTACGGGACCTTAAAACAAGGACCTGAACACTGCTTTTTAGATTAGTCAGCTGTAATAAGGTGTATTTGTATATCTGTGCAAGAAAAAAATTATAAATAATAAAAAAAAAAGAGTAATAATCATGGTCATAGCATGATTTCGATCCCGCGTGTCAATTCCGACTTCGGGGGGCGATTTTCAGAGTCATCTGTGTGGGTTTCTGCACAAATGTCAATGGAAATCACACCCCAAATCACCAAAAGTAGTATAAAAACAACTTTTGGGAATTGGTGCGGCACCGCAAATGCGGGGCGTTGCCTCAATTCGGACGCTGCCATTGCCGCTGATTTGGCATGCGATTTGACATGCCAAATCGCAATCAACGTGAACCAGGGCTGAAAGTCAATTTTTTCAGATAGCATGTTACAAATAAAAGTATCTTTTTTTTTTCCATCCCTATAAAAAGAAATAGCAGGTATAGAATGTAATATAGTTTTTAGAATCTCCTGTATTTCTTTGTATCTTCACACAACGTGGAGGAAGTGATCTAGAACAGAGGTCTTTAAATCAGAGACAATCTGCAGAATCAGGCACTATAAGTGAGGCCATAGATGGATTATAACTTCTCTGTAACTGGAATTTGCAGACTGCAACGTCCCCCCCCACCCCTCCTTGGGTGTAAACCGCATACAGCTGCCCCCCCTGCTCTTTCCATTCTAATCTGGATTTGTAGGCTAAGCCCTTTGCTGCGACATATGCAGACGCGCACACACACGCACACACATATACACATACATGCACAGACACATACATGCACAGACACACACATGCTCACATAGACACATACATGCACACGTGTCAGTTAAGCAGGATGCTCTTCGCCTTGCATGAATGGAAGCATGCATGTGTTACAAGGCTGCTCTCATTTCAAATGTGATTTCTTTATATATCTCACAAACTTTTTTTATCCTCGCTTCCATTAAACAACCCCCCCCCCCCAAAAAAAAAAAAAAAACAGTGATAATTTCAAAATGGCAAACAGGGAAGGTGTCGAGGTATCACGTGACATCCTCCAAAATGGTAATGCAACAAGATCTCCTACTGTGTGGATTAACGAGTGTCGCATAATTTTCTTTTTGCCTATGACATGCACCTTTCAAGGGTAAAGCAAGGTCACACTGACCACAGTGTCTGCTCATTTCCCAGGGATCATTCCAGGGATATATTTTAAATGAAGCATTGATGATGAGGACTGTAGCAACTGTATGATCATTTGTTTTTGTTTTTTTGTTTTCTGTGCTGCTCTAGGAAGATGGCAGTTATAAACTGTTTTGTTGCGTTTTTTGGAAACACCTCCATTTCCTTTTAACCTTTACATGCCTCCTGGCCCTTTAAGAGATTTATGGTGGGGCGGGGCGGGACCTAAGAGCACGTGACCACCGTGATTGGCTGTCACGGGTGAGGATGGGTAAAATTGTCCCTTTTTTTCTGAACTGCCAGACCAGCTTTAAAATGCAGCCCTTTGAGCGGATGGAGGAAAGAAAGGGCTGCAGATAAACAGGTACAACTTTTGAAGATTTGTTTAGTCTCTGTGTATCGCCTGAGGCCGGTCATGTAACGGAACCCCAAATGGGACAGGGGTTAAAGCCATTTATGATATTCCATTCCCGAACCTAAGACATCTATCGACACTCCACAGTCAGGCAAACGAACCCCAATAAACGAGACACACAGCTCTGTTTGAGGTTCCACACGAATAGACCCTTTATTGAGAAAATCAGGCTCTTATATACAGTTCGGAGACTGCAGTCCAAATGAACAATGACCCAACTCCACCCACAGCATCATACGATGGTTCCTAACGAGCCCCCCCCCCCATACACATCTTTTAGTAGACATTCTGTCTCCGGGCTCCTGACCTAATTTACATGAGCTAATTAACTACAGCTGATAATTCATACACCTAACCTTTAGGCTGTCTGTTAACTCACAATACACATTTATCACAGGACTCCTTCACACAATACAGGGTCAATTAGCACAAGCCACAATGACAGATCCTTAGAAGTTAGTCTGGATTCAATACACATTTCACAGTAGCAGACTTAATTACCACAATAGACAATAGAATGCAATCACAGCAAGCTTTATAGTACACTACATCCAACACACAATATATATACAATCTATATACCGCATTAAATCTGACTAGCACAGATCATAGTGGGGTTCTCATTCACCCTGTGCCCCTATTAGAGACACAGGGTGATCTACACATAAGAGGCATCAGGGAGCTTCTGGGTCCCACGGGCCCTTCTGTTACAGGTTACTTCACGGGGTATACAGTACGTACAGGTTTACAACCACTTTAACCCAATGGTGCCGCTCTGGCCGCCCTCGGTGCCTGGGCCTTGGCGCTGAGGGGGCGCATATTTGCAGTCCAAAGAGCTGTGCCGAGAGCGACACAGTTACTGGTGTTCTATTGAATAGTGCCCTGTGTCAAAAAGTGCCTGCGCAGTACGGAAGGCCACTTCAGCTGACTTCCTGATCAGCTGGCGCAACGTCACCATAGCGTATACCAAAGGAGGCATTTTTCAACGGGAGATAGCATTTGATGGGTCTTCCTCCGCTGTTGGCATAGCTTTCAAATCTGCCCATCAAATGCGATTTCCTATCGAAAAATGCCTCCTACTATGTGCCCACGCGCTATGGTGACGTTACGCTGGAGTGGCCTTCCGTACTGCGCGTGCACTTTTCAACGGAGGGCACTATGCGGTAGAACACCGGTAACCATGTCGCTCTCGCCACAACTGTTTAGACTGCAATTCACGCAAATATGCGGCCCCTCTGTGCAAAGGCCCAGGCGCCAAGATACACTTTTTGACAGAGAGCACTATTCGATAGAACACCGGTAACCGTGTCGCTCTCGGCACAGCTGTTTGGACTGCAATTCACGCCAATATGCGGCCCAGGCACCCAAGAGGCCGAAAATTTGCGTGCAGCCAGCAACCAAGGGGTTAAAGTGGTTGTAAACCTGTACATACTGTATATCCAGTGAAGGAGATATGCAGAGATTAAACAAATCTTCATAAGTTGTACCTGTTTATTTTCAGACCTTTCCTCTCTACATCCGTTCAAAGTGCTGAATTTTAAAGCTGGTCTGGGAATTCAGAAAAAAAGGTTACACTCTGCGGAGCTCAGTGAGAAGAGCTCTGACAGCTGAGGCTGGTGGTTCCTTCCCCTGTCACTATTTTTCTCTTGGTGTCAGGGAAAAATTGTCAGAGGTGATGCTGAAAGTAAAGGAAGGAAGCAGCAGACAGAAATGATGCTTGAGTACTCTTAATTGAGTACATACACACTGTAGAGGGATGTGCTTTGTTCATATTTCATATCTGAGGGTTACAGCCACTTTAAAGACAACTGGTCACCAATCAGCATCTGCAATAATCTGAATTCTAATTCTTACATTTTTATAATCGTGTTGTTTCTTTTTTTCATAATTTACTTGTATTCTCTCCTTGTCAGAGCAGAAGTGTCTGGTTCTAAGGCTGGCCTGTCTCCTACTTGAGCTCAGTGCTGATGACAGGCACTTCACAAAAGGTGTTGTTAGGATGACATAATGGAAAGTTAAATGCTTTGGTAATTGACAGTTCTACCTTCCTGCAGAATCCGGGACAGAGTGCCAGTTATCGGTCTTGAGCTCAGGCATAGACAGACCAGCCCACAGGAGTACCTTACAACATGACACTGAGCTGGCTTATCAGGGAGAGAATACAAGTGCACAGCAGCACACACACCTATCCCAAAGAGGTAAGGCTGCACTGTCATAACATCCTAAAATAGAAATAAAACGTAAAAAAAAAAATTGGATAGAGCAAAGGAGGGTTATAATGACCCCGGTCAGATTTTCTTTTTTTTTTGTGTCCCATTTTAGGGGTTTCCCTTCACTTCCAGTCCCATAGCCAAACAGGAAGTAAGAGGAAATCCCTGCAAATTAAGGGAATTGTCTTGGTCCCCATTGGAGGATTTCCCCCTATTTTATTTTTCTGGGGGCAACCCAAAATTTGGAATCTTTCTATTACTTTCACTTTCAATGATCATTGTAAACAAGACTAATAGAGAGGGAGAATCTCCCTAACAGGGGGTGTTCTGTCATTATCTCCAACCCATCAGAAACTCCAACCACGTCACTCCCGGTTTATTTAAAACCGTAATAATCTAAGATTTTGACAAATTGGTGGTTGGACACAACAGTGACAACCGAATAGAGTCCAGTACAGGAAGACTGAGCTGTTTTGACATTTACCCAATGCGGCACAGACAACAATAACAACTTTCAGGGGGTCTAATCCATCTCCACTCTGTCCAAAACTATAAAAAAATATATGTATACTTTATTATACTTTATAACTAAACGCACATTTTTTTTTTACGGTTTGGATAGGAGGGGAGAGGGATCAGAACACCTGTCGGGTTTCTATGGCTGTCTGTGCTCCTGTTCTGTCAAGTTCTCCAACCCGTCAGAAACTCCAACCGCGTAACTTCAGGTTTATTTAAAACAGAGGTCTCCGAACTTTTTAAACAAAGGGCCAGTTTATTATCCTTTAGACTTTAGGAGGGCCGGATTGTGGCCAGCAGGGGCAACAAAAATTTGGCATTGTTGGGAATAAATATGGCCTCGGGATTGGTGGTCAATAGGAGGGGTAGTGCCCCTATTAATAGGAGGAATAGTATCCCATCATTGGTATCAGTGGAAGAAAGAGTGCCCCATTGTTGCTGTCAGTTGGAGGAATAGTGCCTCATATCAGTGGAAGGAATAGTGCCCCAAGGGCTCGGATAGAAGCTAGAAAAGGGCCACATCTAGCCCTCGGGCCGCAGTTTGGAGACCCCTGATTTAAAACCAGCAGTAATTGGAGTTTCTGACGAATTGGTGGTTGGACACAACACTGGCAACCGAATAGAGTCCGGTGCAGGATATTATGAGCGGAGATTCTTACTCCGCTCCGATACTAGCCAACAAAATGGCCGCCTCCGAGGCAGCGACAACTTTGTCTTCGTTAAAATCTCAGATTACTAAGGTTTTAAATAAACCGGGAGTGACGTGGTTGGAGTTTCTGATGGGTTGGAGATATTGACAGAACACCCCCCGTTAGGGGGATTCTCCCTCTTTTTGTCCTGTTTACCGTTATCAGTGAAAGTAAAAGAAAATCACAAATTTTGGGTTGTCCCCCAGAAAAGTAATAGAGGGGAAATCTTCCAATGGGGACACTAGTTCTGGATTCCCTTAATTTGCAAGGATTTCCGCTCACTTCCTGTTTGGCTATGGGGCAGGAAGTAAAGGTGGATCTCCCCATTGGGCCAAAGAGGACAAAAATAAACCTTCTCTTACTCCAAAATTAAAAAAACAAATGCCTATAGTTATATTTTGTTTGGCTATGGGGCAGGAAGTAAAGGTGGCTCTCCCCATTGGGCCAAAGAGGGCAAAAATAAACCTTCTCTTACTCCAAAATGAAAAAAAAAATGCCTATAGTTATATTTTGTAACGGACGCTTTTAAGATTCTAAATCTTCATTCTTAAACATGTTCACATTATAGATTATGAGGGTTGTATTGTGATGAGTGGGGGCACAGCCTCAGCATAAGTATGCCCCCATAACTATAGAACACCCCTTCATGTCTAAGGTTGGCAGAAGGATCAGGTTTGAAAACCATGTCTAATCACCATCGTTCCCCCAAATGTAAGCTAGTCATGGGAGTTATGGATCTGCTCTAACCCACAATATGCACATAACCATATACACTCAATGTGACAGAGGTGCCTCCAAGAGGTCAGATGGTGCCTGCATGATGATCTCCTCACATAAGGTCCGTGACCAGGGCCGCCTTTAATGTTGATTGGACCCTGGGCAAAAAAAAATCTTGGGCCCCCCCCATGCAATTTTGCTCTCCACCTGCTCTGAGACATACAATAAATATCAGCTAGACTTAAAATCAGTTCACTGTATCAGATGAGGCAGTGATTGCGATTGGTTGCCAGAGGTTACAGCATATCATTACCACTTACTGACTGGTTGCTAGAGGTTACAGCTCACATTACCGCTCACTGATTAGTTGCTAGAGGTTACAGCATACATTATGGCTCACTGATTAGTTGCTAGAGGTTGCAGCACATTATTTCTTCTTATTGATTGGTTGCTAGAGATTACTGTACAGTAATACTGCTCACTGATTGGTTGCTAGAGGTTACAGCACATCATCTCTTCACTGCAGACCTTTATTTACGTATGAATGCCGCCGGCCTCAGCTATATACATATGAATCATGTCGCTATTTACATACGAATGCTCCTGTTATTTACATATGAATGAGAGTTATTTACATGTAAACACAGGGTCTGCAGGTGAGTCATCTGTACACAACAATAGGGCAGAGCTGGGCAGCATTAGTAGCAGCCCTTCACACTGAGATATCAGGACACAGCACAGCAGGACTAAAACTTCAAGTGACATGGGAATTTAAACTGGGATAGTTGTCAAGTATGAGGCAGCTGCTTTGGGCCGCACAACGATGACAGGGCCCCTTTTGCCCTGCCTTAAAGATGGCCCTGTCCATGACCAGCTATAGACCAGGCTTGTAAGAGTCACACTGGTCATCAAGGACCCAGCTGCTCGACATCCATCCAAAATGGTCTGCCCGTTTGATGTTGCATGCCAATGAAATTACATATCTGGTTGATAAACAGCTAAATGATCGATGGTCAACTCTACGAGGCTTGGTGTCCTATAAGGCTTGTGTGTCAAACTCAATTTCATTGCGGGGCCACATCAATGTTAGGAGGAGCTCTGTACTCCTCTCTGCTGCCATTTACTGAGATGGGGGGGTGGGGCAGAGACCAGCCTTTCCGCAGCTGCACAGAGAAGTGCAGGATTTGGAGGGGGGAGTTATATCCATCCTTTCTGCTGCTTGACTGCTGGGACAAGGTGGGTTGAAGGTAACATGAAATGTAATAGATGAAATGTAATAGAGTGGATTATAGGATTTTACAAGCATTTTAAACTAGGGCTTATTTTCGGGGTAGGGCTTATATTGCAGCCCCTCCTGGAAAATAACGCTAGGTCTTATTTTCGGGGTAGGTCTTACTTTCGGGAAAACACGGTACATGTGCTATAAGAGATGTGGGGGGAGTGGGCCATGAGTCAACCAATTGCATTTGGAGCAAATATGCAGGTTCATCGGGTCACGGACGGTAAGATACAGCCTGATTGGTAAAACTATTAAGGCGATACGTGTCAAAGTTGAACTCTAGGCAGAAATGTTATTACATGTACATGTAGAGAAACCAAGAATTCTGTTCTTCATGAAAAGCCTTCTGTCCACCTTAACATCATAGTTACACAGTAGGTGAGGTTGAAAAAAGACACAAGTCCATTAAGTCCAACCTGTGTGTGTGATTATATGTCAGTAATACATTGTATATCCCTGTATGTTGTGGTCGTTCAGGTGCTTATGTAATAGTTTCTTGAAACTATGGATGCCCCCCTCTGAGACCACCGCCTGTGGAAGGGAATTCCACATCCTTGTCGCTCTTACAGTAAAGAACCCTCTACGTAGTTTAAGGTTAAACCTTGTTTCTTCTAATTTATTTTAATGAGTGACCACGTGTCTTGTTAAACTCCCTTCCGCGAAAATGTTTTATCCCCATTGTGGGGTCACCAGTACGGTATTTGTAAATTGAAATCATATCCCCTCTCAAGCGTCTCTTCTCCAGAGAGAATAAGTTCAGTGCCCGCAACCTTTCCTCATAACTAATATCCTCCAGACCCTTTATTAGCTTTGTTGTCCTTCTCTGTACTCTCTCCAATTCCAGTACATCCTTCCTGAGGACTGGTGCGCAGAACTGGATGGCATACTCCAGGTGCGGCCGGACCAGAGTCTTGTAGAGCAGAAGAATTATCATTTTATCTCGGGAGTTGATCCCCTTTTTAATGCATGCCAATATTCTGTTTGCTTTGTTAGCATTCTTTTTATAAAACCGGTAGCCGCCATACTCTTTCTTCCCCCGGCCACCGGTCCTGTGTAGATCTTGTTACAGTGCGTGGTGATCCCACCCACATTAATACCTTCATTTCCCCTGGGAATAATAAAGTATTAAAGATTCTGAATCAGCTACAATTCCCAATGGATAATGGGAGTTGTAGTTTTCCGTAGTGACGTATCCACCTCCATTATACTTCCTCCAGGTTGCCCAGCCGGTGCTCTGTTCTTTCTGACTTGCAAGGATGATGTCACACATTTATTTATCCATCTGCTTAACAATGAGGTTGTGTTTTAACCAATTAGCTGATTTCTTATATACATACAGTGGAACCTCGGATTGCGAGCATAATCGATTCCAGGAGAACGCTCGTAATCCAATGTACTCGCATATCAAAACGAGTTTCTCCATTGAAGTCAAAGGAAACTAAAATAATTTGTTCTGTATTGACTTCAATGGCATTTTCTAAAAATACAGCGCTTGCGAAACGCTCGTTAACCGCGTTACTCTCAATCCGAGGTTCCCACTGTACATGTATGTGATGCCGCTTTAACAGATACATTTTGAATTGCATCCTGGACTTTTCAGCTTTAAAGTGGATGTAAAGCCACTCTCTTCCTTTCTAATCTACTGCCATAGTGCTGATCTATAAGGATATAGATGCCTCCTGCGTGTATCCTTACCTGTCACATGTCTCCCCTCTGTCTGTTATGAGACCTGAAAAACTGCAGATTCTGTGGGTGGGTCTGTTGTCTGGAGCTCGGTGGGTGGAGTCGTGATGCCAGTAGACTCCCCGCCCTCCTTTACACTCCCCTTGTCAACATGCATTTTTTCCTATGTACTCCTTACACTGAAGTCTGCTATGATCACTAACATCCAGTCAAAATCCAGAACGTTAACCACATGACTTCAGAAAAGGAGTGGGGGTGGGAATTAAAAAATATTGCTAGTGCATGAGATATGTAAATAACCTGTCACTCACAGCAAGGGGGCAGAACGGATTAAGGTTTTTCTCTGTAAGTCTGTTTTATTTCACTGAACAATAAAAGAGGATTGCTCAGAGTTGGATTAACTCTGTGTGGCAAGACTGGGCACAGATGATAGGAAATCTTATACTGTACATTGTGACATCAAAAAATAAATAAATACATTTGGGTTTACATCCACTTTAAAGTAGTATTAAGGTTAAACTAAACCCAAATCATAAAAATCTATCAATAAATGGTGTATCACATGCTGTTCATACTCACTCAATCACTATGAGATTCGTTTTCTGTATTCTGCAAAAAAACTGGGTGATCCTGCTCTCTATCTCCCCCTTCTGTCCATTTCCCCAATTCAGCTAGGGATTTTTGAAGCTGTGGTAGCAACTCTGCACATGCTCAGTTTTCACTAAGTTTCTTTGCTGAGCATTTCCTCCCTATCACATCTGAGCAGCCCATGTGACTATAAAATCATACATGTGGGCGTATACACAGTGGTAAATGACAACTCACTCCCTCCCTCCCTCCTCCTCCTCCATGCCCACTAACCAGCTAAACACAATGGGGGCGGGATATGTAGAATAATGAAGGCGTGACACAGTAGGGTGACCACATTTCCAAACTACCATTCAGGGACACTCTCCCTTTCCAAAAATCAGCTTGTGCTGTAACGAATCAAAGCACAGTGATTGGACACAAGAGGCTGGAATTTATGATTTCTCCAATCATAAGCAGGGGGCGGGATTGTGCTCCTAAGTTGCGGCGGCGTAGCGTGAATAGGCCGGCGTAAGCCCGCCTACTTCAAATGTGGAACAGGGGGGCGTGTTTTATGTAAATAACTTGTGACCCGACGTGATTGATGTTTTTCACGAACGGCGCATGCGCCGTCCGTGGAATATCCCAGTGTGCATTGCTCCAAAGTACGCCGCAAGGACGTATTGGTTTCGACGTGAACGTAAATGACGTCCAGCCCTATTCGCGAACGACTTACGCAAACGACATAACATTTTCAAAATTCGACGCGGGAACAACGTCCATACTTAACATTGCTACGCCGCATGTACGCCACCATATAGCAGGGGTAACTTTATGCTGGGAAAAGCCTAATGTAAACTGCGTATCTGTACTGCGTCGGCCGGGCGTACGTTCGTGAATTTGCGTATCTAGCTGATTTACATATTTCTAGGCGTAAATCAGCGTACACGCCCCTAGCGGCCAGCGTAAATATGCAGTTAAGATCCAACGGCGTAAGAGACTTACGCCGGTCGGATCTAATAGAAATCTATGCGTAACTGATTCTAAGAATCAGGCGCATAGATACGACCGCCCAGACTCAGAGATACGACAGCGTATCTGGAAATAATGGTGGCGATTTGTAGCGGGACTGGGACATTGCGGTGGACAAATCTGACACTGAGTGACACTTTTTTGGGGAGCAATGACACCAATACAGTGATCAGTGCTATAAAAATGCATTGATTACTGTATAAATGGCACTGGCAGGGAAAGAGTTAACACTAGGGGCCGATCAAAGGGTTAAAGCGGGAGTTCACCCATAAGAAACATTTTTAAAAAAATCCCCTTAGATGGATGCTCGTTTGGTCTAGGGGAATCGGCTAGTTGTTTTAAAATATGAGCCGTACTTACCGTTTTCGAGATGCATCTTCTCCGTCGCTTCCGGGTATGGGCTGCGGGACTGGGCGTTCCTTCTTGATTGACAGTCTTCCGAGAGGCTTCCGACGGTCGCATCCATCGCGTCACTAGTAGCCGAAAGAAAATCGTGACGCGATGTATGCGACCGTCGGAAGCCTTTCGGAAGACTGTCAATCAAAATAGGAACGCCCAGTCCCGCAGCCCATACCCGGAAGCGGCGGAGAAGATGCATCTCGTAAACGGTAAGTAATGCTCATATTTTAAAACAACTAGCCGATTCCCCTAGACAAAACGAGCAGGAATCTAAGGGGAAAATGTTTTATGTACGGGTGAACCCCCGCTTTAAATGTTCCCTAGGGAGGTGCTTCCTAACTGTGTGGGGCAGCTTAGCTGAATCACAAGATCTTTCTTTACCTTCCTGACAGATCTGCCGTTTACCTTGTTTACACAGCTAGACGGTGCATCCGTCTCTCCTGTGAGCGATCGGCGGGTGGCGGTAGCCGCCGGACCCACTGATTGGCTCCCGCTGCGATTGGACAACATCCCTTGTGATAGCAATAAGCATGACAGGTTCTCTTTATGGAGAGTCTTCTATGGTCTTCAAAGCATCCGATCAAACAGAGATCAGTTTTAAAATCCTTGTCACTTCTGGTTTCTGATATCACAGAGAGGAAGGAACATTGTCAGTCCCTCTCTTTCCATGCAGTGCACAAGATGTCGCCCGATGGGGCGAGACCCCCTTCTGCCACCTGTAGAAGTAAGTGATCGAGTGGCGAGACCCCCTTCTGCCACCTGTAGAAGTGATCAAGTTGCAAGACCCCCTTCTGCCACCTGTAGAAGTAAGTGATCAAGTGGCGAGACCCCCTTCTGCCACCTGTAGAAGTAAGTGATCGAGTGGCGAGACCCCCTTCTGCCACCTGTAGAAGTAAGTGATCGAGTGGCGAGACCCCCTTCTGCCACCTGTAGAAGTAAGTGATCGAGTGGCTGTATAGCATGACCCCACCCATCAAGGGACATGAAGACATGCTGAACTGAGCGGAACATTTGCTGGAGTGGTGGTGGTGCCCCAATAGGCATGGCTAGACCATCATTTTTATTATTTTCAAATAATTTATGAAAACAGTATAGAATATTATAAAACTTTTTAAATGTAGGCACACAGCTAAACACGCAATTTAGAATGCAACTACAATAATATATGTCTGTGAGCTGACTTTCCTTCCGCACTGATCCCGACATTCTGTTCCTCCAGATCGCTAATCTCGGCACTCCCAAACACAGGAGGTGGGAGGGCGGCACAGTGCAGCTGCTGCCAAGGCTGTTGGGTGGTTTATGGGCCAGCTGTCTTGTAATGAGCCCTGCCTGCTGTACTTTACCTATACATTGACTGCCCACTGAGCCATACATTGACTGCCCACTGAGCCAGTAATGACTAGGCCTTACTTACTTAACATCCTGGGAGTACTCCAGTCAGGCTTGTAATGAGTTCTGGCTGCGGTACCTTACCTATACACTGCCCACTGAGCCATACACTGACTGCCCACTGAGCCATACACTGACTGCCCACTGAGCCATACACTGACTGCCCACTGAGCCATGCATTGACTGCCCACTGAGCCAGTAATGACTAGGCCTTACTTACTTAACATCCTGGGAGTACTCCAGTCAGGCTTGTAATGAGTTCTGGCTGCGGTACCTTACCTATACACTGCCCACTGAGCCATACACTGACTGCCCACTGAGCCATACACTGACTGCCCACTGAGCCATACACTGACTGCCCACTGAGCCATATATTGGCTGCCCACTGAGCCATACACTGGCTGCCCACTGAGCCAGTGTAGGCCCCCCCCCCCCCTGCTCGCACACAGTGGTGAACACATACGCAGGTCACGCCCACATATGTATACGGTTCGCACCACACATGTGAGGCATCGCCACAAACGTCAGAGTGAGAGCAATAATTCTAGCACTAGACCTCCTCTGTTACTCTAAACTGGTAATCTGTAAAAAAGTTTAAAGTGTCGCCTATGGAGATTCGATTTCTACGTGGCGCCATTCCACAAGCGTGCACAATTTTAAAGCGTTAAATGTTAGGTCTCTCTTTTACTCGGCATCATCTTTTATATTTTACCAAAAAATTGGGTTATATATTGTTTTTTTTATCATTACATTTTATTTTCATGATAGTTTTTGGGAGAATCTATAGGTAAGGTCAGCTGCAAACGAACTGCAAGTCCCAGCATGCTCATCTGCTTGCGAGCTGCAGGTCGCCCTGTCCTGATTCATGACTCTCAAGAAGATTATTGATCTCAGAGATCCACTTGGTGGAACAATAAGTGTCACCCTGCCTGGCCTTGTGCTGCGGCCACCTGCCACCGGATCAATGGAGGCAAAAGGATTAGGTTTTTTGTGTCTTTTGTTCTCAGCCAGCTGAGCTGAGACTCCTTTGCCAAATCGTGGGAACTGACTAGCTGCAGACAGCGATTGTTGTCAGTCTGGTGTAGTCGGGATCAGATCAGGACAATATGCCATTTGCACATTTTTGGATTTGCATGACGATTTGCACGCAAAATTGTTCGATCTGCGCCA
This sequence comes from Rana temporaria, assembly GCF_905171775.1. NCBI lineage: Eukaryota > Metazoa > Chordata > Amphibia > Anura > Ranidae > Rana > Rana temporaria. The sequence goes on along the minus strand of NC_053489.1, from coordinate 36,028,567 downwards.
TATCACAGTCTTATCGTCGTGAATTGTACGATTCCTGCACAAATGTGCCAGCACATGTCCTGGCCAACCAAAAATTTGGTGAATCATCCATTACAGGACACCACAATTGAATTTTTTTTTTATCAGTTTTTTTCCTATCACAAGAAATGTAAACATCCTTTGTGATAGACATACAACGTGACAGGTCCTCTTTATGGAGACATCTGGGGCCGGATTCAGAAAGGAGATACGGCGGCGTATCTCTAGATACGCCGCCGTAATTTAAAATGTGCGCCGTCGCATCTTTACGCCGATTCACAAAGCTAGATACGCCTGAAAAGATGGCTTCAGCCGACCGATGTAACTTGCCTACGCCGGCGTATCGTGGTCGCATAGTTACGCTGGACGCATTCGGCGTTCCCATTAAAAAATATGCAAATGAGTAAGATACGCCGATTCACGAACGTATTTGCGCCCGGCATATCAATATACGTCGTTTACGTAAGGCGTCTGACCGGCGTAAAGTTACCCCTGCTATATGAGGCACAGCCAATGTTAAGTATGGATGTCGGAACAGCGTAGAATTTTACACGTTTTATGTCGTTTGCGCAAGTCATCCGTGAATGGGGCTGTACGTAGGTTATGTTCACGTCGACTAAGCATTAAGCGGGCGTAATTTTACGGAGACAATTCGACGTGATACTGAGCATGCGCGCGTTCCTTAAGCACGTCATTTACGTGGGGTCACGAGTCATTAACATACAACACTACCACCCTAGTTTGAATTAGGCGGGCTTACGCCGGCCCATTTACACTACGCCGCCGTAACTTAGAGCGCAAGTTCTTTCTGAAATCGGGACCTGCCGCTCTAAGTTACGGCGGCGTAGTGTATCTGAGATACGCTACGCCCGCCTAAAGATAGGCGATTCTTTCTGAATTTGGCCCCTGGTGTCTATAAGACTCCAGATATCTACAATATGAGATCAAAAATATAAAAAGGCTAAACAATTATTATTTTTTTTTACCATGCAAGTACTAGCCTGCAGCTACAGAGATCATCCAGATATCTTCCTTTTCAGCCGGCGATTCCCTACAATGTAAAAAGCCATCCTAGTGGCTGATTAGCCGTTAGATTGCTTTTACAGGCAGTGGGAACCAGGCACTCACTGTGATTTGAGAGCTCAGGATCCGATCCAGCGGTGGTGCTGGGTTACCACAGAGCTGGCTGTGGACCAGATGGTCTCCTGCCATGACCCTGAGAGACAGTAAGTGGCCTCATGACATCACTTCTGGCTCTAGCAAATGTAAACACTGCCATTTTTTTCCCCTGGAAAGCAGAGAGATCATTTTTTTTTATCTCATGCTTTCCAGGGTAGAGTATAAGATATCTGTGATCTTATAGACTCCAGATGTCTCCATAAAGAGGACCTTATTTCTATCACAAGGGATGTTCCAACATGACTGTGCACCAGTGCACAAAGCAAGGTCAATAAACACATGGATTGGGGTGGAGGAACTTGACTGGCCTGCACAGAGTCCTGACCTCAACCCGATAGAACACCTTTGGGATCAATTAGTGTGCAAACTGCGAGCCAGGCCTTCTCGTCCCAACATCAGTGCCTGACCTCACAAATGCGCTTCTGGAAGAATGGTCAAACATTCCCATAGACACCCTCCTAAACCTTGTGGATGAGTACGTTTGGGGTGGAGGAACCTGACTGGCCTGCACAGGGTCCTGACCTCAACCTGATAGAACCTTCCCTTAGACACACTCCTAAACCTTGTGAACAGCTTTCCCAGAATAGTTGAAGCTGTTATAACTGCAAAGGGTGGGCCAACTCAACATTGAACCTTACACACTAAGACTGGTGCATCGTTTATGTACATTGGGGTCCATTTTGATAAGAATGGCCAAACACGCCACCATGCGTTGGATTTTTCATCTCTCCCAGTCCTTGTGACAATAGACACCAGTACAACTAGAAAAGAGGATTGCCTCTAGAGGAGTCACAGGCATGAATAACACGTTTAATAAGAGTGCCAGATTGAAGATCTAAGGCTGGCCATGCATTATACAAAATATTGCACCCCCATAGAAATTCTGGCTGTGGCCATCTTGAGTAAGGGCAGATGATTTGTGTAGTATTTACTTCCTGGAATTAATAGTCATAGTCATGTCGTCACAGCATACCCTTTCAGTTTATAACATCAGGCTCACAATAGCAGAAAATAAATAAAAAATAGTTATATTTGACAATCCAATATAAGCTTACTTGGAAAAACCTCCTTTCATGTTGTGACTGCTGGCCGTCTCTTCCCACAACTTCCTGGATTCCCTGCGTGCTTTGCAGCTTCTCTCTCTGTTTACTATTAATTTCTAAGGACTACATATCCCATGGTACCTTGCTGCCTGCAAGCAGTGATTCCTTTACTGACTCCGCCTCCTAAAACTCCTCCTCTCAGCTTCTCTTTAGTTCAGATGGCTTGCTCTGTGACACATGATTGCCTACCCACAGGACGTAAAAAATCTAAATATGCAGCGCTAAAAGTTATGATAAGGAGTCCATAAACATTCCAATTTGATGATATTCAAGCTACTGGAACCATATAGAGGTGAGACAAAGGAACCCAACACCAGCTTCAAATGTGATGGAAGACAGAAGGCGATCAAACCAAGCCGCTTACCAGATCATAGGGACCCTCAGGTTATAGAGTGGTCACAAAATGTCCCAATCACTCCAATGATCCCGAAGCTCCAGGGTTTAGTTGGTCACCCAATGGCCAGCACAGATCAGCAGACATATGGACAATATCCACTTTATCCTGTTCGGGGACCCCAGCAGTGACATCAAACTCCCCGGTGTCGTTGTCCTCGCCCCCTCAGTCTTTAAACCCCCCATGTCGCTGTCCTATCCCCTTCAGTCTTTAGCCCCCCCCCCCAGTGTCACTGTCCTCTCCCCCTTGGTCTTTAGCCCCCCCCCTGGTCTTTCCCTGGGACTTTGGCCCCCCATGTCGCTGTCCTATCCCCCTCTGTCTTTATCCCCCTGTGTCACTGTCCTTTCCCCTTCAGTTTTTAGCCCCCCTGGTGTCACTGTCCTCTTCCCCTCGGTCTTTAGCCCCCCTGGTGTTGCTGTCCTCTACCCCTCGGTCTTTAACCCCCTTGGTGTCGCTGTCTTTTCACCCTCTGTCTTTAGCCCCCCATTGTGTCGCTGTCCTCTCCCCCTCTGTCTTTAGTCCCCCTGGTGTCGCTGTCCTCTCCCCCTCGGTTTTTAGCCCCCATGGTGTCGCTGTCCTCTCCCCCTCTGTCTTTAGTCCCCCTGGTGACGCTGTCTTCTCCCCCTCTGCCTTTAGCCCCTATGGTGTCGCTGTCCTTTCACCCTCTGTCTTTAGCCCCCCATGGTTTCGCTGTCCTCTCCCCCTCTGTCTTTAGCCCCCCTTAGTTTTTAGCCCCCCCCCAGTGTCGCTGTCCTCTCCCCCTCTGTTTTTAGCCCCCCATTTTGTCGCTGTCCTCTCCCCCTCAGTCTTTAGCCCCCATCGTGTCGCTGTCCTCTCCCCCTCTGTCTTTAGCCCCACTGGTGTCGCTGTCCTCTCCCCCTCAGTCTTTAGCCCCCATCGTGTCGCTGTCCTCTCCCCCTCGGTTTTTAGCCCCCCTGGTGTCGCTGTCCTCTCCCCTCGGTCTTTAGCCCCCCTGGGGTCGCTGTCCTTTCCCCCTCGGTCTTTAGCCCCCCTGGTGTCGCTGTCCTCTCCCCCTTTGTCTTTAGCCCCCATAGTGTCGCTGTCCTCTCCCCCTCGGTCTTTAGCCCCCCTGGTGTCGCTGTCCTCTCCCCCTCGGTCTTTAGCCCCCCCCCTGGTGTCGCTGTCCTCTCCCCCTCTGTCTTTAGTCCCCCTGGTGTCGCTGTCCTTTCCCCCTCTGTCTTTAGCCCCCCTGGTGTCGCTGTCCTCTCCCCCTCTGTCTTTACCCCCCCTGGTGTCGCTGTCCTCTCCCCCTCTGTCTTTAGTCCCCCTGGTGTCGCTGTCCTCTCCCCCTCGGCCTTTAGCCCCCCTGGTGTCGCTGTCCTTTCCCCCTCTGTCTTTTGCCCCCCTGGTGTCGCTATCCTTTGCCCCTCTGTCTTTAGCCCCCATGGTGTCGCTGTCCTCTCCCCTTCTGTCTTTAGCCCCCCTGGTGTCGCTGTCCTCTCGCCTCGGTCTTTAGCCCCCCCCTGGTGTTGCTGTCCTTTCCCCCTCTGTCTTTTGCCCCCCTGGTGTCGCTATCCTTTGCCCCTCTGTCTTTAGCCCCCATGGTGTCGCTGTCCTCTCCCCTTCTGTCTTTAGCCCCCCTGGTGTCGCTGTCCTCTCGCCTCGGTCTTTAGCCCCCCCCTGGTGTTGCTGTCCTTTCACCCTCTGTCTTTAGCCCCCCCGGTGTCACTGCCTCTATTGATATCCTCCCAGAACCACTGTTCTTTGGACACAGCTGATACAGATTGGGGTAAAGGGCCAATCACAGCAGCCCTTTAGCATGTGATCAGCTGTATCCAATCACAGCTGATCACATGTAAACAACGTTGCCGGTTAATGGCATTCCTTTCCTCACGCGCTGTTGGGATGGGCAAAGATTTGTGCTGGGAGAGGTGATCTCTGTAGCAGGGGGTGGATTTGTACTGGGTGACTTTAGGGGGTAAGCATGCATATTAGCGCTCAGTTGTTTGGGGGGATTTTTGCTGACACATAATGCTCATACATCTTGAGGGGGGGGGCACAGTTTGGCATGTTCACCCTGGGCTCTGGATGACCATGTCCCAGCACTGGTCCTGACCACTGTAGACCAGGGAAATCCCACAAGAGCTGCAGTTTTGGAGTTGCTCTGTCGTCTCGCCATTACAACTAGCATACCTCCCAACCGTCCCGGATTTTGCGGGAATGTCCTGCGGTCCCGTGAGCAGCGCTATTGTCCCGCGACTTCGCGGCACCCCCCCCCCCCCCCGCGATTACCGCGATTTGCGGTAAAACCTGTGATTCGTGGTAAAACCTGTGATTCGTGGTAAAACCCGCGTTCCCGCGATTTGTGGTATCCCACCTGCTTTAAGATGCCATTGTAATGAAATAATCAATGTTCTTCACTTTACCTGTCATAATGTTATGGCTGATCAGTGTATGGCTGACATTTAGCTTTAAGAGCTAGCACTCTGCCCCCCCTCCCCCCCATCATAGTCAGTGCTCAGCCTCTCCACCTCCCCCAATCTCCACACCCAGGGATGAGATTTCACAGCCCAGATTTTCCAGGTGACCTGAGAACGTGTTCCTCCTTTCATTGTCCTCCCAATAAAGGAAGGATGACCCACCAACTTGTTAGAAGCTCAGCTGAATAGACTTCGATCTCCTCCTCCGAGGCCTAGAGAGACCGGCAGATGGCTAATGGAGGAGGTGTAACACTAGGCCCCATTGTGGAGCATCTTACCCTTCACATCCGGGCCTGGCAGACAGCAGATGGTCCCGTTCTGCACCAACTATAAGTGGCGTGTTTTACAAACGCTAACTCAATGCAACGCTGTTGTCACATCTTTCTAAAAGTTTTTTTTTTGTCCTTTTAATATCTCTCTAAAAAGAAGAAAAGAAAAGAGAAAATAGCTTAATAAAAAAATAATAATTTGCAATTGTCAATAAGGTGGGTTTTGCCTTGCAGAGCTAAAGTCCCACGCTGAGTTTCCAAGAAGGGCCATGCGCTAAGGTGACCAGATTCTTAAATGAAATCCGGGGAATATTTAGAATTTTTTTTTTTATTGACAAATAGGAAACTATTTTAAAAGCATATTTTCCTCAAATTCTATATGCAGTCGGTGGCGTAGCGTGGGTTGTCAGCGCCCGGGGTAAGGCAAAAAATTTGCGCCCTCTAACCCTCTGACCTTTAGCGTTCCCTGAGTCCCTTCCACTGGTGCAGTAGTACTGAGCAACCTAATTCTTACATGGATCACTACACTAACCTACCTGATTCTTATACTGACCACTACAGTAACATACCTGACCCCTAAACTAAAACCTACCTGACCACTGCTCTAACCTACCTGCTTCCTACACTGACCTACCTGACCCCTACACTAACCTACCTGACCACTGCTCTAACCTGCCTGCTTCCTACACTGACCTACCTGACCCCTACACTAACCTACCTGACCACTGACTTACCTGATTCTTATACTGACCACTACAGTGACCTACCTGGCCCCTACACTAACCTACCCGACCACTTCACTAACCTTCATGATTCCTATACTGACCACGACACTACCTAATTTATACACCGTCCACTACACTGAACTACCTGACCACTTCACTAACCTACCTGATTCCTACACTGTCCACTACACTGACCTACCTGATTCCTACACTGTCCACTACCGTAACATACCTGACCCCTAAACAAACCTACCTGACCACTTCACTAGCCTACCTGATTCCTATATTGACCTACCTGATTCTTACACTGACCACTACAGTGACCTACCTGACCCCTACACTAACCTTCATTATTCCTACACTGACCTACCTTACCACTACACTTACCTACCTGATTCCTATACTGACCACTACACTTACCTACTTGATTCCTACACTGACCTACTTGACCACCACACTTACCTACCTGATTCCTATATTGACCTACCTGATCCCTACACTGACCTAGCTGATTTTTACACAGATGACTACACTAACCTACCCGGCCACTGCTCTAACCTACCTGCTTCCTACACTGACCTACCTGATTCTTACACTGACCACTACAGTGACCTACCTGACCCCTACACTAACCTTCATGATTCCTACACTGACCTACCTTACCACTACACTTACCTACCTGATTCCTATACTGACCACGACACTGCCTAATTTATACACCGTCCACTGCACTGAACTACCTGACCACTTCACTAACCTACCTGATTCCTACACTGTCCACTACAATGACCTACCTGATTCCTACATTGACCTACCCGATTCCTATACTGACCTACCTGACCACTACATTGGCCTACCTGATCCCTACACTGACCTACCTGATCCCTACCTTATTCCTATACTGACCTACCTGATCCCTACACTGACCACTACACTGACCTGCCTGATTCCTATATTGACCTACCTGATCCCTACACTGACCTAGCTGATTCTTACACGGATCACTACACTAACCTACCTGACCACTGCTCTAACCTACCTGATTCCTACACTGACCTACCTGATCCCTACACAGACCTACCTGATCCCTACACTGACCTAGCTGATTCTTACACTGACCACTACAGTGACCTACCTGACCCCTACACTAACCTTCATGATTCCTACACTGACCTACCTTACCACTACACTTACCTACCTGATTCCTACACTGTCCACTTCAATGACCTACCTGATTCCTACATTGACCTACCCGATTCCTATACTGACCTACCTGACCACTACATTAGCCTACCTGATCCCTACACTGACCTACCTGACCACTACACTGACCTGCCTGATTCCTATACTGACCTACCTGATTCCTACACTGACTCCTACTTCCTGCACTACTCACACTCCCCCTCCCCAAACACATGTACAGTGTATATCGGTTGATTTTCCTCACCTCTCTATGGCCTCCATGATCATCCATCAGAGCAGGGCTCTCTCTAGCACCGTTACCGGGTACTGTTCTGGAGTCTAGCCACTCCTCAGTATTCCCTGCCAAGAGCTCCCAACAGCCGACATACCACCCCTCCCCCTCCACCGTTCTCACACATACGGCCCGCCTGCACCAGAGGGATCATGTGGGACAGGCTGGACCACAGGAGTCCATGGGTGCTGCAGAGCAATTCCCGGGAGTCAGGACATGCCTCATCGGAGGTGTAGGGGTCTGAGGGAGGCATGCTTCATATGGTCGCAACATGGGAACACTTAGGGGGGCACAGTAATAATATTGTGCCCCCACCTAAATGTTGCACCCAGGGTGAGTGTACTGGATGCCCCCTTACACACACACACTACGCCACTGCAATCCTGAGCCAAAACCGGGGACAGACTTGGTCCAGGGACAATGTCTCCAGTCCGGGTACTGTCCCCGGGAACCGGGGAAGTCTGGTCACCCTACCATACACATGGTAGGGGGGTGTTCCAGCTGCACCCCCCAGGGTGCAGCTGGAACTGTACTCAAAGAAAATGGGTTGAACTATGTTGGCCATTAGACCAAGAACATCTAGTGGCAGGAAAAAAAGGTACTGCGGGAGAAATATCTGCAGAAATGTGCTGCTTCTCTATTCACTGTCCTGTCACAGCCTGCGGCAGGAACTGTGCTCAGGGGAATTGCTGTGAATGATGTTGGCCATCAGACTAAGGACATCTAGTGGCAGAAAAAGGTACTGCAGGAAAAATATCTGCAGAAATGTGCTGCTTCTCCATTCGATGTCCTGTCACAGCCTGCGGCAGGACCTGTGCTCAGGGAAAATAGGGTAAAACAACGTTGGCCATCAGACTGAGGACATTTAGTGGCAAAAAAAAGATGCTACCTGAGAAATATCTGCAGAAATGTGCTGGTTCTCCATTCACTGTCCTGCCACAAGCTGTGGTGGGACCTGTGCTCAGGGGGATTGCGGTGAATGATGTTGGCCATCAGACTGACAGACATCTAGTGGCAGAAAAAGGTACTGCAGGAGAAATATCTGCAGAAATGTGCTGCTTCTCTATTCACTGTCCTGTCACAGGCTTTGGCAGGACCTGTGCTCAGTGAAAATAGGGTAAAATGACGTTGGCCATCAGATTGAGGACATCTAGTGGCAGAAAAAAAATACTGCGGCAGAAATATCTGCAGAAATGTGCTGCTTCTCTATTCACTGTCCTGTCACAGCCTGCGGCAGGAACTGTGCTCAGGGGAATTGCGGTGAATGATGTTGGCCATCAGTCTAAGGACATCTAGTGGCAGAAAAAGTTACTGCAGTTGAAATATCTGAAGAAATGTGCTGCTTCTCCATGCACTGTCCTATCACAGGCTTGCGGCAGGACCTGTGCTCGGGGAAAATAGGGTAAACAATATTGGCCATCAGACTGAGGACATCTAGTGGCAAAAAAAAAAAAGATACTGCGGGAGAAACATCTGCAGAAATGTGCCGCTTCTCCATTCAATGTCCCGTCACAGGCTGCGGTGGGACCTGAGCTCAGGAGAATTTTGATAAAGGATGTTGGCCATTAGACTGAGGACATCTAGTGACAGAAACCGGTACTGCGAGAGAAATATCTGGATTGAAGCAAAAGCTGATTTTTGTTATTTTTATCTTTGGCGAGTGGTTTAATTTTTAAAACTGCTTTAAAAAGTTGCTTTTTGAAGCAATTTCAGCTTTGCTGAATCTTTCTTAAGTGATTAATTACTTGGTAAAACAATATAAGGAAATGCTTCCTTACTGTGAAAAAAAAAGAAAACTTGTATACATTACCTGACGCTACCGTCAGCGATAAATTGCTGCCTCTCATTGCAATCAATAGACTGAAAAATTAGCCGCGACCGCGTGCAAGGTGACTGATGCGGACCACCGTGCTTTTGTCCCTGATGGGGGATGTGAGTACACTAATAAAAATACCCCCCCCCCACCCCCCACAGTAATTTCTACCATTGCTGTCCATGTGTACTAAGTGAAATGATTAATGACCAGCCATTTAGTAGCGTGATCACACTACTGAAACTCATTGGTGTTGCTTAGGCCTTCGATTTATCGGGTTTCATCCAAGTTCCGTTTATTTTAAGGTGGCTGCAGCCTGGACATTAGATTGTAAGCTCCTTGGACAAGCAGGACCCAGTGAGAATCGTTCGATTCGTTTTGGAAATCACTGTGGAATTTGTCAGAATTATAAAAATGAAGGGCCAGATTCACATAGAATCCGCGGCGGCGTAGCGTAAGCCATTTACACTACGCCGCCGCAACTTACTGGAGCAAGTGCCGTATTCTCAAAGCACTTGCTCCGTAATTTGCGGCGGCGTAGTGTAAATGGCCCGGCGTAAGGCCGCGTAATTCAAAGGGGGCGGCTTGTATTTAAATTAAGCGCGCCCCCCCCCCCCGCGCCGATCGAACTGCCCATGCGCCGGCCGTAAAAATAGCCCAGTGCGCATGCTCCAACTCACGTCGGAAAACGTCAATGAAGCCGACGTGAGCGTCATTTCCGCAAATCCCTATTCGCGAACGACTTAGGAAAACAACGTAAAAAAAATTCAAATTTCGTCGCAGGAACGACGGCCATACTTAACATTGGCTGCGCCTCATAGAAGCAGGGGTAACTATACGCCGGGAAAAGCCGTACGTAAACGGCGTAAAGTGACTGCGTCGGGCCCGCGTACGTTCGTGAATTGGCGTATCTCGCTGATTTACATATTCTCGCCGTAAATCAGCGAGAACGCCCCCAGCGGCCATTTTAAAATTGCAGTAAAGATCCGACGGTGTAACACAGTTACACCTGTCGGATCTTAGGCATATCTATGCGTAACTGATTCTATGAATCAGTCGCATAGATACGACCGACGCAACTCTGAGATACGACGGTGTATCAGGAGATACACCGTCGTATCTCTATGTGAATCTGGCCCGAAGTCTTAGTTTAGGATTGGCTCCACACCTGTATGCTGGGGTAACACATGGTAAAACAAATTAAATGACACCCCAATGCACAAACACGGCAGCTCCCAACACGCCCCGTGCCGCAGTGCACCACGGCCCACAGACACTGTGCATTCTGGTTGCGCTGCGTTGCCGAAAATGCTGCAGGTGAAGTTTTTTTCCTGCATAGAAGTGCGCTGCCAGCTCATTCAAAATGCATGGACTGCCGTGATACTGAACGCCTTCACGCATGTTAATGCATGTTTGATGCTTGCACAAGTGTCAAGGGACCCTAATAGGGGGATCTTTGGGCCAGTTGACAGGCTCATCCCTAAACGTCCCCAGGGGTGTGCGGATGGAGAGAGCTCCGAGCACTCAATCACATTTCTGCTGAGTGGAGTCAGCTAATGCGGCTTCTGGATTTTATGGGTTACGTTACTTTAACCACTTGCTTACTGGGCACATATACCCCCCTTCCTGCCCAGGTGAAATTTCAGCTTCCGGCACTGCGTCGCTTTAACTGACAGTTGCGCTGTCGTGCGACGTGGCTCCCAAACTTAATTGGCGTCCTTTTTTCCCCACAAGTAGAGCTTTCTTTTGGTTGTATTTGATCACCTCTGCGGTTTTTATTTTTTGCGCTATAAAAAAAAAAGAGCGACAATTTTGAAAAAAAAATCAACATTTTTTACTTGTTGCTATAATAAATAGCCCAATTTTTTTAAAAAAAATTATATTTTTTTCTCAGTCTAGGCCGATACGTATTCTACATATTTTTGGTAAAAAAAAAATCGCAATAAGCGACTGGTTTGCGCAAAAGTTATAGCGCCTACAAAATAGGGGACAGAATTATTATTATTTTTTATTATTTATTTTTTTACTAGTAATGACGGCGATCTGCGATTTTTATTACATTTATACAGCGATCAGTGCTATAAAAATGCACTAATTACTGTATAAATGTGACTGGCAGGGAAGGGGTTAACACTAGGGGGTGAGGAAGGGGTTAAATGTGTACCCTGCATAGTGTTGCTAACTGTGTGTGGAGGGGACTGACTGGGGGAGGTGACCGATGCTGTGTCCCTATGTACAAGGGACACAGATCGGTCTCCTCTCTCCCTGACAGGACGTGGATCTGTGTGTTTACACACACAGATCCACATCCTTGTCTCTGTAACCGCCGATCGTGGGTGCCTGGCGGACATCGCGGCCGCCAGGCACGCGCATCGGTATCTCAGTGATGCGGCGGGCACACGCGCGCCACCGTCGGCGGCGCTCACGCGCCCCTAAATGGCTGGAGGTCGTATATAGACGGCCTTCCGGCAATTGCCATCCACACTGTGGCCGTACAAAGTCGTACGGCCGGCAGGAAGTGGTTAAAGTGGATGTAAACCCGAATGTTTTTTTTTTTTGCTGTCACAATGTAGAGTAAAAGATTTCCTATAATCTGTGCCCGGTCTTGCCACAAAGAGTTAATCCAGCTCTGAGCAATCCTCTTTTCTTGTTCAGTGAGATAAAACGGACTAACAGAGAAAAACCTTAGTCCGTTCCGCCCAGGGCCGATCCGCCCTATAGGCTCACTATGCAAGCCGCTTAGGGCCCCGCAAAGCTGCGGAGGGCCCCCCAAATTACTAGAGGCCCCATCTGGTGAGAAGTAATTTTCGGCCCCTCACCCCGCTTCTCAATTCGCTGGCTGCATGGGAGAAGAGGTAAGAAGTCAGCACCCACCGCGCCTCACTTTAATGTAAGATGTCATTTCCGACAGCAGAACACCCCCTCCCCCCCTGCTTCTCAACTTTAATCTTTAATGTGACATGTCACTGTCGGCAGAGCCCCTCCGATTCTCAGCTTTAATGTGACATGTCATTTTCGGCGCCCAAACCCCCTCCCCCTTCTCAACTTTAATGTGATATGTCATCTTGCTTAGGGACCCAGGGAGGTCAGGATCGGCACTGGTTCCGCCCCCTTGCTGTGAGTGACAGGGGGGACGCAAACTGAGAAGCGGGGGGGGGGTGCTGCGAATTGAGAGGCGGGGGTGTCGCAAATTGAGAAGGGGGGGTGCCGCCACTGTGAATTGAGGAGGGGGAGCTTGGGGAGCTGACAAAAATAAAAAAGTTAAGAAAACAAAAATATGCGAAACTTTATCCTGATTATCTTGTCCTAACACCCAATAGGACCAGCTGATAGATAATGGTTTTGAGATGTGAACAATGTGAACCTCTAGAATAGTCATACATGACAGTTGCTGTTTTCCTGCTCCTGGAGGGGTCATGAATGTACATAAAGCCTTTTCAGCGTTTCCTCTAATCCCCATTAACTGATTTAAAAACAGGTGGCCGTGGCCCTCAGGCCGAGGTAATTAGGAGGGGGCCGCATTCTCACAGGATCCGCTGTATTCATCCAGAAGGGAATAGAAAGCTTTCCACACTTATCCATAGAAAAGGACATCAGGTTCACCAGACGTCCAGAGAATTGCAGATTGCGTGTAAACTACGCGGTGATTGACGCCAACTGTAAAAAAAAAAAAAAAAGTTCTTACATTGGAGTTGATTGGCTAAAACTGGAGAGTGCAAAATCTGGTGCAGCTCTGCGTGGTGGCCAATCAGTTTTCACTTCAGCTTGTTCAATTTAGCTTTGACGATAAAGCTCCATGCACACTGGACACTAAAGTAATGTTAAAGCCGGTAGCTTTGCAGGGAGTCTTTCAACGTTTTTGCAATAGCGTCTATTAGCGTTTTTCAGCGTTAGCGTTTTTTTTTAATGGATCAAAAACGCTAATGCCGCGTACACACAACCGTTTTTCATGACGAGAAAAATGGCATTTTTTAAATTGATCATTAACCACTTCCCGCCCGGTCAATAGCATATTGACGTCCTGCAGGATAATATGCTGGCGTGCGCCCGTGGGGGCGATCGGTGATGCGGGGTGTCAGTCTGATACCCTGCATCTCTGATCTCGGTAAAGAGCCTCCGGCGGAGGCTCTTTACCACGTGATCAGCCCCCTCCAATCACGGCTGATCACGATGTAAACCGGAAGAGCCGTTGATCGGCTCTTCCTCGCTCGCGTCTGATAGACGCGAGTAGAGGAGAGACGATCGGCGGCTCTCCTGACAGGGGGGGTTCGCGCTGATTGTTTATCAGCACAGCCTCCCCTCGGCTGCCCACACTGTACCACCAGGGAAGCCGCCAGGACCACCAGGGAAGGGGAGCAAATAAAAAAACAATTAACAAATTTGAACAATAGATGCCAATCAGTGCCCACAAAGCATAAGGGTTCCTATCATCCCTGTGCTGAGTTCCTGGGTCTGTACAACTGCTGTGCCCATTATAAGGGTTCCCATCATCCTTGTTCTGAGATCCTGGGTCTGTACACCTGCTGTGCCCATTATAAGGGTTCCTATCATCCCTGTGCTGAGTTCCTGGGTCTGTACACCTACTGTGCCCATCATAAGGGTTCCTATCATCCTTGTTCTGAGTTCCTGGGTCTGTACACCTACTGTGCCCATTATAAGGGTTCATATCATCCCTGTGCTGAGTTCCTGGGTCTGTACAACTGCTGTGCCCATTATAAGGGTTCCTATCATCCTTGTTCTGAGTTCCTGGGTCTGTACAACTGCTGTGCCCATTATAAGGGTTCCTATCATCCTTGTTCTGAGTTCCTGGGTCTGTACACCTACTGTGCCCATTATAAGGGCTCCCACCATCCCTGTGTTGAGTTCCTGGGTCTGTACACCTGCTGTGCCCATTATAAGGGTTCCTATCATCCCTGTGCTGAGTTCCTGGGTCTGTACACCTGCTGTGCCGATCATAATGGTTCCTATCATCCTTGTTCTGAGTTCCTGGGTCTGTACACCTACTGTGCCCATCATAAGGGTTCCTATCATCCTTGTCCTGAGTTCCTGGGTCTGTACACCTGCTGTGCCCATTATAAGGGCTCCTATCATACCAGTGCTGAGTTCCCAGGTCTGTACATCTACTGTTCTCATTATGATGGCCTCCCACTATCTCTACACTGGATTCTGGGGTCTACACATTTGCCATACCCATTGTGAGGGGCTCCCACCATCCCTGCACTGAGTTCCCCAGTCTGAACACCTGTTATGGCCATTATGAGGGGTTCCCATCATCCCTGTGCTGAGTTCCTAGGCTTGTATACCTTCTGTGCCCATTATGAGGGGTTCCAACTATATTGCTGCACTGAGTTTCTAGGTCTGTTCACCTACAGTGCCCCTTATTAGGGCTCCCACCACCCTTACTAGAATGTTTATTTTATATTACGGAGAAGATAACAGGAGACGCTGGAACATACAAGGTGAGTGGGATCAATTAAGGTGCGTGCAATTACCTGAAATCTCCATAAACTAAAAGGGCAAAAGTGGCAAGTGAGAATGCCCACACTGTAAGCCAACACTAAATGCCTACAATAAATAAAAGTAGGATAGTGGTCATTATTAGTCTACAAGGCAGGCTGGAGGTGGAAAGCTTCAGACCCACGAACAGTGTGTATGACGAGTAGCGGGAACATAATTCATACCTCCCAACTTTTTGAGATGGGAATGAGGGACACCTATCACCAAAAGTATGTAGGTATAGGACACACCCCTTGCCACGGCTTGATCCCCGCTGAGCCGGCGGATGACAGGATGGTCTCCGCACACTGTGCAGGGACCGCCCTGTCTTTTCTCTGCTCTCGCCTATGGGGGGATCGGATGAACACGGACCGTATGTCCGTGTTCATCTGATCCGATCCGCAGACGGAAGAAAAAATAGGATTTTCTTCCGCATGCAAAATCGGATGTTTGCGGAGGCGGACGATTACGGGTGTCAGCGGATGTTCAAAAAATATATGTCCCCGGATTTCATTAAAAAAATCTGGTCACCCTACCCTAAACAGGTAATATAAACGCACTCCAATTCAGCCGTATTCTATCTGGAGTTCAACTTTAGGCCACCTTACGTTTTAGGTTTGCTGTCTTTTTTTCGTTAATCTAGCTTTTACGTCTGGTTTGTAATGTGAGAGGAGCGGGCGAGTGCACATTGTACCACTAGATAAATGGATTCTCGGCCTGTTAATTGTCAAAGTGACGCCAGGTCCAAATTTAGACTCTCTGTGAATCACAAATCACTTCAGTCACTGAATATTTCTATCCTGGCTCCATGCTTCACCCTAATGGTGTCATTTTTCTATTGCCTTCTCACCCATGCAGTCTAACGTCTGTGTATTTCTTATCAGAGAGATAACAGATTACCCATAACACATCGCTTCTAATGTACTTTGTAGTTCTTACCTTTTCATATTCCAACATATATGATTAAAAGGTTTCAGTAAGGGGCTTTGCCTGGAGTGTTCTTAGTTAATACGCATTAGAGTTATTATTAGTCTGCAAGAAAATGACTTTTTTTGCGTCCTTTACATAATTTTGGTTTCTGTGATGGTACTTCATTAGTCAGGTCGAGAAAAAGGTAGACCACAATAAAAAAAAATCCCCTATGGCAGTGGTATCCAAACTATGGCCCCTGGGCCGGGTGTGGCCCTTTGCATGCCTTTATCTGATTCTTGGGACACTTTTCTTTTCCCTCCACTGATAGAGGGCACCATTCCCCCCACTGATACCAACGGTGAGGCATAATTCCTCCTACTGACACCAACGATGGGACATTATTTCTCCAACTGATACCAATGATGGGGGCAACGGCGCATCCAGGGGGGGGGGCAACAGGGAAATTGCCCCCCCCCCCCCCCCCAGACAATCATGTCACATTGGCTTTTAAAAAAAAAAGTACAGGAACCTTTTTTTTTTAAAGCCTATGGCGTGTGAAACACACCCAAAAAACTTCACCCGGTGCAGAAAAAATGTGCACACACATAGAGAGTGTTCACAAAAACGTGCAGACGGGTGCAACGTCAATTGGTCCTCCTGTGAAAACGGACCCAATTCCTGATCCCCCGGGGCGTTAGGCTCCAGACGGGGACTGAGGTACTGTGGTCCGAGCAACTGAATCCGACACGGACCCAACTTCCTTGGAGGGTTTGCCGAAACAGAACCCTCCCAGTACTAGGAGGCAGGAGCTAAAAAAAGCGTGTTATTGGTGCAGTGACCGTGTTACAAGTCAAATTAAAGTGACCCTCACTCACAGTGATTACTCCGGTACCCCTGGACTGCCACTCCAGGGGCACATGCACAATAGGCTTTTCATTCCAAATCCAACCCCCCGACTGGCCAGTGCAGTCCTCCACCCCTGCCAGATAGAGGAGAGCCCTTCAAGGTTTTCTTAGGGAGAACTGCCGCTCCAGTTAGCAGCCTCCACCAATACTAGCCCTTCCAGAACCCCCGTCAATCCGGCGGATTTGCATGGCCCTACCCTGTCTCATCCCAGGGCAGTACCAGCGCCTCCTACCAGATCGCTGACAGGGATAGCACTTACACTGGCCAACCAGAAGGCCAGACTAGAACTCGGCAAAAAGACCAGACCAAGTGCAACCACCCATCCTCACCAGGAGCACCCTTCCAGATGGCTCAGACGCAACCATTGGCCGGCCCCCAGTATCTATCGGGCAGCTCGGCATAGCCCCTGCTGAAACCATCCTTCCAGGTGCAATGACGTCATTGGATTGCATCCACCCTCCCCATGTAGGAGGTGCTTCAGCGCTCCTCTGACGACTGATAAGAACAGATACTACACCTGATCCTAGCCAAAAGGCTGAGAAGTGATAACGGATTGAAGTAGTACAGGAACCTTTTCTGAAGTGGGAGCGACTTCAGTTGTGTGTATTAAGACGGCTCCATTCACTTCCATTTGATTTTCTCAACCGCGCGACTTGGGACGATTTGGGGAGACTTCAAGTCGGATCCCAGGTCGCCCCTGTGAGAACCGGCTCTAGGTGATCTGAACCCTCCTATTTCTTCCGTTGTGCTCCCATTATAATGCATCATTCCTGTTGGCATTAGGAGATTGGGTTTTGGAAAGTCCGAGGTGACCATCAATGTTGGGGATTTTTTTTTTTTTAAAAACATACTTAGGATTATTTGGAATTTCTGGAGTTGTGATTTCATTTGACAGGAAAACCATGACACCCATGGGCGTCTGCATGTAGGGGCAAGGGGGGGCAAGTGCCCCCCGTGGAATCCGGGATCGGCAAGGTGTCCGCCATAGGCGTGCGCACAGGTTTTACCCAGCTCTGCATTATACAACAGAGGAGGGGGCGGGTTATCCAGAGCCGCTCAATGCGTACTGGCATAGCACACACCTGGCATCTGCACCCTGTACATAGCACACGACTGGAATAAAGTCTGCCGTTCCCCCTCTAAAAATAAGTTCTTGCGAGTCGCGGCTAAGCCCCTCCCCTTCATGACATTGTCAAAAGATGGCAAGGCATGGGTGACCTTAAAATGATGCCCCCCCCCCCTGAAAAATCTTCTGCGGACACTCATGATGAGTCCATGGCCCATCACCTGCCATTTCCAAAATTATTTGAGGATTTTCCTGGGAAAAGATCTTTCTTATAGGCGTTCTACAGGCCATGGTCTCTGTGCTTTGATGGACGTCTTCAGGTCTTCCAAAGAGCATTGCCTTCCGTACCTATCAAGTGTCCACGTGCTCAGCGGTGGTTATGATACTAGAGGCTCAACTCACAAAGTCATTTGCCATAATGACCATTATTTCCAGCCATGGGACTGTTGACTTTAGCTCTCATTGCTGAAAATAAAGGTCGTTATATCAAATAACGATTGTTAGAGCTTAGTGAATTGAGCTTAAGATGTGCTCTGCTGGAAAAAATAAAGTGAAGGACGAGAAGAGAAGTATGATAAACGTAGTGATCGCTGGAAACTTACAGAAAGGTGGAAAAAAATTGGTTTTAAGTGAATTTTGTTAAAGTGGAAGTTTAGGCAAAGGCTAACTAACTCTAATGCCGCGTACACGCGATCGGAAATTCCGATAAGAAAACCGTGGATTTTTTTCCCAATGGAATCTTGGCTCAAACTTATGTTGCATACACACGGTCACACAAAATTCTGACCGTCAAGAACACGGTGACGTACAACACTACAACGAGCCGGGAAAAATTAAGTTCAATGATTCCGAGCATGCGTCGGAACTGCATACAAGAACTTTTCCCATCGGAAAATTTGAGAACCAGCTCTCAAATTATTGCTCTCGGAAATTCCGACAGAAAAAGTCCAATGGGGCCTACACATGGTCGGAATTTTCGACCAAAAGCTCACATCGAACTTTTCGTGTGTATGCGGCATTATGTTACTGTCCACTTCTCCTTTAAGATTCATCTAAATAATCACGCGGACAACAAAATGATTTTCAACTGGGTTGATACTTTTATTACTTAGGTACAGTGTATCAGCCATAGCTCAAATAGGGTAATGGGTATCAGACCCGCTTCCCGATTGGCCAGGAGGAGGATCAGTGTTGCAACAGCGAATATTCATTTGTTCCATAGCTGGGATTGGAACCGATGACCCTAGTGCTGCTAGGCAGAAGTGCTAACCACTGTGCTGCCTTCTGTTTTTTTTTCCAGCGGGGGGTAAGGAAAACCTGAAAATATGTAAATACGGTGGAACCTCGTATTACGAGCATAATCCGTTCCAGGAGAATGCTCGTAATCCAAAGCACTCGCATATCAAAACGAGTTTCCCCATAGAAGTCAACGGAAATTAAGACTTCTAAGGCATGCAATACCGCATGCCTTAGAGGTGGGGGGGGGGGGGGCACCAGAGAGTCTCCTCGGAAAGGCTCAGGGACAGCTTGGCTGAACTCGGAAAACCTTGGAAAGGCTCAGGAACTAATAGGCAGATTCACGTAGACCTGCCTAACGTTAGGCAGGCGTAGTGTATCTCATATACGCTACGCCGCCGTAAGTTAGAGAGGCAAGTGCTGTATTCACAAAGCACTTGCATCCTAAGTTACGGCGGCGTAGCGTAAATGTGCCGGCGTAAGCGCGCCTAATTCAAATTGTGAAGATGTGGGCGTGTTTTATGTTAATGAATCGTGACCCGACGTGATTGATGTTTTGAACGGATGGCGCATGCGCTGTCCGTGGTCGTATCCCAGTTCGCATTCTCCAAATTACACCGCAAAGACTCATTGGTTTCGACGTGAACGTAAATTACGCCCAGCCCCATTCACGGACGACTTACGCAAACGACGTAAAAATTTTAAAATTCTACGTGGTTCCGACGTCCATTCTTAACATTGGCTGCGCCATCTTTTTGGTGGACTATCTTTACGCCTGAAAACGCCTTACGTAAACGGCGTATCTTTACTGCGACGGGCAAGCGTACGTTCGTGAATAGGCGTATCTCGCTGATTTACGTATTCTAGGAGTAAATCAGCGTACACGCCCCTAGCGGCCAGCGTAAACAGACAGCTAAGATACAACGGCGCCGGCGGTCGTATCTTAGCTACATTTAAGCGTATCTCAATTTGAGAATACACTTAAATGTACGACGGCGTATCTACTGATCGGCTTCGGCGCCCCCCCACACCTCTGGCCAAATGCGGTACTACACAGCGCTGTGGCTTGAATCCTGCTTGTTTTGCGAGACAACACTCGCAAACCGAGTCAGAATAAAAAAAAAAAAAGAATGGCTCGTATTGCGAAACACTTGTTAACCGCGTTACTCGCAATCCGAGTTTTCACTGTACACCTAATTGCCCACCTGTAGGATGCATATGGAAATACATAACATTTTATTTTCATTAAAAATACGACTTAAAAATTTGACTAAAAATGTGAAAAAAATACCTACTATACATTCCCCACATATAATGTTCTCGATTGGCATTCTTTTAAATAAAGTCCGTTCTGTAAGGTTTTTAAAACTCCATATTTCCCTGAGAAGATTAAACATATTCAAATATTATCCCTTCCTCCTCAGGTGTACAGCGGTATAGTTCTGTGGTCACTGGCCCTTTAAGCGCGGTAATAAGCTTTTGCTTCTTACACTACGCCAACAGAAGATTAACTGGAATTTGTAAAAAATGCTAATTTCTCGCAGGCGGGCGCAGCAGCAGGACATGGCGGGGGGGGGGGGGGTGACGGGAATTGCACATTGCCCACAAGGTCGATGAGTCTTTTCTCCAGCGGTAATGCTGCGGCGGTTAATTTACTCGAACAGCGAACATTTTAATTATCCCATATTGGAACGTCTCATCAGACCACAAGTACATTTCACATTCTGCGTCCCAGTTAATTAATCAAGTCCGTCCAATGCTCGGCGAATCAATTGGTTATCGCACGCCAGGCCTGGTGCTGTTTAGCACGCGGCTAGGCTGGAAAGGGGTTATTTCGGTTTACGTGCGGTCTACGGAAGGAATGCAGCGCGGCGCATTTACTCAAAGGGAATTCTCAGTTCTACAATCGGGGACGGTTCACACCATAGAAACGCAGTCGGGATGCGTTCCAGGTGTTTTTTTTCACAAGCACATTTTTTATTGCGTTTTTGATACATTTTTTTGTAAGAAATATATCGCGCTGACCAGGGCTTTTTTTTCTCAAAGAATAGGTGCAGGAACTCCCCCTCTCCAATTCATCCATTGTCTCTGCCTCTTACCCACCTCTGAGCACCGTTCCTTGGTTCCACCCCCTACCTTGGTTCCACCCCCTACCTATCTCCCAAGACCGCCTCTTTTAGAGAATACAGAAGCATGTAACATTTGTGGTACTGACTAATTTGTATGGAAGTTGTTAATGATAATAACAAAAGCAGTAAAATAGATCCAGGGCCGCCATCAGGAATTATGGGGCCCCTTACACAGCTTTAGACATAGGCCCCCTGGAGCAGAGAACCGGGGGAGGGGGGGGGGGCTGTCGCCTGAAATTGAGAAGCAGGGGGGGCTGCCGCAAATTGAGAAGCGGGGGGGCCCTTTACAAAAAAAAATAAGAAATAAAGAAAAATATATTTTAAAAAAAGGGGGTAGCCATCCGGGGCCCTGGGGACCTCTGGGCCCTTTAATAAAAAGATAAAAAGAAATAAAAAATATATATTAAAAATATGTTTATTTTTTTTTTAAAAATGGGGGTTGCCATCTGGGGCCCTGGGGACCTCTGGGCCCTTTAATAAAATATATATATAAATAATGTAGGTATATATATATATATATAAATAAATTTTAAAAAAAGGGGGGTTGTCATCCGGGACCTCTGGGCCCTTTAATAAAAAATAAAAAAAATAAACCTCTGGGCCCTTTAATAAAAAAACAAAAAAAAAAATATAAAAAACAAACAAAAAACATTTTATAAAAAAAAGGGGGTTTGCCATCCGGGGCCCTGGGGATCTCCGGGCCCCTTAAAGGTGTACTGCCTGTACCCCCCTGATGGTGGCCCTGAATAGATCCCCCCAGCAGCCAGCAACAATAGATTCCCTTGGCATCAATGGACCACCCATAAAAAAAAAAATACCCTCCTCCCAAGTATCAATAACCCCCCTGAAGTAACAACAGATCTCCCCCAGCCAGCATCAATAGACCCCCAAGCAACAACAGACCACCTACCAGAAAATACCACCCCCTTCCTCAGCAACAAAAGACCTCCAACAGCAACCAGCAGCCAGCAACAATAGGCTCCTCTTTCAACAGCAAATCCCTGCCAGCAACAACTGACCCACCCCCCCCAGTAACATAAGACCCACCCTCAGCAACAACCAACCTCCCCAGCAACAAAAAACCCTCCTCCCACAAAATAGATCCCCCAGCAGCCAGCATCAACAAGCTTTACAGCACACCCCACCACCCCTTGCCATTACATACATTCAGTCCTGGAGGTGCCGGAACTGCGTTCCCCCACGTTCCCACTGAAAAAAAGCCCTGGCGCTGACACCTAAATAGACAGCAGCCAGCACAGCAATAGACAAAAACTACCGTATATACTCGAGTATAAGCTGACCCGAATATAAGCCGAGGACCTAATTTTTCCACAAAAACTGAGAAAACATATTGACTCGAGTCTGCATGCCTCACTGTGCCCATGCCTCACTGTGCCCATGCCTCAGGCCGCATTCACACCTGAGCGTAGCGTTTTCGGTCGTTTTTTTCCGGCGTTTTGTCGCGCGTATTCACGTGTTTGCATACATCGTTGTCCGACGTTTTTGAACTTCGTCACTTTTTTATTTTAGCCAATAGGAAAAATGATCATCTCTTTCATCACTTGTTGCTATGTTTGTAGATTTTTTTTATCTTCTTCCTGGGTGAATGTTCTATTTCACAGAACAGATTAAAGCGACAAAACGCCCTGTAGAAACGTTGTCGCGTTAGACGCTTGAATTGAGCGTTTCTATTTGTTTCTACGGGAATGCAAACGTTAAAAAATGCCCAAATCAGCCCGATTCGCGCAACAAAAAAGGGTCCAGAACTTGTTTGAGCTTCAGGCGTTCGGCTTCAGGCGTTTTGGAGTGGAGATGTGAACCATCTCCATTGAGAATAACGTTTTTTTTCCCCTTTAGCGTTTTATAGCTTCAGGCGACAAAACGCTCAGGTGTGAATGCATGCCTCACTGTGTCCATGACTAGACTGACGTTTAACATGGGAGTCTGTGGAAGGGGTGCCTGGGTTTGAAAAATCTCCAGCCATAGGTCCCCCAGACAATAAACTTTGCACACTTGTAGAGGAGAAATGGGGCTATATGTGTACCAAGGTCCGCGTCCAGGGGACCTACAACCGGCCAGTACCGCGTCCCCAAATTCACCAGAGAAATTACCGTTTAACATGGGAGTCTGAGGAAGGGGTGCCCGGCTTTGAAAAATCGGTGCTCCCCGGGCGTAGGTCCCCCCGACAACAAACTTTGCACATGTGTAGAGGGGCTACATGTGTGCCAAAATGTGGGTGCCGGGTCCCCAAAGTCTGGGAGATCAGGCCCAAAAAGGTTACTCGAGTATAAGCCGAGGGGGGCATTTCCAGCACAAAAAAAATGTGCTGAAAAACTCGGCTTATACTCGAGTATATACGGTACATGGAAAGCTACTGGATAAAAAATAAGTAATGTACCTTCGTCCTATAACTAAAAAGAGAATTCGAAAATTGTGGAGGCAATATGGACTTTCATGATACAGTATAGGGTTACAAAAAAATACATTTATTATCCACATCCCACCCGGCCACTGCATATATAGGGCCGGGTGGGTGCTTCCTCGTTCTGTTAGGGGAGTAGAGAGTGATCGTCTGTTCCTAGTGATCAGGAACAGTGATCTCTCTGAACTCCCAATCAGTCCCCCCCACCATAGTTAGAAACACCTCCCAGGGAACACATTTAACCCCTTGATCGCCCTCTAGTGTTAACCCCTTCCCTGCCAGTGTCATTTAAACAATAATCAATGCATTTTTATAGCACTGATCGCTGTCACTGGTCCCAAAAAAGTGTCCGATCTGTCCGGCGCAATGTCGCTAATCACCATCGATACTAGTAAAAAAAAATGCTTATAAATCTATCCCCCATTTTATAGATGCTAAAACTTTTGCGCAAACCAATCAATATTGCAATTTTTTTTACTCCCCAAAATATGTTCAAGAATACATATCGGCGTAAAAGAAAGAAGAATTTATTTATTTTTTTAATTGATATTTATTATAGCAAAAAGTTAAAAATATATATTTTTTCAAAATTGTCGCTCAATATTTGTTTATAGCGCAAAAAAAAAAAACCTGCAGAGGTGATCAAATACCACCAAAAAAAAGCTATATTTGTGGGAAAAAAAGGACGCCAATTTTGTTTGGGAGCCACGTCGCACGACCGCGCAATTGTCAGTTAAAGCAACACAGTGCCGGATCGCAAAAAGGGGCCAGGTCCAGGTGGTTAAGCAAGGGTTCCTGGAGACCCCAAAATGATTTCAAGGGTTCCTCCAGGTTGAGAAGGTCTGCTGTAGAGCAATAGTAAAAGCAATGAATGTGCAGCCAGGATAATACAAAGACCTCTGTTGCTCTACACAGGAATGATATAACATTTGTGTGGAAAGTGATCCCGGGTGTCGGGGGCACAGCTGTTCCAATATGGAGGAAGACAGCTGAACCACGGCGTGGAGCCACAGACAATCCTTATATGATTGCTCCGCATACTCTCAATACTTCTTCCTAAATCTGATCTGCAGGCTGTCCTGAGATTTATACAGCCCTGGCACACAGTATACTTCTGCCGGGGGAGGGGAGGGGACCTGCTCTTTTCTTGCTGCAGTTGCAATTTCACTTTCACTTGCAGGCCTTCTACGCACCTCTTTTAAAGGGTCACTAAAGGAAAACATTTTTTTAGCTGAAATGACTGTTTACAGGACATAGAGACAAAATAGTTAACTGATTCCTTTTAAAAATGATTAAAAATAGATAAAAAAACAATCATATAATGTGCCTGCAGTGTAGTTTCGTTTTTGCTGTTGTTTGCTGGTTCTCTGATGTACAGAGAGCCACTAGAGGGCAGTCAGCCAATAGAGAGCAGCAATACTTTGTCTAAAACTCCTCAGCACCAATCCAGTTTCGTTTTACACACAGCTCCTTGATTAGTGACCACCGTGAGAAATCTCCCAGTACTGTGGTTATCAGGAAACAGGCAACCAGGAAGTGTCCAGAACAGAGAGGATTTACAGCAACATCAAAGCAAAAACGAACAATGAGGACATGAAACCAGGACTGCAGTAAGGTAAAGGAAGCTATTTAGCAAAAAAAAAAAATTCCTTTAGTGACCCTTTAATGTGACTGGACAGTAAAAGGGAAGCATAACACATATAAGCTCATATTCCTATCACTCTGCTCTGGCTTGCTGAGTCACAGCTGGGAGGGGGAAGCTGAGCTGCTGGGTCACAGCTAGGCAGGGACGTCTTTAATATTAATTGGACCCTGGGCAAAATAATTCTCCACCGGCTCTGAGACATACAATAAATATCAGCTAGACCTAAAATCAGTTCACTGTATCAGATCAGGCAGTGATTGCGATTGGTTGCTAGAGGTTACAGCATATCATTACCACTTACTGACTGGTTGCTAGAGGTTGCAGCACACATTATGGCTCAGTGATTAGTTGCTAGAGGTTACAGCCCATGGTTTCTCCTTGTTTGGTTGCTAGAGTGTACTGTACAGTAATACTGCTCACTGATTGGTTGCTAGAGGTTACAGCACATCATCTCCTCACTGCAGATGGGCATGATATACATATGAATGCCACCTTTATTTACATATGAAAGGTTCCGGCCGCTGCTATTTACATATGAATGACGGTTATTTACATGTAAACACAGGGTCTGCAGGTGAGTCATCTGTACACAACAATAGGGCAGAGCTGGGCAGCATTAGTAGCAGCACTTCACACCGAGATATCAGGACACAGCACAGGACTAAAACTTCAAGGGAATTTAAACTTGCATAGTTGGCAAGTATGAGGCAGCTGCTTTGGGCCCAACAATGACATGGCCCAGGGCAGCTTCCCCTTTTTCCCTGCCTTAAAGCAGTGTTTCACCCTAAAAACAACTTTCTAGCATCTCATTTAGCATAGTAGCGCAAGCTACAGTATGCCTTTATATTTTTTTTTGGCGCCGTACTCACTGTTATATCGCGTAGTAAAATTCCAGACTCCCCGCGGGAATGGGCGTTCCTATTTAGAGGGCTCGTGATTGACGGCCGGCTATTGCGCGTCACGCTTCACGAAAATAGCCGGAGTAGGTCTCGGCTCTTCCCGGCGCTATACGGCGCCTGCGCACAGACATCGGAGCTGACTGCGCAGGCGCCGTGAAGAGCAAACACCTATTTCGGCTATTTCCGTGAAGCGTGACGCGTCATAGCCGGCCGTCAACCACGAGCCCTCTGAATAGGAACGCCCATTCCCCGGAAACTTTCGTAGGCGATTACACAGTGAGTACAGCGCCAAAAAAATATATAAAGGCATACTGTAGCTCACGCTACTATGCTGAATGAGATGCTAGAAAAAAATTTTTTTTTTAGGGAGAACCCCGCTTTAAAGATGGCCCTGCAGCTAGGAGGGGGAAGCTGAGCTGCTGGGTCACAGCTGGGAGGAGGAAGCTGAGCTGCTAGAGATGTGCTGCTAAGAGAACGACTTGGATGACTTTCTAGTGAATGGTGAATTTGAGGATGAACAACTCCATGTTACCTTCAGATAGAGAGGTCATTGCTGCTTATAAGGATATGTAAACACAGGGCTTTTTTTCAGGGGGAACTTGGGGGAACTCAGTTCCACCACCTTTGGCTCAGACCCTTTGGTGCCTTGCTCACCACAATCAATTGTAAACACAAAAGTCTGGTTTCTGTGTTTACAAGTGACAGCTCTGGTCTCTGTATGTAATGCAATCCTGGTATTTAATGCCCCTTTAAGACCCTCCTACTGTTTGTGAAATTTGACTGACCACACCAACTATTTAATGTGATTTGGAGGGTGTGTGTGGGGGAGGAGTTTTGTGCGGTCGTGGTTAAGTTCCAGCACCTATTGTTTGAGAAAAAAAGCTTTGTGTAAACACTTATATATGGCTTGACCAAGTTTATTTTTAAACCAACCTCTACAAAGCTTACCAGTTTACGGTCCTTTAGACTTTGAGGGGCAAAACTGTGGCTAGTGTGGGTAGAAAATGCCCTATCTTAAATGGAAGTAAATGTCCCATCATTAGTATATCACCCCATTGTTGGCATTAGGGAAAGAAGCAGTGCCCCATCATTGGTGTCATTGGAAATAATAGTGCCCCATCATTGGTATCAGTGGAAGGAATAGTGCCCCATCGTTGGTATCAGTGGGAGAAATAGTGCCCCATTATTGATGTCAGTGGGAGGAAGAGTCCCCTATCATTGGTGTCAGTGGGAGGACTAGTGCCCCATCACTGGTGTCCATGGGCCATATTCTGAGTAAGGATACGATGGAGTATCTCTCTTTTTTGGCCCGTGTATCTATGCGACTGATTCTTAGAATCATTTTTGCATAGATACACTTAAGATCCGCCATGTGCAATCATGGGGCACTATTACTTACACTGTCGGATCTTAAATGTAATTACACCGGCCGCCGCTAGATGGCATTTACGTTCAGGTCTCATTTGTTTATGCAAATGAGCCTGATACGCCGATTCCCGAACGATTTCGCGTCGCGTAACCGTCGCTAACGTCGTTTGCGTAAGCGTAAACTTACCCCTGCTATATGAGGGGTAAGTTTACGCAAGTCCCACGTAGGCCATGTTAAGTATGGCGTCGGGTCCGCGTTGTGTTTTTCCGTCGGCTACGTCGTTTCCCTAAGTCGTTCTTGAATACGACTTTACGTCAATGACGCACACGTCGGCGTCATTGATGTTTTACGCCGAGAACTGGAGCATGCGCACTGGGCTATTTTAAGCCCGGCGCATGCGCAGTTCGTTAGAATCGGGGGCGCGCTTAATTTAAATAGAAGCCGCCCCCTTGGAGATATGTGTGGCTACATTTACACTCCGCCGCCCCAAACTACGGAGCAATTGTTTGGGGAATACAGCACTTGCTCCTGTAGGTTGGGGCGGCGGAGTGTAAATGGCTTACGCGCCGCCCGCGGGAAATCTAGGAGAATATGGCCCCTTAAGAATAATATTGCCCCATTATTGGGGTTAGTAGTAGGTATAGTGCCCCATTGTTGAGGTTAGTGGTAGGTATAGTGCCCTATTGTTGGTATCAGTTACAGGAATTATGCCCCGTTGTTGAATTAGAAGGTACAGTGCCTTGTATCAGTGGGAGGACTAATGTCCCATAAGGACAACCAAAGGGCCACACCCCTGCTATTTACAACTACAGCTCCATTGAATTGGGATCTCTAGGCGTTGCCCATACCAGGGCCACCAATAATGATTCCAGCTCCATCCAAGACGCTCACATTATAGTGAATTCTTTTAATTACCGAACTTCTGCAAGTGCAGATTTTCTTTCCACTTCATCAGATTTCCCTTTAAGAACAATATACTCCCACCCCCCCCCCCCCCCTCCATTCCATCAGCCTCCGGAGACTCAGTGCCCACATCCATCTCACTTCATAAAAAATGAATGATTGTAGGGAAAGGAACATCATCAAGTTAAGAAAAATGCCCCCTCCCCCGACAGCAGAAGCAGGAAAACGAGAATGTGACCATGGAGTCAGTCCTGATTACTCAGGTGTGTCTCCGGCGACGAGGAGCCAGCGATGGCATCCAGCAGAAATAGCACTTCACAGCCATAAGCGTCTGTTGGCGTGCGCGGCATTAGTATTCCGCGCTGTGATTGCCATGAATTAATGCTGACTGCATGGGCGGAGGAGACGTCTGTGCGGAATATCTGATCAAAAGCTCTGCTGAGCCCGAAGAATTATTTCCATCTCCTGCAAAGTGATCGCTCAATACCCTCTACAGCAGAGATCGCTGCTTACCGCCGCTCAATGTCATTTAAACACCTGTGAAATCTTATTCCAATTAGGATGGTGCCGTGATCGGCCAAGACAGCGCTAAGCGGTAAAGGTGACATAGAAAGCGCAATATTTGCTAGCCATGCAATATCTAGTCAATCACGTGTGGACCAGGGGAAAGAGAAGTGCATTGAAATATGTGGGATACGAGGGAGGCCACCTTCAGAGGTCAGGGGTCATTGGCAGTTTAGACTAACCCTGCTGCCGGGTAATTCTTTCCAAAGAACCCCTATGATCCAGAGCATGCAAGAAATAGGGGTACCCACTTCCCAACCGGAAAATACACTGGTGCATTCCACATAACCAATGGGAGCTGCCGGGTAATCCTTTCTGAGGAACCCCTATGATCCAAAACATGCAACAAATAGAGGTACCAACTTCCCAACCCGAATCCACCGGTGCATTCCACGTAACCAATGGGAGCTGCCAGGTAATCCTTCCAGAGAAACCCCTATGATCCAGAGCATGCAAGAAATAGAGGTACCAACTTCCCATCCCGAAAATCCACTGGTGCATTCCACATAACCAATGTGAGCTGCCGGGTAATCCTTTCCAAGGAACCCCTATGATCCAGAGCATGCAACATATAGGGGTACCAACTTCCCAACCCGAATCCACCTGTGCATTCCACATAACCAATGGGAGCTGCCGGGTAATCCTTCCAGAGGAACCCCTATGATCCAGAGCATGCAACAAATAGAGGTACCAACTTCCCAACCCGAATCCACCGGTGCATTCCACATAACCAATGGGAGCTGCCGGGTAATCCTTCCAGAGGAACCCCTATGATCCAGAGCATGCAACATATAGGGGTACCACAAACAGCGCTAATAGTGGTATGTTCTAGTGTAAATCCCAAAGAAGGAACCACTTATACACTCGGTGCAGAATAAAAGAGTGTGTCAGTAAAATAAAATAAATTTTTGTTCTTATAGATTTTAAATCTCTTTTTATATGTTTGTATTTTATTAAACGGCTGCTTTTTTTAATTTAATTTACTGTAATACACAGATGATCGATCTATTGACAATCCTCTGTTATTGATTATTGAACAGTTTCTGTCCATTTTGGCGCCGGGAGGTGTATTATAGGCCTACAGTACACCTTTTGTTCCATTCATTGTTTGTTTTTCCTGGCAGCCATGGACGTCTTACAATTTCTTAATAACAGAAGTATTGATATTGACAACATTTTCTCTGTCACTGAGCAGACATCCACACAAATCAATTATAATGTCTTGTTGACCACCCTAGGTAATGTGCTCGAGAAACAGGTCCGCACATGGTGGGACATTTGCACATTTGAAAAATATGCAAAGGAGAAAATTATTACTAGGAGTCTACGTTGGGATGTTGTGCCGCAAGACGGCCTCGACGATATTGACTCTGTGAATGAGTGGTATAATTTTTTCCACAATACGGGGGTTAAACTTCAGGACCTTGTACTTAAACGTAAGAAGAAAAAAATGAGTATCCTGGTTGGAAAAATTAATGAATTAAAAATACAGCTCGAACCAATTAAAGATACCCAACAGGTAATTGATTTTAATACCCGTATTATGAAGAAACTTGAAAAAGTTGACAAAGATACACAAAAGAAAAAAACTAAAAAATTTCATCGGGATTTAGGGGATTTCCAATCAAATAAAGTCTATCTTTGGCAACAAACCAGACAGAATGAGGATGAGGCTGCCACTCATATGGAGGTTGCATCTGAGAATACCTTAGGGGTGACTCCCACCCAAAATTCCAGTGGAAATGTGACGACTCCTCTTCCCCCTAAACCTCCCAGGAATCAGATTCCTACTTCTCGACCTAATGTCAATCAGGCAAAAGGTAATACAGCTAGGGAGCCCCAGTACTCTGACCATCCAAGTACATCAAGTGATAGGCAATATCGTGTCCCAGTTCAGAACCGTTTTGAACCATTATGGGAGGATAGAAGTCGACATCAATCCCCCAAGCCTTTTTTAGGGAGGGGCAGGGGGGGTCAGAGACGAGGACGGGGTGCGTCTCATTGGAGAGGCAGACCACCTCCGTATCACCAACCGTCAACAGGGTATGCAGAACAACAATGGAGGGAACAGCCTCCCTCCTGGGAACAGAATTACGTTTATTACCCCAATACAAGGATGGAAGAGCGAGAGGTTGTAGATCTGGACGAAAAATCCAGAAAAAGAAGGCGAGTCTAAATTTAGGTGGCATTTTTAATTTAAGTGATACTATCCTATCCCCTAAGGAGACAAATATTTTACACTTGGGTCTTAAATGCGGACTAAAAAGACCTATCAATAAATTTGACGTATTTATTGACATCCACAAATACGTACGTAAAATAAATATGAAAAAATATTTTCTCAACAAAAATCGAGAATCTGCCTTTGTGGCATCTTCGGTGGTGTTGGATAGTGGCTTGCGCAATAAGTCACTGTTCAACCCCCTGAATAAAGCCAATCACCAGATAGAGGCCTTTAAAGGACTAGTTTTGAGGGACTTGCAACAGATAGTCCCTAAGAAAAATGTCAATCCTCAATATATCTTGGACGGTATTAAAATGTTGGAAGAAAAAAAGAATCTCATAATACGCCCTGCAGATAAAGGAGGAGGAGTAGTTATTTTGGACAAAGCATTTTATGTTAATCAGTTGACTGAAATGTTGAGTGACACTAGTACCTATGTTAAATTGGATAAAGATCCATCACCCCAATACGAGATAGATTTGGAACACCTGATCAATATGGGTTTTAAATCAAGGGTTTTGAATAGTCGTGAGAAAAAATACTTGGTACCAAGTTTCAATAGAATTCCGACTATTTATACGCTTCCAAAGATACATAAGAGCACGCACTGTCCCCCAGGTAGACCCATTGTTAATGGGATAGGGTCCCTGACATCAAGACTCGGCCAATATTTGGACCTGTATCTACAAGAAAGCGTTATACATACTCG
Source organism: Rana temporaria (assembly GCF_905171775.1). Taxonomy (NCBI): domain Eukaryota; kingdom Metazoa; phylum Chordata; class Amphibia; order Anura; family Ranidae; genus Rana; species Rana temporaria. The sequence goes on along the minus strand of NC_053489.1, from coordinate 35,996,671 downwards.
TGCATATTTGAAGGATACTAAAAGTCTCCTGAATTTTTTGCAAACCATTGATCTTACTAGTAAGAAGGAAGTATACCTTGTTACAGCTGATGTTACATCGCTGTACACGGTGATCCAGCACGATGATGCTCTATTAGCACTCAACTGGAGCCTCAGTCAACGTGAGGATATCTCCCATAATAAAAAAATCTTCTTAAGAAATGCATTAGATTTTTGTCTTGGACATAATTTTTTTTGGTATGGAGGAGAGTTCTATTCCCAATGCCGGGGAGTAGCAATGGGAGCTCGTTTTGCTCCAAGTATAGCAAATATGTTCATGAGTGAGTGGGAGGACAAAGTTATTTTTTCAGTCCCACGTCCATCTCTTTTGTTCTATAAAAGATATATTGACGATTTGTTCTTTATCTGGGACGGCCCACTCACTGCTTTACAGATATTTTTAGATGAATTGAATTCCAACACTAAAAATATTGTACTTACTAGTACCATTAGTCAGGATAAAGTCAACTTTTTAGATCTAGAAATCTCCAGGACAGATTTGGGATTGTCAACAAAGGTATTTTTCAAGCCAACTGATTCGAATAGTTACCTGCCAGTTAGCAGTGGTCACCATCCGATGTGGCTGAAAAATATTCCCAAAGGTCAGCTTACCCGAGTAAGGAGGAACTGTACTAACACCACGGACTTCCTTGCTCAGGCTGAAATCATAAAAGGAAAATTTCTAGAGAAAGGCTATAAAAAAGAGAGGTTGGATCCAATTATAAAAGATCTGGCTTTACAACCTAGAGAACATCTTCTTCTAGATGGAACAGTGACAAGATCCCCTAAGAGTCACGAATGGAACTTTATATCGGGATATCATGCCCAGTATAAAGAGATAGAGGCCATTTTCTCTAATCACTGGCATATATTGCTAATGGACAAAGTCCTCATGGCAGTGTTGCCAGATAAACCAGGTTTTATCTACAGAAGGGCTCAGAGTTTCTCTGACAAACTAGTCTGTAAGGTACTTGATCCACCCACTAGACCGTCTAGTTTCTGGGACTGTGATGGCTTTTATGCCTGCCGTAAGTGCAGAGCATGCCGGGAAATTACACGCCCCATGAGAGGAGTAAAGAATTTTACATCCAGTGCCAATAACAAAGAATTTTTGATTAGTGAGTTCATCACTTGTAATACCACCCATGTGGTATATGCTCTCCAGTGCCCTTGTGGTTTACTTTATATTGGACGTACTAAACGTCAACTTAAAGTACGTATTGGGGAGCATATTGCTAATATCCTGTTGGGTTTCAAGGATCATAACGTTTCGTTACACTTTAAACTTTTTCATAAGCAAGACCCGAGTGGTCTGAAGTTTTGGGGCATTGACCATTTGAAACCTACATGGAGAGGCTCTAATCTGGTGAGGGACTTATCAAAAAGAGAGACCCAATGGATAATCTCGGCTGACACTTTGGCCCCGAAGGGCCTTAATATTGATTTAGATATCAATTGTTTTATTAGTGATTATTGAGAGATTATCGATCTGTGAGTTATGTCTGCTTTATATTTTCGGGACTTACTCTATGGGATAATATATATATATATTTTTTTGCCATACAATTTTTGCCTCCCATTTATGGTTCTTTTTTTAGCTGTTTTTTGACCATTAGCTGGCATTTTTTGTTGGCTTCCCATGGTGGGGCATTTTGCAAACAACCTGTTTGTGACCTGCTTCTGCCTGATGCTGAGGTTAGTCGTAGATATACTTAACCACCACAAGATGGAGCATCTATATATATGTTTTCTTCTTTTTTTGGCTATATTATTTGTAGCAATACATAATGTTTTATTTATATTTGTAATATGATATTCATTTTAAAGCCGTTTTTTAATTTAGATATATTTATTATATATATATGTATGTATGCTTTTGATTGATATAGATATATTGGTTGATTTGGCTTTTACATATTGATGCTTAATTGATCAATACATGTTTTTTAATAAGTGTGATCTTATGCTGCTTCGTGTCACATGAGTATGCCTTTCATGAACATGTACATATATTATTCCGCTTTGCATAATTAATATATACTGTGTATTGATGTGATGTATTTTGAGGTCTGTTATTACTCCACATGCTGCCCCTCTGCTCTGTTGAGTGGCTGTGCCGCATTGTGGTGTACGAGACAGATTATTCTGTGGAGACCGTTGTTTGCTCGTTCCCATATGCTGGCAGTGATTAGAGGTAGGCGGGACAAGCACCAATGCCCGCCCTCCACTACACGGCGATTGGAGCGGTGCTCAATGGGTTTGCCTATTTATATTAGCGTCTGCAGTCGTGAAGCCACGCCCTCTGTCGAAGTCCTATGACGAAACGCGTCAGGGCGTGGCTTATCACGACGCTCAGGAAGTGACCTATGCGCTCCACCAGAGCCTCTGCTGGAACCAGGACAGTCTGTCTCCCACGAGATTACACCAGGCCAGTATGATGCTACTCCAGTCCTTGGAGATGGTGACTATGTTGCGCTATTGATTTTATTTACATGTACGTGCATTGATTGAGGGGAATCTGTGCTGTGGGGCTCTTGTTTTACATTACCATTAAAAACGGAATTACGCTATGGCATTTCTCTGTGTTTTTTTGGTCTGTTTGGGAGACTATTAGCAGATGTTTCTGATTACCCTACCTGAAGAGTTTTGTCAGTTTGGAGATATTATACATCGCCTTATATTCATTTTGTTGCGGTGAGTTCGCACCCCAGAGGGGGCTTACTTTGTCCCACGTGGTGCCCTTTAAGGAATTCGGGTGGAAGGTGTTTGCTATCTGATTTCTTCCTTATATCGGACACTTTATCAATGGACTTTTCTTTATTTTACTGACACACTCTTTTATTCTGCACCGAGTGTATAAGTGGTTCCTTCTTTGGGATTTACACTAGAACATACCACTATTAGCGCTGTTTGTGATTTTTTCTATGCTGACAATTTTTGTTCTTATAGATTTTAAATCTCTTTTTATATGTTTGTATTTTATTAAACGGCTGCTTTTTTTAATTTAATTTACTGTAATACACAGATGATCGATCTATTGACAATCCTCTGTTATTGATTATTGAACAGTTTCTGTCCATTTTGGCGCCGGGAGGTGTATTATAGGCCTACAGTACACCTTTTGTTCCATATAGGGGTACCAACTTCCCAACCCGAATCCACCGGTGCATTCCACATAACCAATGGGAGCTGCCGGGTAATCCTTCCAGAGGAACCCCTATGATCCAGAGCATGCAACAAATAGAAGTACTAACTTCCCAACCCCGAATCCACCGGCGCATTCCACGTAACCAATGGGAGCTGCCGGGTAATCCTTCCAGAGGAACCCCTATGATCCAGAGCATGCAAGAAATAGAGGTACCAACTTCCCAACCCGAATCCACCGGTGAATTCCACGTAACCAATGGGAGCTGCCGGGTAATCCTTCCCAAGGAACCCCTATGATCCAGAGCATGCAACAAATAGAGGTACCAACTTCCCAACCGGAAAATACACCGGTGCATTCCACGTAACCAATGGGAGCTGCCGGGTAATCCTTTCTGAGGAACCCCTATGACCCAGAGCATGCAACAAATAGAAGTACTAACTTCCCAACCCCGAATCCACCGGTGCATTCCACATAACCAATGGGAGCAGCTCAATCGCCAGTTACGGTCTCAATAAGGTTGTAAAGCCTCGTACACACGCTCAGACTTCCATCCAACTTTTCTGTGGATTTTGGTCTGAAGGGCGTTGGCCGTGAACTTACACACGGCACAACATTTTCAGCTGTTGGCGAAAAATCCGACCGTTTTGTACGCTCCATCAGACAATTGTTGTCGGATTTTCCGCGGACAAATGTTGGATGGCATGTTTTAAAATTTTCCGCAGACATTTGTCGAGGAAGAGGTACTCATGGATCCAACGACTGTAGTATTGGCCACATCCCTGGGCAACATATAACAAAAGAGAATATTCCCCCTGGGTGGGACTTTACAAGCCAAACACAGTGTTGGTAAAACATATGATCTTTAATGGGACAAGACATACATATTGGCACGTGATAAAAGCACACAATGCGCACCTAGGTGCATATAAAAGCAACAAATGTACAAAATACAAGAACAATGCCACCAAGACAATACATGTGCCAAGGATGGCGAAAAAAGAGCAAAACAAAAAAGCACTCTCCTAGTGGGTGATGTGAGTATGCCCGACGCGTTTCTGGTTAACAAACCGTCATCAGGGGCCACGGGAGCAGAGTAGTGCAAGTTGTAGTTCAAACCACGTGGTGGACTGGGTGTGGATCCCCTTTAACCACTTAAGCCCCGGACCAATATGCAGCCTAAAGACCCAAGGTGTTTTTACAGTTCGGGACTGCGTCGCTTTAACAGACAATTGCGCGGTCGTGCGACGTGGCTCCCAAACAAAATTGGCGTCCTTTTTTCCCCACAAATAGAGCTTTCTTTTGGTGGTATTTGATCACATCTGCGGTTTTTAGTTTTTGCGCTATAAACAAAAATAGAGCGACAATTTTGAAAAAAAAGCAATATTTTTTACTTTTTGCTGTAATAAATATCCCCCAAAAACATATATAAAAACATTTTTTTTCCTCAGTTTAGGCCGATACGTATTCTTCTACCTATTTTTAGTAAAAAAAATCGCAATAAGCGTTTATCGATTGGTTTGCGCAAAATTTATAGTGTTTACAAAATAGGGGATAGTTTTATTGCATTTTTATTTTTTATTTACTACTAATGGCGGCGTTCAGCAATTTTTTTCGTGACTGCGACATTATGGCGGACACTTCGGACAATTTTGACACATTTTTGGGACCATTGTCATTTTCACAGCAAAAAATGCATTTAAATTGCATTGTTTATTGTGAAAATGACAGTTGCAGTTTGGGAGTTAACCACAGGTGGCGCTGTAGGAGTTAGGGTGCACCTAGTATGTGTTTACAACTGTTTGGGGGTGTGGCTGTAGGAATGACGTCATCGATCGTGTCTTCCCTATAAAGGGAATGACGCGATCGATGCGCCGCCATAGTGAGGGACGGGGAAGCCGTGTTTACACACGGCTCTCCCCGTTCTTCAGCTCCGGGGAGCGATCGCGACGGAGCGGCTATAAACAAATAGCCGCGCCGTGGTCCCGGATCGCTCCCCGAGCGGACCCGACCCCCGCATGTAGCGAGGCGAGGACGTACGTGTACGCCCATGTGCCTGTACGTGCCATATTGTGGACGTATATGTACATGCGGGGGTCGGGAACTGGTTAATTAGTTTAAGTTCAATCCAAGAGTTATGTGGGGGTGGAGTAGCGTCCGAGCATTCCTCATTGTCAGAGGGGTGGAAAATAGAGGGGCCCAGAACCTGCCGGTGTATAGCCAGCCGAATAGTGTGCTGCCCAATTCCAAGAAGTCTTTCACCGATTCCACTTTAAGGTCTAAATAGACCTAAAACACTCAGGGCTGGATTCACGTAGATCCGCGCATTTTTACGGCGGCGTAGCGTATCGTATTTACGCTACGCCGCCATAAGTCAGAGAGGCAAGTGCTGTATTCACAAAGCACTTGCCTCCTAAGTTACGGCGGCGTAGCGTAAATGGGGCCGGCGTAAGCGCGCCTAATTCAAATGAGGATGAGGGGGCGTGTTTTATGTAAATTATTGGTGACCCGACATGATTGACGTGTACATATGCGCCGTCCGTGTACATATTCCAGTGTGCATTGCTCCAAAGTACGCCGTAAGGACGTATTGGTTTCGACGTGAACGTAAATTACGTCCAGCCCCATTCACGGACGACTTACGCAAACTACGTAAAATTCTCAAATTTCGACGCGGGAACGACGGCCATACTTAACATTGGCTACGCCACCTAGGGGGCAGCTTTATCTTTACGCGGCGTATCTCTTACGGAAACGGCGTATCTTTACTGCGACGGGCAAGCGTACGTTCGTGAATCGGCGTATCTAGTCATTTACATATTCTACGCCGAAATCAACGGAAGCGGCACCTAGCGGCCAGCGGAAAAATTGTACCCAAAGATACGACGGCGCAGGCTGTCGTATCTTAGCTAGGTTTAAGTGTATCTCAGTTTGAGCATACACTTAAACTTACGACGGGCTTAGATTCCGAGTTACGTCGGCGTATCTACTGACACGCCGGCGTAACTCTTTGTGAATCTGGGCCTCAGATGGCTCCAGGGGTGAACTGTGGCGTTATCCCAGCAGAGTAGTAACATTTGTCTGTTGTCGGATTGTCCGATCCGGACAAAACTCCAAAGTACAAACACGCATGCTTGGAATCAATGCTCACCATAACACAACATTAGCAGAAGGTGGCCAAAGGGTGGCACTAAAGAGCTTAAAAAACACGTAGTTTCGTGTTTGTTGGTAGACAATTGTGTGACGGTTGTATGCAAGACAAATTCCTCCTGGCCAACGCCCTTTGGACAAAAGTCCTGCGATTTGTCCGCAGAAAATCCGATCGTGTGTAGGAGGCTTTATCCAGTGAAGTTCTGTTGCCTGCATAACTGCTGACAAGGAACATGCTGACAGGAAGAGGAAGGTGACCTTACCAGTCAGCTTCTTCTCCTTTATTGTCTCCAGGCTGAGGGCAGGGAGTTGACTACGTTGTATTGCTTAGCTCTGATAGGAAAAAGGGAGGTCATTATTTAGGCCGTGCCATCTGGCAGGACATCTCGTGACATTGGTGGTATGTCACTTAATCTTCTAGGGGCGCATAGTGCTAAATGTTAGAATGTGCGCTGTCAGATGAGACGTGAATTGTGTCTAGATGGTCCAGCAATATGAGCGAGGACAGACCACGATAATTCTAAAATATTACAAATCATAATAAAAGTTAACAAATCTATATTGAAAATTCCCATAATGCCCTGTACACACGATCGGATATCTGATGGAATCTAATCCGATGGATTTTTTCGTCGGATATCCGATGAAGCTGACTTTCATCAGTCTTGCCTACACACCATCAGTCAAAAATCCGACCGTGTCCAACGCGGTGACGTAAAACACTACGACGTGCTGAGAAAAATTAAGTTCAATGCTTCCGAGCATGCGTCGACTTGATTCTGAGCATGCGTGGATTTTTCTCCGATGGAGTTCCACACAGTTTTTTATCAATAGGAACATTTTAAAACATGTTTTATTTTTTTTACCGATGGAAAACAAACTGATGGGGCCCACACACGATCGGTTTGTCCGATGAAAAAGGTCCATCGGTCCGTTTCCTTCAGACAAACCGATCGTATGTACAGGGCTTAAGCCAATGGTGAAGAGTGAGCAAAGCTAAAGCGGCAAATACAATTATAATGTGATCTCCTCCTTTAGCACCATGTGTCCTCCACCCATCTGGCGATACTGCGAAGCGGGATGCGTCCTCCATATAAGATTCCAGGCTCTTCCGGCGATACCAGCCTTTTTGCTCGGTCCTCTCTGGGAAAAGTCCTCTCCTGGTTCCTCCAATTGATCGGCTTCTCCCCGCAGGCAGGACAGCACAGGACCACCCCGGGATCAGTAGGCCCCAAAATTCCTGGGCCTACTTTCAGTAACGAAGCCTCGAGCCATCAGGCCCAGAGGCAGAAGAACTGCTACGACACACTTTGGGCCAGGAGGGCCATCAGGTCAGCGCGCCAATAAAACAGTGGGGTAGATTCAGGTAGCTTTTACGGCGGCGTATCTCCAGATACGCAGCCGTAATTTCAAATCTGCGCCGGCGTATCGTTACGCCGATCCTCAAAGGCAGATACGCTAAAAAAATAGGCTTCCTCCGCCGACGTAACTTGAATGCGGCGGCGTAGAATTGTGTGCAATATTACGTTGGGCGCTAGGTGCGCTTCCGTTGTTTTCGGCGTAGAATATGCAAATTACCTAGATACGCCGATTCACAAACGTACGTACGGCCGGCGCAATTTATTTACGTTAGGCTTTTTTCGGCGTAAGGTTGCTCCTGCTATTAGGAGGCGCAGCCAATGTTGAGTATGGACGTCGTTCCCGCTTTGAAATTTTAATTTTTTACGTTGTTTGCGTAAGTGGTTCGCGAATAGGGCTGGACGTAATTTACGTTCACGTCGAAACCAATACGTCGTTGCGGCGTACTTGGGAGCAATGCACACTGGGATATGTACACGGACGGCGCATGTGCCGCTCGTAAAACACGTCAATCACGTCAGGTCATCACACATTAGCATAAAACACGCCCCCCCTTCCACATTTGAATTACGCGGGCTTACGCCGGCCCCATTTACGCTACGCCGCCGCAACTCACGGAGCAAGTGCTTTGTGAATACAGAACTTGCTCCTGTAAGTTACGGCGGCGTAGCGTAAATACGATACGCTGCGCCGCCGTAAGAAGAAGCGCAGGTACATGAATCTAGCCCAGTGTCTGTACCTTAAGTACCCTCTCCCAGAATGCCCAGCGACAGGAACACTCCCACTGGGTTGTCTCCGTGAAGAAGGCAGTCAATACATCCAGCATGCTGTATTTCCAACTTTGACCCAAAATGACAGCGACACCCAGGGTCAGGTGGAAAAAATGCACAGCGCAGCTGAACTGACACAGAAACCAGCAATTTACATAATCATTCTGAGCTAACTACCCAGGGCCGATCCTAGGCAGGGTGCACGGGGTGCTCCGCACCCAGGCGCAGCAGAGGTGGGGGCGCCGAAGCTCCAAAGTGCTCCCCTCCCTCCTCCTTGGGGGAATGTAGCAGGTGCTGCGGTTCCCCATCCCGCATGCTCTCTCCGCTGGCAACTGACAAGGGCGCATACCTCCCGCTGTCCCCGGAATCCGGGCTGGGTACCACGTTCCACGTTCCAGCACTAGGCTCCACTAATTAATTCTGTCCAGTGTGCATGGAGCAGTCTCCTGTCTGCCCCCCTCTGCGTGTGACGGCTCTTCTCCCATAGGCGATGTGATGAGAGGCTTCTGGGTTGGCTGGAGCTGCTGCCAATCATCCCGTGCACTCCCAGAAATGCTTTCCGAGTGCCACCCTCCAAGTAACCAAAGATGCCACGTATGCCCCGCCCCCTGTAAAGTGCTTCTGCTCCCAGCGCACCCGAGCTACAGGGATCTATTGGACAAGTACTGATCTATGGGGACACCTGACGTGGGGGGCTCTGATGGGGGACACCTGCTGTGGGGGGGCTCTGATGGGGGACACTAATGAAGACTTCTTAGGGGAGCATCTCTTTGTTTGAGTCGTAGCCATAGAAACATGTGTAAAAGGGGAGGAGTTAGTAAGATGACTACGCCCATGTGGGGGCGCCAGCAATATTTCTGCACCCAGGCGTCTGTGACCCTAGGATCGGCCCAGTAACTACCGTTAAGATAACACTAAATTTAACCACTTGCTTACTGGGCACATAAACCCCCTTCGTGCCCAGGCGAAATTTCAGCTTCCGGCACTGCGTCGCTTTAACTGACAATTGCGCGGTCGTGCGACGTGGCTCCCAAACAAAATTGACGTCCTTTTTTCCCCACAAATAGAGCTTTATTTTGGTGGTATTTGATCGCCTCTGCGGTTTTTATTTTTTGCGCTATAAACAAAAAAAGAGCAACAATTTAAAAAATATATATATATTTTTTACTTGTTGCTATAATAAATATCCCATTTTTTTAAAAAAAAAACTATTTTTTTTCTCAGTTAAGGCCGATACGTATTTTTCTACGTATTTTTGTAAAAAAAAAAAAAAATCGCAATAAACGACTGGTTTGTGCAAAAGTTATAGCGCCTACAAAATAGGGGACAGAATTATGATTTTTTTTATTATTTTGTTTTTACTAGTAATGGCGGCGATCTGCGATTTTTATTGGGACTGCCATATTGCGGCGGACATATCGGACACTTTTGACACAAATTTGGGACCATTCACATTTATACAGCGATCAGTGCTATAAAAATGCACTAATTACTGTATAAATGTGACTGGCAGGGAAGGGGTTAACACTAGGGGGTGAGGAAGGGGTTAAATGTATTCCCTGGGTGTGTTCTAACTGGGTGGGGGGTGACTGGGGGAGGTGACCGATGCTGTGTCCCTATGTACAAGGCACACTGCTGTCCCTATGTACAAGGGACACTGCTGTCACCTGCTGTGTCACCGCCGATCGCGTGTACCCGGCGGACATCGCGGCCACCAGGTACACGCATCGGCTCTTCAGCGATGCGCCGGGACAGTTTTTACCCGCTGCGCGCCACCCAGTGGCGCGCGCGGGTAATGCTTTTAAAAATACGTCCACCCGGCACTTGAGAGCCGCACTGCTAACGTCTTTTGTCAATAGCGCGGGTCTCAAGTGGTTAAATATAGCGCCTACTCAATAGGAGCAGGGCGCTACAATTAAATTCTAATATCCCGTCCTAAGACCCGATAGATTGGGTAAATGGCAGGAACCCGAGCTATCAAGGTTCTACAGTGAAAATTGGCCAGACTTGCATTCTCTGTTCTCATTTGGCTACCACCCGAAGTTGCAGGCAGGCCCGGATTTACTCCCTTTGCCGCCCCAAGGCCAGGTGCTCACCACCTCTTCCCTCAGTTTTCTCTCCTCTCACCATCCGTGACATGACAGGGGGGAACTCCCGAAGTGAAAGTGGTGAAAGTGTCCTCTCCGCCACAGTGCCGCCCCTGCACATACTGCCGCCCGAGGCCTGGCCTTGTCTGGAATCCGGCCCTGGTTGCAGGCCCCCATTGACCAAGCCCTACCACGCAGACTGCTCAGCTGCATTACTTGTCATTTTTGCTTATTCTTTAAAACCTTGCCACCGTGGAAACCATGGCGTACATCTATGACAAGAATATAATTACAGCCTCCTTCAACGCTCTTTTTTGTCCTTGTACCCTGTGGTTAAAAAGGTACAAATTACATGTGCTAGGCCTGCCTTTAAATAGTCCACATTTACTACAAATTCCTGGAAATGCATGTCAGCGTTTTATCTTATTTTAGCAAACTCTTTAAGCTGAGTAGGCCAGACTTTTTTTTTTCTTTCCCTTAAATTCTCTTTTATACAGTCAACCCGAGCCATAATTTTGTCAATATGGATTGAGCTTTTAAATTAAATGGTAGTTGAAACTCTTGCAGTAAAATTATACCACTGATGTCAAGTCACAGAAATTTGTGGGGACGGGGGTAATTTTAATGCCAAAACAATGGCCTCGGAGTGAGATAAACATTGTGTGATGGGTGGAATTAATGATTTTTTTCAGCGACAAGAAATATTAAAACATATACTTAAGAATACTTTCAGCTCTGTGGAGGTGGAACATAAAAAGCTTTTTTCAAAGTACTGAAGCATAGATGAAAAAAAAATGCGGGTGACTCGCAAAGTTTATTCAGCCTAGTACAGAAAAATAACGTACAGTGGAACCTCAGTTTAAGAGTGACTTGGTTTGAGAGCTTTTTTATTTGCGAGCAACTTTTTTTTTTAACCACTTAAGGACCGGACCAATATGCTGCTAAATGACCCAAGGGGTTTTTACAATTCGGCACTGCGTCGCTTTAACAGACAATTGCGCGGTCGTGCGACGTGGCTCCTAAACAAAATTGGCGTCCTTTTTTCCCCACAAATAGAGCTTTCTTTTGGTAGTATTTGAGCACCTCTGCGGTTTTTATTTTTTGCGCTATCAACAAAAATAGAGCGACAATTTTGAAAAAAATGCAATATTTTTTTACTTTTTGCTATAATAAATATCCCCCAAAAACATATATAAAAATTATTTTTTCCCTCAGTTTAGGCCGATACGTATTCTTCTACCTATTTTTGGTAAAAAAATCCGCAATAAGCGTTTATCGATTGGTTTGCGCAAAATTTATAGCGTTTCCAAAATAGGGGATAGTTTTATTATTTTTTGTTTTTTTACTACTAATGGCGGCGATCAGCGATTTTTTTCGTGACTGCGACATTATGGCGGACACTTCGGACAATTTTGACACATTTTAGGGACCATTGTAATTTTCACAGCAAAAAATGCATTTAAATTGCATTGTTTATTGTGAAAATGACAGTTGCAGTTTGGGAGTTAACCACAGGGGGCGCTGTAGGACTTAGAGTTCACCTAGTGTGTGTTTACAACTGTAGGGGGGTGTGGCTGTAGGTCTGACGTCATCGATCGAGTCTCCCTATAAAAGGGATCACTCGATCGATGCAGCCGCCACAGTGAAGCACGGGGAAGCCGTGTTTACATACGGCTCTCCCCGTTCTTCAGCTCCGGGGATCGATCGCGAGGGGGCGGCTATAAACGAATAGCCGCGCCCTCGTCCCGGATCGCTCCCCGCAGGTTTCTGACCGCCGCATGTAGCGGGGGGGGGGGTCCCGATCAGACCCCCGACCCACATCTAGGCAGGGACGCACAGGTACGCAATGTGCCTGTACGTGCCATTCTGCCGACGTACATAAACATGCGGCGGTCCGGAAGTGGTTAAATTCGGACTCAGTTTGCAAGTGTTGACTCAATATGAGCAGAATTCAAGCTAAATAGGCCTGCAGTACCTCATTTGGCCTGAGGTACAGGGGGCGCAGGAGCCGAGAAAAGTCGAACATTGGGGGAGGTGCGGTGGCGGTAAAGCGGTGCTATTTTTAGCTCCGATTTACCACAAATTTTGCAGCGCTATTCGACATAATAAGCTAGTATGCAACCACTCCCAAGGCTGACATCTTTACTTCCAGGTCCACGGGCTCCGGCGCTGTGATTTGCCGGATCCGTGATGACGTCACTCCTGCGCATGCACGCAGGAGCCATTGGTCAAGGCACGGGCCCTGACAAAAAAAAATGGCACCAGTGGGTCGTTTCTTCACTGCGCGTGCGCCGATGATGTCGGCAGCAGCTTATATGGTGAATATCTCCTAAACTGTGCAGGTTTAGGGGACATTTACAGTACCTACAGGTAAGCCTTATTATAGGCTTACCTGTAGGTACAAGTGGTGTAAAAGAGTTTACAAGTGGTTGTAAATCTCAGACATGAAATATGAACAAATCCTATCCCTCTATAGTGCGTACTTGTATAAATTAAGAACTCAAAGTGTAATTTCTGCCTGCTGCTTCGTTCCTCTGCTATTAGCATGAATCACTTCTGACAAGTTTTCCTGACACCAAGAGAAAAATGGTGACAGGGGAGGGACCTCCAACTGATTAACAGTCTAAGCTCTGTTCCTGTTAGCTGTGTGGAGGGGGTGTGTCCCTTCCCTCCAATCAGCTAGCAGACCTCACTTCACTGAGCTCTGTAGAGTGTAACTTCAGCCCTCTGCCCCCTTTTGTTCTGAACTCTCATTCAAGCTAAAAAAAAATTCAGCACTTTGAACAGATATAGAGAAGAAAAGACTGCAGGTAGACTGATACAACTTATCCGCTTGCTGACCGCCTTTCCGCTTGCTCCTGTGATGGTGGGGGTAAGCATTAATGGCTGGAAGTTTCTTAGCAACGTCCTAGCAACAAGGCAGGACAAAATTATAGCATGTCTGGGAGTTTTTCAATCAGGCTTTGGGAAGTTCTTAAAGGAGAAAGCTCATTTGGCTGTACTTCTCCCATGGATCACAGGAGTACAGTTTGTTCTGTACTCCTGTGACCTGCTTTCAGCAGACAGCGGGCTATAGCCCGCTGTCGGCTGACGTTACAGAGCCGATCAAAGCTTGGGAAAGATCACGGCCATATGGTCAGGATTCGCCCAGAACCCTGGACCGGCACCCGGCTCAGCCTCTCAGCGAGCTGTTGAGAGACTGATCCGGCTACTCCCACCCCCTCCACAGCCCAGCACTCCAGAGAGTGCAGAGGGGTGGGGGTTGGCAGCAGGGGCGTACCTAGAGCATTTGGCACCCAGGGCGGATCCAATATCTGGCACCCCCCCCACGTTAAAATGTAAAAACACCCCACTGTGCCCCCTGCATACCTCTGCATCCTTCAATATCTTTTTGTTACTACTGTGTACCCCTCTCCACAACTGCACCTCTGGACCACTTTACATTACACAGCACCCTGCACCTCTGGACCTCTTTACATTACACAGCCCCCTGCACCACTGGACCCCTTTAAAATTACACAGTACCCTGCATCACTGGACCCCTTTAAAATTACACAGCACCCTGCATCACTGGACCCCTTTACATCTCACAGCCCCCTTCACCTCTGGACCCTTTTACATTACACAGCACCCTGCACCTCTGGGCCCCTTTACATTACACAACACCCCGCACTTCTTTACATTACACAGCCCCTGCACCACTGGACCCCTTTACATCACATAGTCCCCTGCAACTTTGGACCCCCTTACATTACACAGCCCCCTGCACCTCTGGACCCCTTTACATTACACAGCACCCTGCATCACTGGACCCCTTTACATTACACAGCACCCTGCACCTCTGGCCCCTTTACATTACACAGCACCCTGCACCTCTGGACCCCTTTACATTACACAGCACCCTGCATCACTGGACCCCTTTACATTACACAGCACCCTGCATCACTGGACCCCTTTACATTACACAGCACCCTGCATCACTGGACCCCTTTACATCTCATAGCACCCTGCATCTCTGGACCCTTTTACATTGCACAGCACCCTGCATCACTGCACCCCTTTTACATTACACAGCCGCCAGCACCTCTGCACCCCTTTACATCACATAGCCCCCTGCAGCTCTGGACCCTTTTACACTACACAGCCCTCTGCACCCCTTTACATTACAGAGCACCCTGCATCACTGGACCCCTTTACATTACACAGCACCCTGCATCACTGGACCCCTTTACATCTCATAGCACCCTGCATCTCTGGACCCTATTACATTGCACAGCACCCTGCATCACTGCACCCCTTTTACATTACACAGCCGCCTGCACCTCTGCACCCCTTTACATCACATAGCCCCCTGCACCTCTGGACCCTTTTACATTACACAGCACCCTGCATCACTGCACCCCTTTTACATTACACAGCCACCTGCACCTCTGCCGCCCCCCCCCCCACATGTCAGCTAAAACATGTGGGATGGTGTCACCCCTCTAGCGGGTGTCACCCGGGGCAGACCGCACCCCCCGCACCCCCCTAGGAACGCCTCTGGTTGGCAGAGCAGTGACTGACAGTCACCAGCTCTCTGCTCAGGGATCTTTGGGAAATGAGCGATCGGCGATCGGCGGTATTTGATCATTCGGTTCTCAGTGTTAGAGCCTGGCAGGGAACAGACGCAGTGTCGTACCAATGCTCCATCCAGTTAGGTTAGGGTGCCCACATGTCCCGGATTGCCCGGGACTGTCCCACAATTGACATGTCTGTCCTGGGTCCCGGCACCTTCATTCCAGGACAATACAATGCCCCGGAATGAAATAGAGGACACAGCCACCCCCTACTAACTAGTAACTACATTTCTGGAACTGGTTGTTAGGGCCAGCGCTGCCTGGTATCTTGCAACCAGTGACAATTTACTCTCAGACAGTGAGACCGAGAGAAAGGCCTGCGCCTAGTGCAGCGCTGCTGTCCCCACCCACCTCGGCACCTCCTCCTTCTCTGGCACCCAGCGGCAAGCAGAAGGGACTGGTGTGATCTTCACTCTTCAGATACCACTCCTTTCCTTCTACACAAGTGGCTCATGCAGAGGGAGTGACAGCAGCACTGCATTTGGTGGCAGGCTATGGCAAGCGGCACTGCATCTGGTGGCAAGTGGCACATTCACCTGACAAATAACCCAACGCCAAATTCCCCATCAACCCCGAGACTACATCCCCCCCCCCGCCCCCCTCATCTTTTTTGGGGGAAGGTGAGAGAGGGGGGGTGTCCCTGAATGGCAGTTTGGAAATGTGGTCACCCTAAGTTAGGTATGTATGAGTAAAAAATAATAAAAACAACTACACCTAGTCAAAGCTGCACAGTTTGGGCCAGATCCACAGTGAGAGTACGCCGGCGTATCTACTGATACGCCGGCGTACTTTCAAATTTCCCACGTCGTATCTTTAGTTTGAATCCTCAAACCAAGATACGACGGCATCGTAGATGCAATACTTCGGCGTCCGCTGAACGTCGTTTTTCCGCGTCGGGTATGCAAATTAGCTTTTTCCGGCGATCCACGAACGTACGCGCGGCCGTCGCATTTTCTTACGTCGTCTCTAGTCGGCTTTTTCCGGGGTATAGTTAAAGCTGGTATTTTGCGGCGTATAGTTAGACTTGCCATGTTAAGTATGGCCGTCGTTCCCGCGTCGAAATTAGAATTTTTTTTCTTCGCGTAAGTCGTACGTGAATCGGGATGGACGTAAGTCACGTCTAAGTTTAAAAAATGACGTCCTTGCGATGTCATTTTGCGCAATGCACAGCGGGAAATTTCGAAACGGAGCATGCGCAGTTCATTCGGCGCGGGTGACGCGCTTCATTTAAATGAATCACGCCCCCTAATCGCCGATTTGAATTCCACCGCCAGAGATGCACTACGCCGCCGTAACTTACGGCGCGAATTCTTCCAGGATTCGAACCAGCCAAAAGTAAGTTACAGCGGCGTAGCGTAGTCTCTGATACGCTGCGCCGATCGAATTCTTTGTGGATCTGGCCCTTTGTTTTTATCAACAGGTGCTCTTTACGTGCATACGCATTTATTTGGTAATCGTTTAAACAGAAGAACCTTCTGACTTATCTTCTGGTAACAAAATCATAATAATAATCTGATCTCTATATATATATATATATTTTGTGTGTGTGAATATTTTGAAGACAAGATAAAAAAAAAGGCAAAAAGCGTAAAAAAATGAGTCTGAGGGGATTTGAAACCCATCCTAGTTAATGGCTATGAAGTTGTTAAAAAAGCACAAATGGTTTATAAGCACACACTAGAGACATTTGATTATAAGAGAACATTGTAATATTACTTTTATATATAATATAAAAAAAAAGAAAGAAAAAAAGAAGCCACTGCACACAGAGCAAAGTTGGTGGCAGCTGCTGAGAGCTGACACTCTTCGATGGATTTCGGAGTGACTGGGCTCGGCGCCAAGAGAAAATTGATGTACATTTAAAGCAACGTGCAGGAAGTCGCGGGTACATTGTGCTCGCTACCTCAGTCCCTCGTGCGTGATAAAAAGGATCTGTGAAACCACAATGCTTGTGCATTCCAGCATCATCTGCTACAAAAATACAAAAATTATCTGTTAATATATTCTAATCCCCCACCATGGAGAGTGATAGAAGATTGGAAATTGATGTATTGAAGTAGAACTACAGTATACACAAAGATGAAAATGAGCACACATTAGGAGTGAGGTTTGTCATTAATGTGTTGATCACTGTTCTCCTTGCTGGAGAGGAAGTTGTACCTGAAGACGTGCAGTGCAAGGATCTCCCTACTTCTGCTTAATCCATTTTGTTGGTCTGTGCTTCCTCCACCTCCTCCACTTTTAGAATTTTACACCCTTATGCCGCGTACACACAATCGGAAATTCTGACAAGAAAACCGTGGATTTTTTTCCAAAGGAATTTTAGCTCAAACTTGAGTTGGGGTTAGTTTTAGGGTTAGGGTTAGGTTTCGGGTTCAGGTTAGGGTTAGGGTTCGGCTTAGGGTTAGGGTTAGGGGGGTTAGGGTCAGGGTCAGGGTTTCCCATTGAAGAATATGGCTAGGACTCAGGAATTGGAACAGGGACCTCCCCCAAAGGTCAGAAGGTGGGTTCCCAGAGGTCAAAGGTCACAGGGCATGGCTGACCCACCCCCACCAAAGTGTACCGCCTACCAAACTAAGTCGGGGAATGAAAAAGTCGGGGAAAGCGTCTTGACCGACAAGAACGCGGTGACGTACAACACTACGACGAGCCGAGAAAAATAAAGTTCAATGCTTCTGAGCATGCGTCGACTTAGTTCCGAGCATGCGTTTTGTTTGCGCGTCGGAATTGCATACAGACGATCGGAATTTCTGACAAGAACTTTTCCCGTCGGAAAATTTGAGAACCAGCGCTCAAATTTTCCCTGTCGGAAATTCCGACAGAAAAAGTCCGATGGGGCCTGCACACGGTCGGAAATTTCCGACCAAAAGCTCACATCAAACTTTTCTTGTCGGAAATTCTGATCGTGTGTACGCGGCGTTAGTCAGATTTCCAGTAATCAGGGACCCAGCTCTTCTACCAAGATGGCCAGATTTCAAATCGATTTGGCTCGGTACCATGAGAAAATTAAAGTACATTTCAAGTAACATCCAAGTAGTTGCAGGTACATTGTGCTCTCTACCTCAGTCCCTCTTGCATGACACACAAAACTGACCAATCTTTAACCGGTTCAGTTAATTTCTGTGGCAGGGTGGCAGAGGCAGGGTTACATACATTCATACCATCCAGTTGAGTAGTGTGCAGCACGTCAGTGTTTGTGGATCATATGATTGCATCATTCGTAACAGCTGTGATTCTTATAGTGATGCTGTGATTGGCCTCCAGCTATCACATGGTACCTGTATAGAAAAATTTGACTCCCATGAGCTGTCATGTTCATTGCCACCATCCCCAATAAATCAACAAAAGGATTTACCTCAAAAAAGAGAATGGGCAATGACAATAAACTAAAAAAATATATATAATATATAGAAAAATGTATATTTTTCTATATATTGGGGTAGATTCAAGTAGCAATTACGTCTGCGTATCCATAGATACGCAGCGTAATTGCTAAGTAGCGCCGGCGTATCGACTTTCTGTATTCAGAAAGCTCGATACGCCGACTGTAGCCTAAGATATGACTGGCATAAGGCTCTTATGCCGTCGTATCTTAGGCTGCATTCTTACGATGGCCGCTAGGTGGCGTTCCCGTAGTGGTCAGCGTAGAGTATGCAAATTGCATACTCACGCCGATTCACAAATGTACGCGCGCCCGGCGTTCGAGTTTTACGTCATTTGCGTTCGTCGATTTCTGTGTAAGGCTGCTCCTGCTATTAGGAGGCGCAGCCAATGGTAAGTATACACGTCGTTCCCGCGTCGCGATTTTCGAAATTAACGTTGCTTGCGTAAGTGAATCGTAAATGGCGCTGGACGCCATTTACGTTCACGTCGAAGCAAATGACGTCCTTGCGACGTCATTTACCGCAATGCACGTCGGGAAATTTTCCCGACGGAGCATGCGCAGTACGTTCGGCGCGGGAACGCGCCTAATTTAAATGATCCACGTCCCCTACGGGATCATTTAAATTACGCGCGCTTACGCCGGCCACTTTTACGAAACGCCCCCGCAAATTACGGAGCAGATGCTTCGTGAATGAAGCGTAGCTCAAGTAATTTACGGAGGCGTAGCGTAAAAACGGTACGCTGCGCATCCGTAGTAGTGCGCGCCCCTACCTGAATCTACCCCATTAATTTTAGTTTATTCTCATTGCCCATAAAATCCCATTCTCTTTTTTTGAGGTAAATCCTTTTGTTGATCACATGGCACCTGGGCCAATCACAGCATCCTGTAACTTGTGATAGCTGTGGGCCAATCACAGCACACAATAGTAATCACAGCTGTTATGAAGGTAACCTATTCAGGACAGTTCAAAACATTGTTGTTACAGAGATCATTACTGTGAGGCCTCGTACACACGGGCAAGAATCTCGTCAGGAAAAAAACTTTGTTTTTCCCGACGAGATTCTTGGCAAGAATCCCTTGCCGCCCGAGTGTACACACTGGGCTAGATTCAGATAGGTTACGCGGATCTAAAGATCCGCTAACCTATCTGATTTACGATCCGCCGGCGCAAGTTTTTGAGGCAAGTGCTGTATTCAGAAAGCACTTGCCTCTAAAGTTGCAGCGGTGTATCGTAAATCCCCCCGTGTAATTCAAATTCTGCGTCTAGGGGGCGTGTAGAATTTAAATCAGGCGCGTCCCCGCGCCAAACGAACTGCGCATGCGCCGTCTGCTAAATTTCCCAGCGTGCATTGCTCCAAATGACGTCGCTAGGACCTCATTGGTTTCGACGTGAACGTAAATTACGTCCATCCTTATTAGCGACCGACTTACGCAAACGACGTAAAAAATAAAAAATTTGACCCGGGAATGACGGCCATACTTAACATAGGATACGCCGCATATAGCAGGGGTAACTATACGCCGGAAAAAGCCGAACACAAAAGACGTAAAAAAAAAGCGCCGGTCGGTCGTTTTCGTTTCTGAATCGGCGTAACTCCTCATTTGCATATTGGTCGCGTATACAAACGGAAGCGCCACCTAGCGGCCAGCGTGAGATTGCAGCCTAAGATCCGACAGTGTAAGTCACTTACACCTGGCGGATCTTAGGGAGATTCTATTCTATGCATAGGCTGTCAGTCATGGCTGGTCACTGATTACTCGGTATATATGCACCATACATTCATTATATAGTTAATTAAAGATAAATCACAGCGTGACAGCTGAAGTTTAGGAAGGTGTGAGCAATTCCCTCCTGTGGGATTTCATAGAGCGGGCGCAGACCGTAAACAGTCAATCACCATTACATGCGGAATTAGCCCCATGGGAAGGAAAGCTGGTCCAGCCTGGAGTACAAAGCTGAAACATTTTAGGGGGGGATGTATGGATTGAGTTTTTTTTTTTTATATATACACTGTGGGGGAGATTTACTAAAACATATATTACCCAATAATATATATTATAATCAGTGGCCTAGATTCAGGCACATTTGCGCCCTCTTACGGAGGCGCAGCGTAGCGTTTTTACGCTACGCCTCCGTAAATTACGTGCGCTACGCTTCATTCACGAAGCAGTAGCTCCGTAATTTGCGTGTGCGCTCCGTAAAATTGGCCGGCGTAAGCGCGCGTCATTTAAATGATCCCGTAGGGGGCGTGGATCATTTAAATTATGCGCGTTCCCGCGCCGAACGTAGTGCACATGCTCCGTCGGGAAACTTTCCCGACGTGCATTGTGGTAAATGACGTCGCAAGGACGTAATTTGCTTCAACGTGAATGTAAATGGCGTCCAGCGCCATTCACGATTCACTTACGCAAACAACGTAATTTTTAAAAATTGCGACGCGGGAACGACGGGTATACTTAGCATTGGCTGCCCCTGCTGATAGCATGGGCAGCCTTATGCAGAAACCGACGTAAAATGCGAACGCAGGGCGCGCGTACGGTTGTGAATCGGCGTGAGTATGCAATTTGCATACTCTACGCTGACCACTACGGGAACGCCACCTAGCGGCCATCGTAAGAATGCAGCCTGCGATACGACGGCATAAGAGCCTTATGCCAGTCATATCTTAGGCTGCAGTTGGCGTATCGAGCTTTCTGAATACAGAAAAGTCGATACGCCGGCGCAACTAAGCAATTGCGCTGCATATCTATGGATACGCAGACGCAATTTCTTACTGAATCTACCCCAATAAAAAGAACTGTAGAATAAGACATCTAGTCATTACATCTGCAATAGTCAGTCCAGGGCCAATGGAGGGGGAGCTAGTGATTGAATGTTATTAAAAATTGCGATACGTTTTTTTACAAGTGAGTACGAATACTGATACTTTCGGGTCACGTACTCGCCATACAAAATGAATGGGCTCAGAACACACAGCAAAGAATCACACGCAATTTGAACAGCAGTGCGATTCCTCTCCGAATCTAATGGGGTTTCCTACACTACTCCTGTGTTAATACAGGCTAAAGTCACTATGACAAGCCTATCGCAAAGACAAGTGCAACATTTCCTGCAATACGAAGGGGTCCTGCAAATACGAAGGGGTCCTGCAATATGAAGGGGTCCTGCAATACCAAGGGGTCCTGCAATAAGAAGGGGTCCTGCAATAAGAAGGGGTCCTGCAATACGAAGGGGTCCTGCAATACGAAGGGGTCCTGCAATACGAAGGGGTCCTGCAATACGAAGGGGTCCTGCAATAAGAAGGGGTCCTGCAAATACGAAGGGGTCCTGCAAATACGAAGGGGTCCTGCAATAAGAAGGGGTCCTGCAATAAGAAGGGGTCCTGCAATACGAAGGGGTCCTGCAATACGAAGGGGTCCTGCAATACGAAGGGGTCCTGCAATAAGAAGGGGTCCTGCAAATACGAAGGGGTCCTGCAATATGAAGGGGTCCTGCAATACGAAGGGGTCCTGCAATAAGAAGGGGTCCTGCAATACGAAGGGGTCCTGCAAATACGAAGGGGTCCTGCAATATGAAGGGGTCCTGCAATACGAAGGGGTCCTGCAATAAGAAGGGGTCCTGCAATACAAAGGGGTCCTGCAAATAAGAAGGGGTCCTGCAATAAGAAGGGGTCCTGCAATAAGAAGGGGTCCTGCAAATAAGAAGGGGTTCTGCAATAAGAAGGGGTCCTGCAATAAGAAGGGGTCCTGCAATACGAAGGAGTCTTGCAATATGAAGGGGTCCTGCAATATGAAGGGGTCCTGCAATATGAAGGGGTCCTGCAATACGAAGGGGTCCTGCAATATGAAGGGGTCCTGCAATACGAAGGGGTCCTGCAATAAGAAGGGGTCCTGCAATACGAAGGGGTCCTGCAATAAGAAGGGGTCCTGCAAATAAGAAGGGGTTCTGCAATAAGAAGGGGTCCTGCAATAAGAAGGGGTCCTGCAATACGAAGGAGTCTTGCAATATGAAGGGGTCCTGCAATATGAAGGGGTCCTGCTATATGAAGGGGTCCTGCAAAGCTCCAAAACGTTGCACTTGTCTTTGTGATGTGATCTCTCTGCAATAAAATCCACTGGATGGTGATTGAAGATCCTTGGTGCGTTGGTGAATATGTACACTTTCTTGAACTTTCCAGGATCCAGACAGTAATCGTTACAGCAGCACCCACCATTGATGAGCCTTGTGTTCCAGGAACGTGTACGATAGGAAGATAGATCAGTGGTGGTGCGTCCACAGAGGGCGCAAAAGCGCCGCCCCCTCTCTCTCCTGCACTTGCATGAATCTATCTATGGTCGCCGATGCTGCCCTATTCAGGTGTCCAGCCCTTTGTCTGGTGCCGGGCATCTGAATTACAGCGGCGGGGGTGTTTTTGGAAGCGCCTGATTAGAGCCGTGGGGTCTAATAGGCTTCCAAAATGGTAAACAGCAGGCGCAATTCTGTGCGTTCACTGTTTACACAGTGTTGTGTTACGGAAGCGAATAAATCGCTTTCCTAACACTGACCCGCCTCTCAGCCAATGAGGTGCTTGGGTCTGGTTACCTGTCACCTGATTGACTGAAGTGACAGGCACTGTGATTGGATTCCTATCAGGTGTCCAATCATAGCAGAGGATAGGAAGAGGAGGGGAGAAAAGATCGGGGACTCAGAGCGTGGAGGACAGCGTCGTGACCCGAGACAGGTAAGTGCCGGGGGGGGGGGGGATGCACACTGGGGCAGCATTTGATGGGGCACAGTAGTGTCAATTGATGGGGCACAGTAGTGTCAATTGATGGGGCACAGTAGCGGCAATTGATGGGCACAATGGCAGCAATTGATGGGCACAATGGCAGCAATTGATTGGGCACAGTGGCGGCAATTGATGGGGCACAGTAGCAGCAATTGATGGACACAGTGGCAGCAATTGATGGGGCACAGTGGCGGCAAATTAATGGAGCACAGTAGCAGCAATTGATGGGCACACTGGCAGCAATTGATTGGGCACAGTAGCGACAATTGATGGGGCACAGTAGTGGCAATTGATGGGGCACAGTGGCAGCAATTGATGGGGCACAGTGGCAGCAATTGATGGGGCACAGTAGCGGCAATTGATGGGCACACTGGCGGCAATTGCTGGGGCACACTGGCGGCAATTGCTGGGCACAGTGGCAGCAATTGCTGGGGCACACTGGCGGCAATTGATGGGCACAGTGGCAGCAATTGATGGGACACAGTGGCAGCAATTGATGGGACACAGTGGCAGCAATTGATGGGGCACAGTAGCGGCAATTGATGGGCACACTGGCAGC
The DNA here is from genome assembly GCF_905171775.1 of Rana temporaria. Classification (NCBI taxonomy): domain Eukaryota; kingdom Metazoa; phylum Chordata; class Amphibia; order Anura; family Ranidae; genus Rana; species Rana temporaria. Next base: position 35,972,792 of record NC_053489.1, on the reverse strand, counting down.
AATTGATGGGGCACACTGGTGGCAATGGATGGGCACAGTGGCAGAAATTGATGTCGCCACTGATATAGACACAGATAGAGTTCACACAGGGGTGCTGTGGGAAACTGCATGTATTTCGGACAACAATCGCACCGCATCCCTCTTCAGATTGCATGCGATTCTTTGCAGTGCGATTTGAGCCTATATTCATGTTGTGTACAGTATTAGAGTTCTGCATTCGGGAACAAATATCGAAAACTGGGCCAAGGCCAGTCAGCGGCAATGCGGATAAAGCGTTTGCATTGCCGGCCATACTTTCCTTGACTCTTTGCTACCCTCAAGGTCCCCGCACAAGCCCTGCGGACACGTTCCTGATCCGAGACCGGGCACAGTATTCTCTTTGTCATGACTGATGATGATAACTTGCTATTGATTTGTATCATTGTAACTCATCACGGCGTCCATTGGAAGAGACTGAATTTATCCAGCGATATATTTAGGCTTAATCAGCGGTGATAAATAATCCTTTAGATTGCGGACATCTGCTAAATCCGTTCAGTTCAGCGCTTTATTTCCCCTGGCTGCTTACGTGGGCAACTAAGAAAACATATAAATCAATGCTGTAATTAAAGTCCATAAATCACCTGATGTGGTCACTTCCTTTGCCAGCTTCGGAGTTATGATATTGAGGTCCCTCACGTGATTGGAGCTGGTGGACCGCCGGGAACGTTTTCTTCAATCTCTGGAAAGATTGCTGTCCAAGTGATGGTCACCTCTTTATGGGCAGTGGTCCTTTCTTAAAGTCCAACTCCCATATCCCTCTCCGAACTTCAAGGGTTAACTGCAGTGGTGGCTGGTGCTGGAGGATTTGGGGGGGGGGGTGTGGGTGTGCCCCTCCAGGTCTGCACTCATCCTTCGGGCAGAGCCCTCCAGTGGTCACAGCTCCCCTGGTGTCCAGCGTCTTCTGTGTTGGCCCAGTCTTCTTTCTTGGTTCTGGGTCTTCTGCCTCCTGTCCTGATTGGCCGGAGTGAGAAGTCGATGCCGATTTTCTGTGTTGACCCAGTCTTCTTTCTTGGTTCTGGGTCTTCTGCCTCCTGTCCTGATTGGCCGGAGTGAGAAGTCGATGCCGATTTTCTGTGTTGACCCAGTCTTCTTTCTTGGTTCTAGGTCTTCTGCCTCCTGTCCTGATTGGCCGGAGTGAGAAGTCGATGCCGATTTTCTGTGTTGACTCAGTCTTCTTTCTTGGTTCTGGGTCTTCTGCCTCCTGTCCTGATTGGCCGGAGTGAGAAGTCGATGCCGATTTTCTGTGTTGACCCAGTCTTCTTTCTTGGTTCTAGGTCTTCTGCCTCCTGTCCTGATTGGCCGGAGTGAGAAGTCGATGCCGATTTTCTGTGTTGACCCAGTCTTCTTTCTTGGTTCTGGGTCTTCTGCCTTCTGTCCTGATTGGCCGGAGTGAGAAGTCGATGCCGATTTTCTGTGTTGATCCAGTCTTCTTTCTTGGTTCTGGGTCTTCTGCCTCCTGTCCTGATTGGCCGGAGTTAGAAGTCGATGCCGATTTTCTGTGTTGACCCAGTCTTCTTTCTTGGTTCTGGGTCTTCTGCCTTCTGTCCTGATTGGCCGGAGTGAGAAGTCGATGCCGATTTTCTGTGTTGACCCAGTCTTCTTTCTTGGTTCTGGGTCTTCTGCCTCCTGTCCTGATTGGCCGGAGTGAAAAGTCGATGCCGATTTTCTGTGTTGACCCAGTCTTCTTTCTGGGTTCTGGGTCTTCGGTCTCCTGTCCTAAATGGCCGGAGTGGGAAACCAGAAGCCAATACCGATTTTCTGTGTTGACCTAATCTTTTTTCTGGGTTCTGGGTCTTCTGCCTCCTGTCCTGATTGACCGGAGTGAGAAGCCGATGAAGATTTTCTGTGTTGACCCAGTCTTCTTTCTTGGTTCTGGGTCTTCTGCCTCCTGTCCTGATTGGCCGGAGTGAGAAGTCGATGCCGATTTTCTGTGTTGACCCAGTCTTCTTTCTTGGTTCTGGGTCTTCTGCCTCTTGTCCTGATTGGCCGGAGTGAGAAGTCGATGACGATTTTCTGTGTTGACCCAGTCTTCTTTCTTGGTTCTGGGTCTTCTGCCTCCTGTCCTGATTGGCCGGAGTGAGAAGTTGAAGGCCGATTTTCTGTGTTGACCCAGTCTTCTTTCTTGGTTCTGGGTCTTCTGCCTCCTGTCCTGATTGGCCGGAGTGAGAAGTCGATGCCGATTTTCTGTGTTGACCCAGTCTTCTTTCTTGGTTCTGGGTCTTCTGCCTCCTGTCCTGATTGGCCGGAGTAAGAAGCCGATGCCGATTTTCTGTGTTGACCCAGTCTTCTTTCTGGGTTCTGGGTCTTCGGTCTCCTGTCCTAATTGGCCGGAGTGGGAAACCAGAAGCCAATACCGATTTTCTGTGTTGACCCAGTCTTCTTTCTGGGTTCTGGGTCTTCGGTCTCCTGTCCTGATTGGCTGGTGTGGGAATCTGGAAGCCGATGCTGATTTCCTGGTATTGCAGAGTGGGAGGGTTAGGGGTGCAGTGCTCTGCTCCCTGAGGACAACGTGAAACTGGCCAATTGGGGCCTCGGGCTGTGGTCATGTGCCTGTGAGAGGGTGACAGACCTGGTAGAGACCTGTTGGTCCGGCGCCCCGCACAGTGCACGGCCACACAGATGGTGCAGGCTGGGGAGGTGGCGCCCCTCGTGGACCGGCTGCCACTGGTTAACTGCCTATTAAAGTTGTTGTCAACCTCAGACATGATATATGAACAATGCATATCCCTCTATAGCATGTACTTGTCCCTATCAAGAGCACTAAGTGTCATTTCTGTCTGCTGCCCCATTCCTCTGCTATCTGTATGAGTCACCTGACACCAAGAGATAAAAAGGTGGCAGGGGAGGGACCTCCAGCACACAGCCTGTGATTGACAACCTCAGCTGTGTGCTGTGTGAAGGGGGTGTGTCCCTTCCCTCCAATCGGCTCTCAGAGCTCCCCTCACTGATCTCTGCAGTGTGTAACTTCAACTCCCTATCCCCTGCTTTCTGAAAGCACACCTAAGACAATCTAATATTAACTAATCAATAATTATGGAGTTGATTTAATTTCTCAGCAACAATCACACATTTAAAAAAAAAAATAATATCACGTGACGTCATTATGAGATAGCGCAGACGCGCGCATATTCAGGCGTAGGCAGAAATGGCAGAGGGCCCCCTACTGGTAATTCAAGCCTTGTGCAGACTTAACAGAAAACCCAAAGAGCCAATCAGGAGGATGTTGGGACTCCTATGGCATTCTTTACTGTACTATATTTTGCTTTGACTGGAAGAAAGAGAAATATAAATTATTATCACGTTTTATGAAATTATAGATAGCTTAAGATAGAATTAGAAATGTCATTTACAATAAAATGTAATTGCAAATTGGCTGGCGCGGAACTTTTACACGTCATATCATTTCTTTTTTAATGGAAGTGTAGCTGTGCTTTTAATATATGGCAAGTCACAGAGGATGCAAACATTTATTAATCAAGTTCCCCTTCGCCGACTTCCACGTGTTCCAGGCGTCTCTCCTCGATATTTCCCGGCTGCCTCCCACCCCAACGTTTCGTCCTTACATTACATTAACGTGTCTATTCATTTGTCCATTGTTTACTGAGCCTTGACAGTCATCGTCTTGATGAAGATGCAGAAAAGACACCGATATGAAATCCTTTACATGCATAAGGATTGCTGAAATAAATGTCTCTTGTTTGGCTGTTTAACTTTGAACATTCGTGGTGGCGTATTTAATTCTAAAGCAAACCCCACTTCAATCAGACGCGAGATTGTGTAAACACCGGAAGAGAAAAGGCGAAGGTAATTGAGAGGTGTGGATATAGGATTGCCACCTGTCCAGGATTCACCCGGACAATTTTGGTTTGGAATCATGCATCCGGGTTTCAGACTGCCTGAAACCCGGACACATTATTTAGACCGGACTATGTTTTCCCAGCAGGATTGCTGGCTGCAGTTGTTTAAGCTAAGAGTGTCTGTTACTCTCTTTCACACTGCCCAAAGCCAACACTAACAACCCCCCCCCCCCCCAACACCCCTACCCCTCTGTGTCTGCCCACACTCCAATCCCTGGCGCTGTGCCTCAGAAAAGGAAAGTTGGGGCCAGAGATTTGAAGTTCATCAGCCTCAGATACATCTGGATGAGAGGTGCTGACTGCCGAGGGGTGAGTGAGCTCACCATCCATCCCTGTCTGTGACCGAAGTCTCCCCTTCTCTCTCCTGCCTCTGAGTGAGTATACTAAGGCAAAATAGGGTTCTCCGAGCACCCCTTCCATCTGAGTTCCCCTTTACACCAGAGGCCACAATGTTTCCTCTTACATCAGAGTTTTCAGTGTTCCTCCTTAGATCCGGGTTCCCAGAGCATCCCTTATGTTAGAGTCACCAGAGTTCTCCCTTACATCAGAGTCTGCAGAGTCCCCCCCTTATAGTGAAAGGGAACTCTGTGAGTTCAGATGTAAAAAGAGAACTCTGTGGACTCTGATGTAAAGGGGGACTCTTGTTATTAACTTCATATGGTTAGAAATGTTATTTAACCACTTGAGGACCGCCGCACAACGATATACGTCGACAGGATGGCACGGCTGGACACATAGACGTACAGGTATGTCCCCTTTAAGAGCCCAGTTTTGGGTCACAAGCGACACGGTCCGAAGCTCCGTGACCGCACCCGCGGGACACGAGGTCCCGATCGCCGCCGGTGTCTCACGATCGGGTCACAGGAGCTGAAGAACGAGGAGAGGTGAGTGTAAACAAACCTTCCCCGTTCTTCTTTGTGGCTTGTCACTGATGGGTACATGGTTCCCCTACCCATTCAACTGGGGAAAAAAGTGTTTATAAAAAAACACACTACAAAGGTTTTTAAAGTAATTTATTAGGCAGCGTCCCCACTCCATTTCCTGATAGGCAGTGCTGCGTGCTCGGATAAGGATCTGGTATGGATTTTGGGGGACCCCCAAGCGTGTTTTTTAGGCGTAGGGGGTTCCCCTTAAAATCCATACCAGACCCCAGTGCCTGGTATGCTCTTGGAGGGGGGACCCATGCCGTTTTTTTTTATTTAAAATTTGGCGAGGAGTTCCCCCGCATTTTCAAAGTCGGACCGACGTGTGTCGGACCAGTTAAGACGGCTCCTATAGGGAAACGTTGATTTTCACATGAGCCCCCAATGTCGGAGCGTTTGTCGCACCAGTGTAAACCCGGCCTTATCCCAGTTCTCTCATCTCCATTTGGGAGGATACAGATAGGAAGTCGTTACTCCCTTTGCAATCCTTGCAATGGTCGCCCATTCAAAAACATGGACTTGGTTCAGTTCCATGAAATTTCTGGGTTCTTCATAAAATTTACAGCAATAAGACGTCAATAAGGCCACAGAAATGAGCACGCCGGGTCTGTAGTAGATAAAGGGTTCCTATACTCAGCTTGGCCATACGTTTTACACAGGGCTTTTTTTTCTCAGAGAATAGGTGCAGGAACTCCCTCCTTCTGTCACCTCTTGTGTCCACCCCCTACCCATCTCCAAGCACCATTCATTGGTTTCACCCCCTACCCACCTCCGAGCACCATTCTTTGGTTCCAGCCCTCCCCATCTCCGAGCACCATTCATTTTCTCCTCTCCTACCCACCTCCGAGCACCATTTCTTGGTTCCACTCCCTACCCATCTCCGAGCACCTTTCCTTGGTTCCACCCCCTACCCACCTCCGAGCACTATTCCTTGGTTCCACCCCCTACCCACCTCCAAGCACCATTCATTGGTTTCACCCCCTAACCCACCCCCCTACCCACCTCTGAGCACCATTCCTTCATTCCACTCCTTACCCACCTCCGAGGACCGTTCTTTCGTTCCACCCTCTGCCCACCTCCGAGCACCATTACATACATTCAGATCTGGAGGTGCCGGAACTGCGTTCCTGCTGGAAAAAAAAGCCCTGTTTTTTTTTTTTTTTTTTAGCAAACATCAGAATTCATTAGAACTGTAACCTGCTTGTGCCAGAGGTCTGATCTCATATCGGAGAGTACACGGGGAAACGGAGGAGAATGCAGAATATATTTCATTAAATGCACACATACACACACAAAGCCTGATTGTGTATAGAGGGATTTAATACAGCGGGATTATGTATTCTGCTCCAGAGGCTACCCCTAGAGCCCAGTCAGCTCTTTACCTATACATACATATATATATACATTATATATATATATATATATATATATATATATATATATATATTTGATAAAAAATATTACACATTAATGATAGGTATAGCCAGAGTCTCAGAGAATATGTGTTTTAACCGCTTGCCTACCGGGGCATGTTTAATTTTTTTTTTTTAACACATGCTAAAATTTGTTTGCAAGAAATTACTTAGAACCCCCAACCATTGGATATTTTTTGAGAGCAGAGACCCTCCAGAATAAAAGGGTGGAAGTTGCAATTTGACATAAATCTCATGATACTTGCTGTCTATCAAATGCAAATTTTCAGGAGAAAATACACTTGGCACAAACAAAGACAATATAATACCCAATTGTTGGTCAAATCTAAAAGATGATGCTCAGAGGCGGCGCTTTAATTAGGCGGTCGCCTAAGGCCTCGCACTTACAGGGGCCTCGCAGCCACCTAACTTACCCAATGCATTACCCCAGTTTTGAGGGACAGGAGGCCTTAACGCTGCTGTGCTCAGGCAGCGTTAAGAGCCCCGACTCAGGAGTGGGGCTGTCAGAATCCCTAACAACCAGTGAATATCGGTGACACCACCCCTTGTGATGCCAATAATCCAGCATGCCCTCTGATGTCACAAGGGGCGGGATCACTAGGTGAAATCACCGGGTGGCCCCTGCCCCTTAGTTTTTAAAGAGCAGGATCTGGGGGGCTTCCAGATTCCCTGCCCCTTAGTTTTTAAAGAGCAGGATCTGGGGGGCTTCCAGATTCTGATAAGCCCCCTGCCCGCAGACCCCCACAACCACCAGCCAGGGTTGTGGGGAAGAGGCTCTTGTCCTTGAATTATTTTACCCATCATGGGCGAGAGTGGGGCCCCATGTCAAGTTTTGCCTAAGGCCTCACAAAGCCTAGAGCCACCTCTGATGATGCTGTGCTAGAGTAACTAAATACCAAACATTTTATAGTTTTTTGTCCGACACCAAAATTGACGCACCTCATCCCAAAAATTTCGATTTTAAAAGGAAGGAGAAGGATAAGTCCCACCCTTCTCCTTCCTTTTAAAATCTAAATACCAAACATGTTAAGATTTAAAATTGCTTAAGGTCTAATGCCGAGTACACACGATCGGAAATTCCAACAGCAAATGTCCGACCGTGTGTAGGCTCCATCGGACTTTTGCTGTCGGAATTTTCACCAACAAAAGATTGAGAGCTGGTTCTCAATTTTTCCGACGGAAAAAACATCCTATTGGAAAATCCAATCGCCTGTAGCAATTCCAACGCGCAAAATCCCGACGCATACTCGGAAACAATTAGACACATGCTCGGAAGCATTGAACTTAATTTTCTCGTCTCGTCGTAGTGTTGTACGCCACCGCGTTCTTGACGGTCGAAAGTTCAGAGAACTTTTGTGTGAACGTGTGTATGCAAGCCAAGCTTGAGCGGAATTCCGATGGAAAAGCCATCCAAGGTTTGTTCCGGCGGAAAATCAGATCGTGTGTACGGGGCATTACAGTGGTTGTAACCCCCATTCATGAAATTTAGGGTTAAGTCACCATCCTTCCGTCGAGATCCTTGGGAGTGTTGAGTATCTCAAATCTTGTTGATTTAGGCATTTTTTATGGTAAGAACGATAATATACACTACATTGTCAAAAGTATTGTGACACCTGCCTTTACATACACATGAACTTTACTGGCATCCCAGTCTTAGTGCGTAGGGTTCAATATTGAGTTGGCCCCCCTTTGCAGCTATACCAGCTTCAACTCTTCTGGGAAGGCTGTCCACAAGATTTAGGAGTGTGTCTATGGGAATGTTTGACCATTCTTCCAGAAGAGCATTTGTGAGTAGCCCTGGCTCGCAGTCTCCGCGCAAATTCATCCCAAAGGGGTTCTATCGGGTTGAGGTCAGGACTCTCTGCAGGCCAGTCATGTTCCTCCACCCCAAACTCGCTCATCAATGTCTTTATGGACCTTGCTTTATACACTGGTGTGCAGTCATGTTGGAACAGGAAGGGGCCATCCCCAAACCATTACCACAACGTTTAGAGCATGAAATTGTCCAAAATCTCTTGGTATGCTGACGCCTTAAATGTTCCCTTCATTGGAACTAAGGGGCCAAGCTCAACCCCGTTCGAACTGTCTACGATCAGCCTCAGCGCCTGAGCCAGCTGGTTCCGCCCCTGCACAGCCAGGGCTGTCTTAATGAGAGGGCACACCTGGGCACTAGCTGCATGGGGTGCCCCTGCACTTTCCCCAAAGCAGCTGGTCCTTGAGCCCACGCTGCCCTGAAACTAGGGGCCCCATGATGGCACTGAGAGTGATGGATACACATGGGAGGCAGGCTGGCAGCGGTGCACCGTACAGAATAATGCCTATTATTTCACAGCCACCAGGGAAGGGCAGGGCCAGAGAGCCAGTGATGGGGGATATCTGGGGTGTAGAGGGGTCAGAGTACTGAAAGAATATCTGGGTTATAGAAGGGTCAGAGTTCTGGGGGGGGGGTGATTTCTGGGGTGTAGAGGGGTCAGAGTGCTGGGGGGGGAGCGGGGATGTAGAGGGGTCAGAGTGCTGGGGGGGGGGGGGGGGGTTCTGGGGTGTAGAGGGGTCAGAGTGCTGGGGGGGGGTTTCTGGGGTGTAGAGGGGTCAGTGCTAGGGAGATATCTGGGGTGTAGAGGGGTCAGAGTGCTAGGGGGATATCTGGGGTGTAGAGGGGTCAGAGTGCTGGGGGGATATCTGGGGTGTAAAGGGGTCAGAGTGCTGGGGGGTATCTGGGGTGTAAAGGGGTCTGCCTCCTACCTACTTGATGTCTGTTTACCTGCACTGTCTCCATTGTAGGGGCCCCAGAGCATTACTTTGCCCAGGGGCCCATGATGCCATTAAGATGGCCCTGTGCACAGCCCAGTGCTTCAGTGAGCACTAGAGGGGCAAACCGGAGAGCCAAAGACTGACAGTCACCGACTCTCTGCTCACTGAAAACCGAGAATTGAGCCACCAGCAGTCCTGTCATGTTCCTGATCTTAGAGCCGGCCAGGGACAGCGGCAGCATCAGATCAATACTGCAGCCACATTTTTTTTTTTTAAATCCCGCTTCACCTTTAATGAAAAATTGATTACAGGGCAATTAAGTAGAGGATGTGTATGGATTATATTTGGAGAATAAGCATATCAATTAGAGTCCTCTAGTGTGTACATCTAGTTTACAACTGATAATGAAGATCTGCCAGCACAGTGCAGACAAGATTAATTGCAATGAACCCCTTCTATGTTTTTAACACTACATAGAAGCAGAGTAGAATAAAAAAGGTAAGCGGCAGTTTTAAAAAAAAAATTGTAAAGTTCTGCTTTGTAAATGGGAACATGTAACAAATATACAGTAGCTGTTATATCAGTTTGGCTGTACAAATAAAAATACACTGGGCAGCGTATATTTTTGACATTAGGTCCACTTTAGGAGATGTACGAAGCTCCAAATAGAGAGAGCAGGAAAGCATTTATTTAAACCAGGGTTCTTTGTTATGCGGGTCCAAGATAAGAGCCCGTCATGGAGGTTTATGGAGTGAGAAGCAGTGGCGGCTGGTGCTCAAAATTTCTGGGGGGGCGCAAACGAAAAAGAAAAAAAAAGAAAAAAATTGCAGTCTCACTGTGCCCATCAAATGCAGCCACTGTGCCATCAATTATCACCACTGTGCCATGCCATCAAATGCAGTCACTATGCCATCAATTGTCACCACTGTGCCATGTCATCAAACGCAGCCACTGTGCCCCTCAATTGTCGCCACTGTGCCAATTGTCACCACTGTACCCTTTAATTGTTGCCACTGTGCCCATTGAAGCCACTGTGCCCTTTGTCGCCACTGTGCCCATTGATGACACTGTGCCCTTTGTCGCCTCTGTGCCCATTGTCGCCGCTGTGCCCTGTAGACATTAATGGCTGTGTGTTGAGTTATTTTGAGGGGACAGCAAATGTACACTGTTATACAAGCTGTACACTCACTACACAACATTGTAGCAAAGTGTCATTTCTTCAGTGTTGTCACATGAAAAGATAGAATGATAAAAAAAGGGAATACAATCGAGGCTGCCAGACTTTTTGAATAACGGCACATTTTTCTCAGTATAAATTTCCTATAAAATGAAGCGAGGAAATCAATCTTTTCGGAAGGAGGAAAAGCGTTCCGTGTGCGACTTGTAAGCCCAGCAATAGTGACTTGTGTCTGATTGATAAATTGCTCCCGTGTGCGTCCCCCTGGAAGGTACAGACAGTGATGGAGGCCTGCGGTCTGCGGGGAGTCGCTGTCCCTTTAACTGTCGTCGCTGAGTCGAGTTGCCCTCTTTAAATGGAGCCAAATCACTGTGACAGCGCAGTTGCTGCGAGATTTGTTTTCCGTCAGCTGCCGGGCCTCGCAGCAGGTGCTGAGCTCCTCTGTGACCGTCTCTCCTCCATTCACAAGCGTCCCTCTCACTGGCAGCCAACTGCGGGCTAAATCACCTGCCAGCGAGAAGGTGGGGGGCAGGGCATGAGGGGGGTGACATAGAGCGAGAGGGGAAACTGCCGCAGATCACTGAAGTCCCCCCCCCCCCAGTTTAAGATGGCCATACACGTACCAATCTGTGATCAATCTAGGTATGAGCGATCGTATACAAGAGATTCATCACTGATTACTGAACGATGCAATAGAGATTGTCTGAAAATACAATCTATCAAGAATGGTGGATCTCCAAACCTTTCCATATAAAGGCTACATTGTATATTTTATAAAAAATTCCAGGCCGGAAAGAATCCGATTTTTAACCACTGGGGCCCAGATTCTCGTAGATCCGGCGTATCTCTGCCGCGACGTAACGTATGTCATTTACGTTACGCCGCCGCAAGTTTTACAGGCAAGTGCTTTATTCACAAAGCACTTGCCTGTAAAGTTGCGGCGGCGTAGCGTAAATCACCCGGCGCAAGCCCGCCTAATTCAAATTAGCCGGGTAGGGGGCGTGGAGCATTTAAATTAAGCACGTTCCCGCGCCGAACGTACTGCGCATGCGCAGTCTGGAAAATATCCCAGGGTGCATTGCGGCGGCGTAACGTAAATGACATACGTTACGTCGCCGCAGAGATACGCCGGATCTACGAGAATCTGGGCCCCAGTGGTTAAAAATCGGATTCTTTCCGGCCTGGAATTTTTTATAAAATATACAATGTAGCCTTTATATGGAAAGGTTTGGAGATCCACCATTCTTGATAGATTGTATTTTCAGACAATCGCAAGGACGTCATTGGTTTCGACGTGAACGTAAATGGTGTCCAGCCCCATTCACGGACGACTTACACAAACGACGTAAATTTTTACATTTCGACGCGGGAACGACGGCCATACTTAACATTGGTTGCCCCTGCTATATGATATCATATAGCAGGGGCAACTTTACGCCGCGCAAACCTAACGTAAACGTCGTAACTTCACTGCGTCGACCGGGCGTACGTTCGTGAATTCGCGTATCTAGCTAATTTGCATACTCGACGGGGAAAAAAACGGAGGCGACACCTAGCGGCAAAAAAAAAAAATGCATTTAAGATCCGACGGTGTAAGAGACTTACGCCTGTCGGATCTAATGGATATCTATGCGTAACTGATTCTAAGAATCAGTCGCATAGAAACGACGGCCCAGATTAGGACTTACGACGGCGCACATTGCGTTGCGCCTTCGTAAGCCCTTTGAGAATCTGGGCCTTGGTGTCTGTGCTATAGCCGAATGACGGCTACAGCGCAGACCTGAATTGCCGGGAGGCGGTCAATAGACGTCCTCCCGTGCTCGAGCGGCCTGCGCGCCGCTGCAGGGAGAGCGCGGCTCCCTCTGCGATCAGTGAGTCTATGAGAGTCGTTGGATCGCAGATTGGAGTAAGGGGTCGATCCTGACCCCTTACCACGTGATCATCTGTCAGCCAATGACAGCTGATCATGTGATGTAAACTGAGCGGGTAATCGGCTATTGTTTCTCCTCACGCCAATCACCGGCAGGTGACAGAGGGACATCAGTCCCGATCAGGAAGGGCTGCCCAGCTCATCTGTGCCCATGTGTGCCACCTATCAATGCCCACAGTGCCACCTATCAGTGCCCACATCAACCCAAATTAACATAAAACACGCCCCCCTCAGCCTATTTTGAATCAGGTGCGCTTACGCCCGCCGCATTTACGCTACGCCGCCGTAACTTAGCAGGCAAGTACTTTGTGAATCATGTACTTGCCTCGCTAACTTACGGCGGCGTAGTGTAAACACGATACACTACGCTGCCGCAAGGATAAGCCTGCCTACCTGAATCTAGCTATCTGTGTGTATGTATACTGTGTGTGTATACTGTGTGTGTATTCTGTGTGTATGTATACTGTGTGTGTGTACTGTGTGTATGTATACTGTGTGTGTATACCATTTTGTGTATTCTGTGTGTATGTATACTGTGTGTGTATTCTGTGTGTATTTATACTGTGTGTATTTTATACTGTGTGTGTATTCTGTGTGTATGTATACTGTGTCTATGTATACTGTGTGTGTATACTGTGTGTGTATTCTGTGTGTATGTATACTGTGTGTGTATGTATACTGTGTGTGTATTATGTGTGTATGTATACTGTGTGCATGTATACTGTGTGTGTATTCTGTGTGTATGTATACTGTGTGTATGTATACTGTGTCTGTGTATACTGTGTCTGTGTATTCTGTGTGTATGTATACTGTGTGTGTATTCTGTGTGTATGTATACTGTGTGTGTATTCTGTGTGTATGTATACTGTGTGTGTATTCTGTGTGTATGTATACTGTGTGTGTGTATACTGTGTGTATGTATACTGTGTGTGTGTATACTGTGTGTATGTATACTGTGTGTGTGTATACTGTGTGTATACTGTGTCTATGTATACTGTGTGTGTATACATACTGTATGTCTGTGTGTGTATATAGTACTGTGTGGCCCATACATCTATTGCCTGGGGGCCCCACAATCTCCTATTGCCCGGGGGCCCCATGAGTTGTCAGTCCGCCCCTGAGTCCCACTTACATCAGTGTCCACAACAGAGATCCCCCCTTATATAAGTGTCCCTTTCAGAGTCCCCCCCTTACATCAGAGTCCCCACAAGAGTCCCTCATATCAGTGTTCTCATCAAAGTCCCCCCCTTACATCAGTGCCCATCTAAGATGGGGGGACGGGGGGGTTGGCAGTGCTGTTGGGGGGAGAGGTGAAGCCCGTACACATCAGCTGTGAGCCAGATTAAATCTTGTAGCAGGCAGCATGTGACCCGCGGCCCGTAGTTTGGAAATCAGAGATTCCATTGATCTGTATTATGAATGGTTGTCTGACAGCCAAGCCGATATTTAGTCGATTGATTGCAATGAAGCAATAGAATTTCTGCCATGGCCGAATGACTTGCTAGCACTAAAATCGATCAAGAGCTCACTAAATCGATCACTTGGAGGGTGTGTGGTTTCAAATCGATCGTTTTTAGTTGCACTGTAAAAACAATTAAAGATGCAGCGGGAAGCGTTCTTCATCGCATTCCGACTGCATAGGCAGTTCAAAATCCATGTTGGCTAATGAGTACGGTTCTCAGATTTGCACTGCAATACCGGGCACTGAAAACAAACACCGCATACTGCATTATTTTGCAATGTAAATGTGAATAAACACATATGAATGAAAAAAAAATGCATTGCAAACACGTGTGAAAACGTGAGAAAACGTGCAGTTTCTGGTGTGAATGGGCCCTGAATGATCATATCATTTAGGGCCCATTTATTTGCTCATTAAAACTTTAAAACGTTGGGGTAGATTCAGTTAGATTTGCGCAGTTTTTACGTAGGCGCAGGGCACCGTTTTTGCCCTGCGCCCCCGCAAATTATCTGCGCTACCCTCGATTCACGGAGCAGTAGCTCCGTAAATTGCGTGGGCGCTCCGGCAAAATGCCCGGCGTAAGCGCGCGCAATTTAAATGATCCCGTAGGGGGCGTGGATCATTTAAATTAGGCGCGTTCCCGCGCCGAGCGTAGTGCGCATGCTCCGTCGGGAAACTTTCCCGACATGCATTGCGGTAAATGACGTCGCAAGGATGTCATTTGCTTCAAAGTGAACGTGAATGGCGTCCAGCGCCATTCACGATTCACTTACGCAAACAACGTAAATTTCAAATTTCGCGACGCGGGAACGATGGGTATACGTAGCATTGGCTGCCCCTGCTAATAGCAGGGGCAGCCTTACGCAAAAACCGACGTACGCAAACGACGTAAACTGCGTACGCAGGGCTCGCGTAGGGTTGTGAATCGGCGTTAGTATGCAATTTGCATACTATACGCTGACCACAACGGGAACGCCCCCTAGCGGCCTGCGTAAGAATGCAGCCTAAGATATGACGGCATAAGGAGCCTTATGCCAGTAATTTCTTAGGCTGGAGTCGGCGTAACGAGGTTCCTGAATAAGGAGCATTCGTAAAGCCGGCGCAGGTAAGCAATTGCGCTGCGTAACTATGGTTACGCAGACGCAATTGCTCTTTGAATCTACCCCGTTACTTACAAACTTAAGCAGGGCGAGCTCAGGATGCATAGAAACGACAAGATGCTTGCGGGATGACGTAGCCACTGCGACTTCTACCCCCCCCATACGCGTTACGTCGAATGGGCGTGACTTCTTCAGTTAGACCCCTTACTGAGCCCACACTGCTGAAGTGCTACCTTTGTGAGTAACGTTTTAACGTTTTAATGAGCAAATTACCCTTTTTGATATCCAGAGCATACGGAAGTCGCGCCCACATATGTAAACGGTGTTCAAATCACACATGTGAGGTATCGCCGCGATCGTCAGAGCGAGAGCAATAATTCTAGCACTAGACCTCCTCTGTAACTCTAACCTGGTAACCGTAAAATTAAAGCGTTGCCTATGAAGATTTTTAGGTACTGCTGTTTGTCGCCATTTCACGAGTGCGTGCAATTATAAAGCGTGACATGTTTGGTATCTTTTTACTCGGCGCAACATCATCTTTCACATTATACAAAAAAATTGGGCTAACTTTACTTTTTCATTTTTTTTTTATTCACAAAAGTTGCTTTTTCCCAAAAAGTTGAAAAATCACCATTTTATTCTCTAGATTCTCTGCTAAAAAAACATATATAGGGCCAGATTCAGAGAAGAAGTACGCCGGAGTATCTGCTGATAATCCGGCGTACTTTCAAATTTGCCGCGTCGTATCTTAATTTGTAATTCACAAACAACGATACGACGGCATTTGGCTAAGATCCGACAGGCGTACGGCTTCGTACGCCTTCGGATCTTAGGATGCAATACTTCAGCGGCCGCTGGGTGGAGATTGCGTCGTTTTCCCCGTAGGGTATGCGCGTTTGTCGCATTCTCTTACGTCGTCGCTAGTCGGCTTTTTGCGTCGCAAAGTTACGGCTGCTATTTAGGTGGTGTAACAATAGACAGCCCATGTTAAAGTATGGCCGTCGTTCCCGCGTCGAATTTCAATTTTTTTTTTTTTCCGTAAGTCGTCCGGGAATACTAAAGTACGTAACGCACTTCGCTGTTCAAAACATTACGTCGGGGCAACGTCATTTCGCGCAAAGCACGGCGGGAAATTTCAAAACGGAGCATGCGCAGTACGTTCGGCGCGGGAACGCGCCTAATTTAAATGGTCCCCGCCCCATTTGAATTAGGCGGGCTTGCGCCGGACGGCTTTACGCTACGCCGCCGCAAGTTTACACGCAAGTGCTTTGTGAATCAAGCAGTTACGATGAAAACTGGCGGCGGAGTAACGTAAAGGACATACGTTACGCCGCCGTAATTGTTCGTGAATCTGGCCCATAATGTTTGGGGGTTCTAAGTAATTTTCTAGCAAAAAATACGGATTTTAACTTGTAAACACCAAATGTCAGAAATTGGTCATGAAAGGGTTATTATTTGCGCTGATAGAAATCAGTTTTATTGTTTGATATAAAATTGGACTTTTGGGTCAAATTTCCTGTTACATCTCTAGACAAGCAATGTAAACTGCATATGGGTCCATTATTCACCCTCCTGTCTTTTTGTTTTCTAGGTGCCCCATTTCAGCGATCTCAGCATACTCACGCTACCTCCTGCCGCCATTTTCACCTGAGCCCTCAACCCCAGCTCCCGGACTTCCCCCTGCACCACCACCCGGTCCAGCCGCAGCAGGGCATGACATCACATATGGCTACTGCACACCAGCATAATGGAGCACTGCACCAGCCTCTGCCACCTCTGCCTGGCCTACCGTTCCAAGAGGTGGCCGGACCCTCCTTCCTACCTCAGGCCCTACACCAGCAATACCTCCTCCAGCAACAGCTCCTCGAGGCTCAGCACCGCCGGATGGTTCCACACCACAGGTAGGGTCTACGCCAAGCCATGAGAATGATAGGGTCACACGAGGAGAGAGGGGCGACCTCTGGCGCCCCCTATAGGAGGCAAAAAGCAAATAACTGACTCCTTTGCCTGCAATCTGTATTCATTTAAAAAAAAATCCTTCGATTTCCCTCCTTAATGTTTTTTTTTCTACCTTTCTAACCTTTGTAAAAAAAATTATGAATATCATTAAAACAGAAAAATGCAAAAAAATTATAAAAAAAAAAAAAAAAATGAAAAAAATTGCTCTAGAGCCAAAGTGGTTAATATAAACTATTGCAAGCCAATCTGTCCATTCTTAAAGGGGTTGTAAAGGTTTGTTTTTTATTTTCGAAATATGTTCCTTTAAGCGAGTGCATTGTTGGTTCACTTACTTTTTCCTTCCATTTCCCTCCTTAATGTTTTTTTCTCTGTGTCTGAATTTCTCACTTCCTGTTCCTCCTCAGTAAGCTTGCCCCCATCATCCGAGCCATTCTGGCTGGGGGTTAGTCAGCGTGCTCGCCCCTTCCCTTGGGACTACAGTGTCTCCCTGCAGAGATGTCCCAAGGGAAGGGGCAAGCACGCTGACTAACCCCCAGCCAGAACGGCTCAGATGATGGGGGCAAACTTACTGAGGAGGATCAGGATGTGAGAAATTCAGACACAGAAAAAAAACATTTAGAAGGGAAATCGAAGGAAAAAGTAAGTGAACCAACAATGCACTAGCTTAACCGCTTAACGACTGCCGCATGTACATATACGTCGGCAAAATGGCAAGGGCAGGCAGAACGACGTGCCCGCACTTCGCTGCCTTTCCGCGGGTCGGGGGTCCGCTCGGAACCCCCCCCCGGTACATGCGGCGGTCGGTAAGCCTCAGGGAGCCATCCGGGACGAGGGCGCGGCTATTCGTTTCTAGCCGCCCCCTCGCGATCGCTCCCCGGAGCTGAAGAACGGGGAGAGCCGTATGTAAACATGGCTTCCCCGTGCTTCACTGTGGCAGCTGCATCGATCAAGTGATCCCTTTTATAGGGAGACTCGATCGATGATGTCAGACCTACAGCCACACCCCCCTACAGTTGTAAACACACACTAGGTGACGCATAACTCCTTCAGCGCCCCCTGTGGTTAACTCCCAAACTGCAACTGTCATTTTCACAATAAACAATGCAATTTAAATGCATTTTTTGCTATGAAAATGACAATGGTCCCAAAAATGTGTCAAAATTGTCTGAAGTGTCCGCCATAATGTCGCAGTCACGAAAAAAAATCGCTGATCGCCGCCATTAGTAGTAAAAAAAAATTTAATAATAAAAATGCAATAAAACTATCCCCTATTTTGTAAACGCTATAAATTTTGCGCAAACCAACCGATAAACGCTTATTGCGATTTTTTTTTACCAAAAATAGGTAAAAGAATACGTATCGGCCTAAACTGAGGAAAAAAAAATTATGTATGTTTTTGGGGGATATTTATTATAGCAAAAAGTAAAAAATATTGCATTTTTTTCAAAATTGACGCTCAATTTTTGTTTATAGCGCAAAAAATAAAAACCGCAGAGGTGATCAAATACCACCAAAAGAAAGCTCTATTTGTGGGAAAAAAAAAGGACGTCAATTTTGTTTGGGAGCCACGTCGCACGACCAAGCAATTGTCTGTTAAAGCGACGCAGTGCCGAATCGCAAAACCTGGCCGGGTCCTTTAGCTGCATAAAGGTCCGGGGCTTAAGTGGTTAAAGCAACCAATTTAGAAACTAAAAAACAAACCCTTACAACCCCTTTAAGAATGGACAGATTGTCTTGCAATAGTTTATATTAACCACATCGGCTCTAGAGCATTTTTTTTCATTTTTTTGCATATGTGTAAAAATCAGCATTTTTCTATTTTAATGGTATTCATTAAAAACATTTTACAAAGGTTAGAAAGGTAGACATTAACATACAAGAATAAGGCTCACAATCAGTCTCATTTGATTCATAAAAATAAAAAAAATCTGTATTTTTGGTCATAAAAATGACATAAAGCTCCCAGGACATATTTTCTGAAAGCAGAGGCCTTGTAGAATAAAAAATATAGTAGTTGCATTTTTTTTTTCTTATGTCTCGTTATATTTGCCTTTTTTCAGGACAAAAATATAATGAAATGAATTTTAGTGCACACAGTCACAATATATTACCCATTTGTTTCTGTAAAATATAAAAGTAAGGTGAGTAAATAGATACCAAACATGTCAAGTCTTAAAATCGCGTACGCCCGTTAAATGCACGAAAATGTTACACAAAAATCTCCATCGGCGAGGGTTTAAAAGCCTTTACTGCTCTTCATTTTAGAGTTAACCATGGGCTATGGTGCAGTCGCAGTTTACATAGGCGTGTGTGTGTGTGTGTGTGCGGGGCATCAGGGGTATGTTTATTTATTTTTAATTTTTTTTTTATATAATTTTTTGTTATACCTTTTATCTTTTATCTCTATCTTTTATCTCTATCTTTTATCATTATTGTATCTTTTAAACTTTAGTTATATGTGTTATTTGCCTGTAAAGGCCTCCATCGTGCAGACATCCAAAATCCCTGAGACTGCTGCTGGGTGCTGCCATTTTGGCGCAAATATTAACACATGGAGGTTCAGGACTGTAAATAGATAAAAAAAAAAAAGGTGCGAGACTTCAATCAGGCTTTAATGAAAATAATTTATGTGTTAAAGTAAAACTTAGCTCTCTCAATCTACGTTGACTATTTTTAATCCTCATGCTGCTAAATTAGTACATAGATAGGAAAGTAGATCATGTAGCACGGCCCCTAGAGGGCTGCTTAGAATTACCTGCTCATCTGCACGGCCATGACCTGGTGAACGTTCCAACCCACCTGACACTCTGGGTTCAGACATCCTTGTATCTCTGTAAGGCAATAATTTAAACAACTCAATGGCCCAGATTCAAGAAGCAATTGCGCCCGTGTAACCATGAGTTACACGGCGCAATTGCTTACTTGCTCCAGTGTAACGAGTGCTCCTGATTCAGGAACCTCGTTACACCGACTGCAGCCTAAAATCTGCGCGGCATAAGGCACTTATGCCTCGCAGATTTTAGGCTGCATTCTTGTGCTTGCCGCTAGGGGGCGCTCCCATTGTGATCAGCGTGTAGTATGCAAATTGCATACTACCACTGATTCACAAGCTTGCGCGGGCCCTGCGCAAGCCAGGTACGGAGAAATTTGCCGGCGCGCCCTCGCAGTTCACGGAGCTACTGCTCCGTGAATCGAGGGCAGCGCAAAATATTTGCGGGGGCGCAGGGCAAAATCGTTGCCCTGCTCCCCCGCAAATATAGCGCAAGCTATGCTGAATCTGGGCCAATGTATTTAGGTTCTATGAATATTTTACTTGAACCAATAAAAGTAGAATAATATCAATTAGAATTGGGCATCAGGAGATCACTAGTAGGTACCACATCCCTTTACAGAAAATAGTTTCAATAAAAGGAGAAGTTGTCAAAAAGAGGAGGTAATAGATCTGCTGAGTTCTAGGCAACAGCGCCAACTCAGCAAAATAATTCATCCGAAAGACACAAGACAATATTTTAACAACGACAAGATCAGTGGTTCTCAACCTGGGGTGGTTCAGTGGTTCTCAACCTGGGGGTCAATATTTTAACAACGACAAGATCAGTGGTTCTCAACCTGGGGTGGTTCAGTGGTTCTCAACCTGGGGGTCAAATAAAGATTTGCCAAGGGTCACGAATCCTGGGCTGTTCCTGAAGACCGCACCGCTCTCCCAGCCTTTTTGCGGCCGCCCAGCAAGGCCATCCCTTGAGCCTGTGGCTGCCCAGCTGGACTGTTCCTGGAGCCTGCGGCCGCCCACTCAGCCTCTTTGCAGCCTTATTCAGTTCACGGCATGGCTGAGGGGGGGGGGGCGGAGACTAGAGGTCAGCTGACTGGTGGGGAATGTGAAATGGGAGGGGCTGCAGGAGACCCTATCTCCTGATTTCGGCATAGGTGTCACTGCTACAAGACACCACGAAGTCGGAGACACAATGAGTAACACTTAAGGAGCGCTAAAAGCCTGCGGATTAGGGGCACAAATTACTTTTTTTGGGTGCTGACAGCCCACGCTACGAAAATTATTTTACTGTTAGGGGTCCCCACAACTGAGGGAATTTTATCAAGGGGTCACGGCACTAGAAGGTTGAGAACCACTGCCCTAGATGGATGTTTCAGTTAACTGCCACACTGTTGAGATTGAACCTGGCCAGCCTACATGCTATCCTAGGAAGGGAGAGTGGATCTAAAGAAAGAGTAATATAGGGACCTTGCTAGAAGTAATGGCAAAAAAGTCCACGTTGCAGATCTGATGTTCTTCACTGGCTAGTCGGAGCTCGTTAACTGTAATCCGTTTGGGTATAGTGAGAACAGTAGATTCCTTGTAGAGAAGAAACTAAAGGTGTCTGAGCACAGTGTTCAAATAATGCAGTAAAGTGTTCTAGGAGTAGAGATGTTTCTTGTCTTAATGTAACGACGATAATGATTGGATAATGGTCGAGCAAGTTGCCCTCTCACCAACGACCAGATCTCCCCGATGTCTTCCGAACAGGCACTCGTGCAGTGGATCCGCTGTCTCGATCTCCCGACGTGGAGCTTGCCACACATACCGACAAGCAGGTGGCCGGAGTGGTGCTGGAAAGGATGTCCGACAGCGAACACCAGACTAGGCCCCTCAGGCCCCGGGTTGGAAGTAGGGCTCCGCGTGGTAGGCCGCAACCTCTCTCTCCCTGTTGGACAGAGAGGTCCGTCTTGCATCAGGCCCAGGAGGAAGAGCGCTCCGCGTGAGCTTCTGCTGCTTTTATAGCCACTCCCAGCAATCTTCAGATGACAGCAAAGATCCCTGGGATATGTAGTCCTTGCACACAATCGTGTAAAGCCATTATCTGATGGGAGGACTATTCGTCCCACAATCCTTTCATTTGGCACACAGATATGATGTCACTGGATACATTGATCACTAGAGGGACAGACGATACTTTGAAATGTTAGAAGGTACAGTGCTTTATGCTTGCAGTCCATATTGTTACAATCATATTTACTTGTTTTAAACCTTCTTTTTTTAATCCATTTCTTCAGTTACTTCCTGGTTTCTGGCCTAGGCAAATGTATTTTATATTATACAAATGTATACATCCCAGGAGTCTTCAGGAGGGGAGAATGGGCTTTCTCAGCTAAGTGCACTCTCTTGCGTGCATGCCTAAGGTAAGGGCAGATGGATTCCAGGAAGTAAATGCTACATTGATCATGCCCTTAATCAAGATGGCCACAGCCAGAAATGATAGGGAGTGCTTTGAATACTAAAAATGAATTAAATACTGTTTAGTGTTCTGTGGTGTTCACGTACAGTGTAGATCCATTTTTATGTTAAATTCCTTGTTTCTACTGACTTCTAGGCACACATAGACAGCCATATCTGGTAATCATATATGTAAACCAGTAATGGCTGGTGGTATATTTTTTTTTTTGGGGGGTGGCAAACAATGCACCCACAGCCACCCCCTGGTCGGTCGGGTCACCCGCACCCATCCCTCCCCCCTAGGGTTGCCACCTCATCCCTTTAAACCCAAACACATATTAATTACACAGGTTCTGTGACTGATTAGGATGGTAATTAATCTCACTTGGAGCCTTATCTTCGTTAAATCAGGGGGGGGTTTAATGATTACGTAAAAGGCAATAAAGGTTTAACCGCTTAAGGACCGTGTCACGCCGATATACGTAGGCAGAATGGCACGGCTGGGCAGATCAACGTATATATACGTTGGCCCTTTAAGAGCGGCAATGTGGGCACGTGCGTGCCGTGAGCTTCGTGAGTCCGACCGCAGGTCCCGTTGACAATGGTCCCAAAATAGTGTCGAAAGTGTCCGATATGTCCGCCATAAAGTCGCAGTCACGATAAAAATCGCAGATCGCCGCCATTACTAGTTAATAAAAAATGTAGAATAAAAATGCCACAAATACATCCCCTATTTTGTAGACGCTATGGGGCAGATCCACAAAGCGAGTACGCCGGCGTATCTACTGATACGCCGGCGTACTTTCAAATTTCCCGCGTCATATCGTTGTTTTGAATCCTCAAAACAAGATACGACGGCATCTGGGTTAGATCCAACAGGCGTACCTCTTCGTACGCCTTCGGACCTAAGATGCAATTTTTCGGCGTCCGCTGGTTGGCGTTTACGCTGTTTTCCGTGTCGAGTATGCAAATTAGCTATTTCCGACGATCCACGAACGTACGCGCGGCCGTCGCATTTTTTTATGTCGTCTCTAGTCGGCTTTTTCCGGCGTATAGTTACAGCTGCTGTTTTGTGGCGTGTAGTTAAACCTGCTATGTTAAGTATGGCCGTCGTTCCCGCGGCAATCAGCGACTCTCTGCCCACCACCGCCCCCTCACAGCCTGTCAAGTCTCACTCTCTGGACCCCGGCTACTACTGGGTGGGGAGCAGAGGAAGATCACTCCGCCAGGGAAGGCAAGGAGATAAACAGGCAGGCGGCTGGTCGAGACGTGAGCCAAGGCAGAAGAACATGCGAGCGGAGCTGAATGGGCATGCACCCGAAACTGAAGAAGTATTCACTCCATTCTGACCAGCACATGATCATCAGAAAGGGGCACATGTAATGAAAAAAAAAATACACACCCTAAGCTACTAGGCGCGATTTCTTTTTTTTTATTCTGCACTAACTGTCTTTGAAATTGCCCCAGCCCCTGTTCAAATGCAATCCGGAGACATAACTGGGGACAGACTTGGTCTGGGGACAGTGTCCTCAATCCGGGGACTGTCCCCTGAAACCGGGGATGTCTGGTCACCCTACTTTAAGAGCCTTTGAGAGCCGAACCGCTCCATAGGCCTGAAGGAAGCCCATCCAAAACTGATATTTTATTTCTTGGTAGATGCTGGAGGCGGAAACCACCTGACAGTCTTGTCTATTTCTTTGTGACTTGGTGAGACCTCTGCGTTGCGTACTCAGGTCTGCACAGCTGTTTTGCCCATCACTGCCCTGATGTTGTTTTTTATTTCTTTTACAATATGAAACATGTATTAGGAGAAGCCGAAACACGAAAAGGTGGGTGGGAACAACCAAAAGAACCAAATGGGCAAAGCATCAGAACTTATGGTAGAGAGAGCTCCCTGTTGGAGTGCTGCTGATCTGGCCAGAACCAGCTCTTGAGGGAGTCTATTCCACGTTTTCACAGCTCTTACTGTGAAGAAACCTTTCCTTATTTGGAGATAAAACCCCTTTCCTTCAGACGTAAAGCTTGCCCCCTTGTCCTCTGCGATGACCTTAAAGTGAATAACTCAACACCAAGTTCACTATATGGCCCCCTTATATATTTGTACATGTTGATCATATCCCCCCTTATTCTCCTTTTCTCAAGAGACAATAGATTCAGTTCTTCTAATCTTTCCTCATAGCTGAGCTCCTCCATGCCTCTTATCAGTTTGGTTGCCCTTCTCTGCACTTTCTCCAGTTCCCCGATATCCTTTTTGAGAACTGGAGCCCAAAACTGAACTGCATATTCCAGATGAGGTCTTACTAATGATTTGTACAGGGGGGTGGAATGATATCTCTCTCTCTCTGGAGTCCATACCTCTCTTATACAAGAAAGGGCTTGCTTTCGAAAAAGGCAACTTGTAATTGCATGCTATTATTAAGCTTATGGTGTACCAGAACACCCAGATCCTTCTCCACCATTGACCATTGACCACAGTTGTACTCCCCCTAGTATGTATGATGCATGCATATTCTCACCCCCAAGTATTAACCATTTACGTATGGAATAAAGGATATGCTGCAATCAGTTCTATGGAATAAGGGCTGAGTTTGTCCATGTAGACAGGGGCGTTGCTAGGTGGCTTCAGCCCGAAGTCCAAGGCCGGAAACCGGGGGGTAGGAGAGATGGTGTATGTGATGCAGGCTTTTTTTTTTTGCTGGGCCGTTACCTTCCTGACCTACATACACTGACGGTAGTGACCTACATACACTGACCTACATACACTGACCTACCTACACTGATCTACCTACACTGACCTACCTGACCTAAATACACTGACGGTAGTGACCTACATACACTGACCTACATACACTGACCTACCTGACCTACATATACTGACGGTAGTGACCTACATACACTGACCCACATACACTGACCTACCTACACTGACCTACCTGACCTACATACACTGACATTTACATACACTGTCTGACCTACCTCAGCCGAGGTGTGCGGTGTCACAGCAGGCAGTCAGTCATTCCGTCAGTCATCAGAGGAGGAGCCAAGGAGAGCCAAGGAGGGGAGGAGAGCCGAGGAGCCTGGAGGGGAGGAGAGCCGCCCGCCCGAGCGTTGAGCGGGGATGTGGCGCAGCGGCTACAGTGTAATTCCCGCTTCAGTAGCCTGCAGCACCTATGATGGACGTCACAGGTCCCGCGGTCCCAGCATTGGACCAGTGGGACGTCCATCCATCATAGGCGTTGCACAGGCTCCAGAAGGCGGGACCTGCTATGGCACTCGGCCACACTCAACCACATTCGGCGGCACTCGGGATCAGATCAGTCCCAGCGATCGCTGATCGCTCGGGGGTAACAATGGAGACCTGCAATCATGAGACTCTGGGCTTTTCGGGGTCATATTCGGGGCTCCAGCCCCCCCCTAGACACCCCATTTTGACGCCCCTGCATGTAGATGTAGTATCAATCGCTCTATACACCTTTATAGTGTAATAAGTTAAAGAAAAATTAGGAAGGTGAGCTAAGTTTCTGTTTTTCCCCCTCTTTGCTTCTTCTACATCTGAATGTATAAGTTATATATGCAGATACATATAAAGTAGATCTGTACTGCATGTATCTTACTTTGTGGGTTCCCAGCACCTCTTGTCGACGTTGCACATTGCAGAAAGATATGAATGGCATTATAATACCTTGTGCTTTGTACTTGAAAGTCCTTCTTTTTTAACTCAGTGAGGTGCATGGGAAAAAAAGACAGTCAAATGAAAAATGTATTGAAAAGATCATAATCCAATTCAGCCTTTTTCATCCTTTTCAACACAGAGGAACCCTTGGAAATAAGTGGAAATCTGCTCTCAAGAAACCCCCGACCAGTCATTTTTATGTCTACAGCTCAAAATACATTAGCATGAATAGAAAGTTAAGATACAAGAATAAAAAAAAATAGAATTTGCGGCTTCATACAACAATTATTTTCAGTAATAATAATTAAATTAAATAAATAATGATAAAAGACAGAAAATAAATGCAAAGAGTTAAGATATTTAGAGTACCTTTAGATTGCTGGTCAGTGAAGTGTCCCTTTACACCCCCTTACATCTCTGGTCAGTGAAGAACTCCTTTACATTGGTGGTCAGTAGGAAAAAGACCACCTGGTGGCCATTGAGAAGAATGCAACTTACATTAGTGTTCAGTAGAGAAGGGCCCCATTACACTGGTAGGTGGCCATTGGGAGAAGGCACCACATACACTGGTGGCCATTGAGAAGAATGCTCCTTACATTAGTGCTCAGTACAGAAGGGCTCCATTACACTGGTGGTCATTGGGAAGAATACTGCTTACACTGGGGGTCATTGAGAAGAATGCTCCTTACATTAGTGCTCAGTACAGAAGGGCTCCATTACACTGGTGGTCATTGGGAAGAATGCTCCTTACATTAGTGCTCAGTAGAGAAGGGCTCCATTACACTTGTGGGTGGCCATTGGGAGAAGGCACCATGTACACGGGTGGCCATTGAGAAGAATGCTCCTTACATTAGTGCTCAGTAGAGAAGGGCCCCATTACACTGGTAGTCATTGAGAAGAATACTGCTTACACTGGTGGTCATTGAGAAAAATTCTCCTTACATTAGTGCTCAGTAGAGAAGGGCCCCATTACACTGGTAGTCATTGAGAAGAATACTGCTTACACTGGTGGTCATTGAGAAGAAGGCTCCTTACATTAGTGCTCAGTAGAGAAGGGCTCCATTACACTGGTGCTCATTGGGAAGAATGCTCCTTAAATTAGTGTTCGGTACAGAATGGCTCCATTACACTGGTGATCATTGAGAAGAATGCTCCTTACATTAGTGCTCAGTACAGAAGGGCTCCATTACACTGGTGGTCATTGGGAAGAATGCTCCTTAAATTAGTGTTCAGTACAGAAGGGCTCCATTACACTGGTGGTCATTGAGAAGAATGCTCCTTACATTAGTGCTCAGTAGCGAAGGGCTCCATTACACTTGTGTGTGGCCATTGGGAGAAGGCACCATGTACACGGGTGGCCATTGAGAAGAATGCTCCTTAAATTATTGCTCAGTAGAGAAGGGCCCCATTACACTGGTAGGCATTGAGAAGAATACTGCTTACACTGGTGGTCATTGAGAAGAATGCTCCTTACATTAGAGCTCAGTAGAGAAGGGCCCCATTACACTGGTAGTCATTAAGAAGAATACTGCTTACACTGGTGGTCATTGAGAAGAATTCTCCTTAGATTAGTGCTCAGTAGAGAAGGGCTCCATTATACTGGTGGTCATTGAGAAGAATACTGCTTACACCGGTGGTCATTGAGAAGAATGCTCCTTAAATTAGTCCTCAGTAGAGAAGGGCTCCATTACACTGGTGGGTGGCCATTGGGAGAAGGCACCATGTACACGGGTAGCCATTGAGAAGAATGCTCTTTAAATTAGTGTTCAGTAGAGAAGGGCCCCATTACACTGGTGGTCATTGAGAAGAATTCTCCTTACATTAGTGCTCAGTAGAGAAGGGCTCCATTTTCCTTGTAGTCATTGAGAAGAATATTGCCTACACTGGTGGTCATGAGAAGAATGCTCCTTACATTGGTGCTCAGTGGACATGTTCCTAATTACAGAGTTAGAAAAAATAATCCTGCCACTTTATAAAACTCTGGTGCGGCCACATCTGGAGCATATTGTCCAGTTGCCAGTTGCCGTCTGGTCACCAATCCTCTAGAACAGTGTTTCTCAACCTGTCTAGTGTTGTGACCCCTTGATAAAATTTCCCAAGTTGTGGGGACCCCAAACAGTAAAATTATTTTCGTATCGTGGGTTGTCAGCACCCAGGGCAAGACAAGTAATTTGCACCCCTAGCCCACAGGCATTTAGCGCTCCCTGAGTCCATCCCACTTGTACAGTATTAAAACCCCTTATGGTACATTTTAGGATGTACCACTCTTTCTCTTTGTTCTCCTTTCTTTCCCTTTTATCGCTCTATCCGAATTTCTTGTTTTTTTCCCCCCATCCCTCTCCCTAGCCGTCTTTCTTATTTTTTCTCTACCTTTTGATTTGTTCCACCCCTCTTTTCCTCTCCCTTCCATGTATTCTCTATTTGTATTCCTTCTCTTACTCCTTCGTGGGAGGGTGGGGGGATGGTGGGATGAGTTGATTACGTGCTCTTGAACAAGGTCACCTGCTGATCTGACAACTGTTGTGAGGACTTTTAGAGCCGGTTCACAATGGGGCGGCACGACTTCGGGGGCGACTCAGCAAGGCGTCCTAAAGACGACTTCAGAGGCGACTTGCAAAATGACTTCTGTATAGAAGTCAATGCAAGTCGCCCCGAGTCGCCCCTGACGTCGTACAAGAACCTTTTTCTAAGTCGGAGCAACTTGCGTTTGCTCCTATTAGAACGGTTGTATTGACTAGAATGGGACGCGACTTGTCAGGCGGCTGAGTCGCCTGACGAGTCGCCCCAGTCTGAACCGGCTCTTAATGGCAACTATTTTCACAGGTAGTGTTACTCACTTTGTAGCATCTCGTAGCAGTGGCACCTATCCTGGAATCAGGAGATAGGGTCTCCTCCAGCCCCTCCCACTTCACATTCCTCACCAATCAGCTGACCTCTAGCCTCCCCCCCCCACCCATGCCGTGAACTGAATGGGCAGCTGCAATGAGGATTAGTGGGCGGACAAAAAGGCAGGGAGAACGTTTGCGGGCTTCAAGAACAGCCCAGGATTCGGGGGCCCCTGGCAAATCATCATTTGACCCCCGAGGGGGTCCCGACCCCCAGGTTGAGAACCACTGCTCTAGAAGGATGTGCTGGAAATGGAGAAAGTCCAGAGAAGGGCGACCAAGCTAATAGGGGACTGGAGGACCTCAGTTACGAGGACTGACTACAAACATTAAACGTATTCTCCCCGAAGAGGAAATGCTTTAGAGGAGATATGATGGCAATATACAAATACCTCAATGATGATTCTAGCTTAGGGAGTAAGATATTCAGTCCATTCTGATGGCTGTTCACTGCAGCATTTCCTCATCACACTGAACTGTGGATCACACCCCATATTATGAAAACATCTAGTCAAAACACAGGAAAGGCAGCCAATCCTGGGAGAGCTGGGGAGGCGAGGAGAGGAGAGGAGGGGAGAGGAGGGGAGGGGAGGGGAGTGGAGGGGGATGTGAATTGTGAGCTTTTTACAGAGGCTGTGCATGTCTGCAAGCTAGTGCACAAGATATGTAAATAACCTGTCACTCGACGCAAGGGGCGGAAAGGACTTTGGTTTTAATCTGCAAGTCTTTTTATTTTCAGTGAACAATAAAAAGAGGATTGCTTAGAGCTGGATTAACTCTGTGTGGCAAGACTGGGCACAGATGATAGGAAATCTTATTCTCTACATTGTGACATCAAAAGATGTGGGGTTTACATCCACTTTAAGGATGTTACATCGTCAATAAACCTGGTGCCTATGTGACCTGTATAAGAGTGACTTTGAGTTGAAAAATGCATTGAGTCTTGTTTTTTTTTTTTTTCTGTACCTATGTGCTTTCTGTAAAAGTTGGTTTGGTTCTGTAGGCGGACTCAGGAGCGAATGTCTGTCCATCCGCATCGGTTACGTCCAGGCTTCGACTTCAACCAACAAGTGCAGATGCCACAACCTTTGGGGTCCCGGTACTTGGCTGAAGGGACAGACTGGTAAGTGGATATTCCTGACAAATATTACAAACATCTGTAGGCAAAGCGATGTACTGGTACGTTGCTGCCTACTTCGGGGTTTAGGCTGCGCACACGCCCGTCCCACCTCCGGCGACTCCCGCGGTGATTGTACACCTCAGGAGCCTGCCAGCAAGTCCCAGCCAATGGAATTCAACACAGGGCTCTGTACACGAGGAGCAATCTGTCAGTTTCTCATCCCTTAATTCCATTATATATCCCATAGTTTGTAGGCACTATAACTTTAACGGAAACCAAGCAATATACAGTTATTGCGATATATATATATATATATATATATATTTTTTTTTTTTATTAAAAAACATGTAGCAGAATACATTTTGTCCAAAATTTATGAAGAGATTTGATAGTTTTTATTTTTTTTTATTGGATATGGTTTATAGCAGAAAGTAAAAAAATTACCGTATATACTCGAGTATAAGCCGACCCGAATATAAGGCTCCATTCACACTTAGGCAGACAAATTTGCGGTGTTTTGTCGCCGCAAATCGCGGTACAAATAGCGGCGTTTTGTAC
Organism: Rana temporaria; assembly: GCF_905171775.1. Taxonomy (NCBI): domain Eukaryota; kingdom Metazoa; phylum Chordata; class Amphibia; order Anura; family Ranidae; genus Rana; species Rana temporaria. Next base: position 35,942,716 of record NC_053489.1, on the reverse strand, counting down.
CGCGATTTGCGGCGACAAAACGCCGGTATTGTCCGCCTAGATGTGCCCCAGATTGACCCCCTCTATGGAGATGCTTCCCATCTCCTAGCCGAACGCCGAAAGCCGCCTGAAAAAAAGGTCCGGGACCTTTTTTCAGGCGGCAGGCGGCAGGCGTCCGGCGTTCGGCGTGGAGATGTGAACCATCTCCATAGAGGGACATGTGTTCTCATCCCTCTGGCGGCAGCGGTGGGATGAGAACACATCCCAAAAACGCCTAGATGTGAATGGGGGCTAAGCCGAGGCACCTAATTTTACCAAAACAAAAATGGGAAAACTTATTGACTCGAGTATAAGCCTAGGGTGGGAAATGCACAGCTAATGGTACGGTAAATTTCAAAAATAAAATAAGAGTGTCCCCATCAGTGTTTTATGAGTGTGTCCCCATCAGTGTTTTATGAGTGTGTCCCCATCAGTGTTTTATGAGTGTGTCCCCATCAGTGTTTTATGAGTGTGTCCCCATCAGTGTTTTATCAGTGTGTCCCCATCAGTGTTTTATCAGTGTGTCCCCATCAGTGTTTTATCAGTGTGTCCCCATCAGTGTTTTATCAGTGTGTCCCATCAGTGTGTCCCCATCAGTTTTTTATCAGTGTGTCCCCATCAGTTTTTTATCAGTGTGTCCCCATCAGTGTTTTATCAGTGTGTCCCCATCAGTGTTTTATCAGTGTGTCCCCATCAGTGTTTTATCAGTGTGTCCCCATCAGTGTTTTATCAGTGTTTTTTCAGTGTGTCACCATCAGTGTTTTTTCAGTGTGTCCCCATCAATGTTTTATCACTGTGTCCCCATCACTGTGTCCCCATCAGTGTTTTATCAGTGTTTTATCAGTGTGTTTCCATCAGTGTTTTATCAGTGTGTCACCATCAGTGTTTTATCAGAGTGTCCCCATCAATGTCCAATCAGTGTGTCCCCATCAATGTCCAATCAGAGTGTCCACATTACTGTACATGTACTGTGCTGTATCCCTTGCCTTTTTAGAGGTCACTTCTGCTCTCTGTTTTATCTCCCGGCTCCGCTAGAGCAGGGGTCTCCGTATCTCGGCGCGCATCTAGCATCAGTCCCGCTGTGTATTTCTCCCGCTTGCCATGTCTTTCACTTCTGATAAAGCCGCTGCACACTAGGATTGGCTGCTGGGACTGCCATGTCCCAGCAGCCAGTGATCATTGGCGTGGCTCCTCCCGCATGTTTGTATTAAAGATCCTCCTGCAGCGGGCGGGGCAGTCCCAGCAGCCAATCCTAGTGCACAGCGTCATGGCGTGGGCGGGAGTTAAGTGGGAGAAATACACAGTGGGACTGATGCTAGCTGCGCGCCGCGATACGGAAACCCCCGCTCTAGAGGAGTGACTGCCTGAACACACCGGAGACAACCAAGTTCCAACATGACACGAGTATAAGCCGAGGAGGGTTTTTTTTTAGCCTAAAAAAAGGGCTGAACAACTTGGCTTATACTCGAGTATATACGATAATTTTGTTTTTTTTTCTGTTTTATTTCACAAAAAATAAAAACCCAGTGGTGACCAAATACCACCAAAATAAATCTTTATTTTGTGAAAAAAAAATGATATAAATTTTGTTTGGTTCCAGCGTTGCATGACTCCGCAATCGGCAGTTAAAGTAATGCAGTGCCGAATAGCTCAGCTCATGAAGGGCGTAACATTTTCCAGGGCTTAAAGTGATTGTAAACGATCGCCTTGTAAAACAACCCATTCAGTTTAAAATATAAATGAAATGCAAAACATTTTTTGTGAATAAGAGATATTTTGGGGGGAAGGAACTTGACTGGCCTGCACAGAGTCTTGACCTCAACCCAGGGGCGGACTGACAACTCATGGGGCCCCCGGGCAATAGAAGATTATGGGGCCCCTCTGGCTTACAGATGGCCACCACGCCAGGAGGTAGTGCAGAGGCGGGCAGCTAAAATCTTGGGATATTCACATTAAAAGCATGTCATTTTCGGACATATCAGGGACAGATCTAAAAAAAACACAGATTTTTACATACTGTCCCTGGTTTTACTGAGCCTGGCAACCTGGATGGGGCCCCCTAGTGGCATGGGGCCCTCGGGCAGTGCCCGAGTGACTCAATGGTCAGTCCGCCCCTGCCTCAACCCAATAGAAAACCTTTGGGATAAATTAGTTAGTAGACTGCAAGCCAGGCCTTACTGTCCAACATCAGTGCCTGACCTCACAAATGCGTTTCTGGAAGAATGGTCAAACATTCCCATAGACACACTCCTAAACCTTGTGGACGGCCTTCCCAGAAGAGTTGAAGCTGTTATAGCTGCAAAGGGTGGGCCAACTCAATATTGAACCCTACGGACTTAGGCTGGGATGCCATTAAAGTTAATGTGCGTGTAAAGGCAGGTGTCCCAATACTTTTGGCAATATAGGGCCATATTCTCAGAAGAGTTACGATGGTGTATCTCAGGAAACACCGGTGTATCTCTCTTTTTTGACCCGCGTATCTATGCGAGTGATTCCTAGAATCATTTTCGCATAGATACGCTGAAGATCCGACATGTGTAAGTCACTTACACTGTCGGATCTTAAATGTAATTCGCCGCCGGCCGCTAGGTGGCGTTTACGTTCAGGTCTCATTTGTTTATGCAAATAAGCCTGATACGCCGATTCCCGAACGAATTCGCGTCGCGTAACCGTCGCTTACGTCGTTTGCTTAAGCGTAAGGTTACCCCTGCTATATGAGGGGTAACCTTACGCCAGTCCGCCGTATGCCATGTTAAGTATGGCGTCGGGTCCGCGTCGTCTTTTCCCGTCGGGTACGTAGTTTTCCTAAGTCGTTCTTGAATACGACTTTACGTCAATGACGCACACGTCGGCGTCATTGACGTTTTCCGCCGAGAACTGGAGCATGCGCACTGGGCTATTTTTAGCCCGGCGCATGCGCAGTTCGATCGAAACGGGGGGCGCGCTTAATTTAAATATAAGCCGCCCCCTTTGAAATACGCGGGGATACGCCGGGCCTTTTACACTACGCCTCCGCAAACTACGGAGCAAGTGCTTGAGGAATACGGCACTTGCTCCAGTAAGTTGCGGCGGCGGAGTGTAAATGGCTTACGCGAGGCCGCCGCAGAATATTGGAGAATCTGGCCCATAGTGTATATGGGTCAGCACAAAAGTAATGTTTGAGCCACTTTCCACCTAACATACATATTAAAACGTCCCGACAGCAAGTGGTTAATACCGACTGCAACTGCAGCCAAGATCCTGGTACCATTTTTTTAGCCGACATTGGCTGTCATGGTAAAAAGGGATCCGGGAGGCTTTACATCCACCCAATTACTTTTACAGCACTGGGAAGGACCCACCACCACCGCCCTCGGTAATTCCTGGGCTGTGTCCTTCGAAGAGCCCTGGACCATGGTAATTAGTTAGGATGGCTTCACACAAAGAAGATAGAGGAACATCTGTTCCCCGATCCCCTCTGTGACAAGTGACCAGAATTTCACCACTTCCAGTTTCAGAGCTGTCATTCCCTAACAGTAAGGCAAGCAGCTGATCAAACACAATCTGAGTCCGATCAGCTGCTTCGGAGGGCAGTGGAGACATCAGGGATCTAAGAGACCCCTGATGTCTCCATAAAGAGTACATGTCACTTGCCCAATGCTATCACATGGGGGGGGGCTTGTTTGTTCAATAACTGCAAATGAAAATAATTATTTTTTTAACCACTTGCTGACCGCTGCACGCCGATATACGTCGGCACAATAGCAGCGGTGGGCAAAAGGGCGTACAGGTACGTCCCCTTTAATTTGCCGCACAGCGGGCGCGCCACTCCGCGTTCTCCGTGACTGTGCCCCGCAAACTCGATGTTCGCCGGCGGCCCGCGTTTGTGACACAGAGAGGCAGAACGGGGAGATGCCTATGTAAACAAGGCATTTCCCTGTTCTGCCTAGTGACATGACAGGGATCTACTGCTCACTGTAATCGGGAGCAGTGTGAGCTCTGTCGTGTCAGTGGTAGCCCCCCCCCCCCCCACACACAGTTAGAATAACTCCCTAGGACACACTTAAAGGGTTTGTAAAGGATTTTTTTTATCTTAATAGCTTCCTTTACCTTAATGCAGTGCTGTTTTCATGTCCTCATTGTTCGTTTTTGTTCTCAAGTTGCTGTAATTATTCTCTGATCTCTACACTTCCTGGTTGTCTGTTTCCTGATAACCACAGTGCTGGGAGCTTTCCCTCTGTGGTCACTAATCAAGGAGGTGTGATTACTGTGTGTCTAAAACCCCTCAACACCAATCAGTTTCGTTTTCCAAACCATCACTGCCCTGTATTGGCTCTGTGGCTCTGTACAGCAGAGAGGCAGGAAACAACATGTAAAAACGAAACTAGAAACTGCAGGTGCATTATATGATTGATTTGTATCTATTTTTAATCATTTTTAAAAGGAATTAGTTAACTATTATGTCTCTATACCCTGTAAACAGTCATTTCAGCAAAAAAAATGTTTTTATTTACAACTCCTTTAACCCCTTCATCGCCCCCTAGTGTTTAACCCCTTCCCTGCCAGTGTCATTTACACAGTAATCAGTGCATTTTTATAGCACTGATCGCTATATAAATGACAATGGTCGCAAAATAGTGTCAAAAGTGTCCGATGTATCTGCCGAAATGTCGCAGTCACGATAAAAATCGCAGATCGTCATCATTACTAGTAAAAAAATAAATTTATAATAAGAATGCCATAAATCTATCCCCTATTTTGTAGACGCTATAACTTTTGTGCAAACCAATCACTATACGCCTATTGCGATTTTTTTTTTTTACCAAAAATATGTAGAAGAATACGTATCGGCCTAAAATGAGGGAAAAAAATTTTTATTTTATATATTTTTGGGGGGATAATTATTATAGCAAAAAGTTAAAGCGGATGTGCCAGTAAAAAAAAATATTAAAAGCCAGCAGCTACAAATACTGCAGCTGCTGACTTTTAATATTAGGACACTTACCTGTCCTGGAGTCCAGCGCCGTCCGCAGCAGAGGACGAGCGATCGCTCGTCACCTTGCTGCTCCCCCCTCCATCCTCAGTGTGGGAACCAGGAAGTGAAGCGCTCCGGCTTCACTGCCCGGTTCCCTACGGCGCATGCGCGAGTCGCGCTGCGCCCGCCTATTGGCTCACACGCTGTGTGCTGGGAGCCGAGTGTTCCCAGCACACAACAGGGGGACAGACGTGAAGTCTGGAAAAACCCGTCTTTTGCCCGAGACGTGTGGCCGGAAGTGAGTGCAAATACCTGTCTTTAGACAGGTATCTGCACCCCCCCCCCCCCACCGGAGGGGGGGCGGGTTCCGATCAGCGTGAGTTCCACTTTAGGGTGGAGCTCCGCTTTAAAAATATTGCTTTTTTTTAAATTGTTGCTCTTCTTTTTGTTTATAGCACAAAAAATAAAAACCGCAGAGGTGATCAAATACCACCAAAAGAAATCTCTATTTGGGGGGAAAAAAAGTTTTTTTTGGGTGCCACGTCGCACGACCGCGCAATTGTCAGTTAGAGCGACGCAGTGCCGAATTGCAAAAAGGGGCCTGGTCCTTTACCTGCATATTGGTCCGGGTCTTAAGTGGTTAATAAAGTTAGAAGCTATAAATCCATTCTAGAATTCAAGAGAGGAGGCCCTATGAAGTGACCACACAAAGGCATGCATAGGTTCACCACACATAAGTAAAGTATGATTTCACCACCATGTCTGAGTGAGAGCAATAATTCTAGGGCCCCTAATTGACAATTACAGTAAAACCTTGGATTGTGAGCATAATTCGTTCCAGAAACATGCTTGTAATCCAAAGCACTTGTATATCAAAGCATTTTTTTACAGGGTATAACAGAGAAGAGAGGCGCCTCTAAGTGTAGCAATAAGTTACTAAATGTTGTACCTTCATTAAATGTAACCATATTGCTACACTTAGAGGAGCCTCTCTTCTTTTTTATACTCAGTTGTGACATGACGCTACTCTTATATCAAGACATCGCTTGTATATCAAGGCAAAATGTATTAAATCATTTTGCTTGTCTTGCAAAACGCTCTCAAACCAAGGTTTTACTGTAACTCTAAACAGGTGAGTTGTAAAGGCTTTTAATGAATCATCTATGGACAGTTTTAGGTACCGTAGTTTTTTCGCCATTTTGTGGGCCTGCGCAATTTTTACATGTTCAGTACCAATTATTTTTTTTGGACGCAAGATAATCTTTTATATTTTATTAAAAAATTTGGTATTATGTTGTGTTTGTGTGCACTATAATTCATTTAAGTGTTTTTTTTATTTTCCTAAAAAAATTGCATAAATTGCTGCACATTTATTATGTAAAATGAAAACTACCATTTTTATTCTCCAGGGCCTCTGATTAAAAAAAAGATATATATATATATATATATATATATATATATATATATATATATATATATATATATATATATATAAAAATATATAATATGCACTTTTCTAAGCAAAAAATGGCTGATTTGAACATGTATCTGAAAAATGTAAGAAAAAAATTCCCCCGGACAAGAAGTGGTTAAACTTTATATTGATGTGGTTATTTACACAAAATTAACTCTTTCAAGCTCTTTTTTTTTTTTTTTTAATAAATGAATAAATACTTGAAAAGAGTATATAATACCGTTAAAAAATTCTTCTGATCGTAACATTTTTGGATGAGTTAGCGAAGCACCTAATTGGTTACCCCAGCCGTAAAACGGGCTCATTAACATGTGCGCAGGGAGCCTGTCGCTCGGGAAGGTACAGTAAATGTATGTGCTCGGTACGACATTAAGCCTTTAGCTTCTGTTATAAAACAGATGGAGTTTCCGTTTTTCAAACATGATTTACTGGCACCAGCTGCTCTCGTGCTTTCCATCGCCATGTGTTTACCGTAACAATAGGAGAATTTCTATACCAATCAGTCCTTCAAAACTGAGCACCGCGTCTCTGCCTGTCTACAGAACTCCAAACTTTGAGAACCCGGGCTCAGTTCTGACATTTTTTTTTTACTTAAAGCTGAACTTGGGGCACAAATGAAATAACGCCAAATAGTTCAGTTATGTTTTCATAAAAAAATAATATATATATATACAGTGAGTCCTCCGTTATTCTGCTCTCCCCTCCGCGCTCCGTATCCAACCTCCGTGCAACTGCTGTCCTCCTCCGTTATTCTGCTCTCCCCTCCGCGCTCCGTATCCAACCTCCGTGGTGCTGCTGTCCTCCTCCGTTATTCTGCTCTCCCCCTCCGCGCTCCATGTCCCCCCTCCATGCTACTGCTGTCCTCCCCTGTTATTCTGCTCTCCCCTCCACGCTCCGTATCCAACCTCCGTGCTGCTGCTGCTGTCCTCCTCCGTTATTCTGCTCTCCCCTCCGCGCTCCGTATCCAACCTCCATGCTGCTGCTGTCCTCCTCCGTTATTCTGCTTTCCCCCTCTGCGCTCCGTATCCAACCTCCGTGCTGCTGCTGCTGTCCTCCTCCGTTATTCTGCTCTCCCCCTCTGCGCTCCATGTCCCCCCTCCGTGCTGCTGCTGTCCTCCTCCGTTATTCTGCTCTTCCCCTCTGCGCTCCATGTCCCCCCTCCGTGCTGCTGCTGTCCTCCTCCGTTATTCTGCTCTTCCCCTCTGCGCTCCATGTCCCCCCTCCGTGCTGCTGCTGCTGTCCTCCTCCGTTATTTTGCTCTCCCTCTCCGCTTCCCCCCTCCATGCTGCTGCTGTCCTCCTCCATTATTCTGCTCTCCCCCTCCACGCTGCTGCTGTCCTCCTCCGTTATTCTGCTCTCCCCCTCCACGCTGCTGCTGTCCTCCTCCGTTATTCTGCTCTCCCACTCCGCGCTTTGTGTCCCCTTTCCGTGCTGCTGCTTTCCCCCTCTGCGCTCCGTGTCACTCTCCATGTCCCCCTCTGTGCTCCGTGTTCCTCTCCATATCCTCCTCCGCCCCCTCTGTCAGGATGGAGAGCGGAGGTAGGAGCTGCTAAACCCGGCTCCTACCTTTTCCGAATGAACAGAGTCAGTGATCACTGCCTGTCCATTCATATAACTGAAACATTGTAACCTGTGTGTTAACGATGCTTCAGTTTATGAATGGAGAGGAGCCTCTGTCTCCTGTCCATTCATTTTCAGTGCAGCTGAGAAAGGGACTGGGGAATCTGTGTCCTTAGTCCCTTTCTCTGTCTCAAAGGGGAGATGTCAGAGGTCTGTTAACAGGGCTAAAAAAAAATGCAGTAAATAAAAAATAGTTCATTGTAAAAAAATAATAAAAATTTAAATAAAAAACACATTGACACCATCCACTCGTCCCCCCCCCCCCCCCATCCCCCCAAGAAAGCATTGTAAAAAAAACATAACAAAAAATAGTGAAAAATAAAAATTGTAAAAAAATAAGTAAGTAATGTCACATGACATAAAAAAAAATATCGGTAATCGGTATCGGCGAGTACTTGAAAAAAAGTATCAGTACTTGTACTCGGTCTTAAAAAAGTGGTATCGGGACAACCCTAGTTATCACATTGCTGTAATCTTTTTATATGGACTATAAACTGAAGGATTTATGAATAAGTGGTTGTGGAACGAATCATTTGAGTTTCCATTATTTCTTATGGGGAAATTCGCTTTGATATACAAGTGCTTTGGGTTACAAGCATGTTTCTGGTACGAATTCTGCTCGCAATCCAAGGTTTTACTGTATTTTGATCGGCAGAATTTTAATGATGTAAAGTAACCAATTTGTGCATCACACCTCTTTCATGTTAGAGGAGAGAGCTCACATTTCTGAAGAACCTGCCAAAGAGACTTGCAGTAGCCGAGAGGTCTCCGGAAACGTGTGATAACAAGAGACTGCTAAAGAGACATCATATATTGAAAGAGACTGCTTGAATGTTGCTAAACTGCCGATATAAATTTGTACTGTATATAATATTACATTTCTCATTCTGGTGGGGAGGACTTAGCAGACCACCTTCTATCTATCTATCTATCTATCTATCTATCTATCTATCTATCTATCTATCTATCTATCTATCTATCTATCTATCTATCTATCTATCTATCTATCTATCTGTCTATCTGTCTATCTATCTATCTATCTATCTATCTATCTATCTATCCATGCAGTATAAATTTCTTTCCTCTTCCAGGGACCTCAGTGTGGATGCCAGTTTGCAACATGCACAGTTCCAGGTCAGACCCGTTCCTCAGCACTATCAGCATTACTTAACGAACCCGCGACTGCAACACTTCCCAAGGAACACGTCACTGACCCAAATGGTGAGAAAACGTTTTTTTTTTGGGTCAAATTTATTTTTAGTTTTTTTTTCCTCCACGATATCATTTCTATTCAAATACTGGGGCTCATGTATCACATATCTGTTGTGCCGTCTGGCGTTTTTGAGAGAGAGAGAGGCATGAAAATGTCTAATGCCCTTTACAGAGAGAGTCTCAATGCTAAGGATCAGTAGAGTCTATGGGCCAGATTCACAGAAGAGATACGCCGGAGTATCTACTGATACTCCGGCGTATTTTCAAATTTGCAGCGTCGTATCTTAATTTGTTATTCACAAACAAGATACGACGGCTTTTGGCTAAGATCCGACAGGCTTACAGCTTCGTACGCCTTCGGATCTTAGGCTGCAATACTTCGGCCGCCGCTGGGTGGAGTTTGCGTCGTTTTCCAGCGTCAGGTATGCAAATGAGCTTTTACGGCGATCCACGAAGGTTTTCGCGTTCGTTACGTCGTCGCTAGTTGTTTTTTCCCCGTCATAAAGTTAAGCCTGCCTTTACATGGCTTTACTTTAGACGAGCTATGTTAAAGTATGACCGTCATTCCCGGGTCGAATTTCAATTTTTTTTTTTTTGCGTAAGACGTCCGGGAATACAAAAGTACGTTACGCACGTCGCCGTTCAAAAAAAATGACGTCACTTCGCGCAAAGCACGGCGGGAATTTCAAAACGGAGCATGCGCAGTACGTCCGGCGCGGGAGCGCGCCTAATTTAAATGGTACACGCCCCATTTGAATTAGGCGTGCTTGCGCCGGACGCCTTTACGTTACACCGCCCTAAGTTTACAGGCAAGTGCTTTGTGAATCAAGCACTTACACTGAAAACTTGCGGCGGTGTAACGTAAACGGGATACGTTACGCCGCGGCGCAGGTACCTGAATCTGGCTCTATATGCAGTGTCAGTTACCTTGACTAGAACTCCATGACTAATCTACTTATATCATTACAATTATTATATTATAATTATAAAGGTTTCATTTGCTAAATCATAAAAATATGTGCTCTTGCTCTTCCTCTCTCTATTGAACATATCTAATTAATTATGATAATAAAAATAATGACAATCTTTTTTTTGTACTGTAATTGTATCAGATGCATACAGTATTAAAGCAGAACGTCAGTCATTTTTTCATCTTTCCATCTATACTGTAATTGTATCAGATGCATACAGTATTAAAGCAGAACTTCAGTCTTTTTTTTTTCAACTTTCCATCTATTAAATCTTCTGCCCTTGTTGTTGTTTTAACTTTGGATAGTAAAACATTTTTTTTTTCTGCCAGTAAATCCCTTATACAGCCCACTTCCTGTTTCTTGTCTGGTCATTAACCTAGGCTTATGACATCATGCACTGCTCTCTCTCTCTCACTCTTGTGAGGGTTTGCCAGAAGGGAGGGGGGGATGAGTCAAGAGGGCCACTGAGAGCTGCAGGGCTGGAGGTGTGCCTCGGTGTGTCTGTGTAAATCCAGGAAGTGAACAGGCAGCAGCTTCAGCTGCCCACAATTAAAATGGCTGCAGCCAGACTCCGTGGAGGGAGATTTCTGCAGCATTTCAGGCAAGTACAGAATCGCAGTATATATAAAATGATATGCAAAGGGAAGCTTCAGAGTGGCACATTTTTTTTTATTACAAATTATGTGAGCAGACTGCAGTTCCTCTTTAATTATTATGGGCAAGACTGAAAAAATAAATCCCGGAGAGATGCTCCCTCCTCCGCCCCTCCTTCTGCCTGCTTGATTGGTATAGGTGAGTCCAGTGCTGGAGGTGGGCATATAGCCAAAAGTTTACATGCACTGTATCTCCACTGGAAAAGGGGGTACTACATGGATGGAATAATGGTGCTGGGGGATATCAAGAGTGTATGGGGAAAAACAAAGCTGAGGTGGGATCTGGGGTATATAGGTAGCAATGCTTGGGGTAGCTTGGGTGACTATAGTGCTAGAGGTATCAGGGATGTAGAGAGGCCGCAGTGTAGGGGGTATCAGGGATGTAGTGGGGTCACATTACAAGGGGTATCTTATGGTATATGGTAACAGCGCTGGGGGGATATCTGGGGTGTAGAGGGGTCACAGTGCTGGGGGTATATCTGGGGTGTAGAGGGGTCACTGTGCTGGGGGGATATCTGGGGTGTAGAGGGGTCACAGTGCTGGGGGGATATCTGGGATATAGAGGGGTCAGAGTGCTTGGGGGATATCTGGGGTGTAGTGGGGTCCAAGTGCTGGGGAGACATCTGGGGTGTAGAGGGGTCCGAGTGCTGGGGGGATATCTGGGGTGTAGAGGGGTCACAGTGCTGGGGGGATATATGGGGTGTAGAGGGGTCAGAGTGCTGGGGCAACATCTGGGGTGTAGAGGAGTCAGAGTTCTGGGGGGATATCTGGGGTGTAGAGGGGTCACAGTGCTGGGGGGATATCTGGGGGGATATCTCGGGTGTAGAGGGGTCACAGTGCTGGGGGGATATCTGGGGTGTAGAGGGATCACAAGTGCCGGGGGGATATCTGGGGTGTAGAGGGATCACAAGTGCCGGGGGGATATCTGGGGTGTAGAAGGGTCAGAGTGCTGGGGGGATATCTGGGGTGTAGAGGGGTCTGAGTGCTGGGGCGATATCTGTAGTGTAGAGGGGTTAGAGTTCTGGGGGGATATCTGGAGTGTAGAGGGGTCAGAGTTCTGGGGGGATATCTGTAGTGTAGAGGGGTCAGAGTTCTGGGGGAAATCTGGGGCCGAGGGGCCCATGATGCTATTAAGACAGCCCTGGGAGTGGCTGCACCATTGTGGTGATGCCCCATTAAAATGCTGGTGGACATCAGGGTGGAGTTGACTACCCTCACCTTGGGCAGTTTATGCTGAGACTCAGCTTCAGTCAGGTCTCAATCCAAGCTCCTTATATTTGTTCATCCTGAGTTTGTCATAAAACTGTTGCTCAAGCCCTGAAGAAGGGCGAGTCCTTTTCCCCGAAACGCATTGACAGACATTCTTGCACTCTGTTGGGTGGGTTTGCCGTTTGCCGTTTTTACAACCGCATATCCAACATCTAATGTTCTGAAGAGTGATTCCTCCATCTTGATCAGAAAGACGACAGCCAAGGACTTGAACCAGATATATACACGCCATACTTTCACAAGAGGTTCACCTCCTCTAGGGGTAACACCCCTATATCAATTCCTATTACCAGGGCTGATCCTAGGGTCACAGGCGCCTGGGTGCAGAAATATTTCTGGCGCCCCCTCATGGGTGTCGTCATGTTACTAACTCCTCCCCTTTACAAATGTTTCTATGGCAACGACTCAACCACAGAGATGCTCCCCCACGAAGTCTTCATTAACCTGGGATGTTTGGCGCCCCCATCTCTGCAGGCGCCTGGGTGCAATGCACCCTGTGCACCCTGCCTAGGATCGGCCCTGCCTATTACTACTGGTCCAGCACTACCACATATCTACCAGCTAATGCAAACTGGGATTTTAAGCTAAAATGCTAATTTGCATTTTCAATTTAGCAGACACACATAAAGGCAGAATGGAGCCCTAAGCAAGGTAGAATTATGTGCTATCGCCGTCCCATTAGTTGACGTCGACAAGGACTGCAATAGCACTAGACATGTGCATTAGTTTTCGTCCAAATTTCGGGGATTTTCAGAATCCGAAATCCGAAAGATGCGACATAAAAAATGCTTTATTTTTATTTTGTTGCAACAACAGTTCGATATGGATAGAAGATTCGACATGAGGGTGACAATAGCGATCTGTGTTTATTGAACCTGCGGTCGAATGTGCCTAACCTAACTCTATTAGTCCAAGATTATTCGACAAAGAGTGAAAAGATTCGACATTATAGAGACACGAAGATTTGATGAAGCTGCTAAAAACATACGATCGCAGTGAGCGGACATTTATGGTCAAATGCTCCCCCCATAGGCTATAGAAGAATTCGAATGTTGGTTGACTAGTAATAATAATTAATAAATATAATTATTACTAGTGTCATACAACATTAGAATTCTACTATAGCTTGTGGGCGGAGCATTCAACTGGAAATGTACGATTGCGGCGTCGTACAGTTTAGTTGCTTTTTCGCCGAATCTTCGAAGGACACCATAAGCCTTCAATTGGAAGATTCGACCTTAATTCGGATTTTCAGACGAATGTATTTTTTAACGAAACAAAATAAATAAAAAATTAATTTTGGGAGTAACTAAATAAATAAAATTTTCTGATGAAAACGAAATTCCGATACAAAATATTTCAGTGTGCACATGTCTAAATAGCACAGGGAGGTTGCCCCAACCTTGACATAGCGCCATCATACATTATGGTCTAAAAATTCTCTACTGCCCTCAAGTACCTAATTGGCAGGTGTACAGATTTAACCACTTGTGCTATCAACATGGGGGTAGATTCAGGTAGGGGCGCGCAATGATACGGCGGCGCAGCGTATGGTATTTACGCTACGCCGCCGTAACTTACAGGAGCAAGCGCTGTATTCACAAAGCACTTGCTCCGTAAGTTGCGGCGGCGTAGCGTAAAAGGGGCCGGCGTAAGCGCGCGTAATTCAAATGATCCGGTAGGGGGCGTGGATCATTTAAATTAGGTGCGTACTGCGCATGCGCCGTCCCTAAAATTTCCCGACGTGCATTGCGGTAAATGACGTCGCAAGGACGTCATTGGTTTCGACGTGAACGTAATTGGCGTCCTGCGCCATTCACGGACGACTTGCGCAAACGACGTAAAATTTTCAAATCGCGACGCGGGAACGACGTCCATACTTAACATTGGCTGCGCCTCCTAATAGCAGGAGCAGCCTTACGCCGAAAAAGCCTTAATGCAAACGACGTAAAAAAACTAACGCCGGGCGCACGTACGTTTGTGAATCGGCGTATCTAAGAAATTAGCATATTCTACGCCGACAACAACGGAAGCGCCCCTAGCAGCCAAAGTTATATTGCACACAATTCTACACCGCCGCAATCGAGTTACGTCGGTGGAGGAAGCCTATTTTTTCAGCGTAATGCCTTTGTGAATCGGCGTAACGCTATGCGGGCGCGGAATTCAAATTACGGCAGCGTATCTGGAGATACGCCGCCGCAAAAGGTACCTGAATCTACCCCACGGTTTCTTGCAAGGGCATGAAAGTTGTAGTGGAGCCCCCTGAACATCCACCAAGCCCAAGGCTCCTGCCTAGGTTGGCTTGTGGATGATCCTGCTCTGTAACTTAGGCAATGGGGACATTTATAGCTTGATGGGCTGTCACAGCAATCGATAGTGAGTTATCAAAGTATAAAGGCAATGGGGACAATCAGAGTTTGGTGGCAGTCCAGAGCAATCAATAGCAATGGGGACAATCGGAGTTTGGTGGCAGTCCAGAGCAATCAATAGCAATGGGGACAATCGGAGTTTGGTGGCAGTCCAGAGCAATCAATAGCAATGGGGACAATCGGAGTTTGGTGGCAGTCCATAGCAATCAATAGCAATGTGGAAAATTGGAGTTTGGTGGCAGTCCAGAGCAAGCAATAGCAATGGGGGCAATCGGAGTTTGGTGGCAGTCCAGAGCAATCAATAGCAATGGGGACAATCAGAGTTTGGTGGCAGTCCAGAGCAATCAATATCAATGGGGACAATCGGAGTTTGGTGGCAGTCCAGAGAAATCAATAGCAATGGGGACAATCGGTGTTTGGTGGCAGTCCAGAGCAATCAATAGCAATGGGGACAATCTGAGTTTAGTAGGTCATTAGGCCCTCCAAACGAACATGCATGCTGAATGTTACTGAGACCTGGAATTATTATTATTATTATTATACACGATTTATATAGCTCCAACAGTTTACGTAGCACTTTACAATGTATAGGGGGGGACAACACAATTACAGTACAGTTCAATACAAAAGGTACAGGAGCATATCTCCCAACTGTCCCTGATTTTGAAGGACTGTCCCTCATTCCTCCTTATTTGTTCCTCATTTTGGTCTGATCTATATAGTTGTATATAAAATGCACTTTTTATCTATCAAAAAGTCTTTCCCAGAGCTAAACCTTTCATCCCATTTCTAAATTGCTACATTTGTAAATTCAAAAAGCCAATATAAAGGAATAGTAGTGATAAAAAAGCACTTGTGGGTTTAACCAATCTTGTTTTTTTTTTTGTACAATTCTCCTTTAGGGGGCGTGACAGGGGGTGTGTCCTATGCCTGCATACTTTTGCCGATAGGTGTTCCTCATTCTCATCTCACAAAGTTGGGAGGTGTGCAGGAGGGCCCGGCTCGTAGAGCTTACATTCTAAAGCAGTGGTTCTCAACCTTTTAGTGCCGTGACCCCTTGATAACATTTCCCAAGTTGTGGGGACCCCTAACAGTAAAATTATTTTCGTAGCCCGGGTTGACAGCACCCAAGGCAAGACAAGTAATTTGCACCCTAACCCATGGAAATTTAGTGGTCCTGAGCCCCTCCACTCGTACACTATTAAAACCTCATATGGTACATTTTAGGATGTACCACTCTATCTCTTTGTTCCCCTTTCTTTCCCTTCTATCTCTCGCTATCCAAGTTTCTTGTCTTTCCCCCTCTCTCTAGCCATCTTTTTTTTCTCTTATTCTTTCTCTCCCTTTTTCTTTCTTCCTCCCCTCTTTTCCTCTTCCTTCCATGTATTCTCTATTTTGATTCCTTCTCTTACTCCTTGGTGGGGGGGGGGGGGTGGGTGGCAATGCTTGGGGGTTGTTCTGATCACCCTTAGGTGCTCTTGATCAGGGTCATCTGCTGATCTGAGAACTGTAGTGGGGCCTTTTAATGGCAACTCTAATCACAGGTAGTGTTACCCAGTGTCTCCGACTTTGTGGTTTCTTGTAGCAGTGACAACTATGCAGAAATCAGGAGATGGGGTCTCCTCCAGCCCCTCCCACCTCACAATCCTCACCAGTCAGTGGACCTCTAGTCTGGGTGGGCAGCCGTGGGCTCCAGGAACAGCCCAGCTGGGCAGACACAAAAAAGGCTGGGAGAGGGGTGCGGGCTTCAGGAACAGCCCAGGATTTGGTGACCCCTGGCAAATCATCATTTGACCCCCGAGGGGGTCCCGACCCCCAGGTTAAGAACCACTGTTCTAAAGGGAGGGGGTGGTGGTACAAGAGGTAATAGCTGCAGAGAATGATTTGATAGGGGTGGCTTGGGAACAGTTGTTAGGTGGGTGTGGGATAGGCTTCCCTGAATAAATGAGTTTTTAGGGATCTCCTAAAAGTGGACAGTTTAGATGCTGATCGGAGTAGGGACAGGGAGTAGGGGCAGGGAGTTCCAGAGTATGGGAGAGGCTCTGGAAAAGTCCTGAAGGCGAGCAAGAGAGCAGGAGGTCTTGGGAGGAGCGGAGAGGGCGATTTGGATGATATCTGCAGATGAGGTTGGTGATGTAGATGGGGGGACGATTTTGTGAATGGCCTCGTATGTTATGGTTAGCATTTTGAATTTTACACAGTGGGATAGGGGAAATTCCACTTGAGGATAGGCAAATCTAAAATTTCAGCGAAAAAATGCTGTGAAAGACTTTATAATCCACCTTGGAATGCATTTTATAAATACGGCAAATCTTCCAACGGTGTCCAATAGTGGAAAAAGTAGCAGACATAATATGCTTTATTGTGAGGTTACACAGACTCTGTGTGGTGCTTTATTTCAAAGCATTCTTTGGTAGGTGGCAGGTTCTCTTTGAGGTGCTGTCAGCTGTGACAGTCATCAGATGCCAGCAGTGCTGCGTGGGGTTTATAAATAAAGATGTTAATAAAAAGCAAAACAGCTGCTACAGCGCCCCCTGCAGGGCCACTACTCTTATACATGACTCCTTCATGCAGCCCCCCAACGGTGCCTGTCCTTTTCATGCTCTGCCTTTACATTATAAAGCTCATATACTGTATCCACCTACACAACACACACATATGAGATTATCTATAAGATTTCTGTGTCAGTTTGTATTATCCATTAGTAGTGGAATTACTGCAAGCTATCCAGCTGAGACGGGGAAATCCCGTCCTCCTCTTATTATAATAGCTGTGTGCTGAGATGGCTGTCAGTACACCAGCAGAAGATCAATAGCCTGCTGCTTTCCAGCCAGTATGAGGGGCTTACTCTTCCATTTTCCTTGGGAACGGATGGCGGGTTTGTATATATTTTCTGGCCAGGACTAGGAAAAAAAAAAAAATAATAATAAAAAACTATAAAAAGTTTTTTTTTGTTCAGCTGAATATATATATATATATATATAAAACAATTATTAATATGCATTCTGGCTCTCAGCCAGCAGATGGAGCTCCTGGCACCTTTTTACATGTTTTCCGGTTTCTGGCGTTAGAACACTAAGGCCCCGTACACACGGGATTGATCCGCGGATCAGTTCCAGCAGACAAATCCGGTCGTGTGTACGGCCTAGCGGACATTTTTCGGCGGAGATTTCTCCAGCCGACGGTTTTCAAGCGGATAAAAATTTCTTAGCATGCTAAGAAATCTATCCGCTGGAAACCTGTCCGTTGGACTGATCTGGTCGTCTGTACAGACTCACCGGATAAGTCCAAGCGATCCCCATCCCTCGCATGCGTCGAAGTGATTCGACGCATGCGTGGAAGTATTTACCTTCCAGGGTCGCGCACGTCGCCGCGTCATAGTCGCGGCGACGGCGCGGCACGTCACCGCGGATGTTTTCCACGGGAATTTTGATCTGATGGTGTGTACAAGCCATCACATCAAAATACGGAGGAGGAATGTCCGCTGTAAACGGTCCGGCGGACCGTTTCCAGCGGATATCCTCTCGTCTGTACGAGGCCTTAGAAACGCTGTCGGGTCTTATTGCTCTCAAGGGCTCTGTTCAAAAGCTTATCCCTAACTTCATGTTGTGATGACAACCTTTTACCAGACAGGAAACAAATGAGGAAAATATCAGACCGTTCTCATCGGTTTAACCGATCGTGTGTATGTGGCCTACGGATGAGCTTGGGAGTGTTATTTTATGTATACCTTATTTATCGGCGTATAACACGCACCTTCACTTTAAGAGGGAAAACTCAGGGGGAAAAAAAACAATTTTAAATAAAGAACTGTGAAGAAAATTAATGGTCAGTTCCCATCAATGCAGCCACCCCATTTCCATGAATGCAGCTTTTGCCGCGATCTGTCAGGTGACAATCGCGGCAAAATCGTGGCGCAGTTGGGGTGTCATGCCGTGCAGCGCTAAAGTGTTGGGGTTTGGTTGGAAGAAAAGGTGGCAACCCTGCTATGCCCATGCCTCTTGTATTTTGCTTGTCCTGGAGTTCGGCTTTTACCTAAATGGCTGCAGGACACAAGGGGGAGAAGTGTGCACAAAGGGAGCATCATTCATCATTCCGGTGTGATCCGGGAACATGATGTCTAAATCCCGCCATGGAGGCGGCTGGTCTCTTCAGAGGAAGACGCGGCGGGATGTGATTAGAAACGTTCGCCAGTGTTTTAGTTGTGGCGTGCATGACAAAGTGGTGGGTGCGAGAACTGTTCTTTAGCTGAAGACAGCAAGCAGCTGTTGGAGCGTGAATCTGTGGAGAGAATGAGAACAGAGTGAAAAATTACCCCTAATGGAAAACTAAGCAACGCGGAAAGCTCCACCGCACGGGATATAAAGCCGTAACAAAAGAGCAGACCTAGCATCAGATACAGTTCCTCCTGTTAGGTACATCCTTGCCGAGTAATGAGATGGGGCCCATCCACATTTTTGCTGTGCTGGTGACACATTGCACATTAACATATGTTGTGATAATGCCGCTCATTAAAAAAGGTGGGCTGTTGGTGCACCAAAAAGTCCCAAATTTTTTTATTTCTCATAAGATTTTTAGCACGAGGTTGAGTTACCATGTATTGTGGCTCGCTGCCATGCATGTGCATTGCCCAAGGGCTCGTTTACAGTTTTGGTGCCCTCTGAAGAGCGATCTTAGGTGGATCACTCTTCACAGGGCATTTGACAGGCAGATAGGTGATCATGTTGCCTCCTCACCCCCTGTTTTAACCCCTAATAACCTGCACCATCGTGCTGCAACAGCATGCATTGCAAACAGAGACAGCGTGGCTCCACATAATCAAATGCACTCTGAAGAGCATTCTGCAGTGGCTTGCTTTTCAGGAGGTGCATGACAGGCGTTGAGGAGGCAACGAGCTAGATTCAGGTAGGGGGGCGAAAAATTTGTGCGGGCGTAGCGTATGTTATTTACGCTACGCCGCCGCAATTTAGAGAGGCAAGTGCAGTATTCACAAAGCACTTGCTCCGTAAGTTGCAGGGTAGCGTAAATCTGCCGGCGTAAGCGCGCCAAATTCAAATTGTCAAGAGGTGGGCGTGTTTTATGTAAATAAAACATGACCCCACGTAAATGACGTTTCTCACGAACGGTGCATGCGCCGGCCGTGAACGTATCCCAGTGCGCATGCTCCTAATCACGTTGCAAATAGTCAATGCTTTCGACGTGAACGTAATTTCCGCAAAGCCCTATTCGCGAACGACTTACGCAAATGACGTAAAATTTTCAAAATTCGACGCGGTAACGACGTCCATACTTAACATTGGCTATGCCTCATATAGCAGGAGTAACATTACGCCGGAAAAAGCCTTACAACGTAAAAAAATCCGCCGGGCGCACGTACGTTTCTGAATCGGCGTATCCAGCTCATTTGCATATTCCTTGCGTAAATCAACGGAAGCGCCACCTAGCGGCCAGCGTAAATAGGCAACTAAGACACGACGGCGTAAGAGACTTACGCCAGTCGGATCTTAGCCTAATTTCGGCGTATCTTGCTTTCTGAATACAGAAAGAAGATACGCCGGCGCAGCTTTGAATATACGCGGCGTATTAATAGATACACCGGCGTAAATTCGTTCTGAATCTAGCCCATCATGTTTAACTCCTAAAAACCTGCACCAGTGCATTATACAATTGCGATTGCAATGCGGCCTGATTAAGAGGAATGGTTTACATTTGGCAGGCGGTTTTGACTGCTGAGATGTACATACAGCAGTCGCCATTGTTCCAGGGGGCCTGTGTGGCCCCCCCCTGTATGCCTAGATAGGAGGGTGGCAGAGGTGGAAGGAAACATAGAGGAACCGATCCCTCCATGCAGATGCTGAGTGCCCACTTCTCCTCCTCTCCTTCCTGCAGGCATTCAGCGGCTGCAGGAGGGAAATGGAGGGCATCAATTCCTCCACATTCCACTCCCACTGCCTCCCTATGCTGCCCCAGGCCCTTGTGTGCTTCCCTGGCCCTGGATCTGTCAGGATGGAGAGCGGGAAGGAGCTGGTAAATGTGTAATTTACCAGCCCCTTCCTTGTCTTAATGAACAGAATCGGTGATCAAATCTATTTGTTATTCATTCGAAACTGGGACATAGTAAAAATTGTTTACTATGCCTCAGTTTGTGAATAAACGAGAAGCTCTGTACAATAATGAATCTGTCCTTAGTCCCTCTCTCTGTCTCAAAAGTGAGACATTAGGGGTCTAGGCTGAGGCTTAGACCCCTGATATTTCACCAAAGACGGTCCTAAAAAAGATCTAAAAAGTAATAAAAATATAATTTGTAAAAAAATAACTACTGACACCAGTGGTGGAACAACCAGGGTCGCAAAGTTTGCGCATGGTACTTGGCTCTGGAATTCTGCCACCATGAAGGTGGTCCACTCTGGGACATTAAAAAAAGGGTCCCACGATGGGAGTAAAGGGCCCCGGTTGGGGGGGGGCCTTCATGATTTCTTGCACCAGGGCCCTGAAGGTTCCAGTTACGCATCTGCTGCCTTTGAACCTCAAGAGGGTGCAAAATTGAAGGAGGTCTTAGTGCGTTGGGCTGCACCATTTGATATGCTGTCAATATACCAGTACTCACCAGTAACACATTTCCTGTGAAAGGGTGACAACGATCACTGTATCTATGAGGGATCAAAGTTGTCACCCTATTGCAAGTCTCCATAACATAGGGGAGTTTTTTTTTTTATGCACTTGTAGTCAGAGTATTCACTATGCGACAACCCTAACTACCATGACCTGAACTATATGATGCATGGACAGATGAAAGTTTGGGGGAAACGGGTGGGTGGGAACCAGGAAGAACAAACTGACTAGGGACCCGACAGAGAAGGAGGGATATATACACAGCTTTTTTCCTGCCGCGATTCTCGGTGGTCTTTTTCCCGGCAGTTTTCCTATAGGAAACACTGCGGTGGAGCATACACACAGCCGGGTTTCCCAGCCAAAGCTCTCATGGCCGTTTTCCGGCCGTGTGTAGGGGGAAAAAGCTGCAAAGCAGCATCTCTGCTTTGCCCTCGGGTTTCCCGGTGGTAAAAGGTCCGCCGGGAAACCCGTACGTGTGTATGAGGCATTAGAGGGAGGGTCAAGTGATATAAAAGGTAATACCTGTGGGGGGTGAGCTGATGGAATAAAAAAAAGTACAGTTGTTAGATGGAAGCTTCTCTAAAGAGAAGGGGTTTCAGGGATCGCCTAAAAGTGGATAGAGTAGGAGATAACTGGAAAAATTGGGGTAGGGGGTTCCAGAGGATGGGAGAGGCTCAGGGGAAGTCCTGAAGGCGAGCATGGAAGGAGGTGACAAGGGAGCTAAAGAGCAGGAAGTCTTGGGAGGAATAAAGAGAACGGTTTGTTTGGTATTTTGTGATTAGATTAGTGATGTAGATGGGGGCGGAGTTATTGATGACTTTGTAAGTTGTTGTTAGTATTTTGAATGTTATTTGTTGGGTGAGCGGAAGCCAGTGTAGGGATTGGCAGAGAGGGGTGGCAGACACTGGCAGCAGCATTCATGATGGACTGAAGGGGGGATAGCCTATGTTAGGGTCATCCAATGAGGAGGTAGTTGCATTAATCGAGGCGAGAGGTGATCATGGAGTGAATTAGAAGGTTTCTGGTGTCATTGGTTAGAAAGGGGTGGAGATGTTATGGAGTTTGAGGTGGCAAGATTTGGATAGTAATTGAATGTGGAGCTGAAAGGAGAGTTCAGAGTCCAGTATTACACCTAGAACCCTGGTATGAGGGGACGGGTTAATGATTGTGGAAATTACAGGTTTCCATTAAAGAACATGTGACTGGGTGGCCCTAACAAACCTGTTATTAGGCGGTACAAGTATATTTTGTAGTATCCCTTGATGATGTGCTAGTTGGGCATAAAGGAAGTTGGGTATTGCGTAAAAATAAATTCCCCTTGATTATATAATTGAAAATCACAGCAGCAATTCATGAAAAGCGAGTGTGCTTGTATGTATAAGATGGGGTTTTCTGGTACAATTAGCTCTTGTGGAGGTGACATCAGTAGAATCCCGCCGCTCTGTGAACTCCTATGGCCAGCAGATGAACTGTTGAGACCCTGTTGGGCCGAAACATGTAGGACAATGTTTGTTGGACAGTCGTGTCAGGCCTGATGTGACAGTTCACAAGCAATTAACTGTTTCTCTTGTCTGTTTTGAAAGGTTGTCCATGAAATCAGAAATTACCCTTACCCGCAGCTTCATCTCCTTGCCCTCCAGGGTCTCAGTCCAGCGCGGCACACGTCTGCTGTGACGGAAAGCTATGAAGTGAGTAGATTCTTGCTTCAATTTAATGTCTGCCATTTAGAAAAAAATAGCATTGACCATTCATTCATTTAACCAGAACTCTGATAGTCCCCTCAAAAAAAAAAAAATAACCTATAGTTCGTCCCACATTCAACATGTATGAAATGTATTCCATCCCTGCTAGACAATAAGATGCCAACCAACCAAGTACTGTATGTCCATTAGAGTACATTCAACTCAGTATGTCCTTCATGTTCCATCCAACTGAATGTGTTTTCCACAGTCCATCCATCCAAGTCATCTAACCGAATATATTAGCAGCCAGTTCTACGTAAAAAAAAGTCTTTTGACCTGGTGACCTAGTGCATGGGTGACAAATCAATACTCTCAATTAAGCCTATGATTGTCATTTCAGCTATCCAGCTCATTAGATCAAGTATGTCATCTGTAGTCCATTCAGTTAACTGTATAAATTACAGACCACCCAACCAAAGAGTATGATTGTTAGTCCATCCAGCCAAGTATGTACATTGTGTACACTGCAAGTACATCTAACTAAGTTACATAAGTTAAAAAAGATACAGGTCAACCAGAAAAAAAAAAGAATCAAGTGTATAAGTGACAGTCCATTGAATCCCATGTGCCAAGGGTGTCACTCTTCACCCAACCAGAGGTGTGAGTGACAGTTCGTCCAAACAAGAGTGTGAGTGTCAGTCTATCCAACCACACTTGTGAGTGACTGTCCGTTCAACCAAGGGTGTGAGTGACAGTCCATCCAACCAAGAGTAGGAGCAACAGTCTATTCAGCCAAGGGTAAGAGGAACAGTCTTCTCAGCCAAGGGTAAGAGGCACTGTCCATCTAACCAGGGGTAAGAGTGACAGACCATGCAAGCAAGGACTTGAGTGAAAGTCTATTTAACCAGATGTGTGAGGGACAATTCTTCCAACCTATAGAGTGGATGACAGTCCATGCAACCACATGTGTTGGTGACTGTACATTCAACCAAGGCTGTCCATCTAACCAAGAGTATGAGGGACAGTCGATCCAACCAAAGGTAAGAGTAACAGTCCATTCAACCATGAGTGAGTGATAATTCTTCCAATCAAGGGAGTGGGAGATAGTCTATCCAATCACACATGTAAGTGACTGTACATCCAATCAAGGGTGTAATCAACAGTCCATTCAGACAGGGGTGAGTGGGACATTCCATCAATGCAAGGGTAATAGTGGCAGTTCATCCAACCAAGGGCGTGAGTGACAGTCCATGCAACCAAGGATAAGAGTGAAGGTTCATCCAACCAAGTGTAGGAGCAAA
The DNA here is from genome assembly GCF_905171775.1 of Rana temporaria. Taxonomy (NCBI): domain Eukaryota; kingdom Metazoa; phylum Chordata; class Amphibia; order Anura; family Ranidae; genus Rana; species Rana temporaria. The sequence continues at coordinate 35,918,581 of NC_053489.1, read as the reverse complement.
GCTCCATCCAACCAAGTGTAGGAGTGAAGGTCCATCCAATCAAATGTAGGAGTGAAGGTCCGTCCAACCAAGGATAAGAGTGAAGGTCCATCCAACCAAGTGTAGGAGTAAAGGTCTATCCAACCAAGGATAAGAGTGAAGGTCCATCCAACCAAGTGTAGGAGCAAAGCTCCATCCAACCAAGTGTAGGAATGAAGGTCCATCCAATCAAATGTAGGAGTGAAGGTCCGTCCAACCAAGGATAAGAGTGAAGGTACATCCAACCAAGTGTAGGAGTAAAGGTCTATCCAACCAAGGATAAGAGTGAAGGTCCATTCAACAAAGTGTAGGGTTGAAGGTCCACCCAACAAAGAATAAGAGTGAAGGTTCATCCAACCAAGGGTAGGAGTGAAGGTCCATCCAACCAAGTGTAGGATTGAAGGTCCATCCAACAAAGGATAAGAGTGAAGGTTCATCCAACCAAGGGTAGGAGTGAAGGTCCATCCAACCAAGTGTAGGAGTAAAGGTCTATCCAACCAAGTGTAGGAGTAAAGGTCTATCCAACCAAGGATAAGAGTGAAGGTCCATCCAACTAAGTGTAGGGTTGAAGGTCCACCCAACAAAGAATAAGAGTGAAGGTCCATCCAACCAAGTGTAGGAGTGAAGGTCCATCCAACCAAGTGTAGGATTGAAGGTCCATCCAACAAAGGATAAGAGTGAAGGTTCATCCAACCAAGGGTAGGAGTAAAGGTCCACCCAACTAGAAGAGTGACAATCCATCCAAACAAGTCTCTTCAACTATCTAAGCAAGTGAACGAGTGGCAATCCATTAAAACCCATCTGTGTCTCAGTCCGTCTTTTCATATGCAGCAGTTTTTTTTTATGGGGTAACTGCTTAAAGTCCAATTGAACTGTTAACTAGTTATCAATTCCTGGATTGTTCTGCTCAAAATAGCAATAATGTTTTCACAGCTCTCACAGTTTTCCAGAGCTAATCTGACAGCTCCCCACCTCTGTAATTAAATAATAAATCCTCAGGGAAGGTACACTGTACAATGAAACTAATATTGTTTCTAGTGGTGTTATATGGCTTGTAGGACTTCTCTTATTGGGAACTTGGGGGTCAGCTTGTGTTATTTCATTATTTTGATTTTCAGTGTAACAGTAAAGCTATTGTGATATTTGTGTGGGAAGAAAATGTGTTTCTCTAATGACAATAGCGTGGCTGAAAGCACACAAAGGGCCAGATCCACAGTCAGAGTACGCCGGCGTATCTACTGATACGCCGGCGTACTTTTAAATTTCCCGCGTCGTATCTTTAGTTTGAATCCTCAAACCAAGATACGACGGCATCTGGGTTTGATCCGACAGGCGTACGGCTTCGTACGCCTTCGGATCGTAGATGCAATACTTTGGCGTCCGCTGGGTGGAGTTCGCGTCGTTTTCCGCGTTGGGTATGCAAATTAGCTATTTCCGACGATCCACGAACGTACGCGCGGCCGTCGCATTCTCTTACGTCGTCTCTAGTCGGCTTTTTCCGGCGTATAGTTAAAGCTGGTATTTTGCGGCATATAGTTAGAATTGCCATGTTAAGTATGGCCGTCGTTCCCGCGTCGAAATTTTAATTTTTTTTTTTTTTTGCGTAAGTCGTCCGTGAATCGGAATGTACGTAAGTCCCGTCTAAGTTAAAAAAAATGACGTCCTAGCGACGTCATTTAGTGCAATGCACGCCGGGAAATTTCGGGACGGCGCATGCGCAGTTCATTCGGCGCGGGGACGCGCTTCATTTAAATGAAACACGCCCCCTACCTGCCCAATTTGAAATCCGCCACCAGAAATACACTACGCCGCCGTAACTTACGGCGCAAAATCTTTGAGGATTTAAAACAAAGCCAAGTAAGTTATGGCGGCATAGCGTATCTCTGATACGCTGCACCGGTGCCGATCTATGCGGATCTGGCCCAAAGTGTTGTAGAGTGTAATGAGTGGGCTGTTTTTGAAAGAGAAAAAATGACTTCTCTACTCACTATACAATAATATTGCTGGAGGCTATAACTACGTGTGACAGGGTCCCATAGAAGTACCATTGAGTGCCCCTGTGCCTCTCAGTCTGTAATAATTCCTCCGGAGAATCAGAATACTAATCGATTTTATATCTATTGTGTAGATGGATTTCATTCATTTTTTTTTCTATATTTATTTGTCGGACAGCAATACTTTTGCTATCTACATAAATCATTGTGCACACAAACAGTACAAGGCCCCTTTCACATCTGACTATAGAAATGCATCTACAGTGCCTTGAAAAAGTATTCATACCCCTTGAAATTTTCAAAAAATGTTCATGTTACAACCAAAAACATAAATGTATTTTATTGGGAGTTATATAGACCAACACAAAGTGGCACATAATTGTGAAGTGGAAGGGAAATGATAAATGGTTTTGCACAGTTTTTACAAATAAATATGTGAAAAGTTTGGCGTTCAATTGTATACAGCACTCCTGAGTCAACCTGTCGCTGCTATTATAGCTGAAAGTCTTTTTGGGGATGCCTCTTCCAGCTTTGCACATCTAGAGAGGGACATTTTTGCCCATTCTTCTTTGCAAAATATCTTAAGTTCTGTCAGATTGGATGGAGAACGTCTGTGATCGGCAATTTTCAAGTCTTGCCACAGATTCTCAATGTGATTTGGGTCTGGACTTTGACTGGGCCATTCTAACACATGAATATGCTTTGATCTAAACATTCCATTGTATCTCTGGCTGTATGTTTAGGGTTGTCCTGCTGGAAGGTGAACCTCCGCCCCAGTCTCAAGTCTTTTACAGAAACTGTAGGGAAGGTTTACACTGTTGCAATGTTCTAACACATGCACGTTCATGTGGCGTTATGTCGCAGGTTAAAGTGGCATTAAAGGTTATTTAAAAAAAACAAAAAAAACAAACGTGTAATACTTACCTGCTCTGTGCACTGGTTTTGCACAAAGCAGCCCCGATCCTTCTGTTTTCGGGGTCTTTGCCAATGCTCTTGGCTCCTCCTCTTCAGCTAGTGCCCCCAAAAGCAAGCTGCTTGCTCTGGGGACACTGGTGCGCGCTCGCTCCTAAGCCCCGCTCTATGTGTCCATGGCCACGGCTTGGTTCTGCCCCCACTCTCTCCTTATTGGCTCACTGGCTGTGATTGACTATAGCAGGGGCCAGTGGCTTCCGCTGCTGTCTCAGCCAATGAGGAACAAGAGACCCGGGAGAAGCTCAGCACTCATGCACATTGCTGGATTGAGGGGGAGCTCAGGTGAGTAGGAAGGGCTGGGGGGCCATTGCACACAGAAGTGCAAGTTTTTAAATTTTATGTTGTAAAGTATATATATAAAATCTTTATTACTGTAGAATGGTAAATCTGTATTACAGGCTACATACCTATCATATCATTGTTTAAAAAAATATTGTGATTTTTATTTAGCAAGTTGGAAATATGCTTTGTGCTTTCTGCCAAACTGTTTTAATACATTGCTGCCTTTTCTAGGAGCAGAAGACCGGGCGTGTTTCGTCCCTCCTCTGACTTATTCATGTCTCAGTTTTAAACTGAGTTTATTAAAGTGGAGTTCCACCCAAAAATATATCATTACATCAGTAGTTTTAAAAAAATGTCATTAGTCCTTTACGAAAAAATTTTTTTTTTGTAGATGCCTTCAAAGTGTTGTTGCTAGGCAGAATAGTTAATCTTCCCACTTCCTGCACCTAGGTGCTTAAGCTTCACCGCACAGACTCCTGGGAATGTAGTGGGTGTAACTTTCCAGGAGTCTGTGCACTCCCCAGTCTCAAAGAATCATGTGACTTGGACAGCACAGGTGCTGAAACCTGATCTGACACTGAGCATGTGCGAGATTTGCAAGGCTGAAATCCAGGAAGTCATACAGTCTGGCTTCATGATGCCCACACTTAAGATGGCCCCAGTCAATTTCTATTTTATAAAGTGTCTAAATGCTGTAACAACAACAAAACGGACCTTAGTTTACAGACTAACTTTACTAGAATACATTAAGCTTGTGTATTACAGGGGTATTTATATTTAAAAAGTGCAATTGTGGCCGGAACTCCGCTTTAAGGATAAGCAATATTAAAGTTTTCATCCACAGTGCATTGTAAAAGGCATAGATACAGACAAATGGTATTCCATAGAAAAATCAAGATACACAATGCAATCTCTAAAAAAGGACATGTCTCCATTTAGTGCACAAACTGTGGAGCCTTGCTTAGAGCACCACTGATGGCTGCAAGTGGTTTACACGGATCAAAGAACAAAAATTTCATTAACCATACCAGGATGATGAGGAATCAGATTTGTGATGGTGCTGGGGGAGCAGGATGCAACTTCCTCACAAAACAAGAAGTTGTGAATGAATTATGATAAATTCAAACAATTATTTATTGGTATAGGTGAAATTAGAAGTAAACTAGAGAGGGTAAAACAGTCCATATTGCTGATAATTTAAATAAACTGCAGTATTTTTGCTTGGCTTATATTGTGACCAGGACATACATTGAATTATTCCATCTGTTTGATTTCAGGAACTGCTGCAGTTAGAGGACAGACTGGGAAGTGTGACGCGGGGAGCGGTGCAAAACATCATTGAAAGATGCACATTTCCACACAAATACAAGAAGGTACGAAGCTTCACACATTTCACAGCTTTTCAAACATTCAGAATTGTAGTCTGTGTTAGTATATTATGATGTTATCACTGCCTGCAGCAAACTTTCCCTCTCGCTTTCTTTTCTTCTCCCTCTCGCTTTCCTTTCTTTTCCCTTCCCCTCTGACTTTCCTTTCTCCTCTTTTTCCCACTCCCTTTTTCATTTCTTCTCCCTTTCCATCTGGATTTCCTTTCTTTTCTCTTTCCCTCTCGCTTTCCTTTCTTTTCCCTTCCCCTCTCGCTTTTCTTTCTTTTCCCTTTCCCTCTGACTTTCCTTTCTCCTCCTTTTCCCACTCCCTTTCCTTTCTTCTCCCTTTCCATCTGGATTTCCTTTCTTTCCTCTCGCTTTCCTTTCTTTTCCCTTTCCCTCTCCTTTCTTCTCTCTTTCCGTCTCGCTTTACTTTTTTTCCCTTTCCCTCTAGCTTTCCTTTCTCCTCTTTTTACCACTCACTTTCCTTTCTTCTCCGTTTCCATCTGGATCTCCTATCTTCTATCTTTCCCTCTCGCTTTCCTTTCTTCTCTCCCTCCCTCTCGCTTTCCTTTCTTCTCTTTTTCCCTCTCGCTTTCCTTTCTTCTCTCCTTCCCTCTCGCTTTCCTTTCTTCTCTTTTTCCCTCTCGCTTTCCTTTCTTCTCTCCTTCCCTCTCGCTTTCCTTTCTTCTCTTTTTCCCTCTCGCTTTCCTTTCTTTTCCCTTTCCTTCTCGCTTTTGTTTTTCTTCTCTCTTTCCCTCTCACTTTTCTTTCTTTTCCCTTTTCCCTCTCGCTTTCCTTTCTTCTCACCTTCCCACTCAGTTTCCATTCTTCTCCCTCTCGCTTTCCTTTCTTTTCCCTTTTCCCTCTGGCTTTCCTTCCTTCTCCCTTTCCCACTCACTTTCCTTTCGTCTCCCTTTCCCTTTGCTTTCCTTTCTTCTCCCTCTCCCTCTCACTTTCCTTTCTTCTCCCTTTCCTTCTCGCTTTCCTTTGTTTTCCCTCTTTCTTTCCTTTCTTCTCACTTTCCCTCTCACTTTCCTTTCTTGTTCTTTTCCTTTTCCCTTCCTTTCTTATCCCTTTCTTTGCTTTCCTTTCTTATCCATTTCCCTCTGGCTTTCATTTCTTCCCCCTCTCCCTCTTGCTTTCCTTTCTTCTCCCTTTCCCTTTGCTTTCCTTTCCCTTTGGCTTTCCTTCCTTCTCCTTTTCCCACTCACCTTCCTTTCATCTCTTTTTCCTTTGCTTTCCTTTTGTTTCCCTTTCCCTCTGGCTTTCCTTTCTTCTCCCTTTCCCTTTGCTTTCCTTTACTTTCCTTTTCCCTTTGGCCCTTCCTTCATTCTTCCTTTCCCACTCACTTTCCTTTCATCTCCCTTTCTCTTGGCTTTCCTTTCTTTTCCCTTTCCCCCTGGCATTCCTTTCTTCTCCCTTTCACATTCGCTTTCTTTTCTTTTCCCTCTCCCTCTGGCTTTCCTTCCTTCCCCCTTATCCACTCACTTTTCTTTTGTCTCCCTTTCCCTTTGCTTTCCTTTCTTCTCCCTCTCCCTCACACTTTCCTTTAGTCTCCCTTTCCCTTTGCTTTCCTTTCTTCTCCCTCTCACTTTCCTTTCTTCTTCCTTTCCTTTAGCTATGACTAAGCATTGTATAACAATGTGAAACGTAACAGCTATATCATCCCACCGTTTGCTGTTTCTCTGTGCAGTGTTTTTTTACTGGATTAAAGGCTTTTATTGTTTTTTACATTTATCGGAGTGCGGCTGTCCATACCTTTTTGCTTCTATTTATTCCTTTCTTCTGCCTTTCCCTCTCACTTTCCTTTCTTTTTCTTTTGCTTTCCTTTCTTCTCCCTTTCCCTCTCACTTTCCATTCTTTTCCCTTTCCCTCCGACTTTCCTTTCTTCTCCCTTTCCCACGCACTTTCATTTCTTCTCCATTTCCCTGTGGCTTTCTTTTCTTCTCCCTCTCCCTTTCCTTTTTCTTACCTTTCACTTTGCTTTCCTTTCTTCTCCCGTTCTTCTCCCGTTTCCCTCTGGATTTCCTTTCTTATCCCTTTCTCTCGCTTTCCTTTCTTATCCCTTTCTCTCTCGCTTTCCTTTCTTCTCCCTCTCGCTTTTCTTTTTTTCTCCCTCTTCCTCTTGCTTTCCTTCCTTCTCCCTTTTCCTCTCGCTTTCCTCCCTTCTCCCTTTCCCTCTCGCTTTCCTTCCTTCTCCCTTTCCTTCTCGCTTTCCTTCCTTCTCCCTTTCCCTCTCGCTTTCCTTCATTCTCCCTTTCCTTCTCTCGCTTTCCTTTCTTCTCCCTTTCCCTCTCTCTCTCCTTTCTTCTACCCTTTCTCCTTTATTTTCTAATTTCTTTCCTCTCCTCTCTCTTTTTTTCCCTCTTCTTCTTTTCCTACGTCACCACATTTCTTTAATCACCTTCTTCCTTTCTATCATTATATTATTTATTTGCCATTGTCTCCAATTACTTATCATTCCCCCTAAACTAAGTATATTTTCTTCCCACTCCTCCCCTTGCCATACCCTTCAATCGCCCCACCCCCTCTTAGGGGTGACACCACTACTTAATTGCACTATATATGCCACCGGTCACCCGCCTACTGGGTGCTCGGAGACTACGTTCCCGTTAATACTAATATAAGAAATACTGAACAAGGGGGTGCCGCAATCTTTTTATTGCTTTATTTAACAGCCAGCAAAAATAATTTGGCACGTTTAGCGCTAAGGCCCAGTGCTTTATTTGAGTGGGGACTGAGCCTTAACGCAAACTGCAATAGTAGTTTTCTACTGACTATTCATTAAATTGTTGAAGATTGTGGCATCTTGGTGCGTGGTGTTTCTTTGATATGATAATTTACTTAGTTGCACTGGCCCATAAATAAAAAGGAGTATCTGGCTCATAAATAACAAGGAGTATCTGAATAATTATACTGCTGTTCTACAATTACCCATGTTAACAACTTTATCTCATGTACTCAAAAAAATATTTTTCAGAACTTACAATCTTTCTGTAAAAGTTTAAAATAAAAAAAAAGGACTGAAAAGAATGTAATGATGCTCCCTGTATTCTTTACGAAGGCCATATGTCTACCTTAACAATTCTGCTTATCACAATTGCATGCTGATGTGTCAATGTCGAACACCATGTTAGTACACCCCATTACTACCTATTGACTTCTACCGTGTTTCCCCGAAAGGGGGGCTGCAATATAAGCCCTACCCCGAAAATAAGCCCTAGTTTAAAATGTTTGTAACATCCTATAATCCACTCTATTACAGTAGTATATAATGTACAATGTGTGTGTTTCTGTAATATAATTGCAGGGAAAGGAGCTCCGTCGGGTCACAGAAGCGCTGAACGGCGCTATAACAAAGGTATTTGGCACAATTATATTACAGAAACACACACATTGTACATTATATACTACTGTAATAGAGTGGATTATAGGATTTTACAAGCATTTTAACTCCGTTTACACTGGGGATTCCTGTCAGGCAGGGAGAGAGAGGGGGAGAGAAGACAGCACATTACATGGTAAGACCTACCCCGAAAATAAGCCCTACTGCCCTATTTTTTGCCCAAATTAATATAAGTCCCGAGCTTATTTTCGGGGAAACACGCTAGGTGTTGGAGATCAGATTCCTTAAAAAAGCATGACAATGTACCTATACCTACACATATTGCTTTGTGTTTAAAGAGGACCTGTCAGAGCAGCAGTTCAGTGTCACAGCTGAGGCTCCCATTCAAGGGATGAGGCTAACATGGGTTGACTGCTTGAATCAGCATTGGCTTAGGGAAGGTGTGTCACTGTATGTGTAATAATAATGCAGTACTGTACCCTGGAACTAGGCTGACCGCTAACCTTTGTTAGACTTTTCTATGGTTGCCAGCAGGAGCCACGTATCTGCTCACTCCTGGATGAAACCAATTGGCTCTTAGTAATATTTCTCTCTTAATTTGTGTTTCTTTTACTAACTGTATGACAGAGGATACCACATGATGGCAAAGACCAGAAAGAAGACGAGGAGGAGGCGGACACAGACGAGAAATGCACAATCTGCCTGTCAATGCTTGAAGACGGAGAGGATGTCAGGTAATAACAGACCTGCTCATCCCACCCCCTTTATCTGCAATAGTTTCCTAAGAGATATGTAGAACCCGATTACACCAGGAACAAGGCTGAGACAGAATAAGATAAGGGAATTGAGAAATCTCCCGCTGTGGCTTCTGTATTTTGACAGCTGGTCCCATCCTCTGTCACAATATCCGAACCGTGCCTACATCTGATTGGATGCAGGTGCTGTTTGGACAACAATTTTCCTTCTGGTTCCTTTGATTTTTCAAGAGAGATTATGGCTGGGAGTTGGCCATTAGGGACAACCACTGGGTGCATTTTTAAAATTTGCTCAGTTTACAGCCAGCTTATGGGTGCAAATTGAGGATAGGACACAGCTGTGTGAAATTGCATTTTGGCTACTTGTCCACAACCTTAAGGCTGGGTTCACATATGAGCCGAATGCGGTTCACAGCAAGGTTCCAGTGTGTCCTGGTTCACCATTTCAGGCCTGATTTCAGCCTGAATTTTTGGCTGAATCGTTTTTGTGCAAATCACACCGGACCCTCTGCGGAGATATTTGAACCGGCTCCATAGAGAGTCGGTTAAAATCTCCTGCTTTTGCGAATGGGATGTGGGGAACACGCATTCCAATTGGCAATGCTGCAAACCCAGCCTTAGAAGAGATACAATGGTCCTGAATCACCAAGCTTCAACAGTATTTATTGCATGCTAAATGATGCTTAAAGTATTTTTTTGCCATCTGGGAAACAAATGATGGAAATTCTCTTTTAAACAGTTGCCACTGAAACACGTGCCCCCATTGGAAGATCAGAGCAAGAGAAGGTCACCAGCACACCAAGGATCTCCAGTGCAAGGCCAAAGCTTTATTAAATGATCACATCGTTACAACAGATTGCAATGTTTCAGAGCCACGCAGGACACCTTCATAGGGCATGTGGCGTCACATGCCTAATGAAGGCTTCCTGTGTTGCTCCGTAACATTGCAATCTGCTGTCACAATGTGATCACTGAATAAACCTTTGTTCTTGCACTGGAGATCCTTGGTGTAAGGCAGGGGTGGCCAGGGGGTCACATGTAGCCCACAGAGCCCTCTGATGTGGCCGCGACCTCCTGCTCTGGAATGGTGGGTTGGCAAGCCCAGATCGCAGGTTGCTGACTCGCCATACCACAAAGTCAGTGTTGTGAATGATGCTGGTGGTAGAGGAAGAAAAAGCCCCATAAGCTGATGCATCCTACAGCGCTGGCTTTTGCCACAGGCGGAGTCTATGGCAAGGTTCAACTAACTCACAGGATAGACACATGTGCACTACGCTGCACCCGCGGTGTGGGTAAACCACAGCACATTAGTGTGAAAGCAGTCTTGGGCCCTTTCCACACAATAGACCCGACCAAATCGGACCCTCAGTTCACCGCTATAGAGCGACAGATGTCCATTTTTACGCCTGCCTACCTCCAATCTGAAAAACAGAAGGGAATTAATCCCCTTTCATCTGGGCGGATTGGAGGGCCTATAGAGTAGCTGTGACCTGTCATCTGCCCGCTCCGCTCATTGTGGCCCGTGACTGGCTACCAAGTTGCTTAAGTGGCACTCGCTCTTCAAAAGGTTGGGCACCCCTGGTGTAAGGTGAAGTTCTCTTGCTCTGATTAGTCATGGTTCCAGCCAATGGTCACTTCAGCGCCCACTTATATGCACAACCATTTCTATAGGAACTTTATTTTATAGTTTATATATTTCAATAGTATATTTAACAGACCAAAAGACAAGTGAATTGTTTGGATTTACACACTCTTTCCATGCAATACCACTCATCTACTTTGTTTCCTTCCTTAATCTGCAGAAGGTTACCCTGTATGCACCTCTTCCACCAAGTCTGCGTTGATCAATGGTTAGCGACCAGCAAGAAGTGCCCTATCTGCAGAGTGGACATCGAAACGCAGCTGGGGGAGGACAGCTGAGAAGAATTCCCCTACGATGGCGTCCAAATTCTCCTTATCAGGTCCACACGGCCTTCACCTGCAGTAAACCTTTTGCTTCCTGAGCCATTTAAAGGACAGTCTGCAAGCACATTATTCTGTAGATGAATCATAGGCACGTAACAAAAAATAAAAAAAATACTGGAGGATCTTAACAGCCATAAAGACCCATTTTGCAAGGGAAGCAGGTCTTCCTCTTGCCACAGGGCCCAATTGCTGGAGACGAAGACTGGCCCTTCGCAGGTACTCTTATGTCAGTCTGGCTTGCCAATCCTGCACTGCAAAGAATTGTACATATACCTCTCTAATATGTAGAATCAAGTAGGGGTCGTAGCTATAACTGTGGATGGCATCCGGAGCATGTTAGCTTAAAAAAAATATTGTGTTCGGTGCCCTAGTCATCTTGTGGTGGACATGTTGCTATTAGCCTATTTTTGCACCAAATAATATTTACCATTTTATTTATATTTATTTTTTGTCTTTTTTTTTTTGGTGCTTGAAAGAGCCATTTGACACATTGACATTTTCGAACTAAAACTTAAGGCGAAGAATAAAATCCTGTTTACAGTTTAAAAACAAAAAAGGATTGGTTTGGAGCCTTAAGTTTTGTTACTTTATTTGAACTAATTTATTATTCTTACTTATGTTTACAGAGGATGATACAAAAGGCAAAGCTTGTAAAAAAACGGTGGTTATGGTGGACTCTGCTGATGCTGGGGAAAGGTTTTTTTTTTCTTTGTGGCCTGTTTTCTAGGTAGTCACATTCAACTGGACTTTGTTCTGTAAAGTTGAAGACGTTTCGCTACTCAACCAAGTAGCTGAGGAAGCCCCTTGAATGAGAGAGAAATGTCTTCCACATTATAGTCCTACTGCTAGGTATACCATGACCTGAAAAGCGGAGAACCTTCGCGGACATATGTCCTTTTTTTTTTAAACCCTACTCTTCAAAAAACTTTTTGTCGGGATCCTGGTGAAGTAAATCACAAGCTTGCTTCATGTCCACTGGCGATATTATTGTGTGGTGGTTTGCACCTTTGGCTCCAACCACAAGGCCATCAAAAAGTCTATACTCTTGATGTCTATCTATGATGGCAGTTTGGTGAGAACTGAGATAAGTTACCACTGGAGACATCAAGAGATATGTTAAGCCAGAAATTCAGTCTGCTAACAAAAAAACGTGCCAGTTTTGGGTAGTGGTGGCCTTTAAAGAATAAAAATTTAGAAAAAAAAGGGAATTACAGCCATATGTAGAAAGCAGCCACAAACATTCTTAATGCCGTCTGTCCTAAAAAGGCCTACGAAAAAGAGAAATAATAATCTGGGGAATTTATTTAATTTTTTTTTGCCCTATGAGTACTAAAATTTACCGATTACCCTTCAAAATTTAAACAAGAGCTCTCATTGCACTATGCTCTATATTATTTAAAAACGGCTTACCATTGAGTATTTTTGTAGTTCTACCCTATAGTGCCAAAATATAGCTATATCCTTCACTTGGGAATTTTAGTTAGCAGCCATTTAGTATTTTAGGCTCTAGTCATTCTCAACCATGGTTTTGTGGGTCCCTAGGTTTCCCCCAGAAGTTGCTATGGGCTACTTGAGCTGGTGGCTGATTGACCTTTCATCTGAGTGTGCCTTCCTCGTTTTGGGGCCAACGCCACTTGGCAGAGCCAATGATCTTTTTAGCTGTCTGTACGGGTAGCATTCTGACCACTAGGGATGGGCTATCTGTTCGAGTCGAACATGAGTTTGTGCAGGGACTTTTCTAAGCACGGGAAACATGCGCTACTTTATAGGCATACTATAGACACCCCCCAGGTACGAAATTGTTTCACTTTAAACATTATTAAAATCACTGCTCCCGAAGAAACGTCTGTTTAAAAACATAATCTTTTGCATTAATACATGTCCCCTGGGGCATTACCTGGGTCCCCAAACACTTTTTATGACAACAACTTGCATATTAGCCTTTAAAATTTGCACTTTAGATTTTTCATGTTCGTGTCCCATAGACTTTAACGGTGTTCGAACAATTTTTTTGCCTGTTCGCATGTTCCGCTGCGTACCGAACCGGGGGGGGGTGGGGGGTGGTGTTCGGCTCATCCCTACTGACCTCCACTGTATGGGGCGCATTCTTCCCACTGATCACCATTGTAAAGACCCATAATTAATTAGTTTTAGCAGGGGTTTCCAGAAAAAAAAAATTAAGTATTTCTGTCCGGTCATAAGGCTGCTCTAGTGAGATTTTTTTTACTTAAATCTCATTGATATAAAATAAAAGTGTCTTGCCTTTGTCCATGGTTAGTAGCTAATCGGTGCAAGCCTATACGTTGAGGTATTATAAATGTAGCTCCTATCTTTACATTTTTTTAATAAAAAAAAGTCAAGGGTTAACTTAACCAAGGGTAGTCGGTACTCTGAGGTGTTGTCAACATATTGCAGTCATCAGTTAACCCAATCAGAAATATCTTGCCACCCTCTAGCTGCGACCAACTGCTAACAAGATTGTGCATCTTTATGGTCACTGGGAAAGCAAACATATAGAAGACTAATTGACATTCACAGGCATGGCCTGGTATTAACACACAGACCTGCCTCAGTGGATAGGCCAGATATTACATATTGATTGGACTAATGCAACCGTTGCTGCACCTCCAATTTGTCACAAATCCAATGGTGTTATTAACACCTCGCCAGTTCTCTGCAGGATTCCTGAAAGGGCTGACATTCGACGGCAGCACAAAACGAAAGCCATTTTAGATCCTTCAATAAAAGCACAATTTACCTAATAATAACAAATGGACAACTGTTTGCATGTAAACTGTTGTTGGGCTTTAAACGAGCCAGAGAAGCCATCCAAGAACAGATCAATCGCCATTCTGCTACGTCCGTCCTTTCTGAAATCCACGCGGCTTGGCGAGGGTCTTCGGCATCAGCAGGAGGAAACCAGCACAACTGTTTCAAGAGACTAAGTTTATTCTGTGTGGGATAAACCCCTTTGCTCAGAGCAAAGTCTTTAAAGAAGTTGTCCAGGGCAGAGTTTGGTTCTTTCCTTGTAATTACAAAGACGGCTGTTTAGTTTTTATAGACCCCAGCTCACGAATTCTATGGCAGAGGGCTGTGTACAGTCTAAGAGGCCTTATCTGAAAACTGGATTGATTGTTAGGGTAGGGGCTGAAAAAGTTGCCTCTTTGATTCTGTAGTGGGTATACCATCTTTAAATTCTGTAGTGGGTATACCATTCCTTTATTATGCCAATCTACTGTGGCATTACTCACACCTGCTAATTACCTATCTGCAGTCCCGGGACAAGGCCATCCAGCGCCCAGGACAAAAATGCCAAACTATGCCCCCCCTTCCTTTAGGGATAGGGTCAGGGTGCCACCATCCCTGAAGCCGCCCTTCCTGCCCAACCCTTGTCCCGGCCCTGCCTATCTGTAGCATCTTCCGCCATGATAGATTAATCCTTCCTACAGTTAATTTCAGATAAGGGCTCAGACATTACACAACCTTCTTACCTGTAAGTAGAAGTGGAACTCCATGCAATACTTTTTTTCAAGCTTTGGATAGAGGAAGGAATGTTTAGAACCTCTGATGGCCTTGGAAGGCTGTTTGTGTAATCATTGGGGTGATTCTTTCTATCTTCCCGTCCTGGTGACTGTTGTCACCGAGACAGAAAATAAGAGGAAATCTAAAACTTACAGTAGTAGTTAGCACTGGAAAAGGAGATGGGACTGGAAAGAAATCTTCCAAACAATCGAAAAGGTGACTTTCCTCAAAGGGAGCTCAGATATCAATAAAAAAAATAAAAAAACGTCATAGGTTAACCCTTCCCTACTCTATCCAAAGGCTGGAAAAAAGTTTTTCCCTTCAATGCAAATGAGCTGTAAGCTGTAAATCACGAAGCAGCGCCCCCCCTCTGTCAAAGGCTAGAGTTTCACGCTTTCCTGGAGAAATTCTTCAGGGACGTGAACTGATAGATAGACCGCAACTTTCATAGTGCTGGAACTAAAAAGTATTAAACTCTTAAAGAACAAGCACATTTTTTTTTTCAAAAATCTTTTACGAAAATGTAAAAAAAAAAAAAAAAAAAAAAAAGCACCAAGTTTTTAATCAAAGCTATTTGTGTGTATGAAAACCCTACAATCGATGGGCTGTATTGTTGGAGACAGTATCTGTGTTTTGGGTACCACGTGTTTAATATCTCGTGAGGTTTAGACCGCTTTAGAACGATTTTGGAACCGTTGTAGATCACAGGGTTTTGTGACTTTAAATGCCTTATATTTAACAATCATAATTTATGACTAACTTGTAGAGTTTTTTGTGGGCTCTTATTTAATTATTTTTATAGTTGTTTTTGGCCTTTTTAATTATAATTTATTTATTTAGAGACGTTACTAATTTTGTTTTTATATTATATATATCTATATATGACTCCTATTACCTCATTTTTTTTTGCATTGTTCGGATATGGAATGCGCTGCATGTGACGGTACGTTTAAAAAAACAAATGAAATCTTTATCTTGTGAACAAAAAAAAATTGCGAATAATAATAACGACGATTAATTCAGGGTGTGTGTGTTGATGAAGTGTATTTTTTATTTTATTTTTTTCCCGTGGTGCTGTTATCTTGAAAAACATTCCATTAAGAATGCAAAACCTTTGATTCTGTATGCTGTGACCTAGTGGATACCTGCAATATAGTGAACGTGATTAGCACATATAAATATGATTTGCACTCATGATCAAACCGAGATGAACCTTTCGCTTTCCTCAGCGTTTATTAAATAAACATTACGGTAAAATAAAATTTAAGAAAAAAAATCCCACTCTGAGGACAAGGAGATGGCCTCAAGCAAGAGTTCCTTTATAACTTGCTAAGGGAGCAACAGTTCAGCCATGTTGTACTAAACAATTGGTGTCTATTGGTGGGTGACCACTGCTAGATGTTCTTAGTTTTTCCAGCCAATGAAAGATAACCCTTTGGCCCGGTTTCCTCCTCTAACCATGACTACAGTTCAAATAAAATTTTGTTTAAAGTGGAACCATATCTAAACTTTTTTGAATGGAGGTTAGGGTTAGAACTTCGATAATCTTTCAGAATAAATGAATGCCAAAAACATACTCACAAAAGCCAAAAGGCATCGAGAGGTACTGAGATCCCAAACAAACAAAGGAAACAGGATGTGAGTGCTCTGTGTGGCCTGGGCCTCGCTCTCTATTAGGCATGTGAACTGACCATGGCTCAAGTCCTGCGGGAACGCGTGGGAACAGAGTTCCTGCACTTTTTTCACAGCAGGAACGCAGTTCCCTTTGCATGACTAGAGCAGCCGAGAGCAGCCGAGCCGCCCGAGCCGATCCTTCACTAAGCGGCGATGCCCAGCTCGAGTCACTGTCAGGGGCAGGCGAACCTTAGTAATCCTTTATGTTACTGGCCGCTTCCTGTATATGGATTTATCAGGTAGTTTGCGGGTATTCCGTCACTTCCTCGATGCCGCAATGTCTCCTGGGAGCTTTTGTCATTGTTCCCAGGAGGTCTGCCGCGAGTTATCGTGGGATTTAGAAAGAACTTGCTTACTAAGATACAGTGGATCGGAAAAAAAAAAAATGTGGTTTAGTAATTATGTATATGAGCGTATCATTTTTATTTTTTTTGGTGGGGGAGTGGATCTTGGGTGGGAGTTCCCACACTTTTTTCCCCAGGATTTAACCCATGGAACTGACGCATTTCGAGGGCAAGACCCTCTTCCTCAAAGCTTGAATCCCCTGTCTTTCTACCTCACCAAGGCAAACAAACAGGAGATTCAAGCTCTGAGGAAGAGGGTCTTGCCCTTGAAACGTGTCAGCTCATCTACCTGATAGTGCTTGAGATTCAGGCCACACAAAGTACTCGCATCTTGTTTCCTTTGTTTTGTGAGTATTTATCCTTATTAAACTGATTAAAGTTAATGCACAAGGCTTTGCACTTTTATTTATTTTTTTACAACACCATCCAGATTCAGTATTTAGCAGCTTTAAAGTGGAAGTAAACCCTCCTATTTTTCAGCCAAGGAAGCTGCCATCTTGGCCTCTGTTTAATGCCATGATGCTGCACATGTGATCAGTTATGACACTAGACATTGGATGGTTTAACAGTCTGGTTGAGAGCACAACCAATGGGAGGATTACAATCCCCGGTATGTGCTGGAAATGTAACTTATTTGAAACGGGTAAATGGATGGGTTTACTTCCGCTTTCAGCCTCATTTTATTGCACCTGCCTAATCGCCCATGTGAATGAGCCCTTATGTTCTAACAGAGAAATGGTGGGGGAGCACGACAAAGTTGGGCGGTGGTCTATCACAGAGATCTTCAAACTACGGCCCTCCAGCTGTAGCGAAACTACACATCCCATGAGGCATTGTAAAACTCTGACATTCACAGACATGACTAGGCATGATGGGAATTGTAGTTCCTGAACAACTGGAGGGCCGTAGTTTGAAGACCCCTGGTCTATCAAGTAGTCTACCAAGAGAACCTGTCACTTTGCAATGAATAAGCAATTGCAGATTGACTCTTAAAACATAATAATCTTTAACAGCTGGATTACAAAACATTGGAAAATTCCAGAACCGGACCTTTATCCAAAAAGCTAAAACACCTCAACAATCTCTAGGTAATATTACCAGAGTTTGTTGATCCAGATAATATCCGATTGCCTTCTAGGAGATCAGGAAGGAATTCATTTTTTCCCTGCTGGAGCAAATTGGACCATGCTTCATAGTTTTTTTTGTCTTCCTCTGGATCAACTGTGGATATAGAATTGTGTATATGAAGGTTTCCTATTTAAAAATGTTTTCCTATTGGTTGAACTTGTTGAACTTGTGACTAACTATGTAACGCACCTGGGAATCCTTTAGCAGGCAAAAGAGCTCCCGTATATCTAGTAGTAGTTGGTCACATTCAACTGGACTTGTTATGTAATGTTAATAAAATTTTGCAGCTTATCTAAGCCACATCTTCCGTTCTTATAAGCTTCTAAACATTTCTGAGGTGTTTTTAGCTGTTTTTTTCCCCCCCAGAGATCCGAAAGATTTTAGACAATAAGGGCCAGATTCTGATACATTTACGTTGCTCCACGGCAGCGTAACGTATCCCATTTACGTTACACCGCCGCAGGTTTACAGCGTAAGTGCCTGATTCTCAAAAATCTTACCTGTAAACTTGCGGCGGTGTAACGTAAATCCGATCGGGGCAAGTCCGCCTAATTCAAATGGGGTGGGCACCATTTAAATTAGGCGCGTTCCCGCGCCAAACGTACTACGCATGCTCCGTCGGGTAAATTACCCGACGTGCATTGCGCTAAATGACGTCGCACGGACGTAATTTCTTTAGACGTTACCGTAAATGGCGTCCAGCGCCATTCACGGACGAATTACGCAAACGACGTTGTTTTTTAAATTTTGACGCAGGAACGATGGCCATACTTAACATGGCTTAGAACAACTAGGGCTCAGCCCTAATTTTACGCGGCGTAACTCGATGGAAACGACGTAAAGTTAGATCGACGGGCAACGCGGACGTTCGGGAATCGCCGTAACTAGTCATTTGCATATTCTACGCCGACCGCAGTGGCCTCGCCACCTAGCGGCCGGCCTAGAATTGCATCCTTAAGATCCGACAGTGTAATTCAATTACACCTGTCGGATCTTCTGGCTATCTATGCGTAACTGATTCTATGAATCAGTCGCATAGTTAGGACGGCCGCAACACAGAGATACGACGGCGTATCAGGAGATACGCCGTCGTATCTCTTCTGTGAATCTGGCCCTAAATACCTATTAGAAGCTCCAAAGAAACTTCCATGTTCAAGAGGAAGTAAAGCCTCTGAAAAGAAAAAAAAATACACCCTGCAAGACAAAGGCATAATGAGCTAGTATGCATAGCATACTAGCTCATTATGAATTACTTACCTGAGATCAAAGCCCCCACAGTGGTCCTCGTTCCCCTCCTCCATCGCTGCTATCTCTCCCAGAGTGACTTCCGGGTATCGCAGCTCTGGCGCTGTGACTGGCCCGGAGCCGCGATGACGTCACTCCCGCAAATGCGAGCCACCAGTCACGACACGATCGCCGTTAGAAATGGCACGCTCAGTGCCCCTGCGCCGTTGTCTAGGGCGCATGCGCCGTAGACATCGGTGCCTGTCACATTTTGCAAAAGTGGTCTGTAATGCCCTGTACACACGATAGGTTCGCCAGATGAAAACGATCCGATGGACCGTTTTCATCAGACGAACCGATCGTGTGTGGGCCCCATCGTTTTTTTTCCCCCATCGGTGAAAAAACTTAGAACCTGTTTTAAAATTATCTGATGGTTAAAAAACCGATAGAAAAAAAGATCGTCTGTGGGCAAGTCCATCGGTTAAAAATCCACGCATGCTCAGAATCAAATCGACGCACGCTCGGAAGCATTGAACTTCATTTTTCTCAGCACGTCGTTGTGTTTTACGTCACCGCGTTCTGACACGAACGGATTTTTAACCGATGGTGTGTAGGCACGACTGATGAAAGTCAGCTTCATCGGATATCTGATGAAAAAATCCATCGGTCCTTTTTCATCGGATGAATGGATCGTGTGTACGCGGCCTAAGGGTTTACAACCACTTTCAGCTCTGTATAAAGTCTAATTGTGTAGTCCAGATGAAAGCAAAACAGACCACCCTACCCTGGAGAGGGACTAATGTCTTCCCCGACCCCGTAAATGACATTGAGATTAATTCCCTGGATTAGAACATTCCCATATGATTAGATCAACACTCTATTTTGTCACTGAAAGTGTAAATTGCTTTGACCTCATATCGTAGCTCATCTCATCAGTGAAAAGGTTAATGGACGTTGCGCTGTTCATTTTAATAATGGACCGAACTTGTCCACCTGATACAATGACATTATGTTGATAGCAATAGGAACGGGCTGCAAACGGCTGTAAATGAGAGTTTTTTTTTCAATTATGCTATGCAAATGAGATTAATGCGTAGCAAGCATCTCAACACTCCTGTGCGTCAAAAAGGCATCGGACTTGATATTCAAGGCATAATGGAGCACAGTGATCCTGTTCTGTAATTTATTTTTACCCGTAGCATCAACAAACCGGTATCTTTACCGCTTTTAAAAAAAATGGAGAGTGGAAAAAACAAGGGGGTAGATTCACGTAGCTGCGCTTTATGTTATGGCGGCGCAGCGTATTGTATTTACGCTACGCCGACGCAACTTACAGGAGCAAGTGCAGTATTTACAAAGCACTTGCTCCGTAAGTTGCGGCGGCGTAGCGTAAATGGGGCCGGCGTAAGCGCGCGGAATTCAAATGTGGAAGGGGGGGGGGCGTGTTTTATGTAAATCGATGATGACCCGACGTGATTGACGTTTTGTACGAACGGCGCATGCGCCGTCCGTGTACATATCCCAGTGTGCATTGCTCCCGACGTATTGGTTTCGACGTGAACGTAAATTATGTCCAGCCCTATTCGCGAACGACTTATGCAAACGACGCAAACAATTCAAATTTCGAATCGGGAACGACGTCCATACTTAACATTGGCTGCGCCACCTAATAGCAGGAGCAACGTTACGACGAAAACAAACAACGTAAAAAACTACCGCCGGCCGCACGTACGTTTGTGAATCGGCGTAACTAGGTAATTTGCATACTCTACGCTGAAAACGACGGGAGCGCCACCTAGCGGCCAGCGTGAGAATGCACCCTAAGATACGACGGCGTAAGAGACTTATGCCAGTCGTATCTTAGGCTAATGTCGGCGTATCTTGCTTTCTGAATACAGAAAGAAGATACGCCGGCGCAGATTTGAATTTACGCAGCGTATCTATGAATACGCCGGCGTAAATTCTCTCTGAATCCTGGCCAAGGAGAGGAGAGGGACAGGAGGACTATACAGTGGGGCAGATCCTCAAAGAAATTACGCCGGCGGATCACTTGATACGCCGTGTAATTTCAAATTTTGCGCGTCGTATCTTTGTCTTGGTATCCACCAAACAAGATACGACGGCATCTGTGTTAGATCCGACAGGCGTACGCCTTAGTATGCCGTCGGATCTTAGATGCAATTTTCCGGGGGCCGCTAGGTGGCGTTTCCGTTGTATTCCGCGTCGAGTATGCAATTAGCTATTTCCGACGAACGTACGAGCGCCCATCGCATTTTTTTACGTTGTTTCCGTTCGGCTTTTTCCGGCGTATAGTTAAAGCTGCTATATGGTGGCGTACTCAATGTTAAGTATGGCCTGTCGTTCCCGCGTCTAATTTTTGGAAATTTTACGTTGTTTGCGTAAGTCGTCCGTGAATGGGGCTGGACGCCATTTACGTTCACGTCAAAACCAATGACGTCCTTGCGACGTCATTTAGCGCGGCGCACGCGCAGTTCGTTCGGCGTGGGGACGCGCTTCATTTAAATGAAACACACCCCCTACCCGCCGCATTTGAATTCCCCGCCCTTACGCCGCGAGAGATACACTACACCGCAAATTAGTTGAGGATTCAAACCAAGCCAAAGTAAGTTACAGCGGCGTAGCGTATCTGACATCTGCGCCGGGCGCAGCGTAGGTAAGTGGATCTACCCCAGTATGTTTTACATAACCACCAATAGGAAAAGAGAGTGGAATTTTATTGAAGTTGTAGCAAACTATCGAAATAGTACCCAACCTATCATCAAGCATGTGGATAATATTTTTGTCTCCATGCCGATATTTCTTTCAGTGGATGGTCACATTCAGTGTATTGGGAGAGCCAAACCTGTAGCTGGCCATACACCAGTAGAATTTTGTTGAAAAAACTTCTATTTTTTAAAAAAATTTAATGGTTAGTAGGGACAAACCAGACATTCGGATGGATAATTTTTGCTCAAACAAATGAAATTCCAAATGTGAATTCAGGATAAGTCATGACTTTGTTTGCTTTCAACATTTGGTTTTAGAATGAATGCACTTCACTGAACGAAAACCACATGGACTGTTAGAAATTTGTTTGTTCGAGAAAAAAATCACATCCTGTTCCTTCGGATTTTCTCATCACTGCGGTCGAAAACAACCACCGTTTTGATCCACTAATGATTAGAAAAATGAATGAACTTTATTAGGACATTCTTTTCCTAATACAGTGGAACCTCGGTTTAAGAGTAACTTGGTTTGAGAGCGTTTTGATTTGCAAGCAACTTTTTTTTTTTAAATTCTGACTCGGTTTGCGAGTGTTGTCTCGCAAGACGAGCAGAATTTAACGTAATAGGGCCTGCAGTACCGCATTTGGCCTGATGTGCAGGGGGCGCCGGAGTCGAGCAGAGCCGAATGGTGACGATCGCCGCCATTTGACAATACTCGGAAAGACACGGAAATATTCAATTTCCGAGCCTTTCTGACGTTTGCCGAGGTCAGCCGACGTGTCTTGGATAGAAGAAGATCCCGGACTGCCGCACTCCTTAAAACGATGTCTTTATTGTACAAATTAAATCCAAAAAACTCATAGCTATGAGTAACCATCACATGATGTGAAACAGGTCAGCCACCTTTTTCCTGTTGTTCACTTCATTTTAACTGCATCGTTTTGGTTGTTTTTTGGATTTCATTTGTACAATAAAAACATTGTTTTAAGGAGTGCGGCAGTCCAGGATCTTCTTCTATCTAATGCACCTGTGCATAGCCAGCACCCTTTTGGTTTAGTGGGATGGAAGCAAAGCCAAGGGATCAGCAGAGCGGTATCATCTCTCACATCAGCCGACGTGTCCTCTGGCCTTTCCGGTAGTTTCCGAGGCACTCCGGCTCCCCCCCACCTCTGGCCGAATGCGGTATTGCATTCCATTGAAGTCAATGCGGAACAAATTATTTTCATTTCCATTGACTTCAATGGGAAAACTTGCTTTGATATGCGAGTATTTCGGATTACGAGCATACTCCTGGAATGGACTATGCTCGTAATCCGAGGTTCAACTGTATCTGAAAATTCACCCATCCATTCTACCCATGTATGGATCTGCTTATACTTTCTGAAGGCCTATTCTGAGAGCTCCAGCATCCCACAGTGCAAAGAGGAAGCTTCTCTGATGGTCACTGGTGGTAGAGTGGGAAAGGACCAGAGTACTGAACCAAAATAAAGCCAAGAATTTGTATGCCCAGGTTTGTCAAGATCCCACAGGTGTCTCATATTGAACTTACCACGTGCTACAGGAAAAGCAAAACATTTAAAGTTGAGCCTTGTCTTATAAAATATCTGTTTTAGTGTTTTTTTTTACTACAAACGGGGTTTGCGTCTTTTAGGAACTATTTCCACTTAGCTCAGAGTTCCAACAGAAATTCTAAAGAGGACATTCTTCAAAACGTGACATTGGCTATAATTTAATGTGAATAAGTCTTACCTTTTTACAGGTGACCCCTAAGATTCCTAACACACAGTAACAATTCGAAAAATCCCCGATCGTGTAATTTAATAAGGCGGGGAAGGGAAAGGCTCATTCTCGGTTCTTATCTCTACTGCTGTTCTGATGTGCTGTGGTGCAACATTTTGTTACATATAGACTATTTTATAGTAAAAAAAAAAAAAACATAAAACGCAAGAATAAAAAATGCTAGAGGATTATTTATTATAATCAATATGAAAGCAATAGTGCATTTACGATGAGACATTAGAAATTGTGTACTTGCTTCAATTCACATTTTGTGGAATTTTTTTGTACTTTATTTATAACTAATAAATCAAATTGCATTGCTAACTATCTTGTCTCTGGAGGTTTCCTTTCTGACCGTCAGTTCAAAACCATTCATTTCTACAACAATCTTCCTAGAAGAGTCCAGTGTTTTTCTTAGCTCCTTCCAGTTACATAAAAGGTTATGTTGAAAGGGGAAATGAGGGCTGATGGAGCTGGACCAGCACAGATACCAATTAGACACTCCCAGAAGAGGATCGGACTATGATGTGGCAGAAGGAAAGGAGAACTGTGGCTGTGCTGAGGAATCCACATAAAAAGTGCCGCACAACACCACTGTGTCTGTATTTTTAACATATTTTATATAGCCTCTATCTCTTGTGTACAACAACAAAATTACCTGGGAATCTTTGTTTCAGAGACTACAGCCCAAATTTTACTTATTATTATGTGCCGGGGGAATTGACTCTTCCTGGAGCAGTCAAATTCTGTAGCAACTTCAAAGCCACATTGCAAGAAAATAAAATAATGCTTTACCCATTTGTTTTTAGTTGGGGGCAGGAACTCTTTGGCCTGGTTTAAACTTACAGTTGGAGAGGCTGAGTCCCCATCATTAGAGGTGTCCCATTCATTAGAGGTCCCCCATCAGTGTCCCCATGACTAGAGGTGCCCCATCAGCGTCCCCATCATTAGAGGTCCCCCATCAGTGTTCCCAAAATTATAGGTCCCATAATCAGTGTCCCCCCTCATTAGAGGTCCCACCATCAGTTTCCCCCTCATTAGAGGTCCCCCATCAGCGTCCCTATCATTAGAGGTCCCCCATCAGTGTTCCCACAATGATAGGTCCCATAATCAGTGTCTCCCACATTAGAGGTCCCTCCATTAGTGTCCCCCTCATTAGAGGTCCCTCCATCAGTGTCCCCCTCATTAGAGGTCCCTCCATCAGTGTCCCCATCATTAGAGGTCCCTCCATCAGTGTCCCCATCATTAGAGGTGCCCCATCATTAGAGGTCCCTCCATCAGTGTCCCCATTATTAGACGTTCCCCATCAGGGTCCCCCTCATTAGAGGTTTCTCCATCAGTGTCCCCATCATTAGAGGTGTGTCTGTTGAATGGGGGAAGAGAGGGGACATTTTCGACACGTGTCATGTGTAATGTCAATAGTGTCTCCTTCCAAGGCGCTTTGTTCCCAATATTCAAAACTCAGGTTTTCTTCCAAATAGTACAAAGTTTATTCTTCAAAGATTGACAAGCAAAACGACAATGCTTACATATAGTTACAGCTGGTAAAACATGGCAAGATGGTAATTCAGAAGAAGGAATTAGATGGTACATCAACTGCTGGATAGGGTCCCTTCCAGCAGGGTGGGCTTCCTACCCCCATCTCTCTGTAGGGTCGGGTGACCCTTAGGTCCTTAACTAGCTACTCACACCACATGGATTCTTATACTGTTTTTAAAGCCAAGCTAAGCATATTTACAATTAGAATAGCTCCAAGAAAGGTGGTGAGCTCCTGTCACAAACGTAACACCCACTTGAGTATATTTAAGTAACATATCTCCACCCACTGTCTTAACGTAGATCTCCAAAAATACATATAACCTACACAGCAACTGACTTTCGTTTGTCCTCAACAAACCCTCAAAACTACCATGTTTAAATATTGATTTTATCACATAAAATAATAATAAATTCAAAATCTAACAGTGTCCCATCAGTGTTCCCATCATTAGAGGTCCCATCTGTGTCCCCCTCATTAGAGGTGTCCCATCAGTGTCCCCATCATTAGAGATCCTCCCATCAGTGTCCCCATCATTAAAGGTGTCCTATCAGTGTCCCCCACATTGAATTCCCTTACCAAGGGCTGGATAGGAGGCTGGGAGCTGGGACTCAGTAGCCTGGACTTTATGGGTGGGACTTAGTGGGCGAAACTTGGGGCGAAACGTGGGATTTGGGGGACTTGGGAACACAGTGCAACAGCCAGGACGGGAGGAGGAATTTTGGTTAACTTCGCCACTGAATGCTGGGAGCGGACCTACCACATGGTTGGTTGCTAGATGTCAGGCATCCCTAGCAACCAACCACTAATGGCATGCGGGAGGCGAGACTGCAGCAGCGGAGCCACAGCAAAATGATTGGCAAAACTGCTTGTGACTTCCAGGTCCCCAACATGTGGCTGCCCCCCCTCTTATGATGGCCCTGGATGCGTTCCAGCGGCGATTAACCGGGCAAATGCTCAGTGTGCCCTATGGCCAGTCCAGGCTTGATCCTAAATACTGCAGCCTGATGTACACTCACAAAACACGTGGGAGGGATCACAGCTGTTTAAAGTGTTTTATGCGCCATCCTGAGGAAGTGGCCAGGGTGGTGTAATGAAACGCGTTGACAGTGTTTTATACTATTCTGTGAGCAATAAACATCAAATCAATGAAGAATCCATTTCTCAGCTTCACATTTGAGTGCCTCTGCTGACACTATTTTCCCATCTTTTGGAGATCATAAACCTCTTACAGAAATAGGAGGACCTCGCCAGTACAGTGACTCTTATTTAATTGCAACAAGAAGGCTGGAAGCAAATAATTTAATCAGAAAGCTGCATAGCTCTGACAATTCAGTGCAACAGGTAAGTGCGAATAACAAGACTGGCTGAACAGCATTGCAAATATCATGACAGGTACAGTCGTAAGCGTGCAACATAGGCATGTGCACAGGGCGTGCCGGATTTGCCTAGGCATTAGCACTATCGCTCTTTATGGCAGCGGGGAGATCAATGTGCCAGGGCCATGCATATGTAGCGGTATCCCCATAGGGGCTGCTGGTGATTGTGGTCCATCTCCCATCCTGCACTGCCAGGCACATGAATTTCCAGACACACTAAATCAAGAAATAGTCCTTGTACTATTTCTTTAAGGGAATAGAATTTAAACATGGACAGGGCGCATAGGGGATGCCCGCTTGATAAAAGAAGTATATATGGACTGAACTACATACACAGGCAGGGACCCTATGATGTAGCAAAAATAGATAGTCCTTAGTGCTAGCTGTCCCACATGTGGCTACTGCTCCTAGTACCACCTCTTCATGCCCTGCCAGCCCTCCTGGCTGCAGCTGCCTCTTTGCAATACCCATGCCACCACAGTCCTCCTGACTGGCTCTTCACCCCTCTCAGACTGCTCCATCCCAGTCCTCTCAGGCGTGCCTCCCAGTCCTTCTGACTGTGTGTCACTAAAAAACCCTCCTGGCTGTTCCTGTTGCTCGTGAAGACTTGCCTGGCAGTGTTCTCCCACTGTCCTCTCCTTGCTCCCAGTGCCTCCTGTCCAGTACACCTCTGTGGGTCTTGAGAGTGTCCTGTCCGCACCCGAGCCCAGGCCCAAGGTCACCCCCCCAAACTGGGGAGCTCCCTCAAAGGCCACGACAGCCTAACACTCCATCTCCAGCTTCCACCCAAACAACTCTACCCCAGCTGGTCTGACCAAGAGTATTTGAGGGGGCCTGCCCCCTGCCAATCCAAGTTAGGGATTGGTCAGAGCCCTCAGAATACTCCAGGCAACTCCACCTTACCTCCCCTCCCATACTTCTAGAACTGTGGTTCTCAACCTAAAATTTCCCAAGTTGTGGGGACCCCTAACAGTAAAATTATTTTTATAGCGTGGTGTTGTCAGCACCCAAGGCAAGACAATTAATTTGCGCCCCTAACCCATGGACATTTAGCGCTCCCCGAGTCCCTTCCACTCGTACAGTATTAAAACCCCTTATGGTACATTTTCTCTTTGTTCTCCTTTATTTCCCTTTTATCTCTCTCTTTCCTAATTTCTTGTTTTTTTCCCCCATCCCTTTCTCTGGCTGTCTTTCTCTTACTCTTTCTCTCCCTTTTTCTTTGTTCCTCCCCCTCTTTTATTCTCCCTTCCACATATTCTCTATTTTTATTCCTTTTCTTACTGCATGGTGGGGGGAGTTGGGATGAGTGGCAGTGTTGGTGGGGGATGGGATCAGTGGCAGTGCTAGTGGGAACTTGGGATGAGTGGCAGTGCTGGGGGGAGTTCTGATTGGCCAACTTAGGTGCTCTTGATCAAGGTCATCTGCTGATCTGAGAACTGTAGTGGGGACTTTTATCGGCAACTCTAATCACAGGTAGTGCAGTGACACCTATGCTGAAATCAGGAGATAGGGTTTCTAACAGTCCCTCCCACTTCACATCAGTGTCGGTGCAGACATTTGATGGCACAGTGGCGTCAATTGATGGCATAGTGGCTGCGTTTGATGGCACAGTGGCGACAATTGATGGGCACAGTGGCTGCGTTTGATGGCACAGTGGTGACAATTGATGGGCACAGTGGCTGCGTTTGATGGCACAGTGGCTGCGTTTGATGGCACAGTGGCTGCGTTTAAAGGCACAGTGGCGACAATTGATGGCACAGTGGTGACAAATTGATGGGCACAGTGAGGCTGCAAAAATGTTGAGCACCAGCCGCCACTGCTTCACATTCCTCACCAGTCAGCTGACCTCTAGTCTCTGCCATGCCACAAACTTAATGGGTGGCTGTGAAGAGGCTAAGTGGGCGGCCACGGGCTCCAAGAACAGCCCTGCTAGGCGGTCGGGAAAAGGCTGGGAGAGCGGTGTGGGATTCAGAACAGTCCAGGATTCGGTGACCTCTGGCAAA
Source organism: Rana temporaria (assembly GCF_905171775.1). NCBI lineage: Eukaryota > Metazoa > Chordata > Amphibia > Anura > Ranidae > Rana > Rana temporaria. The sequence goes on along the minus strand of NC_053489.1, from coordinate 35,890,563 downwards.
TAGTCATTCGACCCCCAGGTTGAGAACCACAGTTCTAGAAGGTTCCAGAACATTTGAGAAGTAGGGGGAGGTCTCATTGATGCTGCCTGTGAGTCATCCAGCTCTCCCTGGATTTCTGCCCAACCCAGGACAAAAAACACCAATCCAAGCCAGCAAAAATGTACCTACACTACCACAAAAATAAACTATCTACACGTCTAGCACAAGAGGGTGCTGCATAAGGGTGACCACGTGTCCCGGATTGCCCAGGACAGTCCCGCATTTTGCACATCTGTCCCAGGCACATTTATTCCAGGACAATACAGTGTCCCGGAATAAAACTGACACAGCCACCCCCCCCCGGGCCAATCTGATTCCCCCAAAAGGCCGCCACACAGGGCCGCCATCAGGGGGTACAGGCAGTACACCTGTAAGGGGCCCGGAGGCCCCAGATGGCAACCCCCCTTTTTTTATTTATTTTTAAATAAAAAATTGTTTTTTTTAATATATTTAATTTTATTTTTTATTAAAGGGACAATTTCTTTTTTTTATTATTCTTTTTTTTATTATTATTATTAAAGGGCTCAGAGGTCCCCAGGGCCCCGTGTGGCAACCCCCCTTTTTTTTATAAATGTTTTTTTTTGTTGTTGTTGCTTATATATATATATATATATATATATATATATATATAGATTATTTTTTATTATTATTAAAGGGCCCAGAGGCCCCCAGGGCCCTGGATGGCAACCCCCCTTTTTTATTTTTATTTATAAATGTTTATTTATTTTCTTTATATATTTTTTTATTTATTTTTTATTAAAGGGCCCAGAGGTTTATTTTTTTTATTTTTATTAAAGGGCCCAGAGGTTCCCAGGGCCCCAGATGGAAACCCCCCTTTTAAAAAAATAAACAAATATATATTTTTTATTTATTTTTTTTATTTTTATTAAAGGGCCCAGAGGTCCTCAAGGCCCCGAATGGCTACACACCTCTTTTTTATTTATTTCTTCTTTATTCCCCCGCGGCAGCCCCCCCCACCCCCCCGCTTCTCAATTTCAGGCGGCAGCACCCCCCCCTTTCTCTGCTCCAGGGGGCCCATGCCTGAAGCTGTGTAAGGGGCCCCATAATTCCTGATGGCGGCCCTGCCGCCACATCACCGCTTTACTCACTGACAGTACTTGTCCTGGCCGGGAATGCCTGGAGGAGCACAATCCCCGCCCCCTGCTTGTGATTGGAGAAATCATAAATCCCGTCTCTTGTGTCCAATCACTGTGCCGTGATTCGTTACACAGCACAAGCTGATTTTTGGGAAGGGGGGGGTCCCTGAATGGTAGTTTGGAAATGTGGTCACCCTATGCTACATATATGTAGGCACAAGCACATGTGTGTTTGAGCTTTGTGGTGCACATCCTAATGCAATAGGCTGCACACACCTATGGGTACAGTATAATAGTTCATATATAGTATTTAAAGGGTCACTAAAGGCAAACTTTTTTTTTATTTTAAATAACAAACATGTTATACTTACCTCCACTGTGCAGTTTGTTTTGCACAGAGTGTCCCCTAACCCGGTCTTCTGGGGTCCCTTGGTGGCTGTCTCGGCTCCTCCTCGCAAAAGCTTTTTACCTTCATGCGAGCGAGCTCGTATGGTGGAAAGCTTTTGCGAGCGCTCTCCCATGATACAATGGCAGGCATAGCCGCCGACTGTATCACTCGGCCCCGCCCCCTGGCGCGCCGCGTCATCCGCTGTGATTGACAGCAGCGCCAGCCAAGGGCTGCGCTGCTATCAATCCGTCCAGCCAAGCCAATCAACAGCCAGGCTGGGAACCGAAGACGATCACATGGACGCGCGCAGGACTTTCGAGGGGTCAGGTAAGTAAAACAGGGGTTCGGGGGGACCGGTACCGTCGGATGTTTTTTCACCTTATTGCATAGGATGCATTAAGGTGAAAAAACATTTACCTTTACAACCCCTTTAAACTATTTGCACCCTCCTGGCTGGAGTTAGCATTAAAGCTTTTTCCAGGCTGAAATGCAGATATTTTATGTATGAAGCCTCCATTTCTCATATGGAGGAGTAGATGTGAAGTGCAGACTGTCAGGGAATGTGTAAGTGTCTGTAGAATCAGGAGACTTTCTGTACATTAACTGAAGACTAATTAGCGGCCTCCTTGTGCCACCTCCAGCTGCCTAATGTATGGATCTATCTCCCTGTCATCTGACAGTCTCATAAACATCGCTGAATATTCCTTATTAAAATCAATCCTCTGGAGTTATTATTACAAAATCCTCTTGTAGTTAGCCGCGCTATTTACATCAAAGCAACAGCTACAGCTTGTGGGGGGAAAAAAAAAACATACATATCCTCAAACATCCAAAACCACAAGAGGGGCCCGTCCTCCATGTTTTAGCGGAAAACAGCACTGACTAGTAGCACAACATGCATGGAAAATAAAGAACTCATAGGCAGTGCCGGCCCAAGACATTGTGCTGCCTGGTACCAAGAATGAAATGCTGCCTCCCCCCCCCAAAAAAAAATTACGTTCACCAAAATGCCCCCACATCCATTATTTTATATCATGATAACTAAAGTGGACCTATCGTGGCTCTATACATGTATATAGGAGTATAAAAAGGACCTGTTATGGCTCTATTCATGCAATTAACCCCACAGTGGAGCGGAACGGGAGGAGCGGTCGGGCGGCAATTAGCCCCACAGTGGAGTGGAGAGTGGAGCTGGCGGAATTTGCCTGGTGAGTCCCCCCTGGCAAGGTACCCTCCTCATCTTGCGGGCATATGGTCCGGTATGGTGAACCACTTGCCCTCCGGAAGATTTACCCCCTTCATAACCATTTTCTGCTTTTTGACACTGCGTTATTTTAGCTGGTAATTGCAGGATCATGAAATGCTATACATAAATAAAATGTATATCCCCCCCCCCCCCCCACAAATAGAGCTTTCTTTTGAGTACTGGAGTTGAGAAACACCGGTATACACTGTATACTGGAATTTTGTTTTCATTTATTTTTTATACTAGTAATGGCGACGATCAGCAACTTATAGCGGGACTGTGGTATTGCAGTGAACAATCTGACACTAACTGACACTTTGTGGGAACCAGTCACAATAATATACCCTGGCCAAAAGTTTTGACAATGACATAAATATACATTTTCACAAAGCCTGCTGCCTCAGTTTTTATGATGGCAATTTGCATATACTCCAGAATGTCATGACGAGTGATCAGATGAATTTCTATTTATTGCAAAGTCCCTCTTTGCCATGAAAATTAACTTAATCCCATAAAAAAAAACATTTCCACTGCATTTCAGCCCTGCCACAAAAGGTCTAGCTGACATCATGTTGGTGATTTTCTCGTTAACACAGTTGTCAGTGTTGATAAGGACAAGGCTGGAAATCACTCTGTAATGCTGATTGAGTTAGAATAACAGATTGGAAGCTTTAAAAGGAGGGTGGTGCTTGAAATCATTGTTCTGTCTCTGTTAACAATGGTTACCTGCAAGGAAGCACATGCAGTCATCATTGCTTTGCACAAAAATGGATCCACGTGCAAATATTTGCATAAACTTAAAGTCGATGTAAACCCGAATTATTTTTATTTTTTTTGATGTCACAATGCACAGTATAAGATTTCCTATCATCTGTGCCCAGTCTTGCCACACAGAGTTAATCCAGCTCTGAGCAATCCTCTTTTCTTGTTCAGTGAAAAAAACCTTAGTCCGTTCCGCCCCCTTGCTGTGAGTGACAGGTTATTTACATATCTCATGCACTAGCCTGGAGACAGGTATTATTTTTTAATTCCCACCCCACTCCTTTTCTAAAGTCATGTGGTTACTTTTTTTGATTTTGACTGGATGTTAGTGATCATGGCAGAATTTAGTGTAAGGAATACATAGGAAAAAATGCATGTTGACAAGGGGAGTGTAGAGGTGGGCGGGGAGGCTACTGACATCACGACTCCACCCACAGAGCTCCGGACAACAGACCCACCCACAGAATCTGTTTTTTTTTGTCAGTTCTTATAACAGACAGAGGGGAGACATTTGACAGGTGAGGATACATGCAGGAGGCATCTATATCTTTATAGATCAGCACTATGGCAGTAGTTTAGAAAGGATGAAAGGGGTTTTGCATCCACTTTAATGCAATTGTCAATAAAAGCCTTTGACACTTATGAAATGCTTGTGATTTTACTTCAGTATACCATAGTAACATCTGACAAAAAGATCTAAAAACACTGAGGCAGCAGACTTTGTGAAAATTAATATTTGTGTCATTCTCAAAACTTTTGGACAGGGCTGTGCAGTGATCAGTGCTAAAAATATGCACTATCACTGTACTAATGACACTGGCTGGAAATGGGTTAAACATCTAGGGCAGGGGTCTCAAACTGACGGCCCTCCTGTTGCAAAACTACAAGTCCCATGAGGCATTGCAAAACTGACAGTTACACAAGCATGACTCTCCCAGGCAGAGGCATGATGAGACTTGTAGTTTTGCAACAGCTGGAGGGTCGCCAATTTGAGACCCCCTGATCTAGGGCAATCAAAGTGTTAACTATGTGCTGGTTTTACTAAGGAATGTGCTGGATTGTATTCCATTCTTTACAGGGAAACAAAATCCAGCACATGCCCACTAACAGGACAGAGCTCTACCTCATGGTCCTGAGCAGAAATTAAAGTTTGAACAAGCAATATTAAGTCTGAATACAGTGCCTTGCAAAAGTATTCACACCCCCTTGGCTTTTTACCTATTTTGTTATATTACAGCCTTTGGTTCAAAGTTTTTTTATTCTGAATTATATGTGATGGATCAGAACACAATAGTCTAAGTTGCTGAAGTAAAATTAGAAAAATATATACCGTATTTATCGGGCTATAGCGTGCTCCCGCATATTTTTCTAGAATTATATTCTATTTTTATAGAATTCCTGTGGAAAAAAGTTTTTTTGTACTTACAGTTTTGGTGTCTTGCGCGGCGTCCATCGGCGGCCTCGTCGGGTCCGGCGTCCGTCTGCGGCTTCGGGTGTCCTCTTCGTCGGGTCCGGCGTCCTTCTGCGGCGTCCTCCCCACTCGTTTCCCGCGCCGAGTTTGAATACTGCGCCGACATATACAGAGCGCAGTACACTCGTGTATTGTCGGGCAGGCTCGGCTACTCTCGCGCTGACGTCCTGTACGTCCAGGACGTCAGCGCGAGAGGACCCGAGACTGCCCGACAATACACGAGTGTACTGCGCTCGGTATATGTCGGCGCAGTATTCAAACTCGGCGCGGGAAAGCGGGTATCGGCGTATGCCGCGCACCCACGATTTTGCCCTGATTTTCAGGGCAAAAAAGTGAGCGGTATACGCCGATAAATACGGTACATAAAACTATTTTTCAGAAATAAAAAACTGATAATTGGCATGTGCGCATGTATTCACCCCCTTTATTATGAAGCCCCTAAAAAGTTCTGGTGCAACCAATTACCTTCAGAAGTTATATAATTAGTGAAATGATGTCCACCTGTGTGCAATCTAAGTGTCACATGACCTGTCATTACATATACACACCTTTTTGAAACCTAAGCAAGAGGCACCACTATCCAAACAACTTGAGGTAGACAGGATAGGCTGGTGAAGGAAGAGCAACTGAACAGTATCAGGCTATGGATAATAAAGGCAGTCCTGCCCTCTGTAATTTGTATTCGTCTACGTCGCCACTCCAGCCGGAGTGGGTAAAGTGCCCCTGGACACACCCCTCTCATAGGCCTGGCAGCCAGAGCGCCACTTAAAGCTTCTGGGAAAGGAAACAAGTCTCTGCCACAGACTTGGCTCTAATTTGGATTTGGATGTCCAGATGAGACCTCTGCCACAGGCCTAGTGCTTGGAAGTTAGGACGGTAGAGCAAATCCTCCCAGTATGTCTTTGGGGTCACCGACAGACAGCTTGAATGTGACCTGTCAGTGTCCGGTGCCCAGATCCCCGATGGTTCGTTCAAGCCCTGTTGGATCACCTGCCTCCGGGTTCTCCTCAGACCGATCCCCCACTGAACAGCACCCAGCTTGGGATCTTCTCAATAGAAGTGGGGACCCAGTAAGTCACTGGGGCCCCTCTGTAGTATTATTTTCTCCGGGCTATGAGAGTCCAGAGTCAGGAACTCCGCGTAGCACGTGACCCCGGCCAGGTAGGCCATAATGGTGGGGCCCGTGATGTGCGCACACCCTAAAGGTGGGTGCCGCACCTGGAACCAGGAACCCGTGAAGAAACCCGAAATATGGCCCCTTGCCACAGAAATACCGCTCCCCAGCATGCCCCGCGAGGGAAAACTCCTCTAATTGGCTGCTGGGAAAAAGCGGCTCCGCCTGGACCCCTCTGGCGCCACCTGCCGCCCAGAGATGAGACTGCATCTCTGGGGCACAGACTGACCCACAAGACAATCCGGATTTGGCGACAGCCAAATTTGACAAATCAAAAGAATGAGAGCAACATAACTCTCTCATTCCCCCACTAAATTTAAATATAGCACCTGTACGAAAGTACACAGGCGCTACATGTACATAGGACGATAATAAGCCGTACGCTCCATAGAGTTGGGCTTTATGGCAGAGCAGGGCCGGCCTTAGGTGTTCAGGTGCCCTGTGCGAGCTAATCCTGTGGCGCCCCCCCCCCCCCCCACCCATCTTTACCCCTCGCCCCCGGTCACCTAAACATACACAAAGAGGAAAAAAATATTTGTAACAAATAATTTGTTTTAATAACAGTTAATTGCATGTGCATGTGCAAACAATTACAATAATAAATAACTTAACCCCTTTCCTGCCAATGGCATTATTACTGTAACAGTGCATATTTTAAGCACCGATTACTGTAGTAATGTCACTGGTACACCCAAAAGTGTCAGTTAGGGGTCCGATCTGTCCGCCGCAATGTCGCAGTCCCGCAAAAAATCGCAGATCGCCGCCATTACTAGTAAAAAAAACAAAAAAAAAATGACATAAATCTTTCCCGTAGTTTGTAGGCACAATAACTTTTGCGCAAACCAATCAAAATACACTTATTGCGATTTTTTTAACCAAAAATATGTATCAAAACATTGATCACTACAAACAGGAGGGGTACAGGAGGGATGAAGATGACAGGGGGATGGCAGGGGTGGGGTGGTAGGGGGATGACATTGGAGGGGTGGTAGGAAGCTGGCAGTGGGGTACAGGGGGGGTGGTAGGAAGCTGACGCCGGCCCTGCTGCGACTCACATTCTGCGAGCTGTGATGGCCGCACGGCGCCCCTGTTGTCCATGGCGCCCCTGTGCGGCCGCACAGCTTGCACACCCCAAAGGCTGGCCCTGTGGCAGAGTGGCCAGAAGAAAGTCATTACTTTCAGCAAAAAAACAAATGGCACATTTTGAGTTTGCTAAATGGCATGTGGAAGACTCCTAAAATGTATGGAGGAAGGTGCTCTGGTCTCATAAGACTAAAATTGAACTTTTTGGCCATCAAAGAACACGCTATGTCTGGCGTAAACCCAACACATCACATCACCCAAAGAACACCATCCCCACAGTGAAACATGGTGGTGGCAGCATCATGCTGTGGAGATGTTTTTCAGCAGTCGGGACTGGGAAACTGTTCAGAGTTGAGGGAAAGATGGATGGTGCTAAATACAGGGATATTCTTGAGCAAAACCTGTACCACTCTGTGTGTGATTTGAGGCTAGGATGGAGGTTCACCTTCCAGCAGGACAATGACCCCAAACACACTGCTAAAGCAACACTTGAGCAGTTTAAGGGGAAACATGTAAATGTGTTGGAATGGCCTAGTCAAAGCCCAGACCTCAATCCAATAGAAATCTGTGGTCAGACTTAAAGATCGCTGTTCACAAGCGCAAACCATCCAACTTGAAGGAGCTGGAGCAGTTTTGCAAGGAGGAGGAATGGGCAAAAATCCCAGTGGTAAGATGTGACAAGCTCATAGAGACTTATCCAAAGTGACTTGGAGCTGAGATAGCCGCAAGAGGTGGCTCAACAAGGTATTGACTTTATGGGGGTGAATAGTTATGCTCATTGACGTTTTCTGTATTTTTTTGTGCTATTTGTTGTTTGCGTCACAATAAAAAATTAAAAACATCTGCAAAGTTGTGGGCATGTTCTGTAAATTAAATGATGCAAATCCTCAAACAATTCCAGGTTGTGAGGCAACAAAACATGAAAAATTGAAAAAAAATGTAGTTGCATGGTGATAAGCTATATAAAAGGAACTGCAAAAACTACAGCTAAGTGATGATAAAAAATGCAAATGAAGCAATAACCAATGTGTTAAAACAGTTCAGTGAAGTCCAAAGAAAACACAATTAAGATGAATTTTTCTGCGATTCAAAAGTAAGGAAATCCACCACCAACAGGCTTACCAGATGGCAAGCAAAGATAGCTTGCGGCTGTAAACCCCAGCCCGGCCTTTAGCAGGGACTGCGGGACTCTCCAGTGGAGATGATCAATGGATCCTCAAAAGCACAGATGTCCCCAGGCAAATGAGATAACCAAAAAGTAATAGGACTCACAATAGTGAAATACCGTAGATAAAGTGTAAAATGTAATGAGATAAAAAAAATTACAAGAGAGCGATCGTGTAAGCAGCATAAAAACAAAGCCGGCCAGGTAAGCGAACGCCCGTCTGCTCGGAATGTCACGCGATAACGTCAGCATGTCTCCTCTCCTGACGCGCGTTTCGTCACACAAATGACGTTGTCTGGGGCACGGGCGGCGCACTGACGCATCACATTAAATACAATATCAGAAAACCAAGCCTCGATCTGAGTCGAGAACTCCGAAAACTTGTGTATGGTAGCCTGGAGGAAAACACGAAAAATGCCAAGGGGGGTGAATACTTTTGCAAGGCACTGTATATGGGTCATCCCCAGTGCCTATAGGCTCCTGCACAGTTGTGCCTCCAGGTTGCAGGAGCCTTAAAAAAACGTGGTATCTGCCCAACCATTAATCATTCAGGCTTGGGCAAAATTATTGAACATTAACAGTCTGTGCAGATCTTCTGATTGCCACCTCACCTTCCTCGGTTAGCCCAGTCTCCAGACCTGGAGACCGCACAATAGAGACTTTACAGATAATCGGTGGCCATTACAACAGCGCAACTGTAATTCCCCTTCAAGCTTAACGCAGAGGAAGCAGGCACGGGGTTACGGAAGATCTCCTGCAGGGATTATACAGTGTCTTACTGATCCTGACAGCACATTGCCGGTTCTCTCTTCCCAGTAATCTCTGCAGGGCCAGACTCTCTCTAATCTCCAGAACCATCCATAAGAAGGAACGATCACAAGGAACAGGGACGGCATCTTGTTCCTCATATGAATTATTAAATGGATACTGACAGGCCTGAGCAGAACGCCGAGACCCCCCGACGTGTAAGACAGTCAGATGTATCATGATTGCTCCAAATACATAGTGAACATCCACACCGGAATAATGACATAAATAAAATGTATCTCGTCATGGATGTCTTTTTCATTTCATGTGTTCAGAAATCTATTCATCACATTTTAATGAAATATGAATGAAAAGATGGATGGCGTCAGCAAGGGAGTCCATAGGAAATACATGGCGTGTCTTCACCCATTATATGTGTTTTTAAGTAGAGAGGAGCAATCTCAGCCAGTAGCTTGAGGTTCATACTGTATGTGGCTCCAGTGGCGGCTGGTACTCAACATTTTTGGGGGGCGCAAACAAACGGAAAAAAAAATTGTCGCCACTGTGCTATGTCATCAAACGCAGCCACTGTGCCCATCAATTGTCGCCACTGTGCCATGCCAAACACAGCCACTGTGCCATGCCATTGTCACCACTGTGCCATGCCATTGTCGCCACTGTGCCAATCAATTGTCGCCACTGTGCCATGCCATGGTCGCCACTGTGCCCATCAATTGTCACCACTGTGCCATGCCATTGTTGCCCCTATGCCCACCAATTGCTGCCAGTTTGCCCCTAAAATGCCGCCAGATTGCCCCAAAATACCGCCAGATTGCATGCCAGCTATACAGATGTGAGATTGTTGCCCTATTGTGCGGGTGACTGTTATTGTAACTTTGTGGTTCTAATGCCATTTTTGAAGAGCTGCCGCATAATATGAGATGACTAAAACATGATACATGCCCCTTTCCCCCGCCCGGCACTTACCTTTACTTGAGTCAGCCATCCACATCCTCAACGTCTTCTCCCGCCCTCGATGACGCTTCAGCCAATCAGGTTACCGGTAGCCAGAACCAGCCAACCTGATTGGCTGAGACGCATGTCAGTCTTATCCAAGGAATGCACCCCCCATGCTTTCCGAGGATAAGCTTCAGGGGACCCGAGGTCTGTACTCGGAAAGCCTATCAGAGCCGCTGCCTCTGATAGGCACTTCCGTACAGCCAACCAGCTGCCGCTATTCAGATGGTCGGTGCCTCATGTCCGGCCATCTGAATAGAACAGCGCAGTGGCGACAATAACATAGATTTGTGCAATGCATGAATCTATGTTATTAGACTCAGTGGCGGTGAGAGCCAGAGGGGGCGGCGCCCCAGCGCCCTCTATGGACGAACCGCCACTGTGTGGCTCTCAGATGTCCGAAACTGCTCCTCAGAGCCTCTTCGTTACCTTATTTTCTTAAAGCTGAGCTCTGGGCAAACAGATATACAAAATAAAAAATATACACTATATTGTCAAAAGCATTGGGACACCTGCCTTTACACGCACATGAACTTTAACGGCATCCCAGTCTTAGTTAGTAGGGTTCAATATTGAGTTGGCCCACCCTTTGCAGCTATAACAGCTTCAACTCTTCTGGGAAGGCCGTCCACAAGGTTTAGGAGTGTCTATGGGAATGTGTTTGACCATTCTTCCAGAAGAGCATCTGTGGGGTCTGAAGGCCTGGCTCGCAGTCTCGGCTCTACTTTACCCCAAAGATGTCCTATCAGATTGAGGCAGGCCAGTCAGGTTCCTCAACCCCAGTCTTTACGGACCTTGCTTTGTGCACTGGTGTGCTGGAAGGGGCCATCCCCAAACTGTTCCCACAAAGTTGGGAGCATGAAATTGTCCAAAATGTTTTGGTATGCTGACGCCGTAAGAATTCCCTTCACTGGAACTAAGGGACCAACCCAACCCCTGAAAAAAAAATCCTACAGAATAATCCCCCCTCCACCAAATGGTTTGGACCAGTGTACAAAGCAAGGTCCATAAAGCAATAGATGAGCGAGTTTGGGGTGAAGGAACTTGAATGGCCTGCACGATAGAACACCTTTGGGATGAATTAGAGCGGAGACTGGGAGCCAGGCCTTCAACATCATCATTTTGTAATAGACTGGGTGGGACTTTTATCACTCCGGGTGGACGTCATATGATGGCTGCGCTGTGAGCACGATCTGTCACCCGCTATGTCCACAGGACACAGCCGATGACAGATTACTGTACTGGCCCACTACCTGTGTTAGCTGTAAACCAATCACAGCAGATCACATGGCAATTGTAAACAATGGATGGCTTACTTTCATGCCATCCATTGTGCACAATTGTGTTGCTAGCTGTAATTGGTCACAGTGATCACATTGTACAGACAGGGCTAATCACAGCCTATCTGTACCATGTGATTAGCTGTGGCCAATCACAGCTAATCACAAGAATGCTCACTGAATTAATCAGTTTCATTCAGTAAAAATGGTTGCTTATACCAATAAAACTCATTGGTATAAGCAACTATAATGTGTTAAAAAAAGAAAAAATAAGAAAATTAAATTCTTATAACTTCCCCAGAGTAGTACAAGTGAACACTGTTTTGTTCTGGTCTCAGTGTGTAAAAAAAAAAAAAAAAATCATAGGGCCAGTTCACACCAAGTGCAGTCCAGTGTGTTCTTTTCCGCATCAAAAACGCCTGGAAAGTAGGTTATATGGTTGTTTTCAATGGCATAGTTCACACCAGTGCTTGCAGTTCCAGTGTGTTCCAGTTCCAGAAAATAAAGTAGAAAATGCTGTATTTTTCCTGTACTGGATTGTACTGGAATGCTGTAAAATGCATCTAAAACACACTGGAACGCAACAAAAACGTACTGGAACACACATGCCTTTATTTAAGGTTAGGAAAAAAGAGGGAGGGAAATGCACTGGACAGTATCAAAAAGGTACCAAAAACACATAGAAAACGCACTAGAACGCACCAAAAATGTGGCAAAAAAAGCATCTGAAATGCATCCGGACTGCGCTCCTGTGGTAGGAACTGACCCTTGAAGAAAAAATGTAATAAAAAAAGAAAACAATTGAGAGAAACTGAAAAAAATATGATTAAAAATGCATTTTTTATTTTTTACATACTGTCACCAGCCAATGTCCCTGATCACCACCTCACCAGTTATATGATAACGCTGGTGACAATATGTTAAACAAATATATATATATTGTGAAAAAACGTTTTTATTAACAATTTCTTAATTTTCCCCAAAAATTGTGACAAAAAAAATTACAACTCGACATGCTTATTACTAAATACCTTGGACTGTCTACTTTCCAAAAAAGGGGTCCCTTGGGGGATATTTGTACTGTCCTGTCATTTTCGACCTTAAGAAATTAGATAGGTTGTCAGTACAGTACATCGGGATGGATCAATTTTCAGATATACAGCGGGTAAAATAAGTATTGAACACGTCACCATTTTCTAGGTAAATATATTTCTAAAGGTGCTATTGACATGAAATTTTCACCACATGTTGGGAACAACCCAAGCAATCCATACAGACAAAGACACCAAACCAAATGAGTTCAGAAATGAAGTTATGTGTAATAAAATGGAATGACACAGGGGAAAAAGTATTGAACATGCTAACTGGCTGGTGTATTTAATACTTGGTACAAAATCCTTTGTTGGTAATGAAGGCCCCTTGACCCGCCCTGCTCTAAGGAAAAGGAGCCTTGACTGCTGGATGCTTGGCAACTAAGTGGGGAGTCAACATAATCAGTGAGTCGGAGTGGCTTCTTTGGGATTGGGTACAATGGCACAAGGTGACTGGGTGGAGCCGGAACTCTACAATAGGCTACGCAGAGGCACGCCCCACCACACTCGGGAGAATTTGACGTCACACGAGTTGAACATCCACCCGCCCGTTGTGTGTTTTTTCGTCACAGCTTTTTGGCAGTTTTACCTTGCCAGCAGTTGGCACTACTTTATGGACTATGCCCTCAAGTTTAATTACGGGTCAGTTTAAGGCCTGCCTCGCACGGATGGTGGAGACATGCCTCTTAAGCCGCGTTCACACAACCTGTTTTCATGACAATAAAAATGCCATTTTTAAAATTAGTCGTTAAAAACGGTCGTGTGTAGGCTCCAGAGCATTTTTCTCGTCGAGAAAAATGGGCATTAAAAATTTAGAACATGCTCTATTTTTTCTCATCGCCGTTTTTATCGTCATGAAAAACGGTCGTGTGTATGCTTTAACGACGGGGGAAAAAAACACGCATGCTCAGAAGCAAGTTATGAGATGGGAAATTAGCATAATCAGCCCAAAGGGTGGCGCCATTCGAATGATACTTCCCCTTTATAGTGCCGTCGTACGTGTTGTACGTCACCGCGCTTTGCTTGAGCATTTTTTATCACGATCGTGTGTATGCAAGGCAGACTTAAAGCGGGGGTTCACCCTAAAAAAAAACTCTAACATTACAATGAGCTGACCTGTGACACAGACATTATGCTGGTCTTTTTTTTTTTTCCTACATACCGTTTTATCTGTATTTTCTCCCCGGATTTCCCGCAGGAGGGGGCGTTCCTATTCACAGGGTAAGTGATTGACGTTCTTCCGACCGGCGCATACAACGCGTCACGAGTTGCCGAAAGAAACCGATTGTCGGGCCGGCTCTATACGGCGCCTGCGCACCGACGTCCGGCTTCTTTCGGCAACTCGTGACGCGCTGTATGCGCCGGTCGGAAGAACGTCAATCACTTACCCTGTGAATTTACCCTGTGAAAAAGCCTACGTTTCTCAGCAGTCATGACAGCTTCAAGATGCCTCCTTTATGGAGAAACTAGTCACATTCGTTGCTCTGGTGGGATTTTGGCCCATTCTTCCACACAGTCTTCAAATCTTGAAGGTTCCGTGGACCTCTTCTATGATCTTTAGTTCTTTCCATAGATTTTCTGTTCGATTTAAGTCAGGTGATTGGCTGGGCAATTCTAGCAGCTTTATTTTCTTTCTTTGAAACCAATCAAGAGTTTCCTTGGCTTAGTGTTTGGGATCATTGCTGAAATGTCCTCCCTCGTTTCATCTTCATCATCCCGTTAAATGGCCGCAGATTTTTTCTGGTACAATCTTTTTTTATTAGAAGTTTTCAAGAAATAAGAACAGCTGCAATAATCCCACGCAGGGGATAGAGACAAGGAACACAACATGGCACAGCTGGAAAGTGCACATTAAAAGGCATATACAATAGTGGGAAAAACAAGCAGCAATAGCCCTCCGGCCCAGGCCGGGGGTCAACATAAAGTAACTGAGCATTAATGCTCGGGGGATAAAGCGTGGAGTAATCCACTGAATTGTGGGGAATAAAACTAAAATCAGGGACACAAAAATAAAATAAAATAAAACTGGAAAGTGAGCACAAAGAAGAAGGAAAAAGGTAAAGGGATAGAATGGGAGAGGGGAGAAAGAAAAAGAAAAGAAAAAGGGGAGAGAGAGAGAGGGAGAGGAACCCCCAGGTCGGGAAAGTAGGGGGGGGGGTCAGTAAGCAAGGCCTATGCTGAACAAATGCAGGGTGGGAAGAGCATAGGACCACCACGGGCCCCAAACCTTGAGGAACTTGGCATGGGAGTCATGAAGAATACTAGACATCTTCTCGTTAATCATGAGAGTTGTTAATATGCTCTTCACCTCCGCAAACGAGACAGTCGTCTTCCTCCAGGCCCTTGCTATTACTCACTTTGCAGTGATAAGCAAATAAGTGGCCAATTTCTGCTGATGGGAAAAAAGGCCCAGGATCGGGCAGTGAAGTAAGGCCAATTTAGCATCCTTATGTGGGGCTATATGGAAAAGGGAGGACAAAAGGCCAAATACCCTTGACCAGAATCCCACCAAGCGGGGCAGGACCACCAGGTATGAAGTTTGTCTCCACACTGACCGTAACCCCTGAAACATCTGTCACTGTAGGATGGGTTTGATTTAGCGATACGGGATGGGACCCAATACCAACGGAAGAGTACCTTATAAGCTGCCTCAAGGGTAGCCGTACTAAAGGAACATTTCGCAATACTAGACCAGGCTTTGCTCCAATCTGCTAAGTCAATATGGGATAAGTCCCGTTCCCAGTTTAGGACATACGATAGGGAGGCTGGAGTCCCACCCGAGTTAAGGGAGGAGTAAATCAAAGATATGGTGCCCGGCGACCCTGGGGAATGTAGGCACGTTTGCTCAAAGGCCATTCTCTGGTAAGGAAAAGTGTCATTGTGTCTGAGAGAGGATATCCAGTGGCGAAGATGGATATAACGAAAAAATTCCACCGAAGGAGCATCGTGAGCCTCACGAATTGAAGCCCAAGAGAGAAAGGTGCGGGTTCCGAGAAAGTGCCGGACCTGGGAGAATCCATATGTTAGCCACCAGGCAAAAGTATGGGGTTGTTCCAAGCCGGGAGGAAACAGGGGGTTATTGAAGAGAGGGAGAAGTGGAAGAGACGGGGACATAAGTCTACCGGAGTACCGGACCGAGTCCCAAATTTTTAAGCTATGGGCCATCAGGGTACAGAGTGAGGGAGGACGCATTTTAGGAGGGAGCCATAAGAGAGAGGAAATGGGGACAGGCGCACAGTTCAGGATTTCCAGAAGGACCCAGAGTGGCAGGTCAGAGGCAGCCTGGAGCATTGTAAGCTGAGAGATTTGCGCAGCTTGATGGCCGCAGATTTTTTTATCGTCTTGGTACATTTTTCCATTCATCCTTCTGTCAATGATATGAAGTTTGCCAGTACCGTATGCTGAAAAACAGCCCCACACCATGATGTTCCTTCCCACCTCCAAACTTCATTGTTGGTATGGGCAGTAGGGTATTTAGGTTTTGTGCTGCCCTAGGCCTGACTAAACTCGTGCTCCCCCCAATTTAAATATGACCCACGCCTTCCTGTCAAGGCCACACCCCTTTCTGTTTAAGACACGCCCTGACATTTTCGAGTGGGGACACTAGTTCTCAGGGCCTGCGGGTGGGGGGGAATGGATTTGCTTAATTTGCATAGATTTCCTCTAACTTCCTGTTTGGCTATGGGGCAGGAAGTGAAGGCAAATCTCTGCAATGGGACAGGGATGGTAAAAAATAAACTGACAGGGGCTATAACGCTCCCTTACACTACCCAAAATGAAAAATAAAAGTGTTGCCTAAAGTTCTACTTTAAAGCGGAAATCCGGCTAAAAAAAATATTGCAGCTGCTGATTTTTAATAAATGGACACTTACCTGTCCAGGGTGCCCGCTATGTCGGCAGCCGAAGCCGATCAATCGCTCGGCTCTCCGCTGCCCCCGCCGCCATCCTTGGTGAGGGAATCAGGAAGTGAAGCATTGCGGCTTCACTTCACGGTTCCCTACTGCGCATGCTCGTCCTCACTGGTCCCCGCTATCTTCTGGGACCTGTGTGTTTCCCAGAAGACAGCCGGCGAATGGGAAGTGGCGTAAACTCCCGCGGGGATCTATGCCCGGAAGTGGGTGCAAATTCCTGTATTATACAGGTATCTGCACCCCCCTCCTCCCTGAAAGGTGCCAAATGTGACACAGGAGGGGGGAGGGCTCCGAAAAGCGGAGGTTCCATTTTTGTGGGTACCTCCGCTTTAAGCACAGATTTCTGATAATTTTATGGAGAGGACGAAGAAGATATAACAACGCCAATGGTGCAGCAGAAAACATATAGCACAGCGAGGAAGGTTTTGTGTTCCAGGATGATAGGACAGTCAAAATTAGAAGCAGCTTGCGTTACACTTACAGGGACTCTTTCCGTGTCAGGATACAGCGTTGGATATGGGGGTGTTTTTGTTCAGTGCCATTGAAACATGGCTCCAAACATGGTGTGTATTATAGCATTCAAAGAGTAACATTTTGGTCTCATCTGACCAGACTATATTCTCCCAGTATTTCACAGGCTTGTCTAAATGTTGTGCAGAAAATTTTAGATGAGCTTCAACATGCTTTTTCTTCAGTAATGGAGTCTTGCGTGGTGAGCGTGCATACAGGCCATGGAGTGCATTACTTATCGTTTTTTGGAACAATTGTACCTGCTAATTTCAGGTCCTTCGGAAGCTCCCCACAAGTGGTCTTTTGATAATCCTTTTCACTCCTCTGGCAGAAATTGCTAGGAGCATCTGGTCATGGCCGGTTTATGGTGAAATTATGTACTTTCCACTTCAGGATTTTAGCCCCAACAGTGCTCACTGGAACATTCAGAGGTTTAGCAATCCTACTGTAACCAATGCCATCAGTATATTTAGCAAAAATAAGGCTGTGAAGGTCTTGAGAGAGCCCTTTGCTTTTACCCATCAGTAAATGTTTCTTGTGCGACATCTTGGGATGAGAAATCTTTTTAACCACATGCCGACCGCTGCACGCCGATATACTTTGGTAGGCAAATGGACATACCCATACGTCCCCTTTAAGAAGTCTGGCGCATGCGTGTACTCACTGCACTCTCCGCGACCGTGTCGACGGGCCCAGGGAACTCGATGTTCATCGGCGGCCCGCGATCGTGTCACGGAGCGGTAGAACGGGGGGGTGCCAGTGTTAACAAGGCATCTCCCTTTTTTGCCTAGTGACAGGGCACTGATTGTCTGCTCCCTGTCATCGGGAGCAGTGATCAGTCTCCTGTCACAGTCTCGTGTCACAGTTAGAATCACTCCCTAGGACACACTTAACCC
The DNA here is from genome assembly GCF_905171775.1 of Rana temporaria. Classification (NCBI taxonomy): domain Eukaryota; kingdom Metazoa; phylum Chordata; class Amphibia; order Anura; family Ranidae; genus Rana; species Rana temporaria. Next base: position 35,872,686 of record NC_053489.1, on the reverse strand, counting down.
TTCCTCGCCCCCTAGTGGTTAACATCTTCTCTGCCATTTACACAGTAATCAGTGCATTTTATTAGCACTGATCGCTTTATAAATAACAATGGTCCCAAAATAGCGTCAAAAGTGACCGATGTGTCCGCCATAATGTCGCAGTCACGATAAAAATCGCAGATCGACACCATAACTAGTAAAAAAATACTATTATGTAGACGCTATAACTTTTGCGTAAATCAATATACTCTTATTGCGATTTTTTTTACCAAAAATATGTAGAAGAATACGTATTGGCCTAAACTGAGGGGAAAAAAAAAACATATTTATATATTTTTTGGGGATATTTATTAAAGCAAAAAATATTGCTTTTTTCAAAATCTTCGCTCTTTTTTTGTTTAAAGGCGCAAAAATATAAAAACCGCAGAGGTGATCAAATACCACCAAAAGAAAGCTCTATTTGTGGGAAAAAAAGGACGCCAATTTTCTTTGGGAGCCACGTCGCACGACTAACAATTGTTAGTTAAAGCGACGCAGTGCCGAATCGCAAAACATGGCCCGGTCATTGGGCAGCCAAATCCTCTGGGGCTGAAGTGGTCAAAGGCCATCAGTTGATATTAATTTGCACTGACAAGGGGCAGGATTGCTTTCTAATTACTGATAGAATTCAGCTGGTGTCTTGGCTCTCCTTGCCTTTTTGCACGTCCCTTTCTTTATGTGTTCAATACTTTTTCCCTGTGTCACTCTATTTTTTTTACACATTAATTAATTTCTGAATGTATTTGTTTTGGTTTCTTTGTAGGTATGGTTTGCATGGGTTGTTATCGACGTGTGGTGAAAATTTCATGTCAATAGCACCTTTAGAAATATATTTACCTAGAAAAATGGTGACGTGTTCAATACTTACCGTATTTATCGGCGTATACCGCGCACTTTTTTGCCCTGAAAATCAGGGCAAAATCGTGGGTGCGCGATATACGCCGATTCCCGCTTTCCCGCGCCGAGTTTGAATACTGCACCGGCATATACCGAGCGCAGTACACTCGTGTATAGTCGGGCAGTCTCGGCTCCTCTCGCGCTCACGTCCTGGACGTACAGGACGTGAGCGCGAGAGGAGCCGAGCCTGCCCGACTATACACGAGTGTACTGCGCTCGGTATATGCCGGCGCAGTATTCAAACTCGGTGCGGGAAACGAGTGGGGAGGACGCCCCAGAAGGACGCCGGACCCGACGAAGAGGACACCCGAAGCCGCAGACGGACGCCGGACCCGACGAGGCCGCCGATGGACGCCGCGCAAGACACCAAAACTGTAAGTACAAAAATCTTTTTTCCACAGGAATGCGGGTCCACTTTAGGGGTGCGCGCTATACGCCGGAGCGCGCAATACCCTGATAAATACGGTATTTTACCCGCTGTATGTATGTATACTGTATATACCGGTATATATATATATATACGTTGAAAAGACTAAACTAATTTCATGCTTTATGGATGACTTTAAATGGTATAATTCCCAATTCAGCTGATCCCCTCTTTCTGCAGACAATTAGCTGCTCCTCTCTCTCCAGCGGGGAATTGGTGGACGTTCCAGGCGTGATCCTGTGCCAATTACATGGCCAATCAATACTTTTAACAAAATGAGAAGCCGGAGGGAAAAGATGATAGTACTGTGTAATAGACACATTTCACAACAACTGTATTGAACTCCGAAAATTACTAGTATAATTATTTATAAGGAACCTGGATAATTCCGCAATGCAGCACGAGGGGAGGGGGAGAAATGGGACAACCAAACCCGGCTGAATATCATTAATAAACACTGGGCCAGATTCAGAAAGAGATACGACGGCGTATCTCCTGATACGCCGTCGTATCTCTGAGTGTGCTCGGTCGTATCTATGCGCCTGATTCATAGAATCAGTTACGCATAGATATCCCTAAGACCCGACAGGTGTAAGTGTCTTACACCGTCGTATCTTAGGCTGCATTTTCAGGCTGGCCGCTAGGTGGCGCTTCCGTTTGTTTACGCAAGGAATATGCAAATTACTATTTACGTCGAACGACCACCCGGCGCTTTTTTTTTACGTCGTTTGCGTTCGGCTTTTTCCGGCGTAAAGTTACCCCTGCTATATGAGGGGTATGTGCGGCGTATCCTATGTTAAGTATGGCCGTCGTTCCCGCGCCGAGTTTTGAAATTTTTACGTCGTTTGCGTAAGTCGTTCGCGAATACGGCTGGACGTAATTTACATTCACGTCGAAAGCAATGACGTTTTGCGGCGGATTTTCGAGCATGCGCACTGGGATGTTTTCACGAACGGCGCATGCGCAGTTAAAAAAAACGTAAAATACGCGGGGTCAAGCCAAATTTAAATAAAACACGCCCCCAACATCCCCATTTGAATTAGGCGGGCTTACGAAGGCCCACATACGTTACGCCGCCGTAACTTAGGGCGCATGTTCTTTCTGAATACGGAACTTGCGCCCAAAGTTACGGTGGCGTAACATATCTAAGATACGTTACGCCGGCCGGACAGATACACCATTGTATCTGAATCCGGCCCACTGACTTTTCGGAAAGTGGCTTCTCTTTTTAAAGCACTGGCAGGCCTACAATACAATGCAAATGATGTTATATGTAATCTATGGAAAGACAGAATACAATAGACAGTGGAATGATGAGACACGCATAACAGGCTGACTTCCTTCTTAGGATTTATGGAAAAATTGCTGCTCCAGATTCTCACCAGTGCTGGCCATATATACTAATAGGTAGATTCAGGTAGAGTTAGGCCGGTGTATCAGTAGATAAGTCGACCTAACTCAGAATCTACGCCGACCTAAGTTTAAGCGTATGCTCAAACAGAGATACGCTTAAACATATCTAAGATACGAAGGCTTGCGCCGTCCTATCTTAGATTGCAATATTTTGGATGGCCGCTAGGTGGCGCTTCCATTGCGGTCGGCGTAGAATATGTAAATGAGGGGATACGCCGATTCACGAACGTACGCCAGACCGACGCAGTACTTTTACGCCGTTTACGTAAGAGATAGGCCGCGTAAAGTTAGAGCTAGGCTCTAGTGGAATAGTAATGTCAAGTATGGCCGCCGTTCCCGCCGCGAAATTCGAAATGTTTACGTCGTTTGCGTAAGTCGTCCGCAAATCGGGATTTACGTCGTTTAGGTCCACGTCTAAATCAATAGGCCCGTACGGCGTACTTGGCCACAATGCGCACTGGGAAATGTAGGCGCCCGGCGCATGCGCAGTAGCCAAAAGACAGGAAAAAACGTGAGGTCAATCCTCATTAACATTAAACACGCCCCCCTCCAACCCATTTGAATTAGGCGCCCTTACGCCTGCCGCGTTTACACTACGCCGCCCTAAGTAAGGAGGTAAGTGCCTTGAGAATCATGTACTTGCCTCTCTTACTTAAGGAGGCGTAGTGTAAACACGCTAGGCTACGCTGCCGCAAATTAGCGCGCCCCTACCTGAATCTACCCATATAATACCAAAAGTATTGGGACGCCTGCCTATACATGCAAATGAACTTTTATGGCATCCCAATCTTAGTCCGTAGGGTTCAATATTGAGTTGGTCCACCATTTGTAGCTATTTACAGCTTCAACTCTTCTGGGAAGGCCGTCCACAAGGTTTAGGAGTGTGTCTATGGGAAGGTTTTACCATTCTTCCAGAAACGCATTTGTGAGGTCAGGTACTGTGAACGAGAAGGGTCTCTGCTCTAATTCATCTAAAAGGTGTTTTATAGGGTTGAGGTCAGGACAGTCAAGTCCCATCCCCCCAAACTCGTCGTTATGGACCTTGCTTTGTCAGCTTCCTTCTCTATATGCAAAGTAGAGAGTGTCCTGACACTCCTGCTCGCCCCCTCAAGGGCTTTCTCCACACCAGGGAGAAAGCCTTGCATTACTGTGTGGAGTTACAGACAGAACAGGAAGTGAGGATTTCTCAGAAGAAAAAAGGACATTTAAATTTTAAAAGCAAAATGGAAGGATGAGGTAAGTGAAGGAGGACTGCACTAACGTAAAGGAAGATATTTAGGGAAATTTTCTTTTACCTTTACAACCCCTTAAAGTTCAATGCTTCCGAACATGCGTCAACTCGATTCTGAGCATGCATGTTTTTTTCTCTGTCAGAGTTCCCTACAGACGAACAGAATTTCCGATATATATTTTTTCCGTCGGAAAAAAAGAGACATGTTCATTTTCTAAATTCCGACGGGAAAAAGTCAGATGGGGCACACACGGTCGGAATATCCGATGAAAGAATTCCGTCTGACTTTTTCCTTCGGAAATTCCGAACGTGTGTACAAGGCATAACAGGGTCAGCATACCAAGACATATTGGACAGTTTCATGCTCCCAACTTTATTGGAACAGTTTGGGGACGGCCCATTCCTGTTCCAACATGACTGCACAAAGAAAGGTCCATAAAGACAGGGATGATTTTTTTTTACATTTTTTCAGCACTCTGTGACCAGAGCAATATAATGTTACCATAGTAACATTGTACTACTCTGGGGAAGTAATCAGGATTTTTTATTTATTTTTTACACATTGGGGTAGATTCAAGTAGAATGGCGCTTCTTTGTGCGGGCGTAACGTATCCTATTTACGTTATGCCGCCGCAACTTTTACAGGCAAGTGCCGTATTCTTAAAAGAAAGTTGCGGCGGCGTAGCGTAAATAGCCCGGCGTAAGCCCGCCTAATTCAAATTCTAAAGAGGTGGGCGTGTGTTATTTAAATCAGGCTTGACCTGACGTGATTGACGTCTTTCTTGAACGGCGCATGCGCCGTCCGTGGAATTTCCCAGTGTGCATTGCTCCGCAAGGACGTCATTGGATTCGAGGTGAACGTAAATGACGTCCAGCCCCATTCACGGACGACTTAGGCAAACGACGTAACTTTTAAAAATTTGACGCGGGAACGACGGCCAAACTTAACATAGGATACGCCTCATATAGCAGGGGTAACTATACGCCGGGAAAAGCCGTACGGAAACGTCGTAAATGTACTGCGTCGGCCGGGCGTACGTTTGTGAATTTGCGTATCTAGCTGATTTACATATTCTAGGCGTAAATCAGCATACACGCCCCTAGAGGCCAGCGTAAATATGCAGTTAAGATCCGACGGCGTAAGAGACTTACGTCGGTCGGATCTTAGTCAAATCTAGGCGTATCTGATTCTATGAATCAGGCGTATAGATACGACTCTCTGCCGGACTCAAAGATACAACGGCGTATCAGGAGATACGCCGTCGTATCTTCTCTCTGAATCTACCCCATTATGTTTGCTTATAGCTGTGAATTACATTGCTATAAGCAAGCATGTTACTGAAGGAAACGGATTCATTCAGTTTGTTTTGTTCATGGGACAGATGGGCTGTGATTGGCCCTGTCTGTACCATATGATCAAATTGACGAATCACAGCTAGCAACACAATTGTACACAATAGATGGCATGAAAGGAAGCCATCCATTGTCATTGTGATTGGTCACGGTGGTCACATGGTACTGGCAGCAAGCCGATACTCTGATCAGTCATCAGCCGAGGACACGGCCAGTGACAGATCACGCAGCTGCGCAGCCCCGTTAGTGTCGCTTTCTGACAGGAGGTCATGTGATCTTAAAGCCACCGCCCGGCTGTAATTGTGCTATAGGCCGGAACGGTAGGTGGTAATAACATTAATGTACAATATGCAGGGCCGTCTTTAATATGGTTTGGGCCCTGGGCAAACATTTTTTTTGGGCCCCCCTCCAGCTTATTTTGGGCCTGGCTGGTTCACATGTATGTTTTGGCGGCCCTTATTTGTGCAGGTACAGCAGCCCATTGATTTGAATGGGCTGCCATGCCTTCGTTTCCTGCAGAAAAAAGGTGCATTCAGCATTTTAAAAATACAGTTGCCTTAAAATCCATTCTGCTTTTGCACCATGCTACTTACCTGCAGTTCTTGCACACACAAACGCACTGTGTTTTTAAAAGCGTGACCTAAACGTCTCAAAATGCAGCAAGTTTGACAGTGCGGGAACTGCAGATAAGTCACAGCAGACAGCAGAATGGACAGACAGTGCTGTATTTCAATGCTTGATGGGCATAGGGGTGCCGTGTGTGCAGCCTATTACATGAGGCATGCGCTTTTCTTTGCAGCAAACACATACATGTGAACCAGCCAGCCAGGCCCAAAATAAGCCCATCAAGCAGTTAAATACAGACAGTAATGCCATGTGCTCTGAGGCCTTACTCAGCCTGGACTGCAGGTCTGGTCTGTGATTTAAAGAGTTCCTCTATTTTACACATGGCATGGCATGGGGTCCCATGGTGCTAAAGCAGAATGGACAGACGGTGCTGTGACCCCCATGCCATGCCATGTGTAAAATAGAGGAACTTTTTAAAACACTGACCAGACCTGCAGTGAATCATCAAATATTATAAAGACTTTGGGCACACTCTACAGAAAACTTCTATTTACAATATAGATTAGAAAACAGTGACATACCTTGAGGAGCAGGACATGAAGAAGTCAGCCTCGGGAAGAGCAAACTGGGGATGTTATAAAATCACATTCTAATTTTTATATGCAAGCAGCACCCAGTGGCAGGAAGGGAGAAGTGCACGTCTAAAGGGAAGCCAGGGGTGCTGTACATTTTAAAACACTGGGAAGGGAAGCAGTACTGTCATTGGCTGCGTGCCGCTGATGATTTTCAGCCTGATTTGTGGGCAGCACAGGGGCTTAATGGGCGGCAGGGCCGCCATCAGGAATTATGGGGCCACTTACACAGCTTAAGGCATGGGCCCCCTGGAGCAGAGAACTGGGAGGGGGGTGCTGCCGCCTGAAATTGAGAAGCAGGGGGGGGCTGCCGCGAATTTAGAAGCGGGGGGCCCTTTACAAAAAAAGAAATAAAGAAAGAAATAAAGAAAAATATAAATAAAAAAGGGGTGTAGCCATCCGGGGCCCTGGGGACCTCTGGGCCCTTTAATAAAAAGAAAAAAAAAATATATATAAAAAAAATATATATTTTTTTTAAAAAGGGGGTTGCCATCTGGGGCCCTGGGGACCTCTGGGCCCTTTAATATTTTTTTTTTTATAAAAATAAATTACAAAAAAAAAGGGGGTTGCCATCCGGGACCTCTGGGCCCTTTAATAAAAAATAAAAAATATATATATAAAAAATAAACATTATAAAAAAAAGGGGGGGTTGCCATCCAGGGCCCTGGGGACCTCTGGGCCCTTTAATAATAGAAATAAATTATATATATATATATATATATATATATATATATATATATATATATATATATATATATATATAAAACAAAAATAAAAAAATAAACATTTATAAAAAAAATAAAAAAGGGTGTTTGCCACATGGGGCCATGGGGACCTCTGAACCATTTAATAAAAAAATATATATATATATAAAAAAAAAGAAATAAAAAGAAAAAAAGAAATAAAATATGAAAAAAAAATTATAAAAAAAAGGGGGGTTGCCATCCGGGGCCCTGGGGACCTTTAATACAAAATAAAAATATATTAAAAATGTTTTTTTATTTAAAAATAAATAAAAAAAGGGGGGGTTGCCATCTGGGGCCCTGGGGACCTCCGGACCCCTAAAAAAAAAAAATATATATATATATTTTTTTTTTCAAAGGGGGTTGCTTTGGGCCCCCAACAGTGACAGGGCCCAGTGGTGACTGGTCCTTTTTTACATTAGGCTTTTACTATCTCACACAATTTTTATTTGTTTAGAGATTCTTTAGAAATCAATATGGGACCAAAAGCATTTGTAAGAATGAAGGCAGAACCCAAGGAAGATTAAATAAATAAATAAAAAATATCACAATTATATATCAGTTTATTAAACATTATATCATGATTTTTTTACCCAATGAAGGAAAAATATATTTGTTCAGTTTTCCTGAGCTCTATGATAACACAAGTGCTGGATTATGGCCTTTAATAAAAAAATAAAAAATATATATATAAAAAATAAACATTATAAAAAAAAGGGGGGGTTGCCATCCAGGGCCCTGGGGACCTCTGGGCCCTTTAATAATAGAAATAAATTTTATATATATATATATATATATATATATATATATATATATATATATAAACAAAAATAAAAAAATAAACATTTATAAAAAAAATAAAAAAGGGTGTTTGCCACATGGGGCCATGGGGACCTCTGAACCCTTTAATAAAAAAATATATATATATAAAAAAAAGAAATAAAAAGAAAAAAAGAAATAAAATATGAAAAAAAATTATAAAAAAAAGGGGGGTTGCCATCCGGGGCCCTGGGGACCTTTAATACAAAATAAAAATATATTAAAAATGTTTTTTTATTTAAAAATAAATAAAAAAAGGGGGGTTGCCATCTGGGGCCCTGGGGACCTCCGGACCCCTAAAAAAAAAAAAATATATATATATATTTTTTTTTTCAAAGGGGGTTGCTTTGGGCCCCCAACAGTGACAGGGCCCAGTGGTGACTGGTCCTTTTTTACATTAGGCTTTTACTATCTCACACAATTTTTATTTGTTTAGAGATTCTTTAGAAATCAATATGGGACCAAAAGCATTTGTAAGAATGAAGGCAGAACCCAAGGAAGATTAAATAAATAAATAAAAAATATCACAATTATATATCAGTTTATTAAACATTATATCATGATTTTTTTACCCAATGAAGGAAAAATATATTTGTTCAGTTTTCCTGAGCTCTATGGTAACACAAGTGCTGGATTATGGCCTTTATCTGGGGTGACAAAATGGCTGACAGGTCGCTACCAGGAAGTACCGAAATACAGTGAAAGGTTCTGATTCTTCAAAAGTCATAAAAGGAGATCCTGTACAGGTTGTGTTTAACGTCTTGGTGTTTAGTATATAAAAAAAGTACGTTATAAATATGTATAAAATACATGTAAAATTTGTCTATGAAAGGCATGGCAAGATGGCGCAGATAATTTAGGTTGGTCTAGTATCTTGGGTAGAGATCTCTCACTAGCTCACCGTCACCTCTCTTTTTGTCCAGCCACTTGCCACATGGAAAAATGGTCGTCACTCCAGTGGCGGAATTGGTGACCTCGACCCTCTCCAGCAGCCAGCCAGGGTTGAGTCCACTATTATCATGTTCTACACGAACTTTCTTCATCTCGCCCAGGTCTAACGTCTCGATATAAAAACGGTTGGTCTTTCCTCGTTCAAAGAGGTTCCTCATCTTCTGTTTTAGGTCGTGCTTGCCCGAGTCTCCATTGGACCCGAACATAATGATGGAAACATTGGCGTCTGTTCCTGATCCCTTTTCGAAACCAGTGACTATGATGACTTCGTATTTCACCGGAACGAGGCTGCGGGCCTTACTGGCAAAGCTCTCGATGGTCTTGGCACACTCAAAGACTTTGTAGTCGTCTCTTTTGTTGCGCAGTGGAACCTTGGCATTGCAGTTAAAGATATATCTAGATATGGAAAGAATTGAGTTAGAGCCAGTACTCCTTATCAAGCACCAAACAACAATCCATAGAAACACAGACAAGTGATAACAGGAAAAGTCCATCGAATCTGCCCTTTTTTTGGGTTAAAGCGGAGGTTTTTTTTTAAAGTCAGCAGCTACAAACACTGGCCCAGATTCAGGTAGGACTTGTGCATTATTTGCGGAGGCACAGAGCAACGACTTTGCCCTACGCCCCCGCAAATAATTTGCGCTGCCCTCGATTCACGGAGCAGTAGCTCCGTAAATTGCGAGGGCGCGCCGGCAAAATTGCCCAGCGTAAGCGCGCGCAATGTAAATGATCCTGCCGTGCATTGCGGCAAATGACGTCGCAAGGACGTCATTTGCTTCAAAGTGAACGTGAATGGCGTCCAGCGCCATTCACGATTCACTTACGCAAACGACGTAAAATTCGAACGTCGCGACGCGGGAACGCCGGGTATCCTTTAGCATTGGCTGCCCCTGCTTTTAGCATGGGCAGCCTTACGCTAAAGACGCCGTACGCAACCGACGTAACTTGCGTACGGAGGGGGCGCGCAACATTGTGAATCGGCGTAAGTATGCAATTTGCATACTATACGCTGACCACAATGGGAGCGCCCCCTAGCGGTCAACGCAAGAATGCAGCCTAAAATCTGCGTGGCATAAGAGCCTTATGCCACGCAGATTTTAGGCTGCAGTCGGCGTAACGAGTTCTCTGAATCAGGAGAACTCGTTACGCCGGCGCAAGTCAGCAGTTGCGCTGCGTAACTATGGTTACGCAGGCGCAATTGCTACCTGAATCTGGGCCACTGTAGCTGCTGACTTTTAATAAGCACACTTACCTGTCCAGTGTGCCTGCGATGTCGGCCGCTGACAAAATTAATATAAGACCCAGGCTTATTTTTGGGGAAACACGGTAGTTGCCCAATCCATTCATTTGTTCAGGTCTCTCTGTAAACTTTCTATATCCCCCCCCCTCCTGCTGTCTTCTGGGAAACACACTGGTCCCAGGAGACAGCAGGAACCAGTGAGGACGGGCCGTGCCGCTTGCGCATGTGCAGTAGGGAACCGAGCAGTGGAGCTGCAAGGCTTCACTTCCTGATTCCCTCACCGAGGATGGCGACGGGGGCATCTGAAAGACGAGCGATTCCTCGGCTTCGGCTGCCGACATTGCGGCCACGCTGGACAGGTAAGTGTCCAGTTATTAAAAGTCAGCAGCTGCAGAATTTGTAGCTGCTGGCTTTTAAAAAAAAAAATTTGGGTGGACCTCCGCTTTAACGTCTGCTTTACTGGGGGAAAACATGGGGATATATGCAAATATTGTAGAGATGTATTGCATATGCTTTTTTTTCCCTGTAAGCTGTCCTTGGCATTCACTTTAAAGTGGATGTAGACCCAAACCCAGTCTTGCCACACAGAGTTAATCCAGCTCTGAGCAATCCTCTTTTATTGTTCAGTGAAAATTAACAGACTTCCAGATAAAAACCTGTCTAAATAAAAGTCCTTTCCTCTCTCCTTGCTTTGAGTGACAGGTTATTTACATACCGTATTTATCGGCGTATACCGCGCACTTTTTTGCCCTGAAAATCAGGGCAAAATCGTGGGTGCGCGGTATACGTAGATACCCGCTTTCCCGCGCCGAGTTTGAATACTGCGCCGGCAAATACCGAGCGCAGTACACTCGTGTATCGTCGGGCCAGTCTCGGCTCCTCTCGCGCTGACGTCCTGGACGTACAGGACGTCAGCGCGAGAGTTGCCGAGCCTGCCCGACGATACACGAGTGTACTGCGCTCGGTATATGTCGGTGCAGTATTCAAACTCGGTGCGGGAAACGAGCGGGGAGGACGCGAGGACACCGCAGAAGGACGCCGGACCCGACGAAGAGGACACCCGAAGCCGCAGACGGACGCCGGACCCGACGAGGCCGCCGATGGACGCCGCGCAAGACACCAAAACTGTAAGTACAAAAAATCTTTTTCCCACAGGAATTGGGGCAACTTTAGGGGTGCGCGCTATACGCGGGAGCACTCTATACCCCGATAAATACGGTATCTAGCTTGGACATGATTATCATATGTTATGTTATGTTTATCATAATATGAGGTGATCCACAGTATAAAAAGTGAGAAATCCACCCCTCCCCCACATAACACATCCTGGTAATATACAATGAACTGTGATTCACCTCATATTATGATAAACATAACATAACATGTCCAAGCTAGATATGTAAATAACCTGTCACTCAAAGCAAGGAGAGAGGAAAGGACTTTTTATTTAGACAGGTTTTTATCTGGAAGTCTGTTAATTTTCACTGAACAACAAAAGAGGATTGCTCAGAGCTGGATTAACTCTGTGTGGCAAGACTGGGCACAGACCATAGGAAATCTTATAGTCTACATTGTGACATCAAAAAAATAAATAAATTTTTTGGGGTTTACATTCACTTTAAGGTAACAGGGTGGTGAAAAGGGCAGGAAGCGTAATATTTTCTAGGTAACGCCTCCGATTTGTAGGTTTGGCGTTCAGGTTTAAAATAGCACTGGTTGTTACTATAATCCCAAATATATGCATGTTTTATCATAATGGTTGGTAAGATTAGTGGGCCAGATTCACAGTGGAGATACGACAGAGTATCTTAGATACTCCGTCGTATCTCTGTTTCTATTTATGCGACTGATTCATAGAATCAGTTACGCATAGATATCCCTAAGATCCGACAGGTGTAATTGTTTTACACTGTCGGATCTTAGGATGCAGTACCGCGGCCGCCGCTGGGGGGAGTTTGCGTCGTAAACCAGCGTCGGGTATGCAAATTAGTTCGCTACGTCGCCGCTAGTCTAGTTTCCCGTCGCAAAGTTAGTCGTCGTTTTTGGTGCCTTAACTTTAGTCAGCAAACGTATTGCTGTCTAAAGTATGGCCGTCGTTCCCACGTCGAAATTTAAAATTTCACGTCGTTTGCGTAACACGTCCGGGAATATGGAATTACGCTACGCGCGTCGCCGTTCGAAAAAATGACGTCACGGCGCGCAAAGCACGGCGGGAGTTACGAAACGGAGCATGCGCAGTAGGTCCGGCGCGGGAGCGCGCCTAATTTAAATGGCACACGCCCATTTAAATTACGCGGTCTTACGCCGGAGGCTGCCGGTGTAGTTTTCATCGCAAGTGCTTTGTGAATCAGGCACTTGCGATGAAAACTTGCGGAGGTGTAACGTATCTACGATACGTTACGCCGCCGCACTTGTACCTGAATCTGGCCCTATAATCCCAAATATATGCATGTTTTATCATAATGGTTGATAAGATTAGTCTTCCTTATGCCGCGTACACACGATCGGAATTTTGGCTCAAACTTGTGTTGCATACACACGGTCACACAAATGTTGTCGGAAATTCCAAACATCAGGAACGCGGTAACGTACAACACTACGACGAGCCGAGAAAAATGAAGTTCAATGATTCCGAGCATGCGTAGGATTTTTGTGCGTCGGAATTGCATTTAGACGATCAGAATTTTCAACAAGAACTTTTGCAGTCGGAAAATTTGAGAATCAGCTCTCCGATGGGGCCTACACATGGTCGGAATTTCCGACCAAAATCTCACATCAAACATTTCTTGTCGATAAATACCGGTCATGTGTACGCAGCATTATGCTTGATCAGTGTACTAGTCGATGTGATGAACATGTCAAGTCCGCTTTATGAAGAAAATCCACTTACTGGTTTCCAAGTTCCAATTCTGTGATGGTGATCTCCTTCACGTGCCAGTGCAAATCTTGCTTGGGAGAAAACTTCTTCCCATCCTTAGGACAATGGCCAACGCATATTGCTGCAATATCACCCACGTTCTTTGATGGAAACTTAAACACATCCGTTGCATTCCTGAGGAAAAGCAATATATCTTATATTTTATATTTTATATTTTTTTTTTTTTACCTGCAAGGCAAAATGCATAATCAGCTAGTATGCACCGCATAATAGCTGATTATGAAATACTTACCTAAAAACGAGGTGAACAACACTTACCTGGTTCACGCCGAGCGAGATGTCATCTTGCTCCGGCGTGTCTTCCGGGTATCGCCGCTCCAGCGCTGTGATTGGCTGGAGCGGCGCCGCTCCAGCGCTGTGATTGGCTGGAGCGGCGATGACGTCACTCCCGCGCATGCGCGCGGGAGATTTAAAAATCGGCAAGGTCCGGCGGCTGCCGGATCTTCCGCCGTGGATCCCCCCTGCGCATGCGCCGCCCGCATTGCGAGGGGAATATCTCCTAAACCGTACAGGTTTAGGAGATATTCTTTTTACCTACAGGTAAGCCTTGTTATAGGCTTACCTGTAGGTAAAAGTGCAAATTTAAGGTTTACAACCGCTTTAACAGAAGCTGCTTTGGCCTTTATGTGAAATACACATAATTCTGATAATCTGTTATTACCTTGGTGTGGTCACTTCATAGGGTCTCCTCTCTTGAATTCTAGAATGGATTTATAGCTTCTAACTTTATTAACCACTTAACCATTTAAGACCCGGACCAATATGCAGGTAAAGGACCAGGCCCCTTTTTGCGATTCGGCACTGCGTTGCCTTAACTGATAATTGCGCGGTCGTGACGTGGCTCCCAAACAAAATTCACGTGCTTTTTTCCCCACAAATAGAGCTTTCTTTTGGTGTTATTTGATCACCTCTGCGGTTTTTATTTTTTGCGCTATAAACAAAAATAGAGCGACAATTTTGAAAAAAAATCTATATTTTTTACTTTTTGCTATAATAAATATCCCCCAAAAAAAGATATAAAAAAACTTTTTTTTTCCCTCAGTTTAGGCCGATACGTATTCTTGTACATATTTTTGGTAAAAAAAAAAAATCGCAATAATTTATTGGGCTAGATTCAGTAAGAAGTTACGTCGGCGTATCTGTTGATACGCCGCATAACTTCTAGGATGCGCCGGCGTATCCTTTTTCTGTATTCAGAAAGCAAGATACGCTGGAATTTTACTAAGATACGACCGACGTAAGTCTCTTACGCCATCGTATCTTAGGGTGCATATTTACGCTGGCCGCTAGGTGGCGCTTTCGTTGATTTCGGCGTAGAATATGCAAATGAGCTAGAGACGCCGATTCAGAAACGTACGTGCGCCCGGCGGATTTTTTTACGTTGTTTACGTAAGGCTTTTTCTGGCGTAAGGTTACTCCTGCTATATGAGGAGTATTCAATGTTAAGTATGGACGTCGGGACAGCGTCGAATTTTGCGTCGTTTACGTTGTTTGCGTAAGTCGTTCGCGAATAGGGCTTTGCGTAAATTATGTTCACGTCGAAAGCATCGACCATTTGCGACGTGATTAGGAGCATGCGCACTGGGACGCGTTCACGGACGGCGCATGCGCCGTTCGTTAGAGACGTCATTTACGTGGGGTCATGTTTTATTTACATAAAACACGCCCACCTCTTCACAATTTGAATTTGGCGCGCTTACGCCAGGAGATTTACGCTACGCCGCCGTAACTTAGGGCACAGGTTCTTTGTGAATCCAGCCCAGCCCAGCCTCACTAAGTTACGGCGGCGTAGCGTGTCCGCACAAACTTACGGCGGGCTATCTGAATCTAGCCCATAGCGTTTACAAAATAGGGGATAGTTTTATGTCATTTTTATTTAATATTTTTTTTTTACTACTAATGGCGGCGATCAGCGATTTTTTTTCGTGACTGCGACATTATGGCGGACACATCTGACAATTTTTAGAAATTTTTGGGACCATTGTCATTTTCACAGCAAAAAGTACTATAAAAATGCATTGTTTACTGTGAAAATGACAATTGCAGTTTGGGAGTTAACCACTAGGGGGCGCTGAAGGGGTTAAGTGTGACCTCATGTGTGTTTCTAACTGTAGGGGGGCGGGGCTGGACGTGTGATGGCATTGATCACCTTTCTCTATATCAGGGAACAGACGATCAATGACAGTGCCACTGTGAAGAACGGGCAAGGTGTGCTTACACTCACCTCTCCCCGTTCTTCAGCTCCTGTGACCGATCGCGGGACTCCGGCCGCAATCGGGTCTGCGGGTCCCGCGCTCACGGAGCTTCGGACCAGGTCACGGGCGCTTGCCTGCGGCGCGACCCACGGCTGGGCACTTAAAGAGGACGTATAGGTATGTGCTTGTGCCCAGCCGTGCCATTCTGCCGACGTATATTGGCGTTAGGCAGTCCTTAAGTGGTTAAGGACTGCCGCACGCACTTTTACGTCGGCAGAATGTCACGGACAGGCAAATCTACGTATATATACGTCCCTATAAATTTGCCGCCGTGTGGGTACCTGCGCGCGCCCCTGCCACGAGCTCCGTGATCGTGCCCGCTGGACCCGCGGACTCGATGTCCACCGGTGTCCCGCGATCATGTGTCACGGAGCCGCAGAATGAAGGATGCCTGTGTAAACAAGCATCTCCCTGTTCTGCCTAGTGACATGACACTGATCATCGGCTCCCTGTCATCGGGAGCAGCGATCAGTGTTGTGTCACCCTAAGCCACGCCCCCTAACAGTTAGAATCACTCCCTAGGACACACTTAACCCCTTCCTAGGCCCCTAGTGGTTAACCCCTTTCAATGCCAGTCACATTTACACAATAATCAGTGCATTCTTATAGCACTGGTCGCTGTATAAATTTGAATGGTCCCAAAATAGTGCCAAAAGAGTCCGATGTGTCCGCCATAATGTCGCTGCCACGATAAAAAAATCGCAGATTGGCGCCAAAAAAATATTAATAAAAATGCCATTAAAAATATTCCCCTATTTTGTAAACGCTATAACTTTTGCACAAACCAATCAATAAACGCTTATTGCGATTTTTTTTTACCAAAAAATATGTAGAAGAATACGTATCGGCCTAAACTGAGGAAAAAACATGTTTTTTATAGATTTTTTGGGGGATATTTATTATAGCAAAAAAGTTAAAAATATATATTTTTTTTTCAAAATTGTCGCTCTATTTTTGTTTATATCGCAAAAAAAAAAAAACGCAGAGGTGATCAAATACCACCAAAAGAAAGCTCTATTTGTGGGGAAAAAAGGACGCCAATGTTGTTTGGGTGCAACATCGCACGACCGCACAATTGTCAGTTATATATCAGACAGGAGGCTCATATCTTATGCATTAACTTTCTTTATTAATGCCCATAGCAGACATTTTTTAAAAACTTTTCTATTAACTTTTTAATAAAAGAATTTTGATCAGTGAACTACAACTCCCAGCAGTCTTTGCAATCCGTAACCACGCCCAGGTCGGTGACCTCTATATAATAGACTGCCCGACTAGGAACCTCCTCTTTCTTTCTGCTCATAGCAAAGATAAGTACTCCATTGTAATTTCTCAGTTATTTATAATTGTATTACTTTGTTAGTAGATATTACTTTAAGAGATTATTAGGATTATGGATATATTTATCCGCCTACCAATCCCAGCTTTTCACTGGGATATTATTCCTACTATTTTGTTTTAATTAAGGTAATTTGTCCTTATTTACTTCTGTCCCCAGCTTTTCACTGGGATATTATTCCTACTATTTTGTTTTAATTAAGGTAATTTGTCCTTATTTACTTCTGTCCCCAGCTTTTCACTGGGATATTTTCTGCTGCTGTGCTCCGCTGAGCGCCGTTTGTCACTACAGTTACATGGATCGGGGTTCCCCCGGGTTCTCCTCTAGCTGGTGCATCTATCACCTCACACAGGCGCCGCGCCATTTTCGCCGCTTACCCGTCCTTCCCGCGCGCCGCGGGGGGGAGGGGTCCTTCTCCCCCCTCACACTCTCCACTAACTGCATCGCCTGCACGTCCCAGCGCTGTTGTAACAGGGCAACCAATCGGAGGAGAGTCACAGGACATGTGACTCTTCCTCCTCACAGGCAGCTAGCATAGGCTCTCTCCTCACGCTGTAACGTCAGTCCCTGCACTGCGGCGGTGAGGAGAGAGCTGGTACTGGATTCTACTTACTTTTATGCTTATCCCATACTATTATCTAATTAGATAAATCCCTTTATAACTAGCGATTGCCTGCTCAGTAACCTTACTGTTTCTGGAGGTTATAGATTAGCCAGAACATAATATTGTCTGAGCATAATATAGTCTTCTCAAGCAGCAGCATGTCTGATCTCCCTGCCCCTACCGATCCCATGGAGGATAACACTACTAGAGATGCAGCCCCAGCCCTGAATGCTGTCCAAATTCAGGAGCTTGTTAACAAGTCTATCCTGGCTGCCCTGACCGCTGCTGCTTCCTCCAGGGGCCATATTCCCATGACCCCACATTTACCAACGCCGCATGGCGACGAACCACCGACCAAGAAGGGCAAGGCCACCCAAAAACGTAAACACACTCTGGCGGTGATGGACTCCCCGGCAGGGGAAGGAAATAATATGCCTCAGGTAAACCCTAACTCGGCTTACCAACCCCAGCATCATACACACTCAACTAGACCCCTGGACCCCAGGGAGATACAATTTAAAGGGTTTAAGGCCGTAAGAAGGGCCAAACCGGACTCCTATATTGACTCCCCTCAGGAGGATTCTGATGACCCCTTAGAGGGATCGGATGAGTCAGAGCCGGATTCTTATGAGGACGATGCTGGGGAGACGGCGCTCACCACAGCTGCCACCCCTGCCACGCAGGGAGATATTCTCCTAGACTCCCTAGGAGAACCGTTCTTTGATCCGAACGCTATTAGTCACCCGCGGTCCGGAGAATGGACCCCGCTACCAGAGGTCAACCAATATGTTGAATTATGGGCCAGAAAATCCCTTGACAGGGTTTGCCGCAACAAACTAAGGGCGGAATGCCCCAGGCCCCTCATACCTAATAAGGTGGTGGCTACCCCTGAGATAGACCCTATCTTAAGTAAATACTTAATGAAATCTGGCAAATTCCAGAGGAAAGGGGTAGAAAGATCATTCCGATCTATTCAGGACCGTGTCTTAGACATGATGGGACCCCTGACTAAGATTCTTAATCTGTCGGAACAGGCGGCAGCATCCGGGCAACCGGTAGATTTACAACAGCTGAGAGGCTGGGCGCAAAGGGCAATATGCCTGGCCGGCACTGCCAATACGGCATGTTCGATTGAAAGACGCCGTTCTATATTGATGCGCCTCGATCCCCAATTAGCCCATCTGGCGGAATCAGAACCTGGACCGTCGGCCGACGGTATGTTGTTTGGGGACTCCTTGCTAAAGGACGTCAACAAATTTGTAGGCCTTTTTACAAGTCTGGACAAGGCTCAAAATTCATTGAGGAAATCAGGAAACCCCAAGGTTTTTAACAGGGCCGGCAGAAATAGAGGCCGTTCTACCGGCCGTGCCCCGTCCTACAGGCCACAAAATAGAACCCCAGTACATTACCAGTACCAGCAGAATCAATCTTACGCCGCCCCGGTGGCGCAACCTGCACCCTTTTTTCCACCAAGGGGCAGACCATGGCGAGGACGAGGTGGACGCGGTTACCCTCGATCCCGACCTCCCACTGGTGAGTATAATGCACACACCACTCATTCACATTCCTGTGGGGGGACGTCTCAGGTATTTTACCCACGCCTGGTCTGCGATTACGGCAGACGCGTGGATATTACACACTGTCACAGGGTTCACCGTGGATATCATGACACCCCCACCACTCAATGTTATGCCTCCACCCATCCGCTTCGCAAACCAGAACGTTGCTCTAATAGACAACGAACTGCGAGAATTACTGACCAAACAGGCAGTAGTAGAGGTGGATCATTGCTCCCCAGGTTTCATCAGCAATTTATTCCTGGTACACAAAAAAGACGGAGGCTATCGCCCAGTAATCAACCTCAGGGAGTTGAACCAATATGTCGTTTACCGACATTTCAAAATGGAGGGTATTCACTACCTCCGAGACCTCCTACACCCAGGGGACTGGCTCGTGAAAGTGGACCTGAAGGATGCTTACCTCACGGTTCCCATTCACCCAGAATCACAACATCTCTTACGTTTCCCATGGAAGAGCAGGATGTGGCAATTCACCTGTCTCCCATTCGGGCTGTCGTCCGCCCCTTGGTGTTTTACCAAACTCCTGAAACCAGTGGTGGCGGCACTAAGAAGCAGAGGAGTACGTCTGGTCATTTACCTGGACGACATCCTCATCCTAGCTTTCTCGGAGACTCAAGCCCATCTCCACATGTCTTGGACTGTGTCATTGTTACTTCAACTGGGTTTCATCGTCAACCAGGACAAATCGATATTGATTCCCTCTCAAACGATGGAATTTTTAGGTTTTACGGTGGACACCATCCAATCCACCCTCAGCCTCCCCAACACCAAACTCGCTTTAATACGCAAAGAAATTCGGGCTGCACTACACAAAGGTTACCTGTCCCTACGCACGCTAGCGCGTCTCGTGGGCCTCTTGGCAGCTTCCATACAAGCTATTTTCCCGGCCCCATTACACTACAGAGCCCTACAGCGGCTCAAAATCATGCACCTGAGACAAGGACTCAGGTACACCAACGAAGTTCCCCTAGACAGGGAGGCGATCGAGGAGTTGAAATGGTGGCTTCACCATGCCGTGGAATGGAACGGCAGGACCATTTTCAATCCTTACCCGGATGTGGTCATAGAATCGGACGCCAGCCGCAGGGGCTGGGGCGCCAGATGCGGCAGGGCGTCCACCGGGGGGACTTGGTCTGTAGAGGAAACCAAACTACATATCAACGCCCTAGAGCTCCTGGCAGCGTTTTTCGCTCTCAGGAGTTTTATGCCACATACCTCTACGTGCTGTATTCTCTTCCGCATGGACAACATAGCGGCAGTCCAGTACGTCAACCGCCTGGGGGGTACCAAATCCAAAGTCTTAGCGACCATCGCGAAAGACTTTTGGCACTACTGCTTAGATCACAACATAACCCCCGTCGCGGAATATATTCCGGGCGTTTCCAATTCAGTGGCCGACTGGAACTCTCGATACCTGAGGGATTCCAGCGATTGGAGACTGGACCGTGCGGTATTTCTCCATCTGCAACGGATCTGGGGCCCATTTTCCATAGACCTTTTCGCCTCTCGACTCAACCATCAGCTGCCCCGCTTCTACAGCTGGAGGCCGGACCCAGAGGCCTATGCGGTCGACGCTCTACACCAGCCTTGGCCGGAGGGCACGCACTACGCATTCCCTCCCTTCCAATTAATCCCCAGACTCCTCATTCGGATTGCCACACTGGAAGCAACGGTGGTGCTGATCACACCATGGTGGCCGACCCAACCGTGGTTTCCCCTCCTTCTGGGGATGACCGCGGATCACCCCAGGCTCTTGCCTCATTCTCCCCACCTCCTCACCAATCCGAGCGGGGATCCGCATCCCCTGATCTTGGAGGACAACCTACCACTCTTGGCGTGGCTGGTTTCGGGATCACGGATGCTGACAACATCCTTTCACAGTCGGCTCGGAACCTCCTCACCCTGGCCTGGGCCCCCGGGACTCGATCGGCATATCGATCAGCCTGGGGGCTCTGGGTGCGTTGGTGTGATCGACGGCAAGTCGATCCCATACGAGCCCCTGTGCCATTAGTGGTGAATTATTTGGCAGACTCCTTTGAATCTGGCAAATCGTTCAGCTCTATAAACGTCTACCGATCAGCTATATCAGCATACCACTGCCCCGTAGATTCCCTACCTATCGGCAGACACCCACTAGTCTGTCGACTCCTAAGAGGCATAAGATTTCAACGTCCCCCACGGCCTAGATACCAAGCAACCTGGGATGTTTCCAAGGTGCTGGATATGTTCGCCAGGTGGGAGGATAACCCAGATCTGCCTTTGAGACTTCTTTCCGTCAAACTGACAGTCCTTCTCTGCCTAGTGTCCATCAAAAGGGTATCCGATGTCAGAGCTTTGGATATCTCTAGACGACAATTCTCACCACAAGGAGTCAAATTCTCTGTGGTACGCAGGACCAAGACCGGCATCCAATCGGTCTTCTACCCGTGTTTTCCTACTCACCCACTCCTATGCGTGGTTCGGTGCCTTCAGGCATATGAACTACAAACCGCTAGTTTGCGTTCCCCGGGTCTGTCGCAGTTATTGGTGTCTTACGTCAAGCCACATTTTCCAGTCTCGTCGGCCACGCTAGCGCGCTGGGTACGAGTTGCCATGGACATGGCCGGTATTGATGTGTCCCTCTTCGGAGCCCACTCCGCCAGAGGGGCCATGGCCACCAAGGTAGTCACGGCAGGAGGCTCCCTTTCCGATCTTTTAATGGCGGCCGACTGGTCTTCAGAGACCACCTTCCGCCAGTTTTACTTTAGGCCACAAGATCATGTATCCATGGCGGTTTTACCATAAATGTTGAATATACAGGTCTCCTGTAACGGTATGCATATTATGTCTGCAGAATTAAAATGTTAGCTTTAAACTTGCATAAGATATGAGCCTCCTGTCTGATATATAAATCTAGATTTTCCTAGCTTGTGACGGAAAATATAAGTTATATGAAGACAGGAGGCGAGTATCTTCCCTCCCTTCCCACCCTATTATGTATATTTTCTGATTTCTTCGCAGGTTACTGAAAATCGTACCAGGTTATGATCCCAGATTGGGATATTCTGAAGAGTTCATGTCTCCTTACCCCTGTTGGGTCGGAACGACTGTTAACCCTCGTTGGGTAGAAATGACCTCAGCGTCCCAGTTGGGACTCGGCAAGCAACCTCGTACCAAGCTCTGGATTCTTCGGATCTACACCGACCGGCCCACAATCCAAGAGATCGACATCTGACGGACAAGACGACGACCTCCGGTTGACAAGACCATTCGCAGCAAGAAAGAGGAGGTTCCTAGTCGGGCAGTCTATTATATAGAGGTCACCGACCTGGGCGTGGTTACGGATTGCAAAGACTGCTGGGAGTTGTAGTTCACTGATCAAAATTCTTTTATTAAAAAGTTAATAGAAAAGTTTTTAAAAAATGTCTGCTATGGGCATTAATAAAGAAAGTTAATGCATAAGATACTCGCCTCCTGTCTTCATATAACTTATATTTTCCGTCACAAGCTAGGAAAATCTAGATTTAAAGCTACGCAGTGCTAAATGCTTGCACAACTTGCCATATCTGATCAATATCTCCCTTTTTACTGGGAATAAGATCAACAAGCCACGTCCTTTTAACCTTACTCATTTTTAACCACTTGCCGCCCGCCCAATTACAAAATGACGACGGCAAAGTGGTTTCAATATCCTGACTGCACGTCATATGACGTCCTCAGGATATTGAGCCGCCGCGCGCCCCCGGGGGCGCGCATCGCGGCGATCGTTGTTGCGGGGTGTCAGCCTCTCTACATCCCTGATACCTCTAACACTTTAGCCACCCAAACTACCCCAAGCATTGCTACCCCCTTTATACCCCAAATCCCCCCTCAGCATTGTTTTCCCCCATACACCCTTGATATCCCCCAGCACCATTATTCCATCCATGTTGTACCCCCTTTTCCAGTGGAGATACAGTGCATGTAAACTTTTGTCTCTGTGCCCACCTCCAGCACTGCACTCACCTATACCAATCAAGCAGGCAGAAGGAGGGGCGGAGGAGGGAGCATCCCTCTGGGCATTCCAAGCCCTTCAGTGCTGGACAGCTGAACTCACAGGTGGGCTCTCAGTGCTGCCGACTCAGCAGCTCCCACTCCAGCTCCTACCCCGCAGCCTTCGTTTCCCTAGCATTCAAGCTGCATGGGGCGGGGTCAAAGCATCACTGGCGCTCTGGCCCTGCCCCACCCTGCTGGCTGTGAAATAATAGGTATCATTCTACACAGCATGGCGCACCGCTGTCAGCCTGCCCCCTGTATGTATCCATCACTCTCAGTGCCATCATTGGGACCCCAATTTTGTGGGCAAGATCAGCTGCTTTGAGGAAAGTGTAGGGGCCCCCCCATGCAGCTGGGGCCCCTGAGCAGTGCCCAGGTGTGCCTAACTCATTAAGACAGCCCTGTCAACCCCAATGTGTGCCACTTCCTTATCACACAATGAACTATTCTACAAGGCTGACATCTCTACAGGCAGTTGTAAGCCCAGCAAAGAATCTCGTCTCATTCCTTTCCGAGAGGGCTTCACCGGAGGTATCCTTGTATCCTGCCCATGTCAGTACATACCGAGCAAATCTCCTCTTCTTGGAGTTGTTCTCCAGTAGAAACTCCTTAGATCTTCCCTTCTTCCCTTCTAATACAATCCAGACGTTCTCTTTTGACTCGGCATCATTGCGGTCACTTGTCACCGTCACTATCTCATATGCTGCAGGAAGACAATAAGAAAACAGTATTATCCAAGTGTTTGTACGGCGATATGGTGAACAATGACCCATATGCTGCCACTGAAATGCATTCACTATAATTGACATGAAATTTTAGGTGATTTTTTCCAACAATAGCTGAAAACATCTATTGAGTGAAAGTTGCCAACATTGAGGTCGATTAACTAAAAGTGGAGAGTGCGAAATCTGGTGTAGTTCTGCATGGCAGCCAATCAGCTTCTAACTTCAGCTTGTTCAATGAACCGCTTTCCGACCGCCGCACGCCTATTTACGTCGACAGAATGGCACGGCAGTGCAAATGGGCATATATATATTTATGGTCGTTACCCTCTGACCGAGAGAGATGTGGATCACATAAACACGCGACAAGACTTACAACATAAATAGACCTGAAGTGTGCCTTGGTGGTCTGGTCAGTATGCCAAGAAAAGGGGGCATACCCAAGGTAAGTAATGGGTAGTTAATTGAAGAAGGATATGCTGAGAAGTGCCCTGAAAAAGGGAAGGGCGGGAGGGTGTCGAATGCGATTGAATGCGCAGACTCACGGACATGAGGTGAGCTGGAAAGAGTCGGCCCAGTGACGTGTAGTACCGCACACTGAACCGACAGAGAGCATGTGTGAGTGGGCTGCTTAAATACCCTCCGGGCTCCTCCCATAAACTCAGGCCACCATACTGGCCTTCTTATTTATGGTCGTTACCCTCTGACCGAGAGAGATGTGGATCACATAAACACGCGACAAGACTTACAACATAAATAGACCTGAAGTGTGCCTTGGTGGTCTGGTCAGTATGCCAAGAAAAGGGGGCAAAAGACTCAGATAGGGAAATAGTTTATATTGATTTCTTGTATTTATTGAGCCAGCTTGGTAAAGGCTTGTGCCATTCCTTCATGAGGATTTGGGATGTATGTGGCAAAACAAGGAGACTTCCATCAGCCTGGTATCTTGATTACGTAGTCTGGTACTCCCTGTTGGGAGGCAACTGAGGCTGCTCCAAAGAATGTCCAGAGAACTGACTGGGGTTTGAAGCCCAAGTTACTTAGGAGGATTCTGACATGCTTGACACACTGGCTGACACTCAGGGAGCTGGTTTAGAAAGGGTAGCAACGAGCTACCATCAGATTGGCTGGGTAGATGGAGCAGTAGTGGATCGAGCACCGTCACTGGGCGTCAGGCGTTGTCAGTCTGAAACAGCTTGATGTCAACCCCAGGGGCTGGTTTGTTGCGTTTGCAGACTGTGAGAGTGTAGTGGTTCGAAAGCGAGTCGGGTGGCGTCGGAGCAGTGTGTGACTGCCGGAGCCGCTGACTAAATTCACTAGGTTGTAGGGAACCGTAGAAGGCCTGGTAGATGGCTGTTCGGGTGACTAGTCTGGGCAAAGCCCTAAACAGGGAACGAGTAAGGATTTTAGACATGTCCATAAAGAGGGGACTCTTGAAAGGTAGGCGCTTGCCACTGACTACAGGTTGGTGCTTCTGTATGCCCTGTAGGAGGGACTTGACTGCATGGGCTCGAGAATACTGATGGTTTACTGGGGTCCTGCAGGGACAGGAAATGCTGGATGCCATCTAGATATGGCGTGATAGTATTGAGAAATGGTCAGCTGCATGTGGCAATACGATATGAAGGCTAGGATGTGTCCAACTGCTGCTTCGGGGCAAGGGGCCAAAAATTTGAGATTAGTGTTCCAAGCAGTGCGATAGGCCTTCAGTGTGTTGCATGCCAAGGAGTGGTTAATAAGTTGGATTGCGTTGGTGAGATGTGACTTCAGTCCATCGTCAGCAATGTCCATGGTGGGACAGGGATAGTTGTTGGGTCGGCTCCAGGCTCTTGCTGGAAAAAACATCCATTCCAAGGTTGGAATAGGAAAGCGCATCAGCTGCTTTTTGCATTTGCCTGGAAAAAGTTCTACATAAGATATTAACTGGTGACGGAGTGACAGCTGCGCGAGCCTGCGCAGGAAATGATGGGGAGTGACTTAGATCTACCTTAATTGATGATGTTGGCTGTGGCCTGATTGTCTGTGGTGAAGAACAGTGTCTGTCCTGTTCAAGTGTGGTCCCAGACCTGGGCAGCTGCCACAATGGGGTGCAGCACGAGGTGTGATGAAGACTGGGTGAAAAAATGTAAGAGAATTTCTGGGGGCCAAGTTTTGGAGAACCAGTGGCGGCCTAAAATGGCTGCAAAAGCCTTTGGTGGCTCGGCTGACACTGCCAGGATGAAGATTGAAATGCTGTTCTATCAGGTGGGGAAGTTGTCCCACATAGCTAAGTCTGCTACTGATGCTTGGTCTAGTTTGAGAACTTGGACTGGATCTTGCATTGGTGTGAGAAAATCAAGACAATACACAGGTGCTCAACAAGACGATATACATGCACTCGCCGGCCAACGTGCACTCGCTGGTGCTGGATGAAAACCTGAACTAACCGCAGGGAAAAAACAGAGAAAAGATGAGTGGCCCGCGTGCCACTGAAAAAGAATGGCCAACTGGGTGCCACTGTGTGTTTGTGTGGCTGATTGTCACTGAGGTGTGTTTGCAAGTTTAGTTTGTATTCGGGTTTGCACGTAGGTGCCTGCCGCAAAGTGTTTTATACTACTGCAGACAATATTGTGCGGTTGCAAGGGTGTCAGTGAGTGTCAGGTTGCTGGGACGATATTGTGTGGTTGCAGGGGCCTTGAGTATGAAGGTTTGTTTTGAGACGGCATTGGGTGGTTGCAAGGGTCTCAGTCTGGTTTGCTGAGACGATATTGCGTGGTTGCAAGGGTCTCAGTCTGGTTTGCTGAGACGATATTGCGTGGTTGCAAGGGTCTCAGTCTGGTTTGCTGAGACGATATTGCGTGGTTGCAAAAGGTCTCGATGATTATGAGGTTGTTTTGAGATGGCATTGTGTGGTTGCCACGACTTTGTATGGCTGAAAAGGTCTGAACGGGTGTGAGGTTGCTGAGATGAGATTGTGTGGTTGCAAAGGTCTAGACGGGTGTGAGGTAGCTGAGATGATATTACATTTAGCAAGGGTCTCAAATGAGTGTCAAGTTGCTGAGACAATATTCCCCTTTTATTTTTATTTTTTTATGAAAACGACTGTGAATGAAACGCTGGTAAACATTAGTTACCGCATCTGGCAGTGTTTACAAGCTGTTACAGGCATTGGCGTTTCAAATGCGTTTCGAATGCCTCTGAACATCCGTCTGAACCCATTTTTTTTTTTTACCAACAGCAGTGTACATGAGGCCAAAGATGATTTGTCTGGCTGCAAGGGTCTCAATGAATGCCAGGTTGCTGGGGCGAGACTGCATGGTCACAAAGGTCTTTGACGAGTGGGAGGTTGCTCAAGACAGTATTGCGTGGTTGCAAGGGTCTCGATGAGTGTGGCGCTGCTGAGACGGTATTGCGTTTGCAAGGGTCTGAACTATGGTGTGAGGCTGCTGAGACGGTATTGCGTGGTTGCAAGGGTCTCGATGAGTGTGGTGCTTCTGAGACGGTATTGCGTTTGCAAGGGTCTCAACAATGGTGTGAGGCTGCTGAGACGGTATTGCGTGGTTGCAAGGGTCTCGATGAGTGTGGGGCTGCTGAGACGGTATTGCGTGGTTGCAAGGGTCTCGATGAGTGTGGGGCTGCTGAGACGGTATTGCGTTTGCAAGGGTCTGAACTATGGTGTGAGGCTGCTGAGACGGTATTGCGTGGTTGCAAGGGTCTCGATGAGTGTGGTGCTTCTGAGACGGTATTGCGTTTGCAAGGGTCTCAACAATGGTGTGAGGCTGCTGAGACGGTATTGCGTGGTTGCAAGGGTCTTGATGAGTGTAGGGCTGCTGAGATGGTATTGCGTTTGCATGGGTCTCAACAATGGTGTGAGGCTACTGAGATGGTATTGCGTGGTTGCAAGAGTCTTGATGAGTGTAGGGCTGCTGAGACGGTATTGCGTTTGCAAGGGTCTCAACAATGGTGTGAGGCTGCTGAGACGATTTTGCATGGTTGCAATGGTCTCAACAGGTGTTAGGTTGCTGGGCCGAGATTGTGTGGTGACAATTTTTTAATTTTTCTGCACTTTTTATATTTCTTTTTGCGTTTTTTATAATTTTTTATTTTTTTATTTTTTTGTAAGGGTCATGTGTTGCAAGGGTCTTAACAAGGGTGTCAGGCTGCTGAGACAATTTTGTGTGCTTGCAAGAGTCTCCATGAGTGTGGGGCTGCTGAGACGGTATTGCGTTTGCAAGGGTCTCAACAAGGGTGTCAGGCTGCAGAGACGAATTTTGCGTGCTTTCCAAGAGTCTCCATGAGTGTGGGGCTGCTGAGACGGTATTGCATTTGCAAGGGTCTTAACAAGGGTGTCAGGCTGCTGAGACAATTTTGTGTGCTTGCAAGAGTCTCCATGAGTGTGAGGCTGCTGAGACGGTATTGCGTTTGCAAGGGTCTCAACAAGGATGTCAGGCTGCAGAGACTAATTTTGCGTGCTTTCCAAGAGTCTCCATGAGTGTGGGGCTGCTGAGACGGTATTGCGTTTGCAAGGGTCTTAACAAGGGTGTCAGGCTGCTGAGACAATTGTGTGCTTGCAAGAGTCTCCATGAGTGTGGGGCTGCTAAAACGGTATTGCGTTTGCAAGGGTCTCAACAAGGGTGTCAGGCTGCGGAGACAAATTTTGCGTCGTTGCAACGGTCTGAACATTTATTTTTTTATTTTTTCTGCACTTTTATATTTCTTTTTGCGTTTTTTTTTGTGGTTTTTTTTTTTTTGCGATTTTTTTTTTTTTTATAATTTTTTATTTATTTATTTTTTTGTAAGGGTCATGTGTTGCAAGGGTCTTAACAAGGGTGTCAGGCTGCTGAGACGATTTTGTGTGGTTGCAAGAGTCTCGATGAGTGTGGGGCTGCTGAGACGGTATTGCGTTTGCAAGGGTCTCAACAAGGGTGTCAGACTGTGGAGACGAATTTTGCGTAGTTGCAACGGTCTCAACAGGTGTCAGGTTGCTGGGCTGAGATTACGTGGCGGCAATTATTTTATTTTTTTTGCGTTTTATATATTTTTTTCCTTTTTGCGTTTTTTTTTTTTTTTGCATTTTGTAAGGGTCGTGTGTTGCAAGGGTCTCAGCAAGGGTATCAGACTGCTGAGATGATTTGCATGGTTGCAAGGTCTCAATCAATAAGAATTGGGTTACTGAGAAAGGATAGAAACACCTGGTTTGTTTGTACCTTAAGCAAGCAGTATAAGGTAGAAGGACAACGCCTGTTTGAATCGTAGGTTCCGCAGGGGCCACTAATGAACGATATGGGAGAGAACGAATGGTAGCAAATTGATAAGACATAAGAATGTAATAACAAATCTTACTTGCGACAGTGGGCCATGCGAGTGAGTTTGCGGCGGACTGTGGCTGGAGTGAAACATGTCGGGAATGTGTAGCGTGATGCCGTGCATGGGGCAAAACAACGAGGTTTGGTGTAGAAAATAGAACACGAGAAGTGCGTATCAATGCTTTGTAAGCTCCACTGCGGGAACCAAACATATGGTACAGGTGACACCATGAGTGGCCACGAATTTGACATGACAAACAAGCTAACGAACAGTGAACGTGCGACTGGGTTTGCTTTGGACTGGAGTGGATGTGCAACACATCCCAAGAGTGTGGTGTGGCGCCATGCATGACGCACAGGCAATAACTTTGGAAAATAAATGAGAGAGAAGAGCCGTGTACAAGCAATTCGTAAGTTCCGCTGCGGGAACTAAAACACACGACATGGGGGGAAACAATGAATGACAACGGTAGAAAGTATGCAATGTATCTGATACAAAACGGTTGTAAAATGCATGAAATGAATCCGATGCGAATTGATAGTAAGGAGTATTGAACGAATCTGATACAAATTGGTTGTAGAGTGTATGCTACCCCTTGCTTTGAAACCGAACACCTACCAACCACCCATCCCCCCAGGCTAATCAAGTGCAGACAAGGCACCATGTGAGTCCAATTACCACCTCAATCTGCCAAAGAACCCATACAAACACATGTCAATCTCCAAATGGATTTACAAATGAATTGTATGTTTGGCAGAAGGAAGTTAAAAATGTATTATGCCTGAGCCAAATGATGTTGAAACATGAGCCAAAGTAACTCAGAAGCAGGTTTTTTCCCAAAAGGGATGCAGGATAGGAAGCATAACGAATTGTAAGATTGCACAAGATACGAAAAGGTTTGAATCCTACCTGCGAAGTAAGCGGGAACCGCCGGCGAAGACCATGAAGGGAGAAGCCGCAAAGCGCTTGCGATTTCGAATGCGATTGAATGCGCAGACTCACGGACATGAGGTGAGCTGGAAAGAGTCGGCCCAGTGACGTGTAGTACCGCACACTGAACCGACAGAGAGCATGTGTGAGTGGGCTGCTTAAATACCCTCCGGGCTCCTCCCATAAACTCAGGCCACCATACTGGCCTTCTTATATATACGTCCCCTTTAATTTGCAAGCCGTGTGGTCCCGTGCGCTGCCCTGTCGCAAGCTTCGTGACCGTGCCTGCGGGACCCACGGACTTGATGTCCGCCAGGGTCCCACGATTGGGTCACAGGGCTGAAGAACGGTGAGATGTCAGTGTGAACACCTCCCCGTCCTTCCCCTGCCATGTCATTGATCGTCTGTTCCCTCTCATCGGGAACAGCGATCAGTGACGTGTCACGGCAAGCCACGCCCTAACAGTTAGAAGCACTCCCTAGGTCACACTTAACCAGGGCCGATCCTAGGGTTACAGGCCCCTGGGTGCAGAAATATTTCTGGCGCCCCCACATGTTCATGGTCATTTTACTAACTCCTCTTTACAAATGTTTCTATGGCAATGACTCAACCACAGAGATGCTCCCCCACAAAGAATTTGTTACCCTGGGATCCTTACATGATCTCTTAACAATAAACACAATACAGGAAGAGAAGCAGAGTACTTTATTGGGACCTGGAGGGGGCCTCTCTGATGGACACAGAGAGGGCTTCTGTTAGATCCCCCAGACATACTACAGACATGATACAAGAGATGGTCAGAGACTGAAGACTTAGTACAGGAGACGGTCAGAGACTGCAGACATGGTACAGGAGATGGTCAGAGACTGCAGACATGGTACAGGAGATGACCAGAGACTGCAGACACAGTTCAGGAGATGATCAGAGACTGCAGACATAGTACAGGACATGGTCAGAGACACATCAGTTCTGGATGGACACACCCTGCCTAGGATCGGCCCTGCACTTAACCCCTTCAGCGCCCCCTTCACTGCCAGTGTCATTTTTACAGTAATCAGTGCATTTTTATCGCTGTATAAATGACAATGGTCCCAAAAATGTGTCAAAAGTGTCCGATGTGCCCGCCATAATGTCGCAGTCACGATAAAAATCGCTGATTGCCGCCATTACTAGTAAAAAAAAAAAAATATTAATAAAGATGCCATAAATCTATCTCCTATTTTGTAGACGCTATAACTTTTGCGCAAACAGATCAATAAACGCTTATTGCGATTTTTTTTATACCAAAAGTATGTAGAAGAATACGTATCGGCCTAAACTGAGGAAAAATAAATGTTTTTTATATATTTTTTTGGGGGATATTTATTATAGCAAAAAGTAAGAAATATTGTTTTTTTTTTTCAAAATTGTCGCTCTATTTTTGTTTTTAGCGCAAAAACAAAAAAAAAATGCAGAGGTGATCAAATACCACCAAAAGAAAGCTCTATTTGTCACATGAAAAGATAGAATAAAATATTTACAAAAATGTGAGGGGTGTACTTACTTTTTGTGAGATACTGTCTATAAAAAATAAAAACATCTGCACAGACTTGTTCATAAGATAAAGGTATAGAGCCCACCCTTTTGGTATCAGTTGATCACACAAACAAAAAACAAACAAAAAAGTCAACACTTTACCATGTGCAATAATAATTATTCCTTGACTGAATAAATTATCTTTGCTTAGGAGTCATACATAACCCCCTCAATACTGGGCAATTTCACCCCCTTCCTGCCCAGGCCAATGTTCAGCTGTCAGCGCTGTGACACTTTGAATGACAATTGCGCGGTCATGCAACCCTGTACCCAAATTATTATTTTTTCAATTATTTTCTTTACACAAATAGAGCTTTCTTTTGGTGGCATTTAATCACTTGCTTGGGTTTTTTTTTTTTTTTTTTTTGGAAAAAAAAATGAAAAAAATACCAAAAATTTGGATAAAAAAGTTTTTCTTAGTTTCTGTCAGACCATTTTGTAAATAAGTAATTTTTCTCCTTCATTGATGTGTGCTGAGGAGGCTGCACTGATGGGCACTGATGAGGTGGCACTGATGAGGAGGCACTAATATGAAGCACTGATAAGCACTGATAGGCAGCACATATGGCCAATGGGGGGGGGGGGGGCGAAAACGAACAAAAATAAATAAATAATTGCAGCCTCACTGTGCCCATCAATTGCAGCCACTGTGCCCATCAAATGCAGCCACTGTGCCCATTAAATGCAGCCACTGTGCCCATCAAATGACACCACTGTGCCATGCCATCAAACGCAACCACTGTGCCATCAATTGTCGCCACTGTGCCCATTGTCACTCCGTGCCATCAATTGTCACCACTGTGCCCATCAATTGTCACCACTGTGCCCATCAATTGTCACCACTGTGTCATCAAACGCAGCCACTGTGCCATGCCATCAAACGCAGCTACTGTGCCATCAATTGTTACCACTGTGCCATCAATTGTTACCACTGTGCCATCAATTGTCACCACTGTGCCCATCAATTGTCACCACTGTGCCATGCCATCAAATGCAGCCACTGTGCCCATCAATTGTCGCCACTGTGCCCATCAATTGTCACCACTGTGCAATGCCAAACACAGCCACTGTGCCATCAAACGCAGCCACTGTGCCATGCCATCAAAGGCAGCCACTGTGCCATCAATTGTTACCACTGTGCCATCAATTGTTACCACTGTGCCATCAATTGTCACCACTGTGCCCATCAATTGACACCACTGTGCCATGCCAAAAGCAGCCACTGTGCCATGCCATCAAACGCAGCCACTGTGCCATCAATTGTTACCGCTGTGCCATCAATTGTTACCACTGTGCCCATCAATTTTCGCCACTGTGCCCAGCAAATGTCGCCACTGTGCCCAGCAAATGTCGCCACTGTGCCCAGCAAATGTCGCCACTGTGCCCAGCAAATGTCGCCACTGTGTCCATAAATTGTAGCCACTGTGTCCATAAATTGTAGCCACTGTGCCCATCAATTGTTGCCACTGTGCCCATCAATTATAGCCACTGTGCCCTGGAAAAAATGGTGAACCTGATTGGCTGAGGCGCCCGTCAGTCTTATCCAAGGAACGCACCCCCCCGTGCGTCCCTGGGATAAGCTGTGGAAGCCTATTACAGCCTGAGGGCTGTAATCGGAAAGCCTTTCAGAGCCTCTGACTCTGATAGGCACTTCCACAGCCAACCAGCTGCCGCTATTCAGATGGCCGGCGCTCACCAGGGGGCCGGCCAACTGAATAGTCGGCGGCAGCGGCAACAATACATAGATTCATGCAATGCATGAATCTATGTATTGTAATCAGTGGCGGTGCGGGAGCCAGAGGGGGCGGCGCTCCGGCACCCTCTATACACGCACCGCCACTGGTGAGGCAAGGAGAGACGATAAACTGCATCTCCTTCTTTACATGTGATTGGCTGTGATTGGATCACATGGTTAAAAAAAGTGGCTATTTGACAAGATGGGGTTGCGGCATGTGCCAGTGACATGGCACCCCCCCCCCGATCACCGTGCTGTGAACCTCCGCGGGCATGCGATTGTGGCTAAACGGGGCGTTGTCATATGACGTCGTCCCAGAACAAGAGACACCTCGCTCTGCCGTCATTTGTCTATACGGCGGGTGGGAGGCGGTTAAGAATATATATCCTTATAAATTTGTAACTCTCAAGCCTCGTACACACGACTGGTTTTCTCGGCAAGAACCAGCAAGAAAACTGCTGGCAGAGCTTTCTTGCCGAGAAAACCGTTCGTGTGTCTACGAGGCTTTCAGGTTTCTCATCGGGAAATCAGGCCAGAATCTCGACGAGAAAAATAGAGAACGGCCCCGTACACACGGGCAAGAATCTCATCAGGAAAAAAACGTCGCTTTTCCCGACGAGATTATCGGCAAGAATCTCTTGCCGCCTAAGTGTACACACAGACCTTTCAAAAGAACCGCGGTTCTCTTGAAAGGCAAGAACCCGGTGACGTCATTGCGTACGACGAGCATGCGCTCGTCACATTCGATGCCGTCGCCGCCATCTTGCTTCACCCTACCTATGCCGTGGAAGCTACTGTGCATGCGTCAAAGTCATTTCAAGCATGCGCGGGTTTCCACGGCGACAGATAAGTATACACACTCTCAGGTTTCTCGTCGGGAAACAGGCCGACAAGAATCTCGAGGAGAAAATAGAGCTTAGGTTCTCTTTTTTGTTCTCGTCGAGATTCTGTCCAGATTATCCCGACGAGAAACCTGAAAGCCTCGTACACACGAACGGTTTTCTCGGCAAGAAAGCTCTGCCAGCAGTTGCCGAGAAAACCGGTCGTGTGTACGAGGCCAACCTCCTGCGCTCTATTTTCTAATCGAGATACTTGTCGGCCTGTTTCCCGACGAGAAACCCGAGAGTGTGTATACTTACCTGTCGCCGTGGAAACCCGCGCATGCTCGAAAATGACTTTGACGCATGCGCGGTAGCTTCCACGGCATAGGTAGGGTGAAGCAAGATGGCGGCAAAGGCATCGCATGTGACAAGCGCATGCTCGTCTTACGCAATGACGTCACCGCGTTCTTGCCTTTCAGGAGAATCACGGTTCTTTTGAAATGTCAGTGGGCCGTATTCAGATACAATGTAGTATCTATCCGTGCGGCGTAACGTATCTCAGATACGTTACGCCGCCGTAATTTAGGGCGCAAGTTCCGTATTCAGAAAGAACTTGCGCCCTATGTTACAGCGGCGTAACGTATGTGGTCCGGCGTAAGCCCGCGTAATTCAAATGTGGATGTGTGGGCGTGTTTTATCTAAATTTACTGTGACCCCACGTATTTGACGTAGTGCGCATGCTCGAAATTCCGCCGCAAATCGTCATTGCTTTCGACGTGAGCGTAAATTACTTCCAGCCCTATTCGCGAACGACTTACGCAAACAACGTAACATTTTCAAAACTCGACGTGGGAACGACGTCCATACTTAACATAGGATACGCCTCATATAGCAGGGGTAACTATACGCCGGAAAAAGCCCAACGTAAACAACGTAAAAAAATGCGTCGGGCAAACGTACGTTTCTGAATCGGCGTATCTTGCTCATTTGCATATTTGACGCGTAAATATACGGAAGCGCCACCTAGCGGCCAGCCTAAAATTGCAACTAAGATACGACGGCGTAAGAGACTTACGCCGGTCGGATCTTAGTCAAATCTATGCGTAACTGATTCTATGAATCACGCGCATAGATACAACGCCGCACACTCAGAGATACGACGGCGTATCTGGAGATACGTCGTCGTATCTCCTACATGAATCTACCCCATAGTGTACAATCGGGCGGCAAGAGATTCTTGGCATGAATCTCGTCAGGAAAAACAACTTTTTTTCCCTGGCGAGATTCTTGCCCGTGTGTACGAGGTCTCACAATTATAGCTCTCCACCGTTCTCTGTTTACACAATTAGTACGGTGGAGAACTTTGTCTTTGAGGGTCGCAATATTCATTTCATATTGATTGCGGACAGCCTTTATTTACATTTATTGCCTGGTGGAAAGCACTTAAGAGGACATGTTGGATGTTGTGTGCCATCATAATGATACAATATATTTATCCACAGAAGCGTGTTTGGATGCTTTGGCATATGATTGCGTCTAGGTGATACTGTTGAAAAGGTAATTGAACATCCAGAGGGCCTCTCAGAAGTTTAATATTCACAGAGCAATTTTAACACCTAATAGAAGCCAAAATCAGCTAAATCCCTATTGACAAGCAAATATTCACTGGATAATGCATCTTCAAGTGGCAACAAGGTGAGTTATTTAACCACTTGCTTACTGGGCACTTAAACCCCCTCCTGCCCAGACCAATTTTCAGCGCTGTCGCACCTTGAATGACAATTGCGCGGTCATACAACTCTTTACCCAAATGATTTTTTCCAAATAGAGCTTTCTTTTGGTGGTATTTTATCACCTCTGCGGTTTAAATTTTTTGGTAAAAAAAAGAAATTACAAATACAGAATAAAAAAAAAATATATATTATATTTTTTTATATTTTGTTATAAAATTTAGCAAACAGGTAATTTTTCTCCTTCATTGATGTACGCTGATGAGGCTGCACTGATAGACACCGATAGGCACTGATAGGTGGCACTGGTGGGCACTCATAGGCGGCACTGGTGGGCACTGAGAGGTGGCACTAATGGGTGGCACTGGTGGGCACTGAGAAGTGGCACTAATAGGCGACATTGATAGGTGGCACTGATAGGTGTCAGTGATGGGCACTGATAGGTGTCAGTGATGAGCACTGATGGGTGGCAGTGCTGGGCACTGAAAGGTGATAGTAATGGGCACTGATAGGCAGAACTGGTGGGCATTGATAGGTGGCACTGGTGGGCACTTGCAGGTGGCAATGGAAGGTGACACTAGTAGGGGGTACTGACTTCACAGAGGAGGTAGAATTGCCTCCTTCCTCTTCGGGACCGATGTCCCTTTCAGTTCCCAGAAGGCAGTGCGCCCCATTCACCACAAGACACCGCGACGCAGGAGGAAGAAGAAGAGGGCCGCGGTGGAGGAAGAGGCAGAAGAGATACTTCCGCATAGCAACAGCCCTTTCTGGTGAGTATAATTTTTTTTTTTTTTCAATTTTTTATATATATATTTTTTTTTTGGAAAAAAAAATATCTGGGTGCCAGGGGAAGATATAAGTATGGCCATGTTCCCTCCCACCCCTGACCAATTGCATACCGGTGGATGGGTCTACATGCAACTCCCCCCCCTCCCCCGGGGGGGCATGCGACTAGAGGGATTAATTCCTACCCCCCCCCTCCTACCCCCCCTTCTCTATCCTCGACCGCCTTTCCCCTTCCTATCTCTTTCCTTTCCTCGTTACACTTCCGATCTGTCTCTCTAACCCCGAACTTCCTACATGACCCCCGTCTGGGGGTCCTCCCGAATAAAAAAGAAAATGGTGGGGCCGGTTGTGCGGTTCGGACATATTGCTATGATGTCTACCACAGGATGGGGAGCTCCCCCCCCTTCTTTGAGAGCCACAGCGGGCTTGTTGCACGCGGCGGCTTTCGGGCGCTCCCCGGGGACGCAGACGCAATTAGGCACTGGCGGTCCATGGGGGGTACCTGAAGGGAGGTTAGCGATGGCTTTTATACATTATGTTCTGCTGTTGTGTAATTTATACATTGCGCGTACTGTGTGTACTATTGTGTTTATTTTTGTCGGCCCGCGCGGCCTTGTCCCTGTTTTACAAATACAAAAAAAAAAAAGATATAAGTATGGACAATTGGTCCAAAACAAAGCTTCACTTTGTACAGAATATCCAATCGGGTGCAAGGGAAATAATAAAAAATTGCAATTTGCATGGACATGATTGGATAGTGAAAATCAATAGCGCTTCACCACATTTACTAAGCTCTGGAGAAAATGAGTGTAACCGCACCTCTAAAGGGCACAGTCTATTTGTCTTTAGTAAACCAACCCCCCCTGTGTCCCATGCCGCAAACAACATGCATAAGGTTGTTAAACAAAAATGAGACTTACACGTGCGCTCCTTGAGGTCCAGGATGTCGTTGTTGGCACAGGCGAGCTCTCTGATGATCTGCTTGTCTTCGCGGTTCTTAGCCAGCCAGCGATCGCACTGGAAGCGGAACGTCTTGTTCATCAACTCGTCTCTTACATCTATAAACTCCAAGTGCCACCCGGGACCGACCCCTGGAACACAACCAAAGCCAATGTCATCCAATCATCACTCCTATCGACTGTTACATATCTTAGGAGGCTTATCCAATAAAGCTGTGCAAAGAAAAAGGAGGTGAGGACATATCAACCAAACAGACGACAGCTTACCAAAGTCAGGATCTGGGGTTTACTGAACTCTGCCCTATAGAACTGCCTGTGTCAGACCGGCCAATCGTATCCCCTGAACATGGGGTCACCTCGAAGAAAATTAAATCATGCAAAAGGATACATTTTCCCTTTTTTTTATTGAGAGTTAACCGCTTGCCGACCGTGTCCTGTACATTTACGTCGGCAGAATGGCACGGCTGCGCAAAGTAACGTATATTTGCGTTACTTTGAATTTCGCGCAATGCGTGCATGTGCGTGCCCCTGCCGCAAGCTCTGTGACTTCGATGTGCGCCGGTGTCCCACGATCGTGTCACGGAGCGGCAGAACGGGGGATGCAAGTGTAAACAAGGCATCTCTCTGTTCTGCCTAGTGACAGGACAGGGATTGTCTGCTCCCTCTCATCGGGAGCAGTGATCAGTGTCGTGTCACAAAAATCCCCACCCCCACACAGTTAGAATCACTCCCTAGGACACACTTAAAGGGGTTGTAAAGGTACAATTTTTTCCCCTTAATAGCTCCCTTTACCTTAGTGCAGTCCTCCTTCACTTACCTCATCCTTCCATTTTGCTTTTAAATGTCCTTATTTCTTCTGAGAAATCCTCACTTCCTGTTCTTCTGTCTGTAACTCCACACAGTAATGCGAGGCTTTCTCCCTGATGTGGAGTGTCGTGCTCGCCCCCTCCCTTGGACTACAGGGGAGTCAGGACACCCACTAACACGCAGCTCCTTTTTCTATCTGCAACGTAGAGAGCGTCCTGACTCTCCTGTAGTCCAAGGGAGGGGGCGAGCACGACACTCCACACCAGGGAGAAAGCCTCGCATTACTGTGTGTAGTTACAGACAGAAGAACAGGAAGTGAGGATTTCTCAGAAGAAATAAGGACATTTAAAAGCAAAATGGAAGGATGAGGTAAGTGAAGGAGGACTGCACTAAGGTAAAGGAAGCTATTTAGGGGAAAAAAAAATTATACCTTTACAACCCCTTTAACCCCTTCCTACCCCCTAGGGGTTAACCCCTTCCCTTCCAGTCACATTTATACAGTAATTAGTGCATTTTTATAGCACTGATCGCTGTATAAATGTAAAGAGTCCCAAATAGCGTCAAAAGTGTCCGCCATAATGTCGCAGTCACAATAAAAATCGCTGATCGCCGCCATTACTAGTAAAAAAATATATAATAAAAATGCCATAAAACTATCCCCTATTTTGTAGGCACCATGGGCCGGATTCAGATAGGAGATACGACGGCATATCTCCAGATACGCCGCCGTATCTCTGAAAGCGGGCCGTCGTATCTTTGCGCCTGATTTAGAGAATCAGTTACACATATATTTCCCCAAGATCCGACCGGCATAAGTGTCTTACACCGTCGTATCTTAGGCTGCATATTTACGCTGGCTGCTAGGTGGCGCTTCCGTATAGTTACGCGAGGAATATGCTAAATTAGGTATTTACGCCGATTCAGAAACGTAAGTTCCGCCGGCGCATTTTTTTACGTTGTTTACGTTAGGCTTTTTTCGGCATATAGTTACCCCTGCTATATGAGGCGTAGCTAATGTTAAGTATGGACGTCGTTCCCGCGCCGAGTTTTAAAAATTTTACGTCGTTTGCGTAAGTCGTTCGCGAATAGGACTGGACATCATTTACGTTCACGTCGAATCCAATATGTCCTTGCGGCGTACTTTGGAGCAATGCACACTGGGATATTTCACGGACGGCGCATGCGCCGTTCACAAAAAACGTAAAATACGCGGGGTCATCTTAAATTTGGATAAAACGCCCACAACATCCCCATTTGAATTAGGCGGGCCTACGCCGCCACACATACGTTACGCCGCCGTAACTAAGGGCGCAAGTTCTTTTTGCATACGGAACTTAGGCCCAAAGTTACATTGGATTCAGATAGACGAATCTATCTGAATCCGGGCCCATAACTTTTGCGCAAACCAATCAATAAACGCTTATTGCGATTTTTTTTTTTTTCCAAAAATATGTAGAAGAATACGTATCGGCCTAAACTGAGAAAAAATTTGCTTTTTGTTAAAAAAAAAAAATGGGAATATTTATTATAGCAAAACATAAAAAATATTGCTTTTTTTTCAAAATTGTCGCTCTATTTTTGTTTATAGCGCAAAAAATAAAAACTGCAGAGGTGATCAAATACCACCAAAAGAAAGCTCTATTTGTGGGGAAAAAAGGACGCCAATTTTGTTTGGGAGCCGCGTCGCACGACCGCGCAATTGTCAGTTAAAGTGCCAAATCGCAAAAAGTGCTCTGGTCTTTGGGCAGCCAAATGGTCCGGGGCTAAAGTGGTTAAGGCACATTCCATTACCTTTTGATAATAATAGGCAAATTCTTTTTTATTTGGATTTATGATGGGAGTAAATGATGATAATGTCGGCTTTAAGAAGACTTGGTTCTGCTTTTCAAGAATGCTGCAGCTCATCAACAAAAACCTTTCCTCTTCGCATTTAATCGGGATCTCTCTACCGATGTTCACTGGGGGGGTTGGGAAGAACAAAGTTTAATAACAGCCAATCTAAGCTCAGGCTATTGGAATACTTTATGTCTCTAATGACAGATGTCAGCTTCCATTCTTGTAGAGAATTCCTTAGGATCTTCCAAAGGGAGAAGCCTATGTGTTCTCCACACTGGTCCCCTGCGGTGAGACCGCCGGCGGATAAAGACTCTGTCCGCTTCACACAATGGTAATTGTTTTTCTGACAAATCGGCCGCCAGCTGGATTGAGTCAGTGGTGCGGAAGATGTTGAGGATGGGCGATGTTGAAAAAGGTAGCTGCCCACTAATAGGCCCTTACACAACCCGGACCCAACCAGATGTAACCGAGGCAATTACTTCCATAAGGAGGCTGCATTCAGAGAAGTGGGTGAAATATACATTGGGGTCTTCAGAAAGCAGATTTGACAAGCCTCACTAATTAGGAAGAGGAAGGTTAGAAAAGAAAAGGAAAGTATTTGTTCCCAAAAAGACTCCCTACAGCACAGTGGGAGTTCTTCTATCGGCTACATCTGAAGGTTCATGGACAATGGTCCAACCAAGATGTGTCGTCCTTGTAATCCATCTATTTAATAGGGACACCAGATATTGTACCCTTTTTTATTTCAACAAGATCAACCTTAAAGGGGTTGTAAAGGTTCGTTTTGTATGCATTGTTGGTTCCCCTTACCTTTTCCTTCAATTTCCCTTCTAAATGTTTTTTTTTTCTTTGTCTGAATTTCTCACTTCCTGTTCCACCTCAGTAATGATGGGGTACTAGTATCGGTACCAGGACAACCCTAGTTATAAGGTACCCCAGAAGTTTGCATATTCCATGTTGAGAATTACTGTAATGTAAGGTTTGTTTTATTCCAAATTGAAATTCAGACAAATTTGGAGCAAGGGGGCAGAGAATGCTCATTCTACGGCATGCAATAGCAGTGGAGGACAGAGATGCAGCTTTGCATCCTTGCTTTGGGTGTTGCACAAGCCTGTACTGGTACTGAACACAAAGCTCCCAACTTTCCCTGATTTCGAGGGATGTCCCCCCTGATTTGGAACAATGTCCCTCTTTCCTCCTAATTTGGTCTGATCTATATAGTTGTATATAAAATGCCCTTTTTATCTATCAAAAAGTATTTTCCAGCGCCAAACCTTTCATCTGATTTCTAAATTGCTGCATTTGTAAATTCCAAAAGCCAATATAAAGGAATAGTAGTGGTAAAAAAAAGCACTTGTGGGTTTAACCAATCTTGTTTTTTGGTACAATTCTCCTTTAAGGGGGCGTGGCAAGGGGTGTGTCCTATGCCTGCATACTTTTGCTGATAGGTGTCCCTCATTCTCATCTCACAAAGTTGGGAGGTATGTGAACATACTGCTGTAATGCGTGTACTGACATCCAGGAGGAAACTAATCATGCGCATTGTGACTGGTCCAGCTCACCTTTGTGTGAGTAGCTCACAGTGTGCAGTCAAATCAGAATAAGCAATTTCAGCACAGGAGAAGAGCCGGTACAATTGTTCAAGATTGGAATTCTGCTTTCAGAATCTTGAATTCACCTTGGAGCTCTGCGACCTTAATAAATGCTCTTTACCTGCAACCTCATGTATTCCAGCGGCTGACATGCGCGCCCCGCAGTGATAATCCTCACATTACTCACCAGAGTTGTCATGCCACACGCGCACTTTGCAGAGGTCGCCCAGGCTTAGCATATCTGGAAAGCGGAAAGAGTCCATCTGATTTTTCTCAAACTTGTTGGTGTTATTCGACTGCTTCATCGCAAGTGTTCCGCTGTCACCGTTCTCTCCAAAGATTGTCAGGAAAACGTTGGCATCGGTACCGCCACCTGTTATTAAAAAAAAAGACCAAAAAAAAACAAGTCTTCATCTTCCTTTTAAATAATAAACCAAAAACATTGACTGGAACGAAAGCAAGATTGCTAGTTACAAAAGGCCGACACTGATATCTTGCCCTTTATTCAGTAGAGATACTGAAGGATGGTGTTTCCCTTGTATAGGTATGCAAGGTCAGCTGGCCCACATCCCTAGACAATAAAGAACAAATCACAGAGAGTGCGTATCCTCTAAATGGGACTTTAAATTTGGTTGCTGCTAACACCTCATTGATTGGTAGAGATCAATAGCCAGATTTAGATAGACTGGCTTACTTTTGCGGCGTAGTAGCGTATCGCATATACGCTACGCCGCCGTAAGTCAGAGAGGCAAGTGCTGTATTCACAAAGCACTTGCCTCCTAAGTTACGGTGGCGTAGCGTGAATGGGCCGGCGTAAGCGCGCCTAATTAAAATGAGGATGAGGGGGCGTGTTTTATGTAAATTACTCGTGACCGTCCGTGGACATATCCCAGTGTGCATTGCTCCAAAGTACGCCGCAAGGACGTATTGGTTTCGACGTGAACGTAAATTACGTCCAGCCCCATTCACGGACGACTTACGCAAACGATGTACATTTTTCAAATTTCGACGCGGGAACGACGGCCATACTTAACATTGACTAGGCCAGCTATTTGTTCGACTAACTTTACGCCGGGAATTGCCTTACGTAAACGGCGTATCTTTACTGCGACGGGCAAGCGCACGTTCG
Organism: Rana temporaria; assembly: GCF_905171775.1. NCBI lineage: Eukaryota > Metazoa > Chordata > Amphibia > Anura > Ranidae > Rana > Rana temporaria. The sequence continues at coordinate 35,829,757 of NC_053489.1, read as the reverse complement.
TGAATTGGCGTATCTCGCTGATTTACGCATTCTAGGCGTAAATCAGCGTTAACACCCCTAGCGGCCGGCGGAACTAGACAGCTTAGATACGACGGCGCAGGCCGTCGTATCTTAGCTAGGTTTAAGTGTATCTCAGTTTGAGCATACACTTAAACATACGACGGCTTAGATTCCGAGTTACGACGGCGTATCTACTGATACGCCGGCGTAACTCTTTGTGAAACTAGCCACAAGAATATTGTAAATACATTTTATTAGAAAAGATTACAAATATTAACTATCACAAATGTACAAAACTATCAAAGGGGGCAGGATGCACAGATAACAATATGGTGATTCAATTGTACACAATACAGTTACTAACTCTATCGACATTGATTTAACAATAGCAGACTCAGCGTTTCACGGTTATTGAAGGTAAACCTCTTCTTCAGGGGAAAGGGGTTGCGCTGAGACAATATTACGTCTGTAATCAAAAAAGAAGGAAAAAGACAGAGTTGACACCAGGGGCGGACTGACAACTCATAGGGCCCCGGGCAATAGGAGATTATGGGGCCCCCAGCCAATAGGAGATTATGGGGCCCCCCAGCCAATAGGAGATTATGGGGCCACACAGTATGCACACACACATACAGTATTCATACACAGTATACACACACAGCATACATACACACAGAATACACATGCACACACTGAAAAGGTACTGGAGAGGCAGGGCAGCTATAATCTTGGGATTTTTAGACCAAAAGGATGTCAGTAAGGGACATTTCAGGGAGAGTTTTACAAAAAAAACACAGATTTTGACATACTGTCCCTGGTTTTACTGAGGCTAGCAACCCTGATGGGGCCCCCTAGTGGCATGGGGCCCTCGGGCAGTGCCCGAATGGTCAGTCCGCCCCTGGTTGACACTTACCAAAGAAAACAGACCACTGGATTACAGGTGGTCAAACAAGCATGATCTGTCCACAGCGCCACAAAACCACTTCAATTGGATCATAGATGGCTGGGTCTTGTAGTCTCTAAGGTGGAGTTCTGACATCACTACACAGTCACGTGTCGACTGCGGCCATATTTGTGGTTGGAAACAAATGCTCTTCATGACAGGCTGCAGCCTTTGATATGCCTGTTTTTATCTGACAAAATGTGAGTACCCTGGCTGTTTTTTTTACAAATAAATTTTGCCTGGTTTTAATACTACACCGTGAGGAGTTGCCTTTCTTGTATTTTTTGTATGAACCTATGATCTTCCATTTGGTGAGACTACAAGACCCGGCCATCTATGATCCAAATGAAGTGGTTTCGTGGCGCTGTGGACAGATCATGCTTGTTTGACCACCTGTAATCCAGTGGTCTGTTTTCTTTGGTAAGAGGCCCGGTGAGTTGATGTTCGGAGGAGGATAATTTCATGTTCACCTGATTGTGTCTTTGTTTACACCGTGGGTGATTCCAGCTACCTTTCCTGAACAAGGACATTACTTTAAACACTATGGACTCTAATGTCCCATACACACGGTCGAAATTCCCAACAGAAAAAGTCAGATGGGAGCTTTTGGTTGGGAATTCCGACCGTGTGTATGCTTCATCTGACTTTTTCTGTCGGAATTCTGCTTTTTTTCCTTCCTTTTTTTGTTTTGTTCCAATACACACAAAGGGAATAAACATGTGTAAATGTCTGGGGTGCCAACAATTTCGGCCATGACTGTAGGTTGCCTTGGGTAATATATTTCTTCTCCCTGCTGTTTATTTTGGTTTATCCAGCACTATAACAGATACTGGCCAAAAGTACCAATGGGAGTTTTCAACAATTTCTATCTGAAATCCAGACGTACTGCATGACCACCTCTCTGCGGCTAATTTCTGGGCAGCGTGAAAAGTTTAGGTAGGTTTGATTTTCCTTGTGCTACAATGCCCTGAAATCTCCCTACCTATAGAAAGCTGTAAACTAAAACTCCATTATAGAGGTTGTCATATTGAATATTTTATTTATTTTTTGCCCTCATTATGGGTTTGTAGGGACCCTGAGTGGCATCAGGCCCTTTCATCCTGAATAGGCCCTGCCTACTCTGTATGGGGGTTTCGGATGCTTGAAACGCCCTTTGTGGAACTGCAGCATGTGTACGGTATACCTTTCCACCTCTCAGGTGCTATACCCCTTCCCATCTCATTTTGGATCTTGCAAGGCTGCAGCTGATCGGCTTTTTAATCGGATGTCATAGATGTCTGCAAATATGTATACAATATATATGTGCTTAGTATTTATCTCTCAATACATGTTTTGAATATTATATAAACATATGACAAATTTGTTCTGGGCATCTGAATGAAATGTAGTACATTAGATGTTCTTACAAATCAGAGAAGCCCGTAGCAAAATACGTAGTATTAAGTGAAGGGCTGGCATGACTAGGTAGCAGAAAAACAGCAAGGATAGGGGTTAATTTTAAGGGGAGTGTAGTTAGCAGGTCAGGGCGGTGGCCGGAGTTAATTTTTTCCCGGGGTAGGAGGGGCCTGGGGGTCCGGAGGTCAGTTGGTGGTCAGCATTGGAAGAAGCAGCTCCCACCCTCCCGCCCTATATGATGTTATTGTATATATTTTGTGTGTTTGGATGAAGGGTTAGTGGTTGGGGATTTTTGGAGGCAGTAGAAATTTTGACCAATTTGGCATAAGTGGGGAACCATCAAAGTATGGGATCCTCGGTTGATGCCAGTTAACCGTGGTTTAACTGGAATCGAGAGATGGGTATCATTGTGGGGAAGGTGTAGAGTGGTATATGTTGTAATATTAATATATATGTGTAGGTATGTATGGCACAATATATTGTATTGCATTACCATATTGACCAGGAATTCGGTTGAACTGTCCAAGCCAGCTGAATTCTAACATATGAAAGGGGCAGCTGAAGACCCTTTGATGTGTTAATCTTATGCAAGACTACTTAGGAGGTATTTATTGATGGTAATTAGACTTGAGGGGTATTCATTCATGGGAAACATTTGGTTGACCTGGAAGAACCCCTCCCTCCAGTGTGAGACCTGTATATTCTCTGTATGAATATGGCACAGGTCTAGGAAAAGATGAGACTTTGAATCACTCTGTTGGATTTGTATCGTCTGTGGAATTTGGACTTTATTCTGTCTTGGAAGTCAAATAAATGCATTCTCTGGAGAGCCTGGTGTGTTGCTGTGGAACAACTTAATTTATAGTCATCATACTAACACCTAAATATCAATTATCTAACCGGACGCCAATATACATTATATCACTACAGTATGGTCCTTGAGTTGGCGCACTGCGACTGGGACCCTGGATGGCCACGCTGATACGAAGGAAAATTGGGTCAATGTCTTCAATGATACTCAACAGGGTGAAAATGTATCTGTGAAGGATTGTTTTGTGTAAATAAAAATGTTATGGTTGATATGTTAATAAAATGGCTGATGCTGCCAATTTTACTCCAAAATGGGTGTCGCCAGGTTATTTGTAGGTTAAGTGGAGAGTTTGGGTAATATGGCCATAGGCGTTTGCATCTGTCTACCATAGTCATGTCTTTTTTTCTTCTTTTTTGATTACAGACGTAATATTGTCTTAACGTAACCCCTTTTCCCTGAAGAAGAGGTTTACCTTCAATAACCTCAAAACGTTGGGTATGCTATTGTCAAATCAATGTCAATAGAGTTGGTAACTGGATTGTGTACAATTAAATCACCATATTGTTATCTGTGCATCCTGCCCCCTTTCATAGTTTTGTACATTTGTCATAGTTAATATTTTTAATCTTTTCTAATAAAATAAATTTACAATATTCTTGATCTCTACCAATCAATGAGGTGTTAACAGCGACCCAAATTAAAGTCCCATTTAGAGGATATGCACTCTCTGAGTGATTTTTTTCTTTATTCAGTACAGGGACTACACATTTCAACAGTTTTGCAAATTTAGAAATTAGGCCAATTTTCATACACTAATGCTGAGCATGTAACTTGCCTCTTTTACACCAGAAGCAGCCAATCACAAACATACCTGTGACGTCGCTAGTCTTCACTTGGATGATGTATGTGGTGGTATCAACCATCTCCTCCTCATCTACTACGGCCGCCAACTCGCACGACAGTTGCCTCTTCTCACCTTTGGTCTTTGACAGCCAGTCATCATAGGTAAATGTCGTCTCTTCTTCATTACTCATGTTTTTCAGTATTATCTGCCCAGACCATATGACATATGTCAGAGGGTTACTGTCACATTGGGAGAAGGTCCACCAGGTAATGAGTATCTTTTAAAAAGCACCTGTAATTTATCAGGATGCCTAGCAATGCAAAGTGGTGGTAGACATTGTATTTGGTTCTTCCAATGAGCAGAACTCAATAAAAAAAAAAAAACACAATATTATATATTGAATTAAATATGAAGTACTTGTGCACTGCTATGGACCTCACAACCAACCAAAACGAATATACAAAAGAAAATACCAAGGTCTATGGTCATCTTGTGTGCCATGTCCGCTGTCTCTGATCGTCTTGTGCCATGTCTGCAGTCTCTGACTCTCTTGTGCCAAGTCTGCAGTCTCTGACTCTCTTGTGCCATGTCTGCAGTCTCTGATTGTCCCTTGTGCCACATCCGCAAAAGCTTGTCTTTTACAGTGAGGGAAAAAAGTATTTGATCCCCTGCTGATTTTGCCCACTGACAAAGAAATGATCAGTCTATAATTTTATATTTCAATATTTTTTATTGAAAAAGGAACAAAATCCCACACAACAGTGCCTGTGCTTGTTTAATGGCTGTTCGAGCACCAGAGCCGTCACATGGGATCAGGGAGATTCCCTGTGTAAGCTCTAATTGGGATCAACTTGGTTCTTACACAAGGCATCTTGTTCCCGGAGTAGCGAAGGGAAGGAAAGTATAAACTGTTGCATGGGTCAGTTCACTTTAACGTAAATGCAGGAAGCATAAAAACGCTTATTTGTTACCTTATCAAGATACCACTCAGGACGGCTTCCTTTCCCATCTATCCAGACCCTCATCTTCTTGAAGGGTGCAATATCAGCAATTTCCATTACAAACGTGTCTCTTTGACCTCTCTCAAACCTGAAAGTGACATGGGCAATGAGGTTTAAATAAAACCTACCGATTTTTTGCATATAAATAAACAAACAATTATACCGTGCAAATGGTAAAAACAATTACTGCAAATGAGAAGCAGCAAGTTCATACAAGATGAGCAAGGACTAGAATGCGCATGTGGATGAGCAATGGCACATAAGTGCGGACATGTAGGTTTTGCGCACACATTCAAAGATTCTTGCGCTCAGTAGCCTATTTAAACTGAGATTCTGTCTGGCCTCAGTGCTGAATTGTCTTCAGCTCCGGGTCGTGTGTTCTTGGTTCTTAAACGTCTGCTAACCTTGTTCCTGACCCGGCTACAACTGACACCTCTCTTGGATCTCCCCTGCCTGTTATGTCTGCTGCTTGTTTGTGTTACTGACCTCGACTTTCTGACTACGTTTCCGCCTCCTGATTGGTACCTTGCTCCCAGGACGTTACCGACTTCTTCCTGTTTCTGACCTTGAACCTGATCCTGACCATGCACCTGTTTGCCTGGCTGCTGTTGAACAAGGCCTGTGACCAGACTCCATACTACCATTGGAAGAACTTCTGTGTTTCCAAGCTTCAGCTCACTACTACGACTTCCTGGCACCTGCACCACTTCCACTGCCCTAGCAGTCCCTGTTTCCACTGCTAGGAAAGCAGTGGACGGGAATTGCGTAAGAGGCTGCCCCAGTCATCGTGGGCACCACTGCCAGGTATGTAACAGCATGTAGCATACATCACAGTACCAACAACCTGCTGCACTACCTATCACTACCTGCACTGTGCCCCTGACAACGTCATTTATAACCAAATGCAGAGCTGGAAATCTTGACGTCACCACGCATGAGAGATCACGATTGTAATTGTGGGAATCTTAGTTTTGTGGATGCTGATCCATCGTTGTGAGTGCTTTTAACACAGTCGCTCCGAAACGTAGAGCACTTATCCACAAAAACAATTCAGGCTGGTTCAATGACACATACAAAAGAAAAGATGTTGCCCCTGCAGGGAAACCAAGAAGTGGTGTCCCCTGGGACAACCAAGAGGCTACTAGGGCAGTGACGGACAGTCAGTGTAGTTTAAAATTATGTGTTTAATAAATAGTAACAAATTACATTGTACTTTATACACCTGGGACAATCATACAAGTATAACACTATAGGAGCTAGAGTAGCTCTAATTACAACCTGTAATTCAATGGCCGGCCAAAAAATGCACGTATGAAGCTAGTTCATATAACGTGCAACAAACAACACATAAAGAGACATGGACAATGACAAACATGTGGGACATAAATAACTATGGCGATCCGGACGCCAGATGGATCACTTTTGCTGTCAGTTCTATTCGGAAATCCGATATAGTATACTTGGCAATGAGCCTTCGTGAGAACAAAGGGAGAATTGGCAGCAAAAGTGCCCCCGCAGTGGATAACTGAGGTTACCGGACCTGAATTCCGTAGGAATAGTGGTCTTGCATTCATGAACCTGATGGCTAAATCTGATAAGGGTTCATGTGTATGAGGCTTGGGCATGCATTTTGGGTAAATTACAAAATAAAAGAAAATAAAAAATAATAATAATTCTGTGTGGGCTGCCCTGCCTGCAAGATGGATGTGTTGTACAGTTCCTATTTGGTCTCCAGAGATTCCGATGTATGAAGCGGTTAGATGCAAAGTTTGATTAAAGAGTTTATATGTTACCACCGAAGATCTGCATTGTAGACTTCCTGATGTCAGCAGAGCATGTGAAAAAAGATTTTGGAACGATCTTACCAGTAAGGTTCACAGGTTCACAATGATCCGGGATCCGTTGGCTAATGATTGCCTCCAGACTGTTGTATTGTCCAGTCGCTGTAGTCGGCGTCCGTGATCAGTCAGATGCGCCTATGTGTGTCAGCGTACGGGGAGGATAATGCGGCCATACAGTCCGGTCATGTGATTCAGTTCCCACTGATCCGCTAGGCTGGCAAGTCCGGCTATACACTTCAGGAAGTAGGCAGTATGTGGCTCTGATGCGCACCAGAGTGCAGAACAGCTGAAGAAGCCTGGAGAAGAAATCCCACAATGGAAAACCGCACAAACTACAAAGCACTCACTAATAAATACCACAAAGCAATATTCAAAGCAAAAAAAGAACATTTCTCAAACACCATCTCAAAAGCCATAAACCGTCCCCGCGAACTCTTCAAATAGTCGCTCAGACTATGAACCCCACCTGACTAGAACCTCCAGCAAATGAAACTCAAGAATTCTGTAATGAGCTAACGGATTTTTTTATCGACAAAATTGAAAACAATCTGGAAATAATTCAACAGAAAAAAAACAACCAACCTTACTCAGCCACAGCAAGAGGAGGAAGTCAATACAAACATTATACAACCGACAAATTTTGAGCTGATCCCGATCACCATCAACACCACCAAAAACATCATCAGAAGCCTTCGAGACAGCACATCACCAAATGACACCATTTCGACAAAACGCCTGAAAGAATGTACTGATATCTTGGCACCCACCATAACACATCTCCTAAACCAATCATTCAAAGAAGGTATTGTTCCAATCTCCCTCAAGCAAGGCATAATCAAGCCCCTACTAAAGAAACCTAAGCTCGACCCTAAAGACCCAAATCACAAGCATGAACACCATCTCCAAGATTATTGAGAAAGCTGTAGTACAACAGCTACAACTCCATTTGGACACATATAAACTCTTAGACCCACTTCAATCAGGTTTCCGCTCAGGCCATGGCACTGAAACGGCACTTCTCAAAATGTGGGATGATGCCCTCGAAGCAGCAGATGGCGGAGAATCATGTCTCCTGGTGCTGCTGGATCTCAGTGCAGCATTCGACACTGAAGACCACAAAACTCTACTCATTCGCCTTAAAGAAGTAGCAGGAGTCACAGATGCAGATCTACCTTGGTTCGCATCCTTCCTGGAAAATCGCTCCCAGACAGTAAAACTAGGAGCCTTCACCTCAAACTCGAGAAATTTCTTGCGGAGTCCCTCAAGGATCACCCCTGTCACCCGTTCTCTTCATCACCCCTTTATCACTCCTGTCACCTTCGCCCACTCCTCAAACTCATCAGTAAACAGGACCTGTGCTACCACTCATACGCTGACGACACTCAACTCTACTTTCGCATTACCGGGAAAAAAGACCAATATAACGGTCTAGAAAAATGCCTCACATTGATTGGATGACTGAGAGCTCCCTCAAACTCAATGGATCCAAGACAGAACTTCTTCTCCTCCACGCATACCAAAAGACAAAAGCTGAGACTTCATGGATACCACCCACCATTCTTAGACAGATGATCACCCCAAGCACCAAAGTCAAAAGTCCCGGAGTCACCTTTGACTCTGAAATGTCGATGGATGCATAAATAAGATAAGTAGTCAGCGGATCTCACCATCTCCTCCGGCTGCTGCGTAGACTCATCCCCTTCATCCCAGAAGAAGACATAGCAGTAGTAGTTGGAACTATCATCAATTCCCGACTATGCAAACTCCCTCTATATTGGACTACCTAAATATTAGATTTTGCATCTACAAGTCGTCCAGAACACAGCAGCCAGACTGGTAACAGGGAAAAAACCCTGGGAATCCATCACCCCTTCACAGAGGACCCTTCATTGGCTAACCGTAAAGGATCGGATCACATTCAAGACCCTCTGTCTTACCCACAAGTGCAAACAAGGAAACGCTCCTCAATACTTGTGCGATAAAATAAAGCATTACACCCCCAATCGTATTCTCCGATCAACCAACCAAAACCTCCTCCACATCCCCAAGTCCTGTGGTGAACCTTCCGTATTTGCTCTCGTAAACTCTTCTCTTGATTGTAGACTTTGACAATTATATGCTCACCTCCTGGAGAGTGTCCTTCACTTGTCTGGATGTTGTGAATGGATTTCCCGTTACCATAGAGAGGATCCTGCGATCATCCACCACTGTTGTCTTCTGTGGACATCCAGGTCTTTTTATGTTGCTGAGTTCACCAGTGCGTTCTTTCCTCAGGATGTACCAAACTGTTGATTTGGCCACTCCTAATGTTGCTGCTCTCTCTCTCTCTGATGGATTTGTTTTGTTTTTGAAGCCTTACAATGGCCTGTTTCACTTGCATGGACAGTTCCTTTGAACGCATGATTTAGGTTCACAGAAATAAATTCCAAATGCAAATACCACACTTAGAATCAACTCCAGACCTTTTACCTGCTTAATTGATGAACAAATAACAAAGGCATAGCTTTTGATTTAATTGTCCAATTACTTTTGGTACCTTGAAAAAGGGGAATGGCTATTAAGAGCTGTAATTCCTAAACCCTTCCTCCGATTTGGATGTACATACCCTCATAACCTGACAGTGTGCAATTTCAGCCCATATCCATAATATAACTATAGCTTGAATATGTTTTGGTAAATACCTGAAAAAAAAACTAAAATTGTGCCTGTGTCCAAGTATATATATGGACCTAACTATACATGTGGTGTTAGCAGTGAACATACAGTGTTACACACATGAGGCTGATTTACATTCACAAAGACCTTCAGAGTAAATACAAGAACCTAGTATATACCTAGTATATAGGTGTCAGACTTTTGTTTATTGTTTGGTGCACAGACTATTTCTAAGCTCTTCACTGGATTTTTTGTCTACTTTTTCTTCACAAATTTGATCTATGTTTGTGGACGTACAGTATATTAATTTATTTAATTGTAAGGCACTTTTTAATTTTTAAGCGAAGCAGGTTTTTGATACTTTAATTATTCACATAATTAAATATTGATTTTTTTTCAAAATTGTCGCTATTTTTTTGTTTATAGCGCAAAAAATAAAAACTGCAGAGGTGATCAAATACCACCAAAAGAAAGCTCTATTTGTGGGGGAAAATTTACGCACATTTTATTTGGGTACAGCATCGAAACGGGCGCGCAATTGTCAGTTTAAGCAACGCAGTGCCAAATTGTAAAAAGTGCTCTGGTCAGAAAAGGGGGTAAAATTAAGTTAAGGTCATATACCTGTCTCCACATTTTGGCAACAGCATTTCATCGGTGCTCCCACTGGCCCCGTAACATATCATGTAAATATTGGCATCGGTACCTCCATTGGGAACATCACCAGTGACCACAGTGACTTCATGGAGAACCTGGAAGATTCAAAAGACAACACTTCTATGTTAGAATACATTCACTTACAGTATTTTTGCATATAAATGAATGTTTTGCAAATACGGCAAAATCAAATGTTCTCAGGTCATATGCTCTGCAAGTTGAATGTGTAAATGGGGAGAATACCACATTATGACCACTAGGTGGCACTGAGATTCAAGAAGGAACACTCAGAATGCGTCACTTGGCCTTTAGTAGATACAATTTCGGGGACAAATGCAGTTGACTGTTGGCCCATTCACTCCACCCTCATTCTTCTCAGACTTTTACACCTAGTATTATTTAGAACCCCTTCAGGTGACTTGACCTTGATCCCTTCTCGGCTGCATGAGACCCTTTTGAGACGATTTCTCAGCTTTGTACTATTTACCTCCTAAAGCCTCGTACACATGGCCGGTTTTCCCGACGGGAAAACTGTAAGGAGAGCTTTTGCCCGGGAATCCCGGCCGTGTGTTTGCTCCCTCGCAGTTTTTCCGCAACTGCCCAAAAAACGCCGGACAAAAAAGAGAACCTGCACTCTTTTTTCCCACCAGGATTCCCAGCTGACTTTTTCCTGGCAGTTTTTAGCACTTGGAGCATACACACGGTCGGGATTCCCAACCAAAGCTCTCATCTGAGTTTTCCCGACTGGAAAATCGGCCATGTGTAGGGGGAAAAGTTACCCCTCTGGATTTCCGACTGAACTTTTCCCGCCGGAAATCCTGCATGTGTGTACTAGGCATTACAGTTCAAAAGTTCCTTCCTCTTCATTTGCAGATTGTATGCGCAACTATATCCAGGATACTGCCTTACTGACAATGGACGCAAACATTAGGGACTTGTTAGACAGCCCTTTCTCCATGGAGGAGCTCCTTGCTGCTATTACAGGTATGCTTGCTCATACATGCCCTGTCCCGGACGGCTTTTCCCCAAAGTTTTACAAGACTTTCAAGAATGTTTTAGTCACTTTCTTACTGCAAGATTTCAACTCTAGGGCCCGGATTCAGAAAGGATTTACGACGGCGTATCTCCAAATACGCCATCGTAAGTCCAAATCTGCCGCGTCGCATCTATACGCCTATTCAGAAAGGCATTTACGTTAGAATTCGTCCAAAATACGACTGACGTAAGTCTCTTACGCTTGGGGTGCATATTTACGCTGGCCGCTAGGGACGCTTCCGTATATTTCAACGTTGAATATGCAAATGAGCTAGATAAGCCGATGCACGCGCATGCGCCGTTCGTGAGGCGCGTCATTTACGTGGGGTCACTGCATACTAGCACATTATGACTTAAACCGCCTGGGACCCCGTTTTTTTTTGGCGCAGTTTACTACTGCTTTAAATATCTGGGTATCAGAATTCTTTCTGACTTGTCTTTGCGCTATTCTGAGAATTATACACCTCTTCTCCAACATACCTTGCAGGACCTGAAGATTTATGACCGTACCACTTACTGTTGGTTTGGCAGGATTGCCATTCTGAAAATGAATATTACCCCCTGTTTCCTATATCTGTTATAAACTCTACCTACTGTTTCTCCTTGGGCCTTCTTTTAAAACCCTTCAGATGGCCTTTTACAAAGTTAATTTGGGGGTCAAAAAGGCACCGTCTCCATAGAACTATAGAACAAACAGAGTGGAGGCGCGGAGGCACCTGATCTTCATCTCTACCCATCGGCGGCTGCCCTGACAAGGTTGGTGAATTGGTTTCACCACTCTTCTACCAAACAATGGGTGGCTATGGAGAAGGCACTGGCGCCTCATGATCTCCTTGCTCTCCCTTGGACTGCCTCTCGGGGCTCACTCTCTATTTTTCCGTGCCTTACGGCTAACCTGTTACGCATTTGGGACAGCCTGACTTTCTCACAGGGTATATTCTCGCTAGTGGGGTCTTTGAGCCCTATGGGACCCCCCAATTCTCTCCAGTGTTGGCAAGGCCCTCCTTTCCCACATGGAATAGACATTCCCAAATATGCTTAGCGCAAATCCTCCGTGGAGGTTAACCTCCCCCCTTTAGCCATCCCGTACAGTAGGCCGGGCATCCTTTACCCAGTGGATGGAGCACAGACAACTTTGCTCTTAGAAATCCCGTCGACTTTCTCTCCTCTCCTCCCCTGCTGACAGGACGGGCTAAGCGGGTTCTTATTGGTCGGGCCACCCATGTGATGGCACCGACCAATTAGAATGCTCCCAAACGTACCTCCTGACGGGGGACGTTTTGGAGATTAAGCCATAGGGCTTTCCAAGCCCTAGACCAGTGAAGTGGCTATACCAGGGCTCATAGTGGGATATCATCGAGCTCCATGTCAGTGGGCCGGGGGGAAGGGGGGAATTTGGGGGTGAGGAGGGGGTCCTGTGTAAGTTCACTTTACAGATTTTTCTGTGGAGGAGGTTCACTGATGTTTTGGGGTTGCACTGCTGCTTCAGGCACTGGATATCTTGACTGCGTGGATGAAATTATGAAATCTGAAGGCTACCAAAGAATATTGGGGTGCAATGTAGGGCCCAGTGTCAGAAATAAAAGGATTTTTGTACTCACCGTAAAATCCATTTCTCTGAGTTCATAGACGGACACAGCATCCTTTGACCTTAGGGTTATGCTTCTTCCTACCAGGAGATTTAGGCAGAATTCTACAGCACTTAAGGTGTTAAAAACTTTCCTTCATGCCGCTCCTCCCAGGGGGCGTGGCTCCCCCAGGCATAACCCACACTCTGCTTTAGCAGCCTCAGTTCGTAACAAGCAGTACAAACAAAGGAGGGGTGGGTGCTGTGTCCGTCTATGAACTCAGAGAAATGGATTTTACGGTGAGTACAAAAATCCTTTTTTCTCTTTCGTTCATAGACGGACACAGCATCCTTTGACCTTAGGGACGTCCCCAAGCAGTGTCAAAAAAATTCGAGGGGTGGGAAAATAACACAGCAAAAACAGGTTACACCCCAAACAAAACCGGAGTTACTCAACGGAGGAACTCCAACCTTAAACTGCCGCCTGTAACACCCTGCGGCCGAAGGAGGCATCAGAAGATGCACTCACATCCACCTTATAAAACTTTGAAAAAGTGTGGAACGACGACCAGGTCGCTGCCTTACACACCTGTAACACAGAGGCTTGGTGTCGGAAGCCCAGGAGGCCCCGATCGCCCTGGTCGAATGCGCCATGACCCGAAAGGGAGGCGCCCGCCCCTTCAGGGCGTAGGCCTGAAGCACAACCTGTCGGATCCACCTGGAAATGGTGGCCGACGAGACTGCCAGGCCCTTACTGGGACCGGACACAGACACGAACAGCGAGTCCGACTTCCGGAACGGAGCTGTCGCCGACAAGTAAACTCGAAGGGCCCGAACCACATCCAGAGAATGTAAAGAGGCCTCCTTCGGGTTCTTCGGCTGAGGACATAATGATGGAACAACAATGTCCTCGTTAATGTGAAAGGCCGAAACGACCTTCGGAAGAAAAGAGGGCTGCGGGCGCAGCACCGCCTTATCCTGATGGATGACCAAGTAGGGGGCCTTGCAATACAAGGCCGCCAGTTCAGACACTCGTCTGATAGAGGTAATAGCTACCAGAAAGACCACCTTCTGCGACAAAGTCAGCAAGGGGATCTCCCGAATGTCCTCAAAGGGGGCACGCTGAAGCGCCGAGAGGACCAAGATCAAGTCCCAAGAAGGTAGCGGAGGGCGCACCGGGGGGGCCACATGCCGGACCCCCTGCACAAACGTGCGAACCAAAGAATTCGCTGCCAAGGGACGCTGAAAATAAACAGCCTGAGCAGAAATCTGACTCTTGATCGTGCTCAAGGCAAGAGCCTGGTCCACTCCCCGCTGTAGGAACAGCAGGATCCGGGACACCACGTAAGTACGGGGGTGCCACTTCATCTCCTCACACATAGAGATGTATGCTTTCCATGTACGATGGTAAATTTTTCGAGAAGTGGACTTCCGTGCACGCAGCATGGTAGAGATTACCGGGCCCGACAGGCCCCGGTCCTTCAGTACCTGGTTTTCAACAGCCACGTCGTTAAAGCCAGTGACCGTAAAGCAGGATGGAAGATCGGGCCCTGAGACAGGAGATCTTCCCTCAGAGGCAGACGCCAGGGGGCGTCTGTCACCAGACGTACCAGGTCCGCGTACCAAGAGCGACGCGGCCAATCCGGGGCGATCAGGATCGTTGGAATACCTTCGGCTTCCACCCTGCGCAGCAGGCGGGGTAGGAGCCTTAGAGGAGGGAAGGCGTAAATCAGGTGATATTGACCCAGGGAGCCACTAACGCGTCTGACGTGTCTGCCCACGGGTCCCTTGACCTAGCCACAAACCATGGTACCTTCCGATTGAGACGGGACGCCAGAAGGTCCACGTCTGGAGTGCCCCATTTTTGGCACAGGATCTGAAACACCTCCGGGTGGAGAGACCACTCCCCTTGATCCAGAGTCATGCGACTTAGGGAGTCGGCTTGCCAATTCAGAACTCCCGGAATGTATACCGCCGACAGGGCCGGAACGGACCTTTCGGCCCACCGAAGTATGTGAGCGACCTCCGTCGCCGCGGCCGAGCTCCTTGTGCCGCCCTGATGATTGATGTACGCCACGGCCGTGGCGTTGTCGGACTGGATCCTGACAGGACGGCCCTTTAGCTCCAGCGACCACCTGACAAGGCACAGCTTGATTGCTCGGAGCTCCAGGATATTGATCGGCAGGCGGGACTCCACCCGAGTCCAGCGCCCCTGGGCTGACTGGGTGCCCCAGACGCCCCCCCAGCCGAAGAGGCTGGCATCCGTCGTGACCACTGTCCAGCGGCACGGAAGAAAAGACTTCCCGGACCGAAGCACCGGAGACGTCAGCCACCATGCCAGGGAAGACTTGGCCAGATGGCTCAACCGAATCTGGTGATCCAGAGAAGATGGGACCCTGTCCCATCGTGACAGAATCTCCTTCTGTAGTACCCTGGTGTGGATTGGGCATACAGAACTGCCTCGAAGGAGGCCACCATCAGACCCAGAACC
Organism: Rana temporaria; assembly: GCF_905171775.1. Classification (NCBI taxonomy): domain Eukaryota; kingdom Metazoa; phylum Chordata; class Amphibia; order Anura; family Ranidae; genus Rana; species Rana temporaria. Next base: position 35,814,520 of record NC_053489.1, on the reverse strand, counting down.
CGCATGCAGAAGCGAAGAGATGACCACTTCTGGGTCAACAACTGTCTCACTGCAGATTGCAGGGTCAGCAGGTTTTGCGATGGGAGGAACACTTTTGTCTCCCCCGAATCCAAAACCAGCCCCAGGGGTTCCAGCCTCTGGGACGGAACCAACACTGATTTTCTGAGATTCAGAAACCAGCCGAACTCCTGCAGAGTCCGACACGTGATGGACACGTCCTCCTCTAACTCTGAGCCTGAAGAAGCTCTCAGGAGAAGGTCGTCCAGGTATCCCACGATAGCGATCCCTCGCTGCCGTAGCAAGGCCAGGATCGGGGCGAGCACCTTGGTGAACACCCGTGGTGCCGACGCCAGCCCGAACGGGAGGGCCACGAATTGATAGTGGTCCTCCCCGATCGCAAAGCGCAGATACCTTTGGTGGCTTGTGCAAACGGGAACATGCAGGTATGCGTCCATGATGCCTCAGGACGCCATGAAGTCCCCCTGGTGGAGGGACGCCATGATAGAACGGACCGACTCCATCCTGAATCGCTGCACCTTGACAAAGGAGTTGAGGGCCTTTAGGTCCAGGATAGGGCGAACCCCTCCCTTCTTGGGGACCACGAACAGATTGGAGTAGAACCCCCGAAACCGTTCCAGCGAGGGGACCGGCACAACCACCCCCCTGTCCAGAAGATCCTGGACAGCCCCGGACAGGGCTAGCCGACGATCCGGAGGAAGCTGGAGGTTGGATGGAAAAAAATCTGTTTGGGGGACAAGAAAGGAACTCTATCTTGTACCCCGAGGCGACCACCTCGCAAACCCAACGGTCGGATAGAAGAGAATTCCACCGATCCACGAAGTCGTGAAGCCGTCCCCCCACCCGAGACCCGGGCGGGGGCAGACCTTCATGCGGAAGCAGGCTTGTTCGGTTTTTTGAACCAGGGGCGCTTACGCCCGGCAGCAAGGGCTTTTGCACCTTGCGGACCTTTTCCAGCCGCGCTGGCGCACGAAAAAAACCGTTTAGGGGGTAGTAAAAGTAGGACCTTGCTTGCGGCGAGGTTCCCTACCCTTCCCCGACTGAGGGAGCAAGGTGCTCTTACCTCCAGTGGCATCCTTAATGATGTCATCCAGGGATGCCCCCAAAAGCCGTCCGCCCTTAAAGGGCAAATCTACCAAGGCCTTTTTTGAGTACTGGTCAGCCGACCAGCACTTCAGCCATATAAGGCGGCGCAGAACCACTGCGTAGACAGAAGCCCTGGAAAGCAAAGGAATCTAATCCATATCCGCCTCGCAGAGAAACTTCTGACCCTGAATCAACTGTTCAGCCAGGTCCCTAGAGGACTCGGAAGCCCCCTGGACCTCCAGGTCCTGCAGCAGGAGCTTCGCCCTTTCAGTCAGCGTCTGAGCTACCAGGGCTCCGGCCAGAGCCGGCCTTACCACCGAACCCACCACCGAGAACAGGGAGCGGGCCACGGCCTCCACTCTCCTATTAGCGGGGTCCTTGAAAGCAGGAGCCCCCTCCACAGGCAACGTAGTAGCCTTACTCAGTCTGGACACAGGAGGGTCCACCGACGGAGGAGTGACCCACTTTTTTAAAAAAGTCCTCCTCCAGGGGGTAACGGTAGCAAAGCTTTTAGGAACCGTAAAAGCCTTTTGCGGTGTATCCCATTCCTTATACAACAAATTGTCCAAATAAGGAACACAGGGGAATACCTTAGCGGTACGCGGTGGTTTGCGGAATCCAAAAGGACTGACACCGCTGGTGTCTCCGCCAAATCCTCTAAATGAAGAGCCTCACGCACCGCAGTAATAAGAGCTCCAACAAATTCCTTATCAGCAGACTCCGCAGCAGAGTCATCCTCGCTGTCCATGTGGGTTAAGCCCGCATCCTCTGACATGACAGAACCAGAAGCATCAGATTCTGCGTCAGAGATATCCCCAGAAACAGCCTCCGGGGGGGGGGCGCTTTTTTACCCCCCAACCGAGCACTGGCTGCTTCAAACCTGGTGAGAAAAGACTCCAGGACAGCCGACACCGATTGAACAGATGTGGCAGGGGGAGGGGCGCTTAAGGGTTAATTCCGGCATTGTAAGAAATGAGGGGCCTGATTCAGGCTCCATATTGCAGCTGCCGTGTCACCCCCACTGCCAATGGCAGGAAAAAAGTCCCCCACAGGTCACCTCCCGGCCGCTAGAGCACAGTCTGGGGCCCCCTGAGACTCACCACCCCCCTGGTACAGCGCGGTCTGTGAAGGACAAGTGTGTGCTGAGGAGAAGCTGCAGCGCTGCGTCTGTCCCCTCAGATGATTCGCGGTCTTTTTTCCCCGCCGAAACGGCCACTAGAGGCCGAACTAGTGCTGAAAATGGCGCCGGCCACAAGAAAATGGCCGCCGAATAATACAAGCGCGGCTCCGGCAAAATGGCCGCCGTTGCGCAGTTTTAAAAAGACAGTGTACCCAAAAATGACAGTACACCAAAACAGCACACAGCACACACAAAAATGCCCAGAATGTCCACCACAGTCCCCTGCAGTGACACAGAACAGCCCCAGCCATACCCGAGTGAAAAAAATAAAAAAAAAAAAAAAAAAAAAAATATGAGCCCCAGGGAAAAAACCCCCTGCACAGCCGTCACCCAAAGGGGAAAGGAGGGAGAGGAATAAGGGAGAGAGGAAAGCAGGGGAAAACCCTCAGTCGACCTCCCAAGGGAAAACATTCCAGCCAGACCACTTACCTGAGTAAGGGGCCACTACTTACCTGTCCTGCGACTACCTGGCTGGAGGTATCCCAGACAGAACCAACGTCCGCGAACGGCATGGCTGTCAGCCAGACACACTGTGACAAGGCCATAGAGACCGGTCATATGTGTGCCCTAGAACCGAAGTTCCCCGGCCGCCCCTGGAGCAATGGGGCCTGTCGTGGACGTCCCAAAGCGGAGCTGAGGACCGGCACACGCTCGAAGGCCGAACCTGGGGGGACTACAAGGGTCGAGGACCCAGCCTGTCACCCAGTCGGCTGTTGATAGAAGAATCGCAGGATTCAAAAATAAAAATAAAATAAAAAAGCGAGGAAAAAACTCGCAAAAATGCAAAAAAATTTGCAAGAAAAAACTCCAGAGTCCAGGACTCCAGAGAGAGCCTGACTCTCCTGACGGTTAGGCAGAAACAAACTGAGGCTGCTAAAGCAGAGTGTGGGTTATGCCTGGGGGAGCCACGCCCCCTGGGAGGAGCGGCATGAAGGAAAGTTTTTAACACCTTAAGTGCTGTAGAATTCTGCCTAAATCTCCTGGTAGGAAGAAGCATAACCCTAAGGTCAAAGGATGCTGTGTCCGTCTATGAACGAAAGAGAAATGGGTCTCAGTCAGAGGTCATGGGTCTTACAGCTGGACAATGACCCAAAGCCCAAATGGTTTAAGACAAAGCACTGGAGAGTACGAAACTAGCCAGCAATGAGTCCAGATCTACATCCCATAGAGCTGGGGTCCTCAACCTTTGTTGATGAGCGGGCCACCGTCAGAGCAGGAGGTGAGCCCTGTCATGGATCACGGGACAGTTAGCAGCCTGTGTGCAGATCGTAACAAGTAGGTAATCGCTCTCTTTTGTTAATATAAGTTTGCCAGCTCTCGCTCTTTGTCATGAAAAAATTCACACAGGCTATCCTCCCGTCCGTGACAGGGCTCACCTCCTGCTGAGGCATGAGAGAATACATAGGCCGCAGGAGAGGCAGAGATTAAAATGGGCACTGTGCAGGGAAGACTGTAATTGGAGGGGGGTGGGTGCATGACTGCAGGGAGTACTGTGATGGCATGGGGGCATGACTGCAGGGAGGATTGTGATGTGATGGGGGCATGACTGTGATGGGGGCATGACTGCAGGGAGGACTGTGATGTTAGTGGTGCTTAACTGCAGGGAGGACTGTGATGTTAGGGGGGCTTGACTGCAGGGAGGACTGTGATGTGATGGGTGCATGACTGCAGGGAGGACTGTGAAGTGATGGGGGGGCATGACTGCAGGGAGGACTGTGATGTGATGGGGGGGCATGACTGCAGGGAGGACTGTGATGTGATGGGGGGGGGCATGACTGCAGGGAGTACTGTGATGTTAGGGGGGCTTGACTGCAGGGAGGACTGTGATGTAATGGGGGCATGACTGCAGGGAGGACTGTGATGTTAGGGGTGCTTGACTGCATGGAGGACTGTGATGTGATGGGGGCATGACTGCAGGGAGGACTGTGATGTGATGGGGGGCATGACTGCAGGGAGGACTGTGATGTGATGGGGGGGGCATGACTGCAGGGAGTACTGTGATGGCATGGGGGCTTGACTGCAGGGAGGACTGTGATGTAATGGGGGCATAACTGCAGGGAGGACTGTGATGTGATGGGGGGGCATGACTTCAGGGAGGACTGTGATGTGATGGGGGCATAACTGCAGGGAGGACTGTGATGTGATGGGGGGGGGGGGGCATGACTTCAGGGAAGACTGTGATGGGGGGGGGGCATGACTGCATGAAACACTATGATGGGGGGCCATGACTGCAAGGGGCACTGTGATGTGGAGGCGGCAATAACTGCAAGGGGCACTGGTATATAAAGGTGACTGTAATTATTACAGCGCAGTCCTCTTTATATCACAGTGCTCCTTTACAGTGGAGTGCAGGGGTTTTGAGACTCTGTGAATCACCGTCTTTCCCATACTCCCCCCGGACCCTGAGAAATACACCAAAAGCGTTCCCTGGTGCCAAAAAGGTTGGGGACCACTGCCATAGAGCACCTGTGGAGAGATCTCAAAACAGCAGTTAGGAAAAGAAACCCATCTAATCTGAAAGACCAGAAACAGTTGGCAGAAGTAGAGTGGTGCAAAGTTCCAGTAGAGAGGTGTAAGAAACTCATTGATGGTTACAGGAAGCGCTTGATTTTAGTTCTTTTTTCAAAGGGATGTACTACCAAATAGGTCTTATAAAAAATACAGTATCTGGACCAATTGCTAATGAGAAAGGCAAATATAGATTGTGTGGTTTCTTGGTACCTTTTGGCCAATGGTGATGGCAGCTGCATCCAATATATTAAAGACGCGAGCACTGAGACCGTCTCCTCTGTCTTTGGCAAACCAACATTTACAAGTAAAGGTGTACATGACCCCTTTGGTAGGCACATTGAGTTGTATTTCTTCCACCAGCCAGCAGCTCTCTGGAGTAGACCCATCATGGCCAAGCTGTCAAGAGAAGTGCAACAAACATGAAACTCCAACTATGTAAAACAAATAATCCCCCTCTTTTATTGGAAGCATTTTAGCAAGTTGTACTGAATGTACCGTATTTATCGCGGTATAACGCGATCCCGCGTATACCGCGCACCCCTAAAGTTGTCCCCGAAATTCCTGTAACAAAAATGTTATATGATTTCATTACTTACAGTTTTGGTGTCTTCCCAGCGTCCCTCGCCCTCGTCCGGCGTCCGTCTGCGGCCTCGATGGTGTCCTCCCGGCTTCTCCAGCGCGCGCCTCAAGTCGAGTCCCTGGTTCCCGCGCTCAGTTCGAACGCCTCTGCCGACATATACCGAGCGCAGTACACTCGGGTACATTCGGCAGGGCTCGGCGTCGCTCGCGCTCACGCTCTGTGATGTTTATGCGTGAGCACGAGCGGAGCCGAGCCTGGCCGAATGTACCCGAGTGTACTGCACTCAGTATATGTCGGCGCAGGATTTCAAACTGAGCGCGGGAAGCGGCTATTGACGTATATCGCGCACCCACGATTTTCCCCTTATTTTAAGGGGAAAATCGTGCGCGATATACGCCGATAAATACGGTACTTGATATGAAAGACGTCTTTAAACAGAGCCGTCTTTAATGTTGATTGGACCCTGGGCAAAACATTCCCCCCCCCCCTCCCATGCAATTTTGCTCTCCACCTGCTCTGAGATATACAATAAATATCAGCTAGACTTAAAATCAGTTTACTGTATCAGATCAGGTAGTGATTGCGATTGGTTGACAGAGGTTACAGCATATCATTACCACTTACTGACTGGTTGCTAGAGGTTACAGCACACATTACCGGTCACTGATTAGTGGCTAGAGGTTACAGCACAGTAATACTGCTCACTTATTGGTTGCTAGAGGTTACAGCACATCATCTCTTCACTGCAGAGGGGCGTGATTTACATATGAATGCTGCCTTTATTTACGAATGAATGCCGCCGGCATTACATATGAATGATAGTTATTTACATGTAAACACAGAGGGCCAGATTCTCAAAGGCGTTACGCCATTTGCGCCGTCGTAAGTCCTAATCTGGCCCAGGGTATCTATGCGACTGATTCTTAGAATCAGTTACGCATAGATATTTCTTTAGATCTGACAGGGGTAAGGCTCTTATGCTGTCAGATCTTAAATGCTATTTTTTTTCCCGCCGCTAGGTGTCGCATCGTCGTTTTCCCCGTCGTCTATGCAAATTAGCAAGTTACGCGAGATTCCCAAACGTACGCACGGACGACGCAGTGATTTTACGACGTTTCCGTAAGCGGAAACTTGCCCCTGCTATAATGAGCGTCAAGTTTACGTAGGTCCGTCGTATGCCATGTTAAGTATGGCGTCGGGTCAGGTCGGCTTTTTCTGTCGTTTTCGTAAGTCGTTCGCCAATACGACTTTACGTCAATGACGCTCACGTCGGCGTCATTGGCGTTTTCCGTCGTGAGCCGGAGAATGCGCACTGGGCTATTTTTCCGCCCGGCACATGCGCAGTTCGATCGGCGCGGGGGCGCGCTTAATTTAAATACAAGCCGCCCCCTTTGAATTACGCGGCCTTACGAAGGGCCAATTACACTACGCTAACGCAAATTACGGAGCAAGTGCTTGGAGAATACGGCACTTGCTCCAGTAATTTGCAGCGTCGTAGTGTAAATGGCTTACGCTACGCCGCCGCAGATTCTACAAGAATCTTGCCCAGAGTCTGCAGGTGAGTCATCTGTACACAACAATAGGGCCGAGCTGGGCAGCATTAGTAGCAGCACTTCACACTGAGATATCAGGACACAGCACAGGACTAAAACTTTAAGGGACAAGGGAATTTAAACTGGTATAGTTGGCAAGTATAAGGCAGTTGCTTTGGGCCCCACAACAATGACAGGGCCCAGGGCAGCTGCCCCTTTTGCTCTGCCTTAAAGACGGCCCTGCCTTTAAACCTACGGGTTATTTTTTTTTTAATTGGAAGCATATTGGCCCCAAGGAGCGTTGGAAATAAAGGGATTTTTAATACAGCTTACCTGTAAAATCCTTTTCTTGGAGTACATCACGGGACACAGAGCGGCATATTCATTACTATGTGGGTTATATGGAGTACCTTCAGGTGATGGACACTGGCAATCTCAAACAGGAAGTGCCCCTCCCTATATAACCCCCTCCCATAGGAGGAGTACCTCAGTTTTGTAGCAAGCAGTATGCCTCCCAAAAATGGTCCCCATAAGAGGGGTGGGAGCTCTGTGTCCCGTGATGTACTCCAAGAAAAGGATTTTACAGGTAAGCTGTATTAAAAATCCCTTTTTCTTTCTCGTACATCACGGGACACAGAGCGGCATATTCATTACTATGTGGGATGTCCCAAAGCAATGCTTTACTGAGGGGAGGGAGAAATCTTCCCAAGACACAAGGATTTAATTCAGAGATACTCTCAAATAATAATAAATCCAACTTAGTCGAGAAAAATTAAACTTAAATTTAAATTTAACTCAAGGGTGCCCCCGATTCTGAGGGTCTTAAATCGCAGCCTGCAGCACTGCCTGCCCAAAGGCTGTATCTGTATTCCTTCTTACGTCCAACTGGTAGAACCTTGTAAACGTGTGGACAGAAGACCAGGTTGCCCGCCTTGCAAACTTGAGCCATAGAGATCTGGTGGTGTGCTGCCCAGGAAGCGCCCATGGCCCTAGTAGAATGAGCCTTTAATGATACCGGAGGAGGCAACCCTTTCAAGCCGTAGGCCTGAGTGATTAACTGTTTAATCCACCTCGAGATGGTGGATTTTTGCAGCTGCCTGCCCCTTTTTTGGGCCCATCTGGTAAAATGAACAACACGTCTGTTTTCCGGATCTTCTCTGCAGCTTTAATATAGGCCTTCATGGCCCTGACAATATCCAAGGCATGCAGCAACCCTTCCTTTATGGAAGTAGGTTTAGGAAGAAGGATGGTAATACCAAATCCCGGTTTAGATGAAAACTGGATATAACCTTTGGTAGGAAGGAAGGATGAGGGCGGAGAACGACCTTGTCCTTTATGAAAAAATAAGATATGGTTCCTTACAGGATAAGGCTGCCAGTTCCGATACTCTTCTGGCGGAAACTATGGCGACCAAAAATACTAACTTCCTTGTCAGTAAAACCAAAGGAATTTCAGCCAACGGCTCAAACGGTTGTTTCTGTAAACTTGACAGAACAAGATTTAAATCCCACGGACAAAGCGGGGATTTAACTGGAGGATTAATACGTAAGACCCCTTGAATGAAGGTCTTAACCAGCAAGTGGGTGGCCAGCAACCGCTGAAACCACACTGACAAAGCTGAAATCTGTCCCTTGATTGTGCTTAATGCCAGTCCTTTATCCACTCCTAGCTGGAGAAAACGTAATACTCTATCGATGGTAAATTTGCGAGAAAGCCATCGCTTGGACTCACACCAGCCTACATAGGCCTTCTAGACCCTGTAATAAATCACCCTAGAGACCGGTTTCCTGGCTCTGATTAGGGTAGAGATTACCTTCTGAGACAGACCTCTACCCCTGAGAATCAGGGATTCAGCTTCCAGGCTGTCAAATTTAGATGCCGTAAGGCAGGGTGGAGGATCGGACCTTGCGATAGCAGGTCTGGCCGTAGAGGAAGAGTCCAAGGGTCTCCCACTACCATCTTCAGGATTAGTGAATACCATGCCCTTCTGGGCCATGCTGGAGCTACCAGGATAACTGGTATGTGCTCCACCCTGATCCTGCGCAGCAGGCGGGGTAGTAACTGGAGCGGGGGAAATGCATAAAGAAGTTTGAACTGATGCCAAGGGCAAACTAACGCATCGGTTCCGCAGGCCCTGGGATCCCTTGTGCGGGACATGAACCTGTCTAGCTTCTTGTTCAGTCTCGATGCCATGATATCCACGTCCGGCACTCCCCATTTCTGGCAGAGTGTCTGAAAAACTTGTGGATGCAGAGACCACTCCCCCGGCCACAGAGTCTGGCGACTCAAGAAGTCCGCCTGTAGGTTGTCCACTCCGGGAATGAATATAGCCGATATGCAGGGCACATGGGCTTCTGCCCACAAGAGAATTAAGCTCACTTCTCTCTGAGCGGCTAGACTCTTGGTTCCCCCTTGGTGATTTATATATGCCACCGCCGTGGCATTGTCCGATTGTATTCTCACCGGGAACCCCTGTAGTTTGGACGTCCAAGCCCTGAGGGCCAGTCGAGCAGCTCTGAGCTCCAAGATATTGATGGGCAACTGCTTCTCTGCCGCTGCCCAAGTGCCCTGGCGAGTGCAACCATCCAAAATTGCTCCCCAGCCCATCAGGCTGGCGTCTGTGGTTACTATCTTCCAGGTCACCGGACTGAAAGTCTTTCCTTTCAGGAGATTCTGAGGGTTTAACCACCAAGATAGACTTTGTCGCACCCTTGGTGAGAGTGGCAAAGGAATATCTAAGGCTTGAGGCCTCTTGCTCCAGACTGACAGGATGGCTGCCTGCAGGATGCGAGTGTGGCTTTGAGCGTATGGAACCGCCTCGAATGTGGCCACCATCTTGCCTAGTAGCCGCATACATAGGCGAACAGTTGGCCTTCTCTTGCTTAGAACTATTTGTATTAGCTCCTTGATGGCCTTGACCTTTAATAAGGGCAGAAACACCTTCTGTTGTTCTGTATCCAATCTCATACCGAGGTATTCCAGCTGCCTTGTGGGCCGGAATGCTGACTTGTCTCGATTTAGGACCCAGCCGAACCTTTCGAGGTACTGAACCGTGAGGGCCACTGCTCGCTCCAGGCCAGGAGACGAGTGGTCTACGACCAAGAGGTCGTCTAGGTAAGCCAGGACCGTGACCCCTTGGGTCCTTAGATTGGCTAGGATTGGAGCTAGGACCTTCGTGAATACCCGGGGGGCCGTAGCCAGCCCGAAAGGAAGCGCCATAAATTGGAAATGACGTTGAGCCACCGAGAAGCGTAGAAATACTTGATGTGGCTGAAAAATTGGCACATGAAGGTAAGCATCTTTTATGTCTATGGACGCCATAAAGTCGTCCTTCTGGAGCACGGCAACAGCTGACCGAATAGTTTCCATCCAGAATGAGCGGACTTTTAGGTACGCATTTACTCCCTTTAAGTCCAAAATTGGCCTGACATCGCCGTTGGGCTTTGGGATGATAAACAGGTTGGAGTAGAACCCCAATCCCTGTTCCCGGACTGGTACTTCTACTATCACCTTCTGGCATAGCAGATGATTCAATGCCGCTATCAATGCGGCTTTTTTCACAGGGTCGCCTGGTACTCTTGACTCCTGGTAATGAGGAGGAGGGATTTTTAGAAACTCTAGTCTGTAACCTGCGGCCACAGTAGACCGGACCCATTCGTCGGGGATGTTGGCTTCCCAAACCTCTGCAAAGAGGTGAAGCCTTCCCCCCACCCTCATGGGTGGGGGCGCCCCTTCATAAGGCAGACTTAGGGGCTGGCTTAGCTGGTTTGCGATACCAAGGCTTCTTGCCGCCAGAGGCCTGTCCCTGCGATTTGCTGTTAAAGTTTGATCGTACAGGAGGCCGTCGGTACTGCCTGGAATTTGAGGGCCCCGGAGCCGGAGAAAGCTGCCTTTTAAACGTAGGCCCCCGAAACTTCTTTTTGACTGGTAAAAGCGTACTCTTACCACTCGAAATAGTCTGAATGTATTTATCCAGATCTTCTCCGAAGAGTCGCCCTCCATGGAAGGGAAAACCTGCCAGAAGCTTTTTGCACGGGGGCTCGGCCGCCCAGTTTTTTAACCATAAGAGTCTTCTCATATGCACTAAAAATAGTGATAAACGAGACGCTTGCTGAATAGAGTCCTTTATAGCATCCACCGCAAAGCATAGAGCTCTGGGTATATCAGATAACTCCTCTGCCTGCTGGGCAGGGATGTCCTTAAGCATCTGTTTAGTCTGGTCCTTTAAAGCTTGACAGACTCCGATAGCAGCAACTGCTGGCTGTACCACTGCCCCTGCCGTAGCAAAGGAAGCTTTTAAAAGAGTTTCCAAACGTTTATCAACCGGGTCTTTAAACATTTGAATGTTTTCTACCGGGCAAGTTAGTGATTTATTCACACACGAGATGGCAGCATCCACAGCTGGGAGCGCCCATCTTTTGGCAAACTTCTCTTCCAACGGGTAGATAACAGAAATTTTTTTAGGCGGCAGAAAAATTCTGTCTGGTCGTACCCAATCCTGGAAAATTAATTCCTCCAACAGAGGATGGACTGGAAAAACTGCGTTGTTCAAGGGCGCCTTTAAGGAGCCCAAAGAGGAAACTACCGGACCCCGGAGCTCCGGTAAAGGCAACTTAAATGCTGAGTGAACCATGTCTGTCAAAGACTGGACCCACAGACTCTCCGCTTGGGAGGCTGAGAATGGTTCCTCAACAGTAGATTCCTCAATTTCTGAACCCTCTGGATTCTCGTCCAGTAGGTCCTCCTGAAACTCTAATTCCTCCGGTGAGAGAATTTCAGCATCTGAGGATACCAATTTAGGCGAAGGGGATCTAGTCCGTTTCTTGCCTGGTAAAGACTTAGCGAACATAGCCGCCAACCTTTCCTCTAGCCCTCCCAAAGAGGCAGCTAGCATTTCCTCTGTGACAAACACAGGGTTGGGTGGATCTGGGCCAGCCGCCGCACCAGACCCCCCTATTGGCTCAACCAAGGCGGCCACAACTTGGCTACTAGGTGGGGAGAGTACTGGCATAGCCTGACTCGTGTCCTCAGAATCCGAGGGGGAGCCCTTTTGTTTTTTGGCATTTTTTGTCCCTTTCGATCCTGAGCCTTTGGGAGCCATAGTACAATACCGAGGTACCCCTGCATGCAACAACTGACTGTTTGCAGCTAGGAATAGTTAAGAGGTTTAGGGAACAGCAGGATTACTAGTGTCCAAAAACCCCTGGTGAGGCCGGGTATGTTTATCAAATTAAGGAAAAAAATAAAAATCCCCTTTTTTTTTTTTTTTTTTCAATATGATATCCTTTTTTTTTTTTTTTTTTTCAATATGATATCCTTTTTTTTTTTTTTTTTTTACAACATACGGCCCCACCAAATCTCTTTGCCAGCCTCCAACCTGCTGCAAAGGGGAATTTTTTGGCTTAATAGAAACAAATAGGCCAAGCCTAGGATGTACTACCCCTTTCTTGCCACCGGGGGTCACCGGAGTGCCGCTCTGCGTCCTCTCTCCTCCAGGTCAGCTCAGACTGAGCCAGAACGTAGCCTGTCTGTTCTTTAACAGAGGCGAAGGCACGCCTCTTCCTGCGCGCTCCCCGCCCCCCCTCCCGGACGGCGCGAAAACTTTCTATTTTGGCGTGCACGCGCGCGCGCCTGTCAGGGGAGAGAGACACATGAGACGCGCCCCAGGCGGCCCACAGAAGCAGGGAGAGAGGATCGTGCCGACGGCTGCAGGGCGGCAAATTTGAACCCCCGGACAGGTAGGACACAACAGAGACTCTCAGGACCCAGTCTTTTAGTCCAGAATAGGTCTGCAAACACGACCCTATCTGACCAGCAGGGCAGCAGGTAGCCAGCAAAGGATTCACTTGGACAGGGGAACCAGAGATGGGGGGGGGGGGGGAAATCAGATCATCCTGTCTACACACAGACATAGTGACCAAGGTGCCTATGCAGAGCATACTCAGGCTACCCCCCCTTTTTGATCACCCCTGGGGAGCCCGCTGTCGAACCAAGTTCCGCAGGCTCCCCACTTACCTGCTCCATGCCGCAGGACGTTTGCAAGCAAACATAGTCCAATCTTCTCCCATCTCCGTGGGTAGTGTAGTAGACCATCAGGCACTGGGGTCCTAGAAGGAACCGCTGTCCTGGACCTATATAGCACCCCGGCAAACAGGATACTTTTGGCTTTGGAAAAAGCTCCAAGTCCTGGGCCCAGGGTCCAGCCCTCCAGAGAGGGCATTATAGGCAAAACCCCACGGATTTTGGGGCCCGGGTACTGTCCACTTCGGCACTGAGGCACTCTGGACAGATCCGGTTAGCCTGCCAAAATCCGAAGGATATGGAGGCAAGCTATTCTGTGACCAACACCTAAGACACTGGCGAAAAAACTGAGGTACTCCTCCTATGGGAGGGGGTTATATAGGGAGGGGCACTTCCTGTTTGAGATTGTGTCCCGTGATGTACGAGAAAGAAAACCACATCGCTGACCGGAAAGCTGAAACTTTCTGAAGTATGTCCGATAATGACGATTCTCTGGACACTGCAGCTCTTGAAAATTGTAAAGACCCATAGCATAGGTGATTAGACAGATAACTAAAATATCACTTTGTTATATTTTAATCAACTGGCATTGTTTATTTAAACAAAGACACACTTTAAGCTGCAGGGTCATTAAGAGTATACTGTAAAAACACTTGAGTGCTCACATTTCAAACACTTGAGTGCTCACATTTATGATCCTTTTTTGGATAAGTCAGGTACAAAGGAAAGTGTTCCGGCATTAGCTGGGGTTCCAAGTTCATCAAAAGATGAAAAGATTAGTGTGTTATCGCAATGTATGGCTCAATAAATGAAGCCATACCTTGTGTGCATCTCAAGGGTTAGTTTTAAATTGTGGGCAGAGTATACCTTAGGCCCAAAGACATTGCTCTTTTTTAGGTTAAAGTGGATGTAAACCCCAATTTTTTTATTTTTTTATTTGATGTCACAATGTACAGTATAAGATTTCCTATCATCTGTGCCCAGTCTTGCCACATAGAGTTAATCCAGCTTTGAGCAACCCTCTTTTATTGTTCAGTGAGATAAAACGGACTTACAGAGAAAAACCTTAGTCTGTTCCGCCCCCCTTGCTGTGAGTGTCAGGTTATTTACATATCTCATGCACTAGCTTCAGACAGGCATTATTTTTTAATTCCCACCCCCACTCCTTTTCTGATGTCATGTGGTTACTTTTCTGGATTTTGACTGGATGTTCGTGATCATAGCAGAATTTAGTGTAAGGAATACAGAGGAGAAAATGCATGTTGACAAGGGGAGTGTAGAGGAGGGCGGGGAGTCTACTGACATCACAACTCCACCCACAGAGCTCCGGACAACAGATCCACCAACAGAATCTGCAGTTTTTCAGGTCTCATAACAGACAGAGGGGAGACATTTGACAGGTAAGGATACATGCAGGAGGCATCTATATCCTTATAGATCACCACTATGGCAGTAGTTTAGAAAGGATGAGAGTGGCTTTACATCCACTTTAAGGGAAGGAAAGAATAATAATAATCAGGATCTCTCACCTCCATCCTCTTAATCTCTCCCACATCTAAACCCACAACTGAGAACTTCTCGACGGACCCTGGAGCAAAGCTTTTCTTTCCCTTGGGGAGGTCCAGCCAGAGCCTCTCTGTCCTTATCTTCTGAGGACCCATAATGATGACGTAGGCTCGGGCTTCAGTGCCACCATCACGCTCCTGGCCTGTGGTGATGGTGATGTGATAGGGAATCACTGGAACAAGAGTCACAATGTTATTAAACAATAGCTCCAGATATATATAATGTATTGCATTTTTCCCCTATACATATTAACATATTACATGAATCACAGTAATAGGACATCCAAGTAGCTCAGGCCTAAACAACTGCATCCTGCCATCCTCTATACCCAGTATTTACCAAGGGCTCCAGTGGAACAATGCAAAAGAGCAGCAAAGGTGAATATCAGCTGAATGGGCAGAAAACTATTTTGTTTTGATTCATTTGCGGAAAAAGTGCAAAGACCTTGTGGTCTTCAGTGAAAACCACACGTCAAAAAGACTTGCAGACCACTAAATATGAGTTTTCTTGTAAAAGTTGAGCTTGGCACCACTCCCCCCGAATCTTTCTATTGGTCCATTAATGTTACGGATGCTTTTCGTACTAGCTGGGCATTTTTCACCCCCAAGAAAGGGTTAACAAGGGGTTAAATGCACCGGTGTTGCTGCGCTTCCGAAAGTGCCTACACTGCGCCATTCATTTCAATGGGCAGGGGAAGTGTAGGAGCGATGTATAAAGCGCTCCTACACCTCCCCAAAGATGCTGCTTGCAGGACTTTTTTTCCAGTCCCACAAGCGCACCGCCCCAGTGTGAAAGCACCTGGGCTTTCACACTGGGGAGGCATGAGAGGCAGTTTTCAGGCGCTTTACAGGCTCTATTTTCAGCACTAAAATGCCTTAAAACTGCCTCAGTGTCAACGGGGTCTAGATTACAAGAGTTTCAGCATCTATGAGAGCAGTGCGTACAGTGAGCTATTGCAAAGCATTGATGACGTTTTTGTCAATCTTTGAGCAGCTTTGTTAAAAGACCCCCACAACCACAGACCAGGGTTGTGGGGATGAGGCTCTTGGGGCAGAGCTTCCCCTGCCACAAAGCAGACCGGTCATGGTGAGGGCATGTGGCATGGGATGGTTCAGGAGGGGGGAGGGCTCTCATTCGCCCCTGCCTTTCCTGTCCTGCTGGGCTGCATGCTTGGATAAAGGGTCTGGTATGGATTTTGGGGGGGGGGGGGGGGGCATGCTGTCTTAGTTTTTATTATTCTAGTGTGGGGTTTTCCCTCAAAAGCCATACCTTTTAGGTCTGGTATGGATTTGGGGTGGGGACCCACTCTGTTTTATTTTATTTTGGCTTGGGTTTTCCCCTCAGGATCCATACCAGACCCAAAGGTATTGTTTTGATTGGTCAAAGGTCAAGTCGCACTCATCCCAAAGGCTGATCAAAATTGGATTCTAGTTCATTAAAGTCGCATTGGAAGTCGGATCAGTGCGAACTGGGCCTAAAGGCTTTAACAAAGCTGGCTTAAAGGGGTTTTCCACCCATTTTTTAAGTTTATTAAAAGTCAGCAGCTACAAAAAGTGTAGCTGCTGGCTTTTAATAAACAGACACTTACCTGCTCCACGGCTCCAGCGACGCGCCGGCCGGGGCTACGCTCCTCGCCCCCCCTCGCCGGCCGGCGTATTCATTCTCAGTGTGGGCACCCGGCAGTGACAGCTTTCGGCTTCACGGCCGGGCACCCACTGCGCATGCGTGAGCGGCACTGCGGCGCCGTCCGATTGGACAGGCGCTCGCCTACAGGGAGGGGCTGTGAAAAGGCGATTAAGCTAATCGCCTTTCCAGTCCCTCGGCGGAAGGAGGAAGTGGGACAGGAAGTCCCCTTCTCCTGAAGCCCCCACTCCCCCCCCAAAAAAAATTACATGCCAAATGTGGCATGTAAGGGGGCGAGGAGTGGGTTAAGCGGAAGTTCCATTTTTAGGTGGAACTCCGCTTTAATTACAAAAGATAATTCCCACACATGCGTTGCAGCTTCCCTGAGCAGCACAGCTCTGTGTGTGAAAAAAGTGTCCTTTACTCATATAAACCAATCATATCCATTTCTATATTTATTTTAGTGTATGGGGATGTTCTATTGGGCATTTAATAATATGTAGGAAAAAAAAGTGTCCTTTACTCATTTAAACCAATCATATCTATTGCTGTATGTAAGGGGATGTTCTATTGGCCATTCAATAATATGTAAGATATTGGACACGTAGGACAATCTTACATTGTCCATCTTGTATGGAGCCATCTACACTGCTTTTATTCTTCAAGTTGGCATTGTTGTCCTGACTTTTGAGACTTAGAGCCGAGCCCCAAAAGCTTTTCGATGAGCTGCCCAAGCTTTGTCGCTCTCCGTCATAATCCTGAAAAAAAAAGACAGTTTTAGCTCCAGTGGGCCGAGGATACATATCGTCTCTCTCATTATAACAGCAATAATCACCACAAACCATGAACACTGCTGGTGATGTTGAGGACAGCGACACATAAACATTTCTGCATTACGGGTCTCCACATTCTGGAACCTTCCTAAACCTTTTATTTAGCCTTAATGTCTGAGTCTGAACCTTCAACCAACTCACACGTTTTTTTATTCTTCCTCCAAAATCACAACCTTCAGTATGGAAGAGTCCTTGGGCCATGATAAAAACAAAATCGTAATTTTTTTTTGCCGAGTTCTGAGATGATATTATTATTTTTTTATTCTGCATTTGAAAAAGTATTTTTTTTTTACTAAATTCTGAGTTTGAAAGTCAGAATTCTGAGATTAAAAGTCAGAATTCTGAGTTTAATTTTTTTTTTACAGAATTCTCAGATTAAAAGTCATAATCCTGAGTTTCAAAGTCAGAGTTCTGAGTTTCAATGTCAGAATTATGAGTTTCAAAGTCAGAATTATGAGAATAAGGCCTGGTTCACACTGGTACGATTTGAGATGTCAAATCACATCTCAAATAGGCGGCATTTGCCGGCAATGGCACCGTCCTAATCGGTGCGACGCCTCATCTGCGGCGCTGCACCGATGTCAAAAAGTACTACTTTTTGCGATTTCAGAAACCTGCACAGATGTCTCTGAAATCGCGGCCGAAATCGGGACTGCGAGCGGGAGTGAAATCGTGCGAGTTCAGCTGAACTCGCACGGCTTCACTCCCGCAGTCCAGTGTGAACCTGGGCTAAAAGTCAGACTTTTGAGATTAAAAGTCAGAAATTTGAGATTAAAAATCTGAATCTCAGAATTCTGACTTTGAATCTCAGAATTCTGACTTTGAATCTCAGAATTCTAAGTCAGAATTCTGAGATTCAAAGTCAGAATTCTGAGATTCTAAAGTCAGAATTCTGAGTATTCTCTATTAGGAGGATTTTAGGACCAATTAGTAATAATGTAGTAACAAGTTACAGCACACAGTATGGGGAAGCAGGCAGTGCTGGGCTCTCTGGTTCCTCGACTGTATTAATAGTTCTTCAGTTTTCTTCCTCCAAAATCACAACTTTTTAAATCCTTCAGCTTCAGGACTTTTCTCCGGTGGTACCCTTTTATCTGACACTGTCTTCTACGTTCCATCAGGCATTCACCAACCCTATAAAGCACACCCTCAAAAGACACCATTTCAGAAACATGTATTTCTCTGAATTGTAATTCAACCTGATTTTTCCTGACATTTCATCAGTCATGGTTATCAGTAACACATCTACCAATGCCAAATCCCCCTTGGCTCTCGTGTCAAATCTTTTATCTTTTAGAGAGTAAGTTCTTCTCATGAAGATTTTATATTCCTAATGTTTCAAGTAGTTGTGCATTTAATAAGGTTACTGAAATATCTCCTTTATGCCTTACTTCAGAAAATTCTGCAGTTGTGTGAAAAAGTATTTGCCCCCTTTCTGATTTTTTTTTTGCATATTTGTCTCACATTATTGATTCAACAGGTCTGTCAGCAATCAGGCCTGGGTGTGGAAAGAGAAATTTAACCCAGCTTTCAAAAAATTGTGGTTAATCACAGTTCATTCATGATCCAGCATGGGAGGGGGCAATTTTTTTTCACACATCTGTATTTTGGGTGTGATGAGAAGATAGGGCCTCCGTACAGGTATATGTGACTGGCTTTTGTACTTGTAGGGATTCCCCTGTGGTCATAGAAATAAATATCAGCATTTGAATTAGGAACGCTGAGGGGATCTCTTAACCACTTAAGCCCCGGACCATTTCGCTGGTCAAAGACCAGGCCACTTTTTTGCGATACGGCACTGCGTCGCTTTAACTGACAATTGCGCGGTCGTGCAACGTGGCTCCCAAACAAAATGGACGTCCTTTTTTTCCCACAAATAGAGCTTTCTTTTGATGATATTTGATCACCTCTGCAGTTTTTATTTTTTTGCGCTATGAACAAAAATAGAGCGACAATTTTGAATAAAATGCTATATTTTTTACTTTTTGCTGTAATAAATATCCCCCAAAAATATATAAAAAAAAATTTGCCTCAGTTTAGGCCGATACGTATTCTTCTACATATTTTTGGTAAAAAAAAACGCAATAAGCATTTATTGATCAGTTTGCGCAAAAGTTATAGCGTCTACCAAATAGGAGATAGTTGTATGGCATTTTTATTAATATTTTTTTCTTTACTAGTAATGGCGGTGATCAGCGATTTTTATCATGACTGCGACATTATGGCGGACACATCGGACACTTTTGACACCAATTTGGGACCATTGTCATTTTTACAGCGATCAGTGCTATAAAAATGCACTGATTATTGTAAAAATTACACAGGCAGTGAAGGGGTTAACCTGTAGGGGCGCTGAAGGGGTTAAGTGTGACCTAGGGAGTGCATCTAACTGTTAGGGGGTGTGGCTTGCCGTGACACGTCACTGATTGCTGTTTCTGATGACAGGGAACAGGCGATCAGTGACATGTCAGGGGAAGGACGGGGAGATGCTATGTTTACACTGACATCTCCCCGTTCATCAGCTCTGTGACCCGATCGCAGGACAGTGGTGGACATCGAGTCCGTGGATCTCGCACGGTCACGGAGCTCGCGACAGGCTCACGAGTGCGCCACCGGCGGCGTGCGTGACCACACGGCTCACACATTAAAGGGACGTATATATACACCCATTTGCGCAGACGTGCCATTCTGTCGACGTAAAAGTGCAGGCAGCGGTCAGGAATCGGTTAACAAGCACAGTTTGGAGTCATGTTTCTTTGACCAATGGTATTGATGGGGTGGTAGAGAGGGTTGAGTGTTCATGTTCTCCTACACAGAATGGGTAGAGTACAGGAGGTGTGATCCCCAAGACCAGGCTTCTTAAACTTTCTAAACAAAGGGCCAGTTTACTTCAGACTTTAGGGTGGTCAGAGAGAGTAAAAAATGACAGAGCGTCTTTTGTCAGAAGGAGGACGTATGGTGCCCCATCACTGGTTTTAGAGGAATAGCGCCCCTTCATTGGTATCATGGTGTCCAATCTTTGGTGTCAGTGGGAGGGATAGTGTTCTATTGTTTATATTAGTGGAAGGAATTATGCTTCATTGTTGGTGTCAGTGGAAGGAATAGTGGCTCATCATTGGTGTCAGTGGGAGGAATAACACCCAAAATGCTATTTGGCCCACAGGCCACAATCTGGAGACCACTGCCTCACAATGAGAAGCATTGTATTGGCAATTTGATTAATGCCACAAACCAAGGGATCCTGTTGGCCAGGGCCAGATGGACCACAAAGTAAATATTTTAAGTACCCAGCTAATCCCCTCAAAGACTGTAATTTGGGTCCCAAGTTAGAACTGTTATCTAATGTTGCACCGAAGGTGTGCGCAGCCTATTGCATTAGGGTGTGCACCTCAAAGCTCCAACACATATGCGCGTGGGTCATATTTACCGGCCTCTTCCCCGCTCTCCATCCTAAAACAATAGGGGACCCGGGCAGCAGAAAGAGGGACAGGAGGGGTGGCGGGGGTGTCATATATTTTCCTCCTCTGGCAGCTGAATGTCGGCGAGAGGGAGAGGAGGAGAAGCCTACTTTCAGCTGCTGCAGGAGGAAAATGCCACTTGTAACGGGAGGGCCGTGGGACCCAGAAGCTCTTACAAGGTATGAGCCAGGAAATAATGGACATATCTTGGATTGCTTGTAATCCACAATATATTCTAGGATATCTGTCAGACCTATTTAAAGGTTGTTGATTCTGAACTCAAGACAGGGTAATTGAAAGAGTGACTCATTCAATGTGGGAACACAGACTGTTAGGGGTAATTAAGTCTGCTACTGTGATGTAAATGAATCTTAGTATGGCTCCTAAGAACCTTTCATTGTGTTATGCTAATTGACACTGTATTGTGTGAAAGTTCTATTGATGATAGATGTGTGTTGTGAGTTAGCACAGTCTAAAGGTCATATGTCTGACTTGTTAGCTGTAGTTAATTAGCTCATGCAAATTATGTCTACTAAAGGAATGTGTATTGTATAGCAGGTGTCTATCTTGAAAGGTCATATCTCGGAGTCACCTTGTCTGGGTAAATGATTAGTTAATTAGCTCATGTAGATTATGTCAGAGTTGGAGTCAGAATGTCTGACTAAAAAATGTGTATTGAGGGGGGCTCATTAGAAACCATTGTATGATGTTGTGGGTGGAGTTCAGTCATTGTTCATATTTGGTTGCTGACTGTATATAAGAGCCTGAGTTTCTCATTAAAGAGTCTATTCGTTTTGAACCAGAGAACAGAGCTGTGTGTCTCGTTTCTGGGGGAATTCGTATGGGTCATGTTCGCCGGATTGTGGAGTGTCGATAAGCTGTCTTGGGTTCGGAATGGAATATCGTAAACGGCGTTAACCCCTGTCCCATTTGGGGTCTCGTTACATCACCTTTTTCCACCCCCGCCACCTCTCCTGTCCAGGCTCTGGGGGTTGGCAAGGAAGGATAGCGGTTTACCTGTCACCTGCCCTCAATCATCGGGTAGCTCACAATTGGCAGGCTGCCTACCCCAGGATAAGGGTGTGCCCAGGCACACCTGGCACACCCCTTGCGCACGCCTATGTGTTTCACATACCCTTATGTTGCAGTGTCCCTAGCCCCCGCCAGCTTTAAGCTGGCCATATTTGAAGCAAACTTTGGCTGGTTCCTGATGAGCCGTGGAGGTACCTGCCGAAACCCTCTCACCCATCATCCATCAATCCGGAGCAGGTGGTGGCTGCCACAACACAATAGTCGACAGGGAATATTTCTCCATCCACACTGTTTAGAATGCTCCAGCCTGTGGGCTGAATGGAAGAGATCCATGGGAGAGTTTGTAATCTCTACTTCTGCCCAAAATGAACTCTCCATGGGGGAAATTTTAACAAGCAGCTGGTGACACTGACAAGCTGCACAGCTGATATCTCGGCATTGGGGACAGGCAAGTATAAAGACTAGGCACTACACTACAATATACGTATAAATGCATTACATAAGTACAGTTTAGCAATGTATGATCAAATACCTTTTCATAAAAATTCCTGTCGATCTTCTTGTCTTCTTTCTTGGTGGAAAGCCATCGCTCACAAAGGAACATATACGTCTCCTCTGTCACCTCATTTAGGATTTCCACCCTCTCCAAGTACCAATCTGGGTTCAGCATGCTGTTATCATGTCGGATCTTAATTTTGAAAATGGTACCCAAATCCACGGCCTCAATATTAAATTTATCCACCTGTAAAATAGTTTCAAAATCCAAATTAAAGAGTATCGGAAGTCTGTAAAACTGTACACGATAATGGAGTCAAGTGAAGAATGT
The DNA here is from genome assembly GCF_905171775.1 of Rana temporaria. NCBI lineage: Eukaryota > Metazoa > Chordata > Amphibia > Anura > Ranidae > Rana > Rana temporaria. Next base: position 35,792,254 of record NC_053489.1, on the reverse strand, counting down.
AGGGTAGGGTATTTTAGAAGACTAATATTAAAGTGATTTTGCTAGAAAATTACTCAGAACCCCCAAACATTATATATGTTTTTTTAGCAGACACCCTAGGGAATAAAACAACGGTCATTGCAACGTTTTATCTTGCATGGTATTTGCGCAATAATTTTTCAAACGCCTTTTTTTTGTAAAAAAAAATGGTTTCATGTATTAAAAAATAACAAAACAGTAAAGTTAGCCCAATTTTTTTGTAAAATATTAAAGATGATGTTACGCCGAGTAAATTGATACCTAACATGTCATGCTTTAAAATTGCGCACACTCATGGAATGGCGCCAAACTTTGTTACTAAAAAATCTCCATAGGCGACGCTTTAACATTTTTACAGGTTACCAGTTTAGAGTTACAGAGGAGGTCTAGAGCTAGAATTGTTGCTGACGCTCTAACGCACGCGGCAACACCTCACATGTGTGGTTTGAACAATGTTTACATACGTGGGCGGGACTTACGTGTGCGTTCGCTTCTGGGCGCAAGCTACCGGGGACAGGGGCTTTTTAATTTATTTTTTTTTACTTATTTATTTTTTACACTTTTTTTTACATTTTTTTTTTCGATCGATTTTATTCCTATTACAAGGAATGTAAACATCCCTTGTAATAGGAATGTGTGTGACAGGTCCTCTTTAAGGAGAGATACGGGGTCAATAAGACCCCACATTTCTCCTCCAGGCTGGAAAGAATGAGATCGTGAAAACAAAATTCACAGATCTCATTCTTACTAGCCGCAATTGCGGTTTGTTTACTTCCGGGTACCCGGGCATGACATCATCACATCGCACCCGGGCCTCCGACAGTCATAGAGATGACTGGTGACCATCTGGTCACCAGTCATCTCTATGCTGCACATCCGGCGGACGGCGATCATCTCTCCGGGCCCCCGATGGGACGGGAGAGCCTGGAGAAGCACCAGATGGCGGCGGGAGAGGGGGGGATGTCCTCTCCCGCCGCCTATAAGAACGATCAAGCGGCAGAACCGCCGCTATGATCATTCTTACGGTGCGCAGGATCGCCACCGGAAGAAAATTATAACTGAATGATGCCTCTAGGTGCAGGCATCATTCAGATATCCACGCACAAAGTACAGGACGTCATATGACGTCCACCCGGGATAACAGATCCCCTTTTTGGACGTCATATGACGGCGTGCGGTTTTAAAGTAGTTAAATAAAGTTCATGTGCGTGTAAAGGTAGGTGTCCCAATACTTTTGGTAATATGGTGTATAATTACAAAATATACAGTGATAGACCGTGTTCTGTCATTTTGTAAAGATGCAGCCAGAGACAGGTATAGAGCATGGTTAAGCATGCAAAGGGTCTCTGAAAAGTAGCGAGACCAAAGCTGGCCATACATGGTTATGAATTATGAAAAAGCATTTGTCTGAACATTTATTCTTGGAATTGTTCGTCAGAACATTCTTGTTTTCACTATAGCGTCAATTTCGTTTGGTCGAAAGGGCATGTTGAAATATTTTCCCTCGATCAGCTGCCGCAACCAATCAGCGGCAGGTACTGATCAGTGTAGTCTTACAGCAACGGGTGCCGGGGCTGGGATACCTCCATCTACCTCTTTTGTGTAGATGGAGGAATCTGTTCTGTTTTTTTTCTTCCTCATTAGTAGCTAGATTCAGGATGGCGAGCGAATAGTTGCGGCGGCGTTACACTACGCCGCCGTAAGTTAGCGAGGCAAGTACATGATTCACAAAGTACTTGCCTGCTAAGTTACGGCGGCGTAGCGTAAATCGGGCGGGCGTAAGGGCGGCTAATTCAAATTCGGCTGAGGGGGCGTGTTTTATGTTAATGGGGCTTGACCTGACGTGATTGACGTATTTTACGAACGGCGCATGCGCCGTCCGCCTACATATCCCAGTGTGCATTGCGGCAAAGTACGCCGCACGGTCCTATTGATTTCGACGTGGACGTAAATGACGTAAAACCCTATTCACGGACGACTTACGCAAACAACGTAAAATTTTCAAATTTTCGACGCGGGAACGGCGGCCATACTTAACATTACTATTCCAGCTATTTGATGAAATAACTTTAGGCCTGATAATGCGTTACGTAAATGGCGTATCTGTACTGCGTCGGCCGGGCGTACATTTGTGAATAGGCGTATCTAGTGATTTACATATTCTACGCCGACCGCAATGGAAGCGACACCTAGCGGTCAGCCAAAAAATTACACTTTAGGATACGACGGTGTAAGACACTTACGCCGCTCGTATCTGAGCCTAATTTAAGCGTATCTGGTTACCAGAATACGCTTAAATTAGCGCCAAAGCAAATTCAGACTTCAGGCTGGCGTATCTACTGATGCGCCAGCCTAAGGCTGCATTCACATTGTAACGCCGCGTATGCGGCGTATTTTGCCGCGATTTGTTTACTTAAATAATTTCCATTGATGTCTATGCCCGAACGCCAATGCCGCCTGAAAAAAAGGGTCCGGGACTTGTTTTTAGGCGGCAGGCGTTTCGGTGTTCGGCGTGAGATGTGAACAATCTCATAGACATCAATGGAAATTCGCCCCTCCAGGGGCACAATCGTCGCGCTTCAGGCGTGTATACGCCGAGGTGTGAATGCAGCCTAAGTCTCTTAAAAAATAACTGTGTATGGCCTGCTTTTCTACGATTGCTGAGGCATGCCCAATTTCCATCTAATCTCCTGGAGTAGCTTTAAACCATTTTTAATGGTCTAGAAAAAAAAAACTTTTTTTCAACCCGATTCTTGTCAAGCCTGCCTTGCCTACACACGATCGTGAAAAAAAATGCTCTAGCAAAGCGCGGTGACGTACAACATGTACGACGGCACTATAGATGGCGCCACCCTTTGGGCTGCTTTTGCTGATCCTCGTGTTAGTAAAAGTTTGGTGAGAGACGATTCGCGCTTTTCAGTCTTCGTGCTTTTCAGTCTGTTACAGTGCGACAAATGTGCTATCTCCATTACGAATGCTAGTTTTACCAGAACGAGCGCTCCCGTCTCATAACTTGCTTCTGAGTGTGTGCGTTTTTTTCACGTGAAAAACGACAATGTGAAAAACGACGCAAAAAAATAGAGCATGTTCTAAACTTTTAATGGCCATTTTTCACGTCATGAAAAATGCTCTGGAGCCCACACACGATCGTTTTTAATAAAATTAAAAAAAAAAAAAAATTTTAACGTCATGAAAAACGGTCGTGTGTACGCGGCATTATACATGCAAGGCACAGATTTTTATAAGTAAAGAGATCCCCACCTGCCCTCTCTCAAACTTGTTCTTGTTGGTCTCGGATTTGCTGAGTTTGCGCTCTCCGGTGTCGCCGAGGTCCCCGTAGACAGTGAGGAAGACATTTGCATCCGTTCCAGCGCCATAGATATCTCCGGTGTACACAGATATGCTATAGTTGTGCGCTGAAAGACAGAAACACCAATGAGAGATAGAGATAGAGCTTTTGCAAGATGGTGTGACATGACAATCTGATGACCTCTCAAGTCTAGCCAATGGATTTACTTTTTGACTACAAAACAGACAAATATGGCAGTACAAACCCACTTGCCTCTCCCTTCAAGATTGTAAGACCTCATGGGCAGGGTCCTCCTTACCAGTGTTGCCAACCGCCAGTATTTTTACTGGCAGCCAGTAAAAAACAGGCAATTTTCTCCTGCCAGTAAAAGTAAAAGGTTGCCAGTAAAAAATATGGCTGTGACGCTCGGCTTGGTCCCTCCGAGTGCTTGCTACAGTGTGACAGGGCAGCTCTGGCGGAGGCGGTGCCTGAGCAAGTCGTGTGATGTCATGGTGCAATCAGGGGCGGACTGACAACTCATGGGGCCCCCGGGCAATAGGAGATTATGGGGCCCCCGGGCAATAGGAGATTATGGGGCCCCCGGGCAATAGGAGAATATGGGGCCCCCGGGCAATAGGAGAATATGGGGCCCCCATGCAATAGATTATAGGGGCCACACAGTATACACACACACATACAGTATACATACACAGTATACACACACAGGGCCAGATTCATAAAGACTTACGACGGGCGTATCAGTAGATACGCCGTTGTAAGTCCGAATCCGCGTGGTCGCAACTTTAAGCGTATGCTCAAACTGAGATACGCTTAAATGTTGCTAAGATACGACCGGCGTAAGTCTCCTACGCCGTCGTATCTTAACTGCATATTTACGCTGGCCGCTAGGGGCGTGTACGCTGATTTACACCTAGAACATGTAAATCAGCTAGATACGCCTATTCACGAACGTACGCCCGGCCGTCGCAGTAAAGATACGCCGTTTACGTAAGGGGTTTTCAGGCGTAAAGATAAACCACCAAAAAGATGGCGCAGCCAATGTTAAGTATGGACATTTTACGTCGTTTGCGTAACTCGTTCGTGAATGGGGCTGGCCGTAATTTACGTTCACGTCGAAGCATTGACGATTTGCAGACGTCATTTGGAGCATGTGATCTGGGATACGTCCACGGACGGCGCATGCGCCGTTCGTTAGAAACGTCAAATACGTGGGGTCACTAGTATTTTGCATAGAACACACCCCCAACCAGCCTATTTTGAATTAGGCGGGCTTATGCCGGTCCAGTTACACTGCGCTGCCGTAAGTTTCAGCGCAAGTTCTTTGTGAATACAGGATCTGCTGCTCTAACTTACGGCGGCGTAGTGTATCTGAGATACGCTACGCCCGCCCAATTCGATCTGAATCTACCCCATAGTATATATACACACACAGTATACACACACATTATATATATACACACATACACTGAAAAGGTACTGGAGAGGCGGGGCAGCTATAATCTTTTTTTTTTTTTTTTTAAAACACAAATTTTTACATACTGTCCCGGGTTTTACTGAGGCTGGCAACCCTGATGGGGGCCCCTAGTGTCATGGGGCCCTCGGGCAGTGCCCGAATGGTCAGTCCGCCCCTGGGTGCAATGGAGCCAAGCAGAGAGGCCAGAGCCTCGTGTGCGGATCAGCAGTATGGGAGCAATGCTGTTTAGACTGGAGTGGACTGGAGGGATCACTGGGCTTGGAGAGAGACTGTCACTGTGACGTGTTGTGTCAGTGAGGTCTCATCATCATCTGTGCTGCTGCACACTGCTGTCAGTGTGAATTTAAGTCAATTTTATGTGTGTGTGCCGCCCATTCTAATTTCTTGCCCTCCTGAGGCCGGCCCCTGAGCTACTTACTATATCAAAAATAAAATAAGAAATATGTTTTTTGCCTTATTATCTACCTTAAATTATATTACTAATGTAGCACTCCCTTACTTTTAGTATGGGCACTACGCTAAAGTTAGTGGGGAATGGGAGAGTTACCTTGCTCCCATTCGCTATTTGTTTAAATTGTGGGACTTCTGTCATTCCAGAAATGTCCACTGGGTCAGTCTGTGGTCCAGGGATGCAATGTCAATTGAAGGCACAGTGGCTGGGTTTGGCATGGCACAGTGGCGACAATTGATGGGCACAGTGGCGACAATGGCATGGTACAGTGGAGACAATTGATGGGCACAGTGGCGACAATTGATGGGCACGGTGGCTGCGTTTGATGGCATGGCACAGTGGCAACAATTGATGGGAACAGTGGCTGCATTTGATGGGCACAATGAGGCTGCAATTGATGTTTTTTTTCATTTGTTTGCCCCCCCCCCCAAAAAAAATTTTTTTTGGAGCACCAGCCGCCACTGCAATTGAACAGGTGTACCTAATAAAGTGGCCGGTGTACATACACAACCACTATCATAGGTGTGCACACAGGGTGTGCCAGGTGTGCCCAGGCACACCCTAATCACCCTGTGCAGCACAGATTCCCCCTCTTGCTCTGGCTCCCATCTTTCCCCATACAGCGCTGACTCTCCTATCGGCTGTTGCTGCTGGGATGTTTTAGGAGTGGGGAAGGGGGCAGTAAATATGTAATTTACCGGCCCCTTCCCTTTCTGAACCTTTCTGAATGCACAATGTGAGTGATCGGTAATGTGTGTTTGAGCTTTGGGGTGCACACCCTAATGCAATAGGCTGCGCACACCTATGACCACTATACAACCCCTTCAATTTATTATCTGCGCAGAGATGAAGTCAGAAGCGGCTCTGTTCAGGACTGTGTGTGCAGCAATGGCAATCGGCAGCAGACAGGCGCAGACACCCTTAGCATTGCTTTTGTTGGCGGGATGTCTGGGAGCCGACAGACACCCCACCATAAATCAGCCCCCCTGACCCCCCCCCCCCCTCATCCCAAGTCTAGGCAGGTGGGGACAAAGACAAAGTGCCGATCTTGTAAATTCCAGCAGCCCCCCCGACAGTCGCACCGCATTTGAATTATAAAGCCGCACAGACGCAATAAAAACCTCCCGTCTTCCAGTGAGAGTGTAATTTACAGCCCAGTCCTCCTGACACCATGTGCGATTGAGATGTATGAGCTCTCAGGCCGCCCTCGTTATCGACTCTGATCGCAATTTATTCTCAAGTCGTAAGGCCTCTGCTGCTATTCAGATGCAACAAGGCGAACAACTGTCCAACGCCATTATCCATAACATTCATGCGGAAAAGTGAAATAAAAAGAGTTCCCAAATATGTTTTCAAGTGGCTGTAATGGTCACTGACTGCTTGTAACATCTCATCTCATATCTGGAAGGATGGAGCTTGTCCTAGCAGTGCTCCACATTCTGCTTCTTTCTGGAACATTGCAACATTTTTCTAGTTTCTGATTAGTTCTGTGGGGGAGATTTACTAAAACTGGAGAGTGCAGAATCTGGTGCAGCTGTGCATGGGAGCCAATCAGCTTCTAACTTCAGCCTGTTCAATTAACCACTTAAGACCCGGACCTTTAGGCAGCTAAAGGACCTGGCCAGTTTTTGCGATTCGGCGCAGCGTCGCTTTAACTGACAATTGCGCGGTTGTGCGACGTGGCTCCCAAACAAAATTGGCGTCCTTTTTTCCCCACAAATAGAGCTTTCTTTTGGTGGTATTTGATCACCTCTGCAGTCTTTATTTTTTGCGCTATAAACAAAAATAGAGCGCCAATTTTGAAAAAAATGCAATATTTTTGACTTTTTGCTATAATAAATATCCCCCAAAAATATATATATATATAAAAAAAAAAATTTCCTCAGTTTAGGCCGATACGTATTCTTCTACCTATTTTTGGTAAAAAAAATCACAATAAGCGTTTATCGATGGGTTTGCGCAAAATTTATAGCGTTTACAAAATAGGGGATAGTTTTATTGCATTTTTTTTTTACTGCTAATGGCGGCGATCAGCGATTTTTTTCGTGACTGCGACATTATGGCGGACACTTCGGACAATTTTGACACATTTTTGGGACCATTGTCATTTTCACAGCAAAAAATGCATAAAAAATGCATTGTTTACTGTGAAAATTACAATTGCAGTTTGGGAGTTAACCACAAGGGGCGCTGAAGGGGTTATGTGTGACCTCATGTGTGTTTACAACTGTAGGGGGGTGTGGCTGTAGGTGTGACGTCATCAATTGTGTATCCCTATAAAAGGGAACACACGATCGATGCAGCCGCCACAATGAAGAACGGGGAAGCCGTGTTTACACACATCTCTCCCCGTTCTTCAGCTCCGGGGACCGATCGCGGGACTCCAGCGGCGATCGGGTCCCGCGGTCACGGAGCTTTCGGACCGGGTCCCGCGACCCACGGCTGGGCACTTAAAGAGGACGCACCTGTGCTTGTGCCCAGCCGTGCCATTCTGCCGACGTATATGTGCAGAAGGCGGTCCTTAAGTGGTTAAAGCGAAGTACAGCTGTTATATGCATCGACAGCACCCGCGGCTTTGGATCCAGTGAAAAGGTTCATCAGTTACAGCTGAGCGGTAACTTCCTTCCTCGAAGCCGATCTTCGGGCTCCACTTCATGGTTCCCTACTGCGCATGGGCGAGTCGCGCTGCGCGATCCCACTGGTCCCTGTGGGTCTCCCAGAAGACAGCGGGGGGACGACAAAGTAGGCGCCGGACATGGCGTAGGTCACCGCGGTGATCTATGCCAGGAAGTGGGAGCAAAAACCTGTATTACACAGGTATCTGCTCCCTCCTGAAAGGTGCCAAATGTGACACCGGAAGGGGGGAGGGTTCCGAAAAGTGGAGGTTCCATTGTTGGGTGGAAATTCGCTTTAACTAAACACATTGGGCCAGATTCAGAGAGATCGGCGTATCTTTAGAGCGGCATAGCGCATCTGATATGCGCTACGCCGACGTAACATAGAGAGGCTCGTACTGTATTCACAAAGCACTTGCTCCCTTTCTTGCGCCGGCATAACGTAAAATGACCGGCGTAAGCGCGCCTAATTCAAAGTAGCCAGGTAGTGGGCGCTTGTATTAAAATTAATCGTGACCCCATGTAAATGAATGGCCGTACGAACAGCGCATGCTCAGAATCACGTCGCATATCCTCCCTAAGATACGACGGCTTAATGCATACGACGTGAACGTAACCTGTTCCCGCGCCTATACCTTAACATGACTTACCCCTGCTTTAGGTGGGATAACTTTACGCCGGACGTACGCCTTACGTAAACTGGAGATTTTAGTCGACTAAAATACGATGACCAAACTGGGACTAAAACTAAAATGCCATTGTAGTCCTAAGACTAAAACAAAATCAAAATTTGCTGCCAAAATTAACACTGGATTCCAGTATACAGGGCTGGTGCAAGAATTTTTGACACCCTAGGTGAAACCTCATTTTGCCGCTCCACCCCTGACTCCACCCCCTTTGCCCTACCCATGTATACCCCACCTTTTTAATGAAGTGCCCATCAAATGCAGCCTCACCAGCGCCCATCAAATGGAGCCTCCCCAGCGCCCATCAATGCAGCCTCACCAGCGCCCATCAAATGCAGCCTCACCAGCGCCCATCAAATGCAGCCTCACCGGTGCCCATCAATGCAGCCTCACCAGCGCCCATCAAATGCAGCCTCACCAGTGCCCATCAAATACAGCCTCACCAGCACCCATCAAATACAGCCTCACCAGCACCCATCAAATGCAGCCTCACCACCGCCCATCAATGCAGCCTCACCAGCGCCCATCAAATGCAGCCTCACCAGTGCCCATCAAATACAGCCTCACCAGCGCCCATCAAATGCAGCCTCACCACCGCCCATCAATGCAGCCTCACCAGCGCCCATCAAATGCAGCCTCACCAGTGCCCATCAAATACAGCCTCACCAGCGCCCATCAAATACAGCCTCACCAGCACCCATCAAATACAGCCTCACCACCGCCCATCAATGCAGCCTCACCAGAGCCCATCAATGCAGCCTCACCAGTGCTCATCAATGCAGCCTCACCAGCACCCATCAAATGCAGCTTCACCAGCACCCATCAAATGCAGCCTCACCAGCGCCCTTCAATGCAGCCTCACCAGCGCCCATCAAATGCAGCCTCACCAGCGCCCATCAATGCAGCCTCACCAGCACCCATCAAATGCAGCTTCACCAGCGCCCATCAAATGCAGCTTCACCAGCACCCATCAAATGCAGCCTCACCAGCGCCCTTCAATGCAGCCTCACCAGCGCCCATCAAATGCAGCCTCACCAGCGCCCATCAATGCAGCCTCACCAGCACCCATCAAATGCAGCTTCACCAGCGCCCATCAATGCAGCCTCACCAGCGCCCATCAAATGCAGCCTCACCAGCGCCCATCAATGCAGCCTCACCAGTGCCCATCAAATGCAGCCTTTACCATCGCCCACTATGGCCCAGATTCTGAAAGGACTTACGATGGCGCAGCGCCATGTACGCCGTCGTAAGTCCTAATCTGGGCCGTCGTATCTATGGGCCTGGTTCTTAGAATCAGTTACGCATAGATATCCATTAGATCGGACAGGCGTAAGTCTCTTACGCCGTCGGATATAAACTGCAATTTTTTTGTTGCCCGCTAGGTGGCGCTTCCGTCGATTTCCGTGTTGAGTATGCAAACTAGCTAGATAAGCGAATTCCCGAACGTACGCGTGGCCGACGCAGTAAAGTTACGACGTTTACGTTAGGCTTTTCCCGGCGTAAAGTTGCCCCTGCTATATGAGGTGCAGCCAATGTTAAGTATGGCCGTCGTTCTCGCGTTGGAAAATGTACAAAATTACGTTGTTTGCGTAAGTCGTCCGTGAATGGGGCTGGACGTAATTTACGTCCACGTCAAAACCAATGACGTCCTTGCGACGTCATTTAGAGCAATGCACACTGGGATATTTTAGGGACGGCGCATGCGCAGTTCTTTCGGCGCGGGGACGCGCTTCATTTAAATGAAACACGCCCCCTACCCGCCGAATTTGAATTCCGCCGGGTGATTTACACTACGCCACCGCAACTTTACAGGCAAGTGCTTTGTGAATAAAGCACTTGCCTGAAAAACTTGCGGCGGCGTAACGTAAATGAGATACGTTACGCCCGCAAATTTTTGCGCCCATCTACGAGAATCTGGGCCTATGTTGTTAGTTGCAGAGAGAAGAATGTAGGAACACCAGTGGCCGGGCGCCCTAGGCAGCAGTGCACCATAGGCAGCAGCCTAGTTTGCCTAGTGGTAGCACCGGCCCTGCCAGTACATACAGTATACTCTAGTTGCCCAACCTGCGACCCTTTGGTACTTGCTGTGCAGCCCTTTGGAGACCCCAGTGGTGGGAGTGGAAGCATTATTTGCACAAGACAGGAATGATAGTTAGCTCTAACAGTCTTATATACCTTGACCCCAGTCTCTCACTGTCTTTTGCAGCATTTTTCCAGTCTCCAACAAAACCTGTAGCATGCTTGCTGTCTCTTACCACCTTCTCTACCATATTTGCATTTTCTGAATATTTTGTGCACCCTTTTGGTTCTTTCAGGGGCCACAGCTAGGGTCCCCTAGATCTCTCCTATACTGTATAGCTAAAATAAACAGAAGAATGACTAGATTCTCGTTTTTCCCCGAAAATAAGCCTGGGTCTTATATTAATTTTGGTAACAAAAGACACAGTAGGGCTTATTTTCGGGGTAGGTCTTACCATGTAATGTGATGTCTTCTCTCCCCCTCTCCCTTCCTGCCTGACAGGAATCCCCAGTGTGAACTGAGATAAAATGCTTGTAAAATCCTATAATCTTCCCTATTACAGTATTATATAATGTACAATGTGTGTGTTTCTGTAATATAATTGTGTCAAATACCTTCGTTATAGTGCCGCTCTGCGCTTCTGTGACCCGACGGAGCTCTCTTACCCGTAATTATATTACAGAAACGCACACATTGTACATTATATACTACTGTAATAGAGTGGATTATTGGATTTTACAAGCATTTTAAACTAGGGCTTATTTTCGGGGTAGGGCTTATATTGCAGCTCTCCTGGAAAATAGCACTAGGTCTTATTTTCGGGGTAGGTCTTATTTTCGGGGAAACACGGTATGATATATTCCAAAGTCTTACTTTCCAGAGGGTCTTCCACTTCCATTTCAATCTGTTTCAGAGTGCCGTCCCTTGTAAGCTTCTCGGTAAAGATGTCTGATGGTGTGAGCTCCCTCATCGTCTCTCCGTCGTCTTCGGACTTTGCCAGCCATCGCTCACATGGAAAGGTGACAGTCTGTGAACCCTGCATCATGTTTCCAGAAATAAAGAGTCAGTCAACGTTTTATGCTTATTCTTGTAGAGGCGAATACAAATAACAAACCATAGAAGTCAATTTTTTGACTGTTTTTTTTGTACAAAGGTTAATGAGAGGCTAGAGTTCCCCCATAGATATCAATGCATTGATAGGCTAGAGTTCCCCAATACTAATAATGCATTATAAGGTTTGTTAGAGTTCCCCTATAGTGATTATTGCTTGTATGAAAATGTATCCTTGAGCTTCTAGGAGAAGCCTGGAACCTTGGCAATATTATTATGTCCTAGGCAAAGAGCATAACATTAGATAAGCTGCAGTAGAAACCAGATGATTGCTATATTTTATGCACGGTGTATAATTGTGACGAATATTACTTGTATAACCTAATTACTTAAATAGGATTGGCTGTGACAAGGGCGTTCCTTTTTCTTGTATGGTTTGATTATGAACAAGTACGCATTAGAAATAAAGGCTAGTTTTGGACATACCATATGTGCGTGTGGATGTTTTTGACTACCAATGCATTGGGGAGCTTCCATACATCCAGATTGTCTAAAAACCTGGGTTTAGTTGAACCAGCTACCTAACAGTTAAAAACCAAATACATATAGAGAAATCACATATATATGCCAGAAATTTCGACTATAGCTTGCTATATTATGTTTGATTCCAAACTCACTATCATCTTCTACATGTTTCACCAAAATGGCTTCTTCAGGAGTGCGAGTATCATAACTAATGAAACAATAATCATATATAGTACAAATACATACATAAATCAATTTCTGTAGCATGTGAAAATCAACATCACATACCAAAGCTCTCAGAAGTTGCACCCAGGTGGAGTGGAAGGTCAAGGATGGAGGGGGAAAAATTCCCAGAGAGCTGCAAGGCGCAACTCCCCCTCCATCCTTGGCCTTTGACTTCATCTGGGTGCAACTTCTGGGAGCCTTGGTTTGTGATGTTGATTTTGACATGCTAGATAAATTGATTTGAGTATTTATTTGTACTAATTCTGATTACCGTATATACTCGAGTATAAGCCGAGTTTTTCAGCAAATTTTTTTGTGCTAAAAATGCCCCCTCAGCTTATACTCGAGTCACCTTTTTGCGCCTGATCTCCCAGACTTTGGGGACCCTGTACCGGCCGGGCACACATATAGCCCCACTCTTCTTCCACACGTGTGCAAAGTTTGTTGTCTTGGGGACCTACGGCCGGGGAGCACTAATTTTTCAAAGTCGGGCACCCCTTCCATAGACTCCCATGTTAAACAGTCGTTTCTTCGGTAACTTTAGGGACCCGGTACCGGCACACATGTAGCCACCGTTCTCCTCTACAAGTGTGCCAAGTTTGTTGTCCGAGGGACCTACGGCCGGGGAGAACCGATTTTTCGAGTCGAGCACCCCTTCGATAGACTCCCATGTTAAACGTAAGTCTAGTCATGGGCACAGTGAGGCATGGGCACAGTGAGGCATGGGCACATGGACACAGTGAGGCATGGGCACAGTGGGGCACAGTGAGGCATGGGCACAGTGAGGAATGGGCACAGTGAGGCATGGGCACATGGACACAGTGAGGCATGGGCACAGTAAGACATAGGCACAGTGAGGCATGGGCACAGTGAGGAATGGGCACATGGACACAGTGAGGCATGTAGATGGACACCCTAGGCTTATACTCGAGTCAATACGTTTTCCCAGTTTTTTGTGGTAAAATTAGGTGTCTCGGCTTATACTCGAGTATATACGATATTTTTTAGTTATGTTATTCGCTCGTAAATACTTCCTAAAGAAGCCATTTTGGCGAAACATGTAGAAGATGATAGTGTGTTTCATAATTATGCTTCAGTAAAATAAGCATCGGCTTCCCTCAGTAATGGAAAATTTCCCCGCCTGTGTGTTTTAGAATCACCTTTCCATTGGGTAACAGGCGCCGTATCTCTACTCTGTCAAGATGCCACCCGGAGTTGATGCCTTTTCCATTGTGTCCAATGCGTATCTTTTCAATCACATCCCCGATGTCCTCCAGCTGTAGAAAGGACAGAAAAAGTCAGTATTTTAGAGGTATGGACATGTACAGTACATATATCACAAAGAGTTTGGTTTTCTGGTTCAAGAAAAGCAGCCACGGTCAGTAGTGTATTTGGGTTTTGTGCTGCCCTAGGCCTGACGAAACTCGCGCACCTCCTAGTTTAAATATGACACACCCCTTCCTGTCAAGGCCACACCCATTGCTGTTTAAGACCCGCCCTGAAACTTCCGAGTGGGGACACTAGTTCTGACGGCCTGGGGGGGGGGGGGCAATGATTCCCTTAATTTGCATAGATTTCCTCTCACTTCCTGTTTGGCTATGGTGCAGGAAGTGAAGGGAAATCTCTACAATGGAACAGGGATGGTAAAAAATAAACTGACAGGGGCTATAACGCTCCCTTACTCTTTCTGTGCGGCCCCCCTGCAAAGTGCTGCCCTAGGCCTGGGCCTTGTCGGCCTAGGCCAGGATACAGCATTGGCCACGGTAATCAATTACAAGAAGATTGTATTGATCAGGATACGTTAGGTGATTTGTGCGCAGCACAGGCTGTGATAACTAACCACTGAAGGTCAGTTTCAGGACTAAAATGGTTTGAGGTCCACTCCTTTGGTCTCCATGACTGTACTCTTCGCTGGTTCTCATCCTACCTATCTCATCGCACCTTCAGTGTCACTTACAATTCTACTTCCTCCTCTCCTCTCTTTTCTCCGTCGGGCTCCCCCAAGGATCTACACCTCCTCCCTGGGAGACCTGAAATCCAATGAATGAAAGGGGGCAATGGACAATTAGAATGTGGAGGAAAGTGTTAGAGGATACTGGATGTCCACTAGAAAATGAGGAGGGCTCTACCCTACTTGCTGCAGATTCTAATGCACACTGTTATGCCGCGTACGCACGACCGTTTTTCATGATGGGAAAAATGCAATTTTTTAAATTGGTCGTGAAAAACGGCCGTGTGTAGGCTCCAGAGCATTTTTCCTCGACGTGAAAAATGGGCGTTAAAAATTTACAACCTGCGCTATTTTTTCTCGTCGTTCTATTTCACGTTGTGAAAAACGATCGTGTGTAGGCTTTAACGACGGGATAAAAATGCGCCTGCTCAGAAGCAAGTTATGAGACGGGAGCGCTCGTTCTGTAATGGAGATAGCACATTCATCACGCTGTAACGGACTGAAAAGCACGAGGCTGAAAAGCGCAAATCGCCTCTCACCAAACTTTTACTAACACGCGGTAACACAAAATCAGCAAAAGCAGCCCAAAGGTTGGCGCCATTCGAATGGAACTTCCCCTTTATAGTGCCGTCGTACGTGTTGTCGTACATGTTGGCCGCGCTTTGCGCAAGCGATTTTTTTCACGATCGTGTGTATGCAAGGCAGGCTTGAGAGGAATCACGTTGAGAAAAACGTTGTTTTTTTCAATGACATGAATAACGGTCATGTGTACACGGTATAAGAAGCTCACAGTGTGCAGTGAAATCAGAGAAAGGCCGGTCCAAACCGATGAAAACGGACTGAAGGACCTTTTCATCGGTCCAAACCGATCGTGTGTGGGCCCCTTCGGTTAGTTATCCTTCGGTCAAAAATTTTAGAACTTGCTTTAAAATTGAACCGATGGACGCCTAACCGATAGGTCAAAACCGACGGTTAGTATGCAAAAGCATCAGTTAAAAACCCGCGCATGCTCAGAATCAAGTCGACGCATGCTTGGAAGCATTGAACTTCATTTTTCTCAGCACGTCGTTGTGTTTTACGTCACCGCGTTCTGATTCGATCGTTTTTTTAACTGATGGTGTGTAGGCACATCAGACCATCAGTCAGCTTCATCGGTTAACCGACCGGACCGTTCTCATCGGATGGACTGACCGTGTGTACGCGGCCTAAGCCATTTCAGTACAGAAGAGGAGGCGGTACAACTGTGTAAGACTGACCCTAAAACTGGGAGTTCAGCTTTAACCTGTAAAGAGTCCAGACAAGCTTGCCTTGTGCCGATGTAGACATGGAAAGGAGGGGTTTTGGGACTTTAAGTTAGGTGGTAAGTGAAGAGAGGGGATCAGTCACCATTGTACAAAATCCTTTCATTAGTAGAAAATGACATGATAACATTATAAAGACCCACATATGGAATAACAGTCACATAGTACATATGCAATGATTAATACATTGTGGACAAGGTAAAAGCCCCCAGGTGATGCAGTGAAAAGATCCTTATGACGTGATGAAACCTTTCTGGAATGCACATGATCACAATGCTTCTGAATAGAGACATACTTATATATAAAACCTTTTTATGGAATTGTTTGGTGCATATCGTAGGCCCAACGCGTTTCGTGTATCAAACACTCTTTGCACCAAAGTCTAAAAAAATAAATATCCATCAATAAAGCTCAATGCGCATTATTAGAGGGGGTGGGTATACATGTTGGGGAAGAGAGATGTGTACTCATCCCAAATGGATACTCACATGCCAGTAGCCCCCATGAGGTCAGTGGTTCGCAGGCCGCCAAAGAATGTCCGGTCCGGGAGCTGAGGGAAGAGCACACCGAGGGAAGGCCAGGCGCACACAAAAAGGTCCCCATAAAAGAAATGTGTCCACACTGGTGCCGATGTAGAAATTCATTTGCCAACTGCAATATGTATATACAGTATACATAGCGGCTTGCAAATGGTTTACCAGAGTTAAAGTGGATGTAAACCCGAAATGTTTTATTTTTTTTGTCACAATGTAGGGTATAAGATTTCCTATCATCTGTGCCCAGTCTTTCCACACAGAGTTATTCCAGCTCTGAGCAATCCTCTTTTATTGTTCAGTGCAATAAAACGGACTTACAGAGAAAAACCTTAGTTTGTTCCGCCCCCTTGCTGTGAGTGACAGGTCATTTACATATCTCATGCACTAGCCTGGAGACAGGCATTATTTTTCAATTCCCACCCCCACTTCTTTTCTGAAGTCATGTGGTTACTTTTCTGGATTTTGACTGGATGTTAGTGATCATAGCAGAATTTAGTGTAAGGAATACACAGGAAAAAATGCATGTTGACAAGGGGAGTGTAGAGGAGGTTGGGGAGTCTACTGACATCACGACTCCACCCACCAAGCTCCAGACAACAGAATCTGCCGTTTTTCAGTTTCTATAACAGACAGAGGGGAAACATTTGACCGGTAAGGATACATGCAGGAGGCATCTATATCCTTATAGATCAGCACTATGGCAGTAGTTTAGAAAGGATGAGAGCGGGTTTACATCCACTTTAAAGCTGAAGCTATCAGGCATAACCCTGGTAGTTTTTTCCAGCTGGTGGCTAGATTTCTCATGAAAGCAGTCCAAGCGGCTCATGATCCACTGGATTGCTTTTAGAAGCGGTGGGAGGGGATGCTCCTCTCTCTTCCATTGCTTGCTGGTGTTTCTCGGGCTTACCATTTTCACGGGCGTGCCCGAGAAATGATCCAATGGTGCGGCCAGCTGGTCACAGAAGCAAAGAGAGACTAGATCCTCTCTGATTGCCTCTATGGCCTTGGAGGACTGGAGCGTCATCATGACGTCACTTTCGAAGCAAAAGATCAAACATTTTTTTAATTTGTTGCTTTTAAAAAAGGTAAAGAAGAGATTTGGGGTCTTTTTTGATCTGAGATTTCTCCATGAACCTGTCATCTGTATTTGTATTACAAGGGATGATTAAATTCCTTGTATTAGGAATAAAAGTGATAAAAAAAATTATAAAATAAAAAAAACTGTAAAAAAAAAGTAAAATTAATAATAAAAAAAATGTAAAGCACCCTCATCCCTCCGTGCTCATTTGTAGAAGACAAACGCATACGTAAGTTGCGCTTGCATATGTAAATGGTGTTTACACTGCACATGTGTATCGCCCTGAATGTTAGAGCGAGAGCAATAATTCTAGCGCTAGTCCTCCTCTGTAACTCTTAACTGGTAACCTGTAAAAAAAATTAAAGCATAGCCTTATTCACAGCAGAAGCCAAATCAGCAGGTGCAAGGAAATGGATGACCGCCGGCACCCTCTGATCGTCGGGAGATAGGCAGAACTCCGTCTTGACAGGGGGAATGTGATGGAAAATCCATCACATCTCTTAGTGAAAGCAGCACACACCTAAACACTGGCTAGGAGGAGGGGTCTGAAATTTTTATCGTAGGTGCATGTCCACTGTGAGAGACATAATAAAAAAAAAAAAAAACAGAAATCACAATGTATGATTTTTTTAACTATTTATTTGTATGATACAGCTGCAAATAAGTATTTGAACACCTGAGAAAATCAATGTTAATATTTGGTACAGTAGCCTTTGTTTGCAATTACAGAGGTCAAACGTTTCTTGTAGTTTTTCACCAGGTTTGCACACACTGGAGGAGGGATTTTGGCCCACTCCTCCACACAGATCTTCTCTAGATCAGTCAGGTTTCTGGGCTGTCGCTGAGAAACACGGAGTTTGAGCTCCCTCCAAAGATTCTCTATTGGGTTTAGGTCTGGAGACTGGCTAGGCCATGCCAGAACCTTGATATGCTTCTTACAGAGCCACTCCTTGGTTATCCTGGCTGTGTGCTTCGGGTCATTGTCATGTTGGAAGACCCAGCCTCGACCCATCTTCAAAGCTCTAACTGAGGGAAGGAGGTTGTTGCCCAAAATCTCGCAATACATGGCCCCGGTCATCCTCTCCTTAATACAGTGCAGTCGCCCTGTCCCATGTGCAGAAAAACACCCCCAAAGCATGATGCTACCACCCCCATGCTTCACAGTAGGGATGGTGTTCTTGGGATGGTACTCATCATTCTTCTTCCTCCAAACACGGTTAGTGGAATTATGACCAAAAAGTTCTATTTTGGTCTCATCTGACCACATGACTTTCTCCCATGACTCCTCTGGATCATCCAAATTGTCATTGGCAAACTTAAGACGGGCATTGACATGTGCTGGTTTAAGCAGGGGAACCTTCCGTGCCATGCATGATTTCAAACCATGACGTCTTAGTGTATTACCAACAGTAACCTTGGAAACGGTGGTCCCAGCTCTTTTCAGGTCATTGACCAGCTCCTCCCGTGTAGTCCTGGGCTGATTTCTCACCTTTCTTAGGATCATTGAGACCCCACGAGGTGAGATTTTGCATGGAGCCCCAGTCCGAGGGAGATTGACAGTCATGTTTAGCTTCTTCCATTTTCTAATGATTGCTCCAACAGTGGACCTTTTTTCACCAAGCTGCTTGGCAATTTCCCCGTAGCCCTTTCCAGCCTTGTGGAGGTGTACAATTTTGTCTCTAGTGTCTTTGGACAGCTCTTTGGTCTTGGCCATGTTAGTAGTTGGATTCTTACTGATTGCATGGGGTGGACAGGTGTCTTTATGCAGCTAATGACCTCAAACAGGTGCATCTAATTTAGGATAATAAATGGAGTGGAGGTGGACATTTTAAAGGCAGAATAACAGGTCTTTGAGGGTCAGAATTCTAGCTGATAGACAGGTGTTCAAATACTTATTTGCAGCTGTATCATACAAATAAATAGTTAAAAAATCATAAATTGTGATTTCTGGAAAAAAAATGTTTTGATTATGTCTCTCACAGTGGACATGCACCTACGATGACAATTTCAGACCCCTCCATGATTTCCAAGTGGGAGAACTTGCAAAATAGCAGGGTGTTCAAATACTTATTTTCCTCACTGTATATATATATTTTAATATAAGCTTATGCAGTGGACAATCTGACACCAACTGACGCTGGGGGGAACTGATTAACTGCAACTGACATCACCAGTGCCATTAATGCAGTGATCAGTGCTAAATATATACACTGTAATGCCCTGTACACACGATCGGTTCATCCGATGAAAACGGTCTGATGGATTTTTTCATCAGATATCCGATGAAGCTGACTTTCATCAGTCTTGCCTACACACCATCAGTTAAAAAAACGATCGTGTCAGAACGCGGTGACGTAAAACACAACGACGTGCTGTGAAAAATGAAGTTCAATGCTTCCGAGCATGCGTCGACTTGATTCTGAGCATGCGTGGACTTTTAACCGATGGACGTACCCACAGACGATCGTTTTTTTTTTTTATCGTTTTTTTAACCATCAGATAATTCTAAAACAAGTTCCTAGTTTTTTCACCGATGCATAAAAAAGATGGGGCCCACACACAATCGGTTCGTCTGATGAAAACAGTCCATCAAACCGTTTTCATCAGACGAACCGATCGTGTGTACGCGGCATAAATGTACTAAGGACACTGGCTGGGAAGGGGAAAGCATCTAGAATGATCAAGGGGTTGAATATATGCTTAAACCTTCATTCAAAAAAAAAAAAAATAACAAACATGTCATACTTACCTCCTCTGTGCAGTTGGATTTGCACAGAATGGCCCGATCCTCCTCTTCTGGGGTCCCTCAGCGGCACTCCTGGCTCCTCCACAGGTCAAGCCAAATTAGGGTTGGCTGTGGGTCTGCACAATCAAACTGTGCCCTGTGTTCTGTCACTCATGGAATCTGAAGCCACATTACATTGCTGGCACAATAATTCCTGACAATCACCTTCAGCACACACTAAATAATTCACACATGGCCCTGTTATTTCTATTATGTGCATTCAGTGCTCAGATACATCGCATCATGTAATGAGAACAACAGAACTCTCTACAATACAGCTAGATTAGCACACATGTTATGTAGGGATTAGTAACGTGATACAATCCAATTCTATATCTTTACAAAGGACATTCCCAGTGTGCTGAAAGATTTAAAGAGCAACTGCAGGCAAAACAAAGTATACAGATAGTAGGGTTGCACCGATACCAATACCAGTCTCGGTGTTGATACTAAGCATTTGCATGAGTATAGGTACTCGTGAAAATGCTCCGATACTAGAATCCAATCACTTCAGGCTCGGTTCTTTCAGCTGTCAGCAGCATTCTCCCACTGACAGCGGAAATGTAAAGGAAAGAATGCTGGCAATTATCGTTTCTTAAGGAGCGGGGCTGCCACGTCCTTAACAACCAATGACATTTCAGCTGTCAACGGGATTCCCCTCCCTGCCTCCTCCTCCCCTCCATGCCTGCTTCTCCCCTCCTTGCCTCCTCCCCTCCTTGCCCCCTTCTCCCATCCATGCCCCCTCCTCCCCTCCTTGCCTCCTCCTCCCCTTCTTGCCTCCTTCTCCCCTCCATGCCTCCTCCCCCCCTCCTTGCCTCCTTCTCCCCCTCCATGCCTCTTCCTCCCTCCTTGCCTCCTTCTCCCCTCCTTGTCTCCATCTCCCCTCCATGCCTCCTCCTCCCCTCCATGCCTCCTTCTCCCCTCCTTGCCTCCTTCTCCCCTCCTCTCCTCCATGCCCCCTCCTCCCCTCATCCTCCCCTCCTTGCCTCCTCCTCCCCTTCTTGCCTCCTTCTCCCCTCCATGCCTCCTCCTCCCCTCCATGCCTCCTTCTCCCCTCCTTGCCTCCTTCTCCCCTCCTCTCCTCCATGCCCCCTCCTCCCCTCATCCTCCCCTCCTTGCCTCCTCCCCCCCCTCCTTGCCTCCTTCTCCCCCTCCATGCCTCTTCCTCCCTCCTTGTCTCCTTCTCCCCTCCATGCCTCCTTCTCCCCTCCATCATACCTCCCAACTTTTTGAGATGGAAATGAGGGACACCTATCAGCAAAAGTATGCAGGCATAGGACACACCCCTTAAAAAAAAAAGACATTTTTGAATCTTCATTTTAAAAAACGACGTAGCATACACACCATCGTTTTTTCCAATGTTCAGCACGTACGACGGCACTCTGTTCCATTCAAACTCGCGTCCTAACTTGCTTCTGAGCATGCATGGGTTTAAAAACGTTGTTTTAAACGTCGTTTTTGCTACACACGGTCATTTTTTATGACACAAAAAACGACGTTTTGAAAAACGACATAAAAAATTGAAGCATGCGCGAATTTTTTTTTTGTCGTTTTTCAGAAGACATAAAACAACGTTTTCCCCACACACGGTCATTTTAAATGACGTTTTTAAAAATGACGTTTTTTTTCATCACTAAAAACGACCGTGTGTACGCGTGTGTACGCATTAGAGGTGCCTCTCTTCTCTTTTATACCCTGTAAAAAAAATGCTTTGATATACAAGTGCTTTGGATTACAAGCATGTTTCTGGAACAAATTATGCTCGCAAACCAAGGTTTTACTGTATATTGATCTGTTGACATTATCACTATTTTGCCCCCTTTGTCCGAGGGTTTTACAACAATGTTTTGTCTAAGTTTAAGATCTTCTAGGACCTTTCTTTGAGTTTGAGTCAGGTTGAACTGTGTTCCATCTTTGTTGGATAGAGTCCTAATCTCTTGTGTAGTTTGTTGGAAAAATGCTGGAACATTGCGGTTTAAAGATAAAGATGGAAATGTATTCGATTTGCGTTTGAATTCAATTAATAAAGGGAAGCCTGAGGGATCAGAGGATTTATCATCATTGGTCTCCAATTGTTCTTCTAAGACCAATCTATCTATGTCATCTGCAGGTTCAGAGGTGTCACTCTCTTTCAAAAGTTCAATTATTTGTTGAAGGGCCTTATAAGTCTGTTCTTTTATACCCGGAACAGTCTCAGTCATTGATCCAATCTTGACGTATTTGTTTTTTATTGTAAATTACCTTAATAATGAATTTCCTGGCAAACAGATGAGTAGGTAGGTTTAAACAACAAAAACAGACTTCATATATACATGGAATGACCCCAGTTTCTCAATATTCTTTAATCAATCCAACTTGGAGTCAGACAGATGCCAAAACCGGTAATCCTTCTAATGCAAAGTCACATTATGTCACATAGGTAAGGAACACACATCAAGATGTCCCTAGTAACTCATTGGCCCGGATTCACATACATCGGCGCATATTTCTGCCGCCGTAGCGTATCGAATATATACGCTACGCCGACGCAGCGCAGAGAGGCAAGCACAGTATTCACAAAGCACTTGCTCCTACTTGATTCCGAATCTACGCTGGGTTTTGAAAGCGTAAGTCGTCATAAGTGGAAGTGGGCGTGAGCAATGCAAATGAGGCGTGACCCCATGCAAATGATGGGCCGAGCGCCATAAAGATACGAATAACGAACGGCGCATGCACCGTCCCGTGGCCGCATCCCAGTGCGCATGCTCAGAATCACGTCGAGACAACTGCCTAAGCTACGTCGAATCATTTCCTACGACGTGAACGCAACCTACGCCTAGTCATATTCACGTACAACGTAAACGACATAAGATACGACGGCTTGTGTTGCCTGGTCCATACCTTTGCATGGCTTGCACCTCATCTATGGGGAATAACTTTACACTGGACGTACGACTTACGCAAACCGCGTATATTATGCGCCGGTCGCAAGTACGTTCGTGAATCGACGTATCTCCCTTATTTCCATATTCGAATAGGAAATCAACGGGAGCACCAGATGCATCCAGTGCAACTATGCGCCCACGATACGACGGCGTAGGCAAGTTACGTCGGTTGTAGGAAGCCTATTTTCAGGCGTATCTAGTTTTGTGGGCACGGCGCACAGATACGACGGCGCATAGTTACACTTACGCGGCGTATCTCGAGATTAGTCAGCATAAGTGCTTTGTGAATCGGGGCCATTGCCTGTACCATTATCAAAAGTCCAATCACAGGCTACTATAGTTACCCACATGCTGTGGCCCCCTTAACGCCCGCTGCACGACTATTTACGTCCGCAAAATGGCACGGACAGGCAGATGGGCGTATATATACGTCCTTGCCTTTCCGCGGGTCGGGGGTCTGATTGGGACCCCCCCCCCTGCTGCGTGCGGCGGGCGGCTTACCTCGGGGAGCGATCCAGGACGATAGCGCGGCTATTCGTTTATAGCCGCTCCGTCGCGATCGCTCCCCGGAGCTGAAGAACGGGGAGAGCTGTATGTAAACAGGGCTTCCCCGTGCTTCACTGTGGCGGCTGCATCGATCGTGTCATCCCTTTTATAGGGGAGACACAATCGATGACATCAGACCTACAGCCACACCCCCCTACTGTTGTAAACACACACTAGGTGAAGCCTAACACGTTCAGCACCCCCTGTGGTTAACTTCCAAACTGCAACTGTCATTTTCACAATAAAGAATGCAATTTAAATGCATTTTTTGCTGTGAAAATGACAATGGTCCCAAAATGTGTCAAAATTGTCCGAAGTGTCCGCCATAATGTCGCAGTCACGAAAAAAAAATCGCTGATCGCCGCCATTCGTAGTAAAAAAAATTTTTTTTATAAAAATGCAATAAAAAATCCCCTATTTTGTAAACGCTATAAATTTTGCGCAAACCAATCGATAAACGCTTATTGCAATTTTTTTTACCAAAAGTAGGTAGAAGAATACGTATCGGCCTAAACTGAGGAAAAAAAAAATGTATATATGTTTTTGGGAGATATTTATTACAGCAAAAAGTAAAAAATATAGAATTTTTTTCAAAATTGTCGCTCTATTTTTGTTTATAGCGCAAAAAATAAAAACCGCAGACGTGATCAAATACCACCAAATGAAAGCTCTATTTGTGGGAAAAAAAGGACGCCAATTTTGTTTGGGAGCCACGTCGCACAACCGCGCAATTGACTGTTATAGCGACGCAGTGCCGAATCGCAAAACCTGGCCGGGTCCCTTAGCTGCCTAAAGGTCAGGGTCTTAAGTGGTTAAAGTACCCCTTGAGGGAGCAACAGCACCAAAATCACATATTTCTTTTTTTTAATCTGACACCAGAACAAAACAGTACAAACCAACATGACAGGATTTTGTCCTGAAAGGGACTTTGACCCTTTCGAAATTATCTGCTTGCTGGGAAATGAATCCTTAAGGTAATTCACAATAAAAAGCAAATACGTCAGGATTGGATCAATGAATGTGGCTGGTCCCAGTATAAAAGACAAGACCTTAAGGCCCGTCAACAACTAATTGAACTTTTGGAAGAGAGTGACACCTCTGAATCTGTCCTTGACATAGATAGATGGGACATAGAAGAACTGTTGGGGACCACTGATGATGTATGCTCTCATCCTTCAGGCTTCCTTTTATTAAATGAATTCAAACACAAATCAAATACATTTCTGTATTTAACTTTAAATGGCAATGTAATAGCATCTGTCCAACAAACTACACAGGAGATTAGGAGTTCTAGCCAAGAAAGATGGAGCACAATACAGCCTGGCTCGGATTCAGGTAGAATTTGCCCCTTTTTTACGGAGGCACAGGGCATCGTTTTTGCCATGCGCCCCCGCAAATTATCTGCGCTGCGTGCGATTCACGGAGCAGTAGCTCCGTAAATTGCATGTGCGCTCTTTAAAATTGCCCTGCGTAAGGGCGCCTAATGTAAATGATCCCGTAGGGGGCGGGAATCATTTAAATTAGGCGCGCTCCCGCGCCGAGCGTAGAGCGCATGCTCCGTCGGGGAAACTTTCCCGACGTGCATTGCGGCAAATGACGTCGCAAGGACGTCATTTGCTTCCAAGTGAACGTGAATGGCGTCCAGCGCCATTCACGAATCACTTACGCAAACGACGTGAAATTCAAATTTCACGACGCGGGAACGGCGGGTATACTTTAGCATTGGCTGCCCCTACTATTAGAAGGGTCAGCCTTACGCTAAAGACGCCGTACGGAAACTCCGTAACTTGCGTACGCAGGGCCCGCGCAACATTGTGAATCGGTGTTAGTATGCAATTTGCATACTATACACTGAGCACAATGGGAGCGCCCCCTAGCGGTCATCGCAAGAATGCAGCCTAAAATCTGCGTGGCATAAGATCCTTATACCACGCAGATTTTAGGCTGCAGTCGGCGTTACGATGTTCCTGAATCAGGAGCATTCGTAACGCCGGAGCAAGTCAGCAATTGCGCTGCGTAACTATGGTTACGCAGGCGCAATTGCTCTCTGAATCCGGGCCCCTGACTCAAACTCAGAGAAAGGCATTAGAAGATCTTAAACGTGGACAAAACTTGTGGCAAAACCCTCGGACAAAGGGGGCAATATGGTGATAATGTCAACAGAACAATATATTTTTATGTGTCTACGAATATTTAATAAATCAGCATATTATACAAAAGTTCCCCAACATAGCTTGCTTAAAGGGGTTAAAAGGTACAATTTTTTTTTCCTAAATAGCTTCCTTTACCTTAGTGCAGTCCTCCTTCACTTACCTCATCCTTTGATTTTGCTTTTAAATGTCCTTATTTCTTCTGAGAAATCCTCACTTCCTGTTCTTCTGTCTGTAACTCCACACAGTAATGCAAGGCTTTCTCCCTGGTGTGGAGTGTCGTATTCGCCTCTTCCCTTGGACTACAGGAGAGTCAGGACGCCCACTAACACACAGCTCCTTTCTCTATCTGCAATGTAGAGAGGATCCTGACTCTCCTGTAGTCCAAGGGAGGGGGCGAGCACAACACTCCACACCAGGGAGAAAGCCTTGCATTACTGTGTGGAGTTACAGACAGAAGAACAGGAAGTGAGGATTTATCAGAAGAAATAAGGACATTTAAAACAAAATCAAAGGATGAGGTAAGTGAAGGAGGACTGCACCAAGGTAAAGGAAGCTATTTAGGAAAAAAATTGTACCTTTACAACCCCTTTAAAACTAAACAACAATACTGCCAGGTTACTGATGAAGCATACAAATGAGGTACCATCCCCAAAACCACCTGGGGGATTACTAAAGGTAGATTGGTCACGGACACCCACATTTTATACACTACCCAAGATCCATAAAAATTCCACCATGCCAGTGGGGAGACCCATCATCTCTGGTCGTGTACTTGTGGACACTCACCTTCGACTACATGTAACATCATTACCATATTTTATGAAATACACAACTCATCTGCTTAGATAACTGATAACATACATGTTCTCACCGATATCTGGCTGATAGCTATAGACGTAGAAGTGCAATACAGTACTTTTCCACATGAGAAAGGCATATCCCCAGTGAACTTGTTTCTCCAGGAGAGGGCTACCAGCCAGAGGAACTACAACAAATTTGTGCTGTCCCTACCGGATTTCATTCTTAGGAATAATTATTTTGTGTTTGACAGTTCCCACTACCTCCAGGTACAGGGTGTAGCAAAGGGCACCTGCTGTACCCCATCCTACGCCAATTTGTACCTGGGGAGTGGGAATGTCTCATTCTGAGTGATTAGTCCCTCTCTATGTACCTGTGCCACATTCTGTTGTGGCACAGATACATAGATGATGTCCTCATGCTCTGGGATGGACCCAAGGAACTGTTGCAAACATTTGTACAACTCCTTAACAAGAATGTTTTCAATTTAAAATGGACTATGACATGTGACCAGAAACGCATTTATTTTCTTGAAATTAAAATTTTTGTGAAACCTGATTCAACCTTGGGTACAACCCTGTTTTGCAAACCTACAGCAGAGAACACCATATTTAAAGCCAATAGAGGGAATGCATCTATTTCCCCTCCCGTCTTTCAGGACAGCCCACAATTGAGAGATACTCCTCCTCTTCCTCTAGGAAACACTGCGCCAGCCCATAAATTTCTCACTCCCCCTGCCAGACCTCAGTATTAGTGTTTCCTCCGGTGGGGAGACACTGTGCATGGGAACCTAGGCCAATTCAGGCAGAGGACTGAGGCCATCTATTTTACCTTAAGGAAGCAGAGGCTTCCAGGTGAATCCTGGTGCAGTGCAGGCCCACCATTAGCCACCCCTTCCACGCCGAGCGCGGCTCCTGGTTGCGGGGGACCCCTATCTCGTCCAGCGGGGCGCAGCGGGGGGGACATCCAGGCTCGCCCTGTACTACAGGCCGCAAAGAATTTTTTTTGAACCGAGCGGGCTGGACGGCGGGTGACGTCATTTCCGGCGTAGAGCGGATGTCTCCCCTTTGAACCGCGACTTCCGGTTCCGGGTCGCGGTGCTGATAGGAGGTCCGGGCGGACGCTGGAGGGAGTCGGATCTCGCACAGGCGAGGAGAAAGCTCTCAGCAAGCAGCCACCTGCAGTCATGTCGGCAGCATCTCCAGAGCCAGCCCTGACAACTGACGCTACCTCCAGCGAGCCTAAGGTAAGAGTACCCTGGGGAGGGGCGCTCTCTAGCTTAGGTTTGCCTCTCCATGTAGGGTTCAATGCATGGGGAGGCAAGCCCCCTGGGTGGCCAGGGGAGGGGGAGTCCTTAGTCCCAGGGTTTATAGGGGGCTAGGTGCACTCCCAGGGTTGTAACTAAATTTTTTAAATTTTTTAAATTTTTTTAAATTTTTTTAAATTTTTTATTTTTATAACTGTTGTTTTCTGCCCTTTCTGTGTTTCAGAAAGCCATTGAAAAAACGGGTAGTGGAAGGCATAGCTCAAAGAGGAAGTGTGCCTCCTGTAGGGATGTCCTTCCAGAAACATGGACTAAGGTCCTATGTAGGGATTGCATTCAATCCCTGGTCAGGGAAAATGAATTAGAACAGGAGTCAGGACTTGCAGCCTCTGTTAAAGAACTGTCATCCACGTTCTCCTCATTCAAATCTCTGTTTGAGAGATTACAGCCTTTGGCTGTCCCTACCCAGGTTACAACCCAGCCACAGGCTCAGGGTCCTGCTCCTGTCATACCCATTGCAGCAGCTATGGCAGATGTTTCCGCAGGCCCTTCCCAAGAGGAACAGGTTCCTCCAGATAGTGCCACCTCTGATTCTCAAGAGGGGTCAGAGGGAGAGGACCAGGACGGGGAGTCCAGGAAGCCCTCTAGGTACAAATTGTCACTGGATGAGGTAGAGGACCTCTTAGGGGCAGTTTACACAACCCTTGGTATCCAAACCGACAAGAAACCTCTTACCCTCCATGATCGAATGTACAGGGGTCTGGAGGAGCAAGAGAAAAAGGTCTTCCCAGTACATGATATACTGGTTGAGACCATTAAGAAGGAGTGGCAGGATCCTGAAAGGAAACCCTTTTTTTCCAGATCCCTAAAGAGGAGATTCCCTTTCTCAGAGGATCCTTTATCTGTTTGGAACAAAAGCCCCAAATTAGACGCCGCCTTCTCCCAAGTGTCCAGGAACACGGATTTAGCGTTCGAGGACATGGGGGTTTTGTCCGATGTTATGGACAAATAAATGGATTCCCTATTAAAGAAATGTTGGGATTCTACTATGGGGAATCTTAAACCAGAACTTGCCGTCACGGTAATGGCTCGCAATCTGGAGCATTGGCTCTCTAAAATTCAGGAGCACATTGAAGCTGGTACGGATAAGGAAACTATTTTAGCCTCCTTCCCTACTATCCTGCAAGGAGTCGCTTATATAGCGGATGCCTCAGCGGAGTCAGTCTGCATGTCGGCCAGATCGGCGGTTCTGGCTAACTCGGCCAGAAGGGCCCTCTGGCTCAAGACTTGGACTGGCGACAGCGCCTCTAAATCCAAGTTATGTGGTATTCCCTTCACAGGGGACCTGCTTTTTGGCCCAGGCCTTGAAGCAGTACTAGACCGCACGGCGGACAAAAAGAAAGCCTTTCCTCCTAAAAAGAGAGTCACAGTACAGGCAGGAAGGGGGTTTCGTCCGCATAAGCAAAAAGGGGCCAAACCAGCAGGCCAAAAGAGGGTTTGGACCCCCAGGGGCAGAGGCAGAGGTGGAGCGATTTTTCACCCTCCTGTCCAGCCCCCTAAAAACCCATGACTTGTTAGTCAGGGTGGGAGGAAGACTGGGGACCTTTCTCCCACAATGGGAATCAATCTCCCCAAACCAGTTTATCCTGGCGGTCATAAGAGGGGGATACCGACTGGAATTTTCATCACCTCCCCCCCAGAGATACCTAGTCACCCATCTACCCAGGGACAAGGAGAAATCCGAAGCCTTGTTGGGAGCTCTAAGGGAGCTAGAGGATCAGAGTGTCATCCTCAGAGTTCCAAGGGCAGAGGAAGGAAGGGGATTTTATTCACACATCTTTGTGGTAAAGAAGCCCTCGGAAAAATACAGGTTAATCCTAAACCTAAAACCTCTGAACAGATCCATTTCATACAGGAAATTCCGTATGGAATCAATTTACACAGTCAGAGCCCTCCTTCCCCTCAATTGTTTCATGGTATCTCTGGACCTCAGAGACGCATACTTACACGTCCCGATCACAGAGAATTCTCAGAGTTATCTGCGATTGGCCGTGGACCTAGAGGGAACGATTGTACACCTCCAGTTCCAGGCTCTGCCATTCGGGGCTATCCTCCTCGCCCCGGATTTTTACCAAAATCCTGGCAGAACCCTTAGCGTTTCTGCGACTTCAGGGAATATCCATCATAGCCTATCTGGACGACCTGCTACTTTTCGCAGCCTCGCCAGAGCAGCTATCCAGGGACCTGGAAGTGACCAAGAAGGTTCTAACGGACCTAGGGTGGTTACTGAACCTAGACAAGTCCAGTTTAATTCCATCCCAACAGATCACTTACCTAGGGTACCTGCTGGATTCTACTCTCTCAAGAGTGTTCCTCCCGGTAGAGAAAGTCAAGAAGTTGGACAGAGCAGTAGCTTCCCTCCAAAACAATCAACAGGTGTCACTAAGGTCCCTGATGTCAACGCTAGGTCTGCTGACATCTGCCCTCCCAGCCGTACAGTGGGCAGGGATTCACTTTCGCCCACTGCAGGCCTTCCTACTAAGGGTCTGGGATCACAGCCTAGAAACCCTAGACTCCTTGATTCTAGTACCCCTTCAGGTAAAAAGATCCCTCTGGTGGTGGAGAAAGGCCACCAACATTACCCAAGGACGTCTGTGGATTATCCCGGTGTCTCGGGTGGTAACCACAGACGCAAGCGGCAAGGGCTGGGGAGCGCACCTGGGGTCCCTTCCAGCGCAGGGTACCTGGGGTCTCCAAGATCTAAAAAGATCTTCCAATTGGAAGGAGCTGAGGGCAGTGGGCCTAGCCCTCAGGTTCTTTCAGGAGGAACTCCAGGGGCACCACATTCAGGTGAGATCGGACAATTCATCGGCCGTAGCCTTTTTAAACAAGCAGGGCGGCACGAGAAGCGAAAGTTTGTCGGTCCTGACAGCAGAGATTCTGGGCTGGGCCGAGATCCACACCCTCTCCCTTTCGGCGGTCTTTCTGAGGGGAGAAAGAAACGTAACAGCAGACTTCCTCAGTCGGAGGCAGCTGAGGGAGGGCGAGTGGACCCTCAACCAGGAGGTCTTTCAGCTCCTGAACAAGAGATGGGGAACTCTGGAGGTGGACCTCTTCGCCTCAAGAGAAAATGCGAAGGCCCCCTGTTTCTTCTCCCTGAACAAGGGAGAAGGAGCAAGGGGAGTGGATGCCCTGTCCCAAAGCTGGAAGTTCGGAAGATGCTATGCATTCCCACCTCCGGTACTTCTTCCAGCAGTACTGAGAAAATTCCAATTAGAGCACACCTCTCTAGTCCTGGTAGCTCCTTACTGGCCCAAGAGGGCTTGGTTCTCAGTCCTCAAACAATTAGCGGCAGAACCACCCTTATTTCTACCTCAGCGGGAGGATCTTCTATCACAGGGCCCAGTCCTATGTCCACAAGTCCACAGGTGGAGGCTAGCAGCGTGGCTACTGAGGAAGCCATACTAAGATCCAAGGGATTTTCCGAAGGTTTAATTGCCACCCTCCTTAATAGTAGAAAAAAGGAGACCCGCAAAATTTACAAGAAGGTTTGGCTTCGTTTCAACGAATGGTGTGTAAATTGCCCCTGTTCTGTACAGAGCCCCACGGCTGTCTTAGAATTTCTTCAGTGTGGGGCAGATAAGGGTCTTTCGGTTAGCACCCTTAAAGGGCAGGTTTCGGCACTTACGGTGTATTTAGAAAAACCTCTGGCCACCAGTCCCTGGATAGTCAGGTTCTTTAAAGCACTATCCAGACAGAGACCAGCTCGAGGGCCACCCTTCCCCAGTTGGGACCTGTCTCTGGTATTGCGTACCCTAACGGGTACTCCCTTTGAGCCCTTAGATAATTGTTCTCTAAGGGATTTAACCTTAAAAACAGCTTTTTTGGTTGCAGTGACCACTGCTAGGAGGGTCAGCGAGCTAGAAGCTCTATCGATCAGACCCCCTTTTTGTGTTATTTTCCCGGATCGGGTCGTTTTCAAGACCGATCCAGCCTTTCTTCCTAAAGTGACTTCAAAGTTTCACAGGAGTCAAGATATAGTTTTACCCTCTTTTTGTTCCAACCCTTCGGGGGAAAGGGAACGACGTTTCAGTACGTTAGATGTTAGGAGAAGTATCCTACATTATTTAGAGGTGACTAAACCGTTTAGACGGTCAGACTCACTATTTGTTTTATTTTCTGGAACCAGGAAGGGATGCAAAGCATCCAGGCGCACTATTGCCAGGTGGCTAAGACTAAGCATTGAGCAAGCATACACTTTGGCTGGTAGGGATATCCCTACAGGAATTAAAGCACACTCCACTCGAGCGCTGGCAACCTCTCAAGCAGAAAGAGCGGGAGCAACGCCGGAACAGATTTGCAAAGCGGCAACATGGTCCAGCTACACCACCTTCGTTAAACACTACAGGGTGGACCTGGTTTCGGCAGGTGAGCAAGCCTTTGGACGAAAGGTTTTGCAAGCCATAGTCCCACCCTAGTTGGTAAGTTCTCGGTTATCCTCTCAATTGTGGGCTGTCCTGAAAGACGGGAGGGGAAAAATAGAGTTACGTACCGGTAACGTCTTTTCCAGTAGTCTTTCAGGACAGCCCTGGGTACCCACCCGAATAGAGGAAGTCTGATTTCAAGACCAGGACATGATGTTGATATGTAATTGTATGTTATTAACATGTTCTTGTGTCTCCCCAGCTGACCGGAGGTGCTCGTATAAATACTGAGGTCTGGCAGGGGGAGTGAGAAATTTATGGGCTGGCGCAGTGTTTCCTAGAGGAAGAGGAGGAGTATCTCTCAATTGTGGGCTGTCCTGAAAGACTACTGGAAAAGACGTTACCGGTACGTAACTCTATTTTTTGGTCAAATACGTAGATACCCTATGGGCAGTATTTGCGACTTTAACTCAAATGCTCATCACAAGATGATTTCCAAAAACAGGCGAATAAATTAAGACAAAGATTACTGGCTCGTGGATATTCTAAAAAAAAAACTTTAAAAAGCTTATCAACGTGCCGATGGTCACAAAAGGGAAACACGTGATCTTCTCCCAAGAGAATTCCAATCAGGAACCCAGTCAAACCAATACAACCAAACTAATTATTCGATATACCAGACAACAACATCATATTAGACACATCATTGGTAAATAACGGTACTTATTTCAAGCTGAACCTCAAGTAACTGAATGTATAAAAGATCATGCAGAGATTGTATATCGAAGGAATAATTCCATTCGAGATCATCTTGTACATAGTTACTTTGATCGAACGGGGAGACATGATGGATACAAATATTTTGGTACCTACCAAAGCGGTAACTGCTCTGTCAGTTTATATTACCAGGGAGAAGACATGAGTTGCCAAATGAAGAAATCCATCAAGCTAGACATTTTGCCAATTGCCAGACTGTTGGCATTATGGGCCAGATTCACAGCGGAGATACGACGGAGTATCTCAGATACTCCGTCGTATCTCTCAGAGTATCTATGCGACTGATTCATAGAATCAGTTACGCATAGATATCCCTAAGATCCGACAGGTGTAATTGTTTTACACTGTCGGATCTTAGGATGCAGTACCGCGGCCGCCGCTGGGGGGAGTTTGCGTCGTAAACCAGCGTCGGGTATGCAAATCAGGAGTTACGGCGATCCACGACGGTTTTTCGCATTCGCTACGTCGCCGCTAGTCTAGTTTCCCGTCGCAAAGTTAGTCGTCGTTTTGGGTGCCTTAACTTTACACAGCAAACGTATTGCTGTATAAAGTATGGCCGTCGTTCCCGCGTCGAAATTTAAAATTTCACGTCGTTTGCGTAAGACGTCCGGGAATACGGAAGTACGCTACGCACGTCGCCGATTGAAAAAATTACGTCAGTTCGCGCAAAGCACGGCGGGAATTTCGAAACGGAGCATGCGCAGTAGGTCCGGCGCGGGAGCGCGCCTAATTTAAATGGTATCCGCCCCATTCGATTTGGACCGCCTTGCGCCGGACATGTTTACGATACACAGCCGCAAGTTTCCAGGTAAGTGCTTTGTGGATCGGGCACTAAAACTGAAAACTTGCGGCGGTGTAACGTAAACGGCTTACGTTACACGGGCACAATTGTACCTGAATCTGGCCCTATATATTTAATGCTATGTAAATGTAGCAGTTACTATGTGGGAAAAGACAGAACATCATTTATGGCAATGTATATACAACCACATTTTGGCCATAAAAAGTGATGACATAATCTCACACATTGGGAGAAATAGAACCTGGAAAAATAATAAAAAGTGTTCAATAGGATTGATGGAAGTTCGATAGAGTCAGCTATCCATTATATTGCAATGAATATAGCTGCAAGAGATATATGAATACATTATATACTATGGGATAAGTAAAGGATAGATCAATAATATACATATAGATATGATTATCTTAAATAACATATGAAGATTATGTCTCAAAATGTGGGACAATGCAAAGACCCCACCCTCTTAAAGCCTTCATGGCCCATAGATAAAGTAGATATTGTAAAAAATCTATGTGATTTGTTAGGATACATTTAAAACCTTCATACCTATGATAATTATCAAGGATAGACTTGCATTGTCCCACATTTTGGGACATAATCTTTAACCCCCCCTTTCCATCTGTATTATTTAAGACCCTTCCTTAATAAAACCATCTGTTCGGGGAATAGGGATGGAGTTGGAAATCCATGGTTCAGCTAATCATACCTATATTGATTGACCTATCCTTTACTTATCCCATAGAATATCACGTATTCATATATCTCATGCAGCTATATTCATTGCAATACAGGGGGTAGTTGACTCTATCGAACTTCCATCAATCCTATTGAACACTTTGAATTTTTTGCATCTGTTCTCTCCATGAGGTTTTCAATTGTCGTACTACTCCAGTGTTTTTATGATCAGTGGGCCAGATTCACGTACAGTGGGCGCAGCGCAACGTAACCGGTTTACGTTACACCGCCGCAATTTTTCCGATTTAGTGCCCGATCCACAAAGCACTTACCTGGAAATTTGCGGCGGTGTATCGTAAACAGGTCCGGCGCAAGGCGGTCCAATTCAAATGGGGTGGGTACCATTTAAATTAGGCGCGCTCCCGCGCCGGACGTACTGCGCATGCTCCCGTCGCAAATTTCCTGACGTGCTTTGCGCGAAATTACGACGCACCGACGTTTTGTGAATCACGACGTGAAAAAAGATTTACGCCGGGAGAAATAAAAGAATTAAAAAAAATTCAAAAGCGACGCGGGAAAGACAGGCATACTTTAACATGGTGTAAAAGTACTCCACCATGTTAAAGTATGCACTATCTTTGCGACGGAAATCTAACACTTGCGACGCCGTAACGACGGGAAAAACCTTCGGGCCAGATTCACATACAATTACGTTGCTCCTGGGCAGCGTAACGTATGTGATTTACGTTACACCGCCGCAGGTTTACAGCGTTAGTGCCTGATTCTCAGAACACTTACCTGTAAACTTGCGGCGGTGTATCGTAAAAGCGCTCGGCGCAAGCCGGCCCAATTCAAATGGGGCGGGCACCATTTAAATTAGGCGCGTTCCCGCGCCGAGCGTACTGCGCATGTGCTAAACGACGTGCATTGCGCTAAATGACGTCGCACCAACGTCATTTGCTTAGACTTTAACGTAAAATGGCGTCCAGCACCATTCACAGACGTCTTACGCAAACTACGTAGATTTTTTAAATTTCGACGCGGGAACGACGGCCATACTTAACATTGGCTGCGCCTCATAGACCCCAGGGGCAACTTTACGTGTCACAAAGGCTACGGAAACGTCGTAAATTCTCTGCGTCGAGCGCGCATACGTTCGGGAATCGTCGTAATTTGCCAATTTACATAAGCGACGGGGAAAACTACGTCGGCGACACCTAGCGGCGGGGAAAAAAATTGTATTTAAGATCTGACAGCGTAAGAGCCTAACGCCTGTCAGATCTAATGGGTATCTATGCGTAACTGATTCTAAGAATCAGTCGCATATCTACCCGGGGCCAGATTAGGACTTACGACGGCGCAAATGGTGTTGCGCCGTCGTAACGCCTTTGAGAATCTGGGCCTTTGTGGATCGCCGTAACTCCTAATTTGCATACCCGACGCTGGTTTACGATGCGAACTCCCCCCAGCGGCGGCCGCGGTACTGCATCCTAAGATCCGACAGTGTAAAACAATTACACCTGTCGGATCTTCTGGCTATCTATGCGTAACTGATTCTATGAATCAGTCGCATAGATAGAAACAGAGATACGACGGCGTATCAGGAGAAACGCCGTCGTATCTCTTTGGTGAATCTGGCCCAGTGTTCTTATCTACATTAGGTACACTTTTGTAAATTTAACAAATGTAATATGCATATTAACATTGGAAACCAGTGGTGTTGACATAGTGTTTTATAATTTCAGACATTTTCAATGCAATCCAAAACCCACATATTTGTTTTTTCTCGGTTAAATTACATATCAGCTTCTTATATCTCTCTGAGACGTCAATAGTGAGATATCCCCAACAGAATTCACAATTCTGCTTAAAAATCATGATCACTACAAAGCCATACTAAGGCATCACGCTTTCTCAATGGATATTTTTCATTATGTAGACTACATATATAATTGAAAAACTGTCTCTAGTTACACTATAGATTATGCACATTCACAGGATCTCTTACGCTATACCTCCCTCCCTGGGAAATGATACTGTAAATCTTAGCCATGCATATGGTTAATGCAGCCAGGATGTGCAAAGTAGACCATTGGAAGTCCAAAGACATTCCTACAATGAAGGAATAGTTTAGAAGATTAGACAGAA
Organism: Rana temporaria; assembly: GCF_905171775.1. Lineage (NCBI taxonomy): Eukaryota > Metazoa > Chordata > Amphibia > Anura > Ranidae > Rana > Rana temporaria. Next base: position 35,755,718 of record NC_053489.1, on the reverse strand, counting down.
TGACAGACATGGAGGAACTCATCCAGAGAACATAGGATAGACTTATTAAACACACTCTTAATTGGTCCTTTTGGATGCACTATAAATCAATGACAGAATGTCCATTTCCACTTAAGTGGCCTACCACACATTTCTCTAGTCCCTCACAAAATAAATCAAACTGTGTTAAAGTTCATATATTTTCCTGACCTATGGCAGAGGGGGCTTCAACAGGGGGAGGGGGTGGTGGGCTGTTATTTCGGTCTACCCAGGCTAGCCCCGTCCCCAGGGCCGGATTCCAGACAAGGCCAACAAGGCCAGGCCTCGGGGCGGCAGTGGGTGCAGGGGCGGCACTGCAGCTGAGAGGACACTTTCATTTCCCCCCCTGTCATTTCACAGATGGTGAGAGGAGAGAAAACAGAGGAAAGAGGAGGTAAGATGGTTTTCAATGTAATTTTCAGGAGCAAAACCCCTCCCCCCCCCCCACAATGATCAATGTCATTTTCAGCGGCAGCATCCCCCCTGCTTCCCAGTGTCCTGCAGAAAAAGTCCCCCGGCGGATAATGTCCCCCCCTGTACTGCGGGGGCGGCATTGAAGGACCCGGCCTTGGGGCGGCAAAGGGAGTAAATCCGGGCCTGCCCGTCCCTCCTCAATTCCAGTCTTCCTCCTTTTCCCATTCTACTGTTCTCCCCTCCATAGTCCTTACCTCCTCTTTCTTGACCCCCCTACTCAACCCCTTCTTCCAGTAACCTTTCCCCACAACTCCTTTGCTTTTTATGGGAGCTTGCTTTTTCTTGTAATGCCCCCTTTCTGGAAAGGTCAGGAAACCCATTATAATGTTCAGGTTACCTCAGCTAGCTACTGCCAATCAAGTGAAACTAGGGAAGCCATTCCACAATGCCAACGAAGAAGTCAGTCTAAAGATTGTTTCCTCGCCTACATAAAGGCCCAGATTCACATACATCGGCGCATATTTATGCCGCCGTATCGTATCTCTTTTACGCTCGGCCGGCGCAGCGCACAGACGTAAGCACTGGATTTACATAGCACTTGCTCCCACTCGCTCTTAAAGCGGTGTTTCACCCTGCAGAACAACTTTTTGGCATAAAATTCGGCATAGTAGCGCGAGCTACAGTATGCCTGTCTTAATTTTTTTATCCCCGTACTCACAGTGTAATCGTACATAGAAGATTCCGACTGCCCGCGGGGAATGGGCGTTCCTTTCAAGAGGGAGGGTGATTGACGGCCGGCTCTGGCACGTCACGCTCCCCGAAGACAGCCGGAGTAGGTCTCGGTTCTTCATGGCGCCTGCGCACAGACTATGCGCAGGCGCCGTGAAGGGCCAAGCCTATTTCGGCTATTTCCGGAGAAGCGTGACGCGTCAGAGCCGACCGTCAATCACCTTCCGTCTGGATTGGAACGCCCATTCCCCGTGGGCAGTCGGAATCTTCTATGTATGATTACACTGTGAGTACGGGGATAAAAAAATTAAGACAGGCATACTGTAGCTCGCGCTACTATGCCGAATTTTATGCTAGAAGAAACATTTTTTTTTTTTTTTTATAGGGTGAACCCCCGCTTTAAAGATACGCTGGGTTTCCTCGGCGTAGGTGGAAATGGGCGTGAGCCATGCAAATGATGGGCCAAGCGCCATAGAAGTACTTAAAATGAACAGCGCATGGGAGCGGAAAATGCGCCCAGCATAAATATGTGCCCACGATATGACGGCGTAGGCAAGTTACGTCAGTCGTAGGAAGCCTATTTTTAGGCGTATCTCAGATTGTGGGCACGGCGCACAGATACGACGGCGCATAGTTACACTTACGCGGCATACGTCGGCGTAAGTGCTTTGTGAATCCGGGCCGAAGAGTTTAAGCAGTGTTGTGATGAAATAATAAAGCAGGGTTAGAGCCATGGGAAGGGCGTTGGCTTAGTGGTTAGAAGGTATGCCATGCAGCACTAGGGTCCCTTGCTGTAATCCTTACCAGGACACTACCTGCATGGAGCTTGTTCTACATCTGCTTGTGTGGGTTTGTTCCTACACTCCAAAGACATGCTGTATGTAAATTGGCCCTAATATGTGTATGGCAGTGACGTTAGCTCCTTGGGAGCGGGGACTGAAGTGAATGTACAATAGGTAAAGTTCTGTGTACATTGCTGGGGCTATATAATTAGCTGTGATAATAAGAATACTGGACCCCTCCCATGTCTTGATCACTTCCTGGTCACCAATCTTTTTACCTATGATTTTGGTGCTATATCAATACCTGTAATAATAAGAGTACTGGACCCTTCCCATGTATTGACCTCTTCATAGTCACAAGTATTTCTACCTATGACGTTGCTGCTATATCAGTAATAAAAAGAGAACTGGACCCTTTCCATGTCTTGACCTCTTCATGGTCACCACTCTTTTTACCTAGGATGTTGGTGCTATAAAAAAAGAGTACTGGACCCTTTCAATGTTTTGACCTTTTTGTGGTCACAAGTATTTTTACCTAGGATGTTGGTGCTACATGCGTAATAAACATAGTACTGGACCCTTTCCATGTCTTGACCTCTTCATGGTCACAAATATTTCTACCTATGATGTCAGTGCTATATCCATAATAAAAAGACCACTGGACCCTTCCCATGTCTTGACCTCTTCACAAGTATTTTTTCCCAAGATGGCGGTGCTATATCCTAATAAAAAGAGTACTGGCTCTTTCTCATGTCTTGACCTCTTCATGGTCACAAGTATTTTTACCTATTTTTACCTATGATGCCGCTACTCATCAGATTGTGTAGTAGAAGTGACGTTCTGACCAAAAATTACTTACTGCGCATGCGCTATGCGTTCCAACATGCTTTCCATGGCCCTATGCGTTCCAACATGCTTTCCATGGCCCTATGCATTCCAACATGCTTTCCACGGCGCTATGCGTTCCAAACACTTCATGATTTGACGGGTAGCGGTAATCGGGTAGAACACCCATGCAGACATCTTACTACACCAAGCTACGTCTTGAATTCCAGAGTCACTTTAGCAATAAAGTAAGCTTATATAAATAAATATATAGCTAGATTCAGGTAGGCAGGCGTATTGTTGCAGCGGCGCAGTGTATCATGTTTACACTACGCTGCCGTAAGTTAGCGAGGCAAGTACATGATTCACAAAGTACTTGCCTGCCAAGTTACGGCAGCGTAGCGTAAATCGGGCGGGCGTAATGGCGCCTAATTCAAATTTAGCTGAGGGGGCGTGTTTTATGGTAATAGTGGGTGACCTTACGTGATTGACGTATTTTACGAAAGGCGCATGCGCCGTCCGTGTACATATCCCAGTGTGGATTGCGGCAAAGTACGCCGCACGGTCCTATTGGTTTTGACGTGGACGTAAATGGCGTAAATCCCTATTCACGGACGACTTACGCAAACAACGTAAAATTTTCGAATTTCGACGCGGGAACGACGGCCATACTTAACATTACTATTCCAGCTATTTGATGGAATAACTTTAGGCCTGATAATGCGTTACGTAAACGGCGTATCTTTACTGCGTTGGGCAAGCGTACGTTCGTGAATCGGCGTATCTACTCATTTACATACTCTAGGCCGACCGCAATGGAAGCGCCACCTAGTGGTCAGCCTAAAAATTACACTTTAGGATACGACGGTGTAAGACACTTACGCCGCTCGTATCTGAGCCTAATTTAAGCGTATCTGGTTTCCAGAATACGCTTAAATTTGTGTTGGCGTAGATTCCGAGTTAGGTCGGCGTATCTACTGATACGCCGGCCTAACTCTCTGTGAATCACCCCCATAGTATATTGACATCTGTGATGCTGTTTTGATGTTTGATTTTGATAGACGCTTGACGCCAGCAGTAGATAGGTGGCGGAGGCCATGTTGGTACACCCCGCACTGCTCAGCGCTAAACCTTTAGGCTTTCAAAATTCAAGGTAATTTTTGTTCGAAACGTCACTTCCGTTACACAATCTGATGGGTAGCGGTAATCTAATAGAACACCGGTGCTATATCCGTAATAAAAGAAGTACTCGACCCTTCCCATGTCTTGACCTCTTCAAGGTCACAAGTATTTTTATCTATGATTTCGGTGCTACATCCAAAAACAAAAAGAGAACTGGGCCCTTCCCATGTCCTGACCTCTTTGTGGTCACAACGTATGTTTGCATATCAAAAGATACATGTAACATTTGGCTGTACATACTGCATGTACAAAAAAATTGTATCCCGTGACCAAGTCTTGTCGTGACGAAACGTAGGGAGGCGGCGTTCTGACGTCACCGCACATCTTCTACCCGGATACGGGCTGTTTGTTAAGCTGGCCGGCTTGATTTTATGCTCCATGTTTGCTGATACTATGTAAGTGCATTTCCACTTATTTTATTAATTAAAGAAGGTTTTACACTATGTGAGCCCCTTCTGTTTTTGCATACCCCTGGATGGTTTATCGGGAGTACCTATCTAACGTAAGGATACAGTCTATCAGGATTTCAGCGCTGTGGCTTCCTATGGGATATCAACCATCCTTGTCTCTTATCACGCTTTATTTGATCTCTTATAATTTGGAGATCATTTCCATCCGGTAAGAGGCTTTTATAACCTTGGTGGAGGATCTTTTCTTTCAAGCACTCTTATGTGGATTCGGTGTTACACTTGGGAGATTGTTCATATGAATTTGCCTGTGTGGCGGGACTGATTTTTTATTTTGAACTTTCCACTTATTTATTATTCACTGTTCAATAATTTTAGCGCGATCTCTCCCATTTTTCACAAAAAAATTGTGGACATCTTTTTTTTTTATGGCAAAGCACATACAAACTGCAAATCTCTCCACTGAAGACACTGAGGGTTATAATAAACAAATTATCCGATACATCCAAATCTGACATATAATTGTTATATGGAATTGGGTTTTATATATGGACAGAATCCTTTTTTTTTTAAAAGGAGAGCTTTCTTTGTGTGAACAGAACCAGCTGTGTACATGCTTGTATGAAAAATGACTGATCTTCAGCTTCAACGTTTAGAAAGCTTACCTCCACTATGAACTGGTCTACAGAGTTCCTCTCGAAGTACATTCTTCGCTCGCGCTTGTTTACACAGAGGGACTTCTGCGTGGTACAGACTCCGTCCCTGCCGTACAGAACGATGAACACATCGGAATCTGTCCCCGCTCCAAAGATGTCACTGGTGTAAACGGTAATCTCATAGGGCACAACTAGGGAGAGAAGGGTCATATCATTGAGTAAATATATGCACATACAAGATGGATGAAGTAATGTATCTTTCTTTTTTTTTTGGTTTTTACTTCTGAAAGTATATCTTATCCCCCCAAAAAACGAAGATCTGCTTCCTTATACCTAAACAGTACTCAGAAATATTTACTCTTTGTCTTCCCCTCCAAAAAAGCAGTGCATTTCCAAGGTATGTGAGTGATCCTAGGCACCCCTGTGCCTACAGCCTCATAGCTGTATATCTGCCGTGTGAGATCATCTAAGGCGTTGCTGCCCTCGACTGCCAGTCTCAGGAGATTTGGGGTGAGATTTGGCGATGTCACTACTAGGTTGATCACTGTTCTCCTTGCTGGAAGCTCTGACATGAGGAATCAAAGCCCTGCCTCTACAAATATGGCTGCCTCCACACAGAGACACAGTCCAGAGCAAGGCTTGGTAAGTTGGTAATGGGGAAAAGATCAGCTGCAGGGAGACCACAGGCACTGCTGACTAGTCCTTTGGCCTCTACTTGCCTTTTTTTGGTACAGCTTTCAGAGTTCAATTTCTCTTTAACCAAAAAGGTTTTTCCCGTAAAGATTACAACCTACACGTTTTTTTTTTTACTGCTGTCTGTGTCCCCGATGGGTAGATTCGCTCTCTACTTGTCCTGGTGATCAATGCCTCAAAGACAGAAAGTGATAGGACATTTTACAGTTGTCACCAGAACAGGAAGTAAGGAAAATCTTCCAATAGGGACAACTGTTGCAGTGACAAATGTTCTAAGAGTGAAGTTTCCCTCACTCTGTACAGGATTTCCTCTCGCTTCCTTTTCTTAATCTCAAGGACAGGAAGTGATGTTGTCCCAAGAGAATAAAGATAGCAAAAAAAAATTAAAAAATAACCGTTCATGACGTCCACAGTATCCTGTAACTGTGCTAGGGTCTACTTTATGTGCCCAGCTAAATTCCAGGTGAGCATCCATACAGCTGAAATCGCTACTAAAGTATTTTTAATTCTGTGCAGCCAGTCTGAAGATCCATGTAGAAAAATGGAAAAATTTATTTTGTTTCGGATAGATTCGTTACGGTACTAATATCATTTAGTTGATTCATTTCGGAATTCGTTTAGTTTTGTTTCATTTTCTCATTTCCTAACGAGTTCCAAATTTACAGGAACAATTCGACTTTGGATCGATCGAAAAGTGGTCGACTGATTGGAATTCTGTGTGAAGAATAGCTGGTTGTTATGGAGCAGACAGGGAAGACAGCCGCCGAGTCCTTAACCACTTTCCGACTGCCACACACCTATTTACGTTGACAGAATGGCAGGCAGATCAGCGTACAGGTACGTCCCTTTAAATCTGCCGCCCAGCAGGCGCGCGCGCCGCGTGCCTCATGAGTGCGGCCGCGGGAACTTGATTTTCCCGGGAGTCCCGCGGTTGCGGCCGGCAAGAGCAGAACAGGGGAATGCTTTTGTAAACAAGGCATTCTCCTGCCTAGTGACACTGTCACTGATGACCGTTCCCCGAGATCGGGAACGGTCATCAGTGACGTGTCACGTGTAGCCACGCCCCCTAACAGTAAGAATCACTTCCTAGGGAACACTTAACCCCTTGATCGCCCCCTAGTGTTTAACCCCTTCCCTGCCAGTGTCATTTACACAGAAATCAGTGCATTTTTATAGCACAGATCGCTGTAAAATGACAATGGTCCCAAAATGGTGTCAAAAGTGTCCGATGTGTCTGCCATAATGTCGCAGTCACGATAGAAATCTACTAGCAAAAAAAAAATATTAATGAAAATGCTATAAAACAGTCCCCTATTTTGTAGAAGCTATAACTTTTATGCAAACCAATAAATATATGCTTATTGGCATTTTTTACCAAAAATATGTAGAAGAATACGTATCGGCCTAAACTGAGGAAAAAATCTTTTTTTTTATATATTTTTGGGGGATATTTATTATAGCAAAAAGTAAAAAATATTGCATTATTTTCAAAATTGTTGCTCTATTTTTGTTTATAGTGCAAAAAAATTAAATAGCAGAAGTGATCAAATGCCACCAAAAGAAAGCTCTATTTGTGGGGAAAAAAGGACGTCAATTTTGTTTGGGAGTCACGTCACACGGCTGCGCAATTGTCAGTAAATACGGCGCAGTGCCAAATCGCAAAAAGTGGCCTGGTCTTTAACCACCAAAATGGTCCGGGGCTGAAGCGGTTAACCACTTCAGCCCCAGAAGAATTGGCTGCCCAATGACTGGGCCAATTTTTGCAATACGGTACTGCATCGATTTAACTGACAGTTGCGCGGTTGTGCGTCGTTTCACCCAAACAAAATTGACGTCCTTTTTTTCCCACAAATAGAGATTTCTTTTGGTGGTATTTGATCACCTCTGCGGTTTTTATGTTCTGCGCTATAAACAAAAAAAGCTATATTTTTTACTTTTTACTTCAATAAATATCCCCCAAAAATATATAAAAAACTAATTTCTTTCTAAGTTTAGGCTGATACGTATTCTTCTACATATTTTTGGTAAAAAAGCATTAACCAAATATTGATTGGTTTGCGCAAAAGTTATAGCATTCTACAAAATAGGGGATAGATTTATTGCATTTTTTTATAATTTCGTTTTATTAGTAATGGTGGCGATCTGCAATTTTTATCGTGACTGCGGCATTATGGCAGACACATCGGACACCTTTGACACTATTTTGGGACCACTGGCATTTATACAGGGATCAGTGCTATAAAAATGCACTGATTACTGTGTAAAGGACACTGGCAGGGAAGGGGTTAAACGCTAGGGGCAATGAAGGGGTTAAGTGTGTCCTAGGGAGTGATTCTAACTGTGGGGGGGATGGGTTACCAGTGACAAGACAGCAATTACTGCTCCTGATCACAGGGAGCAGTAGGTTCCTGCCATGTCACTAGGCAGAACCGGGTGTATCCTCTCCTTTTGATATCATCGACCCAGCACGGTCGGCCTGGTATGGATTGTGGGGGAGGGCCCACGCCGTTTTTTTTCATGAATTTTTAATGCTTTTTTTTACATTCAGCTGTCAGCAGGAAACCCCGCTGACAGCTGATGACTCATCATTTGTTAAGGACACAGCAGCCAACTGTGAATGAAGTTTGATGCCTGTTCATGCAGCATTTACCGAGCATTTACCGCAAAACGGTATAGTGATTTGACAGATTCAGGATCGCATTCAATATTTGGGCAAAATGTGTCTGGACACCTAAATACTGCATGAGAGATGCTTTTGTGAATGGAGCCCACTGTTTCCTATGTGATACGTGTATTTCCTATATACATACATGGAGTGTACTGTTCGGTCTGAAGCTCAGAAGGGAAGAGATATCTTTCGATGTCGCCATCATCTTCGGTTTTATCCAACCAGCGTCCACAAGGGAATTTGACCCTGTGTCCAAGAGACGGTGCATCAATTTCCACCCAGTCAAGGAACCACCCGGCGGAGGGCCCTGGAAAATGACACACAAGCACAAATATAAGAACTCTCATTTCTATGCGAAGTCATCCAAGCCAAACAAATTATTCAGATGCCCCATAGACTGCCGAAAAATGCGTTGGTTTTCATTTTTTTTTTTTTGGGGTCATTCGTTAGAATCGCAATTCGTAAATTAGTAAATTTGATAATTTGAAAATCTGTACATTTTTAAGAATGCCTGACTAACTAACTAATAATAACTATCTATTAAATGATAGGTATTGGAATTTCCTTTCAAATTTGGCCGTTAGTGAACGTAACGAATTTATCCGAAGTTACGAACTACCCAAAATAAAAAACAAATGCCCCCGGATTTCATTAAAAAAGTCACCTTATTTTATATGGACTATAAACTGAAAGACCTATGAATAAATGGTTGTGGAACGAATCATCTGAATTTCCATTATTTCTTATGGGGAAATTCGCTTTGATATACAAGTGCTTACAAGCATGTTTCTGGAACAAATTATGCTCACAATCCAAGGTTTTTCTGTACCCTAGAAACTGAAAATTGTTACTAAATAAAAGGTCATAGAATTTATATAACTTATTCTTATAAACACCTTCTAAGGTAGGGTGACCAGACATCTCCGGTTTCCGGGGACAGTCCCCGGATTGAGGACACTGTCCCCAGACCAAGTCTGTCCCCGGTTTTGTCCCCGGATTGGATTTGAACAGCCGCTGGGGCAATTTAAAAGACAATCGGTGCAGAAATAATAAAAAAATCTGAATTACACACCCCCCACTCCGACCCTAATACTAGCTTAGGGGGGGTCTATGTTTTTCCATTATCTGTTCCTCTTTCTGATGATCATGTGCTGGTCGGAGCGGAGGGAATATTTCTTCAGTTTCGGGTGCATGCCCATCCATCTCCGCCCGCATGTTCTTCTGCCTTGGCTCAATCCCCGTCCAGCAACCTGCCTGCTTATCTCCTTGCCTTCCCTGGCAGAGTGATCTTCCTCCGCTCCCCACCCAGTAGTACCCGGGGCCCGGAGAGTGAGACTTGACAGGCTGTGAGGCGGGTGGCGGCAGCGGCGGGCAGAGAGTCGCTGATTGCCGCCATTACTAGTAAATAAAAATATGTCCCCAAATTGAATTTTAAAAACCTGGTCACCTTATTCTGAGGTGGAATGGACCTTGAAATGACTATTAATCTTAGCTTCACCTGTACAGAACATTAGTCAGGAGTATAAAACTACCAGTCATTTTATTGGACGCCCCAAGCTGGTTCAGAAGAACTTGTGTTATTACTTCCTTCTGGAAATGTAATCTCACCGTTCTTCCCTTCTGTTCTGCATACATTAATATTACATATATTATAGACAATACAGTACAGGTTCTCTTCCTCACCTTTGTTGTCATGACCGATTTTGATCTTTTTGAGGGGCCCGATATCCACAGCCTCAACGGTAAACACGTCATCCTGACCCCTCTCAAACTTGTTCTTGTTGGTTTTGGATGCCTTGAGGTTCATTAAACCTGAGGAGAGGGTGAAGGGAGAGGGTCACACTGACTAAAGAGATGAATCAGAGTGACAAAAGAGGGCGAGGTTCAGGTATTCATCCAAACGTTGCACATTTTACCCAATGACCTCACCCAGGAGACCCCCGCTTCTTTGTTTGTTTTTAGTGGCAAGGCTCTGGGAATCTGTCATTAGATGGGCACAATCGGTAGAATGGGTTGTGTCTGTCAGTTGGGAGGGTTATTCTTTTGGAAGGTGTTGTTCATCATGATTGATGAGGATCTGCTAGCGGAAGACGTGCACTGCCGAAATGTTTTTTTTTTTCATTTTCGTTTCATTCGTTTTTTTTCCTTCGTATTTCGGGTCATTCGTTATGATCACATTTCGTAAATTTGTAAATTCGTAACTTTAAAAAAAAAATTAATTTAGAAAATCCCTAAGTTCGTAAATCGGAAATTCTGGAAATGAGAAATTTTGGGAATTCGAAAATTAGAAAATCCTAAAATTTGCAAATTCGGAAACTCGGAAATTAGAAAATCCTAAAATTTTCGAAAACCAGAAACTGTAAATCATGGGTCTTCAAAATATGGCCCTCCAGTTGTTCATGAACCACAATTCCCATCATGCCTAGTCATGTCTGTGAATGTCAGAGTTTTACAATGCCTCATGGGATGTGTAGTTTCGCAACAGCTGGAGGGCCGTAGTTTGAGGATCACTGCTCTAAATAATAACTAACTAATAATAACCAACTATTAAATTATAGGTATTGGAATTTCCTTTCAGATTTGCCTGTTAGTGAACGTAACAGATTTATTCGAAATAACAAATGTCGCATCTAAACAAATGGAACGGAACAAATTAATAATAATAAAAAGTTTTTTTTTAGTTTTTATTTTTTTTCATTTTTCGGGTCATTCGTTATGATCAAAATTCGTAAATTCTAAACTCCGAAATCCATAAATTCCAAGTCCATAAATTAGTAAATCTAAAAATCGTAAATCCAGAAATGTAAAATTTAGAATTTTCGGAAAAATTTGTTACATGGGTTATTGTTAATTTATGAATTTGTCGGAATTCTACTTTGCGGCATGACATGATTGACAATGAATGTACATCATGGGACTTTTCTGGGGTTTATTTGGGCTTTACTTTGTAATAAAGGACTTGTCAAAAACTCTGTAAGGCCCCTTTCACACTGGGGCAAGATAGGCGGTGGCGGTATAGCTGTCGGAATTGCCGCGGTATTCGGCCGCTAGCGGTGGGGTATTAACCCCTGCTAGCGGGCGAAAAAGGGTTAATACCGCTGGCAATGCGCCTCTGCAGAGGCGTATTACCACGGTGTCCCATTGTTTTCAATGGGAAGGAGCGGTATACACACCGCTCCTCTCAATGCTGCTTGCAGGAGATTTTTTTTTTCTCCCGCCAGCGCATCGCCTCAGTGGAAAGCCCTCGGGCTTTCACATTGAGAATGCTGGGGCAGGAGTATTTTAGGTGTTATTTATGCGCTATTTTTAGCGCTAAAACGCCGGAAATACGCCTCAATGTGAAAGGGGCCTAAGTGTCCTAATTTACTGTGTACACTCTTTACCCCTTACTCATGCATGCACATGGGGGGTATCTGGGGCCCCCTTGTTTTTAAAGGGGGCTTTCAGATTCCTTTGCATGCAGACCCTCACAACCAACTTACCAGGGTTGTGGGGAAGAGACCCTTGTAATACACAACATAAAGCCAAAGTCCTTTGAAAGATTGAGTTACCCCTGCAAAGGTACCCCCTACCCAAAGTTGAGGCCTCCACCCCTCATTTTTCAAGCCTGCCAGATTATGTGATAGATTATACTAAAATTCCTATTTTATGTTAAGTCTAATTTTTGTTATTAGAACCACAGAAATGTTTTATTTTCTTTTATTTTCTTTTAATTTATTTTTATATCTTTTTATGTTGTTATATTGTTTTTATATTCATTATATGCATGTGTGAAAAATATGTATCACAATAAGTGTTTATTTTCCTTGAGGATTTTATATCAGATATTGTTTTAAAGTAACAGACTCAGCATTGAGAATGAAGGACAAAAGACTGTCTCCTCCATTATGCTTCTAATGTGCTCAAGCCTCCTCCCTGTCTTCCCCCCACCAAAGGAATTTGTGTCTCGGGACTGTTTGTGCTATGAAGAAGCCCTTGCAAAACTGGCCAAGGGCCCCTGTGTATTCATTTTGGACAAAGGCTTACATGTGCTCACAGGAGGGCGTGTAAAGGGGTTGGTGAGGGGAGGGTGAATGGGAGGATCAGTGGGTGTGGATGTATAATGTGAACCAATCAGCATGCATATGTTTTGTGATGTCTTTTGGCAATAAAACCAGCCCTCAGCTGAAGCTCAGGCTCTCTTACACTTTTGGCAACTAAGCAAGCAGTTTGTGTGCATTTCTTGCAATACCATCAGAGCCGGTAAAGCAGTACAAGTTTCCCCTGTCTTGGGACAGGAAATTAATCTCTTTCAATTACATAATCTGATAAAGGTTTGGTATAGATTTTTTGGGAGAGAGTATTCTTTTTTTCTTGTTTTTTCTTTTTGCATAAGGCTCCCCCTTAAACCTATACCAGTTTTGAATGGTATGGTATTAAATTGGGGATGTGGGCACCCCACTGTTTTTTATTTTGTGTTTTTAAACCCCTTGGGTCTGCTATGCATTTTTAGGGGGACCCGACTATTTTTTTGTGTGGAGGTCCCCTCATTTCCAGATATGGCAGGTCCTTATCTAGGATAAGGGTTTGATATACTGTAGATAAAGGGAATTCCTAAGCACGTTGCTTATAAACAGATGTAAGCGCCCAGGAGCAGCTGTCAATTTGCCGGTAAAAAATGTACACTTTCCCAGGGTAGTACCCAACCTCCCAATGCCATATGTTTAACAATCCCTCGCCTATTAACCTAGAAAATTGCCATTTTAACCACTACCGGGCACTTTTACCCTCTTCCTGCCCAAGCCAATTTTCAGCTTTCAGCGCTGTCACACTGTGAATGGCAATTGCGCGGTCATGCAACACTGTACCCATGTGAAATCTTTATAATTTTTTCACACAGAGCTTTCTTTTGGTGGTATTTAACCACCTGATGCCCGTCGGCAGTCAAATGATGGCTGGACAGTGCGGCTATTGTTCTGGGCAGGCGTCATATGACATCATCGCCTTCCCGGCCCACCAGGGGGCACACAGATTCACATCCTGTCAGGTGAGAGGAGACCGATCCGTGTGTTCCTAGTACAGAAGAACACAGATCGGTCTCCTCCCCTTGTGAGTCCCCTCCCCCTACAGTTAGAATCACTCCCTAGGTAACACAATTAACCCCTTGATCGCCCCTAGTGGTTAACCCCTCCCCTGCCAGTCACATTTATACAGTAATCAGTGCATTTTTATAGCACGGATCGCTGTATAAATGTGAATGGTCCAAAAAGTGTCAAAAGTGTCCGATGTGTCCGCCGAAATATCGCAGTCACCATAAAAATCGCAGATCGCCACCATTACTAGTAAAAAAATAAAAATGCTATAAATCTATCCCCTATTTTGTAGACGCTATAACTTTTGCGCAAACCAATCACTATACGCTTATTGCAATTTTTTTTACCAAAAATAAATAGAATACATATCTGCCTAAACTGAGGAAAAAATTTGTTTTCAAGAAAAAATAAATAGAGATTGGGATATTTATAGCGCAAGAAATAAAAACCGCAGAGGTGATCAAATACCACCAAAAGAAAGCTCTTATTGTGGGAAAAAAATGATAAATATTTAATTTGGGTACAGTGTAGCATGACCGCGCAATTGTCATTCAAATTGCGACAGTGCTGAAAGCTGAAAAATGGCCTGAGCAGGAAGAGGGTGAAAGTGCCCGGTATTGAGGTGGTTAATCACCACTGTTTTTTTTTCATAGTTTGTTATAACATTTTGTAGGGCTGGGGAAATTAAAGATTAATTCCTCGATAAATCTTACATTTTTTTGATCGATCAAAATTCTTTTGATCGATCAAAATTCTTGACGTCACCGGACAGCCTGGACAGTGAGACTTACCCTGCTGCATGTGAGCAAACTGCACCCATTGGATTGAGGTACCTTTGCATCTGTGGAGCAGGAGGATGCATCAGGCTCTATCAGGGGAAGGGGGCAAAAATAACCATCGTTTTCCTGTCCTAAGCAGTTTTGTGCAGACAATTCTTTGTATACACAAAGAATTGTCTTTCCGTGTGAAAGACTGTTCAGTTCTTCAGGGTATATTGTATACAAAAATAAAATGCGATCATGTCTGCTTCCAGAAAATGTAAACACTCTGGTATGTATGCGTGATTGGCTAAATTGATGCCTACTATAAAGTGACTGACAGTCAATATACTAGATACGTTTTATAATTAAAGTTAAACTAACTTTCTACGTTTTTCTTAAAGTTTAATAAGAAAAAAAATACTTACGTCAGTGCTACAGTTTGAATTTAAAACGTATTTGTGTGAACTGTGAAGTTAAAGTGGAGTTCCACCCATAAATATAACATTACATCAGTAGTTTTAAAAAAATGTCATTAGTCCTTTACGAAATATATATTTTTTTTAGATGCCTTCAAAGTGTTGTTGCTAGGCAGAATAGTTAATCTTCCCACTTCCTGCACCTAGGTGCTTAATGCTTCCTAACCTACACCGCACAGACTCCTGGGAATGTAGTGGGTGTAACTTTCCAGGAGTCTGTGCACTCCCCAGTCTCAAAGAATCATGTGACTTGGACAGCACAGGTGCTGAAACCTGATCTGACACTGCTTGTGCAGCACTGAGCATGTGCAAGATTTGCAAGGCTGAAATCCAGGAAGTCATACAGTCTAGCTTCATGATGCACACACTTAAGATCGCCCCTGTCAATTTCTATTTTATAAAGTGTCTAAATGCTGTAACAACCTAACAAAACGGACCTTAGTTTACAGACTAACTTTACTAGAATACATTAAGCTTGTGTATTACAGGGGCATTTATATTTAAAAAGTGAAATTGTGGCCGGAACTCCGCTTTAAGTCATGGATTGTGGAAACTAACTAGTGTCGGGTGATTGTATATAGTGTATACCACATTAACCACTGACTAATGCAGAGTTGCAATGCAAGGAGATCAGAAGTAGTTGGATCTCTATGTGCGTTATTATGAATCAAAATTAGTCGATTAAAAAAAAAATCGATTAATCGAACACGAAAATTTTAATCAGTAACAGCCTTAAAATTTTGCAAAAAGGTAATTTGTATCCTTCACTGATGTGCGCTGATGAGGCGGCACTGATGAGGCGGGCACTGATAGGTGGAACTGACTGGCAGCACTGAAAGGTGGCACTGGTGGGCGCTAATTAGCAGCACTGGCGGGCACTGTTGGGACCGATGTCCCTTTAACAGAGGTCGGTTCTCGTCTTTCTTCTTCTCTCCTCACGCTGTCAGCGTGAGGAAAGAAAAGCCGCTAACCGGCTTGTGTTTACATCCTGTGTCATGGCCTTGACTAAAGACTAACGTCCGAAACGCGTAGGCTGATTTCACAGCACTGTACATGTTTACTCAATAAAGGAATACTATTTGTTGGATGTCATCCAGAGTGCCGACCATTCCCGTTCCTTATTCTACAGCCACTTGAAGAACAATGGTGTACCAGGTATGTGATTGGCAAGTAGTTATGGTTCAGGTATGTAAAACATACATCAGTACATTTATTATATATATATATTCATGGTAGGTTAGCGTAGTTTTCACATTTAGCTTTCTATGGCCATCTTTAGTTATCAGCTAATGAGACCATCAGTTATGAACTCTGGAGGAGATCAGAGAGCGTCACAGCTTGACACTGCTAACATTTCTGCTCTGGCGGGGGGGGGGATTACAAGTGAATAACAGCACATGCATCTGTCTCTAAGTGGCCCTATAGTACCTGTAAATGGTTAAACTATTATTATAAATGATAAATTACTACCGTGTTTCCCCGAAAATAAGCCCGGGTCTTATATTAATTTTGGCAACAAAAGATACAGTAGGGCTTATTTTCGGGGTAGGTCTTAACCAGGGCCGGACTGGCCTACCGGGATAGCGGGAAAATTCCCGGTAGGCCGCTTGCTTTTGTCTGCTGACTGTCTCTGCCTGTCAGTCAAATACAAACAGCGACGGGCCGCTATCACGGCCGCGGCCGCCGCTCTTTTTAATGACGGCTGCACTGAGTTCCCTGGGGCTGCTCTAGCATAGCTGAACGCTGCGTCTGCCGTAGTAAAAAGCAGCTGTGGGCCGGCGGGTTGCGGCCGCACTGCTCGCCGCCGCACTTCCCTTCTTACCTAGCTAATCATGATCAGTGATGCTGCTCACTGATTAGCTAGGTAACCTAGCTAATCAGTGAGCAGCATCACTGATCATGTGTCTAAGGGGAGGAGCCGAGCAGGAGAAACAAACGTCGGGACTAGTTCCATCGTCCCGTGCGGCGCCAGCACCGCCCACAACGTCTGATGTCTTTGCAGGGTCACGACTATGCGGAGAGCCGCAGAGGAGAAGTGAACGGCGTCTCCACCCTGCCTTGGAGCACAAGGTAAAGAAATCGATTTGAATGCAATTTATATAATGAATCTCTCTCTAACCATATCGGCACCCCCCCGCCCCCCCCTCCTCTCAGAGAGGAGGGGGGGCGGGGGGGTGCACCGTGCAATGCCTCGTGAGAGAGATTGAGGACACTGGTTCGAATTTAAGGTATTTAGTTCTGGGCATCTTAAAGCTTTTCTCCAATCCCAGGACTGAGTGAGATTTAGTTAATCTGGCTGAAAATACCCTGTGTCTGGCTGCTTGCTTAAGGGATCAGAGCCTGGGATCAAAATAGCCAGACAAAACTGGTCTGTGTGGTGCAACTGGTCTGTGTGGTGCATTATTGGGGGGGGGTCAGACATTCTCTATTTTCTAATATTAGAGGGGACAGGATAGGACAATTGCAGTATCGGGGGGGGGGGGGGGGGATTTGGTGATCGGATGGGGGAGTAATGTTTCTGTATGAAAAGTTCTTCATCCCCTCATCCCAGTGTCCCCCCAGTACTCCCCTCCCTCATCCCAGTGTCCCCCCAGTACTCCCCTCCCTCATCCCAGTGTCCCCCCCATACCCCCCCTCATCCCAGTGTCGCCCCTGTGCTCCCATCCCAGTGTCCGTCCCCCCCGTACTACCCTCCCCTATCCCAGTGTCCCCCCTCGTACTCCCCTCCCTCATCCCATTTCCCCCCCCCCGTACTCCCCTCCCTCATCCCAGTGTCCCCCCTGTGATCTCCTCCCTCATCCCAGTGTCCCCCCCCCCCCAGTACTCCCTTCCCTCATCCCAGTGTCCCCCCTGTACTCCCCTATCCCAGTGTCCCCGCCGTACTCCCCCCCCCCCTCATCCCAGTGTCCCCCCTGTGCTCCCATCCCAGTGTCCCCCCCGTACTCCCCTCCCCCATCCCAGTGTCCCCCCGTACTCCCCCCCCCGCTTTGCTGTCGGTTCAGCGCTTTAGAAGCAGTGTGTACACCGTTCCTACAGGGCCTCAAAGATGCAGCTAGCTGGACTTTTTTGCGCATCCTGCCAGCGCACCGCTCCAGTGTGAAAGCTTTCGCATTGGAGTGAGAAGAGAGGCTCTTTCAGGGCATTTTGCAGGTGCTATTTTGTAGCGCCTGCGAAGTACCTTAGTGTGAAAGTAGTCTAAGACCCCTTTCACACTAAGGCGCTTTGCAGGCGCTATAACGCAAAAAATAGCGTCTGCAGAGCGCCCTGAAAGAGTGGTTCCATTCACTCCAGTGTGAAAGCCCAAGTGCTTTCACACTGGAGCGGTGCGCTGGCAGGCAGGACATTTTTCCTGCAAGCAGCATCTTTGAGGCGCAGTAGGAGCGGCTCCTAAAGTGCCCCTGCCAATTGAAATCAAAGCGGCGCTTTGCGGCCATTAAAAGCACCCCGCTAGCGGCTGAATAATGCCGCTAAAAATAGCGGCGCTTTACTGCCAATGCCCCCACCGCCCCAGTGTGAAAAAAGGCCTTAAAGTCATCATCATGTGTGATTGTGCGTGTGTGCTAAGCAGACAGAGCCGCTGGTGATCCTACTCCCTCTCTCCCCCTGTACAGTGTCAGAGGCACTGGCGCACCATTGGCAGAGGACTGTATCTATTACAAGGAAACACCCCCTGCACTGCTGCGTGTCCCTGACCATCACACTGCCAGTGAGTGTGACCTGTATGTGTACCACTGTCTGATGTTCCATTCCACTCTGCCTTTCTGCCCAGTGCTGTGCCCATGATACACCGCACGATTCCTCTGCATTTATGGGTGCTGATATTGCCACATTTATGGGTGCTGATATTGCCACATTTATGGGTGCTGATATTGCCACATTTATGGGTGCTGATATTACCGCATTTATGGGTGCTGATATTACCGCATTTATGGGTGCTGATATTACCACATTTATGGGTGCTGATATTACCGCATTTATGGGTGCTGGTATTGCTGCCTTCAAGGGTGCTGGTAAGGCCATATTTATGGGTGATGATATTACTGGGTGTTTTTTTGTTATGGTTATCTGAAAGATGGGTTTCAAATGTTTTGACAGGGGCGCAGTTTCAGTGATTGCCATGGGCGCCATTTTCACTAGAAACGCCTCTGCTCTCGCCGTTGCACCCTCTCTCTCTCTCGCCGTTGCACCCTCTCTCTCTCTCTCTCGCCGTTGCACCCTCTCTCGCGTTGCACCCTCTCTCTCGCCGTTGCACCCCCTCTCTCTCTCTCGTTGTTGCACCCTCTCTCTCGCCGTTGCACCCCCTCTCTCTCTCTCGTTGTTGCACCCTCTCTCTCGCCGTTGCACCCCCTCTCTCGCCGTTGCACCCCCTCTCTCTCTCGCCGTTGCACCCCCTCTCTCTCTCTCGTTGTTGCACCCTCTCTCTCTCGCCGTTGCACCCCCTCTCTCTCGCCGTTGCACCCCCTCTCTCTCTCGCCGTTGCACCCCCTCTCTCTCTCTCGTTGCACCCTCTCTCTCTCGCCGTTGCACCCCCTCTCTCTCGCCGTTGCACCCCCTCTCTCTCTCTCGTTGTTGCACCCTCTCTCTCTCGCCGTTGCACCCCCTCTCTCTCGCCGTTGCACCCCCTCTCTCTCTCTCGTTGTTGCACCCTCTCTCTCTCGCCATTGCACCCTCTCTCTCTCGCCGTTGCACCCCCTCTCTCTCTCGCCGTTGCACCCCCTCTCTCTCTCTCGCCGTTACACCCCCTCTCTCTCTCTCGCCGTTGCAGCCCGGCCCCTCTCTGGCTCTCTCATGGATTTCTCTCTTTTTTTTTGGGCTGGTATATTAATGCTGTGGGGCTGGTATGAAATTATTTCCAGGGCTGGTTTTCATTCCCAGTCCGGCCCTGGTCTTAACATGTAATGTGCTGTCTTTTCTCCCCCTCTCTCTCCCTGCCTGACAGGAATCCCCAGTGTAAACAGAGTTAAAATGCTTGTAAAATCCTATAATCCACTCTATTACAGTAGTATATAATGTACAATGTGTGTGTTTCTGTAATATAATTGTGCCAAATACCTTCGTTCATCGCTTCTGTGACCCGCCGGAGCTCTCTTCCCTGCAATTATATTACAGAAACACACACATTGTACATTATATACTACTGTAATAGAGTGGATTATAGGATGTTACAAACATTTTAAACTAGGGCTTATTTTCGGTGTAGGGCTTATATTGCAGCCCTCCTGGAAAATAACGCTAGGTCTTATTTTCGGGGAAACACGGTATAAAAATCAGATTATTATAAATGCCCATATCTGCTTCATTTTATGTTCTTCATAAAGACGCATTGTTTGATATTTCTGTAATTTTATCCACCCACTCTCAGTAAATGTAACAATATTATAATCCGCGACTCTCACCAGTATCATCTTTCTCTCCATACAATATAATAAACACGTTGGCATCGGTCCCAGCGTGCTTCTTGTCCCCCGTCTTCACTCTCACTGTGTATGTTGTAGATTTGGCTGCAAAGTGAAAAAAAAAAAAAATCACATCATATAATTTTGCTGCACACGGGTTCAAGTGTTTGTGAGTCACAGATTCTAGAAGAACTTTTTTTTGCAACCGCAAGCTCAGCAGGTATCAGTTTTAAAGCACAACTGAATTTCTGATACATTATACATACACAGACTGAGGTTGGTATTTATATCATTGCATTAAACTGGTTAACACTGTTATTATTAATAAATTACTTTGTTGGTTCTTTTTATACTTTATGTTGCTTACCCTAACTTGCTGAAAGAGACACTATTAGGTAGATTCAGTAAGAGTTAGGCCGGCTTATCAGTAGATAAGCCGACCTAACTCAGAATCTACGCCGACTTATGTTTAAGTGTATGCTCAAACAGAGATACGCTTAAACATATCTAAGATACGACGGCTTGCGCCGTCCTATCTTAGGTTGCAATATTTCGGATGACCGCTAGGTGGCGCTTCCATTGCGGTCGGCGTAGAATATGTAAATTAGTAGATACGCCGATTCACGAACGTACGCCCGGCCGCCGCAGTACATTTACGCCGTTTCCGTAAGCCATTATCAGGCCTAAAGTTATTCCATCTATTAGATGGAATAGTAATGTTAAAGTATGGCCGCCGTTCCCGCTTGGAGATTCGAAATTTTTACGTCGTTTGCGTAAGTCGTCCGCGAATAGCGATTTACGTCCACGTCGAAATCAATAGGCCCGTGCGGCGTACTTAGCCGCAATGTAGGCACCCGGCGCATGCGCAGTAAAAAAAAAATGTCAAAAACTTAAGGTCAAGCCTTATTAACATAAAACACGCCCCCCTTACACACATTTGAATTCGGCGCCCTTACGCCCGCCCGCTTTAGGCTACGCCGCCGTAACTTAGCAGGCAAGTACATTGTGAATCATGTACTTGCCTAGCTAACTTACGGCGGCGTAGCCTAAACACGCTGAGCTACGCCGCCGTAAGTGTAGGCACATCTACCTGAATCTACCTATATCACTTTTCCCAGATGGCTCTAAAATTCCTAGTGTGAGCTGGGGTTGGACGCTAAGGGGAATGGTGATGTCACTCTGTTGGTCATGTGACAGTATGTGGGTTAAATGATTGGCTGATAGACAAGAACACTGTCAAAGGGGAGGAGATCACATGCTCCCCCAAAAACCCAGAAGTGCCAGTTATTGGAGTGTTGGCATGGTTAGCATCAATGGGGCCCTTTAAATCTTTGAATGACGCAGAGTTGATTTACTTAACTGGACAGTGTTAAAACCACTAGCGGCTGGTGGTATTTTGTTTGGTGGGGTGGCAAACAACCAACCCCCCTCCCCCGCGGCACCTCAACAACCCCCCCATGCTCGCTGTTTGCCGGTCCACCGGCACTTACCCGAGGGTGTTCATTGGGGATCATTGGGCAGGGGATAGGCTGCGGCAGGCATCTTGCAGAGTTTTCAATGTCCTCTTCCCTTCCGAGATCATGGCGGTTTCCGCCATGCGTCTCCTCCCCTCTTCCTAGGCGTCCAATAGGATCAGCTAATCATTCAGCCAATCGGGAAAAGGGTATCAGACCCGCGCTTCCTGATTGGCAGAGAGGAGATTCAGTGTTAGAAAAGCAAATATTCATTTGTTTTTCTAATACATCTGGGTGGACTCCGAGCGCTCTGAGTCCGCCTATGGCTCTAATCAGGTACTTCAAAAAAACACCCCCGCCGCTGGAATTCAGGGGCCCGGCGTCCGAAAAGGGGCCGGATGCCTGAAAAGGGGGGGCAGTGGCAGCCATGAATAGATTCATGCAATGCATGAATCTATCCATTAACCATATAGGGGGGTGGCGAGGATAGAGGGTACATCGCCCGTGCGCCCTTAATGCATGGGCCGACCCTGGTAAAATCTGATGGTAGCCAATCAAAAAAATTCGATTTTGAGCTAAAATTCTTAGATAAGGTTTTCAAAAGAAAATGCTTTTCGAAAATTCCACCCATGTATGGCCGGCCTTAAGCTTTGACGATAAAACCTGGAAGTTGATTGGTTACTATATGCACAGCTGCACCAGATTCTGTGTGCACGAGTTTTAGTAAATCTCACCCAGAGCGCCTGTTTAAAGTGAACCTTGATATCTGTAATGACAGAAATACATGGGCTTCCATAGCTGACCTTTTCTGAGAAAACTTTTTTTTTTTTGGAGTCATTATATTACTATGGCCCGGATTCACAAAGCACTTACGCCGATGTATCTCCAGATACGCCGCGTAAGTACAAATATGCGCCATCGTATCTATGCGCCGGACTCATAAACTAAGATACGCCTGAAAATAGGCTTCATCCATACGAATTTGGCGCTCCCATTGATTTTCTATTCACATATGCAAATGAGGGAGACACGCCGATTCACGAACGTACGTCCATCCGACGCAGTGCGCATAAAGTCATACGTCCGGCGTAAAGTTATGCCCCATAAAGGAGGTGTAACTCAGCAGCATCCATGCAAAGGGAACACAAGCCGTCGTATTTTACGAAGTTTAGATTGGACGTAAATATGACTAGGCGTAGGTTACCTTCACGCCATAGGCAGTGATCCGACGTATCTTAGGGAGTAGTTCCCGACGTGATTCTGAGCATGCGCACTGGGATGTGTCCACGGGACGGCGCATGCGCGGTTCGTTATACATATCTGTCTGGCGCTCGGCCCATCATTTGCATGGGGTCACGCCTCATTTGCATGGCTCACGCCCACTTCCACATACGCTGGCTTACGCCTAGGAAACCCAGCACAGTTTTGGCAGCACTGGCTTTGTGAATACAGTGCTTGCGTCGGCGTAGCGTAGACTAGATACGCTACGGCGGCATAAATATGCACTGCTGTATGTGAATCCGGGCCTAATAAGTGTCTGACCTAGAACAGCGCAACATCAAAACTCCTTATTCTTGTTCTAGGTCATGGGTCTTCAAACTACGGCCCTCCAGTTGTTCAGGAACTACAATTCCCATCATGCCTAGTCATGTCTGTGAATGTCAGTGTGTTATAATGCCTCATGGGATGTGTAGTTCTACAACAGCTGGAGGGACGTAGTTTAAGGATCCCTGTTCTAGGTCAAGTTCAAACGCAATAATCCCCACGCCAAGTTCCTGAAAATGGCTATTCTGTAATAATGGGTGATGAAATGACCACAGGCTGGGAACTGTAGACAATTCAAGTGAAGAGATGTTACCAGCCCACCAAGGATTCCTAACGAAGGGTCCAAATCTTTATTCTCGTGGTCACATGGTACAGATAAGGCAAAGTTTCAGGGCCACGTAGGGCCACTTTGTTAGGCAAGTGGTCATTTGCCTAACAAAGGGGTCCTGCGTGACTTTGAAATGTTGCCTTATCTCTACCATGTGTAAAGAAGCAGAACTGTCGGGGTTAGTGGCACTACCTATAGACCAGGGGTCAAGTCCTGGGGAAAAAAGTGAGGGAACTCCCACCCAAGATCCAAGAGGAAACTGTTGAGGATCCCGTCGAGCCAAAAAGAGACCATGTCTTCTTTTTCCTTGATGGGAATGGAGAAATTTGGCTAGCCGAGATCCTCGACAGCCTAACAAGGAACTCGACGAGCAAAACGATGTGTTTCGCCTGTCGAGTTTCTCGGTCGTGTGTACGAAGCTTAACAGATTGCATACAAAGCTAGCAATGCGTGTGGTACAGTCTACCATTAAGTCCCATATGTGAGGGAATGCCTCCTGTGCATTATAGTTCTCCTTTGGGGAGCTCATTAGGGGAGGCTGCAACCTTAATATCCATCTTAGGTCAAGGACTCAGAAACTACTAAGGCCACTGAATCAGCATGTCAGATAGGCAAGCAGCATTTTTAGAGCGAGGGGTGCGCAATGGTGTCCTTCATAATCTCGGAGCACACGTTTACTTTGGACAATACGGTGACCTAGCACAACACATCTACACTGGGATGCTAAACCCAGGTCCTGGAGGAGTGAGACGTTTACATTGCATGCATTTTTAAAGATGCCCTTTAAAGCGTAACCACACCTTTGGTGCAGTCACACTGATATTGTACCGTCCCAAGTCCCAAACCCCACTGCAAGTCACTGATCCAGCAATATTCCTTTGGAACACAATGTAAAACTCTCCATATGACTAAATGGACAGTGTACTATACATATGTGGGCCCAGGTCAGAAGATTGTGACAACGGGCACATTGGCTTTATACTAATTAATATCCAGTGTTGCCAACCGTCCGTATTTTTACGGACAGTTCATAAAAATGGGCACCTTTTCCCCCCGTTCGTAAATGTCCATAGTTGCAGGAATGTGCCAGTAAAAATAGCCGAGATCGGTTCGGCTTGGAACTGCGCATGGAGATTGGAGGCAGGTGGTGATGGTGGCTGCGGTGGCACCGCAGAGGGGGATGGAGGCAGGGGGTGTTAGTGGCAGGGGGTGATGGTGGCACCGCAGAGGGGGATGTTGGCACCGTAGAGGGTGGGGGGTGGAGACAGGGGTTGTTGGTGGCACCGCAGAGGGGGATGGAGGCAGGGGACGATGGAGGCAGGGGGTGATTGGAGGCAGGGGGAGATTGGAGGCAGTGGGTGATTGGAGGCAGGGGGAGATTGGAGGCAGTGGGAGATTGGAGGCAGTGGGAGATTGGAGGCAGTGGGAGATAGGAGGCAAAGGGAGATTGGAGGCAGAGGGAGATTGGAGGCAGAGGGAGATTGGAGGCAGGGGGAGATTGGAGGCAGGGGGTGATTGGAGGCAGGGGGTGATTGGAGGCAGGGGGTGATTGGAGGCAGGGGGAGATAGGAGGCAGAGGGAGATTGGAGGCAGAGGGAGATTGTGGCACCGAAGAGGGGGGTGAAGGCAGGGGGTGTTGGTGGCAGAGGGGGGTGGAGGCAGGGGACAGTGGAGGCAGGGGGTGATTGGAGGCAGGGGGAGATTGGAGGCAGAGGCAGATTGGAGGCAGAGGGAGATTGGAGGCAGAGGGAGATTGGAGGCAGAGGGAGATTGTGGCACCGAAGAGGGGGGTGAAGGCAGGGGGTGTTGGTGGCAGAGGGGGGTGGAGGCAGGGGACAGTGGAGGCAGGGGGTGATTGGAGGCAGGGGGAGATTGGAGGCAGAGGCAGATTGGAGGCAGAGGGAGATTGGAGGCAGAGGGAGATTGTGGCACCGAAGAGAGGGGTGAAGGCAGGGGGTGTTGGTGGCATAGGGGGATGGAGGCAGGGGGTGATGTGACTAAATAATTTTCCCTTATAATATCGAAAATAACAAAAAAAAAATATTTACCTTAATATCTACCTTAAATCACATTGCTATTTGCCTAGCGTACTTGTTTGTAGTCTAAATACTGAAATTTTCACCTAAAAATTTAATTTAGTAACTTTTGTGAAATGCCAGTAAAAACGTGGCTGCACCAGTAAATTTCAGGTGTTGTGCCAATACATTTTAAACTGGTAGGTTGGCAACACTCGTGATATCTCACTGGCATACAGATCTTGCAGCTGAGCATAGGACTTCCAAGGGAGCTGGCAGCAAGGGGGCAATACAATATAGACAGTGAGCAGTTTCACTTTAACTAGGGTTCCCTTACTGAGACATACTGGGGACTCTGCACTACCGCATATGTCTGGCCACTCTTGAATAAAAAAGGGCTGGCAACGCGAATGCTCTTGAATAAAAGTCCTTTATTGGTTACATGGGTACAGGCTATAAGCTGACGCGTTTCGGCTAAGAAGCCTTCATCAAAGCTTTGATGAAGGCTTCCTAGCCGAAATGCATCAGCGTATAGCCTGTACCCATGTACCAATGAAACCAATAAAGGACTTTTATTCAAGAGCATCCGAGTTGCCAGCCCTCTTTGATTCAAGTATTTATGGGGCCTGAACATCCTGGCTAGAGCACCGGATCACCGTGGACTTCTATATTGGCAGTGGATCTGGGGTAACATTTTGTTTCTCTTATGTGTGGCCACTCTCCATTGCACTGTAGGTAAAATGACAAGCATGCACAAACCTTTTTGCTCCAAGCCCAGCGTAGCAAGGGATTGCTCTTCGCCGTCGTCATCCTTTTTCATAAATGCTTCATTTACCGGCACCAACATTCGAGATATCTGCCCATCGTCTTCATCCACTGCCAGCCACCTCTGACATGGGAAAAAGTATCTGTAGGGAATTCAATATATTAGTGATGACAACACACTGCTGTACAAAAAGTGCAGAAATCAAAAATCGAATTGAAATGCCAAACCGTTCCTAACTTTTAGTTCCTTTGCCTATGGCAGACATATTTGCTTATTATTTATGCAGACTCTACTTTTAGCTTTTGCAGTGCTACACAATGGCTGCACTTTACTGCTTCTTTTCACATGCAAGTATATAGGTTACTAAAAACAATGGGCTCCCTGTAGTGTATACCCTATATCAGGCATGAAGAAAGTTCAGCCCGTGGGCCAATCATGGCCCATGCTACGGTTTTGGACGGTCCATCTGGTAATTTTGGCATGTATATGTTATGTGGCCCCCAACGAATCCCAGAGCGCCACAAAATCAAACAGACATACAGGAGAAACTCCTGTTTTCTCGGCTGCCTCGTTAATAGAAAGTCCCGCCTCCTATGATAGACAGAACAGTTGTCCAATGGCAGCGCAGGAGACAGGACTTCCTCTTACACAGGAGGCCGTGTAAACAGGAAATACTCCTCTCCAGTTTGTACGGTACTCGTCCCGCCCCCTCCCAGTCCCCTCCAAGGCAAAAATCAGGCTTACTTCTGCATATAAACCAATGAGCTTCTAACCCCAACTTGTTCAATTAAGCCTGGTAATATAACCCGGAAGCTCACTGGTTTCTATGCAGAAGTGAGCCTGATTTTGCACTTTCCAGCTTTAGTAAATAAACCCAATTGTGTACTTAAAAGTGGGGTATGCCTTGTATGCTGGCTGCCTTGGAGGGAACTGGGAGGGGGCGGGACGAGTGCCGTACATACAGGAGAGGAGTACTTACTGTTTACACGATGTCCTGCGCTGCCATTGGACAACTGTTCTGTCTATCACAGGAGGCGGGACTTTCTATTAACGAGGCAGCCGAGAAAACAGGGGTTTCTCCTGTATGTCTGTTGGCGCTCGTCCCACCCCCCTTACTGTCTCCTCCTCCTCCAGCTATGACTAAACACTAGATGTAGTGTGAAACGCGTCAGCTGTCTGAGTTTTGTTTGCTGTGGCTTGTAGTGCTGATCCTATTTTAACAAAGGCAACTATTGTTCAAGAGGGCTGTCCAGAAATTCATCCTTGTTATTCCTGCCCTGCTGATTGCATTGTCTGCACCTGAGATCTCTGTGGGGTGGATCACCACCAAGGTTTCCACCTGGAGCGGCCGTCTCTCCTTCCTGTCTCCTCCGAGGCTGCATATGGGCATGAATCAGGCTGCACTGATGGCAATGGTGAGTCTGCATTCATGTCAATGGTGGGTGCTGCATTCCTGGCAATGGTGGGTGCTGCATTCATGGCAATGGTGAGTGCTGCATTCATGGCAATGGTGAGGCTGCAGATGGGCACTGACCCTTATTTTGCTTCACATTTCTTTATTTAAAATGTAAGATTTTTTTTCTTGAAACTTAAAGTAAAGGTGCGTGTCATACGCTGATAAATACGGTATATCCAAATAACACGCCTGAGCTCATCTCTTCACCACACACCGCCACAAAGGCAAGATAATTCTTGTTGGGCGGTGTATTAGTGCTCGGATTAACACACTTAGACCCAGGGCTGGACTGGGACAAAAATTCGGCCCTGGACTTCATCCAGACTGGCTCACTTTGACAGGTCTCTCCCATGGCGGCCGGACAACTCCCGCACCCCCCCGGCCACCCAAGCCCCCTCTCCCCCTTCACTAGCCACTAGCCGTTCTACTTTATTAGAGTAGAATGGCTGGTACTGGTACTCTTATAGGCAGTACCATTGGGGAAGCTAGACATTATTTCTCCCAGGGCAAAGAATCAGTTTGGTGCCCCCCCCCTTATGGGACAAGATTAGGCAGAAGTGAGAAACTCCCAGGCCATTGCTGTTAAGTCAGCTGTCTGTCCCCTCCCCCATGCTCAGGCCCCTTTTTGCGATTCGGCACTGCGTCGCTTTAACTGACAATTGCGCGGTCGTGTGACGTGGCTCCCAAACAAAATTGGCGTCCTTTTTTCCCCCACAAATAGAGCTTTCTTTTGGTGGTATTTGATCACCTCTGCGGTTTTTATGTTTTGCGCTATAAACAAAAATAGAGCGACAATTTTGAAAAAAAATACTTTTTGCTATAATAAATATCCCCAAAAAATATAAAAATAAATGTTTTCCTCAGTTTAGGCCGATACGTATTCTTCTACATATTTTTGGTAAAAAAAAATGCAATAAGCTTTGGTTTGCGCAAAAGTTATAGCGTCTACAAAGCAGGGGATAGTTTTATGGCATTTTTAGTAATAACTTTTTTTTACTAGTAATGGCGGCGATCAGCGATTTTTATCGTGACTGCGACATTATGGCGGACACATCGGACACTTTTGACACTATTTTGGGACCATTGTCATTTTCACAGTAATCAGTGCTATAAAAATGCACTTTATTGTGAAAATGACACTGGCAGTAAAGGGGTTAACCTGTAGGGGGCGCTAAAGGGGTTAAGTGTGTCCTATTGTGTGTTTCTAACTGTACGGGGCGTGGCTGGACGTCACTGATCGTCGTTCCCTATGACAGGGAACAGAATCATAATTAATTGATGAGCACCTCAGTTAAACATATTCCAGTGTACATCTCTTACTTGGTTTCATCTTTCATATCCATTATTTCAACGCGGTCCAGGAACCATGCGGCGTTCCCTCCTTTATTATCATGGCGGATCCTAAGCTTTTTGAGCTCTCCCATATCAACAGCATTTATAGAGAAAACATCCTCCTGTGAAGTAGTTGATAAAGATAATGAGATGGACACATCAGAAAATGGTTTGAAACATTTTAATAAGAAAAACAAAAACATTCCAGAACGTTGTAATTTTTTTTTTTTCATTTTGAATTTACCGAATATACTCGAGTATAAGCCGACCCGAATATAAGCCGAGGTACCTAATTTTACTACAAAAAACTGGGAAAACGTATTGATGCGAGTATAAGCCGAGGGTGAGAATGCAGCAGCTACTGTAAGCGAAAAAGAGGGCCAACAATGCCCATTGCAACCTCACTGTGCCCAACCTCACTGTACTCAACCTCACTGTGCCCATTGCAACCACACTGTGCCCAACCTCACTGTGCCCATTGCAACTTCACTGTGCCCAACCCCACTGTGCCCAATTGCAACCTCATTGTGCCACCCTCACTGTGCCCAACCTCACTGTGCCTATTGCAACCTCACTGTGCACATTGCAACCTCACTGTGCCAACTTCACTGTGCCCAACCTTACTGTGCCCATTGCAACCACACTGTGCCAACCTCACTGTGCCCAACCTCACTGTGCCCATTGCAACCTCACTGTGCCCAACCTCACTGTGCCAACCTCACTGTGCACATTGCAACCTCACTGTGTCACCCTCACTGTGCCTATTGCAACCTCACTGTGCCCATTGCAACCTCACTGTGCCACCCTCACTGTGCCCAACCTCACTGTGCCCATTGCAACCTCACTGTGCCCATTGCAACCTCACTGTGCCAACTTCACTGTGCCCAACCTCACTGTGCCCATTGCAACCACACTGTGCCAACCTCACTGTGCCCAACCTCACTGTGCTCATTGCAACCTCACTGTGCCAAACCTCACTGTGCCCATTGCAACTTCACTGTGCCCAACCTCACTGTGCCCATTGCAACCTCACTGTGCCCATTGCAACCTCACTGTGCCACCCTCACTGTGCCCAACCTCACTGTGCCAACCTCAGTGTGCCCAACATCACTGTGCCCATTGCAACCACACTGTGCCCATTGCAACCTCACTGTGCCAACCTCACTGTGCCCAACCTCACTGTGCCAATTGCAACCTCACTGTGCCAATCTCACTGTGCCCAACCTCACTGTGCCCAACATCACTGTGCCCATTGCAGCCTCACTGTGCCCGAGTCAGTGTACCTGAAATTATTGACAGGCTGCGGGCGTCCATTCATTGTTTAAAAGTCGCGGTCTCCTCCTGGTCCCTTAGGCGATTCTCAGCAGACACAGTTTTGCCTATCACGGACATTTTCTCATCCTCTGACTCAGTTTCCCAGCAGACACTGTGTTCAGTGTTCCGCCAATCACCGACGTCCTCTTGTCCGAGGATGAAAGGACGTCCGTGATAGGCGGAACTGTGTCTGCTGAGAAAGGCCCATCACAGAAGGGACCAGGAGGAGACCGCAACTTTTAAACAATGGACGCCCGCAGCCTGTCAATGATTTCAGGTACACTGACTCGAGTATAAGCCGAGGGGGGTATTTTCAGCCTTCGAAAAAAAGGGCTGAAGAACACGGCTTATACTCGATTATATATAGTAATTCTTTCAAATTAGAATTGGAATTGCATCCAGTTTAGACACACACAGCTATATGGCTGTTTACATCAGTAACCAATTCAAATGATATCTAATGCTTCAAGATATTGAACTACAGCATCTCACAAAAGTGAGTACACCCCTCACATTTTTGTAAATATTTTATTACATAATTTCATGTGACAACACTGAAGAAATGACACTTTGCTACAATGTTGTGTAGTGAGTGTACAGCTTGTATAACGGTGTAAATTTGCTGTCCCCTCAAAATAACTCAACACACAGCTATTAATGTCTAAACCGCTTGTACCAAAAGTGAGTACACCCCTAAGTGAAAATGTCCAAATTGGGCCCAATTAGCCATTTTCCCTCCCCAGTGTCATGTGACTCCTTAGTGTTACAAGGTCTCAGGTGTGAATGGGGAGCAGGTGTGTTAAATTTGGTGTTATTGCTCTCACTCTCTCATACTGGTCACTGGAAGATCAACATGGCACCTCATGGCAAAGAACTGCCTGCGATCGCCTCACGGAGAGCTAGAGCGGGGAGATGCTAATGTAAACAAGCATCTCCCCGCTCTGCCTAGTGACAATGACAGTGATCACCGCTTCCTGTAGTCGGAAGCGGCGATGACTGTCTTGTCACGTGTAGCCCATCCCCCCTACAGTAAGAAACACTCACTAGGGCACACTAAACCCCTACAGCGCCACCTAGTGGTTATCCCCTTCACTGCCAGTGTCATTTTCACAGTAATCAGTGCATTTTTATAGCACTAATCGCTATATAAATGACAATGGTCCCAAAAATGTGTCAAAGGTGTCCGATGTGTATGCCATAATGTCGCAGTCACAATAAAAATTGCTGATCGCCGCCATTTCTAGTAAAAAAAAAGCTATTAATAAAAATGCCATAAAACTATCCCCTATTTTGTAGACGTTATAACTAATCAATAAACGCTTATTGCGTTTTTTTTTTACCAAAAATATGTAGAAGAATACGTATCGGCCTGAACTGAGGAAAAAAAATGTTTTTTTATATATTTTTGGGGATATTTATTATAGCAAAAAGTAAAAAATATTGCATTTTTTTCAAAATTGTCGCTCTATTTTTGTTTATAGCGCAAAAAATTAAAACCGCAGAGGCGATCAAATACCACCAAAAGAAAGCTCTATTTGTGGGAAAAAAAAGGACATCAATTTTGTTTGGGAGCCACATCGCACGACTGCGCAATTATCAGTTAAAGCGACGCAGTGCCGAGTCGCAAAAAGTGGCCCGGTCATTTAGCATCAAAATAGTCCGGGTTAAAAAATAAAATTCAAACCTATAGTATCACTTTAATATAGGCCCAGCCCAGTGAGTCACTAATGCTGCCCAGCCCTGCTCTGTGTGCAGTGTACACATGATTTATATGTAAATAGCAGCTGCATTGATATGTAAATCGCATGTGCATTCATAGGCATGTCAAACTCCCCTGCTACTCAAAGGCACCCTTTCTCTTACCCCTATCTCTCTCTCTTTCTCTCTCTTTTACTCCCCCTCTCTCACCCCCCCTTTTTCTCTCTCTCACCCCTCCCCCTATTTAATTAACTTTGTTTTAACAAAAAATTGTTTGTATTTTCCATAAAAAGGCCCACCAAAATCCTCAGTACTAGGCCCATGATGCGGCCCATGATGCTCTTGATCCAGCCCTGCTCAGCAGTATTGAAGACCAGCTACCACCCCCATTGCAGGGAGAAGAGGGTTTTGTTTATTTTATGTTAAAGCGGAGGTTCACCCAAAAATAAATTTGATTACATTCAGCCGAGTTGTCCTAATGACAATCAGCCTTTTTTTTTTTCCCCGTACATACCGTATTTTCACCGCTGCTTCCGGGTATGTCGTCTGCGGGACTGGGCGTTCCTATCTGATTGACAGGCTTCTGACCGTCGCATACAGCGCGTCACGAGTTGCCGAAAGAAGTTGAACGTCGGTGCGGCTCTATACGGCTCCTGCGCACCGACGTTCGGCTTCTTTCGGGAACTCGTGACGCGCAGTATGCGACGGTCGGAGCCTGTCAATCAGATAGGAATGCCCAGTCCCGCAGAAGACATACCCGGAAGCGACGGTGAAAATACAGTATGTACAGGAAAAAAAACAGCCGATTGTCATTAAGACAACTCGGCTGAATGTAATGTTAAAATGTTTTTTTTTGGGTGAACCTCCACTTTAAGTTTACCTGAGTTCTGCTTGATGAATAATAATATAAATAAATAATAATGAAAAAACACATGAATAATACCTGTGCTTTCTCGAACTTGTTGAGGTGGTTGGATTTTCTCAGCTGGCGTTCACCGGTGTCTCCAATCTCTCCATAAATTGTAATGAACACATTGGCATCAGTGCCAGCTCCCCAGACAGTGCCGGTGAATACATGAACCTCATAGGTGTTCTCTGGAAAAGAGCCAACTTAATATTAGTCCAACGCCAACAGGCAGGTGAAGAATATCAGTGATTTGTGAGACCAGAGAAAAAAAATCAGATCCTCATCGTGTTAGCAGTAAACATATTGGGGCAGATCCACAAAAGGATTACGCCGGCGTATCTACTGATACGCCAGCGTAATTTTAAATTTCCTGGATCGTATCTTTGTTTTCAATCTTCAAAACAAGATACGACGGCATCTGGGATCAATCCGACAGGCGTACGTCTTAGTACGCCGTCGGATCTAAGCTGAAATTTTTCGGCAGCTGCTAGGTGGAGTTCCCGTCGAAATCCGCGTCGAGTATGCAAATTAGATAGTTACGGCGATCCACGAACGTACGTCGGCCCGGCGCATTTTTTAACGTCGTTTGCGTTCGGCTTTTTCCGGCGTATAGTTAAAGCTGCTGTTCTGAGGCGTACTCAATGTTAAGTATGGCCGTCGTTCCCGTGTACAATTTTGAATTTTTTACGTCGTTTGCGCAAGTCGTTCGCGAATAGGAATTTGCGTAGAATGACGTCACCGTCGTAAGCATTGGCTTGTTCCGGGTTAATTTTGAGCATACGCACTGGGATACCCCCACGGACGGCGCATGTTTATGTCGGGTCTCAACGTATTTACATAAAACACGCCCCCATCACTTCCATTTGAATTCCGCGCCCTTACGCCGCAACAGATACACTATGCCGCCGAGGATTCAAACCAAAAAAAAGTAAGTTACAGCGGCGTATTGTATCTTAGATACGCTACGCCCGGCGCTATAATGCGCCGTTGTATGTGGATCTACCCCATTGTATATACCTGGCTTAGTAATGTGATGGAAGTTACTAAAATGAATATTTTTTGTTATGCTATCTCTTTTATTAGAACCACTGTAAGGTTGGTTTTCTTTCATTATATTGTTTTATTTCTTTAATTTGTTTTAGCTTTTTTTATTTCTTGATATATATAGAGTTATAATACATATGTATTTATGGGTATATGTTACAATACTGTTACTTTCCTTAAAAGACATTATAGAGTTAACCAACCCTTCAGGAAGTGATTAAGTGAAAACAGATGTCTCCAAACCCCTCCCTTATACTCTTTACTCCAAAACTCCCTCCATCGAAGAAACAAAGATGGCCCCCAAAGACTTTTGAAACGTGTGCAGTATGCCAAGAACAGACGTCACAGGGGCGTGTAATAAGCCACCATATATGGACTGACCTATATGAACTGACCTATGAGTGTGTTCATGTGTATGATGTCATTCTGTTTATAAAAGACCAATAAAAGGTCCAGCCCCTTCCTCTCTATGGCTGGACACCGAAAGAAACAGATCTCTCCCTCAGTTTTCTGTGTGCTTTCAGGATTTGGGTCAAACGGCAGAATGGGGTTTGCCCTGAAATTGTGTCAGGGGTCTCAATCCTTATCAGTAATTTTTATAGTTGTAAAAAAGCTCAGGGAAATAAGGGAAAGGCAGACCATAATGTATAGGTTTTGGGTCCACAAATTATCTTGTATAACCCCCAGCTTCGCTTAGAACCCATTGTATGTATGCGAGGCGCTCAGGCTGCTAGGAAGTGTAGCCCTGTGCCTGCTGCTATGAGTTCTGGCTGGGAAGGAGCCCACCCACGCTCCAGACAATGGCAGATAAGAGCAGAAGACCCGGGAGGCGCACACTAGAACAAGACCTGGTGTGTGTAGACCAGTGCCAGTCTCAGCCTGGAGCCCCCCCAGGCCATGCCCACAATGTGTTTCACTCCACTCACTAGAGCTTACTCATGAGTCCCCCCATAAGTAAGCTCCAGTGGGCAGAGTGAAACGCGTTGGGTCGTGGCCTGATGAGGGTCCAGGCTAAAACTGGCACTTGTTTACACACAGCAGGTCTTTTTCTGATGTGCGCCTCCCGGGGTCCTCTGCTCTTATCTGCCCACGCTTCACTTGCTGAAAAGAAACCTGTACAGAAAAAAGCATGGAGGCAACCATTGCTGAATTGCTTCTGAAAATTCTAGTTGCCCAACTGTGTCTGTCTTAAAGTGGTTGTAAACTCATTTTTGTGACTTCTACATATAGGTAAGCTACTAAGCTTAGAATAAGGCTTACCTCTAGGTAGTGGAAATATCTCCTAAATGTGCGCTGTTTAGGAGATATTTCACTTGTAGTCCACCGATAAAGTAAATGGCGCATGTGCGGGGAAGAAACAAAACTAAGTACCGTTTCTTCCCTAGCCTGTGCCGTTAATGGCAGCTCCCGTGCGCATGTGCAGGAGTGACGTCACGCCGCTTCGGCGAATCACAGAGCCGGAGTCCGCAGCCCTGAAGGAAGAGGGGCCAGAAGATGGACGCAGCCTGCACAGGGGACATCGCTGGATTCTTTTGCAGGTAAGTGTCACACAATGAGCTAGTATGCGATGCATACTAGCCCATTATGCTTTTCATTTTCAGAATTTGCAGTGAGCAAAAGAGGAAGCAAAACCCATCAGGGTTTACTTCCTCTTTAATACTTCCTAAGTCACAAGCCAGCAACAAGGCAAGTCGAAGTAAAATCAGAGTTCCTAAGAAATTCAGTGACTGAGAAAGTACCAAAAACATTGGATCAGTATGACAACCGGGCAACTAACATTTTAGTTAAAAACAGGTGATAGGTAAGCTATCCCTTTAAATCAGTGGCAATTTACAGAAGTATCAGAATCGAATGATTCTGAATAATTGAAAAAATTATGGAGAATTGAAAACTGTGATTTTCTTTTGGAAAAGTCAGTAAAAAAAGATACCAAACATTCTATGTCTTAAAATTGTCTGTGTCTGTAATACCATCAAAAACAATAGTGCCCAAAAATCACCATAGGTGACGCTTCAAAAGCCGTTGCAGTTTGCGAGAAGCCATGTCGGAGACACAGCAAACACGTGGAAGAAGCTACTCTGGTCAGATGAGAAAAAATTTAACTTTTTGGCCTAAAAGCAAAACACTATGGGCTAGATTCAGAAAGAACTTATGCCGGCGTATCTATAGATACGCCGCGTAAATTCAAATCTGCGCCGGCGTATCTTCTTTCTGAATACAGAAAGAAGATACGCCGAAATTAGGCTAAGATCCGACTGGCGTAAGTCTCTTACACCGTCGTATCTTAGAGTTCATATTTACGCTGGCCGCTAGGTGGCGCGGACGTCGATTTCAGCGTAGAATATGCAAATGAGCTGGATATGGCGATTCAGAAACGTACGTGCGCCCGGCGGATTTTTTTACGTCGTTTGCATAAGGCTTTTCCGGCGTAACGTTACTCCTGCTATATGAGGCATAGCCAATGTTAAGTATGGACGTCATTCCCACGTCGAATTTTGAAAATGTTACGTCGTTTGCGTAAGTCGTTCGCGAATAGGGCTGTAAATGTCAAATACGTGGGGTCATGTTTTATTTGCATAAAACACGCCCACCACTTCAGAATTTGAATTCCGCGCGCTTACGCCGGCAGATTTACGCTACGCCGCTGCAACTTACGGAGCAAGTGCATTGTGAATACTGCACTTGCCTCTCTAAATTGCGGCGGCGTAGCGTAAATACCATACGCTACGCCCGCAGAACATTACGCAGGGCTACCTGAATCTAGCCCTATATGTGGTGAAAAACTAACACTGCACATCACCCTGAACACACCATCCCCACCGTGAAACATGGTGGTGGCTGCATCATGTTGTAGGGATGCTTTTCTTCAGCAGGGACAGGGAAGCTGGTCAGAGTTGATGGGAAGATGGATGGAGCCAAATACAGGGCAATCTTAGAGGAAAAACTGTTAAGCCGTGTACACACGATCGGTTTGTCCTCTGAAAACAGACCGATGGACTGTTTTCATCGGACAAACCGATCGTGTGTGGGCCCCATCGGTTTTATTTCCATCGGTGTAAAAAAATAGAACATGTTTTAAATTTTTCCTATGGATAAAAAAACAATAGAAAAATCAGATCGTCTGTGTGGAACTCCATCGGACAAAAATCTACGCATGCTCAGAATCAAATCGACGCATGCTCGGAAGCATTGAACTTCATTTTGTTCGGCTCGTCGTAGTGTTGTACGTCACCGCGTTTTGGCACGGTCGGATTTTTGACTGATGGTGTGTAGGCAAGACTGATGAAAGTCAGCTTCATCGGATATCCGACAAAAAAATCCATCGGATTAGATTCCATCATATATCTGATCGTGTGTACAGGGCTTCAGAGTCTGCAAAAGACTTGAGACTGGGGCGGAGGTTCACCTTCCAGCAGGACAACGACCCTAAATATATAGCCAGAGCTATGTGGAATGGTTTCGATCAAAGCATATTCATGTGTTAGAATGGCCCAGTCAAAGTCCAGACCTAAATCCAATTGAGAATCTGTAGCAAGACTTGAAAATTTGAAAAAAAAAAAAAAGATTGTGTAGCTGCGCTGACCCTTTAAATCAAACAGTGTGTTATTATGCTAATGGTTTTCCATCAAAAACACATTTATACACATAAAAGTGACATATGTAGTATCAAAAATAAAGTTCAAGTGAATGAATCCTCCGTGCTGAACAAATGGTAACTTCCAAAACGATTGTGCTGTAATTGACCACCACCATCCAATCAATATGCTTATCAAAAAGCAGTAATAAACAAACCTGTTTGTAGCCTGTAACAGACCTATGAACTATTCTGCCTACAGAGGACTGCATGACGGGTTACTGAGCTCAAAGGGTTAATTGTAGAGGGACTTTTTCACTGCTAAATGCTAATTGACGCTCTGTTGTGTATTACCAGTTAACAGCCTCTTGCCAGGTGTATGCTAACGTGATGATCTGTGAGTGTATATTGTTCTAAAGGTTAATTGAATTCTATTGAGAAAGGAATGTGCCCGGCCAGGTCATGTTAAGTGGGT
Source organism: Rana temporaria (assembly GCF_905171775.1). Lineage (NCBI taxonomy): Eukaryota > Metazoa > Chordata > Amphibia > Anura > Ranidae > Rana > Rana temporaria. Next base: position 35,717,731 of record NC_053489.1, on the reverse strand, counting down.
CTCGGTGCCGGAACGTCTAGAGACTGATTGATTCAAGGAGATCATTGTGTTTGAGTTCTGGTAATAAAGAAATGTTTATAATTAGCTCAAAGAAGGTGATTGAAGCTTCCCCACGGTGTGATGTGTGGGTGGGGACAGTTAGATTGTTCATGTGCCTTGAATACTGTATAAAATCTCAGAGTGAACCATTAAAAAGCAGTCCTGCTTGACTTTGCAAACGTAGCCCGTCTCGTTTCTTGAAAGGGCGTTCGATGGGATATACCGGCGGTACCTGCATATCGCAGCTTGCCAGGGAAAAGGACTTCTCCAACGGCTGAGACCCTCTCCCTAGCTGGGTAGCCGTTACATAGCCTGTCTTTAGTCTTTCATGTGAGTAAATGTCTCCCCCAAACAAAACAAAAACAGGCATCATTGCGCAAAATTCAATGCTTTAAGAATTTAAAAGGTCATATAAAAGATTTGCACTCACATGTATGTGTGCCTTAGACTGGCACTGAGTCTCTCCAGCTTTCCAGGAGTAGCCAGTAATGTCTGTGTGCTACTAGGAGCCAGTGTGCGGTTCAAGCCTTGTTTTCAGTGCGGTACATTCGGTAGGAAATTACGTCAGCGTCGCACAACCAGCCTCAACGCGTTTCGGATAAATAATGCATCATCAGGAAGCTTCCTGATTACTGGCTAATACTGGAAAGCTGGAGAGACTCAGTGCCGGTCTAAGGCACACATACATGTGAGTGCAAATCTTTTATATGACCTTTTAAACTATTAAAGCATGGAATTTTTAAATATTAAAAACCAGCAGCTACCCATACTGCAGCTACTGGCTTTTAATAAATGGGCACTTACCTGTCCTGGAGTCCAGCGATGTCAGCACCGCGCATCTGATGTTTTCATCAGCTGTGGGGTGCTGCCGCAGCCATTGCTGGTAAGGGTACCCAGCAGGGTAGCCTTTTGGCTTCACGCCGGGAACCCTACTGCGCATGCGCGAGGCCCGCTCCTCTCTCCTACTGGCCCGGCGGCAGGGGGAGGAGAAGGGAACCCCCGTGCTGACGTCACAGGCTACAACCCGGATTCCTGGAAGTGGGAAAGGATACTTTGACAGGTATCCTGTCCCCCCCTCCTGAAAGGTGCCAATTGTGGCACCAGAGGGGGAGAGGAATCCGATGAGCGGAAGTTTCACTTTTGGGTGGAACTCAGCTTTAACTGGAGGATTGAGAGAGTGGTCTGAGATTTTGGTGGAGACATATCTATTTATGTCAATAATAAAAAATGTATGGAAAAAAATGATAATGCAGTCCTAGAAAAAGCATAACACATTCTAAAATATTAGCAATAAAGCAATTGTATAAATCTGTAATGTACCTTCCAGGTCAGTGGTGTTTTGAGGAACAAGTTCCACCACCAACTCTCCGTCGCCTTCCCCGCGGGCCAGCCACCGGTTACACTCAAACTTGTATGACTGCACTACTTCCTTCGGTTGCAGCTCCTCTTCCTCTTTACCGGGCTTCTTCTTCTTGTTTGTCTTCTTCTTCTTATCAGGGGGTTGTGCGACGGCTACCATTTTTTCCTCAACCCTCCGGACCTCAACTGATTCTAAAAACCAGCCATCTCCAAGCCCTTTACCGTCATGACCAATCCTGAGCTTGAGGATTTTACCAACATCAAGTGCTTCAATCTACAGTATCAGAAAAAAAAACTAAAGATGATGCAAATGTATGTAATATCAAATCTGTGAAGGTTCTCATTTATTCAGGTCATGGCATACAGTGGGGATCGAAAGTTTGGCCACCCCAGGTAAAAATGTGTATTAATGTGCATAACGAAACCAAGGAAAGATGGAAAAATCTCCAAAAGGCATCAAATTACAGATTAGACATTCTTTTAATATGTCAAAAAAAGTTAGATTTTATTTCCATCATTTACACTTTCAAAATTACAGAAAACAAAAAAATGGCGTCCGCAAAAGTTTATAGCATGCACTGTCCCCTTTGCAAAGCTGAGACCTGCCAGTGTCATGGATTGTTCTCAATCATCGTCTGGGAAGACCAGGTGATGTCAATCTCAAAGGTTTTAAATGCCCAGACTCATCTGACCTTGCCCCAACAATCATGGGTTCTTCTAAGCAGTTGTCTAGAAAAACTGAAACTGAAAATAGTTGACGGTCACAAAGCTGGAGAAGGCTATAAGAAGATAGCAAAGCGTTTTCAGATGTCAATATCCTCTGTTCGGAATGTAATTAAGAAATGGCAGTCATCAGGAACAGTGGAAGTTAAAGCAAGATCTGGAAGACCAAGAAAAATATCAGACAGAACAGCTCGCAGGATTGTGAGAAAAGCAATTCAAAACCCACGTTTGACTGCACGATCCCTCCAGAAAGATCTGGCAGACACTGGAGTTGTGGTACACTATTCCACTATAAAGAGATACTTGTACAAATATGGTCTTCATGGAAGAGTCATCAGAAGAAAACCTCTTCTACGTCCTCACCACAAAAATCAGCGTTTGAACTTTGCAAATGAACATATAGACAAGCCTGATGCATTTTGGAAACAAGTTCTGTGGACCGATGAGGTTAAAATAGAACTTTTTGGCCGGAATGAGCAAAGGTACGTTTGGAGAAGAAAGGGCACAGAATTTAATGAAAAGAACCTCTGTCCAACTGTGAAGCATGGGGTGGATCAATCATGCTTTGGGGTTTGTATTGCAGCCAGTGGCACAGGGAAAATTTCACGAGTAGAAGGAAAAATGGATTCAATAAAATGTCAGCAAATTTTGGATGGTAACTTGATGCCATCTGTGAAAAAGCTGAAGTTAAAGAGAGGATGGCTTCTACAAATGGATAATGATCCTAAACACACCTCCAAATCCACGGGGGATTACACCAAGAGGCGTAAACTGAAGGTTTTGCCATGGCCTTCACAATCTCCTGACCTCAACATAATTGAAAATCTATGGATAGACCTTAAAAGAGCAGTGAGTGACAGACAGCCCAGAAATCTCAGAGAACTGGAAGACTTTTGTAAGGAAGAATGGGCAAAGATACCTCAAACAAGAATTGAAAGCCTCTTGGCTGGCTACAAAAAGCGTTTACAAGCTGTGATACTTGCCAAAGGGGGCAGTACAAGATATTAACTCTGCAGGGTGCCCAAACTTTTGCAGACGCCATTTTTTTGTTTTCTGTAATTTTGAAAGTGTAAATGATGGAGATAAAATATAACTTTTTTTGACATATTATAAGAATGTGCAATCTGTAATTTGATGCCTTTTGGAGATTTTTCCATCTTGGCTTTGTTATGCACATTAATACTAATTTTTACCTGGGGTGCCCAAACTTTCGATCCCCACTGTACCTAAAAGTAATTTGTTACATTCAACTGGACTTGTTTTGTAAAGATGAAGACATTTCGTAGCTTCTCCAAGCCACTTCTTCATTTCACATGCCTGTCAGGAAGATACTCCAACATTTACTGTATATCCACACAGGTAGCATAGAAATCTTTATCCAATTCAAACCTCGGCTGGTAAAGCAGGGATTGCACGAGATTCAAACCATCAACGAGCAGGCTGCTGGTACCCAAGTTGATCCATCGATCAATTTGGGTACAACCAGCCTGATGTAATTTTTACATGTGATTAGTTCAGTGCCGATCCTGACCTCCCTGGGGCCCTAAGCGGGGGGCACTTCTTAAAGTTGAGAAGCGTGTATCTTGACATCGCGGAAATTACATCTTACATTAAAGTGAGAAGCGGGGGTGTGCTGGCTGCATGGGAGAAGAGGTAAGAGGTTGGGTGAGGGGCTGAAAATTACTTCTCACCAAGTGGGGCATTTAGTAATTTGGGGGGCCCTCTGCAGCTTTGCGGGGCCCTAAGCGGCTCGCAGTGAGCCTATAGGGCGGATCGGCCCTGGATTAGTTGCCCCCCCCCCCGCCGGCAGAACACAATAGCGATGTGGGAAAGATTCTCCCATCAACAAGCAATTTTCCACCCATGGTGGAAGGAACTGATTCATTTTTTTTTAAACCTTTGTGTTTTTTCACCTTAATTCATCCTATGCATTAAGGTGAAAATACACCTTATAGTGTCTGCCCCCCCCCCCCCCCCCCGAGCACCCATTTTACTTACCTGAGCCCTGAATCTCCCAATCTACAGCATCTCAAATAACATGTAAAAATTAAGCTTTCAAAACTTAAATATATCAACATCAACAAACCTTAAATATATCCTCTGCTCCTCTCTCAAAGTCATTGGATCGACTACGTAAGGTGGTTTCCTCCGTCTTCCCGTGCTCCCCATAAAGCTGCATAAAAACGTTGGCATTGGTACCAGCACCGCGCACATTCCCCGTGGTGACGGTGACTTCATAATTAATCACTGTATAGAAATGTAAACAGGAGCTCATCTATATAACTTCACTTAAAAAAAAAGGCTTATCAACCCTTGCACAGAGGTCAACGAAGTCACTGTGCCCAGGCCAAAATCAGTACATGTTCATGAGGTCCATTATAACTCTATAACTAATTTGTCTATCTAAATATTTTTTACATTTTTTTCAGGGCATACAAGTATTTAATTTAATTAACTGGTAAAAAACAAACAAAAAAAACCTGCTTTGTTTATTATAGGCTGACAACGGGACAAAAATGAAAAAAAAAAAATATATATAGGGCCAGATTCAGATAGAATTGCCTATCTTTAGGCGGGCGTAGCGTATCTCAGATACACTACGCCGCCGTAACTTAGTGAGGCAGGTACCGTATTCACAACGAACTTGCGTCCTAAGTTACGGCAGCATAGTGTAAATGGGCCGGCGTAAGCCCGCCTAATTCAAATTGTCCAGGCAGTGGGTGTGTTGTATTATAATGAGCCTTGACCCCACGTAATTGACGCTCCTAACGAACGGCGTATGTGCCGTCCGTGAACGTATCCCAGTGCGCATGCTCGAAATCATGTCGCAAATAGTCAATGCTTTCGACGTGAACGTAACTTACGCACAGCCCGATTCGCGTACGACTTACGCAAACGACGAAAAAATCGACGCTGTCCCGACGTCCATACTTAACATTGGCTACGCCTCCTATAGCAGGGGTAACTTTACGCAGAAAAAAGCCTTACGTAAACGATGTATATCAATGCGCCGGGCACACGTACGTTTCTGAATCGGCGTATCTAGCTCATTTGCATATTCTACGCGTAAATCTACGGAAGCGCCCCTAGCGGCCAGCGTAAATATGCAACTAAGATACGACGGCGTAAGAAACTTGCGCTGGTCGTATCTTAGACAAATTCTGGCGTATCTGATTCTTTAAATCAGGCGCCAAGATACGACACCTCACACTCAGAGTTACGACGGCGTATCTGGAGATACGCCGTCGTAACTCCTTTCTGAATCTGGCCCATAGTATATAAACTGTACACTGATTTGGGATCCTAAGGATTCGAGATTTACAGTCCTGGGAAATGTATGTGTAGATTCCACTGGGATCTTTTTTTAAACCATAATGCCCTGCATGTCATTGGGAGTATAGGAAACAGTCTTAAAGGGGTTGTAATGGTACATGTTTTTTCACCTTAATGCATTCTATGCATTAAGGTAAAAAACATTTGAGGATTAGCGTCCCCCCAGCCCCCCGTTTACTTAACCACTTACCCCCCGGACCATATTGCTGCCCAAAGACCAGAGTACTTTTTGCGATTCGGGACTGCGTCGCTTTAACAGACAATTGCGCGGTCGTGCGACGTGGCTCCCAAACAAAATTGGCGTCCTTTTTTTCCCACAAATAGAGCTTTCTTTTGGTGGTATTTGATCACCTCTGCGTTTTTTATTTTTTGCGCTATAAACAAAAATAGAACGACAATTTTGAAAAAAATGAATATTTTTTACTTTTTGCTGTAATAAATATCCCCCAAAAATATATAAAAAAACATTTTTTTTCCTCAGTTTAGGCCGATACGTATTCTTCTACATATTTTTCGTAAAAAAAAATCGCAATAAGCGTTTATTGATTGGTTTGCGCAAAAGTTATAGCGTTTACAAAATAGGGGGTATTTTTATGGCATTTTTATTAATATTTTTTTTACTAGTAATGGCGGCGATCAGCGATTTTTTTTTCGGTATTGCGACATTATGGCGGACACTTCGGACATTTTTGACACATTTTTGGGACCATTGGCATTTTTATAGCGATCAGTGCTATAAAAATGCATTAGATTACTATAAAAATGCCACTGGCAGTGAAGGGGTTAACACTAGGGGGCGGGGAAGGGGTTAAGTATGCCTGGGTGTGTTCTTACTGTGGGGGGGGGGGGTGGCCTCACTAGGGGAAACACTGATCCTCGGTTCATACATTGTATGAACCGAAGAAAAGCATTTCCCTGCTGACAGGAACGAGAGCTGTGTGTTTACACACACAGCTCCCGTTCCCCGCTCTGTACCGAGCGATCGCGTGTGCCCGGCGGCGATCGCGCCCGCCGGGCACACGCACGGGAGTCGGGGGCGAGCGGGGGGCGTGCGCGCGCGCCTCCGGCGGCTCGCGTGCGCCCCTAGTGGCGGCTAAAAGGTAGGACGTCATAATACGTGATCTCGCCTAGGAGAGCCACCTTGTGGACGTATTATGACGGTGCGGCGACGGCAAGTGGTTAACTGACCCCTTGAAAGTCCCGCGCCGTGAACACGCTGGCTTCTCGGCTCCATCATTTGTTGATTGATAGCAGCGCAGCAATTGGCTCCCGCTGCTGTCACTCAAATCAATGACGCAGCACGTCGGGGGGGCGGGGCTGAGTGATACAGTCGGCAGCTATAGCCACTGGCTGTATCATGGGAGGGTGCTCGCAAGCTAACCCCCTTGGGAGAAAGCTTCCCGTGAAGGGGGTTAGCTGATGCAGGGAGGAGCCGAGACAGCCGCCGAGGGACCCCAGAAGACCAGGATCGGGGGCCATTCTGTGCAAAACGAGCTGCACAGTGGAGGCAAGTATGATATGTTTGTTATTTAAAAAAAAAATGGGAACCTTTAGTGTTCGTTTAAAGGGGCCAATAATGGGGCTTTTTAATAAATCATTGCCCTCGCTATTAAAGGGGGGGTCACAGAGCAGCCATAGGGGTTGATTTACTAAAGGGAAAAAGACTGTGTTCCAGAGCTTAGTAAATGGGCAGAAACTTCTATCATCCAATAACGTGCAAGCAAAAATGCAATTTTTTTTTATCTTTCTTGGACGTGATTAGGTGAAGCCTTACCTCATTTACTAAACTCTGGAGTAACTGCACTTACAGGGGGCAACTGCACTTTTTGATGACCCCCTTGTGACGTTGTTGACCCCACAAAGCTCTAGTTTTTTTTTTTTTTTACCGGGTGCAGCGGGCATCGTGATTGACAATGGCTCTACACCGGGGAACATTTTTATTTTTTAATAAAGGACTCTTGTTGTGTTTTTACTCACTTTTTACACTCTTTTGGTGAATTCACATGGGGGGGTGGGATCTGGAGGCCCCCTAGTGAAAGTGGGCATCCAGATTCCGATAATCCCCCCGCCTGTAGGCCCCCACAACAACTGCCCAGGGTTGTGGGGAAGAGGCCCTTGTCCCCATCAACATGGGAAGGTGCATTTGGGCTCTGCTCCTACTCCCCAAAGCACCCCCTCTATGTTGAGGGCATGTGGCCTTGTATGGTTTGCGCTCGCTCGGCAAGGTCCATAAAGACCTAAAGCAAGGCCCATAAAGACATGGATGAGTGAGTTTGGGATGGAGGAACTTGACTGGCCTACACAGAGTCCTGACCCCAACCCGATAGAATACCTTTGTAATGAATTAGAGCCGAGACTGCGAGCCAGGCCTTCTGACCCCACAAATGTGCGTTTGGAAGAATGGTCAAACATTCCCATAGACACACTCCTAAACCTTGTGGACGGCCTTCCCAGAAGAGTTGACGCTGTTATAGCTGCAAACGGTGGGCCAACTCAATGTTGAACCCTATGGACTAAGACTGGGATGCCATTAAAGTTCATGTGCATGTAAAGGCAGGTGTTCCAATACTTTTGGCACTTTATGATAATACCAATTACAGTAGGGAGGTCATTCGGGCCCTACCAGTCAAAATTTTGCCACGGGCCCCGTGATCTGTAGTTACGCCCCTGGGTTTAATCTTACATTTCTCAATATCGATGACTTCACTGGCGTAGACTTCCACCTCCACTTTGCCGTCACATTCATCCCTGCAGAGCCAGCGGTTGACTGGGAACATATACTGTTTGCCATGTGCCGGGACCAGCACCACAACGTTGCCCAAAAACCACCCAGCTCGAATTCCCACATTATCATGGCCAATCAGGAGCTTGTTAATCTAATGTGAAGAAAAAGATGGATAAAATAAAAAAAATTATTAGGAGGACAAAAAAAGGAAATAAAACAATTTGACACATATGATGATTTACCAATCCTGTGTCCATGTCTATTATAATTATAAATTTAATTTCATATACAATAGCACACCTTGCCTGCTTGACTTCTGTACAACCAGCCTCACCATAGCTGGATCAAAATTCGGCTGGTTCCTGCCAAACCAGCCGAAATTTGATCCATCTATGGCCGGCTTAACTTGGTTAATTTTTTTAACACAATTTGAAAATGTACCTTCCCAATATCTATGGTGTTGATGGTGAAGTTGTCCACCCGTCCCCTTTCAAAGTTGTCATCCACGTCGTTGTCAGAAACAAGCAGGAACTGTTTGATGGTGTCTCCCTTCTCACCGTACAGCTTGACAAACACTCGGGAGTCAGAGCTGGCGCCGCTGACATCTCCTGTCTTAATCTGGAAGTGATAACTGATACCTAGAGATGGGAGATGGGACATGTGGCATTAAAACCAAGCAAAAACATGCTAGAAAGTGGAAAATTAAATATTCAGTTCTGCTCATAAGTTTACATACCCTGGCAGAATTTATGATCTCTTGGCCATTTTTCAGAGAATATGAATGATAAACACAAAAGATTTCTTTCACTCATGGTTAGTGTTTGGCTGAAGCCATTTATTATCATTCAACTGTGTTTACTCTTTTTAAATCATAATAGCAACAGAAACTACCCAAATGACCCTGATCAAAAGTTTACATACCCCAGTTCTTAATACATTTAACCTTTAACATCAATGACAGCTTGAAGTCTTTTGTGGTATTTGTGGATGAGGCTCTTTATCTTCTCAGATGGTAAAGCTTCCCATTCCTCTTGGCATAAAGCCTCCAGTTCCTGTAAATTCTTGGGCTGTCTCGCATGAACGGCATGTTTGAGATCTTTTTGATATTGAGGTCAGGAGACTGAGATGGCCACTCCAGAACCTTCACTTTATTCTGCTGTAGCCAATGACAGGTGGACTTGGCCTTGTGTTTTGGATCATTGTCCTATTGGAATGTCCAAGTACGTCCCATGCGCAGCTTCCTGGCTGATGAATGTAAATGTTCCTCCAGTATTTTTTGATAACATACTGCATTCATCTTGCCATAAATTTTGACCAAATTTCCTGTGCCCTTTGTAGCTCACACATCCCCAAAACATCAGCGATTCACCTCCGTGTTTCACAGTAGGAATGGTGGACCTGTCATCATAGGCCTTGTTGACTCCTCTCTAAATAAAGCGTTTATGGTTGTGGCCAAAAAGCTAAATTTTGGCTTCATCACTCCAAATGTCTTTGTGCCAGAAGGTTTGAGGCTTGTCGCTGTGCTGTTTGGTGTATTGTAAGTGGGATACTTTGTGGCATTTGCGTAGTAATGTCTTTCTTCTGGAGACTCGACCATGCAGCCCATCTTTCTTCAAGTGCCTCCTTATTGTGCATTTTGAAACAGCCACACCACATGATTTCAGAGAGTGCTGTATTTTATCTGAAGTTTTTTGTGTTTTTTTCTTTGCATCCTAAACCATTTGGAGTTGTGGCTGAAATTTTAGTTGGTCTACCTGACCGTGGTTTGGTTTCAACAGAACCCCTCATTTTCCACTTAAGGACCTTGGCTGTTTTTCAGATTTGGCATTTACAAGACTAAAACAGTTTATCGTTTACAGGAGCACCGTTATCGTTTACAGGACCGCTCAAGGAAAAAATGGATATCTCGGTTGTGGCAGCAGCTGCTGCTGTTACCGAGATATCCATCTTTAAAAACAGGATGTATATGTACATAAGCGGGTCCTTAAGAGTTTGAACACTGCTGATTGGCTTTCTCAATTCCTTGGATATCTTTTTATATCCCTTTCCTGTTTTATACAGTTCAACTACCTTTTCCCGCAGATCCCTGGACAATTCTTTTGCTTTCCCCATGACTCAGAATCCAGAAACGTCAGTGCAGCATTGGATGAAAGATGCAAGGGTCTGTCAGGAGTCCAGAAACTCATTGACCTTTTATACACACACACACTAATTACAAGCAAACAGATCACAGGTGAGGATGGTTACCTTTAATAGCCATTCAAGCCCCTTTGTGTCAACTTGTGTGCATGTTATCAGGCCAAAATCACCAGGGTATGTAAACTTTTGATCAGGGTCATTTGAGTAGTTTCTGTTGCCATTATGATTTAAAAAAAGTAAACTCAGTTGATTGCTAATAAATGGGTCCATCCTAGCACTAACCATGAGTGAAAGAAAAGTTTTTGTGTTTATCATTCATATTCTCTGAAAAATGGCCAAGAAATCATAAATTCTGCCAGGGTATGTAAACTTATGAGCACAGCTGTATATACACTGACATTTCGGAGCCTCGGTGAATGCCGATCTCAAGGTGACGGCTCCTATATCCTGACAGGTTCAAGACAGGAAACTTACTTCTCAGATTCTGCGAGTCCCCGCTTGGAACTAACTCTCGAATGATAAAACCATCATCTTCATTCCTATCGAACCACCTGTACAGATGATACAGAGAGTTAAATTTTTTCATCGGATATTCCGACCGTGTGTGTGCCCCCATCTGACTTTTTCTGTCGGAAGTTTCCGACGGAGTTAGAAAGAGAACATGTTCTCTTTTTTTCAGACGGAAATTCCGTTCGTCTGTGTGGAACTCCATGGGGACACGCATGCTCGAAAACAATTCAACGCCTGCTCGGAAGCATTGAACTTCATTTTTCTAGGCCCGTCGTAGTGTTGTACGTCACCGCGTTTTTTGACGGTCGGGATTTGGTCTGTCCGTGTGTATGCAAGACAGCTTGAACGGAATTCCGTCGGAAAAACACGTCAGTTTATTCCGACGGAAACTCCGATCGTGTGTACTGGGCATTAGTCTTTTGACTAAAATGGCATTTTAATTTTAGTCGTATTTTAGTCATCGCAATTGTTTTAGTTTTAGTCGTATTTTACTAAAACAGTATTCATTCGGTCGACTAAAATGTTTTAGTCAATGAAATTAACACTGAATGCATGTTCATATCCAGGGCCGCCATCAGGAATTATGGGGCCCCTTACACAGCTTCAGGCATGGGCTCCCTGGAGCAGAGAACCGGGGGGTTCTGCTGCCTCAAATTGAGAAGCGAGTGGCTGCCGCAAATTGAGAAGCGGGGGGTGCTGCCGCCATGAATTGAGGGGGCTTTGGGTGCTGACGAACAAAAAAAATCTGAAAAGGGGGGGTAGCCCTGGGGACCTCTGGGCCCTTACAAAAAAAAAATATATATAAAATATAAAGAAGATTATAAAAAAAATGGGGGGTAGCCATCCAGGGCCCTGGGGACCTCTGGGCCCTTTAATGAAAAGAAAAAATAAATAAAAATAATATATAAAAAAAAATATTGCTATCTGGGCCCCTGGGGACCTCTGGGCACTGTAATAATAAAAAAAAAATAATATATATATATATATATATATATATGTATATTTTTAATTATAAAAAAAAAGGGGGGGGTTGCCATTCGGGCCCCTGGGGACCTCTGGGCCCTGTAATAAAAACAAAAAAATGTAATATATATATATATTTTTTTATTTATAAAAAAAAAGGGGGGGTTGACCTTCGGGCCCCTTACAAAAAAAATGCATAATAATAAAAAAAAGGGGGTTGCCATGCGGGCCCCTTACAGGTGTACTGCCTGTACCCCCCTGATGGTGGCCCTGTTCATACCTCAATACCATAAATAATAACATGTTAGGTTTTTCACTCCAGCAGTATATACAGTAATGAGTTTGGAAATTGTAGAGAAATGCTTAAATAACGCATTACAGTTTAACTACACCCATTAGATTTTAGATGACTAAAATTAGTTTTAGCTGACTGAAATTATTTTAGTTGACTAAGGCCGGGTTCCCACCTATGCGAATTGAATGCACGTTTCAATTCGCATAGCAGGAGAATGTGACTGGCTCTCTATGGAGCCGGTTCACATATCTCCGCAGCGGGTCTGGTGTGGTGTGCTGGAAAAACGCATGCTTTTTTGGTGCGTTTCAGGTTCGATTCCAGCCCAAAATTTGGGCTGAAATCAGACCTGAACCGGTGAACCAGCACGCACCGGACCCCTGCTGTAAGCTGCATGCGGGGACGGTAGGGTGACCACGTGTCCCGGATTGACCGGGACAGTCCCGCATTTTGCAGGTCTGTCCCGGGTACATTCATTCCAGGACAATACAGCGTCCCGGAATGAAACTGACACAGCCACCCCCCACCCCACCCCACCGGGCCAATCTGATGCCCCCAAAAAAGGGCGCCACATCACCGCATTACTCACTGGGCCGGATTCAGATACATTGCAGTATCTGCCGGCGCGGCGTAACGTATGTCAGATACTTTACGCCGCCGTAACTTTGGGCGCAAGTTCCGTATGCAGAAAGAACTTGCGCCCTTAGTTACGGCGGCGTAGCGTATGTGTGGCGGCGTAAGCCCGCCTAATTCAAATGGGGATGTTGTGGGCGTGTTTTATTTAAATTTAAGATGACCCCGCGTATTTTACGTTTTTTGTGAACGGCGCATGCGCCGTTCGTGAAAGAATCCCAGTGCGCATGCTCAAAATTACGCCGCAAAGCCTCATAGGTTTCGACGTGAACGTAACTTACGCAAAGCCCTATTCGCGAACGACTTACGCAAACGACGTAAAATTTTCAAAACTCGGCGCGGGAACGACGTCCATACTTAACATTAGCTACGCCTCATATAGCAGGGGTAACTTTACGCTGGAAAAAAGCCTAACGTAAACAACGTAAAAAAAATGCGCCGGCCGGACGTACGTTTCTGAATCGGCGTAAATACCTAATTAGCATATTCCTCGCGTAACTATACGGAAGCGCCACCTAGCGGCCAGCGTAAATATGCAGCCTAAGATACAACGGTGTAAGACACGCCGGTCAGGTCTTAGGGAAATCTATGCGTAAAGGCCCCGTACACACCATAGAATCCATCCGCTGAAAAATCTCAGCGGATCGGTTTCAGCGGATAGATTCTATGGTGTGTACATTCCTGCGGATATTTATCCGCGGGGATTTCCCAATTCCAGCAGATAAAAATTTGTAGACATGTCTACAAATCTATCCACTGGAATCGATCCCAACGGATTGATCCGCTGGTCTGTACAGACTCACCGGATTAATCCGTCTGAAGGGATCCCCCGCATAAGTCGTAATGATTCGACGCATGCGTGAAATTCCTTATATGACAGCGTCGCGCTCGTCGCCGCGTCATCATCGCGGCGACGACGCGACACGTCATCGCGAGGGGATTTCGGCGCGGATTTCGATCCTATGGTGAGTACACTCCATCGGATCCAAATCCGCTGAAATCCTCGAGACCGTATCCGCGGATAAATCCTCTCGTGTGTACTAGGCCTTACTGATTCTCTGAATCAGGCGCATAGATACGACGGCCCGCACTCAGAGATACGACGGCGTATACCGGAGATACGCCGTCGTATCTCGTATCTGAATCCGGCCCTTTGACAGTACTTGTCCTGGCTGGGAATGACTGGAGGAGCACAATCCCCGCCCCCTGTTTGTGATTGGAGAAATCATAAATCCCGCCTCTTGTGTCCAATCACTGTGCTGTGATTCGTTACAGCACAAGCTGATTTATGGGAAGGGAGGGTGTCCCTGAATGGTAGTTTGGAAATGCGGTCACCCTAGGGGACGGTGTGAACGCGGTCTGAAATCATTTTAGTCAACTAAAATGTACTGGAGATTTAGTCGACTGGTTGAATAAAAAAAAAAAAAAAAATCTCACTTGTCTATGGCCAAACTGATTGGACAGAATGCTGTTTTTCGGCTTGACGAATCAGGCCTCTGATTCACTGAGCAAAATACAAGAAATCTCTTGGTGACTTAGGCTCTGTTCACACCTAGGCGTATATACGCCTGAAGCGCGACGCCGCAGCAGCCCCTAAGACGCTGGAGGTATTGATTTTACATTGCCCTCTATGGAGATGGTTCACATCTCCACGCCGAACGCCGAGCGCCGTACGCCTGCCGCCTGAAAACAAGTCCCGGACCTTTTTTTCAGGTGGCTTTCGGCGTTCGGCATAGGAGATTTGGACCTGGGGGTAAGCTGCATTCACAATCGCGGTGTTTTGTCGATTAGGTACGCCAAGGTGTGAATGCAGCCTTATGCTGTATGTGATTTGATCTCGGCAGTCGCTCAGAAAGGATATGGATGGCACTGTGTAGAGGGAGAATCTTGAAGGCGTGGCTTTGCAAGTGCGCAAAAAAAATATATATATTACTTTTGAAAGTATGAAGTATTGAATGTATAGTTCTGAAGATATGAGTTTTATGAAGTCGTTGTACCAATCTGGGGTCATACCTGTCACAGGGGAATTCTATGTTTTCAGAATCGGGTTTTCCTTCCTCTTTCACTAGAACCTTGTCAAGGTACCATCCGCAGCCTCCTCCTTTCCCATCATGCCCTATGCGCACCCTCCTCACTTTCTGTAGAGTCACGGCTTCTATGATAAATTCATCAGCCTGAAGGAAGGAAGAAGTGTGGTGAGGACATAGAAACCTGCAGGGTCGATCCTAGGGTCACAGGCGCCTGGCTGCAGAAATATTTCTGGATACAGGAGACGGTCAGAGACTGCAGACATGGTACAGGAGACGGTCAGAGACTGCAGACATAGTACAGGTGATGGTCAGAGACTGCAGACACAGTACATGAGATGATCAGAGACTGCAGACATGGTACAGGAGATGGTCAGAGACTGAAGACACAGTACATGAGATGGTCAGAGACTGCAGACGTGGTACAAGAGATGGTCAGAGGCTGCACGCGTGGTACAGGAGATGGTCAGAGACTGCAGACACAGTACATGAGATGATCAGAGACTGCAGACATGGTACAGGAGATGGTCAGAGACTGAAGACACGGTACATGAGATGATCAGAGACTGCAGACATGGTACAGGAGATGGTCAGAGACTGAAGACACAGTACATGAGATGATCAGAGACTGCAGACATGGTACAGGAGATGGTCAGAGACTGAAGACACAGTACATGAGATGGTCAGAGACTGCAGACGTGGTACAAGAGATGGTCAGAGGCTGCAGACGTGGTACAAGAGATGGTCAGAGAATGCAGACGTGGTACAAGAGATGGTCAGAGAATGCAGACATGATACAGGAGATGGTCAGAGACTGCAGACGTGGTACAAGAGATGGTCAGAGACTGCAGACATGGTACAGGAGATGGTCAGAGACTGCAGACGCAGTACATGAGATGATCAGAGACTGCAGACATGGTACAGGAGATGGTCAGAGACTGCAGACACAGTACATGAGATGATCAGAGACTGCAGACATAGTACAGGAAATGGTCAGAGATTGCAGACATAGTACAGGAATGGGCAGGGGTTGTGTATCCTATGCAATCTATCATGCCATAAAACATATAGAGCAGGGGCAGCCCAGAGCACATAAAGGGATGCTGGGGATGCCATCCCCCAGCACACTGAACACTGTGACTCACCTCGGTTATCTCTCTCTGCAGCCCAAGATAGAGATGGGAGGGGGAGGCATTCCAACTGGAGTTGGTGGAGACAGTGCGGGATCCAAGACTCCCAGTGTGAGGAATTCATTCCTGCACATCAGCACTCAGCAGCCACTGAAAACTAGAACCCTTGTGTTAGGAAGAGGAGCGGCCCCTCCCCCGAGCACTGTCAGGCTGGACGGGCTGCCCTATGATCACACATCAGTTCTGGACGGACACATACCTATGCTCAGAACACGAGTTCTTGACGGACACAAACAAGGAGAAAAGGAGGAAAGGAGGGAGGGGAGAACTCTGGCATTTTGGCGCCCCCACCTCTGCAGGTGCCTGGGTGCAAAGCACCCTGTGCACCCTGCCTAGGATCGTCCCTGGAAACCTGCGCAGTGGGAGGATCTGCTTTCTGCATCATCACCTGAGCAACCTCCATGTTGTCATACAAAAAGGAGAACCATCTGCATCCTTCCATCTATACGGAGTTTGAGATGTCTGAATAAAGCAATGAACCAAGTATTTAAAGCGTATCTAAGCCCCCCCAAAGAATTAACCACTTCAATACCGAGCATTTTCACCCCCTTCCTGCCCAGGCCAATTTTCACGCTTTGACTGACAATTGCGCGGTCGTGCGACGTGGCTCCCAAACAAAAGTAACATATTTTTTTCCCACAAATAGAGCTTTCTTTTGGTGGTATTTGATCATCTCTGCTGTTTTTATTTTTTGCGCTATAAACCAAAAAAGATCATCAATTTTGAAGAAAAAAAACACAATATTTTTTACTTTTTGCTATAATAAATATCACAATTAAAAAGAAAAAAAAAAAAAAACTTTTTTTTTCTCAGTTTAGGCCGATATGTATTCATCTACATATTTTTTGTAAAAATAAGCGCATAGTGATTGGTTTGCACAAAAGTTATAGCGCCTACAAAATAGGGAATTGATTTATGAAATTATTTTTAATTATATATTTTTTTTACTAGTAATGACGGCGATCTGCGGTTTTTGTCAGGACTGCGATATTGCGGCGGACACGTCGGACACTTTTGACACTATTTTGGGACCATTCACAATTATACAGTGATTAGTGCTATACATATGCACTGATTACTGTATAAATGTGACTGTCAGGGAAGGGGTTAACACTAGGGGGCGATCAAGGGGTTAAATGTGTTCCCTAGGGAGTGATTCTAACTGTAGGGGGAGGAGACTGACTGGGGGAGGTGACCGATCGCTGTCCCAAGGGACACACCATCGGTCTCCTCTCCCTGACAGGACTTGGATCTGTGACCCAGATTCTCAAAGCGCTGCGCCGTCGTAAGTCCTAATCTGGGCCGTCGTATCTATGCGACTGATTCTTAGAATCAGTTACGCATAGATATCCATTAGATCCGACAGGCGTAAGTCTCTTACACCGTCGGATCGTAACTGCAATTTTTTTTCCCCGAAAGGTGCCGCTTTCGTCGATTTCCGCGTCGAGTATGCAAATTAGCAAGATACGCGAATTCCCGAACGTACGCGCGGCCGACGCAGTAAAGTTACGACGTTTACGTTAGGCTTTTCCCGGCGTAAAGTTGCCCCTGCTATATAAGGCGCAGCCAATGTTAAGTATGGCCGTCGTTCCCGCGTCGAAAATCTAAAAAATTACGTCGTTTGTGTAAGTCGTCCGTGAATGGTGCTGGGCGTAATTTACGTCCACGTCAAAACCAATGACGTCCTTGCGACGTCATTTAGAGCAATGCACGCCGGGATTTTTTAGGGACGGCGCATGCGCAGTTCGTTCGGCGCGGGGACGCGCTTCATTTAAATCAAACACGCCCCCTACCCGCCGAATTTGAATTCCGCCGGGTGATTTACGCTACGCCGCCGCAGGCAAGTGCTTTGTGAATAAAGCACTTGCCTGAAAAACTTGCGGCGGCGTAACGTAAATCAGATACGTTACGCCAGCCCATTTTTACGCCAATCTACGAGAATCTGGCCCCGTGTGTTTTGGCAATTGTCAGTAACGCAGTGCCGTATCGCAAAAAATGGCCTGGTTATGACGTCGTGTGGCGCCGTACCTGAATTAAATTAATGTCCTTTTTTTTCCCCACAAATAAAGCTTTCTTTTGGTGGTATTTGATCACCTCTATGGTTTTTATTTTTTGCGCTATAAAAAAAAAAAAAAAAATTTAGAAAAAAAAAAACAAGCTAGTGGTTAAAGTGTAAATTTTTTTGTAAGAATTTATTGTCGGTCTTCCCGTGATTCATTGCCCCTCCCCCACACTCTACAATTACCCCATCTGCCGACATCTTGCACCTTTTTCTCCGAGTTATTTATTCAGTCCATTGATTAGGGCTTAAGCTTCGCAGATTCCCGTGATGTAATTGCTTGAAGAGCAGACTATTTTTAAACTAATTTATTCAGTAACCTATTTCGGGAAGAACTATTAATGAATCGGTTAAAGAAGCTGCAAACGGAACGAAGAAACGGATCCGTCCTTTCCATTCCAAAATGTGTTATTAGCCAAGACATCGATTTTATATATTTATATTCGACTTTTCAGGGGGACCCGGAATTTTTTTTAAAATGTATTTTGTAATGTAATATTAAAGCGGGGGTTCACCCAAAAATAAATGTTTAACATTACATTCAGCCAAGTTGTCCTAATGACAATCGGCTGTTTATTTTTTTTTTTTCCCCGTACATACCGTATTTTCACCGCCGCTTCCGGGTATGTCTTCTGCGGGACTGGGCGTTCCTATCTGATTGACAGGCTTCCGACCGTCGCATACAACGCATCACGAGTTGCCGAAAGAAGCCGAACGTCGGTGCGGCTCTATACAGCGCCTGCGCACCGACGTTCGGCTTCTTTCGGCAACTCGTGACGCGTAGTATGCGACGGTCGGAAGCCTGTCAATCAATTAGGAACGCCCAGTCCCGCAGAAGACATACCCGGAAGCGGCGGTGAAAATACGGTATGTACGAAAAAAAAAAAAACAGCCGATTTTTATTAGGACAACTCGGCTGAATGTAATGTTAAAAATGTATTTTTTGGGTGAACCTCCACTTTAATACAGTTTTCTAGAACGTTTCCAAATAATCAAATTCCGCTCCCTTGGTAACAGTATTCCACATCCAGAAAATGTCTTTCCCACTTGTGTGATTGGCTCACTGCCTTTTCCCAGAGGTCTGCCCAGAACTTGCAGTAAAATCTCAGCAACCCCCTGCAATGTTACTGCAGAGAACCTTCAAGCTGTGATGATATTGTGGATACAATTCTACAGGTATTTCAGAATGCAGGTTTTCTTCTTTTTTTTTTACAAAATTATTTCTCTTTTTAAACACTGCCTGCTATGATCTTGTGATCATATGAGGGAGACCCTCCCAGTAAGACCCCTTTCACACTGGGGTCTTTTTCAGGCGCTTTAGTGCTAAAAAAAAAAGCGCCTAAAAGAAGCCTCATTTGCAATCCCAATGTGAAAGCCCGAGTGCTTTTACACTGAGGCGCTGCGCTGGCAGGGCGTCAAAAAAAGTCCTGCAAGCAGCTTCTTTGCAGAACTTTAGGAGTGGTGAATATACCGCTCCTAAAGCCCCCTTCCCATTGAAATCAATGGGAAACGCCTGCAAAGCGTTTTTAACACTTTATTCGGCCACTAGCGGGGGTTAAAAGCTGATAGTTTTAGCGGCGCTTTACCAGCATTTTTCGGGCGCTGGCCGTGTGAAAGGGCTCTTAAAGCACTCTGGCTTTCACATTGGGATTGCAGATGAGGCTTCTTTCAGGCACTTTACAGGCGCTTTTTTTTATCGCTAAAGCGCCTGAAAAATGCCCCAGTGTGAAAGGGGTCTAAGGGAAAGTGGGTGCATTGGCCACTCTGGGTATCTATAGAGCAGAAGTAAGTAAGAAGCTGCAGGGAAGTTTGCTGCAATTCTTGCAAGGTATATAAGTGTAGTTAGAGTAAGAGAGGATCAAAGCATCATGGGAGGTATATTTTAGAAGATTCTTGGGGCAAGGTTTTTTAATCTCGCCATAACGCACTTCTAAATTATGCAGCTTCTTTTTCTACAAGCATTTTGCTTCTTTACTTAAACTTTATTATTTGTCTGAGTAGTTACTTGTATAGGGAGTCTGTCCAACAGACACACAGACACACACACATAGATAGACAGGCAGACAGACAGCGATAGATAGATAGATAGACAGACACAAAAAAAGATAGACAGATAGACAGGCAGACAGAGAAAGATAGATAGATAGATAGATAGATAGATAGATAGATAGATAGATATACAGACAGATAGACAGATAGACAGACAGACAGAGAAAGATAGATAGATAGATAGATAGATAGATAGATAGATAGATAGATAGGATAGAGAAAGATAGATAGAGAAAGATAGATAAATAGATAGATAGATAGATAGACAGAGAAAGATAGATAGATAGATAGATAGATAGATAGATAGATAGATAGATAGATAGATAGATAGACAGAGAAAGATAGATAGATAGATAGATAGATAGACAGAGAAAGATAGATAGATAGATAGATAGATAGACAGAGAAAGATAGATAGATAGATAGACAGACAGAGAAAAATAGATAGATAGACAGACAGACAGAGAAAAAAAAGGATTTTTGTACTCACCGTAAAATCCATTTCTCTGAGTTCATAGACGGACACAGCCTTCATTGACCTTAGGGTTATGCTTCTTCCTACCAGGAGATTTAGGCAGAATTCTACAGCACTTAAGGTGTTAAAAACTTTCCTTCATGCCGCTCCTCCCAGGGGGCGTGGCTCCCCCAGGCATAACCCCCACTCTGCTCTAGCAGCTTCAGTTCGTAACAAGCAGTACAAACCAAGGAGGGGTGGGTGCTGTGTCCGTCTATGAACTCAGAGAAATGGATTTTACGGTGAGTACAAAAATCCTTTTTTCTCTTTCGTTCATAGACGGACACAGCCTTCATTGACCTTAGGGACGTCCCCAAGCAGTGTCAAAAAAATTCGAGGGGTGGGAAAATAACACAGCAAAAACAGGTTACACCCCAAACAACACCGGAGTCACTCAACGGAGGAACTCCAACCGTAAACTGCCGCCTGTAACACCCTGCGGCTGAAGGAGGCATCAGAAGATGCACTCACATCCACCTTTAAGACTTAGAAAAAGTGTGGAACGACGACCAGGTCGCTGCCATACACCCCTGTAACACAGGCATGATGCCAGAAAGCCCAAGAGGCCCCGATCGCCCTGGTCGAATGCGCCGTAACCCAAAAGGGAGGCGCCTGCCCCTTCAGGGCATAGGCCTGAAGCACAATCCGTCGGATCCACCCCGGAAAAAGGTGGCCGACGAGACTACCAGGCCCCCTGGTAGAACCAGCCAGCGACACGAACAGTGAGACCGACTTCCGGAATGGAATCGTAGCAGATAAGTACATATGTAGGGCCCGAATCACATCCAGAGGATGTAAAAGTGGCCACCTCCCTCCATTTCGGCCAAGGACATAAGGATGGAAGAACAATGTCCACACCAACGTGAAAAGCCGAAACCACCTTGGGGAGAAAAGACGGCTGCGCCGCAGCACCACCTCATCCTTATGGATGACCAAGCAGGGAGCCATGCAAGACAAGGCCTCCAGTTCAGACAAACACTAGTCTGATCGAGGTAATTGCTACCAGAAAAAAATCACAGTGGAAATTCCCACGACGAGCCAAGGCCACGTGACAACGCAGACCTTCCTGGGCTAGAACCCAGAGTCAAATGCCTGAAGGGCAGGTACTCTAGCACTTGAGCTAAACCTGCTCCCGTCTCGTGACAGTCAACAAAAAACCTCCCGAATGTCCACAAAGGGAGCATCCAGAAGAACCAAAAGGACTAAATACAAGTCCCATGGGGGTAGTGGAGGGGCCATATGCCAGACCCCCAGAACAGACGTACGCACCAAGGAGTGCGACGCCAAGGCTCATTGAAAATAACAGCCAGAGCAGAAAACTGATTTCCAACTGTACGTAAGGCGAGAGCCTGATCCACTCCCTGCTGTAAAAAACAGCAGAATCCTGGATACCACGTACGTACGTACGTACGTACGTACGTACGTACTAGGGTGCCATTTCATCTCCTCACCAGAGATGCAGGCCCTCCACGTATGATGTAAATCCTACGTGAGGTAGACTACCGTGCCGGCAGCACGGTCGAGACCACCGAGCCCAATAGGCCTCGGGCCTTCAGCCCCAGGCTCTCAACAGCCACGTCGCTAAGCCAGTGGCTGTAAAAACAGGGTGGAAGATCAGACCCTGTAACAGAAGATCAACCCCCAGGGGAAAATGCTAGGGGGCGTCAGCCACCAGACGCACCAGG
Source organism: Rana temporaria (assembly GCF_905171775.1). Lineage (NCBI taxonomy): Eukaryota > Metazoa > Chordata > Amphibia > Anura > Ranidae > Rana > Rana temporaria. The sequence continues at coordinate 35,695,492 of NC_053489.1, read as the reverse complement.
TCCGCGTACCAGGAGCGACGCGGCCAATCTGGGGCAATCCGGATTGATAATACCCTCGGCTTCCACTCTGCGCAGCAGGCGAGGAAGAAGCTACCGAGGAGGGAAGGTGTAAAGCAGGCGATAGCGACCCCAAGGAGCCACCAACGCGCCTGACGCGTCAGCCCACGGGACCCGTGCCCTGGCCAAAAACATGGCACCTTCCGGTTGAGGCGGGACACTAGAAGGACCACGCCTGGAGTGCCCCACTTTCGGCACATATACTGAAAAACCCCTACGGGTGGAGAGACCACTCTCCGTGGTCAAGCACAATCCGACTTAGGAGTCGGCTTGCCAATTCCGTACTCCCGGAATGTACACGGCCAATAGAGCCGGAACGGACCCTTCGGCCCACCAAAGTATGTGCGCGACCCTCGTCGCTGCAACAGAGCTCTGTGTGCCTCCCTGATGGTCGACGTACGCCACAGCGTTGACGGACAGGGTCCCGAATGGTCGGCCCTGTAGATCCAGGGACCACCAGGTAATTCAGAACAATGATTGGTAGGTGGGTCGCCACCCGAGTCCAGCACCCCAGGGCTGACTGGGTGCCCCAAAAACCCCTCCCACAACCGGAGAGGCTGGCATCCGTCGCGACCACTGTCCAGTGGCTTGGCCGAAACGACTTCCCGGCCCGAAGCACCGGAAAACATCAGCCACCACACCAGGGACTAGATGACTCATCCGAACCTGGTAATCCAGAGATGACGGAAGCTAGTCCCCACGTGACAACAGGTCCTCCAGTAGCACCCTGGCGTGGAATTGGGCATACGGAACCGCCTCGAAAGAGGCCACCGTCAGATCCAGAACCCTCAAGCAGAATCGCAGAGATGACCACCACTAGGTCGACAACTGCTGCCCAGCAGATTGCTGAGTCTTAAATTTTTCCGTTAGGAGAACAAACTCCCGCCCCGGCGGAATCCAGGACTAGTCCCAGGAATTCCAGTCCCAGACGGGACCAACACTGACTTCTGGACAAAAACAGAAGCCAGCCAAACTTCCTGGAGAGTCTGACACGTGATAGACACGGCTCCACAAATGCAGAGTTCTCAGAAGCTCGTAGGAGAATGTCGCCCAGACACCCCACGATAAACCCCCGCTGACACAGCCGGGCCAGTATCGGGACGAGCACCCCGGTAAAAACCTGTGGTGTCGACACCAAGTCGAGCGGGAGGGCCACAAAAAGAAAAAGGTCCTCCCTGACCGCAAAGCCCAGAATCTCTGGTGCTTAGAGCATATGGGAACATGCAGGTATGCGTTCATGACATCCAAGGACGCCAGAAAAAAAAAAAAAAAAAAAAAAAAATTCCCATCCTGAAATGTTGTACTTTACAAAAAAACAACGAGGGCCCTGAGGCCCAGGATTGGACGGACCCCGTCCACCATGGGGATTACCAACAGATTGGAGTATTACCCCTGAGACCGTTCCATTGAGGGAACTGGCACCATCACTCCCCTGATCAGAAGATCCTGGACAGAACCAACCAGCGAACCGGAGGAAGCCAGAGGAAAAAATCTGTTAGGCAGCCAAGAGAGAAAATCTATCTTGCACCGCGAGAAAACCTCGCAAAGCCAACGGTCGGAAAGAAGAGGCCTCAACCGAGCCGCAAAATCACAAAGCCAGCCCCCCACCCGACACGGGCGGGGGCAGACCTACATGCGGAAGCAATACCGTCCGCAGGCCCATAAGGCACGTGGTGCCAGGCGCGTCACAGCCCCGCAGCGGGGGCCTTAGCACCCTGCAGAATACCCACCGTGCTGGGCGCACGAACCGCTCGGGAGAGGAGGGCCCTCGCCGACGGCGAGGCTCCTTGCCCTTCCTAGCAGAGGAAGCAGCGTGCTCTTACCACCCGTGGCATCCCTAGGGGTGCCAACCCGGGAGGCCCAAAAAGCCGCCCACCCCTAAAGGGGTGAGTCCACCAAGGACCCTTTGAGGATCGGTCCGAAGACCAGCATGTAAGCCACACGAGGCGGCGCAAACACCCCCACACAGGCGGAGGCCCTGGAAAGCAAGGGAAGCGCATCCAGGACCGACTCACAGACGAACTACAGACCCCGAACCAAACGTTCAGCTAGGTCCTTACAGGGCTCAGCAGCATCTTGTGCCCCCAGCTCCTGCAGCAGGAGCTACAGCCCTCTAGTCAGAGTCTGTGACACCAGAGACCGAGTCAAGACCGGTCTCAGCGGGGTACCCACAGGCAGGAGCCCCTTCCACGGGCAACGTGGCGGCTTTGCTCCATCCGGACACCGGGGGGTCCACAGGAGGAGAGACCCACCTACTTACAAAGGGGTCGCAAAGCATTCAGGGACTGCAAAAAATATATATATATATATACACTGCGGTGTAACATAAAAAGTCCAAATAAGGAACACAGTTGCAGTGCGCTGCGTTTTTGCGGAACCCAAAAGGGACCGGTACATCTGGTACCTCCGCCAAAACCACAAACCGTCTAGTTACTGAGCTATAAGCTCTAAACGCAGAAAATAAGAGCTCCAACAAATTCCTTGGTCGCGTGGGTTTTTTATATCCCGCATCCACTGACACCACAGAACCAGACGCAATAGCCGGGCATAGTATAATGTCAGCGGCATCCCCCGAAGCAGGCTCAGGGAGGGGGCGCTTTTTTACCCCCCAACCAGGCACTAGCTGCTTCAGAAATAACACTCCCTCAACAGAAGTGGCAGGGGGAGGGGCATCAAGGGTTAACTCAGGCCTTAGTGGGGAGGATAGTACCTAGTACAGGCTCCAGGGCATCCCACCACCGAGTTACCCAAACTGCTAAGCAGAGAACCACCCACGGTCACCTCCCGGCTGTTCTAGCTCTATTCTGAGCATGAGGGCCCCCAGGGAACTCACCACCCCGCCTGGTGCATCGCGCTGAGAGGAGCCTGATGATGTGCCGAGAAGCCGGCTGCGCTGCTGACAGTCCCCACGGAGAGATTCGCGGTCTCTCTGAGCGCTAAAACGGCCACACGAGGCCAAACGAAAATTAAAGATGGCCGCCGTAATGCAAAAAAACTGCCAAGGACCACAAGAAAATGGCCGCCGAGATATACAAGGCGCGACTACGGCAAAATGGCGGCCGTGGCGCACTTTTCAAATTTTTTTTTTTTTTTTTTTTTTTTTAACAGACAGCCAGCAGCCACAGCAGCATAGTAAAACAGCACACAAGTCCCGCAGAGAACACTACAGCCCCCTGCAGTGAACACACACAGCCCCAGCTAACACACAGGCCCCGGTGATAATAAAGAGACCCCAGAAAAATCCCCCTCACAGCCGCTACCCAAAAAGGAAGGAAGGAGAGGAATAAGGGAGAGAGGAAAGCAGGGCGAACCCTCAGTCGACCTCCCCAGGGAAAATTCCAGCCAGACCACTTACCTGAGCAAGGGTCACTACTTACCTGTCCTGCGACTACCGGCTGGAGGTATCCCAGACAGAACCAACGTCCGCTAAACGGCATGGCTGTCGGCCAGACACACTGTGACAAGGCCATAGAGACCGGTCATATGTGTGCCCTAGAACCGAAGTTCCCCGGCCGCCCCTGGAGCAATGGGGCCTGTCGTGGACGTCCCAAAGCTGAGCTGAGGGCCGGCACACGCTCGAAGGCCGAACCTGGGGGGACTACAAGGGTCGAGGACCCAGCCTGTCACCCAGTCGGCTGTTGATAGAAGAATCGCAGGATTCAAAAATGCAGGAACAAAATAATAAAAAGCGAGAAAAATCGCAAGAAAAAAATCGCAAGAAAATTGCAAGAAAAACTCCAGAGTCCAGGACTCCAGAGAGAGCCTGACTCTCCTGACGGTTAGGCAGAAACAAACTGAAGCTGCTAGAGCAGAGTGGGGGTTATGCCTGGGGGAGCCACGCCCCCTGGGAGGAGCGGCATGAAGGAAAGTTTTTAACACCTTAAGTGCTGTAGAATTCTGCCTAAATCTCCTGGTAGGAAGAAGCATAACCCTAAGGTCAATGAAGGCTGTGTCCGTCTATGAACGAAAGAGAAATAGATACACCAACAGACGGACAGAGAAAGATAGATAGACAGACAGACAGACATATAGATAGATAGATAGATAGATAGATAGATAGATAGATAGATAGATAGACAGACAGAGAAAGATAGATAGACAGACAGACAGACATATAGATAGATAGATAGATAGATAGATAGATAGATAGATAGATAGACAGACAGACAGACAGACAGAGAAAGATAGATAGATAGACAGACAGACAGACAAAGATAGATAGATAGACAGACAGACAGACAAAGATAGATAGATAGATAGACAGACAGACAGACGGAGAAAGATAGATAGATAGATAGATAGACAGACAGACATATAGATAGATAGACAGATAGACAGACAGACAGACAGACAGATAGATAGATAGATAGACAGACAGACAGACAGACAGATATACAGACAAACAGCCATATAGATAGATAGATAGATAGATAGATAGATAGATAGATAGATAGATAGATAGATAGATAGATATGCTGTATACTATTACAGTGCCTTAAAGTATTCATACCCCTTGAAATTTTGCACATTTTGTCACGTTACAACCAAAAACGTAAACGTATTTTATTGGGATTTTATGTGATAGACCAACACAGAGTGGCACATTTTTGTGAAGTGGAAGGAAAATGATAAATGGTTACCATTTTTTTTTTACAAATAAATATGTGAAAAGTGTGGGGTACATTTGTATGTCAATGTAAATTTACTGACAGTTTGTAAAAATCTGTGACTTTTACAACTCTGCGTAAATATCAGTGGCTGATAATTTGTCATGCTGTGTTGATTGTTGTAATTGTAAACCAGGCACATTACTTGTTATATGTATTGTCAGGGTTTCCATATGATGTTTATACCGTTTAAATATCGATTGTCTTTGTTTTTAAAAGGGGTTCTGTAATTTTTCAGTAAAAAAATGTGCTCCATCAGTAAATTTTACATGTTTTGTCAGAAAAAAAAATGCTGTAAGAGGTTGGCATCCCTGGTATCAAGCAGTCGTCATGACCTGCTGTTCTCCATTACTGGGCTTATGCCCCGTACACACGATCGGATAATTCCGCCAGCAAAAGTGCGATGTGAGCTTTTGAACGGAAATTCCGACCGTGTGTATTGGACTTTTGCTGTCGGAATTTCCACCAGCAAAAGATTGAGAGCAGGTTCTCAATTTTTCAGATGAAAAAAATTCCGATAGTCGGTGGCAATTCCGACGTGCAAAATTCCGACGCATGTTTGGAAACAATTTGACGCATGCTCGGAAGCATTGAACTTAATTTTCTCGGCTCGTCGTAGTGCCGTAGTCACCGCGTTTTTGACGGTCGAAAGTTCAGAGAACTTTTGTGTGAACGTGTGTATGCAAGCCAAGCTTGAGCGGAATTCCGTCGAAAAAAACATCCAAGGTTTTTCTGACGGAAAATCTGATCGTGTGTACGGGGCATTACTGGACTTGCCTCTAATTAGTGGTTTAACCTCTTTACCACTGGGCTTGTTTTTCAAATTCGGTGTTTACGAGACTAAAACATTTTTTTTTGCTAGAAAATTACTTAAAACACCCAAACATTATATATATATATATTTTTTCTAACACCCTAGAGAATAAAATGGCGGTCATTGCAATACTTTTTGTCACACCGTATTTGTGCAGCGGTCTTACAAGCGCACTTTTTTTGAAAAAAAAAACACTTTTTTGAATTAAAAAATAAGACAGCAATACATTTTGCCCAATTTTTTTTATATATTGTGAAAGATAATGTTACGCCGAGTACAATGATACCCAACATGTCACGCTTAAAAATTGCGCCCGCTCGTGGCACGACGTCAAACTTTTACCCTTAAAAATCTCCATAGGCGACGTTTAAAAAATTCTATAGGTTGCATCTTTTGAGCTACAGAGGAGGTCTAGGGCTAGAATTATTGCTCTCGCTCTAACGATCGCAGTAATACCTCATTGGTGTGGTTTGAACACCGTTTTCATATGCAGGTGCTACTCACGTATGCGTTCGCTTCTGTGCGCGAGCTCGTCGGGACGGGGCGCTTTAAAACATTTTTTTTTTGTTTTCTTATTTATTTTTATTTAGTTTATAATTTTTTACACTGAAATGAAAAAAAAAAATGTATCACTTTTATTCCTATTACAAGGAATGTAAACATCCCTTGTAATAGAAAAAAGCATGACAGGTCCTCTTAAATATGAGATCTGGGGTCAAAAAGACCTCAGATCTGATATTTAGACTTAAATGCAAAAAAATTAAAAAAAATTAAACTGTCATTTTTTCAAATGAAAAAAAAAAAAAATGTTTCTTTAAGACGCTGGGCGGGACTGACGTTTTGACGTCACTTTCGCCCAACAGAGCTATGGGGACGGGTGGGGGCGATTTTTCCCTCACTCGCATCCCCAGTCAGCTGCCGAACGGACCCGATCGCCTCTGCCTCTACCGACGGCTCCGGTAAGCGGCGGAGGGCGCGGGAGAGCGGCGGGAGGGGGGGCCCTCTCCCGCCACCGATAACGGCGATCTCGCGGCGAATCTGCCGCGGAGACCGCCGTTATCGTGTACAGGACCGCCCACTGAAGAGATGAATATCTCGGTTGTGGCAGCAGCTGCTGCCGTTACCGAGATATCCATCTTTAAAAAGAGGACGTCTTTTTACCATGGGGCGGTGGTCAAGAGGTTAACTAATATTCACCAGTCCATAAAAAGACACACAAAAAGCAAAACAGTAACAAGAACACCTAACCCACCATAGAATGTAACTGGCCAACCACAAGAGCCCCTACTTTCACCTTCTTTCCCATATGGAATTCCCGAGGGCTGCTCAGATCTGATCCCAACTATATCAATGGCAGTCCCAAATCTCAGTAAGAGTTGTACTTACATTGCCCTTTTCAAACTTGTTCATGTTGTTCTTGCAGTCAATGAGGAAGCGTTCTCCAGTGTCCCCGAGGTCTCCGAATAGGCAGAGGAAGACGTTGGCATCGGTTCCACTACCGCTCACGTTGCCGGTACAGACAGTCACTCGATACTTCACCACTGTGTGAGTAAACGGGTAAGACTGATAAGGATCCTCTAACTTAGTCCACTACATGCCCTGGTGGGGAGACCTTACTGCCCCATACAAAACACCACATGAGATACATTATTCAGTAATAACAGCTGGTAAACTCCCCATGCATTATTCATGCCAAGATTTACTTTCACTTCTGATAATCTAGAAGGTTATCGGTTACCTGCACTTGACTGTCGGTGTAGGGAAATAGCGGAGTCACTCCGGGCTGACCCCGTAATGTCATATCCTTCATTTCTAAGAACTCCGTATAACAAAACCTCAGGCACTCTGCGTACATATTAAAGTAGATCTAGACCGGTCATCCATAACATTAAGATCACTGGCAAGTGAATAATATTGATTGTCTTATTACAATGGCACCTGAGAGTCCGTGGAATATATTAGGGAGCAAGTAAATAATATGGCCATGAAGTTGATTGGTTGAAAGCAGAAAAAAAACGGGCATCACAGTTTCTTGTGTATAGGGCTGGTCTTGTGTATAGAGTTTCGTGTGCATGCCCATGCAGAACCGTACCCTCAGCCAATATAGGGTGACCACGTGTCCTGGATTGCCCGGGACAGTCCTGCATTTTGCAGGTCTGTCCCGGGTGTTGCAGAGTACGATTGATAGGTGCAGCGGAGTCAATTTAGATCAGACGTTGTGTACACAACACATCATAGAAAACACATAGCATAGCATATCACTGAGCTTTAGCGACATCTTGTGTCCTTTTTCTAAACTGCATTCAATACAATAGGCTAAGCTGAAGGTTTGTTGTATCTCCAACACCGGGCACCTTCATTCCAGGACAATACAGTGTCCCGGAATGAAACTGACACGGCCACCCCCCAGGCCAATCTGATGCCCCCAAAAAAGGATGCCACATCACCGCTTTACTCACTTGACAGTACTTGTCCTGGTCAGGAATGTCTGGAGGAGAACAATCCCGCCCCCTGTTTGTGATTGGAGAAATCATAAATCCCGCCTCTTGTGTCCAATCACTGTGCTGTGATTCGTTACAGCACAAGCTGATTTTTGGGAAGGAGGGTGTCCCTGAATTGTAGTTTGGAAATGTGGTCACCTTAAAGCGGGGGTTCACCCTAAAAAAAAAAAGGATTTTTGTACTCACCGTAAAATCCATTTCTCTGAGTTCATAGACGGACACAGCATCCTTTGACCTTAGGGTTATGCTTCTTCCTACCAGGAGATTTAGGCAGAATTCTACAGCACTTAAGGTGTTAAAAACTTTCCTTCATGCCGCTCCTCCCAGGGGGCGTGGCTCCCCCAGGCATAACCCCCACTCTGCTTCAGCAGCCTCAGTTCGTAACAAGCAGTACAAACCAAGGAGGGGTGGGTGCTGTGTCCGTCTATGAACTCAGAGAAATGGATTTTACGGTGAGTACAAAAATCCTTTTTTCTCTTTCGTTCATAGACGGACACAGCATCCTTTGACCTTAGGGACGTCCCCAAGCAGTGTCAAAAAAATTCGAGGGGTGGGAAAATAACACAGCAAAAACAGGTTACACCCCAAACAAAACCGGAGTTACTCAACGGAGGAACTCCAACCTTAAACTGCCGCCTGTAACACCCTGCGGCCGAAGGAGGCATCAGAAGATGCACTCACATCCACCATATAAAACTTTGAAAAAGCGTGGACCGACGACCAGGTCGCAGCCTTACACACCTGTAACACAGAGGCTTGGTGTCGGAAGCCCAGGAGGCCCCGATCGCCCTGGTCGAATGCGCCATGACCCCAAAGGGAGGCGCCCGCCCCTTCAGGGCGTAGGCCTGAAGCACAACCTGTCGGATCCACCTGGAAATGGTGGCCGACGAGACTGCCAGGCCCATACTGGGACCGGACACAGACACGAACAGCGAGTCCGACTTCCGGAACGGAGCTGTCGCCGACAAGTAAACTCGAAGGGCCCGAACCACATCCAGAGAATGTAAAGAGGCTTCCTTCGGGTTCTTCGGCTGAGGACATAATGATGGAACAACAATGTCCTCGTTAATGTGAAAAGGCCGAACGACCTTCGGAAGAAAAGAGGGCTGCGGGCGCAGCACCGCCTTATCCTGATGGATGACCAAGTAGGGGGCCTTGCAAGACAAGGCCGCCAGTTCAGACACTCGTCTGATAGAGGTAATAGCTACCAGAAAGACCACCTTCTGCGACAAAGTCAGCAAGGGGATTTCCCGAATGTCCTCAAAGGGGGCACGCTGAAGCGCCGAGAGGACCAAGTTCAAGTCCCAAGAAGGTAGCGGAGAGCGCACCGGGGGGGCCACATGCCGGACCCCCTGCACAAACGTGCGAACCAAAGAATTCGCTGCCAAGGGACGCTGAAAATAAACAGCCAGAGCAGAAATCTGACTCTTGATCGTGCTCAAGGCAAGAGCCTGGTCCACTCCCCGCTGTAGGAACAGCAGGATCTGGGACACCACGTAAGTACGGGGGTGCCACTTCATCTCCTCACACATAGAGATGTATGCTTTCCATGTACGATGGTAAATTTTTCGAGAAGTGGACTTCCGTGCACGCAGCATGGTAGAGATTACCGGGCCCGACAGGCCCCGGTCCTTCAGTACCTGGTTCTCAACAGCCACGCCGTTAAAGCCAGTGACCGTAAAGCAGGATGGAAGATCGGGCCCTGAGACAGGAGATCTTCCCTCAGAGGCAGGCGCCAGGGGGCGTCTGCCACCAGACGTACCAGGTCCGCGTACCAAGAGCGACGCGGCCAATCTGGGGCGATCAGGATCGTTGGAATCCCTTCGGCTTCCACCCTGCGCAGCAGGCGGGGTAGGAGCCTTAGAGGAGGGAAGGCGTAAATCAGGTGATATTGACCCCAGGGAGCCACCAACGCGTCTGACGCGTCTGCCCACGGGTCCCTTGACCTGGCCACAAACCGTGGCACCTTCCGATTGAGACGGGACGCCAGAAGGTCTACGTCTGGAGTGCCCCATTTTTGGCACAGGATCTGAAACACCTCCGGGTGGAGAGACCACTCCCCTTGATCCAGAGTCGTGCGACTCAGGAAGTCGGCTTGCCAATTCAGAACTCCCGGAATGTATACCGCCGACAGGGCCGGAACGGACCTTTCGGCCCACCGAAGTATGTGAGCGACCTCCGTCGCCGCGGCCGAGCTCCTTGTGCCGCCCTGATGATTGACGTACGCCACGGCCGTGGCGTTGTCGGACTGGATCCTGACAGGACGGCCCTGTAGCTCCAGCGACCACCTGACAAGGCACAGCTTGATTGCTCGGAGCTCCAGGATATTGATCGGCAGGCGGGACTCCTCCCGAGTCCAGCGCCCCTGGGCTGACTGGGTGCCCCAGACGCCCCCCCAGCCGAAGAGGCTGGCATCCGTCGTGACCACTGTCTAGCGGCACGGAAGAAAAGACTTCCCGGACCGAAGAACCGGAGACGTCAGCCACCATGCCAGGGAAGACTTGGCCAGATGGCTCAACCGAATCTGGCGATCCAGAGAAGATGGGACCCTGTCCCATCGTGACAGAATCTCCTTCTGTAGTACCCTGGTGTGGAATTGGGCATACAGAACCGCCTCGAAGGAGGCCACCATCAGACCCAGAACCCGCATGCAGAAGCGAAGAGATGACCACTTCTGGGTCAACAACTGTCTCACTGCAGATTGCAGGGTCCGCAGTTTTTGCGATGGGAGGAACACTTTTGTCTCCCCCGAATCCAAAACCAGCCCCAGGTGTTCCAGCCTCTGGGACGGAACCAACACTGATTTTCTGAGATTCAGAAAAACCAGCCGAACTCCTGCAGAGTCCGACACGTGATGGACACGTCCTCCTCTAACTCTGAGCCTGAAGAAGCTCTCAGGAGAAGGTCGTCCAGGTATCCCACGATAGCGATCCCTCGCTGCCGTAGCAAGGCCAGGATCGGGGCGAGCACCTTGGTGAACACCCGCCCGAACGGGAGGGCCACGAATTGATAGTGGTCCTCCCCGATCGCAAAGCGCAGATACCTTTTGTGGCTTGTGCCAACGGGAACATGCAGGTATGCGTCCATGATGTCTAAGGACGCCATGAAGTCCCCCTGGTGGAGGGACGCTATGATAGAACGGACCGACTCCACCCTGAATCGCTGCACCTTGACAAAGGAGTTGAGGGCCTTTAGGTCCAGGATAGGGCGAACCCCTCCCTTCTTGGGGACCACGAACAGATTGGAGTAGAACCCCCGAAACCGTTCCAGCGAGGGGACCGGCACAACCACCCCCCTGTCCAGAAGATCCTGGACAGCCCCGGACAGGGCTAGCCGACGATCCGGAGGAAGCTGGAGGTTGGATGGAAAAAATCTGTTTGGGGGACAAGAAAGGAACTCTATCTTGTACCCCGAGGCGACCACCTCGCAAACCCAACGGTCGGATAGAAGAGAATTCCACCGATCCACGAAGTCGTGAAGCCGTCCCCCCACCCGAGACGCGGGCGGGGGCAGACCTTCATGCGGAAGCAGGCTTGTCCGCAGGCTTGTTCGGTTTTTTGAACCAGGGGCGCTTACGCCCGGCAGCAAGGGCTTTTGCACCTTGCGGACCTTTTCCAGCCGCACGAAAAAAACGCTTAGGGGGTAGTAAAAGTAGGACCTTGCTTGCGGCGAGGTTCCCTACCCTTCCCCGACTGAGGGAGCAAGGTGCTCTTACCTCCAGTGGCATCCTTAATGATGTCATCCAGGGATGCCCCCAAAAGCCGTCCGCCCTTAAAAGGCAAATCTATCAAGGCCTTTTTTGAGGACTGGTCAGCCGACCAGCACTTCAGCCATATAAGGCGGCGCAGAACCACTGCGTAGACAGAAGCCCTGGAAAGCAAAGGAATCTAATCCATATCCGCCTCGCAGAGAAACTTCTGACCCTGAATCAACTGCTCAGCCAGGTCCCTAGAGGACTCGGAAGCACCCTAGACCTCCAGATTCTGCAGCAGGAGCTTCGCCCTTTCAGTTAGCGTCTGAGCAACCAGGGCGCCGGCCAGAGCCGGCCTTACCGCCGAACCCACCACCGAGAACAGGGAGCGGGCCACGGCCTCCACTCTCCTATCAGCGGGGTCCTTGAAAGCAGGAGCCCCCTCCACAGGCAACATAGTAGCCTTACTCAGTCTGGACACAGGAGGGTCCACCGACGGAGGAGTGACCCACTTTTTTTTTTTTTTTTTTTTTTAAAAGTCCTCCTCCAGGGGGTAACGGTAGCAAAGCTTTTAGGAATAGTAAAAGCCTTTTGCGGTGTATCCCATTCCTTATACAACAAATTGTCCAAATAAGGAACACAGGGGAATACCTTAGCGGTACGCGGTGGTTTGCGGAATCCAAAAGGGACTGACACCGCTGGTGTCTCCGCCACATCCTCTAAATGAAGAGTCTCACGCACCGCAGTAATAAGAGCTCCAACAAAATCCTTATCAGCAGACTCCGCAGCAGAGTCATCCTCGCTGTCCATGTGGGTTAAGCCCGCATCCTCTGACATGACAGAACCAGAAGCATCAGATTCTGTGTCAGAGATATCCCCAGAAACAGCCTCCGGGGGGGGGCGCTTTTTTACCCCCCAACCGAGCACTGGCTGCTCCAAACCTGGTGAGAAAAAGACTCCAGGACAGCCGACACCGATTCAACAGATGTGGCAGGGGAAGGGGCGCTTAAGGGTTAATTCCGGCATTGTGAGGAATGAGGGGCCTGATTCAGGCTCCATATTGCAGCTGCCGTGTCACCCCCACTGCCAATGGCAGGAAAAAAGTCCCCCACAGGTCACCTCCCGGCCGCTAGAGCACAGTATGGGGCCCCCTGAGACTCACCACCCTCTGGTACAGCGCGGTCTGTGAAGGCAAGTGTGTGCTGAGGAGAAGCTGCAGCGCTGCGTCTGTCCCCTCAGATGATTCGCGGTCTTTTTTCCCCGCCGAAACGGCCACTAGAGGCCGAACTAGTGCTGAAAACGGCGCCGGCCACAAGAAAATGGCCGCCGAATAATACAAGCGCGGCTCCGGCAAAATGGCCGCCGTTGCGCAGTTTTAAAAAGACAGTGTACCCAAAAATGACAGTACACCAAAACAGCACACAGCACACACAAAAATGCCCAGAATGTTCACCACAGTCCCCTGCAGTGACACAGAACAGCCCCAGCCATACCTGAGTGAAAAAATATGAGCCCCAGGGAAAAAAACCCCCTGCACAGCCGTCACCCAAAGGGGGAAGGAGGGAGAGGAATAAGGGAGAGAGGAAAGCAGGGAAAAACCCTCAGTCGACCTCCCAAGGGAAAACATTCCAGCCAGACCACTTACCTGAGTAAGGGGCCACTACTTACCTGTCCTGCGACTACCCGGCTGGAGGTATCCCAGACAGAACCAACGTCCGCGAACGGCATGGTTGTCAGCCAGACACACTGTGACAAAGCCATAGAGACCGGTCATATGTGTGCCCTAGAACCGAAGTTCCCCGGCCGCCCCTGGAGCAATGGGGCCTGTCGTGGACGTCCCAAAGCTGAGCTGAGGGCCGGCACACGCTCGAAGGCCGAACATGGGGGGACTACAAGGGTCGAGGACCCAGCCTGTCACCCAGTCGGCTGTTGATAGAAGAATCGCAGGATTCAAAAATAAAATAAAAAAGCGAGGAAAAACTCGCAAAAAGCAAAAAAATTTGCAAGAAAAAACTCCAGAGTCCAGGACTCCAGAGAGAGCCTGACTCTCCTGACGGTTAGGCAGAAACAAACTGAGGCTGCTGAAGCAGAGTGGGGGTTATGCCTGGGGGAGCCACGCCCCCTGGGAGGAGCGGCATGAAGGAAAGTTTTTAACACCTTAAGTGCTGTAGAATTCTGCCTAAATCTCCTGGTAGGAAGAAGCATAACCCTAAGGTCAAAGGATGCTGTGTCCGTCTATGAACGAAAGAGAAAAGATTTTTTTTCTAGCATGCCATCAAGCATACTAGCGCGAATACAGTACGCCTTTCTTTTTTTTTTGCGCCGTACTCACAGTTTAGTGCCGTAGTGAAGTTTCAGACTCCCCGCGGGGAATGGGCGTTCCTATGTAGAGGGAAGATGATTGACGGCCGGCTATGGCGCGTCACGCTTCCCGAAGATAGCCGAAATAGGACTTGCCTCTTCACTTCACCTGAGCTGGCCTGTGATTGGGTCACGGCGGGTCATGTGGCCACAGGCCTGAGCTGGCCTGTCTGTGATCGCGGGTGGCGCTGGCGCATGCACGCGCCTGGAGTCGCCCGCCCGCCTGAGGCTGTCACTCTCTGAGAGCTCAGCCACCGACATCTCCCCTGTGGAGGCTCCGCCGGTCCGGATTAAAGTCACTCAGCAGCACCGACCGTGGCACTGCAGGCAGCGGCGGCGCATAACGTGTGGAAGACACAGACAGAAGAGCAGGTGAGTGACCGTGAGACTGTCACACTCGACGAGACATGTGTGGATTGGAAGTGTCTGGGACTGGGGGGGGGGGGGCGGCCTAGTCTAGGGCTGGGGCTGGGCATGTGGAGGTGGAGTGCTAGCTGTTCACCACCATGATAGCGAAAATCATTGGCAGTTCCTAAAAGCGGAACCTAACATACACAATTAGGGTTTAAGACTAATATTCTTATTTGTAAAGTACATTGGGCCATTTCTGAATAGGAACACATAATAAAGTTGACAATTACCCGCCACGTGGCCTTTGGCTGTAATACCCACTATACATAAGACAAATATAACTGTGCCCTGAATTTCTATTGTAACTGTATATTCAGCCTACTAGTGCACAATAAACAGAAGTTTTGTTAATGTACTGAATAGTTAAGAGTTGGATAGTGTTCTCCAACTCTTAACTATTCAGTACAGTAACAAAACTTCTGTTTATTGTGCACTAGTAGGCTGAATATACAGTTACAGAGATTTGCACTAATGGCCAGATTTTCCTTAGTTTTTTTCCTGTGTGATCACCTGATTCAAATAATTTTCCGCATATCTGGATTTACTATTGCACTAATGGCAAGGTTTTCCTTTGTTTCTTTTTACCCACGTTTACATTTGTGTGTCTTAATTTTGCACTTGAATTTTAGTTTCAATATTTAATTTTTTATATGTTTCTGTGCATATCATTCATATCTATGGCAGGCTGCAATCTATTGAGTTGGGTTCAAATAAATACCAAATGTTCTAAAATACTGTATATAGTGTTTTTATTCTTCAGTTAATATAAACATCTTTGATATTAAAGATGTTATAGAACGTAGAAAGTGCGAGTATTGCCTCTTTTAGTTTTTGATAATAATATCAGTAAAAATGTGTAAAATGTGTAAAAATTCGAGATGCACGGAGCTCTCCCTGGGGACGCGCTGACACTTCAGAGAACTTTATTGGCTTCTGCCTGTGTTCAACCACACTGGCGTTCATGTCAGTTTGCCTATAAATTTGTGTCACCTGCCCCAGCATCATTTATATTGTTTTATCCTGGACGAGCCTGTCCTTATTATCCCCCACGTGCGCCCTAGGGGGATTTCCTGCCCGAGCCTTCCATGATCACTCTGGCACCAAGACATTTCTCCTGAAGAAGCGGTTGTATACCGCGAAACCGGTCGAGACCACGACTCCACCGATCAGACCAACGGTCTTCTGATCTATCTGATTAGTGGGGTTTGTCCCAAATGCTTTATATATTATATATTTTTTGTATAATCTGTTAAATAAATATTTATACTACTTTTTATATTGTTGTATATCAGTGCCTTAAAAATCCCACACAAACTTCCCTTTTTCTCTCTTCCCCCCCCCCCCCCTCTTCTGATCTATAGTTAATCAACTAGGCCGCAAGCAGCCCCTGTTTGAGTTACTGATTAGATCATACCAAATATATGTTATAGAACGTAATTGCATTGTAGAATATTAAAAAAAAAGTCACAGTTACTTGCTTAGTAACTAATTACTTTTTCAATGTAGTAACTGAGGGCCAGATTCACAAAAGGGATACGACGGCGTATCTGCTGATACGCCGTCGTATCCCTGTTTCTATCTATGCGACTGATTCATAGAATCAGTTACGCATAGATATCCCTAAGATCCGACAGGTGTAATAGTTTTACACTGTCGGATCTTAGGGTGCAGTACCGCGGCCGCCGCTGGGGGGAGCTCGCGTCATAAACCAGAGTCGGGTATGCAAATTAGCAGTTACGGCGATCCACGAAACTTTTTCCCGTCGTTACGTCGCCGCAAGTGTTAGTTTGCCGTCGCAAAGATAGGGCACCTTTTACAAAGTGTAAAATTAGTACACCATGTAAAAGTATACCCGTCTTTCCCGCGTCGCTTTTGAATTTTTTAAAAAAATAAAATAAATCCCGGAGCAAGTCTTTTTTTCACGTCGCGATTCACAAAACGTCGGCGCGTCATAATTTCGGGCAAAGCATGTCGGGAAATTTGCGTCGGGAGCATGCGCAGTACGTCCGGCGCGGGAGCGCGCCTAATTTAAATGGTACCCGCCTCATTTGAATTGGCCCGCCTTGCGCCGGACGGATTTAGGATACACAGCCGCAAATTTCCAGGTAAGTGCTTTGTGGATCGGGCACTTAGACAGAAAATTTGCGGCGGTGTAACCTAAATCGGTTACGTTACGCTGCGCCCGGGCTACGTGAATCTGGCCCTGAGTCACTAACGCAATTACTTTTTCGGAGAAGTAATTTATAACTGTAACTAATTACTTTTTTAAAGTAAGATGAGCAATACTGCCTATCAGTGCCCATTATTGCCCGGGACAGTCCCGCATTTTGCAGGACTGTCCCGAACACATTCATTCCAGGACAAAACAGTGTCCCGGAATGAAACTGACACAGACACCCCCCCGGCCAATCTGATGCCCCCAAAAAAGACCGCCACATCACCGCTTTACTCACTGACAGTACTTGTCCTGGCTGGGAATGCCTGGAGGAGCACAATCCCGCCCCCTGCTTCTGATTGGAGAAATCATAAATCCCGCCTCTTGTGTCCAATCACTGTGCTGTGATTCATTACAGCACAAGCTTTTTTCTGGGAAGGGAAGGTGTCCCTGAATGGTAGTTTGGAAATGTGGTCACCCTAGATGCCTGTGTTTCATCAGATTAGGTGACCCATCAGAATGTGTAACACCCACCGGAGTTTTACATTTTACAATAATTTTTTTAACAGTAAAATGACTTTATATAGTGAAATACAGTACTTACAACTTCGTCTGACTGTTTAGATGTTGAATTTTAAAAGCTGCGGCAAGCGTGATGATCTTACAGGTTTGTCAATCTGACAGAAGTTCGCTGCTTTAAAAAATTCTACATGTAAACAGTCTCACACAGGTATAAGTACTGTAATTCACTATTTAAACTCTGTTTACTGTTAAAAAAAAAATGTTTCCCATGTTTTGTACAAATGAAGAGGAAAATGTATTTAGAAAAAATAAAGAAATTGAAAAAAAAATAAAAAATGTGTCAAATGCAAAACTCCAGTGGGTATAACAAGATGTCTGCTTACCCCCTTCTCAGTGTATCCTTACTATAGTAAGGTGACCAGACTTTTAAAATGAAATCCGGGGACACATTTTTTCTTTACTAGTAATGGCAACAATCAGCAACTCTCTGCCCGTCGCCCCCCACCTCACAGCCTCTCAAGTCTCACTCTCTGGGCCCCGGCTACTAATGGATGGGGAGCGGAGGAAGATCACTCCGCCAGGGAAGGCAAGGAGATAGGCAGGTGGCTGGCCAGGATTTGAGCCAAGGCAGAATAATATGTGAGTGGAGCTGAATGGGCATGCGCCCGAAACTGAAGAAATATTCCCTCCGCTCCGACCAGCACATGATCATCATAAAGGGGCACAGATAATGGGAAAAATACAATGTAATTCTATTTTTTTTTTATTTAAATTCTGCACTGACTGTCTTTGAAATTGCCCCTGTCCCCTATTAAATCCAATTTGGTGACAAAACCAGGGACAGACTTGGTACGGGGACAGTGTCCTCAATCAGGGGACTGTCCCCTGAAACTGGGGATGTCTGGTCACTCTATACTATTGTAGCGCTACCCCCTCAGGAGCCGCTCGTTGTTGTTGGGATCGGCATATTAAGTTACCTTTCAGTGTTGTCTAGGGGTGTAGTTGATGAGTAGAGTAGTGAGCGAATGTCCAGTCAATGAATAAAGGTTTTCTAGCCAGAGTGGGTGAAGTGCCCCCGGACAGACTTCTGCCACAAGCCTGGCAGCCAAAGTGTCACTTTAGATTAAGGTGACCAGATTTTTCAAATGAAATCCGGGGACATATTTTTTCTTTACTAGTAATGGCAGCAATCAGCGACTCTCTGCCCGTCGCCGCCCGCCTCACAGCCTCTCAAGTCTTACTCTTCGGGCCCCGGCTACTACCGGATGGGGAGCGGAGGAAGATCACTCCACCAGGGAAGGCAAGGAGATAGGCAGGTGGCTGGCCAGGATTTGAGCCAAGGCAGAATAACATGCGAGCGAAGCTGGATGGACATGCGCCTGAAACTGAAGAAATATTCCCTCCGCTCCGACCAGCACATGATCATCAGCTAGCTCTAGCTCTCACATCACCTGCTCCCATGCTCGTCTCCAAGACTTTTCTAGAGCCTCTCCAAGCCTATGGAACTCCTTACCCCAATCTATCCATCTATCTCCTTCTCTATCAGCTTTTAGAGGATCCCTGAAAACCCTCCTCTTCAGAGAAGCCTACCCTTCCCACACATAACTGTATTTTCATTTGAGTCCATCTGATCATCCCCCACAGCTAACTACCCTTTGTTCCACTTGACCCTCCCTTCTAGATTGTAAGCTCTAACGAGCAGGGCCCTCTGATCCCTCCTGTATTGATTTGTATTGTGACTGTACTGTCTTCCCTGATGTAAAGCGCTGCGCAAACTGTTGGCGCTATATAAATCTTGTATAATAATAATCATCAGAAAGGGGCATAAATAATGGGAAAAATACAACCCCCCTATGCTAGTAGGCAAGGCGGAGCGGGGGTGTGTAATTCAATTTTTTTTATTTTAATTCTGCACTGACTGTCTTTGAAATAGCCCCTGTCCCCTATTAAATCCAATCTGGGGACAAAACCAGGGACAGACTTGGTCCGGGGACAGTGTCCTCAATCAGGGGACTGTCCCCTGAAACTGGGGATGTCTGGTCACCCTACTTTAGATTGCTGGGAGGAACAGGCCTCTGCCACAGGCCTGGCTCTAGGGCCTCTGCCACAGGCCTAACACTTGAATGAGGTGAACGGATTGTTGGACAACCTGCCTCCGGGTTCTCCTCAAGCCGACTCCCCATCGAACGGCACACAGCCTGGGATTTCCTCAGCAGAGTTGGGAACCCAGTAAGTCACTGGGGTCCCTATCAGGAACATGGAGTAGGCCGGGGTAGCTTGCGACCCCGGCCTGGAAGGCCATCGTCAGGGTCCGTTGGATGCGCACACCCTAAAGGTGGGTGTCGCACCTGGAACCCGCGAAGAACCAAAGAAAATGGCGTCTGCCCCAGATATACTCTCCCCCAGCATGCACTGCGAGGGAAAACTCCTCTAATTGGCTGCTGGAACCCCTCTAGCGCCAACTGTCGCCCAGGGGTGGTATAAACACCCCTGGAGTGCAGACTGACCCACAGGACAGTTCTGGAATGACAGCAGCCCAAATTTAGCAAAATTGTGAATGGGAGCAAAATAACTCTCCCATTCCCCACTAACTTTAGCGTAGTGCCCATGCTGAAAGTAAGGGGGCGCTACACTACGGACGAGTGCGGGGTGTAGGAAGATGGTGGCCACGAAACGTCACATCCGTTACACTTTCTGACGGGTCGCCTAATCTGATGAAACGCCGGCAAGTGGACATCTTATTACACCCACAGGAGTTTTGCACTTTTTTTTTTAACAGTAAAAAAATAAAAAATAAAAATTAAAACCGCAGAGGTGATCAAATACCATCAAAAGAAAGCTCTATTTGTGGGGAAAAATGATTAAAAAATGTATTTGGGTATAGCGTTGTATGACTGCGCAATTGTCATTCAAAGTGCGTCAGCGCTGAAAGCTGAAAATTGGTCTGGGCAGGAGGGGGGTTTAAGTGCCCAGTAAGCAAGTGGTTAATAAACTAAAAAATGGGTTGAACTCCGCTTTAATGGATGCATACTGATGCTGCTAGGTTTAGCAATCTGAGTTACATAGGGTTCAGAAAATCCCTTTCTTCGGCACACCTAAAAACGCGAGGCACTCTCTCCTGTTTAAAAACCAGTGGCTAGGGGTCGCTAGGGAGGTGCGAACCACACCTGGGTGACACCTGCCTGAGGGGCAACACCATCGTGTAACGCTGTGGCTGGCTAGCGGGGGGGGGGGGGGTGTGTTTGACAGAGCACTGTGAAAGGCTAGCTGGGAGCAGTTGCGGAGCGGACAGAGCACTGTGGGAGGCTAGCTGAGGGCAGTTGCGGGGTGGACAGAGCACTGTGGGAGGCTAGCTAGGGGCAGTTGCGGGGCGGACAGAGCACTGTGGGAGGCTAGCTGGGGGCAGTTGCGGGGCGGACAGAGCACTTTGGGAGGCTAGCTGGGGGCAGTTGCGGGGCGGACAGAGCACTGTGGGAGGCTAGCTGGGGGCAGTTGCGGAGCGGACAGAGCACTGTGGGAGGCTAGCTGGGGGCAGTTGCGGGGCGGACAGAGCACTGTGGGAGGCTAGCTAGGGGCAGTTGCGGGGCAGACAGAGCACTGTGGGAGGCTAGCTGGGGGCAGTTGCGGGGCGGACAGAGCACTGTGGGAGGCTAGCTGGGGGCAGTTGCGGAGCGGACAGAGCACTGTGGGAGGCTAGCTGGGGGCAGTTGCGGAGCGGACAGAGCACTGTGGGAGGCTAGCTGGGGGCAGTTGCGGGGCGGACAGAGCACTGTGGGAGGCTAGCTGGGGGCAGTTGCGGGGCGGACAGAGCACTGTGGGAGGCTAGCTAGGGGCAGTTGCGGGGCGGACAGAGCACTGTGGGAGGCTAGCTGGGGGCAGTTGCGGGGCGGACAGAGCACTGTGGGAGGCTAGCTAGGGGCAGTTGCGGGGCGGACAGAGCACTGTGGGAGGCTAGCTGGGGGCAGTTGTGGGGCGGACAGAGCACTGTGGGAGGCTAGCTGGGGGCAGTTGCGGGGCGGACAGAGCACTGTGGCAGGCTGGAGGGGGACAGCATATTTTACCGCACATGGTTTCCCCTCACCAACCCTAGTGATGCCACTGCTTAGAACCTAAGAATACATCTCCACGTGGCGGGGCTTAGCCGTGAAAGTTTGGTTGCTGTATCTGATGAATAGCCCACCTTACACTCGGCTCATGGTTGTATCACTTTCCATAAAGTGGTTTTGGACGTTGAAGCCTCACCTGGTAAAACCTCAAGCACCAGTGGTCCTTCTGCCGGAAGCTCCCGTACAATTTCCCCATCATCTTCGTTCAGGTCCAACCAACGGCCACATTTAAAGGTGTATTTCTCTTTGGTCAGGGTCTTTAGCAAAGTCAACTGTTTTAAAAGGAACAGGGTCAGGCAGGAGTTTATAATGACAAGATAATAAGAATAACCCACATTGATCAACATGATCAGTTACCATCAATCTTTGTTTTGTTTTTTGTTATCTGCTTCATCAGTTATAAGCTATAATAGATGGTCACCTTTCCCATCAATTGTGATCAACTTGAATAAGAAATATCATATAATTACCGTATATACTCGAGTATTAGCCGACCCGAATATAAGCCGAGGACCTAACTTTACCACACGATCGTTTTTCGGCATGAAAAAAAACGACGTTTTTAAAAACGTCATTTAAAATGATGGTGTGTGGGCTTCACATCGTTTTTCGGCTTCCGAAAAACGAAAAAAAAAAAAATTCGAACATGCTGCATTTTTTTAACGTCGTTTTAAAAAATTTTGTTTTTCGGGTTGTAAAAAATGATCGTGTGTGGGCAAAAACGACATTTTAAACCCGCGCATGCTCAGAAGCAAGTTATGAGACGGGAGCTCTCGTTCAGGTAAAACTACCGTTCATAATGGAGTAAGCACATTCATCACGCGAATCGTCTTTTACTAACAAGGAATCGCATATGCTCAGAATCACGTTGCATATACTCCCTAAGATACGACGGCTCAATGAGTACGACGTGAACGTAACCTACGCCCAGCCCCATTCATGTACGACTTATGTAAACGTCGTAAAATCCGACGGCTGTTCCGAAGTCCATACCCTAACATGACTTACCCCTGCTTTATGAGGGATAACTTTACGCCGGACGTACGCCTTACTTAAACGGCGTAGCTTACTGCGACGGGCGCAAGTACGTTCGTGAATCGGTGTATCTAGGTCATTTACATATTCGACGTGTAAATCAATGGAAACACCCCTAGCGCCCAGCGTAAATATGCACCAATTCAGGCGTTTCTGATTTCAAGAATACGGCGCATAGATACGACAGCGCATCTGTGGACTTACGCGGCATATAAGAAGATACGTTGGCGTAAGTCCTACCTGAATCTGGCCCATTGTATTTGTAAATACACAAAAATAAAACGTAATCAGATATAACCATTCTCACCTTACTTAGATGCCAACCACTAAAAGCATTCCTCTTCTCATGCCATATCCTGATCTTATATAGGGCCCCAAGATCTGGAAGTTCAATCTGCAAAAGACAACATACTCTGTGACGTCCAATAAACAATACAGACTACAGCACAGAAAACCAGAAGGTGGAGATGCTCTGAATACTTTTGCCCTTTGGTGGAAATGAATAATGTATAGATCTCATTCTAGGCCACAGGTGTCAAACACAAGGCCGGCGGGCAGAATCCGGCCCTCCATGCCATTTCATGTGGCCCTCGCACCTCTCCTGCAGCTCTGGTCCTCCTCCAGACCCTTACTTTCTGCTTTCAAGTAGACATGTGCACTGCCGGAATTTTTTTTTTTTTTTTCGTTTTCGTTTCATTAATTTTTTTGCTTTTTTCAGAAATTCTGAAATTCAAAAATTTCCGAATTTCTGAATTTTCGAATTCCGAATTTTTGAATTTCGGAAATTCGAAAAATTCGGAATTCGGAGATTCAACTTTCCAAATTTCCCATTTTCAAATTTTGCAATTTCGAATTTTCAAAATTTAGAATTTTCGAATTTCCAAAATTCCAAAAATTCGTCAACATTTAAAAAAAAAACGAATTCGAAACTAAATGAATTGCACATGTCTACTTTCAAGCAATGCATCCAGCTTCTGCCCAGCAGCAGCATAAGGAAAGGGGGGTGCACTGTGATGTAAGGGAGAGTGGGGGACCCAATTTCTGTTGGTGGGATGGCTCTTGACATCTAATATAAGGGGAGGGGATGCTCTGGACATCTAATTTTACAGACACAACCGGCCCTTTTGAGGGCAATCATAATGCTGATGTGGCCCACAATGAAAGTGAGTTTGACACCCCCTGATCTAGGCTGTAAAAGTACTGTGGACAGGGATGGACTGGCCATTGGGACTACAGGGAGTTTCCCGGTGGGCCGATGGCTCATTGGGCCGGCTTCAGTGACAGCGGATCACCGCCCCCCTCCAATCCTCTGTCTCTACCTTCCCGCAACGCTCACCTGGGGGGAACAAAGAAGCAAGGGGACAAACAGTTGACTCAACAGCTATGGCCTGGGAGTTTCTCACTTCTGCCTAATCTTGTCCCATAAGGGGGGGCACCAAACTGATTCTTTGCCCCGGGTGAAATAATGTCTAGCTTCCCCACTGGTACTGCCTATAAGAGGACCAGTACCAGCCGTTCTACTCTAATAAAGTAGGATGGCTAGTGGCTAGTGAAGGGGGAGAGGGGGCTTGGGTGGCCGGGGGGGGGGGGGTGCGGGAGTTGTCCGGCCGCCATGGGAGAGACCTGTCAAAGTGGGCCAGTCTGGATGAAGTCCAGGGCCAAATTTTTGTCCCAGTCCAGCCCTGACTGTGGAGGTATCATTCTTGTTAATAAAACATTTCAAATTATTAAGTTATTGACACCTAACCTTCTGAGACCAATACAAACTAAGGCCCAGATTCACAGAGTGTGGGCGCACATTACGCCGCCGTAGAGTAACCAATGTACGCTACGCCAACGCAGCGCAGAGAGGCAAGCAAGCAGCGTGGCGTGGGATTCGAAGGCGTAGGCTGGCGTAGGTGGAAGTGGGCGGGACCCATGCAAATGAGGCGTGACCCCATTCACATGATGGGCCGAGCGCCAGACAGATACGTATCACGAACTGCGCATGCGTCGTGACGTGGACGCATCCCCCTCCGCCTGCTAAAAATCACATCGGAACAACTGCCTAAATTACGCCGGATTACTGCCTACGGCGTGAACGTAACCTACGCCCAGCCAGACACACGTCCAACGTAAAATACGCCGGCTTGTGTTCCCTGGTGCAGACCTTTGCATGTCTACTGCTGAGTTGCGCCTCCTTTACGCCGGACGTACAACTTGCGCGCACCTCGCGTAGCCTGCGTCGGGCGCACGCAGGTTCGTGAATCGCCATATTTCCCTCATTTGCATGTTTGAATGGCTAATCAATGGGAGCGGCACCATGCACCCAGCCTACATGTGCGCCCACCCTACGCCGGCGTAAGCAAGATACGTCGGCGGGGTGTAGCCTGGTTTTAGGCGCATGTCTGTTTGCGGGTCTGGCGCACAGATACGACGGCGCACAATTGCACTTACGTCGGCGTAACGTGTTATACGTCGGCGTAAGTGCTTTGTGAATCTGGGCCTAAGGATTTACTCTCATGGTTCTAAAGGGCCTTCAGAAAAAAAATGATTTTAAATGCATTTTCTGTCGCTGTCTGATTCATGGTTACTGACACTATTCTACTCTATTCTTTTATTTTCTACTCTAATCTATTCGTTTCTATTCAAATTCATTCCATTCTAATTTATTCTATTCAAAATTAGAATTTCAGAAGGAGGTTATTTTCTATTTCATTCCATTCTATAGTTTGCTCTATTCTGTTCTATTTTATTCATTTTTTTTTCTATTCTATTTTGTTCTAGTCTATTCTTTTCTATTCTATTCTTTTATTGTCTACTCTATTCCTTTATTTTCTATTCTTTTATTTTCTATTCTATTCCTTTATTTTCTATTCTATTCCTTTATTTTCTATTCTATTCTTTTATTTTCTATTCTATTCCTTTATTTTCTATTCTATTTTATTCTATTTGGAAAATCGAATTGAATTCTAAAATGATTTAAATCAAATTTGAAAACGTTTTGAATTTGATTTGAATTAGGCCTCGTACAGACGACCGGATCTATCCGCTGGGATTGATCCGCGGATCAGTTCCAGCAGATAGATCCGGTCGTGTGTACGTCCGAGCGGACATTTCCCAGCGGATAAAAATCCAGCCGACCGATTTCCAGCGGATAAAAATTTCTTAGCATGCTAAGAAATCTATCCGCTGGAATCCAGTCCGCCGGACTTATCCGGTCGTCTGTACAGACTCACCGGATAAGTCCGTCCGATCCCCATCCCTCGCATGCGTCGTATTGATTCGACGCATGCGTGGAAGTATTTACCTTCCAGGGTCGCGCACGTCGCCGTGTCATCGTTGCGGCGACGGCGCGGCCACGTCACCGCAGATGTATTCCACGGGGATTTTGATCTGATGGTGTGTACAGCCATCAGATCAAAATCCGCCAGAGGATTTATCCGCTGGAAACGGTCCTTTGGACCGCTTTCAGCGGATATCCTCTCGTCTGTACGAGGCCTGAGGCCCCATACACACCATAGAATCTATCCGCAGATAAATCCCATCAAATGGGTTTCTGCGGATAGATCCTATGGTGTGTACACTCCGTCGGATATTTATCCGCAGATAAATCTCCTCTGGGATGGATTCCAGCAGATCGGATATTTGCTGACATGCTCAACAAATCCATCTGCTGGAATCCATTCCAACGGATGGATCCGCTCGTCTGTACAGACTTACCGGATCCATCCGTCCAAAGGGATTCCCCGCACGCATCGTAATGATTTGACGCATGCGTGGAATTCCTTATATGACAGCGTCGCGCCCGTCGCCGCGTCATAATAGCGGCGACGGCGCGACACGTCATCGGCAGAGGATTTCAGCGGGGATTTCAATGCGATGGTGTGTACACGCCATCGCATAGAAATCTTCTGAAATCCTCGAGAGGATTTATCCGCGGATACGGTCCGCTGGACCGTATCTGCGGATAAATCCTCTTGTGTGTATGGGGCCTTAGAGTTTTGTCCAAAATTGTATTTTGTTATTTCGAATTTGTTTTAAATTTGTTACTACAGGTACTCCTCTCTTAATGACCAGGTTCCGTTCCAACGACCAGCAAATTGGTCGTTAAACGAGAAACCACCAGTAATCAATATTTTAAGCATTCTTAACTACAGCACTGTACTGTATTGTGAAAAAAGGTGTAAACACAAAACTCCAGCTCAATAACGTTGTTTTAATTTGCATAAGTACAGAACACAAATGAAAATTCTATACTGTACAATAAAATGATGTACAGCGCGCTGTATGGGTGGGGAGAGCTGGTTGTAAGTCTGAGTGGTCATTTAACAGGTAAGACGTTAAAGCGGCGGTCCACACAAAAAACAGGAACCTTTCAGGGGGAAGGGGGGTGCAGATACTTGTATACAGGTATTTACACCCACTTCCAGGCATAGATTCCCACGGAAGTCACGCCCCTCCCCTCCCCTCCTGTCTTCTGAGAAACACACAGGTCCCAGAAGACAGCAGGGACCAGTTAGGACACACAGCGCGATGCTTCACTTTCTGATTCCCTCACCGAGAATGGCAGTAGGGGCAGCCGAGAGCCGAGCGATTGCTCGGCTTCGGCTGCCGACATCGCGGGCACCCTGGACAGGTAAGTGTTAATTTATTAACCACTTGTGGACCGGCCCATGTAGATATATGTCGGCAGAATGGCACGGACAGGCATAATCACGTAGCTGTACATGGCCCTTTAAATGCCTGCCGTGTGGTTGCGAGCGCCCTGCCACCTTCCCCGTGAGTCCTACTGTGGACTCGATCGCAGCGGGGATCCCTGCGATCGTCTCACGGAGGTATAGAGCGGGGAGATGCTTGTGTAAACAAGCATCTCCCACTCTGACTAGTGAGAATGACACTGATCTTGGCTCTGTGTACTCGGAGCGGAGATCAGTGTCATGTGACACAGAGCCCATCCCCCTACAGTAAGAAATACTATGCAGGGAACACTTAACCCCTACAGTGCCACCTAGTGGTTAACCCCTTCACTGGCAGTGGCATTTACACAGTAATCAGTGTATTTTTATAGCACTGCTCGGTGTAAAAATTACAATGGTCCCAAAATTGTGCCAAAAGTGTCTGATGTGTCCGTCATAATGTCGCAGTCACGATAAAAATCGCTGATCTCCGCAATTAGTAGTAAAAAATAATTATTAATAAAAATGCCATTAAACTATCCCCTATATTGTAGACGCTATAACTTTTGCGCAAACCGATCAATAAACGCTTATTGCGATTTTTTTACCAAAAATATGTAGAAGAATACGTATCAGCCTAAACTGAGGAAAACAATTTTTTTTTACATTTTTTGAGGAGATTTATTTTAGCAAAAAGTAAAAAATATTACATTTTTTTCAAAATTGTCACTCTATTTTTGTTTATAGCGCAAAAAATTAAAACCGCAGAGGTGATCAAATACCACCAAAAGAAAGCTCTATTTGTGGGGAAAAAAGGACGTCAATTTTGTTTGGGAGCCGCGCAATTGTCAGTTAACCACTTCCTTACTGGGCACTTAAACCCCCTTCCTGCCCAGAGGACTTTTTGCGATTCGGCACTGCGTCGCTTTAACTGACAATTGCGCGGTCATGCGACGTGGCTCCCAAACAAAATTGATATTCTTTTTTTCCCACAAATAGAGCTTTCTTTTGGTGGTATTTGATCGCCTCTGCGGTTTTTATTTTTTGCTCTATAAACAAAAATAGAGCGACAACTTTGAAAAAAAAAAAAGGTTTTACTTGTTGCTATAATAAATAACTCAATTTTTTTTTTACATTTTTTTTTATCCTCAGTCTAGGCCGATACGTATTCTACATATTTTTAGTAAAAAAAAAAAAAAAAAAAAAAAATCGCAATAAGCGACTGGTTTGCGCAAAAGTTATAGCGCCTACAAAATAAGGGACAGAATTATTATTTTTTATTATTTTTGTTTTACTAGTAATGGCGGCGATCTGCGATTTTTATTGCGACTGCGACATTATGGCGGACACTTCGGACACTTTTGACACATTTTTGGCACCATTCACATTTATACTGCGATCAGTGCTATAAATATGCACTAATTACTGTATAAATGTGACTGGCAGGGAAGGGGTTAACACTAGGCGGTGAGGAAGGGGTTAAATGTGTGTCCTATATAGTGTTCTAACTGTGTGGGGGGAGGGGGTGACTGGGGGCAGGTGACCGATCTGTGTCCCTATGTACAAGAGACACAGATCGGTCTCCTCTCTCCCTGACAGCACCGCTGTCTGTGAGAGCCGGCAATGAGAAATTATCTCATATGTAAACATATGAGATCATCTCTCATTGGCCGCACAGATCGCCTAGGAAACGGCCACTCCGATTGGCCGTTCACGGCGATCTGTGATTGGCTGTGTCCAAGGGACACAGCCAGCACAGAAGTTCCCCGCTGCGCGCTCGGGGAACGCGGAAAGGGGCGGACATCAAATGACGGCGCCCCAGAGAAGTAGAATCACCCTGCGGCCGTATATAGTCGTACGGCCGTCGGGAAGTGGTTAAAGAGACGCAGTGTCGAATCGCAAAAAGTGGCCTGGTCGTTGACCACCCAAATGGTCCGGGGCTGAAGCGGTTAAAAGTCAGCAGCTGCAATATATGTAGCTGCTGGCTTTTAATATACTGTATTTATTGGCGAATAACACTCATTTTTTTACCCTGAAAATATAAGGTAAACTGTGCCTGCGTGTTATATGCAGCGGGGGTGTGGAAAAAAAAATTCCTGAAACTTCTCTCTTAAAGTTAGGGTGCGTGTTATACGCCTGTGCGTGTTATACGCCGATAAATACGGTATATATATATTTTTTTTAGGCGGACCTCCGCTTTGAACGAGGGGTTTTCTGTATTGTAATTGTACTAACGAAAATTTTTGATCCGGAGTTAAACTAACCACACGTTCACCATTTGGAAAATCAGACAGTTAGGCAAACAATAGGAGAGACAGATGGAGGGCTTTTTGATTCATTTTGGCCAACCTCTACATAACCTTTAGATTATACTTTCTTGAAGCAGCTGAAAGCGAGGTGACGGGAGCAGGGCTGGACTGGGACAAAAATTTGGCCCTGGACTTCATCCAGACTGGCCCACTTTGACAGGTCTCTCCCACAGCGGCCGGACAACTCCCGCACCCCCGCCCGGGCCACCCAAGCCCCATCTTTCCCTTCACTAGCCACTAACCGTTCTACTTTATTAGAGTAGAATGGCTGCTACTGGTGCTCCTCTGTCGTCCCCCCTGCTCCTCTGGTCCTCCCCCTGCTTCTTTGCTCCCCCTAGGTGAGCGCTGCGGGGAGAGGAGGTGAGCGCTGTGGGAAGGGAGAGACAGAGGAGCGGAGGGGGGCGGCGGTCCGCTGTCACTGAAGCCGGCCCACTGAGCTATTGGCCCACTGGGAAACTCCCTGTAGTCCCAATGGCCAGTCCATCCCTGGACGGGAGCCTCTTACCATAAACTTGTCTGTCTGTCCCGTTTCAAAATTATCTGAGTTGTTGTCCAGCCTCAATTCATCCGACTTTCCCTTCTGTCCGAAGATCTGCAGAAGGATATTGGCATCTGTTCCAGCATTTTTAACGTCACTTGTCCATATCCAAAGTGACCATGGGTGTTCTAAGGAAAAAAAAAAGGATGGGAAAATGATGAGGGATTATTAGTTTTAGAGCAAGAAGAACAGTTCGAAAAAGCCTTGCAACCCTATCCATGATAAGGTTGGGTTATTCCATCCCTGCCACCATAGCGTCAACATGCATTGCTAAGGAGACTTATGCCGCGTACACACGATCGTTATTCATGTCATGTCTCGACGTGATTCCTCTCAAGCCTGCCTTGCATACACACGATCGTGATAAAAAACGCTCGAGCAAAGCGCGGTGACGTACAACACGTACGGCGGCACTATAAAGGGGAAGTTGCATTTGAATGGCGCCACCCTTTGGGCTGATTATGCTAAATTTCCGTCCCATAACTTGCTTCTGAGCATGTGCGTTTTTTCCCCCGTCGGTAAAGCGTACACACGACTATTTTTCACGACGAGAAAAACGACAACGTGCAAAACGACAAGAAAAAATAGAGCAGGTTATAAATTTGTAATGGCCATTTTTCTCGTCGAGAAAAATGCTTTGGAACCCACACACGACCAATTAACCACTTAAGGACCGCCGCACGACTATATACATCGACAGAATGGCACGGCTGGGCACATGGACGTATATACACGTCCTCTTTAAGAGCCCAGCCGTGGGTCGCAAAAGCGCCGCCGCCGGCGCTTTCACGACCCGATCCGAAGCTCCGTGACCGCGCCCGCGAGGCGGACCCGATCGCCTCGGGTGTCCCGCGATCGGGTCACAGGAGCTGAAGAACGGGGAGAGGTGAGTGTAAACAAACCTTCCCCCTGTTCTTCTCTGTGGCAGTGTCAGTGATTGTCTGTTCCCTGATATAGGGAACGACGATCACGGACGTCACACGTCCAGCCCCGCCCCCCCACAGTAAGAAACACACATGAGGTCACACTTAACCCCTACAGCGCCCCCTAGTGATTAACCCCTCCACTGCCATTGTCATTTTCACAGCAATCAATTCATTTTTATAGCGCTTTTCGCTGTGAAAATGACAATGATCCCAAAAATGTGTCAAAAGTGTCAGATGTGTCCGCCAAAATCTCGCAGCCCCAATAAAAATAAAATCACAGATCACCGCTATTACTAGTAAAAAAAAAATTACCCCTTACATTGGTGGCCAGTAGGAAGAATGCTCCTTAGATTGGTGGTCATTAGGTATGAAAGTGGTTAAGTTCTGTTTATTATTATTTGCACAATTTGTACAATGTGTAAAAATTACAATCTGTTAATTACGGAGTGTATTGCACCATAACTTGGCTTGAGTATACTTAGTGCCTGTACTATTCTACGTCGACCGCAATGGAATCGCCACCTAGCGGCCGGCCTGGAGATCCGACGGTGTAAGTCACTTACACCTGTCGGATCTTAGGGAGATCTATGCGTAACCTGATTCTATGAATCAGGCGCATAGATACGACCGTCGGAACTCAGAGATACGACGGCGTATCAGGAGATACGCCGTCGTATCTCTTTCTGAATTTGGCCCATAGTTCCTATATATCTGACTATTATCTGAGGTCTACACATGACCTGTGATGTCCTTTCTTAGGCCCTGTACACACGACCGAGAAACTCGACGGGCAAAACACATCGTTTTGCTCGTCGAGTTCCTTGTTCGGCTGTCAGAAAACTCGTCGAGCCAAATTTTCCCATTGCCAAACGAGGAAATAGAGAACATGCTCTCTATTTGGCTTGACGAGTTTCCAGGCGGGTTTCTTGGCGAAAAGTGTACACACGACCGGTTTTCTCGGCAGAATATGTCTCCCATCGAGTTTCTTGCTGGATTCTGCCGAGAAAACCGGTCGTGTGTACAGGGGCCTTACAGTCTCCGGCCCTTCTGTTACCAACCAATGTTCCATGATGATCATGGTAAAAACAAGGAGAAGCCACTGAAAGCAATGTGCTGTCTACCATAAGACTGCATGTTACCCAAGCTGCAGAGAGCCTTGCGATACACTATTTGACTATATGACGGAAGTCACTTTGGGCGGAGGGGCCCGTGGAACCCAGAATCCTTTTGGGGAGGTGTGCTCTGTGTTGTTTCGTTTGGGGTGTGGCTGTATTCCATTGTTCTATTGTGTCTGTCTACCTTGGGTATTATGGGATGTGCATGTAGATTAGCTGTGAGAGGGGAGGGGGGAATTCCTCCAACAGCTCTCCCTGCTGATTGGACAGTCTACTGAGGAGAAGTTTGAATATCTCTGTGTACCTGTGTTTCAATAAACAGTTCCATGTTGCAGTTTTGTAACTCAGCTAGTCTCGCCTGGTTCTTACAATATATGTGCTGTAATATCTGATATCTATATTCAGACTTAAAGTGGAGGTTCACCCAAAAAATCTATTTTTAACAGTAGATTGGGCCTAATTACGGGAAGCAGAATCGGGTGTTTTGATTAAAATCAATGCAGTACTTACCTTTTTTGAGATAGATGTTCTCCGCCGCTTCCCGGGTATGGGCTGCGGGACTGGGCGTTCCTATTTGATTGACAGTCTTCCGACCGTCGCATACAGCGCGTCACCAGTTTCCGAAAGTAGCCGAACGTCGGTGCGCAGGCGCCGTATAGAGCCGCATCGACGTTCGGCAACTTGTGATGCGCTGTATGCGACCGTTCGAAGGCTGTCAATCAAATAGGACATCAATGAAGTTCAACAGGCAGTTCAGCTCTTCTGCTTGATTCTGAGCGGATTTTCCGATAGGAATATTTTAGAGAACCTGTTCGCAATCTTTTGTTGGCAAAAATTCCGACAGCAAAAGTCCGATGGAGCATACACACCGTCAGAATTCTGGACCAAAAGCTCACATCGGACTTTTCTTGTTGGAATTGATCGTGTGTACGCGGCATTACAGAAAAATAATGCCCCACTTTAATGCAAATTGTAAAAGTTGTGCTGGACTCATTTTTCATCCTGGTGCTCCACTCCTATATATAGAGAAGCTCACAGTGTGCAGTGAAATCTGAGCTTTAAAGGGAATTGTTTTCTTACTCTTTTGTCTTTTCTGGCGCAAAGAAACCATTTCATAAAGTTCCCTTTCTATCAAACCATCTCCTTCATCGATGTCCAGCCATCTGCCACACGGGAAGGTCTGTTCGATGCCGGTGAAAGGGCAGTAGACCACCACCTGAGTGAGAAAATAGAATCAGTTATATGGAGGCTGTGCCAAGTCTACAACTGGGCACAATCTAGTGTACAGATTGTACTGCTGCATCAGAGGACACTGAGGCCGCGTTCACACTGGTGCGACATACGCTTCGACTTTGGGAGCTAATGTCGCATGACGTGGATAAATCAATGGTTCCCCTACGAGAGCCGTCTTAACTGGGCCGACACGAGTCGGTCTGACTTTGAAAAAAGTTCCTGATTTCCTGCTTCCACTACTTTGGTCTGACTTGGGCACAATTTCAGCCCATTGATTTAAATGTCGCATCCAAGTCGGATCATGGTCTTAATTGATGTAATTTGGGTCTCATTCACACGGACGGACCGTGCATCCCTATGGAGCGTCGGATGTCAGCGGAGACATGTCCGCTGACATCCGACCCGATCCGCTAAAAACAGACGTATGGGGACACGTCCCCATCCGTCCATGGCGGATCGGATCGGGTAAGATCTGATGAAAACGGACATGCTGTCCGTTTTCATCAGATTGCTCTATAGGAGACAGCGGTGCCCGACAAGCCCCTCCCCGCTCAGTGAGCAGAGAGGAGCTTGTCATCTGTCGGCTCAGCGGAGATCTGCGGACTGATCTCCCGCTGAGCTGGCGGGAGCAGGCGGACTCCGTATCGACGGAGTCTGCCTGTGTGAATGAGGCCTTGTGCTCTGAGGATCTTGAGGGGTCATCATGCCCCAGGCGGTGACATCACAAGGGGATTGGGACTCCGGATGACGTCACCGGATGGCCATGCCCTATGTCTATATAAGAAATGGCAGCCAGCGGCAGCTGACACAACAGCAGGAGCTAATGTCTGGAGAAGACATTAGCGGAGGGAGAAGAACCAGGGGAAGAACCAGAGGAAGAAGACATCAGCAGAGGGAGTAGAACCGGAGGAAGAACCAGAGGATGAAGACATCAGCAGAGGGAGAAGAACCGGAGGAAGAACCAGAGGAAGAAGACATCAGCAGAGGGAGAATAACCATCAGAAGAACCAGAGGAAGAAAACATCAGCAGAGGGAGAAGAAGACAACCAGAGGAAGAAGACATCAGCAGAGGGAGAAGAACCGGAGGAAGAACCAGAGGAAGAAGACATCAGCAGAGGGAGAAGAACCGGAGGAAGAACCAGAGGAAGAAGACATCATCAGAGGGAGAAGAACCAGCAGAAGAAAACATCAACAGAGGGAGAATAACCAGCAGAAGAACCAGAGGATGAAGACATCAGCAGAGGGAGAAGAACCGGAGGAAGAACCAGAGGAAGAAGACATCAGCTGAGGGAGAATAACCGGAGGAAGAACCAGAGGAAGAAGACATCAGCTGAGGGAGAAGAACCAGAGGAAGAAGACATCAGCTGAGGGAGAAGAACCAGAGGAAGAAGACATCAGCAGAGGGAGAAGAACCGGAGGAAGAACCAGAGGAAGAAGACAACAGCAGAGGGAGAAGAACCAGAGGAAGAACCAGAGGATGAAGACATCAGCAGAGGGAGAAGAACGAGCAGAAGAACCAGAGGATGAAGACATCAGCAGAGGGAGAAGAACCGGAGGAAGAACCAGAGGAAGAAGACATTAGCAGAGGGAGAAGAATGAGCAGAAGAACCAGAAGATGAAGACATCAGCAGAGGGAGAAGAACCGGAGGAAGAACCAGAGGAAGAAGACAACACCAGAGGGAGAAGAACCAACAGAAGAACCAGAGGAAGAAGACATCAGCTGAGGGAGAAGAACCGGAGGAAGAACCAGAGGAAGAAGACAACACCAGAGGGAGAAGAACCAACAGAAGAACCAGAGGATGAAGACATCAGCAGAGAGAGAAGAACCAGCAGAAGAACCAGAGGAAGAAAACATCAGCTGAGGGAGAAGAACCAGAGGATGAAGACATCACTGAGGGAGAAGACATCACTGTATGTACCCCATACTCATTCACATGGGGGGCGGGATCTGGGGGGCCCCTTGTTAAAGGGGGCTTCCAGATTCCGATAAGCACCCTGCCAGCAGACCCACACAACCACCGCCCAGGGTTGCAGAGAAGAGTCCCTTGTCCCCATCAACATGGGGAAAAGGTGCTTTGGGGTGCCCCAAAGCATCCACCCCCCCCATGTTGAGGTTCTGTGCCATGGTATGGTCCAGGAAGGGTAAGGGATGCTCGCGCATCGTCGCCCCCCCCCCCCCCTTTCCTGACCTGCCAGGCTGCATGCTCAGATAAGGGACTTGTATGGATTTTGGAGGGGGACCCCATGCCATTTTTTTGGGGGGTGTGGGGTTCCCTCCCTCAGACTCATACCAGACTCAAGAGCTGTCATTGGGCAGTAATCTGAGCTGCCCAATGACAGCTCAGATCATAGCCATTGATAGCGGCACTGGGAGGCCGAGTGTTTTTTTTTTCTCAAGGTGCTGTTTATTAAAAGCATGCCCACCTCCCTGCCATGGTAGTGATTACAAAAAAAATCTCCACTTGCTTGTCAAGAAAGGAGAACACAGCATATTAATACACTATAATTCATATTTACCTAAAATGTGTGCAAAGAAAATAAAAATGAAATATAATTCAATATGTACAAAACCACAACACGGTCTCTTTAAAAACACCACTAATAATATGGAACAAATAAATGGTGTTTAAAAAAAAAATGATGTAACTTTACGACAGTGTCTGCTGACCTTCTCGCAGTACCATCCAGCGCCAACGCCATTCCCGTCATGCCCGATGGTCACCCGGCTGAGGGGGCTGAGTAAAGCCGCGATCTCGATGTTGAAGACGTCGATCTTCCGTCGTTCAAACTCTCCTCCCTCAAGAAAGATCTTGCCGCTGTTTTTTAACCCTTTCGATCCATGAAGAATGATGTGGACCTTCGAGTCTGTCCCGGCTCCTCGGATGTCTCCGGTCATTACAGAGACATTGTAGACAATGCCTGGGGATTGCAAAACATTGAATTAGACGACTTACTACGGGGCAATCAGCAGACTGGGGGTGTGTTTGTAACCAAAGCTGTTCTTCTACCGCTGTGGAGTTCCAAGACCCAACTGTACTGTCTGGAAGGCATGTCTGGATCATAAAACTGACTGAACAGATTTAAAAATCAAATGACGATCTGAGAGAGCAGAGTGCACTGTGTGGCAGAGCTGTATAAATCTCAAAACTGGGTCACATTTTTGTAAATATTTTATTCTATCTTTTCATGTGACAACACTGAAAAAATGACACTTTGCTACAAAAGTGAGTACGCCCCTAAGTGAAAATGTCCAAATTGGGCCCAAAGTGTCAATATTTTGTGTGGCCACCATTATTTTCCAGCACTGCCTTAACCCTCTTGGGCATGGAGATCACCAGGGCTTCACAGGTTGCTACTGGAGTCCTCTTCCCCTCCTCCATGGTGACATCACAGAGCTGGTGGATGTTAGAGACTTTGCGCTCTTCCCCCTTCCATTTGAGGATGTCCCACAGATGCTCAATAGGGTTTAGGTCTGGAGACATGTTTGGCCAGTCCATCACCTTTACCCTCAACGTCTTTAGCAAGTCAGTGGTTGTCTTGGACGTGTTTGGGGTCGTTATCATGTTGGAATACTGCCCTGCGGCCCAGTCTCCAAGTGGAGGGGATCATGCTATGACTCAGTATGTCACAGTACATGTTGGCATTCATGGTTCCCCCAATGAACTGTAGCTCCCCAGTGCTGGTGTCCTGCCGAGAATTGTCCCCCGGCGAATTTTGCCCGCTCTGTCCTGCGCAGGCGCAGCAGACCTACGGAAATTGCCGAACCTCAACACACCTCTCAATTGCCTTGACACGGCGCATGCGCTTTAAGCACAAGATTGTGCCACACACTGCCGATGCTCGCTCCACTCTGCAAGGGGGCGTGTAGATTACAATTATATCTTGTAAGGGGCGGATGCCACAAAGTCGCCCATCAACAGTGCAAAACTCGCCCTTCTTTTCATACACCCACCCCCCCTTGCAGACAATATAATAGTAATACACATGCCAGGCCTCCCGTGGCCTGTCTATTACTATTATATTGTCTGCAAGGGGGGGCGGGTGTATGAAAAGTAGGGCGAGTTTTTCACTGTTGATGGGCGACTTTGTTGCATCCGCCCCTTACACGATATAATTGTAATATACACGCCCCCTTGCAGAGTGGAGCAAGCATCAGCAGCGTGCGGCAATGACTGTCACTATGCCCTGTTCATTGCGCAGGCGCAGTCTACAGCTCATGCCCAGCTCTTAATGTTCGGTCATTTTCGGAGCTAGAGTGCTGCGCCTGCGCAGTCCAGGGAGGGCATTATCCGCCAGGGGGACACATCTCAGCAGAACACCGGCAGCACTCAGGCAGCCCCAGACCATGACACTCCCACCACCATGCTTGACTGTAGGCAAGACACACTGGTCTTTGTACTCATCATCTGGTTGCCGTCACACAAGCTTGACATTATCTGAACCAATAAGTTTATCTTGGTCTCACCAGACCACATAACATGGTTCCAGTAATCCATGTCTCTAGTTTTCTTTTCTTCAGAACACCAGGGAGGGAAAATGGCTAATTGGGCCCAATTTGGACAAATTTTTACTTAGGGGTGTACTTACTCAACAATGCCAGCGGTTTAGACATTAATGGCTGTGTGTTGAGTTATTTTGAGGGGACAGCAAACTTACACTGTTATACAAGCTGTACACTCACTACACAACATTGTAGCAAAGTGTCATTTCTTCAGTGTTGTCACATGAAAAGATAGAATAAAATATTTACAAAAATGTGTACAATGTGTACTGACTTTTGTGAGATGCTGTGTGTGTGTGTGTGTGTGTGTGTGTGTGTGTGTGTGTGTGTGTGTGTGTGTGTATATATATATATATATATATATATATATATATATATACACACACACACACACACACACACATACACAGGGGCGGACTGACCATTCGGGCACTGCCCGAGGGCCCCATGCCACTACTAGTGAGCCTCGTCAGGGTTGCCAGCCTCAGTAAAACCCGGGACAGTATGTAAAAATCTGTTTTTTTTTACATCTTTCCCTGAAATGTCCCTTAACGACATCCTTTTGGTCTAAAAATCCCAAGATTATAGCTGCCCGCCTCTCCAGTACCCTTTCAGTGGGTGTATGTGTTTTCTGTGTGTATGTATACTGTGTGTGTATACCATGTGTGTATACTGTGTATGCATACTGTGGGCTAGATTCAGTTAGGGGGACGTAAGTTTGTGTGGGCGTAGCGTATCCTATTTACGCTACGCCTCCGCAACTTAGATGGGCAAGTGCAGTATTCACAAAGCACTTGCTCCGTAAGTTGCGGCGGCGTAGCGTAAATCTGCCGGCGTAAGTGCGCCGAATTCAAATTGTCAAGAGGTGGGCGTATTTTATGCAAAAAAAACATGACCCCACGTAAATGACGTATCCCAGTGCGCATGCTCCTAATCACGTCGCAAATAGTCAATGCTTTCGACATGAACGTAATTTACGCAAAGCCCTATTCGCGAACAACTTACGCAAACGACGTAAAAATTTTAAAATTCGACGCGGGAACGACGTCCATACTTAACATTGGCTATGCCTCATATAGCAGTAGTAACGTTATGCCGGAAAAAGCCTTACGCAAACGACGTAAAAAAATCCGCCGGGCGCACGTACGTTTCTGAATCGGCGTATCCAGCTCATTTGCATATTCGACTCTGAAATTGACGGCAGCGCCACCTAGCGGGCAGCGTAAATATGCACCCTAGTCGGATCTTAGCCTAATTTCGGCGTATCTTGCTTTCTGAATACAGAAAGAAGATACGCCGGAGCAGATTTGAATTTACGCGGCGTATCAATAGATACGTCGGCGTAAATTCTTTATGAATCTAGCCCTGTATGTGTTTGTGTGTGTATACTGTGTATGCATACTGTATGTGTTTGTGTGTGTATACTGTGTGGCCCCATAATCTATTGCCTGGGGGGCCCATAATCTCCTATTGCCCGGGGGCCCCATAATCTCCTATTGCCCAGGGGCCCCATGAGTTGTCAGTCCGCCCCTGCACATACATATACACACACACACTATTAATAATAAATAAGTAAACTATTTAGGCTAAACTAATTATATAAATATATCTAGTTTTGCAAAGAACACAGTACTACAGAATGCATTTTCTGTTACAGACATCAGCTAATGTATGTGATCCTCTTAAAATCAATTAAAAGACACAACATCTACAAGAAGTCACTATTTCATATTAGTGAGACACTGAATATATACTATTTGCTATCTGCAAATTAGCCACTAGATGGAGCTCCTACATGTTATTTTGTTTGGCATTGATCACCATAGATAACATTGTTTTATGTCTTTTAACTATAGAGAATCAGGTTATGTTGAGATATTTATCTGATGGCACACAGGCAATGCCTTTCATAACCTATTAGAGTTCTCATTTGTTTACCTAGTTTAATATATATATATATATATATATATATATATATATATATATATATATATATATATATATATATATATATATATATATATATATATATTATTCAAAACGATACATAATCATTGATTCATCAAAAAAAAAAGACAGGAAATTTGGTCAAAATTGATGGCAAGGTGAATGCAGTATGTTATCAAAAAATACTGGAGGAACATTTCATTCATCAGCCAAGAAGCTGCGCATGGGACGTACTTTGACATTCCAATAGGACAATCATCCAACACACAAGCCCAAGTCCACCTGTCATTGGCTACAGCAGAATAAAGTGAAGGTTCTGGAGTGGCCATCCCAGTCTCCTGACCTCAATATCATTGAGCAACTCTGGGGAGATCTCAAATGTGCCGTTCATGGAAGACAGCCCAAGAATTTACAGGAACTGGAGGATTTTTACCAAGAGGAATGAATGGGCAGCTTTACCATCTGAGAAGATAAAGAGCCTCATCCACAAATACCACATAAGACTTCCACCTGTCATTGATGATAAAGGGGGCAATACACGGTATTAAGAACTGGGGTATGTAAACTTTTGATCAGGGTCATTTGGGTAGTTTCTGTTGTCATTATGATATAAAAAGAATAAACACAGTGGGGCAGATCCACAAAAGAATTACGCCGGCGTATCTCTTGATACGCCGCGTAATTTAAAATTTTGCGCGCCGTATCTTTGTTTTGTATCCACAAAACAAGATACGACGGCATCTCGGATGGATCCGACAGGCGTACGTCTTAGTACGCCGTCGGATCTCAGGTGCATGCTTTCGGCGGCCGCTAGGTGGCGTTTCCGTCGATTTCCGCGTTGAGTATGCAAATTAGCTAGTTACGGCGATCCATGAAAGGTAAATTCGGCCGGCGAATTTTTTTACGTCGTTTGCGTTCGGATTTTTCCGGCGTATAGTTAAACCTGCTATATGGTGGCGTACTCAATGTTAAGTATGGCCGTCGTTCCCGCCTCACATTTTGAATTTTTTACGTCGTTTGCGTAAGTCGTTCGCGAATAGGGATTTGCGTAGAATGACGTCACCGTCGTAAGCATTGGCTTGTTCCGGTTTAATTTCGAGCATGCGCACTGGGATACCCCCATGGACAGCGCATGTGCAGTAGAAAAAAAACGTCAATTACATCGGGTCACGACGTATTAACATAAAACACGCCCCCATCACATAGATTTGAATTGCGCGCCCTTACGTCGGGAGAATTACACTACGCCGCCGTAACTTTAGAGGCAAATGCTTTGTGAATACAGCATTTGCCTCTCAAAGTTGCGGCGGCGTAGCGTTACTAGGATACGCTACGCCTGCATAAAAATACGATCCGCTACGTGGATTGATAATAAATGATAATAAATGTCTTCAGCCAAACACTAACCATAAGTGAAAGAAAAGTTTTTGTGTTATCATTCATATTCTCTGCAAAATGGCCAAGAAATCATAAATTCGGCCGG
Organism: Rana temporaria; assembly: GCF_905171775.1. Taxonomy (NCBI): domain Eukaryota; kingdom Metazoa; phylum Chordata; class Amphibia; order Anura; family Ranidae; genus Rana; species Rana temporaria. The sequence goes on along the minus strand of NC_053489.1, from coordinate 35,654,462 downwards.
GGTATGTAAACTTATGAGCACAACTGTAATATATATATATACACAAAAGACAAACCAAAACATTTTCCTTACCCGTGGCTTCACTTCCTCCAACCAGAAGATCTCTCTGAATTTTTCCATCATCTTCATCAATAGCGAACCAGCGAGAACACGGGAATTCGTAGATCGATTTGTTGCCAATGTCCTCAATAATAACCTGAAATACCAAAAGTACTCAAATGTAGTTCAAGGCAAAGTTCTGGTTGTTCTGGATAGACAAAGGTGAGCAAATACCTTCCTAAGAATGACGGCTTTGGGAAATATCTGCCTGTCCATAAACAAGTAGTATAGAAGCGTACGTGACGGCAGAAAAACAGACAAGTGGTCAATAATTAAAGCGGAATTCCACCCAAAACTTCCGCTTAACCACTTAAGGATCGTCTGTTCCCTGATAAAGGGAAAGACGATCACTGACGTCACACGTCCAGCCCGCCCCCCTACAGTTAGAAACACATATGAGGTCACACTTAACCCCTTCAGCGCCCCCTAGTGGTTAACTCCTAAACTGCAATTGTCATTTTCACAGTAATCAGTGAATTTTTATAGCACTTTTCGCTGTAAAATTGACAATGGTCCCAACAATGTCTCAAGATTGTCTGATGTGTCCGCCATAATGTCGCAGTCACGAAAAAAAAAACGCTGATCGCCGCAATTAGTAGTAAAAGAAAATTATTAATAAAAATGCCATAAAACTATCCCCTGTTTTGTAAACGCTATACATTTTGCGCAAACCAATCGATAAACGCTTATTGCGATTTTTTTTACCAAAAATAGGTAGAAGAATACGTATCGGCCTAAACTGAGGAAAAAAAAACATTTTATATATTTTTTGGGGATATTTATTATAGCAAAAAGTAAAAAATATTGAATTTTTTTCAAAATTGACGCTCTATTTTTGTTTATAGCGCAAAAAATAAAACCGCAGAGGTGATCAAATACCACCAAAAGAAATCTCTATTTCTGGGAAAAAAAGGACGCGTGGCTTGCTGTGACACGTCACTGATCATGTTCCCGAGGGGAGGTACAGGTACGTCCTTTTACCTGCCCGTGCCATGCTGCAGACGTATATCTGCGGGCAGCAAGCAGTTAAGGTTTAATTGTGTTAATGAAAATGTAAATTGTATACATTGGTTTGGATTAATGTATTGGCATCCCGTTTTTTTTTTTCAATTTTGGGTATTTGCATAATATGGGATGGTGGTGCCCATGGTTTTCCCCATCACCCACTTTTCTGTAAAATACCCATCAGATTACCTTCTCCAGAAACCACCCAGCCGACCCTCCCTTGTTGTTGTGGCCGATGGTGATTTTCCGAAGTTTTCCCAAGTTTGGCGCATCGATGGTGAACTTGTCTTCCGATCCTTTCTCAAAGTTGTTCTTGTCATTGTCCAGCCTCCTTTCCCCTGATTGGAGAAAACATACAAGAAGATAACTGCTGGCCGCGGTGCGTTTTGTGAGGCGCGTGTCAATTGATTCAGAGAGCAAGGGATGAAAAACGCAATTAAAATGCATATGTGGTGCATTCAATTTGAACACAAAATATAAAAAATGTGTTAAAAACACAATATGTGAAAAACACGTGTTAAAAACACATTCGTGAAAAACGCATACCGTGTTTTTAAGTGCACCAACCGCAAGGCTCTATTCACACCAATGTGTTTTTTCATGCTTTATTTTTAACATGGGTTTCACATCAATGCATTTTTTTAAAGTGTACAGGAATTTTTTTTAACGCAAAATGGTGCCTTTTTTGTGTTTTTGGTTCAATAGACTTCAATGGAGAAGAGTAATGAGAAAATAAATCAGCGCAATGGATAAACCCTAAATTAGCCTTGATTATGTGGAATATGAGTGTGATTAACGCCTCCTTTTGCTGCGTCTAGTACGTGGCATCGGGTTTCCATAGTAACGGTTGTGTTTTTTAAGCGGGTGCACATGATGCCTCCGTATCCGCTGAAGAAGTCCCCGTCTTACAAGGGACGTAACGTGTATGGAAGGAGCGTCATGACGTCACCCGCGGCCATCGCGCTTTTCATTGTTTACATGCTGTTTCATCCAGCACTGGACTTGGTGCTTTGTTTGTAAGTTTTACTTTTTACTTTATTTACTTTTACTTTTTTATTTTATTAAATTTGCTATTTTATACGGAGAGCACTATGTACCTGCTTTTTATTTCCACATGATCGTTTGGTACCTGGTGTAACAGGAGTCACTTTGGGGCAAAGTATGAGCCAGGAAATAATGGACATATGTTGGATTGTTTTAGCATGGGTCTGTAATCCAGAAAATATTCAAGGATGTCTGCAAGAACTAATTACAGGTTGTTGATTCTGAACCCAACAGGTCAATAGGAGAGTGACTCATTCAATGTGGGAACACCGACTGTTAAGGTGGTAATTAAGTCTGCTACTGTCATGTAAACTAACCCTAGTCTGGCGCCTAAAGACCTTTTCATTGTGTGATGCTAATTAACACTGTATTGTGTGAAAGTTCTATTGATAAATGTGTATTTTATAGCAGGTGAGAAAAGCTGGAGTCTTGATGTCTGACTTGTCAGCTGTAGCTAATTAGCTCATGTGGATTATATCGGTGCCAGAAAGTCTGACTAAAAATGTGTATTGGGCTCCTTGTGTCATGTTGTGGGTGGAGTTGATTCATTGTTCACTCTTGGTTTCTACTATATAAAAGCCTGAGTTTACCATTAAAGTATGTATTAGTTTGAACCAGAGAACAGAGCTGTGTGTCTCGTTTTCTAGGGAATCCTATGGGCCGTGTTCGTCTGCTGGATTGTGAAGTGTCGATAAGCTGTCTTGGGTGGAATGGAATATCATAAACGGCGTTAACCCCTGACCGTTACACCTGGATTGAAAGCTACAGCTGACAAGTCAGACATCAAGACTCCAGCTTTTCTCACCTGCTATACAATACACATTTATCAATAGAACTTTCACACAATACAGTGTTAATTAGCATCACACAATGAAAAGGTCTTTAGGCACCAGACTAGGGTTAGTTCACATGACAGTAGCAGACTTAATTACCACCTTAACAGTCGGTGTTCCCACATTGAATGAGTCACTCTCCTATTGACCTGTTGGGTTCAGAATCAACAACCTGTAATTAGTTCTTGCAGACATCCTTGAATATTTTGTGGATTACAGACCCATGCTAAAACAATCCAACATATGTCCATTATTTCCTGGCTCATACTTTGCCCAAAAGTGACTTCCATTACACCAGGTACCAAACGATCATGTGGAAATAAAAAGCAGGTACATAGTGCTCTCCGTATAAAATAGCTAATTTGATAAAATAAGATTGTTTACATGCTGGATGAAACAGCATGTAAACAATGTAAAGCGCGATGGCCGCGGGTGACGTCACGACGCTCCTTCCTTCCGCTTTGCCTTTGGTTCCTGGCTTCATTTGGATCCTATTAATAGTGTCCGCTGGCATATGCGCATGTGACCCTCCATAATCAAAGAGTCCTATACGTGAGGTGAGCGGCCATTGTTTACTATTGGTGGAGGTTCATCGCACCCGCGGGATCACCTGTGTGTCCTTACAGTATCAGCACTGTTTTTTCCTCACGGATGGTGTTTTTTTACATATGGACATTATTAGCGCTGCATCATCTGCATTACTTCAATGGAGAAGACGCATGTAGTGCGTTTTTACGGCGATTTTGCCACGATTTGCGTTTTTTAATCTGACAATCTTTCAAAAAATAAAATAAAATTTAAAGCGCAAATCACGACAAAATCAGTTTAAAAATCGCTGTAGAAATGCAAAAAACACAGTAAAAAGCACTACAGAAGCGCCCAAAATGCAAACTGCATGAGTGTGAAAGGAGCCTAATGCCGCGTACACACGATCGGACATTCTGACAACAAAACTGTGGAATTTTTTTCCGACAGAATGTTGGCTCAAACTTGTCTTGCATACACACAGTCACACAAATCTTGGCAGAAATTCCGAACGTCAAGAACGCGGTGACGTACAACGAGCCGAGAAAAATTAAGTTCAATGATTCCGAGCATGCGTAGGATTTTTGTGTGTCTAAATTGCATACAGACGATCAGAACTTTTTTTGTCGGAAAAATTGAGAACCAGATCTCAAAAATTGGTTGTCGGAAATGACGACAGCAAATTTCCGAAGGAGCCTACACATGGTCGGAATATCCGACCAAAAGCTCACATCGAACATTTGTTGTTGGAAATTCCGACCATGTGTAAAAATAATATGTTCCGGCATAAGTGAAAAATCCCTAAAAACTGTCTGTATCCAGGGATGCTCATCTGTCCCTTAGGCCTGTTTTTTTCTTGGCAAATCTGTTGTTGGGAAGATAAAAAAAAATAAAAAAAAAGGCACTCCATGCTTTTCTGAAGCTTCTCCACTGAAGTCTATTGAATCAAAAAAGCAAAAAAAGCACTCTTTTGCATTTAAAAAAAAAACTTTCCCCTGACCCTTTCCAGAAACGCAGAGGCACAGAAACGCATTGATGTGAGCATGTTCCATAGGAGCCCATGTTAAAAATAATGTCCTGCGTTTCTGCAAAAAGCATTAAAAAACGCATTGGTGTGAACGGAGCCGAATCACATATAACACCTCAAATTCCCTTTCTACCCCCCCCCCCCATCCCCTTGTAGTACCCCCCCACACAAATTTCTCCACCTAGAACAATTACCCCCTGCTGTCCCCCAAATTCCACTACCCAATGCAAATTCCCTTTCTACCCCCCCATCCCCTTGTAGTACCCCCCACACAAATTTCTTCACCTAGAACAATTCCTCCCTGCTGTCCCCCAAATTCCACTACCCAATGCAAATTCCCTTTCTACCCCCCCATCCCCTTGTAGTACCCCCCCCCCCCACAAATTTCTCCTCCTAGAACAATTACCCCCTGCTGTCCCCCAAATTCCGCAACCCGACACAAATTCCCTTTTTACCCCCCATCTCCTTGTAGTACCCCCTCCCCCACAAATGTCTCCTCCTAGAACAATTACCCCCTGCTGTCCCCCAAATTCCACTACCAAATGCAAATTCCCTTTCTACCCCCCCCCCCCCCATTTCCTTGTAGTACCCCCCCCCCCCACAAATTTCTCCTCCTAGAACAATTACCCCCTGCTGTCCCCCAAATTCCGCTACCCGACACAAATTCCCTTTTTACCCCCCCCCCATCTCCTTGTAGTACCCCCCCCCCAAATTTCTCCTCCTAGAACAATTACCCCCTGCTGTCCCACAAATTCCACTACCCAACACAAATTCCCTTTCTACCCCCCCCCATCTTCTTGTAGTACCCCCCCCCAAATTTCTCCTCTCAGAACTATTACCCCCTGCTGTCCCCCAAATTCCACTACCCAACACAAATTCCCTTTCTACCCCCCCCCCATCTCCTTGTAGTACCCCCCCATTCCCTGCTGCCCCCCAAATTCCTCCTCCCAACACAAATCCTCCTCCCCAATCTCCTTGTGGCACCACCCCCATCTGTCATGATAACACAGTGCCCAGGGCAACCAACCCTTCTGCCCACCCCTTGTCCTGGCCCTGGAAAGTGCTAGATGTTGCTGGAAGTCCCCCTCCAGCCAGGAAATGAGGTGGGCTTTGACTTGCTGCAGCTTCTGTGAGAAGCTCACAGTGTGCAGTGAAATCAGAGGAAGCCATTTCAGTCCAGAAGAGGAGCCGGGACAACTGTACAAGACTGAAGGGAAGGCCGGAGGTCAGTTTTGAGTTTCCAGGCAATCTCCAGCAGACAAAATTCTCTGATGTCCCTCCATACACCGATTGTTCCCAATGAGATGGAAAAACGTTTATTTGCCCCGCCCACCGATCAGAGCATGAAACACAAACGGTTCATTTTTATGAATCAGCACCTGTGTCACCATTTTCCCCGAATATGTTCAGGAAGACGTCCGCGTCTGTCCCGCTTCCGTTGGCAGATCCGGTAAACACTCTGGCAATATATTTATTCACTGAAAGAGAAAAACAAATCTGTGTTATTATGATGCTGTATCTATATTCACCTTAAAGCAGAGCTCCAGCCATACCACCATAACCCCCCCACCACTAAACAATCAGGCCTGGTACACACGACCGAACATGTCCGATGAAACTGGTCCGCGGACCAGTTTCATCGGACATGTTCGGTCGTGTGTACGGCCTATCGGACCGTTTTCCAATATATATATATTAAATATATATATTACCCCGCTTTAAGAGCCGTAGCAGGCACTGCGCAGTGGGAGACCCGATGCACGTGGCCGGCGGACGGGCGCAATCCCCGCGGGCCACCCACGTTTGAGGGCATGAGAGCAGGAACGGGGATTTGAGTGTAAACACACAAATCCCTGTCCTGTCAGGAGAGGAGAAACAGATCGTGTGTTCCTACAAAGTAGGAACAATGATCTGTCTTCTCTCCCAGTCAGTCCAATCCCTTCACCGTTAGAGCACACCCAGGGAACACACACTTAACCCATTGATCACCCCCTGTTAACCCCTTCTTCCCTGCCAGTGACATTTATACAGTAATCAGTGGCTATTTTGTAGACGCTATAACTTTTGCGCAAACCACTCTATATACGCTTACTACGATTTTTTTTTTACCAAAGATATGTAGAAGAATACATATCAGCCTTAAGGCCCCTTTCACATTGAGGAGTTTTTCAGGCGGTACAGCGCTAAAAATAGCGCTGCTATCCCGCCTGAAAAACTCCTGCACTGCAGACTCAATGTGAAAGCCTAAGGGCTTTCACACTGAGGTGATGCGCTGGCGGGAGACAAAAAAATCTCCTGTCAGCAGCATCTTTGGAGCGGTGAGAGGAGCGTCATGTATACCGCTCCTTCCCATGGAAAACAATGGGAAACCGCGGCAATACCGCTATAGAGGCGCATCGCGGGCGTTATTAACCCTTTATCGGCCGCTAGCGGGGGTTAATACCGCACCGCTATCGGCTGATTCCCGCGGCAAACCCGGCGGTATAGTGCCGCTATTTTTAGCGGCGTTATACCGCCACCGCGGCTCCCGCCCCAGTCTGAAAGGGGCCTAACTGAGGAAAAACCTTTTTTTTTTCTTTCTTTTTTTTTAATTGGGGATATTTATTATAGCAAAAAGTAAAAAATATTGTGTTTTCTTCAAAATTGTTGCTCTTCTTTTGTTTATAGTGCAAAAAATAAAAACGGCAGGTGATAAAATACCACCAAAAGAAAGGTCTATTTGTGGGGAAAAAAGGACGTAAATTTTGTTTGGGTACAGGGCCGCACGACCGCGCAATTGTCAATTAAAGCGACACAGTGCCGTATCGCCAAAAAATGGCCTGGTCAGGAAGGGGGTAAATTCTTCCGGGGCTGAAGTGGTTACGTTTAACACTGATCCCCGATCCAGATCACAAGTGAGGAGCATTTTGAATGCAGTGTTAGAAATGCACACGTAACATGGGTTTCCCGCACCGCACCCAAAAATTGAAGTGCAGTTGATCCCTTCCCCTCCCAGCCCCTAAAGGCTGAATTCACACTGACCTGTGATAAAATTCACAGAAAAAGATGTACATTTTCATCCATTTTATGCGCATTTTAACGCACGTTGACTTGCTTTGATCTGCGTTTTAGTGCACTTGTAAAATCCAGTTTAACGCATAAACACATTGTGACGGTATCGGTATGATATCCCCGTCAACGTTCCCTTCTTCCCATAACGAAAATCACCCCAATATTCCACGAGGAGGGATATCCCTGGAATCGCCCAGAAAGCCACACATGAGACCAGCTTACTGCTTGAACAACACAGACTTTAATGTTATAACACACAGCTTATATGTCATTTCCAAAACTGTTACAATGACAAATCTCCGCCCCCCTCACACTGGGGCTTCCATACAGATGAGTAGGTAGACACGACGGGGCCGATGCTGAAACACATTTTCTTTAGACAATGACATCAATGACGCTGAGCACTAGCTGTACTGAATACATCAACCAGACCGCTCGACCCCGCATATAGAGAGATAATTACCACAATGAAGCAATCAGAATAATTAACACAAGCCACTTAAACCCAGCTCTCCTTCACACAACACAATAGATCAATTAACCTTTAGAAATAGTGAGGGGACATTAGCACATCAATAACCTGGCTAGCAGGGAGCAGTAAACTGAGACATATAGGCAAATGTATCACAATGGCCCCCCTTTTGCTCCCTGCTCCGGCAACCCCGGTTGGACCTTCCCTGGTCCAGTAGGGTTGACGGGTTCAGAGCTATTAGTCAGAGGTTAACTCCGTTTGGCATGACTGACCTCCCTTGGCAACTGCTTCAGACTCAGGTATGTCACCGGGTCGTCATATCACACGCGGGTCAGTCCCCAAGTCTTTGTGCGATCTGCAAAGTCACCAGAAGTCAGTGTGAAGACAGCGAATGGGTCTGTGCGCCGCCGTCTAGGTGTCCCGCTATGGGAGGGGGCAGGTTATGGCTCTGAAGTGACAATCCCAGGAGATTCATAAAAAGAAAAAGTTATATTTGTTGAAATGCTGTAGCACTGGTGCTCAGAGTCCGGGGGGGGGGGGAGGGGAATCAGAGCCCCATAAGGTCAGCCACCCCCTGCTCCCTCCGCAGCCGCCGGTTCTCCTCTTGGAGCTTCTCCAGCTCCATCTCCAGTTCATGCTGCTGTGACCTCAGGTGGTTGTTCTCCTCCTCCATGCGGCTTATGCACTCCTCCAGCTCTATGTACTCACGGATCAGCTCCTGCTTGCTCATGTCCTGCAGGCTCTCCACGTGGTCCTTCATCATCAGGAACTGGGTGGTGGTGTAAGGGGCCACCGGTGGGCCCTTGGCGAACATCTCGGCATGCATCTGGGACGCCCGCTGCGACTCCCTCTCCTCCAGTCGCTTCTTCTCCTCCCAGGTCAGCTTGTTATACGGCTTCCAGGACCTCTTCTTCTTGAAGGGTGGCCGGCGGTGCCTCTTTCTGCCCAGCTCCCTCCAGGGCCCCTCCGGCTCAGGGCTGTCGCCCATGACCAGCTGACAATGGTGTTCCCTGTTGTCCGTAATAACAGATTGTACCATGAGGGCTTCGTAAGGGGTGCCCAATGGTTCTTCCTGACCCAGCTCCTTTGGATCCCAAGCCGAGTCTACACAATGGGCTGCTGCTGGTGGGCGGTACCCAGGTTGAGACCAATTTGACCTGGTGTTGTCATTCATGGGGCAATTCTGCTTGAAGTGACCCAGCTGTTTGCACCGGAAGCAGCGTTGTTCGTTGCCCTCCTGGCGATGATAGCGAGGGCTAGATGTCACCGGTCTGTTAGGAGGTTGGTATCTAGCGGTTGGTGGGTGTGAGGGCACCGTTTGTGGTGGAGGTTGTTCCTGTGGTGTGACCTGGTTCGTCTTGCGAGTATCTGCATATTCATCCGCCAACTTCGCGGCCTCTGGTAGAGTCATGGGCCTGCGATCTCTCACCCAATCTTTGACGTCCGTCTGGATGTGATTGTAAAATTGCTCCAGGAGCATTAGTTGCAAAATGTCCTCTGCGGTGGTGGCCTGGCTGCTGTTAGCCCAGTTAGAGGCCGACCGGGACAATTGGCATGCCCATTCCGCATAAGAGTCTTTCGTGGTTTTGCGTGAGTCCCTGAACTTCTGTCGGTGGGACTCTGGGGTTACTGCATAACGAGCCAGGAGCACTTCTTTAACCCGGGCGTAGCTATGAATATCCTGATCTGGCACGGTCCGGAAAGCATCAGAAGCTTTGCCTGACAGTTTGCCTGACAATATTGCAACCCAGTCTCCTCTAGCTATTCGGTGCAGGTTACATTGTCGCTCAAAATCCGCCAGGAAGTTATCAATCTCACAGTCCTTTTCATCAAAAGCTTTAAAAGCGCTAAACGGAATCTTCCTTGCGTCTGCTGTGCTGTACTCACTGTTTGGAGAATGTGCGGCTGCTTGTTGGACTGCTGCCAGTTTTAACTGTAGTTCTGCGTCCCTTATTTGTTTATCCTTCTGTAGTTCTGCGTCTCTTATTTGTTTATCCTTCTGTAGCTCTGCGTCTCTTATTTCTTTAGCCTTCTGTAGTTCTGCGTCTCTTATTTCTTTATCCTCCTGTAGTTCTGCGTCCCTTATTTCTTTAGCCTTCTGTAGCTCTGCGTCTCTTATTTGTTTATCCTTCTGTAGTTCTGCGTCTCTTATTTGTTTATCCTTCTGTAGTTCTGCGTCCCTTATTTGTTTATCCTTCTGTAGCTCCGCGTCTCTTATTTGTTTAGCCTCCTTCGCTAACAGGTCCATCACTTTCAGTACCACATCTGGCGTTGGGTTCGGGCCGAACCAAGCTAGCTTCTCTCTCATTAGCTTGTTGGCTGGCGATTCCTCCTCCTGAATCACTGGTGTCTCCATCTCTTGTACTGCTGGCGTTGCTGCAATCCCGTCCTCCTGGTCTAGCTCCATTGATTCTGCTATGATGACCCGCTTGGTTTTGTTGCTAGCAATCCTTCCACGAACTTCCAGTAGTTCTTCCAGTGTCTGCTTGGAATCCGGGTGTGAAGGGGAATAGAAGGGAAAAATCCCACTGCTACCAACCAATTGTGACGGTATCGGTATGATATCCCCGTCAACGTTCCCTTCTTCCCATAACGAAAATCACCCCAATATCCCACGAGGAGGGATATCCCTGGAATCGCCCAGAAAGCCACACATGAGACCAGCTTACTGCTTGAACAACACAGACTTTAATGTTATAACACACAGCTTATATGTCATTTCCAAAACTGTTACAATGACAAATCTCCGCCCCCCTCACACTGGGGCTTCCATACAGATGAGTAGGTAGACACGACGGGGCCGATGCTGAAACACATTTTCTTTAGACAATGACATCAATGACGCTGAGCACTAGCTGTACTGAATACATCAACCAGACCGCTCGACCCCGCATATAGAGAGATAATTACCACAATGAAGCAATCAGAATAATTAACACAAGCCACTTAAACCCAGCTCTCCTTCACACAACACAATAGATCAATTAACCTTTAGAAATAGTGAGGGGACATTAGCACATCAATAACCTGGCTAGCAGGGAGCAGTAAACTGAGACATATAGGCAAATGTATCACACACATAAAAAAAACGTGCTTTTTATGTGTCCTGTTCACACTACAATGCTGTATTGATCTGCAGTGCGTTAAAATGCATAGCTGTTGCATTTTAATGCAACACAACACAGGTCAACTCAATTTTTTTAATGTGTTTGCGCGTCGCCCTCAATTTCACAAGTGCCTTAAAACGCAGATAAACGCATCTTAAATCATGCTTAAAATGGATAGAAAAGTACATTAATTTTCCTAGCATTTTATCGCAAATCAGTGTGAATTCAGCCTAATTCCTTTTCAACTTTTTATTTTAGGAAGTGGGTACCTTTATTTGATAGGTACTCGCTCCCGCTTCCTCAATCCTTGGCTAGGCAAGGATGATGTCATCTGGGCCCTCCCTTCCAATACCAGCAGCCTCCTGGCCACGTCAAAGTCCCAGCAGGCTGTAGGATCAGTCTCATGATCCGGAGCAGTGAGACATCAGTCACATCTAATGCCGCGTACACACGATCGGATTTTCCGTCGGGATAAACTCCGACTGATTTTTCCAATGGAATTACGTTCAAGCTGTCTTGCATACACACTGTCACACAAATTCCTACCGTCAAGAACGCGGTGACGAAGGAAAAACTCAGATGGGGCACACACACGCGATCGGAATATCCGATGAAAAAATTCCGTCTGACTTTTTCCATAGGAAATTCCGATCCTGTGTACGCGGCATAAGATGACAGAGCAGGGAATCCAAAGCCCCAGCAAAGAATCATCTCCAGAAAACACAGCGCTGGACTCCATGGGCAGGTAAGTACCTGTTTTTTTTAAGAGCCAGCAGTTACACCATTTAATTTTTTAAGAACACAAGTGAAGTTCATCCTAAGGCAATGGCAAAGCTATCAACGAATAAACAGATTCATAGTAAACATGTAAAAGTTGTTCTGGCCTGTAAGGGCTTCAGATATAGTTTTTAAGAAATTGCAGTTCCCCAATATTTGGAACGTTGTTGGTAGTCAAAACACGAAATGTTCTGGTTCATAAGGGCTACAGATATAGGGCTAGATTCATAGAGAGTTACGCCGGCGTATCAGTAGATACGCCGTCGTAACTCTGAATCGACGCCGTCGTAAAATTTAAGCGTATTCTGGAAACCAGATACGCTTAAATTAGGCTAAGATACGACCGACGTAAGTCTCCTACGCCGTCGTATCTTAGGGTGCATATTTACGCTGGCCGCTAGGTGGCGCTTCCGTCGATTTCAGCGTAGAATATGCAAATGAGCTGGATACGCCGATTCAAAAACGTACGTGTGCCCGGCGGATTTTTTTACGACGTTTGCGTAAGGCTTTTTCCGGCATAAGGTTACTCCTGCTATATGAGGAGCAACCAATGTTAAGTATGGATGTCGGGACAACGTCGATTTTTGCGCCGTTTACGTTGTTTGCGTACGTCGTTCGCGAATAGGGCTTTGCGTAAATTACGTTAACGTCGAAAGCATTGACTATTTGTGACGTGATTAGGAGCATACGCACTGGAATACGTTCACAGACGGCACATGCGCCGTTCGTTAGAGACGTCATTTACGTGGGGTCATGTTTTATTTACATAAAACACGCCCACCTCTTCAGAATTTGAATTCGGCGCGCTTACGCCGGCAGATGTAAGCTACGCCGCCGTAACGTAGGGCGCAGGTTTTTTGTGAATCCAGCCCCAGCCTCACTAAGTTACGGCGATACGCTACGCCTGCACAAACTTACGGCGGGCTATCTGAATCTAGCCCATAGTTTTCAAATAATCGTAGTTCCCCAACATCTGGAACGCTATCGGTAATCAAAACATGAAAGATCTGTTTCATAAGAGCTACAGATATATTTTTCAAGAAATTGTAGTTCCCCAATATTTGGAACGTTGTTGGTAGTCTAAGCATTAAAAATCTCATCCATAAGGGCTTCAGATATAGTATTAAAGAGATTGTAGTTCCCTAATATCTTGAACGCCGTTGGTAGTCTAAACATAAAAAATCTTATCCATAAGGGCTTCAGATATAGCTTTCAAGAAATTGTAGTTCCCCAATATCTGGAACGCCATTGGTAGTCTAAACACGAAAGATCTGGTTCAAAAAGCTACAGATATATTTTTCAAGAAATTGTAGTTCCCTAATATCTGGAATGCCGTTGGTAGTCTCAACATGAAAAATCTCATCCATAAGGGCTTCAGATATAGTATTAAAGAGATTGTAGTTCCCCAATATCTGGAACGCAGTTGATAGTCTAAACACAAAAGATCTGATTCAAAGGGCTACGGAAAAAGGTTTTAGGAAATTATAGTTCCCCAATATTTGGAATGTCATTGGTAGTCTATACACAAAAGATCTGGTCCATAAAGGCTTTAGATATAGTTTTCAAGAAAGTGTACTTCCCTAATATCTGGAACGCCGTTGGTAGCCTAAACACAAAAGATCTGGTTCAAAGGGCTACAGATATCGTTTTCAAGAAATTGTAGTTCCCCAATGTCTGGAACGCTGTTGGTAGTCTTAACACAAAAGATCTGGTCCATAAGGGCTTCAGATATAGTTTTTAAGAAATTGTAGTTCCCCGATATCTGGAACACCGTTGGTAGTCTAAACACGAAAGATCTGGTTCAAAGAGCTACAGATATATTTTTCAAGAAATTGTAGTTCCCCAATATCTGGAATGCCGTTGGTAGTCTAAACATGAAAGATCTGGTTTAAAGGGTTACGGATATAGTTTTCAAGAAATTGTAGTTCCCCAATATCTGGAACGCAGTTGATAGTCTAAACACAAAAGATCTGATTCAAAGGGCTACGGAAAAATGTCATTGGTAGTCTATACACAAAAGATCTGGTCCATAAAGGCTTTAGCTATAGTTTTCAAGAAAGTGTACTTCCCTAATATCTGGAACGCCGTTGGTAGTCTAAACACGAAAGATCTGGTTCAAAGGGCTACAGATATAATTTTCAAGAAATTGTAGTTCCCCAATGTCTGGAACGCTGTTGGTCTATACACAAAAGATCTGGCCCATAAGGGCTTCAGATATAGTTTTCAAGAGATTGTAGTTCCCCAATATCTGGAACGTCATTGGTAGGCTAAACACGAAAGATCTCATCCATAAGGTTTTCAGATATAGTTTGCAAGAAATTGTAGTTCCTCAATATCTGGAATGCTGTTGGTAGTCTAAACACGAAAGGTCTGGTCCATAAGGGCTTCAGATATAGTTTTCAAGAAATTGTAGTTCCCCTATATCTGGAACACCATTGGTAGTCTAGACACAAGAGAGCTAGATGGTCACGTGACTTACCCTTAGGCACATCCATAGGATTGAGGCTCCCCAGAAGGTCTCTGACATACAGGCCATCTCCATCCTCCTTACTTAGCCAGTTATTACAGGGGAAATAGAATCTCAGATGAGGTCTGTTCATGTCTGTAACTATCGCACGGTCCAGGTACCAGCCGGCATTCAGGCCTGTGTTATCATGCTCAATCCTAGAAAAAAAAATGGCGGGACTCAGGTACCTTTTGCAAGTCATTTTTTTTCTATTCCATTTTGTTGGCTACAATACTAACAAAGAATATATTTATATAATGCAAATAGATAGCATAGCTCCCATCTTCCCAGTTTTATAACAAATTCCTCTTTCCTGTCTTCCTCACAGCTGTCCCTTTTTTAGGTGTGCAGTATATATTTCTTTAAAAATTCTCCCACCTAAAGTGAGACTAACATCGCACTAGTAACTTCACCAAACCCCACTCCAAATCTCCTGAGACTTGACAGTCAGAGGCAGTACACTGAATTCACACTGACTTGCGAAAAAAATGCACTTCCATATCTACAGCCTCACGCAGATAAAGACAGCCTCCCATAGACATAGGAGTGCCTAAGCACTCTAATTCCCTGTACACACGGTTGGGATTCCCGACGGGCAGGGCCGGATTCCTCACAAATCCACCAAGGCCAGGCCTCAGGGTGGCAGTGGGTGCAGGGGAGGCGCCGGTTGTAACACACAGCGGGAGACTGCTGTGTCACGGAGCTCACTGTGAAAAGTTTGGGCGTGCTGTGATAAAAGTCCCGCCCTCCTCCTAGTCCAGCTTGTGTGATATAGGCAGTGTTCTGTCTATCACACAAGCTGGTCTAGGAGGAGGGTGGGACTTTTATCACAGCGCGCCCAAACTTTTCACAGTGAGCTCTGTGACACAGCAGGAGCAGGAGATGCCCGATGTGCGTAATGCACACACTGACTGGTGAGGCTACGGTACATTGTTTGGCACAGTAAGGCTGTAATGATGGTGAGGGGGGCTGTAATGATGGTGAGGGAGGTTGTAATGATGGTGAGGGAGGCTGTAATGATGGTGAGGGGGACTCCAATGTGGGCACAGTAAGGCAGCAATGATGGTGAGGGAGGCTCCAATGAGGGCACAGTAAGGCAGCAATGATAGTGAGGGAGGCAGCAATGATATTGAGGGAGGCTGCAATGAAGGCACAGTAAGGCAGCAGTGTAATGGCGAGGCTGCAATGAGGGCACAGTAAGGCTGCAATGATGGTGAGGCGGCAATGATGGGCACGGTGAGGCGGCAATGATGGGCACGGGTTGGGGGACTTTACGTTTTTTTGGGGCGGGGGCAGCATTGAAGGACCCGGCCTTGGGGCGGCAAAGGGAGTAAATCCGGGCCTGCCGACGGGTCAAGGTCCGTCAAGAACCTGCTCTCCCGAACTCACTTAATCTAAGTCAGACCAATATATGACAGCCCAATAATACAGATGATATCATCATCCTGCTTCTTTGGGGGCTCCACCAATGATTCCACCACCTATAACCAGGTAGGAGGGTTATTTTGGAGGGGCTGTTAATAGGATGTACAGTACTTCTCTAAAATATTGGCTAAGTCCACTGTGGTTTGACACAGGCACTCTAAGAGCGGATTCCTACCTTATCTTCTTGAGGGGCCCAACATTATTGGTTTTAACCCGAAACACGTCGGTTTTTGTCCTCTCGAATGCCGTTCTACTCCTAAAACATACATAGGTCAAAAAGTTAGGGCAAAGTGTTGGCAATAAACCTCAACAGCAACACAAAACACTTACAACACAAATAACTAAACCCCAAAAAAGAAAGCACTTTGGTTAGTGATAAGTCCATAGGTCACTCTCATGCCAGGAAGGTGGAGAAAAAACTGGGCAACCATCTTTGGAAGAAATGCAATGATTAAACAATATGGAGGGCACGGCGAGGAGATAATACATTGCTTCCAAATGTGTTTCTCGTCATCGAAAAACCTTAAAAAACAAAAACAGCTGAGGATTCCAGACATTACAAAATCCTCTCAGACTACAGGTGGAATCTCTTTAACGACGCGCAAGCTTATTTACCGGCTCAGTCCTCCCAAAACTGATATTTTATAACTGGGCTCACCCACTGTCGTCCTATACCTTATAGCCGGCGAGTTCGCAACTCTGCCGACTTTCTAACCATTACCCAACCAATCGGAGATGGATATTCTGTAGAATATAAGAAGCCAGTGGATGATTAACTCTCAGAAGCTTTTGAGAGTTGCAGATCTGCAAAGTTGCTGCTCCAGAACTAGACTCAATCAATGGCATCCTTCCATCAATGCCTTCTTTATTTTTATTTTTTATTTTTTTAAGTGTATTTTGTGCGTGTACTCGAGAGAGGAGCCGGACTGCAGGAGTTGGGAGTAGGCAGGCCTCCCCCAGAGGCAATCTGCCACCTTACTCCATGCCCCGGGTGGCAATGGCGGGTGTGTGAGGGGGTCCTCCCACACAGCCCACCCTACCTGCTCCGCTTTGAAGCCCAACGTGGGCAGAGGGACTCCCTATAAGGGAGTGAGAGAATCTAGCCCGCTCAACCAGCCCCGTTAGTCCTTCGCCTCTCTTTTGAGAGACCGCGTGGTCAAAGTGCGTGCATGTTAACCCAATTTCGAGTGCTTGTAAGTGTGGTGGTTTTTGTGGGAGGGGGGTGGGCGTACTAAGCGCAGGCTTACCTCGCATAGCACACCCACCGGGAGCTGGGCTGAGACCACCAAACTCATTTCACATGTAGCTGAGACCGGGATCCGAACCCCTAGCTGCAGAGGTGAATGGCTTGTCAGCGCAGTGCCAATCGCGTTGAGCCACCGCAGCTCCCCTCAATGCCTTCTTTAATAGGTATGTTGCTCTTAGACGGATTGAGCTTTGGTACCCAGCAATGAATTCAATATCGGTATCGGGTGGAGTGACCCTTTAAAAAGGCGGTACAAAGAGCAACAGCAATATACAAAATAAGCCACGGCAACCAATCGGGCTTTCGTTTATGGAAGTCAGTATAATGGAGGAAAAACTTTGATTGGTTGCAACAAATGACCGCACTTTGCATATCACTCTTTTTTTTCACAAAATAAGCCTGCAGAAGAACATTTTTGAAAACTGGTGAAAAGAAAAAGATGAGAATCTTTCTAATAACCAATCAGCGACTAGGACAGTGACTGCTAATATTTGCCTAAAGTGATGCCAACCTTCTTCCAGTTCACCAGTATACAGAAATGGCATTATATAGAAGCACTGTGGGTATTTCTTAAAGCGGCTTTGCATTTTTTATTTATTGGATGCTGGTCTATCTTTACAAGCATACCTAGCGAGCTGTGTACTCCGGGCCATCCCTGCACTGGAGGTTGTATCTATAAAATGCCTAGAACATTCATGCGGACAAGGCATATTTAGGTTCTAGAGCTGTGAAGCGTCAGCAGGAAACGGGCTCTTCCTTGGTGGGCAATTTTTTACATACATATGGCCTGGACATCACTACCACCTACCTGACACAAGGGGTCATAGAGACCAATATTGGTTTTCATTTGAAGGAAACCTGTGCACTGATGAAGTATTGGAAAATATGACAATTGTCCGATGAAGCATACAAATGGTCGGATTTTCCGACAAAACCTTGCCGTCACACAATTCCCATCGGAAAATCCTATCGTGTGTATCGGCCTTTAGATACTATCCCTCAACAAATAAGCATGTTAAAGGGGCTGTAAAGGTAAAATTTTTTTACCTCAGTGCAGTCCTCCTTCACTTACCTCATCCTTCCATTTTGCTGTTAAATGTCCTTATTTCTTCTGAGAAATCCTCACTTCCTGTTCTTCTGTCTGTAAGTTTTTTTTTCTTTTTTTTTCCCCTCTCTCTCTTTTCCCTATACTATCTCTATTTTCCTTTTTTCCTTTCTAATTTAAATCTGTTATAACTAGAATGGTCCTTAAGACCATATAGAGATTCAGTGCTTAGATTCTAAGTTGGATTTGAATATGACTACAAACGATTTAACTACTTGCCGACCAGCCGCCGCAGTTCTACGGCAGCAGGTCGGCTCCCCTGCGCGAGAGCTCGTACTATAATGTCGGCTCTCTAAGCGGCCACTAGGGGCGCGCGCGCCCCCCGCTCATCCCTGACTCCCGTGCGATCGCCGCCAGGCACCTGCAATTGCTCGTTACAGAGCGAGGACCGGGAGCTGTATGTGTAAACACACAGCTCCCGGTCCTGTCAGGGAAGAAAGTCCTGACTGTCTGTTCATACAATGTATGAACAGCGATCAGTCATTTCCCCTAGTGAGGCCACCCCCCCCCTACAGTTAAAACACACCCAGGGAACATACTTAACCCCTTCCCCACCCCCTAGTGTTAACCCCTTCCCTGCCAGTGGCATTTTTATAGTAATCCAATGCATTTTTATAGCACTGATTGCTATAAAAATGCCAATGGTCCCAAAAATGTGTCAGAAGTGTCCGCCATAATGTCACAGTACCGAAAAATCGCTGATCGCCGCCATTTCTAGTAAAAAAAAAAAATATTAATAAAAATACCATAAAACTACCCCCTATTTTGTAAACGCTATAACTTTTGCGCAAACCAATCAATGAACGTTTATTGCGATTTTTTTTTTACGAAAAATGGGTAGAAGAATACGTATCGGCCTAAACTGAGGAAAACATTTTTTTTTATATATATTTTTGGAGGGTATTTATTACAGCAAAAAGTAAAAAATATTCATTTTTTTCAAAACTGTTTTTGTTTATAGCGCAAAAACTAAAAACCGCAGAGGTGATCAAATACCACCAAAAGAAAGCTCTAATTGCGGGAAAAAAAGGACGCCAATTTTGCTTGGGAGCCACGTCGCACGACCACGCAATTGTCAGTTAAAGCGACGCAGTTCCGAATCACAAAAAGTGCTCTGGTCTTTGACCAGCAATATGGTCCGGGGGTTAAGTGGTTAATGATGCAATTGAGAAAACTCGAAAGCATAACTTTTTCTTTAATATATAACTGAATATCTATTGTATTGCAATATTAGATATTATTGTTGTATTTGTATGTACTGTATATAAAATCTCAATAAAAACATTGAAACATAAATGTCCTTATTTCTTCTGAGAAATCCTCACTTCCTGTTCTTCTGTCTGTAACTCCACACAGTAATGCGAGGCTTTCTCCCTGGTGTGGAGTGCCGTGCTCGCCCCCTCCCTTGGACTACAGGAGAGTCAGGACACCCACTAACACACAGCTCCTTTCTCTATCTGCAACGTAGAGAGCGTCCTGACTCTCCCGTAGTCCAAGGGAGGGGGCGAGCACGACACTCCACACCAGGGAGAAAGCCTTGCATTACTGTGTGGAGTTACAGACAGAAAAACAGGAAGTGAGGATTTCTCAGAAGAAATTAGGACATTTAAAAGCAAAATGGAAGGATGAGGTAAATGAAGGAGAACTGCACCAAGGTAAAGGAAGCGATTTAGGAGAAAATAAATTGTACCTTTACACGCCCTTTAAGAAAATCCTAATGACATCAGAGCCAATTTGCCAATTTTTTTCTGGGTTAGTGACAGTAAAAGTACTGAAGCCATTGGATTAGCATGACAGCAAGACAACAAGTATTTTTAGGAGGGAAGGTCAACAATGGCAGCCTCCATGGTAAATTAGTATAGCCCTTTGAAACCAAGAGTCTATTTTGTATTTCTTCCACAAGGTGGCAATGTGATCTAATTTTAGTATCGCTAGCCCACTAAGAATTCAGTAAATGAAATAATGAAATAAGAACAACTGTGCGTGCATCTATGTGTATAGGTTTAAAAGAAAAAAAATAAATATAATATAATATATATATATATATATATATATATATATATATATATATATATATATATATATATATATATATATATATATATATATATATATATAGAGAGAGAGAGAGAGAGAGAGATAGATATCTCTATATATATATATATATATATATATATATAAAAATATAGCTATATCTATATATATCTATATATATCTATCTATATATATATATATATATATATATATATATATATATATATATATATTGATATATATCTCTATATACATAGATATTTCTATATCTTATCTATAGCTATATATATATATATAAATAAATAAATAAATAAATATAAATATATATATATATATATATATATATATATATATATATATATATATATATAGATACCGTATATAAATATGCATAAATATATACAGAGGCTGGAAACAATGCAAAACCAAAATGTCAGGTTTGGGTGGGGATGGCCTTTAATCTTACAGCGGGAGAGCTGTTAAAAAATACCCACATTACCCATATAATATTTTATATTATTTTACAGTAAATAAATTATCTCAATTCAAAAATAAGATAAAAAATAAAAAAATTCTTCAGCAATTTTGCTATAAATACATTATCATATCTATCAGAATTTAATTTTCGATTCTGTCTCCTTTTTAATCGTTTAGGCTTATAAATGTCCAAAATATCACACCAGGGTGATAATACCAACTGCTTAATCAATTTAAAAAAAGGAAAAGAAGAATATTCTGCAGGGCAGTTGGCAGGAGATTGTTGGGGTAATGAAGAGACAGGAGAGGCTTCTGCCATGGCTGCACCCCTAATACCACAGTACTCAAGAGGGGAAGCCTCTCCTGCCTCAGGTGGACCCTATTCCACTGCACAGTATTAGCAGTCTTGCATGTTTCAGGCACCGGGAGCTAGAGCTATATAGGCAAGAGTTACAAGAAGGACTGAGACAGTGTGTAAATTTGCGAGGATGGTGTCACCGTTCTGGTTGTGCATTGCGGCACCTTATATTTAGAATTACACTGCAATATAATTCACATAGTACCATGTGTTGCAATAATGTGAAAAAAAACATGTCTTACAATGGATCTAGCAAGTTTTAATTTTTAAGTTAAGTTTAAGTTTTAAAAACACTTTGTAAAGTTTTTTTATGTTATCTGAAGTCCATTAAGAAGATTACTTTTATGGTTAGGGGGTTAGTGTTAGACTTGGGGGTTAGAAGGGTTAGATTTGGAAGGGTTGCGGGGTAGAGGGTTAGGATTAGCGTTAGAAATTTTACGGTAAGAGCATTAGGGGTTAGAGTTAAAGGGTTGGGGGTTAGAAGGTTGGGGTTTGAATAGTTAGAGTTAGAAGAGTTAGGTGGGTTGGGGGTTAGAGGGTTAGAGTTGGGGGGCTAGGGTTGGAGATAAGAGTGTTGAGGATCAAAAAGGTTACAGTTAGTGGGTTAGGGTTAGAAGGGTTAGGCCTCGTACACACGATAGGTTAACCAGAGGAGAACGGTCTGAAGGACCGTTTTCATCGGTCCAAACCGATCGTGTGTAGGCCCCACAGGTTATTTAACCTTCGGATAAAAAAATGTCAACTTGCTTTAAAATGTAACTGATGGATTCCTAACCGATCAAAACCGATCGTTAGTACGCACAACCATCGGTTAAAAATCCAGGCATGCTCAGAATCAAGTCGACGCATGCTTGGAAGCATTTTTCAGCACGTCGTTGTGTTTTACGTCACCGCGTTCTGACACGATAGTTTTTTTAACTGATGGTGTGTACGCAGGACGGACCATCAGTCAGCTTCATAGGTTAACCTAGAACAACGGTCCTTCAGACCGTTGTCCTCTGGTTAACCTATCGTGTGTACGAGGCCTTAGAGTTAGTGGGTTAGTATTAGAAGGGTTAGGGTTAAAGTTAGTGGGTTAGGGTTAGAGTTAATGGGTTAGGGTTAGAAGGGTTAGGATTAGATTTAAAAAGGTTAGGGTTAGAGAAAGAGCATTAGAGGTTAAAAGGTTAGAGTTAAAGGATTAGAGAAAAGAGTTAGAGGGGTTGATGGTTAGAAGGTTAGGGTTTGAATGGTTTGAGTTAGAAGGGCTAAGATTAGGTGGGTTGGGAGTTAGAGGGTTAGGGATAGAAGGGTTAGAGATTGAGGGCTAGGGTTAGAGATAAGAGTGTTAAGGGTTAAAAGGGTTAGGGTTAGAAGGGTTAGAGTTAGTGGGTTAGGGTTAGAAGGGTTAGGATCAGATTTAAAAAGGTTAGGGTTAGAGTAAGAGCATTAGGGGTTAGAAGGTTAGGGTTAGAGTTATTGGGTTAGGGTTAGAGTTAGTGGGCTAGGGTTAAAAGGGCGAGGATTCGATTTAGAAAGGTTAGGGTTATAGTAGGAGCATTAAAGGTTAGAGTTAAAGGTTTAGAGTTCAAGAGTTAGAAGGGTTGGTGGTTAGAAGGTTAGGGTTTGAATGGTTAGCGTTAGAAGGACTAGGGCTAGTTGGGCTGGGGGTTAGAGGGTTAGGGATATAAGGTTGCAAAACAAAAGAAAGGATTCTTTTGGACAGCCGCACTCCGAACAAAAGTGCCTATATTGTAAAAATCCAAGATAGAAAAACAGCACTACATGTCACAGCATACCAGCAGAGCTGACGCGTTTCACACTGTATTTAGTGTTTAATCATAGCTGATAGAAGGGTTAGAGTTGGAGGGCTAGGGTTTGACAGAAGAGTGTTGAGGGTTAAATGGGTTAGGGTTAGAAGGGTTAGGGTTAGAGTTAGTGGGTTAGGGTTAGAAGGGTTAGGATCATATTTAAAAAGGTTAGGGTTAGAGTAAGAGCAATAGGGATTAGAGGGTTAGGGTTAAGGGGTTAGAGTAAAGAGTTATAAGGGTTGGTGGTTAGAAGCTTAGGGTTTGAATGGTTAGAGTTAGAAGGGCTAGGGTTAGGTGGGTTGGGGGTTAGAGGGTTAGGGTTAGAAATAAGTGTTGAGGGTTAAAAGGGTTAGAGATAGTGGGTTAGGGTTAGAAGGGTTAGAGTTAGTGGGTTAGGGTTAGAAGGGTTAGGATTTGATTTAAAATGGTTAGGGTTAGAGGGTTAGGATTAAAGAGTTAGAGTAAAGAGTTAGAAGGGTTGGTGGTTAGAAGGTTAAAGTTTAAATGGTTAGAGTTAGAACGGCTAGGGTTAGGTGGGTTGGGGGTTAGGGTTAGAAGGTTAGAGTTGGAGAGCTAGGGTTAGAGATAAGAGTGTTGGGGGTTAGAGTGTCAGAGTTAGAAGGGTTAGAGTTAGAAGGGTTAGGGATATAGTTACTGTCAAGCCTCGTACACACGATAGGTTAACCAGAGGACAACGGTCTGAAGGACCGTTGTCATAGGTTAACCGATGAAGCTGACTGATGGTCCATCACGCGTACACACCATAGGTTAAATAACTGATCGTGTCAGAACGTGGTGACGTAAAACACAACGACGTGCTGAAAAAAACAAAGTTCAATGCTTCCAAGCATGCGTCGACTTGATTCTGAGCATGCGCTGGTTTTTAACCGATGGTTGTGCCTATTAACGATCGGTTTTGAGCTATCGGCTACCAATCCATAGGTTAATTTTAAAGCCAGTGGTCTTTTTTTTAACCTATGGTTAAATAACCTATGGGGCCCACACACGATCGGTTTTGACTGATGAAAACGGTCCTTCAGACCATTGTCCTCTGGTTAACTTATCGTGTGTACAAGGCCTTAGTGGGTTAGGGTTAGAAGGGTTAGGATTTGATTTAAAAAGGTTAGGGTTAGAGTAAGAGCATTAGGGGTTAGAGGATTAGGATTAAAGAGTAAAGAGTTAGAAGGGTTGGTGGTTAGAAGGTTAGGGTTTAAATGGTTAGAGTTAGAACGGCTAGGGTTAGGTGGGTTGGGGGTTAGGGTTAGAAGGTTAGAGTTGGAGAGCTAGGGTTAGAGATAAGTGTTGAGGGTTAAAAGGGTTATAAATAGTGGGTTAGGGTTAGAAGGGTAAGAGTTAGTGGGTTAGGGTTAGAAGGGTTTGGATTTGATTTAAAAAGGTTAGGGTTAAAGTAAGAGCATTAGGGGTTAGAGGGTTAGGATTAAAGAGTTAGAGTAAAGAGTTAGAAGGGTTGGTGGTTAGAAGGTTAGGGTTTAAATTGTTAGAGTTAGAACTGCTAGGGTTAGGTGGGTTGGGGTTAGGGGTAGAAGGTTAGAGTTGGAGAGCTAGGGTTAGAGATAAGAGTGTTGGGGGTTAGAGGGTCAGAGTTAGAAGGGTTAGAGTTAGAAAGGTCAGGGGTTGTAGGGTTAAAGGTTAAAAAGTTAGGGTTCGGGTTAGTACTGGAGAGCTATGAGATGTGTTTAGCTAGACTCAACCTTTCTTTAACTGAGATGTTATAGCAAAATTGCTGAGGGGAAATTCATATTTTTTTCCCCATCCTATTTTGTCAAAACCCTTCAAATACATGAAATGCGCACTCTTGCTCTTACAGAATCTCTTTTTAATAAATTATAATAAATCATAATTTATTTCAGTAAAACTGCTGCTGAACCACAACACCCATCATTCCTTTTGTTATGGGATAACTGGACTATTAAAACACATAAGGCTCAAGTCAGAACACTTGGGCAAGGGATCAGGATCTTTTTTTTTCATCTATGACCTGAGGCCAGTCACTTCACTGGGTATATGTATGGAAGGGTTTACAACCACTTTAACTTTGTGAACTGAGCCTATGATTGTAATACATAAAGAGATAGCAAACGGTTTTATATATAAAATCTCTTACCTTTACCCTCACCTTCCTTGTGCTTCAACATTGGTCATCACAGAACCGGGGAGCTGAAAATACTGTATTACTTTGTTTACATTATGCCTGTCTACATCTGCTCTGTAGCTGCAGACAGAGGCGGCTCTAGGCTTTGTGAGGCTTTAGGCAAAACTTGACATGGTGCCCCACTCACACCCATGATGGGAAAAATAATTCAAGGACAAGAGCCTCTTCCCTACAACCCTGGCAGGTGGTTGTGGGGGTCTGCGGGCGGGGGGCCTATCGGAAACTGGAAGCCCCCTTTAACAAGGTGGCCCCCAGATCCTGCCCTTTATTAACTAAGGGGCGGGGGCCACTCAGAGATATCAACTTGTGAACCCGCCCCCTTGTGACGTCATTGACTAAGGGCATGCTGGGTTATTGATGTCACAAGGGGTGGTGTCACTGATATTCACTGGTTGTTAGGGACGCTGGCGGCCCCGCTCCTGAGTCAGGGCTCTTAACGCTGCCTGAGCACAGCGGCGTTAAGGTCCCCTGTCCCTCAAAACATGGGCATTGGGTAAGTTAGGCGGCCGCGAGGCCCCTGTGTGTGCGAGGCCTTAGGCGACTGCCTAATTTGACTAATTAAAAAGCCGCCTCTGGCTGCAGACAAGGACTAAGCACAGCAATCAAGACATTTTCTCCACATTCCATTAATATTAAGAGTTGGTACATGATGAAAAGTAACCAGACAGGGGAGAAGTATCGTACCCCCAGAATAGAGTATTACTGCTGAGAAGGGGCCTCAGGCCGCCACCTGACTGAGCTCAGAAGGAACAATTTTTTATCCATATTAAGGAAACAGCAGTTATGGCAATTTTAGCTTCAGTTTGCAATATAAAGTGGGGCAATAACCTTGACAAAGTATGGTGATTACAAATGAAATGGCAACTGGAAAGTTTACAGCCTAGAGTAAAGTGCAGTAAAAGCTGAGAATATGCTGGTTATTGTTTGATTTGCTCTACATACCTGTTTGTTTTAATGTCTATGCGGCAATGCACTCATGTAATCACTAGAGAGCGGTAACTGCTATAAGCAGTCAGCTCCTGGATGAGCTTAGATGTATACAGCAGGGCTCAAAATTTCAAGTCCTGAGCTACTAGCCAGGCCTCAGGGGTTACTCGCCACCAGTTCCCCCGCCCAGTCCCTAATTCCGCCCTTAAACACGCCCTCATAAATCTTATGAAATGACACTTAAATGTTTTATGCAGAATTAAGTTGAGTTGAGAGCTATCTTAATATAGCGGTCTTACCCCGAAGGGTCCCAAGTTATAAACATAAATATTAACAACAACAACTGTATCCATGCCCACCAATGCAGGCTGCCTGTGCCCACCAATGCACTGTTGTGCCCACCAATGCAGACTTGTGTCCACTATGCAGCTGTGTGTTCACCATGCAGCCTTATGCCCACCATGCAGCCTTGTGTCCACCAATGCAGCCTTGTGTCCACCAATGCAGCCTTGAGCCCACCAATGCAGCCTTGTTTCCACTATGCAGCTGTGTGTCCACCATACAGCCTTATGCCCACCATGCAGCCTTTTGCCCACCATGCAGCTGTGTGTCCACCATGCAGCCTTGTGTCCACCATGCAGCCTTGTGTCCACCAATGCAGCCTTGTGTCCACCAATGCAGCCTTGTGTCCACCAATGCAGCCTTGTGTCCACCAATGCAGCCTTGTGTCCACCATGCAGCCTTGTGTCCACCATGCAGCCTTATGCCCACCATGCAGCCTTTTGCCCACCATGCAGCCTTGTGTTCACCAATGCAGCCTTGTGCCCACCAATGCAGCCGTTTGCCCACCATGCAGCTTTGTGCTCACCATGCAACCTGTGTCCACCCACTATGCAGCCCACCTGCGCAGGGGAGGAGAGGAACAAGAGAGCCATCCGGATGATCAGAGCACAGCGCAGGGAACACAGCGATAACAGCTTTCATTTAAATTGCCGTGTTCCCGCAGCTCAACGTCATATACAGCCCCGCCTCCTGGCCGGGGTAACTTTGATTGACAGATCACCCGTCACCGGGATTGAATAGGTGATCTGTCAATCAAAGTCCCCGGGACCAGGAGGCGGGGCTATATCTGACAGCGAGCAGCGGGAAACACGGCAATGTGAAATGAAAGCTGTTATAGTTGTGTTCCCTGCGCTGCGCTCTGATCATCCGGCCAGCACTTTCTCTTTCTCTTCCCCTCCGCGATCGCTGGGAGAAGGACCCCCATTCCACCCAGGCTGTCGGCGGTGCTCGCCCCCCCCGCTCATAGGCAGCCCTTCCTTGCCAGCCCTCAAAATCCACTCGCAAGATGCGAGAAGGTGAGTGGAATTTTTGAGGGCTGGTATACAGTATAGTAGAGAGCACAAGAGACCGAAAACAAAGAGGGTATTAGGGATCCCTCTATATCAGGGGTCTCCAAACTTTCTAAAGAAAGGACCGGTTTATTGTTCTTCAGACTTTAGGGGGGCCGGAATGTGCACAGTGGGAGTGGAAATTTCCCTTGCATCAGTGGGAGTAAACA
This sequence comes from Rana temporaria, assembly GCF_905171775.1. Lineage (NCBI taxonomy): Eukaryota > Metazoa > Chordata > Amphibia > Anura > Ranidae > Rana > Rana temporaria. The sequence goes on along the minus strand of NC_053489.1, from coordinate 35,626,920 downwards.
TCACCACATTTGGTATTAAGGGGAGGAATAGTGTCCCATCATTAGTATCATAGAGAGGAATAGTGCCCCATTATTGCTGTCAGTGAGAGAAATGATGCCCCATTGTTGGTGTCAGATGGAAGAATGGTATCTTGTATCAGTGGGAGGAATAGTGCGCCTTTATTGGTGTCAGTGAGCGAAATGATGCCCCATTTTTTCGTGTCAGATGACAGAATAGTTTCTCTTATTAGTGGGAGGAATAGTACCCCATTATTGTTGTCAGTGGGAGAAATTATGCCCCATTGTTGGTGTCAGATGACAGAATAGTGTCTTGTATCAGTGGGAGGAATAAAGCCCCATTATTGAATAGTGTCTTGTATCAGTTCTATATTTTTTTTCCGATGGAATTCCGTCGGAATTCTGATGTGATTTGGCCGGGCAAAAGCCAGATTGTGTGTACGCATTAGGCGTGTTGGGGGTTAAAAAGTGTAATTTTTCTGTCTAATTTCTGGCCATGCTTTGCCTTCTAATACTGACAGAATGTGGAGCAGACGTGTTATTTTTCTTAGTCCCAGGGGTAGATTCAGATAGAATTTACGCCGGCGTATCCATAGATACGCCGCGTAAATTTAAATCTGCGCCTGCATATCTACTTTCTGTATTCAGAAAGCAAGATACGCCGACATTTGCCTAAGATACGACTGGCATAAGTCTCTTACGCCGTCGTATCTTAGGGTGCATTCTCACGCTGGCCGCTAGGTGGCGCTCCCGTAGTTTTCAGCGTAGAGTAGGCAAATTACCTACTTACGTCGATTCACAAACGTACGTGCGCCCGGCGGTAGTTTTTTACGTCGTTTGCGTAAGTCGTTTTCGTCGTAACGTTGCTCCTGCTATTAGGAGGCGCAGCCAATGTTAAATATGGACGTCGTTCCCGCGCCGAGTTTTGAATTTTTACGTAGTTTGCGTAAGTCGGTCGCGAATACGGATGGACGTAATTTACGTTCAGGTCGAAATCTCTGTCAAAATTAATGGTACAACTATCTGCCCATCCCCACATGTCAAGGTCCTAGGAGTAGTCCTGGACTCTGAACTCTCCTTTAAGCCTCACGTTCAATCAATGTCCAAATCTTGCCGCCTCAACCTTCGCAACATCTCCAAAATACGCCCCTTTCTAACCAATGACACCACAAAACTCTTAATTCACTCCCTGGTCATCTCTCGCCTCGATTACTGCAACTCCCTCCTCATTGGCTTACCGCTGCATACTCTATCCCCCCTTCAGTCCATCATGAATGCTGCTGCCAGACTCATCCACCTTACCAACCGCTCTGTCTCTGCTACTCCTCTCTGTCAATCCCTCCATTGGCTTCCACTCACCCAAAGAATTAAATTCAAACTACTAACTACTACCTACAAAGCCATCCACAACTCTGCCCCCAGCTACATCACTGACCTAGTTTCTAAATACCAACCTGTACGTTCTCTTCGTTCTTCTCAAGACCTCCTACTCTCTAGCTCTCTCATCACCTGCTCCCATGCTCGTCTCCAGGACTTTTCTAGAGCCTCTCCATGCCTATGGAACTCCTTACCCCAATCTATCCATCTATCTCCTTCTCTATCAGCTTTTAGAGGATCCCTGAAAACCCTTCTCTTCAGAGAAGCCTACCCTTCCCACACATAACTGTATTTTCATTTTGAGTCCATCTGATCATCCCCCACAGCTACTACCCTTTGTTCCACTTGACCCTCCCTTCTAGATTGTAAGCTCTAACGAGCAGGGCCCTCTGATCCCTCCTGTATTGATTGTATTGTGACTGTACTGTCTTCCCTGATGTAAATCGCTGCGCAAACTGTTGGCGCTATATAAATCCTGTATAATAATAATAATAATAATAATAATAACCAATGACGTCCTTGCGACGTCATTTACCGCAATGCACGTCGGGAAATTTTAGGGACGGCGCATGCGCAGTACGTTCGGTGCGGGAACGCGCCTAATTTAAATGATCCATGCCCCCTACCCGGATCATTTGAATTAGGCGGGCTTGCGCCGGGGAATTTACGATATGCCGCCACAACTTTACAGGCAAGTGCTTTGTGAATCAAGCACTTGCCCCTAAAACTTGCGGCGGCGTAACGTAAATGCGATACGTTACGCCGCCGCAGATCTACGTGAATCTGCCCCCCTGTCTGCAGAAAGTAGATACGCCGGCGCAGATTTGAATTTACGCGGTGTATCTATGGATACGCCGGCGTAAATTCTATCTGAATCTACCCCAGTGTAGATGCAGACAGGCCTAATGTAAACAAAGGGATATTTCCAGTGCTCTAGTGCTGCGATAACAGATGCCAAAGAGCACATAAAAGAATGGGTAGAGGTAAAATGTTATATCTGCAAAGTTATATACTATCCCTTGGATATAAATATAATAAAAAATAAAAATGCGTTCTAGAAGTACAGGTAAATACGGTAAGTTGGAAATGGCGGCGGCTGTAGATCAGCAGCAGATCCTACAAAAAAAACAACAAGATTATAAGTACAAAGATCTGCATTCATTTCTCATGTATTTGACTACCAGTATGACAGAACACTTCTACTGGCAGCTGGAAGCTGAGAGCAGAGGTGGCTGGACGGGGGGCCGAGAGGTCCGAGACCACCTGGGCAACTGATGAAGGACACAGGACAGGAAAATTGTCTGTTTACCCCAGCAACCAATCAGATGCTTCCTAGCATTTTCTAATATGCACAAAAAAAAAAAAAAGCTAGAATCTGATTGGTTGCTGTAGGCATCTCTTAAGGGTTTCAACCACAACATACGTTAATTCCTGATCGGAGGTACAGACTGGTAGCCTGTTTTCTGGCGCTGTGTAAAAGAAAGTCAGTGCATGCTTATACAACATCAACATATAACCTTGAAAATACATGAAATTTCAGATGTTTTTTGCCATACAAGAAACAAGACGTGATAGAGCCCGGTACAACAACAACAAAAAAAAAAGTCTGGAGAAGTGACTTGTATTAGAAATATACAGGACTTCTCCCAAGCCTCTCCCATCCTTTGGAATTCCCAACCCCAATCCGTCCGACCAACTCCACTTTTAGGCGATCCCTGAAAACGTTTACCTATCCTTCCTCCACCCTGTACTTTTATTTTCTCCATCAGCCCATTCCCCACAATTATTACCCTTTGCATCACTTGACCCTCCCTTTTAGATTGTAAGCTCCAACGAGCAGGGCCCTGCTTCTTGTATTGAATTGACAGTGCAGGTAAACAGAAATCAAGTAGGTAGGAGGTATGGGATATCAAGGGTGTAGATGGATCAGAGTGCTGGGGGGATATCTGCAGAGCTGTATCTTGGCCTAGGCCTCGGGCGGCACTTTGCGGGGGCGGCGTTTTGATTTCAGTGGGCAGGGGCGCTTTAAGAGCGGTGTATTCACCGCTCCTAATGCGCTGCAAAGAAGCTACTAACAGGACAGGGCGGGTCTTAAATAGGAAGGGGTGTGTCCTTGACAGGAAGGGTGGGCCGTATTTAAATTAGGGGGTGCATGAGTTTAGTCAGGCCTAGGGCAGCACAAAACCTAAATACACCTCTGGATATCTGGGATGTAGAGGGGCAGCCCAGGGCTGCCCCAATTTTGGGGTAGCCTGGGCTCAAGGAACAGCTGCTTTGGGGAAAGGGCAGGTGCCCCCCATGCAGATGGGGCCCCTGGGCAGTGCCCAGGTGTGCCCTCTCATTAAGACAGCCCTGGTCTGCCCTCATGTTGATAAGCACTGTTCAAACTGTTGGCACTTTATTTAATGCTGTATAATAATAATAATAATAATAATAAAATACAGGATACAGCTCATTTAGGCTGCAATTCTATTCCACTGTTCCAACAAATTCGATGGCTCTGTTGGGTCGAGCACTCCAAGCATGCTAAAGTGGTTTCTCAAGCACTATTATCACATTATAATACAACTTGAGAAGCCACTTTAGCGTATTGTAAGTTTTCTTGCAGCTCAATGGATCGGCCCTGTGAGCCCAAAGAAAATATCCACAGTAAAATAAAAGACTACAGGCAGTGGCCCAGATTCAGGTAGGGGCGCGCACTGATACAGCGGCGCAGCGTATCGTTTTTAAGCTACGCCTCTGTAAATTACTGGAGCTACGCTGCATTCACGAAGCATTTGCTCCGTCATTTGTGGCGGCGTATCGTAAAAGGGGCCAGCGTAAGCCCGCGTATTTTAAATGATCCCGTAGGGGGCGTGGATGATTTAAATTAGGCGCGTTCCCGCGCCAAACGTACTGCGCATTTCCCGACGTGCATTGCGGGAAATGACGTCGCAAGGACGTCATTGGCTTCGACGTGAACGTAAATGGCGTCCAGCGCCATTCACGAACGAGTTACGCAAACGACGCAAAATTTGAAAATCGCGACGCGGGAACGACGTCCATACTTACCATTGGCTGCGCCTCCTAATAGCAGGAGCAGCCTTACGGTGAAAACGACGTATGCAAACGACATAAAAAACTACCGTCAGGCGCGCGTACGTTTGTGAATCAGCGTAAGTATGCAATTTGCATACTCTACGCTGACAACTACGGGAACGCCACCTAGTGGTCAGCGTCAGAATGCACCCTAAGATACGATGGCATAAGAGACATGCCAGTCGTATCTTAGGCTAAAGTCGGCGTATCGAGCTTTCTGAATACAGAAAGTAGATACGCCGGCGCAACTAAGCAATTACGCTGCGTATCTATGGATACGCAGGCGTAATTGCTACCTGAATCTACCCCAGTGTGTATGAAGGGTGATTCACACAATATTCCAGCTTTTGGTGGATGCCGGATTCCCTCAACGAGGAGTCTATTTATCACACATTTGTGCAAGTTGAATAAAATGTTCCATATTTTTCAAGGAGATTAATGCCGGTATCGTCAGTGCCATCTAGTGGCCAACTTGCACATACCTGTAGTTTCCTCACTGTACTATTTAAAAAAAAAAAAAAAAAACATACTGCATTTTGGCCAATAGATGGAGCTGATGATACAAGGATTAGCCTCTTACGATCGGTTTTCCCGGCTGACTTTTTACCGCCGGGGAAACCAAAGGGAAAGCCGAGAACCTGCTCGGCAGCTTTTCCCCCCCCCTAACACACGGTCAGTTTTCCTGGCAGGAAAACTGCCATGAGAGCTTTGGCCGGGAATCCCGGCCGTGTGTAAGCTCCACTGTAGGCTTTTAACATAGGGAAACTGCAGAGAAAAATACCCCCGGGAATCCCTGTGATCTGCCAATATGGTTCCAGCTATCCAGATGGTTCCTGTAAGAACTGCGCAGGCGCAATCCTTGCCGACAGAAATCTCCGAACCTCGGCCGGGATCCAGGGTGACGTGAAATTTGAGGAAAGTGGCCAGTCGGCCTTAAGTCTTTGCTTCGCTCGGCCTCCAGGCTCTTTTTTTAACATCCTCCAATCCACGGGGATGTTAAGGAATGAGCCTGGATGCCGGCCGAGGTTCGGAGATTTCCGTCGGCAAGGATTGCGCCTGCGCAGTCCTTAGAGGAACCATCTGGATAGGGGAACCATAACGACAAGTCAACGGCAGGAAAATAAAAGATGTGCTCTCATTTTTCCTGCCAGGATTCCCGGCAGTTTTCCTGTCGGGAATACAGCCATGGAGCATACACACGGGCAGTTTTCCCGGCCAAAATTTGTCCCCGGATCGAGTGTACGAGGCATTAGGGGAAAAAAAATAGGGGACATTTCTTACATTTCGTACTTTTGGTAATATCGTGTACAGCAGGGGCATTGCTATGGTAATGCGCATTAACATGCGTTGTTGTGCTAAGATGCTAAGACAGCCCTGCCAATGGACCGCAAAGGACAAAACAAATGTACACGACCCTTTTTGTAAAGTGCGTTGTGGTGCAGTGCGGTGCGTTGGGCTCTACTGTACAATGTGTTTGGGTGACATTCACCATTATTGACACTGCACATAGAGAAGGTGCTTTGAGGTTCAGCGCACATCACCCCTAAGGCACAGGTGTGATTGGCCCCCCACTCTCCAGCATCCACCAAACACTTTTTGCTCATTTTAGTCTCTTATTTCACAATGATGCCTTCAATCGAGCGCAGAGACTTCTCAAATACTCTCTCATATTTTCACATTTAATGCATGAAGCAGCTCTAGAGTCGCACTTTCGCGGCCAAGTGGATAACAGAGGGGGGGGGGGCGCAAACATATTAAAATCTGGTAATATAAAAGCATTTGGAAGGAGTGGAGCTTATCAGGCGCGCAGAACCGCCAAGGCCCCTTAATCCCCGGACCGACTAATCGAAGCGGCGGAATTAATGGAGATTTCTCACGCGAGGCGATAAGCGAAAAGCACCCATTGTCTATGTTTATCCAAGCAAGCCCTCCAATTGCTGCCGTTCTGAGAGGAGACATTTTAGGGCGTATGGCAAAAAAAAAGATAAAAAGACCATTGAAATCTCATGTATTTTCATTACCACATCACTGTGTACACAGGGAAAGTCTCTTCAGTGCTCCTAACACATAGAACTGGGCTGTTACCTCTTTTCTGTGCTGTAACAAGGATAAAACATTTTATACAACAACAACAACAATGTAACAAATAACACAAAATATGTCAGAATTCATAAATCTTCTACACATTTTAAAAATATAACAATGTGACATACCCTCATTTCAGCTCAAGCACTCTTGATACAATAATAATGTAATATTTACTGCATATATAAGCAGGGGAAAGCAGGAGGAATCACGACATATCATTTATAACTAGAAACTATTCACACCTGAGCCATCTGAAGTGCATTTCCATAAAAGTGCTTCAAACGGCATCTTCAATATACAAAGCCTCGTACACACTACTAGGTTTTCTTTTGTTACACACAGCGGGGCTGAACGAAAAAGAAACTGACAGCTCAGGAGGAGCCGCTGTGATGTTAGTACAGAGATCTCCCCTTCTTTTCTATTGTGTTCCCCCAGCCAGAAAACAGCGGTCGGGAGTCGGTCATCAGGCCTCTTTAAGGTACCACCCTTTGCAGTAGCGGCTGGTGGCAGTGGTGTCACTAGGGGGTGGCTATTGGGGCTATAGCCCCGAATCTGGGGCCCATAGCCCCTAGTCTCTTACCTAGGGTTGGCTTTGGACTCCATCTGCTCATCTGGTGGCCGGGGGAGGAACATGACTAGTTAATGACTAGTTAATGCTATCAGGCACATATCTTAATTATACTCAGCAGTTCCGACAATTTAATCATTGTCCCGACGTCCACTTCTATACCGATCTGCCGGGCAATGTAATTGTCGGGAAGCGGAGCACAAGGATTAAACCCCTGGGACAATTTGATTATTTTCGGACACGGACAGGCGGAGTAATCCTTGTGCTGTATATATATATATATATATATGTGTGTGTGTATATATATATATATATATATATATATATATATACACACCGTATATACACACACACATGTAAATTATTTACATGCGTTTGCCCGCCCAATCATATGACTTTCTTTACTTCACTGCTATGGGCTCCAGCCCCAGATGTGTCCATCCTTTCTCTAATAAACTAGCTTTCCATTGACAAAAACAAAAACCCTCAAGCCTGAAAACACTCAAAAGATGTGTATACAAAAGTGAATAAAAAATGCTCAAAAAACACTTGAGGAAGATCAAGCTCAAATATGAACCTAGCCTATGTGCTTCTTTGGGACAGAGTAGCCTGTTTTCGGTCCATATGGGAGTGCCTGAAAAAAAAAATTTGGGGCTATTTCTTGTCTCTCCTTCTCCTAGGAACTAGGGGGCAGATCCTCAAAGAAATTACGCCGGCGTATCACTTGATACGCCACGTAATTTCAAATTACCCGCGTCGTATCTTTAGTTTGAATCCTCAAATCAAGATACGACTGCATCTGGGTTAGATCCGACAGGTATACGTCCTCGTACGCTTTTCGGATCTAAGATGCAATACTTCGGCGTCCGCTGGGTGGCGTTCACGTCGTTTTCCGCGTCGGGTATGCAAATTTCTTTTTTTGCGTAACTCGTCCGTGAATCGGGATGGACGCAAGTCACGTCTAAGTTTAAAAAATGACGTCCTTGCAACATCATTTCGCGCAATACGAGGCGGGAAATTTTAGAAACGGAGCATGCGCAGTTCATTCGGCGCGGGGACACGCTTCATTTAAATGAAACACGCCCCCTAATCGCCGATTTGAATTCCGCCGCCGCCGTAACTTACGGCACAAATTCTTCCAGGATTCGAACCAGCCAAAAGTAAGTTACAGCGGCGTAGCATATCTCTGATACGCTGCGCCGATGTATTTCTATGTGAATCTGCCCCTAGCTTTTCATTGGCTAAAACAAAAAACCCTCGAACCTGAAGAGCCCAAAAGATGCTCATACAAAGGTACATAAAAAAAATGTTCATAAAATACTTGAATTAGATCAACCTCAAGTTCTAGCCTATATGCTTCTTTGGGGCAGAGTCACATTTCTATATCCCCTGTTGGAGCACCTGAAAATGCATGTTTTTTGAACAATTTCTTGCCTCTCCTCCTCCTAGTAACTAGCTTTCCATTGGCTAGAACAAAAACCCTCAAGCCTCAAAACATCCAAAATGTGCATGTATGAATGTGCATTAAAAAATGCTCAAAAAATACTTGTGGAAGATCAAGCTCAAGCGTCAACCTAGTCTGTGTGCTTCTTTGGGACAGAGTAGCATGTATTTGGTTTATATGGGAGTCCGGCTAATCCCCCGTAGAAGTCCCCTTGCGACGAAACAATTGTTGGGTGCCGTGACGTCATTGCGTTCCGTCCTGAACGCTGGCCGTGGTTGCAGATTGAGTAGCGAGGAGCATCGGAACACTACAGCTGAAGCGCTCTCTCTTTCCCTTGTCCATTTATATACAGTTTTTTGGCAACATAACTAAAAGGTATTGGGAGACCAGACTTCCCATAGGCTTCATAAGACTGGTGGAAAACAGTCTTTACCTCTGGTAAGCGGCCAATCTTCCTTTCACAAACTGCATGGGTGAACACCTTTTTCACAGCAATCAAGATCTCATCACATTTTGCTAATTAAGGACTCTTTTTCACTTGATTGAGACACATTTTTTATAATTGGGTTTCCAAACGGACTTTGCTGTCTTTTCCATCACATATTTATTTTATTTATTTTACTTATTTGGTCTCTTCTCAAAGAACAATTTTTTTCTTTTGGTTTCACTGCTATTACTTAATTGCATATAAGCATTTATCACTTATATTAGCGCTGCACTGCTTTTTACATTTATGCTTGTTAATTTGTTGTACACATTTTAGTGCTAGCTGCTATATACTTTTTTGTTTGTTCATAACATCACTTATCACAATTTTTTATCATAACAAATTTTTAGCGCAGCGCCAACCCTTTGGGTTTTCTTAAATGTTTATATGGGAGTGCCTGAAAAATGTCTGAAAACATTTTTTGGGGCTATTTCTTGTCTCTTCTTCTCCTAGGAACTAGCTTTTCATTGGCCAAAACAAAAAAAACTCAAGCCTGAAGAGCCCAGAAGATACTCATACAAAGGTAAATAAAAAAAATGCTCATAAAATACTTGAAGAAGATCGAGCTCAAGTTTGATATTAGCCTACAGTACAGGGTGGGTCATTTATATGGATACACCAAAAACAAAAGTTGGATTCGAAATGGCCGACTTCAAAATGGCCACCATGGTCACCACCCATCTTGAAAAGTTTCCCCCTTTACATATACTAATGTGCCACAAACAGGAAGTTAATATCACCAACCATTCCCATTTTATTAAGGTGTATCCATATAAATGGCCCACCCAGGTGGATCCATATAAATGGCCCACCCTGTATATGCTTCTTTTGGGCATGAGTCACATGTCTATATCCTCTATTGGAGCACTTTTTTTTTTAACAATTTCTCCTAGTAACTAGCTTTCCATTGGATAGAACAAAAACCCTCAAGCCTGAAAACATCCAAAATGTGCATGTATTAATGTGCATTAACAAATGCTCAGAAAACACTTGAAAAAGAACAACCTTGAGCGTCATCCTAGCCTATGTGCTTCTTTGGGACAGAGTAGCATGTTTTCGGTCCATTTGGGTGTAGGGTGGGCGCACATTTACGCTGGCCGCATGGTGGCGCTGCCATTGATGAGCCATTCAAATATGCAAATGAGGAAAATACGGCGATTCACGAACCTGCGCCCGCCCGACGCAGGCTACGATGGGTACGCATAAGTTGTACGTCCGGCGTAAAGTTAAGCCCCATAAAGGAAGTGTAACTCAGCAGCAGACATGTAAAGGTCTGCATCAGGGAACAGAGGCCGGCGGTTTTTATGTAGTTTACGTTGGACGTGTGTCTGGATGGGCGTAGATTACGTTCATGGCGTAGGCAGTGATCCGGCGTATCTTAGGTAGATTTTTTCCGACGTGGTTATGAGCATGCGCACGGGGATGCGCCCACGACACAACGCATGCGCAGTTCGTTTAACGTACTTGTCTGGCTCTCAAACCATCATTTGCATGGGGTCACGCCTCATTTGCATGGGTTTGCATGGCTCACGCCCACCTCCACCTACGCCGACTTACGCCTTCGAAACCCAGCGCAGTTTAGGCAGCATTGGCTTTGTGAATTCAATGCTTGCCTCTCTGCGCTGCGTCGGCGTAGCGTACATTGAGATGCGCTACGGCGGCGTAATGTGCGCCCGTTCTCTGTGAATCCGGACCAAAGTATACAAAAGGTGGAACATCAGAGAGAAAGTCTGACAAAGGTGACAATGTGAACAGTATAAAACAGAATAAAGACATACCGTGTACAAAAAGGGGTACAGTTGGGTACAAAAAATAAGTAGTTAATGATGGGTAAAATAAGTACTAGAAACATGCTACCCTTGGTACATGGGCCCAGATTCAAGTAGAATTGCGCAATATTTGCGGGGGAGCAGGGCAACGATTTTGCCCTGCGCCCCCGCAAATATTTTGCGCTGCCCTCGATTCACGGAGCAGTAGCTCCGTGAATTGCGAGGGCGCGCCGGCAAATTTGCCCGGCATAAGCGCGCGCAAGTTAAATGATCCCGGGGGGGGGAATCATTTAAATTAGGCGCGCTCCCGCGCGGAGCGTACAGCGCATGCTCCATCGGGAAACTTTCCCGACGTGCATTGCGGCAAATGACGTCGCAAGGACGTCATTTGCTTCTAAGTGAACGTGAATGGCGTCCAGCGCCATTCACGTTTCACTTACGCAAACGCCGTGAAATTCTAATTTCACGGCGCGGGAAGGCCGGCTATACTTGCGCTAAAAGTAGCCGTACGGAAACTCCGTACCTGGCTTGCGCGGGGCCCGCGCAAGCTTGTGAATCAGTGGTAGTATGCAATTTGCATACTACACGCCGATACACAATGGGAGCGCCCCCTAGCGGCCCCCGCAAGAATGCAGCCTAAAATCTGCGAGGCATAAGAGCCTTATGCCGCGCAGATTTTAGCCTGCAGTCGGTGTAACGAGGTTCCTGAATCAGGAGCACTCGTTACACCGGAGCAAGTAAGCACTTGCGCTGCGTAACCTATGGTTGCGCGGGCGCAAGTGCTTCTTGAATCTGGGCCAATGTATATACACTTAACCTCAAAAATCATGGTCCACATCTAGTGGCAATAGGGGCAAGACTGCGATTTATTCATGGACGTGCAGGGAAGGAGATATTAGCCCAGAGCAGGGCTGGACTGGGACAAAAATTTGGCCCTGGACTTCATCCAGACTGGCCCACTTTGACAGGTCTCTCCCATGAAGGCCAGACAACTCCTGCACCTCCCCCGGCCACCCAAGCCCCCTCTACCCCTTCACTAGCCACTAGCCATTCTACTTCAATAGAGTAGAACGGCTGGTCCTGGTACTCTTATAGGCAGTACCAGTGGGGAAGCTAGACATTATTTCACCCTGGGCAAAGAATCAGTTTGGTGCCCCCCCTTATGGGACAAGATTAGGCTGAAGTGAGAAACTCCCAGGCCATAGCTGTTGAGTCAGCTGTCTGTCCCCTCCCCCATGCTCCTCTGTCGTCCCCACTGCTCCTCTGGTCCTCCCCCTGCTTCTCTGTTCCCCCCAGTTGAGCGCTGCGGGGAGGGAGAGGAGGTAAGCGCTGCGGGAAGGGAGAGACAGAGGAGTGGAGGGGGCGGCAGTCCACTGTCACTGAAGTGGCCCACTGAGCCATCGGCCCACCGGGAAACTCCCTGTAGTCCCAATGGCCAGTCCATCCGTGGCTCAGAGTCTCCGGAGCCTGCAGACTTTACCATATTTGGAAGGGCATCCCCTGTGCGGGTAGATAGGTTTTTTGTATTTCAAACTATTGTTCACCTCCGTCAACCACATTCCCAATTCAGGTGGTGAAGGCCTCATCCATTGCTTTCCTATGGTTTTCCTAGCAGAGAACAATGTTTCATTAAGAAATATTTTGGTAAATTTGTTGATATCTGGCTCTGGGTATATACCGCGTAGGCATGGCTTAGGGTATAGGGTGATGGGAGAGCCCATGGTGTCATGAAGGAATTGTACGATTTGCGTCCAGAAGCCCTGAACCTTGGGGCAACTCCAGATCAGGTGGTAAAACGTTCCTGACGTCTGGTCCCACGTGGCACAGTTGGCGGTTTGATCACGTTTATACCGTGACACCCTAAGTGGAGTTAGATATGCCCGGTGGGTAATATAATTTAGCGTTTCATTTTACTTTTCCTGACTGAAAAGAAACGTACAATATTGGGCCAGTCTGTAAAAAAAAACTTAAATGAGATGGCTGTATTTCTGCTTATTATGTGCACAAGTTTGGTAAACCTGCCCGGCATGTAATGTATATCTCAAAAAACACTGAAATAAGTCACAGAATGAATACAGAATGTGATGTTACAATGATGGTTTTATAACATTTCAAATGCCCTCACGGTATTTATTCACACATTGGTGACACTGTATGAAACAACCACAGATCCCGAAACATACATTGTGTGATCCATTGTACTTACTTGCTGGTGAGATGGATCTTGGGTGTAATCCCAAACTCCCCAAAGAGGGTGACAAAGACATTGGCATCAGTGCCGGCTCCTCGTACATCTCCAGTTATGGTGACCACTTCGTAAACTATTGAGAGGAAAAAGAAAATAGCACCCATTGAGTTGTAATGATTAATACCAAACATCCTATTCATTAAACTCAGACGATCCTATGATCCTAGGAGTCGGTCATATTGGTGAAGATGCAGGTCAAAGTTGGGTAGTGCTTACTGCATAGCTCCTAACTGTCCATGATTTTGAGGGACTGTACCTGATTTGGAACAATGATCCTTTGTCCCTCATTTGTCCCTCATTTTGGTCTGATCTATATAGTTGTATATAAAATGCACTTGTTATCTATCAAGAAGTGTTCCCCAGTGCTAAACCTTTCATCTGATTTCTAAATGGCTGCATTTGTAAATTCCAAAAGCCAATATAAAGGAATAGTAGTGGTAAAAAAAAAAGCACTTGTGGGTTTAACCAATCTTTTGTACAATTCTCCTTTAAGGGGGTGTGGCAAGAGGTGTGTCTTATGCCTGCATACTTTTGCTAATAGGTGTCCCTCCATAGGCATGCGCACAGGGTGTGCCAGATGTGTCTAGGCACACCCTAATCACCCTGTGTGGTGCAGATTGCACCGAAATATTATTATTATTATATGTTAAACGTGCACTAATGCACAGAAAGATACAGCATTAAATGGCATATAACACACTGAAATATACAAGGTTAAACGTGCACTAATGCACAGGAATATGCTGCATTAAACATGCAGTAATGCACAGAAATATACTACGTTAAACGTGGACTAATGCACAGAATTACACTGCGTTAAATGTGCACTAATGCACAGAAATATGCTGCATTAAACGTGCAGTAACGCACTGGAATATACTGCATTAAACATGCAGTAATGCACAGAAATATACTGCATTAAATGTGCAGTAAAACACAGAAACAGACCCCTGATATTCCACCAAAAGCTCCCTAATGGGGCTCCTAAAATAAAAAAATATAATAAAAATAAAAACTACTGACACTGTCCACTGCCCTACTGACACCAATCTCTGCCCTACTGACACCGTCCACCGCTCTACTGATACCATCAGTATACTGTATATACACATGCACACACATGCAAATATGTTTGCGCTTTGGGGTGCACACCCTAATGCAATAGGCTGCGCACACCTATGTGTCCCTCATTCCCATGTCAAAAAGTTGGGAGGTATGTTAATGTTCCTAGACTCCACCCCTGGCTAATGATTGTACATTGCGTCAAATTTGTGTGATCAATCTCCACTACTTGAAATTAAAAATGGATATATAGTAAAGAGTGGTGAGAGTGCCATCATCCCAGACTTATATAGAAAAAAGAATACGCTCTAGAATGTAGGGGACTATTGTGGGCACAGCAGACAGTATGGACAGTTGAGCAAAAATAGTATAAAGAAAAGGTTAAAAGAGTACAATCAGAAAAATAAATAGCGGCTTGTAAATAATGCATCAGCAACACAATGATATTGGTTGCCAAAGACCTTGACCATGTAAAACACAATTTTGAGACATCCATGGTTTTACATGATCAAGGTCTTTGGCAACCAATATCAAAAGCTTTTTTATTGCAATAGAGACCTACTGTACCATGGATTTTCTGCAATAAATACTTCTGATCTGTCTGCTAGCAAATTTGTTGAGGTTTTATACTACGCTGTGTTTGCCTTGGTTCCAGGAGTAATCAACTCCAATATGTATATATGTATGTGCAGGAGTTACAACATCCCAACCTGGCCAAGTTAAGATAGCCAAAGACAAGAACACTGGAAGATGTTGCTGTCAACATAGGAGCTCACAGATGTCATATCTTTGGAACAGAGGTAGGTACAGAGCTTAAAAAAAAAATTTTAATTGCAGTACAAAATGTCAAGGCCAGTTTGTGACAAACAGTTGTGATACAATCTTATGCTATAAACCAGCAGGAAATAAAAAATTCAAAGGGGCATAATGCAAACATCTTGTCAAAAACAATTGGTCAACCGTAATGCCGCATACACACCATCACTTTATGTGATGGAAAAAAACTACACTTTCTGTGAAGTAAAAAATGACGTTTTTGAAACTTCAATTTTCAAAGACGAAGTTGCCTACACACCATCGTTTTCTCACAATGTTCTTGCAAAGTGAGGTTACGTTCCACCACGTTTTACCATTGAAGCTTGCTTCATAAGTAGCTTCTGGGCATGCGTGGATGAAAAAACGTCTTAGAAAACGACGTTTTTTGCTACACACGGTCAATTTCTGTGAAGTAAAAAGTGCACTTTTGAAAAACAACACATAAAATTGAAGCATGCTTCAATTTTTTTTGGTCGTTTTTTACAAGACATAAAACGACGTTTTCCCCCACACACAGTCAATTAAAGTGACGTTTTTAAAAACGTCATTTTTTTTCATCACATAAAGTGATGGTGTGTACGCGGCATAAGATGTGTAAATGTAGACAGCAAGACTAAAATCAAAACCAACAACAGTGAAACCAAGACACACAAAAAAAAGGAAAAAGGAAAAGAAACTAGAACGGAAACTCAGGTTACTCTTGCAAACGGTGCGTGAGCCAAGGGTTCCACTTGACATCAAAGATAGGAATGGAATCCCGTAGTGTGTGAAATATTTTCTCTGATAACATTCCTTGGTCTACCCTAGTCAGAACTTGGGCAAACAGGAGAATGTTAGACTGCCAAAGGTTTAGAGGTGTCCTTCGAGTAGTAAACAGTGAGTGTGTCAGAGCCATGCACCTTCCCACCAATTGGTCCATCAGTGCCAGGGTCTTCTTTCACGTAGGTTGCAACCTTTCACAATCCCAGAACAAGTGCAGAAAAGAGCCTGGAAGGGCACAGCCCCAGAAGCAATTTGAGGAGGACAGTGGGAATATCCTGCCTAACCTCTGGGGAGTGTAATACCAGCGAGTAAATAGCTTGATCGCAGTTTCTCTGATAGTGAGAGAAATTATTCCTTTTTCGCAAATTTTGCCAGTTTGCTTCCCAGTCTTTTTCGTCATATTCCAAGCTCAGTTGTCGTTCCCATTGAATCATATGTTTCAGTTTGGGACTGTCTCTAACCCCTTCTATTGATTTTTAAAGTGCAGAGATCAAACCTTTCTGTCTGGGAGAAGTGTGGCACAGGGATTAAAAGGAGGTGTTGGAATCTGAAGGGGTGCTTGTATAGTGTGTCTGATAAAAGTGGCGGATCTGTAGGTATCTGTAGAATTCCCTAGCTGGAATATCCTTCTGAGCCTGCAGGTAGGCGAAAGAGACAAACCTGTCCCCCTGCTGAAAACCGGCCAGAGATGTCAGACCACCACTCTTCCACCACTCGAAGGAGCAAGGGTTTGTAAAGGCCTCCGGGAGCCTAGGGTCCCCTAGGAAAGAAGCCCCAGGGGGGGATTTAGACATGAGAGCCAGCTTAGATTTATAAAGATCCCATAGTTTGAGCCCATGTGCAACCACCAGGTTCTTCCCAACCAAGTCTGAGGCTAGCGATCTGGAAAACCACATTAGGTCAGGTAGGTAATAAGGAGCAATAGAGTCCTGTTTAAATTTGACTCATGGGACCCCAGAGTCCCGAATATTCCACTGTGCTTGCTAGGAGAGCCTACTGGCAAGATAGTAAAGCTATATCTGAGGAACTCCCAGGCCACCCGATCTAAAAGATCGATACAGCACCTCCCTGGAGAACCTAGGAGGTCTTTCCCCCATATGAATCTATTCAGATGGGCTTGAAATTAAAGAAGAGGACTTAGAGATCTTGAGGGGAGGAGCACGAATGTCACAAACTACGGTGAACGAGAGTGAACCACAACTGCGGTTAGAGAAAGATTTCAATGCACTTCTTTATGCAAAATGATTTTCAGTACTGGACCCCAGGCCTCACTCTAATCAGAGAAAAAGAGTTTGGGGGTTCACTACATCATCTCTCTCACATATAGGAATGCAATCATTCAAGGAGGGCATGGTGCCCACCCTGCTGAAACAAGGTACAATAAAACCAATCTTAAAAAAAACACCCCTGACCCCAAAGACCCAAACAACCGGAGGCCCATAACAAGTCTAAATGTTTTCTCCAAGGTAATGGAGAAAGAAGTTGTACAACAGCTGCAACTGCATTTAGACAAATTACTCGACACGTTTCAATCAGGTTTCCCTTCCGGGGCACGTAACAGAAACGGCGCTGCTCAAAATATGGAATGATGTTCTAGAGGCCGCAGATGAAGGAGAATCTTGTCTCCTGATCCTGCTGGACCTAAGCACGGCTTTTGACACTGTAGACCACGGACTACTGCTAGCTAGGCTAGCTGAAGTGGCCAAAGTCGCGGAAGGTGATTTACCCTGGTTCTCCTCCTTCTTGAAAAACCGATCACAAACAGTGAAACTGGGACCTTTCACTTCTGAAAAACGTACGGTATCATGCGGAGTCCCTCAGGGATCTCCCTTGTCACTTGTATTGTTCAATATCTATCTCCGCCCCCTCTTTGAAATCATCAGGAACCAGAAGCTACTTTACCACTCCTATGCAGATGACACTCAACTGTATTTTCGCATCTGCAACAAAAAGGATCATTCTCTTGGACTAGAGAAATCCCTCTCTCTAATAGATAGCTGGATGACATCCAGTTATCTTAAACTCAATGGTTCAAAAACAGAACTGCTCCTGTTTCACGCAAACCGAAAAAGTCACCCCACGCCAACTTGGACTCCCCCGCCCATTCTGGGTAAAACTATCACCCCTAGCACCAAAGTCAAAAGTCTCGGAGTCATTTTCGACTCCTACAAGACAATGGATGCACAAATAGGGTCAGTAGTCAGCGGATCCCATCATCTGCTGCGCCTACTACGCAGACTCACCCCCTTTATCCCGAAAGAGGACATTGCAGTCGTGGTGGGAACAATCATCAATTCCAGACTAGACTACGCAAATACCCTCTATCTAGGACCCCCTAAATACCAAATCACTCGTCTGCAAGTCATTCAAAACACGGCCGCTCGATTAGTGACTGGCAAAAAAACATGGCAATCAATCTCACCTTCGCTGAGATCCCTTCATTGGTTGCCAGTAAAGGACAGAATCACTTTCAAGGCACTCTGCCTAACGCATAAGTGTATTCACGGAATTGCCCCCCAATATCTATGCGAAAAAATAAAAGCCCATAACCCAAATCGCATTCTGCGATCCACAAATCAAAACCTCCTCCAAATACCCAAAGCCAGATACAAGTCCAAAGGAGATCGAAGATTTGCAGTCCAAGGACCTTGGCTGTGGAATGCGCTACCAACTACCATCTGACTGGAATCGGACCACTTGACCTTCAGGAGAAAGATTAAAACCCATTTCTTCTGAGGTCAGGGGGTTTCCTTACCCATGGAATGGAAACAGCGCCCAGAGGCGATTCAGTTCGCATGTGTTGCGCTTTGCAAGTTTTTCACTCACTCAATGCGTTGAGCTACTAAGGGAGAAGGTATTATAACATACCTTCAACCCCTAGCCTTAAAAGGTTACGGTGAACGTGAGTGAAGCACAACTGCGTTAAGGAAAAGATTTCAATGCACTTCTCTATGTGAAGTGATTTTCAGTACTGGACCCCAGGCGTCACTCTAATCAGAGAAAAATAGTTTGGGGGTTCACTACATCATATCACTCACATATAGGAATGCATTGAGCTACTAAGGGAGGAGGTATAACATAGCTTCAACCCTTAGGCTGCATTCACACCTTGGCGTACCTAATCGCGGCGTTTTGTCCCGCGAATTGCGGCGACAAATTGCAGCGTTTTGTACCGCGATTTGCGGCGACAAAACGCTGCGATTGTGAATGCAGCTTACCCCCAGGTCCACATCTCCTATGCCGAACGCCGAAAGCCGCTTGAAAAAAAGGTCCGGGACTTGTTTTCAGGCAGCAGGCGTACGGCGTTCGGCGTGGAGATGTGAACCATCTCCATAGAGGGCAATGTAAAATCATCCCTCCAGCGTCTTAGGGGCTGCTGCGGCGTCGCACTTCAGGCGTATATACGCGTAGGTGTGAACAGAGCCTTAGCCTAAAAAAGGTATAGCGAACATGTTCAGTATTTCAGTGTTTACAAGCTGTGATATTTGCCAAAGGGGGCAGTACAAGATATTAACTATGCAGGGTGCCCAAACTTTTGCAGACGCCATTTTTTTGTTTTCTGTAATTCTGAAAGTGTAAATGATGGAAATAAAATCTAACTTTTTTTGACATATTATAAGAATGTCTAATCTGTAATTTGATGCCTTTTGGAGATTTTTCCATCTTTCCTTGGCTTCGTTATACACATTATTACAATTTTTTACCTGGGGTGCCCAAACTTTCGATCCCCACTGTATATATATATATATATATATATATATATATATAGTCACAAACCCTTGTCCTCAAACAGGACTATGTCCACCTATGTCCACTATGTCCACCGTCAATGCTCTGTCCAGAACCAGCACTATCCAAGACTCTTTAGCCCCCCCAGTCACCAGGCGTACTTCAGTGTAGGGTAAAAAACAGCAGACTGCTTTATTCAAGCACATGTTTCATAGATATTCCACTTCAAGACACCTCCCCCCACCTTTGGAAACAGGGCGGGTTTAAACTGTCTGTCCAATGACAATAGACACACAGGTCAGGTGTGTTCAAACTTCTCATCAGTAAACAGTCTTATCAGCAGGGGGCTGCTGGAGTCCCCCTCCCTCTTTCCTCACAGCAAACACACTTACACATCCCATAATATTTGAGGCAGACAGCCACAATAGAACAATAGAATACAGTCACACCCCAAACAACCACAGCAAAGGAGTCCACAACAGCATGAGACAATATACAATATATATATATATATATATATATATATATATATATATATATATATATATATTTATATACTGCTCAAAAAAATTAAAGAAACACTTTGAAAACATATCAGATCTCAACGGGCAAAAATCTCATGCTGGATATCTATACTGATATGGACGGGGTAATGTGTTAGGAATGAAAGGATGGTACATCATTTGATGGAAATGAAAATCATCCACCTACAGAGGGCTGGATTCAAAGACACCCCGAAAATCAAAGTGAAAAAATGATGCAGCAAGCTAGTCCATTTTGCTGAAATTTCATTGTAGCAACTCAAAATGGTCCTCAGTATTTTGTATGGCCCCCAAGTGCTTGTATGCATGCTCCTAATGAGACGATGGATGGTGTCCTGGGGTATTTCCTCCCAGATCTGGACCAGAGCATCACTGACCTCCTGAACAGACTGAGATGCAACCTGGTGGCACCGGATGGACCGAAACATAATGTCACAGAGGTGTTCTTTTGGATTTAGGTCAGGTGAGCGTGGGGGCCATTCAATGGTATCAATACCTTCATCCTCCAGGAACTGGCTGCATGCTCTCGCCACATGAGGCCGAGCATTGTCCTGCACCAGTGTAGGGTCTGACAATGGGTCCAAGGATTTCATCCCGATACCTAATGGCAGTCAGGGTGCCATTGTGTAGCCTGTAGAGGTCTGTGCGTCCCTCCATGGATATGCCTCCCCAGACCATCACTGACCCACCACCAAACCTCTCATCTGTGAAAAGCATGGGGCACCAGTGGCGGACCTGCCAATTCTGGTGTTCAATGGAAAATGCCAATCGAGATCCATAGTGCCTGGCAGTGAGCACAGAGCACACTAGAGGACGTCGGGCCCTCAGGCCACCCCTATGAAGTCTTTTTCTGATTGTTTGGTCAGAGACATTCACACCAGTGGCCTGCTGGAGGTCATTTTGTAGGGCTCTGGCAGTGCTCATCCTGTTCCTCCTTGCACAAAGAAGCAGATACCGGTCCTGCTGATGGGTTAAGGACCTTCTACGGCTCTGTCCAGCTCTCCTAGAGTAACTGCCTGTCTCCTGGAATCTCCTCCATGCTCTTGAGACTGTGCTGGGAGACACGGCAAACCTTCTGACAATGACACGTATTGATGTGCCATCCTGGAGGAGTTGGACTGCCTGGGCAACCTTTATAGGGTCCAAGTATCGCCTTGTGCTACCAGTAGTGACACTGACCCTAGCCAAATGCAAAAACAGTGAAAAACAGTCAGGAAAGATGAGTAGGGGGAAAAAAATGGCAGACAGCTCCACCTGAAAAACCATTCCTGTTTTGGAGGTCTTCTCATTGTTGCCCATCTAGTGCACCTGTTGTTATCTTCAATTAACAGCAAAGCAGCTTAAACTGATTAAACAACCCCCTCCCCCTCTGTATGCACCCCTCCCCCTCTGCTATTTAACTGACCAGATCAATATCCCAGGAGTTCTGATTCAAAAGTGTTCCTTATTTTTTTTTTGAGCAGTGTATATATATATATATATATATATATATATATATATATATACACACACACACATACACATACTGTATATTACTGTATATACCAGCCTTTCAACAAAGATTCCACGGTTTCTCAAGAGGCTGCTAGAGGTTCCTTAACCACTTAAGGACCCCTTCACGCCGATATACGTCGGCAGAATGGCGCCGCTGGCGCATGCACGCGACCCGGTCCAAAGCTCCGTGACCGCGGGACTCGCAGACCCGATCGCTGCTGGAGTCCCGCGATCGGTCCCCGGAGCTGAAGAACGGGGAGAGCTGTGTGTAAACCCAGCTTCCCCGCTCTTCACTGTGGCGGCGTCATCGATCGTGTGTTCTTTTTTTATAGGGAAACATAATCAATGACGTCACACCTACGGCCCCGCCCCCCTACAGTTAGAAACATATATGAGGTCACACTTAACCCCTTCAGCGCCCCTTTGTGGTTAACTCCCAAACTGTCATTTTCACAGTAAACAATGCATTTGTTGCTGTGAAAATGACAATGGTCCCAAAAATGTGTCAAAATTGTCCGAAGTGTCCGCCACAATGTCGCAGTCACGAAAAAAATCGTTGATCGCCGCCATTAGTAGTAAAAAATAAATAATTGGTGGCTCAACGCGATTGGCACTGCGCTGACAAGCCATTCACCTCTGCAGCTAGGGGTTCGGATCCCGGTCTCGGCTACATGTGAATTGAGTTTGGTGGTCTCAGCCCGGCTCCCGGTGGGTGTGCTATGTGAGGTAACCCTGAGCTTAGTACGCCCACCCCCCTCCCACAAAAACCACCACACCTACACACGCACTCGAAATTGGGTTAACACACACGCACTTTGACCACGCGGTCTCTAAAAGAGAGGCGAAGGACTAACGGGGCTGGTTGAGTGGGCTAATCCTCTCACTCCCTTATAGGGAGTCCCTCTGCCCCGTTGGGCTTCAAAGCGGAGCAGGTAGGACGGGCTGTGTGGGACCCCCTCACACACCCGCCATTGCCACCCGGGGCATGGAGAAAGGTGGCAGATTGCCTCTGGGGGAGGCCTGCCTACTCCCAACTCCTGCAGTCCGGCTCCTCTCTCGAGTACACGCACAAAATACACTTAAAAAAATAAATAAAAAAGAAATAAAAAATAAATAATTAATACAAATGCAATAATTTTTTATATATATATATATATTTTTTTTTTTTTTTTTTGGGGGGGGATATTTATTATAGCAAAAAGTAAAAAATATAGCATTTTTTTCAAAATTGTCGCTCTATTTTTGTTTATAGCGCAATAAATAAAAACCGCAAAGGTGATCAAATACCACCAAATAAAAGCTCTATTTGTGGGAAACAAAGGACGCCAATTTTGTTTGGGAGCCACGTCGCACGACCGCGCAATTGTCAGTTAAAGCTATGCAGTGCCGAATCGCAAAAACTGGCCAGGTCCTTTAGCTGCCTAAAGGTCCGGGTCTTAAGTGGTTAAGCTACGAGCAATGGCGGATTTTGATCTCCCACCTACATCAATGTAAAGGGAGCAATTTTCTACTGATATCCAAAATAAAGGGCCATTATTACCCATTTCTTTTTTTTTATATAGAGGTGTGGAAAAATTTGCCATTCTGATGTCAAAATTCTCTTGGTACAGAACATTCTTTATAACTTTGTTTATTCCTATAGAGGCAATTTACTAATTACACTAATATACTATAAACAATAGAGAGAAAGAAAGAAAGACCAGCTAAGGCATATCATTTTAGATATACAGTAAAACCTTGGTTTGCAATCATACTGCGTTCTGGAAACATGCTTGTAATCCAAAGCACTTTTATATCAAAGCGAATTTCCCCATAAGAAATAATTGAAACTCAGAGGATTCGTTCCGCAACCATTTATTTATGAGTGATGTTATGTAACCATAAAATGTCCATCCACAAGGGGATTATTAGTAGGCTCCTATCTAAATTGTCCCTCCTATCTGAATACAAATTGTATATGTCTTATCACAATCTGCATTCTAGTGCTAAACCAAGTAATTAGGGAGCGTTGAGAAAAACCTGGCGACCTTCCTTGCCAAGAAAGTTCTAGGGAAAAGGCTTTTATATGAGACATGGTGCACTGAGTGCATAGTGCGCTGAGATGGATATATATAAATGTATACTTTACTTTATGTACACTTAAATATTCTGTAAACTCTTAACCACTTAAGGACCGGACCAATATGCTGCTAAATGACCCAAGGGGTTTTTACAATTCGGCACTGCGTCGCTTTGACAATTGCGCGGTCGTGCGATGTGGCTCCCAAACAAAATTGGCGTCCTTTTTTCCCCACAAATAGAGCTTTCTTTTGGTGGTATTTGATCACCTCTGCGGTTTTTATTTTTTGCGCTATAAACAAAAATAGAGCGACAATTTCGGAAAAAAATTCAATATTTTTTACTTTTTGCTATAATAAATATCCCAAAAAAACATATATAAAACATTTTTTTTCCCTCAGCTTAGGCCGATACGTATTCTTCTACCTATTTTTGGTAAAAAAATCGCAATAAGAGTTTATCGATTGGTTTGCACAAAATTTATAGCGTTTACAAAATAGGGGATAGTTTTATTATTTATTTATTTTTTACTACTAATGGCGGCGATCAGCGATTTTTTTCGTGACTGCGACATTATGGCGAACACTTCGGACAATTTTGACACATTTTTGGGACCATTGTCATTTTCACAGCAAAAAATGCATTTAAATTGCATTGTTTATTGTGAAAATGACAGTTGCAGTTTGGGAGTTAACCACAGGGGGCGCTGTAGGAGTTAGGGTTCACCTAGTGTGTGTTTACAACTGTAGGGGGGTGTGGCTGTAGGTCTGACGTCATCGATCGAGTCTCCCTATATAAGGGATGACTCGATCGATGCAGCCGCCACAGTGAAGCACGGGGAAGCCATGTTTACATACGGCCCCCCCGTTCTTCAGCTCCGGGGAGCGATCGCGAGGGGGCGGCTAGAAATGAATAGCCGCGCCGTCGTCCCGGATCGCTCCTGAAGCCACGGGAACCGCCGCATGTACGGGGGGGGGTCCCGATTGGACCCCCGACCCACGTCTAGGCAGGGACATACAGGTACGCCAATGTGCCTGTCCGTGCCATTCTGCCGACGTATATGTACATGCGGCGGTCCAGAAGTGGTAAATAAAATATTACTATTTACAGTTTATATCTTCTGAGCATATTTTAAATTTTTTGTGAACAAATTGTATTTTATTGTATGCTTCTATTTTCCTTATTATTATTTTACTGCCTAATGCCGCGAAAACTGTGAATTTTTTTCCGAACGGAATGTTGGCTCAAATTTGTGTTGCATACACACGGCCACACAGATGTGGTCGGAAATTCCGACCGTCAAGAACGCGGTGACGTACAACACTACGACGAGCCGAGAAAAATTAAGTTCAATGATTCAGAGCATGCGTATGATTTTTGCTTGGCAGAATTGCATACAGACGATCGTAAATTCCAACAAGAACTTTTTCCGTCTGGAAATTTGAGAACCAGATCTCAAATTTTTGCTGTTGGAAATTCCGACGGAAAATGTCCGATGGGGCCTACACATGGTCGGAATTTCCAACCAAAAGCTCACATCGAACTGTACTTGTCGGAAATTCCGATTGTGTGTATGTGTCATAAGGGTTTGGTTAAAGGAAGCTGTCGATGATTTTTGGTATCTAGTAATGACCGGGACCATCTCCCGATCATGTGACCACAGTGACAGCCGATCGGTGGTTAAGACCCTGTTAAAGGGACACTAGGGCTGGGCAGGAAGGGGTTAACCACTTCAGCCCTGGAAGGATTTACCCACTTCATGACCAGGCTATTTTTTGCGATACAGCAATGCGTTATTTTAACTGACAATTGCGCGGTCGTAAGACGCTGTACACAAATACAATTTTAGTTTTTCCCCTCAAATGGAGCTTTTTTTTAATGGTATTTGATCAACTCTGCGGTTTTTATTTTTTTGCGCTATAAAAAAAAAAAAAAAAGCGATAAATTAACCACTTCCGGACCGCCGCATGTACATATACGTCGGCAGAATGGCACGGACAGGCACATTGGCGTACCTGTACGTCCCTGCCTAGACGTGGGTCGGGGGTCCGATCGGGACCCCCCGTTACATGCGGCGGTTCCCGTGGCTGTCCGAGCGATCCAGGACGAGGGCGCGGCTATTCGTTTCTAGCCGCCCCCTCGCGATCGCTCCCCGGAGCTGAAGAACGGGGAGAGCCGTATGTAAACACGGCTTCCCTGTGCTTCACTGTGGCGGCTGCATCGATCGAGTGATCCCTTTTATAGGGAGACTCGATCGATGACGTCAGACCTACAGCCACACCCCCCTAAAGTTGTAAACACACACAAAGTGAACACTAACTCCTACAGCGCCCCCTGTGGTTAACTCCCAAACTGCAACTGTCATTTTCACAATAAACAATGCAATTTAAATGCATTTTTTGCTGTGAAAATTACAATGGTCCCAAAAATGTGTCAAAATTGTCCGAAGTGTCCGCCATAATGTCGCAGTCACAAAAAAAATCACTGATCGCCGCCATTAGTAGTAAAAAAATTAAAAAAATAATAAAACTATCCCCTATTTTGTAAACGCTATAAATTTTGCGCAAACCAATCGATAAACGCTTATTGCGATTTTTTTAACCAAAAATAGGTAGAAGAATACGTATCGGCCTAAACCAGGGGTGGGCAATTATTTTTTCGATGGGGCCACATGAGAAACTAAAAATATTTTGGAGGGCCGGGCCAAAAGGCTAAACTCAATACTGCATAAAATCAATTGTATTTCTTTATAAAAAGCAGTAAATATCATTGTTGGAAAACTGGTACGAGTACTTGTTATAGACATGGCACAGGAGGGGGACAGAGGCTGGGGACATGACACAGGAGGGGGACAGACGCTGGGGACATGACACAGGAGGGGGACAGAGGCTGGGGACATGACACAGGAGTAGGAAAGACGCTGGGGACATGACACAGGAGGTGGACAGAGGCTGGGGACAGGCAGCCACTGTTTAATCAATAACAATTGATTAAACAGTGGCTGCATGTGATGGCACAGTGGTTGCGTTTGATGGGCACAGTGGCGACAATTGATGGCACAGTGGCTGCGTGTGATGGGCACAGTGGCAACAATTGATGGCACAGTGACTGTGTGTGTTGGCACAGTGGCTGCGTGTGTTGGCACAGTGGCTGCATGTGATGGCACAGTGGCTGCGTTTGATGGGCACAGTGGCTGCGTGTGATGGGCACAGTGGCTGCGTGTTATTGGCACAGTGGCTGCGTGTGATGGGCACAGTGGCTGCGTGTGATGGGCACAGTGGCTGCGTGTGATGGGCACAGTGGCTGCGTGTGATTGGCACAGTGGCTGCGTGTGATTGGCACAGTGGCTGCGTGTGATTGGCACAGTGGCTGCGTGTGATTGGCACAGTGGCTGCGTGTGATTGGCACAGTGGCTGCGTGTGATTGGCACAGTGGCTGCATGTGATTGGCACAGTGGCTGCATGTGATTGGCACAGTGGCTGTGTTTGGGAACAGTGGCAACAATTGATTGCACAGTGGCTGCGTGTGATTGGCACAGTGGCTGTGTTTGATGGGAACAGTGGCTGCGTGTGATTGGCACAGTGGCTGCGTGTGATTGGCACAGTGGCTGCGTGTGATTGGCACAGTGGCTGCGTGTGATGGGCACAGTGGCTGCGTGTGATGGGCACAGTGGCTGCGTGTGATTGGCACAGTGGCTGCGTGTGATTGGCACAGTGGCTGCGTGTGATTGGCACAGTGGCTGTGTTTGGGAACAGTGGCTGCGTGTGATTGGCACAGTGGCTGCGTGTGATTGGCACAGTGGCTGTGTTTGGGAACAGTGGCTGCGTGTGATTGGCACAGTGGCGACAATTTATGGTGGCACAGTGGCTGCGTGTGTTGGCACAAGTGGCTGCGTGTGTTGGCACAAGTGGCTGCGTGTGTTGGCACAAGTGGCTGCACCCCCCCCCCCCCCTCCGTGACATACAGACTGCCCCCCCATGACATACAGACTGATCCCCCCATGACATACAGACTGCCCCCCCCCCCCTGGACATACAGACTGATCCCCCCCGTAGGTAGCCTATACAAGCCTGTGTCCCCCGCGGTCATCCTGATGCAGTGTTCCTCGGCAATAGCTCTCGGCGCGTGCAGAGTTAATCTGACTCAGCTGTGTTGTAGTGCAGCAGCTCTGCGCTCGATTTCAATGGACTGAAATCGGCACATGCTCAGTTGCTACAAGGGATGCCAATTTTCTTGGGATGCCGATCTTACTGCTACACCGGCCCTGCCTACTGTTATCACCGAGGCGGGGAACATTAGACAGCGTTCGTTTGAACAGCTGTTTTCCCCGCTGCACATAGACACTCCCCCTTGGACGGATCTGTCCAATCGCGAGCAAGGGGGAGTGTCTATGTGACTCCCCCTTGCTCGCGATTGGACAGATCCGTCCAAGGGGGAGTGTCTATGCGCGGCGGGGAAAACAGCTGTTCAAACGAATGCTGTCTAATGTTCCCCGCCGCGGTGATTAACGTGGCAGCGGCGGCGGTTTCGGCGGCGGGGGTGGGCCGGATTAAAAGGTCCGCCGGGCCGTATACGGCCCGCGGGCCGTAGTTTGCCCAGGTCTGGCCTAAACTGAGGGAAAAAAAATTGTTATATATGTTTTTGGGGGATATTTATTATAGCAAAAAGTAAAAAATATTGAATTTTTTTCAAAATTGTCGCTCTATTTTTGTTTATAGCGCAAAAAATAAAAACCGCAGAGGTGATCAAATACCACCAAAAGAAAGCTCTATTTGTGGGGAAAAAAGGACGCCAATTTTGTTTGGGAGCCACGTCGCACGACCGCGCAATTGTCTGTTAAAGCGACGCAGTGCCGAATTGTAAAAACCCCTTGGGTCATTTAGCAGCACATTGGTCCGGTCCTTAAAGCGGGGGTTCACCCTTAGAGGGCACTTTTCCCCCTTAGATTCCTGCTCGTTATTACTAGGGGAATCGGATATTTATTTTAAAATATGTGCAGTACTTACCCGTTTACGAGACGCATCCTCTCCGTCGCTTCCGGGTATGGGCTTCGGGAATGGGCGTTCCTTCTTGATTGACAGGTTTCCGAGAGGCTTCCGACGGTCGCATCCATCGCGTCACGATTTTCCGAAAGAAGCCGAACGTCGGTGCGCAGGCGCAGTATAGAGCCGCACCGACGTTCGGCTTCTTTCGGCTACGAGTGACGCGATGGATGCGACCGTCGGAAGCCTCTCGGAAGAATGTCAATCAAGAAGGAACGCCCGCTCCCGAAGACCCATACCCGGAAGCGACGGAAGAAGATGCAGCTCGAAAACGGGTAAGTACTGCACATATTTTAATATAAATAGCCGATTCCCCTAGACCGAACGAGCAGGAAGCTAAGGGGAGATTTTTTTTTTTTTTTTAAATGGGTGAACTCCCGCTTTAAGTGGTTAAAAAAAATATACAAATCTGACACTAAGTGACACTTTTTGGGGACCAGGGACACAATACAGTGCTAAAAGAAAATGCAATGTCACTGTATAAATTACACGGGCAAGGAAGGGGTTAACACCAGGGGCAATCAAAGGGTTGAGTGTGTCCCTAGGGGGTGCTTTCTAACTGTGTGGGTGAAGGTCTGGCTGGGGAAACACAGAGATCCATGTTCCTGCTTAGCAGAAACACAAGAGCTCTATGTTCTCCCATCAGAACGGCTATCTGGGCAACAATCGCAGGTGGCTGGCCGACATCGTGTCTGCCGGACCTGCTGATTGGCTTCCCCTCTGTCCGCAGAGACTACTGCATGAAGTATCGTACAGGTACATCGCTTTGGGCAGCTCGGCAGCCTTGTCACAGTAAATGTGCGTAAGGCGGTCCGGAAGCGGTTAACTACTTGCCGACCGCCGCACAAACATTTACGTCGGCAGAATGGAACAGGCAGGCAAATGTACATCCCTTTAAATTTGGCGCTGTGTGGGCGTGTGTGCGCCCCTGCTGCAAGCTCCCTGACCGTGCCTGCAGGACCCGGTGTCCCGCGATCGTGTCACGGCGCTGCAGAACGGGGGGATGCCTGTGTAAACAAGGCATCTCCTTGTTCTGCCTTCTAACAGGACACTGATCTACTGCTCCCTGTGATCAGGAGCAGTGATCACTGTCGTGTCACATGTAGCCCAGCCCCCACACTCCCTAGGACACACTTAACCCCTTCCTCGCCCCCTAGTGTTTAACCCCTTCCCTGTCAGTATCATTTACACAGTAATTGGTGCATTTTTATAGCACTGATCGCTGTATAAATGACAATGGTCCCAAAATAGCGTAAAAAGTGCCCAATGTGTTCACCATAATGTCGCAGTCACGATAAAAATCGCAGATCGCCTCTGTGACAGACTCACCCGGAACAGAGGCTTTTGGAGGGGACCGATTACTGGCCTCTTGCCTTGCGATCATGGGCCCTGGCATTTGGGGGAATGGTGCTCTTTGTGAGCTGTATGCCTAGGGACCCTGTATATACCATATTAGAGTGACTGATTCATACTGTTGGGACATACAGTGTAAGGAGATGCTAATGCCCTCACCTCCAGCCATCTGTCTGTTCTCTGTGCTAATTGACCCTCCTATTGTGTGAAGATGTCCTGTGTTTACACTTATGATAATGTGTATTGTTTTGCAGGTGAGCGAGGAGACGTGACGTCTACCCTGAAAGGTCATATCTACGAGTCACCTAGTCTGGGTAAATGATTAGTTAATTAGCTCATGTTAATTTATGTTCTGGTTACCTCCTCTTTAACTGTATATAAGGTTGTATTCTTGGGTCTAATAAACACTCCATGTTCAGCAGACAAACAAGTCTCGTCTCGTTGTGTGCTTGTGAGCAGCTAGAATATTTGATATCTATATCCAGACTGATAGGAAGCGGTATATGACGGAAGCACTCAAGCGGGGTGTGGGACGTTCCGATACAGCCGCCATTACTAACAAAAAAAAAATATTAATAAAAATGCCATAAAACTATCCCCTATTTTGAAGACGCTATAACTTTTGCGCAAACCAATCACTAAACGCTTATTGCGATTTTTTTTTACAAAAAATATGTAGAAGAATATGTACCGGCCTAAACTGAGGAAAAAACATTTTTTTTATATATTTTTTGAGGATATTTATAATAGCAAAAAGTTAAAAAAATATTCATTTTTTTTTTTTTTTAATTGTCGCTCTATTTTTGTTTATAGCGGAAAAAAAACGCAGAGGTGATCAAACACCAAAAGAAAGCTCTATTTGTGGGGAAAAAAGGACGTCAATTTTGTTTGGGAGCCACGTCGCACAACTGCGCAATTGTCAGTTAAAGCGACGCAGTGCAGAATTGCAAAAAGTGCTCTGGTCATTTGGCAGCCAAATCCTCTGGGGCTGAAGTGGTTAAACTGTAAGTATACATTTACAGAAAATCTGTAAGGTGACCTTATACTGGAGCCCTACCCATCCCCCATAGTCCTGCTATCCTCTGCTGCCAGACACTGGCATCTGGCATGCTGCTTCACAGGTCCGGGGATTTGAGATCCCATCGGCTTGCTCTCCTCTCCTCTCCTCACAGTGTAAAAGGACAGCGCTAATCCCTACCCCTTGCAAACCTGCAAAAAATATATGTGTATATTTCCTACGCAATGTGCAATTTGCAAAATGTGCAGATCAAATTTGATGAATCAACTTAAATATCACGTGTTACAGATTATCATAAAAAAAAACAATACATCACACTACAATAAAGTGCAAGAGCCTAGTGTTAAAGAAAAAACATAGGGGTAGATCCACGTACCTCCGCTGCGCCCGGTGCAGATGTGAGATACGCTACGCCGCTGTAACTTACCTGGCTTTGGTTTGAATCCTCAATGAATTTGCGCCATAAGTTACGGCGGCGTAGTGTATCTCTCGCGGCGGATTTCAAATTGGGCGGGTAGGGGGCGTATTTTATTTAAATGAAGCGCGTCCCCGCGCCGAACGAACTGCGCATGCGCCGTCCCTAAAATTTCCCGCCGTGCATCGCGCTAAATGACGTCGCAAGGACGTCATTGTTTTCAACGTGAACGTAAATGGCGTCCAGCCCCATTCACGGACGACTTACGCAAACGACGTAAAATTTTCAAAATTAGACGCGGGAACGACGGCCATACTTAACATTGAGTACGCCACCAGATAGCAGCTTTAACTATACGCCGGAAAAAGCCGAACGGAAACGACGTAAAAAAATGCGACGGTCGCTGGTAGGTTCGTGGATCGTAGGAAATAGCCAATTTGCATACTCAACGCGGATTACGACGTGAACGCCACCTAGCGGACGGCGAAAAATTGCATCTAAGATCCGACGCCGTACGAAGACGTACGCCTGTCGGATCTAACACAGATGCCGTCGTATCTTGGTTTGAGGATTCAAACTAAAGATACGACGCGGGAAATTTGAAAGTACGCCGGCGTATCAGTAGATACGCCGGCGTACTCTCTCTGTGGATCTGCCCCATAGTGTCCAGTTTTAACCACTTCCATACCAGGCATTTTCACCCCCTTCCTGCCCAGACCAATTTTTAGTTTTCAGCGCTGTTGCACTTTGAATGACAATTGCGCGGTCATGCAACACTGTACCCAAATGAAATCTTTATGTTTTTTTTCCCCCACAAATAGAGCTTTCGTTTGGTGGTATTTGATCATCTCTGCGGTTTTTATTTTTTGCGCTATAAACAAAAGAAGAGCGACAATTTTGAAAAAAAAGAAATATTATTTACTTTTTGATTTAATAAATATCACAAAAAAAAATATGTTTTCCTCAGTTCAGACCGATACGTATTCTTCTACATATTTTTGGTAAAAAAAAAAAAGCGTACGTTTGGTTTGCGCAAAAGTTATATCATCTACAAAATAGGGGATAGATGTATGTTTTTTTTTTTTTACTAGTAATGGCGGAGATCTGTGTTTTTTATTGTGACCGTGACATTGCGGCGGACATATCGGACCCTTTTACACGTTTTTGAGACCATTCACATTTATAAAGCTATTAGTGCTATAAAACTACACTGGTTACTGTATAAATGTGACTGGCAGGGAAGGGGTTAACACTAGGGGGCGCTGAAGGGGTTAATACGTTCCCTGGGAGTGATTCTTACTGTAGGGGGGAGGGGACTCACAAGGGGAAGAGACCGATCTGTGTTCCTCTGTACTGGGAACTAGACATGTGCACAGCAAAAATTTTCGTTTATTTCTGTTTCGTTTCTGTTCGTTTATCGTGATTCGTAACGAGTCGTAATTTCGTAAGACGTTAGTTATCGTATTCGTACTCTTTAGTATTTTCGTAACACTCTTTTTTCCGTTTTCTGTTTTTTTCTGTTAGTTTATTTTTCGTTGAATCGAGATTCGTATTTTCGTTATATTTTGTATTCTGCCGCGTTCGTATTTTTAAAATGATTTTATTCGTTCCTTCGTTTTTACGTTAGTTTAATTTTCGTTGTTTTGTTATTCGTATTTATATTATATTTTCCATCATGCCGCATTCGTATTTTCGTAAAGAAATATATTTTCGTTGCTTTATGATCATTCGTATTTTCATGTCTAATTTCCTTTGATTGTAAAAACGTACTTTTGTAGATTTTATTGCATTCGTAATTCTGTTAGAATACATTTTACGTTTATTCGACACACTACTCGTCGTAATTTTGTAATTCGGATTTTACTGTGATTGACTTGACTGTCTTAGTTAGCACACACACCCTGTCTAGAATGAAGTCTGACGTAGAAGAAAACTAAAATATGTCAGATATTACAAATACAAATCTAGAAAGTAGATGCACTGCAGTCTAACACAGAAAAAGACACAATGAGCCAGGAGGTAATGAGAAAGAAGCTCATTGGGGGAAGGAACAAACCTCTTCAGAGGAAAGGGACAGCGCTCAGTGGCTATTGGTCAGAAATATTTCAGTACTAACGAAAGCTAATTTACATTATTTTGTATTTTCGTTGTTTTCATTTCAGTTTTCCGAAGATCCGTAATTTATTTTTCGTTAGTTTTGATTTTCGTTTTTTAGTCTTTGTTCGGCATTTCGTTTTCTTTTCGGTCTTCGAATATTAGTAAGTTTGCATTTTCGTTCATTTTGTTTTTCGTAATTATTTTTTTTTTTTGGGTTCGGTATTTTCGTTGTTTCTATGTTTTCGTTTCTTTCTTCTTTCGTATCTTCGTTGTTTTCCATATTCGTTATTTTGAAAATATCGTTATTCGTTATTAATTGCGCTAAACCATTCGTTCATTCGTATGTTAACGAATCAACTAAAATAACGAAAAATGACGGAAAACGTATTCGTAACTTAAAAAATTGCACATGCCTACTGGGAACACACATCGGTCTCCTCACCTCCGACAGGACATGGATCTGTGTGTTTACACACAGATCCACACTCCTGCCGTGATCGCCAGCAATTGCTGATGGGCAAACGGACAAAATCAGCAGCGGATCAAGTACTTTTTTCTCTCAGTAATATGGGCACTAAGACCCCTTTCACACCGGGCAAAATCTGCTTTGCTCTGCAGCGGATCTGTCTTGCTGAGAAGAGCAGAGTGGGCAGACGACACATTCCACATGTCCGCTCAGTTTATGCAGAACAGATGTGGACACGGCCCGCTCTGCTCTATTTGTGACTACCCTTCGATCTGATCTGCCTAGACGGAGTGGGGCACATCAGCTTGTGTTTTTTTTAGCAGACCAAATCAAATTAAAGGTAGGAGTCTTTACACCTGCTGGTCCATAGGGATACATGGACCATCCAATCAGGGCCACCTGAAAAACTGACAAGCAGACCTGATCGGATCAACTGCGTGAAAGAGACTTTAATCACTTCCTGGCGGCTGTACGACTATATACGGCCGCAGTGTGGTTCTAAATCTCTGGGACGCCGTCTTTTTACGGCCTCCGCTCCTCCAGGCCACTGGGGGGCCGGTTACAGAGACAAGGATGTGGATCTGTGTGTGTAAACTGCGATGTGCGTTACGGCGTTTCGTATTCCCGGACGTCTTACGCAAAAAAAAAAAATATTTGAAATTCGACGCGGGAACGACGGCCATACTTTAACATGGCTGATCTAAAGATAAGCCATGTTAAAGCAGGTGTAACTTTGCGACGGGTAAAAACGACGACGTACGAAATTGCGACGAACGCGCGGATCTTCGTGGATCGCCGTAACTAGTCATTTGCATATTCTACGCCGACCGCAATGGAATCGCCACCTAGCGGCCGGCCTAGAATTGCATCCTAAGATCCGACGGTGTAATTCAATTACACCTGTCGGATCTTATGGCTATCTATGCGTAACTGATTCTCTGAATCAGCCGCATAGTTAGGACGGGCGCATCACAGAGATACGACGGTGTATCAGGAGATACGCCGTCGTATCTCTTCTGTGAATCTGGCCCTATAACTTTTGCGCAAACCAGTCGCTTATTGCAATTTCTTTTTTTTTTTTTACCAAAAATATGTAGAAGAATACGTATCGGCCTAGACTGAGAAAAAAAAAAGTTTTTAAAAAATTGGGCTATTTATTATAGCAACAAGTAAAAAATATAGAATTTTTTAAAAAAATTGTCGCTCTATTTTTGTTTATAGCACAAAAAATAAAAACCGCAGAGGTGATAAAATACCACCAAAAGAAAGCTCTATTTGTGAGAAAAAAAGGACGCCAATTTTGTTTGGGAGCCACGTCGCACAACCGCGCAATTGTCAGTTAAAGCGACGCAGTGCCGAATCGCAAAAAGTGCTTTGGTCTTTGGCCAGCAAAATGGTCCGGGGCTTAAGTGGTTAAAAAAAAGGATAAAAAAAATCAAAGCTTTAGTGTCACTTTAAGGAATAAATAGATGTACATGGGCTTACCTACATACACTATATAGACAACGTTTGTGGAAACCCAACCATCAAACCTATCCAAAAATATGTGCACCCTTCCAAATTATAGACTTTAATGCGGCGTACACACGGTCGTTTTTCGGCATGAAATTTTTTTTTTACCAACTTCATCATTAAAAACAACGTTGCCCACACACCATCGTTTTTGAAAAACGATGAAGAAAGCGCGGTGACGTTCCTCACGTACGACGGCACTCTGAAGGGGAAGTTCCATTCACCTTTGGGCTGCTTTTAGCTGATTCCGTGTTAGTAAAAGACGATTCGCGCTTTTTTGTCTGTTACAGCGTGATGAATGTGCTTACTCCATTATGAACGGTAGTTTTACCTGAACGAGCGCTCCCGTCTCGTAACTCGCTTCGTCATTTTAGCCCACACACGATCATTTTTTATAACCCGAAAAACGGCATTTTAAAAAAACAACGTTAAAAAATGCAGCATGTTCGATTTTTTTTTGTCGTTTTTCAGAAGCCGAAAAACTATGTGAAGCCCACACACCATGATTTTAACCACTTGCCGCCCGCCAATGACATATTGACGTCGGCAAAGTGGTTGTAGAATCCTGACTGGACGTCATATGACGTCCTCAGGATTCTGAGCCGCTGCGCGCCCCCGGGGCCACGCATCGCGCCGATCGTTGTTGCAGGGTGTCAGTCTGACACCCCGCAACACCGATCTCGGTAAAGAGTCTCTCACGGAGACTCTTTACCACGTGATCAGCCGTGTCCAATCACGGCTGATCACGATGTAAACAGGAAGAGCCGTTGATGGCTCTTCCTCACTCGCGTCTGACAGACGCGAGTAGAGGAGAGCCGATCGGCGGCTCTCCTGACAGGGGGGGTTCGCGCTGATTGTTTATCAGTGCAGCCCCCCTCGGATCGCCACATGGACCACCAGGGAAGCCCACCCTGGACCAGGGAAGGGCAAAAAAAAAGGGGGGCAAAAAAAAGCCTGTAAAAAATAAAAAATAAAAGTCTTAAAAAAAAAAAAAAAAAGGCTGAAAAAAAAGATGCCAATCAGTGCCCACAAATGGGCACTGACTGGCAACATAAGTAAATTAGTGCCGCCCCACAGTGTCCATCAGTGCCGCCCCACAGTGTCCATCAGTGCCACCCCACAGTGTCCATCAGTGCCACCCCACAGTGCCCATCTGTGCCACCCATAAGTGCCGCCCATGAGTGCCCATCTGTGCCGCCTATGAGTGCCCAGTGCCACCAATGAGTGCCCATCAGTGATGCCCATGAGTGCCCATCAGTGCTGCCTATGTGTGCCCATCAGTGCCCGCTATGTGTGCCCATCAGTGCCGCCTATGTGTGCCCATTAGTGCCGCCTATGTGTGCCCATCAGTGCCGCCTATGAGTGCCCATCAGTGCCGCATACCAGCGCCGCCAATCAGTGCCACCTCATCTGTGCCCGTCAGTACTACCTCATCGATGTCCATCAGTGCCATCTCATCTGTGCCCATCAGTGCCGCCATATCAGTGCCCGTAATTGAAAGAGAAAACTTACTTATTTACAAAAAAAATTACAGAAAAAAATAAAAACGTAATTTCTTTTCAAAATTTTCAGTCTTTTTTTAGTTGTTGAGCAAAAAATAATAATCGCAGAGGTGATCAAATACCACCAAAAGAAAGCTCTATTTGTGGGGGGAAAAGGAACCCCAATTTTGTTTGGGTACAGTGTAGCATGACCGCGCAATTGCCATTCAAAGTGCGACAATGCTGAAAGCTGAAAATTGGCTTGGGTGGGAAGGTGCGTAAGTGCCTGGTATGGAAGTGGTTGAATGACGTTTTTAAAAACGTCGCTTTTTTTCATGCCGAAAAACGACCGTGTGTACGCCGCATAAGTCTTTCCAGTGAATGTTACTTTAAAAGTACAGCACATTTTAGACAATTGTGAGCTTCCAACATTGGTGGTAACCACTTGGGGAAGGTTATTATTATTATTATACAGGATTTATATAGCACCAACAGTTTACGCAGTGCTTTACAATATAAAAGGGAGACAATACAGTTATAATACAATAAAATACAAGAGGATTAAGAGGTCCCTGCAAAGAAGAGCTTATAATCTAATAGGGTGGGGCAGGTGGTACCAAAGGTTGTAACTGTGGGGAATGAGCGGATGGAAATGGTAAAAGATTAGTTGGAGACGTGATAGGCTGAAGAGGTGAGTTTTCAGGGATCGCCTGAAGGTAGCAAGAGTAGGGGATAGCCGGACAGGTTGAGGTAGTGAGTTCCAGAGGATGGGAGAGGCTCTGGAGAAATCCTGGAGACGAGGAGGAGATGAGAGAACTTGACAGTAGGAGGTTATTTTCCGTTACAGGAAGATTGTGCTTCTGTGCACAAAGCCAGCTCCATAAAGACATGGTTAAATGAGTTTGGTGTGGGGAAGCTTGAGTCACCGGTAAAAGATCTTTGACCTCAACTCTACAGAACAGTGAAAACTTTTAGAATAAGTTGGAACTTTCATTGTTGGACAGATCTCCTCATTCAATATCATTACCCAACCTCACAAAAATGCTCTTTTGTCTGAATGAGCACAAATTCCCACACTCCAAAAAAATAGATGTTATAGCTACAAAGGGAGGCCAACTCCATATTTACGCCCATAGATTTGGAATGGAATATCCAACACGCTCACAAAGGAGTGACGGTCATGCGTTTAACCACTTAACCCCCGGACCATATTGCTGGTCAAAGACCAGAGTACTTTTTGCGATTCGGCACTGTGTCGCTTTAACTGACAATTGCGCGGTCGTGCGACGTGGCTCCCAAACAAAATTGGCGTCCTTTTTTCCCCACAAATAGAGCTTTCTTTTGGTGGTATTCGATCACCTCTGCGGTTTTTAGTTTTTGCGCTATAAACAAAAATAGAGCGACTATTTTGAAAAAAAATAATATTTTTTACCTTTTGCTGTAATAAATATCCCCCAAAAATATATAAAAAATATTTTTTTTCCTCAGTTTAGGGCGATACGTTTTCTTCTACATATTTTTCGTTAAAAAAAAATCGCAATAAGCGTTTATTGATTGGTTTGTGTAAAAGGTATAGCGTTTACAAAATAGGGGGTATTTTTATGGCATTTTTATTAATATTTTTTTTTACTAATGGCGGCGATCAGCGATTTTTTTTTCGGTACTGCGACATTATGGCGGACACTTCGGACACTTTTGACACATTTTTGGGACCATTGGCATTTTTATAGCGATCAGTGCTATAAAAATGCATTGGATTACTATAAAAATGCCACTGGCAGGGAAGGGGTTAACACTAGGGGGCGGGGAAGGGGTTAAGTATGTTCCCTGGGTGTGTTCTAACTGTAGGGGGGGTGGCCTCACTAGGGGAAATGACTGATCTTCTGTTCATGCATTGTATGAACAGAGGATCAGCATTTCCCCCCCCTGTAAACACACAGCTCCCAGTCCCCGCTCTGTAACGAGCGATCGCGTGTGCCCGGCGGCGATCGCGCCCACCGGGCACGCGCATGGGAGTCGGGGGTGAGCGGCCCTAGTTGCGTGCGAGAGAGCCGACGTATAGCTTTTTTTTTCAATGATCCTGGCTTTCATTAACCACTTGCTGACCGCATAACATACGGCGGTCAGCACGTATACGGCAATAAGGCTGGCCATACATTATACAATTTTCTTGTACAACTTTCCTTTAGATTTACCAAAACACTAGGAACAATCGGAGGTCAAACCTAAACACTTTTAATTTGTATACAAACCCTTGTACTACATAGTTGAAGGTAAATCTAAAGAAACTTTAATAAGAAAATTGTATGGTGTATGCCCAGCTTAAGGCCGCATTCACACCTGAGCGTAGCGTTTTCGGTAGTTTTTTCTGGCGTTTTGTCGCACGTTTTGTTGCTCGTATTAACACGTATACATCGTTATCCGAAGTTTTTTAACTTCGTTGTTTTTTATTTTAGCCAATAGGAAAAATGCTCATCTCTTTCATCATTTGTTGCTATGTTTGTAGATTTTTTTTGTCTTCCTCCTGGGTGAATGTTCTATTTCACAGAACAGATTAAAGCGACAAAACACCCGTAGAAACGCTTGTTGTCGCGCTAGACGCTTCAATCGAGCGTTTCCATTAGTTTATATGGGAATGCAAATGTTAAAAAACGCCCAAATCAGCCCGATTCGCGCGACAAAAAAGGGTCCAGAACTTGTTTGAGCTTCAAGCGTTCGGCTTCAGGCGTTTTGGAGTGGAGATGTGAACCATCTCCATAGAGAATAATGGATTTTTTCCCCTCTAGCGTTTTATAGCTTCAGGCGACAAAACGCTCAGGTGTGAATGCATCCCAAGTGTCAGATTGCCCGTCATACTATCACAGTCCAGCTATAAGTCGCTGATCTCCACCATTACTAGTTAAAAAAAAAAATCCAATATACTGTATATACCATAGTTTGTAGACACTATGGGCTGGATTCAGATACAATGGTGTATCTATCCGCCCGGCGTAACAGATCTCAGATACGTTACGCCGCCGTAATTTAGAGCGCAAGTTCTGTATTCAGAAACAACTTGCGCCCTTAGTTACGGCGGCGTAACTTATGTGTGTCGGCGTAAGCCCACCTAATTCAAATGTTGATGATGTGGGCGTGTTTTATGTATATTAATTGTGACCCCGCGTATTCGACGTCTTTTTACGAACGCCGCATGCGCCGTTCGTGAAAAAATCCCAGTGTGCATGCTCGAAATTCCGACGCAAATCGGCATTGCTTTTGACGTGAACGTAAATTACATCCAGCCCTATTCACGAACGACTTTGCAAACGACGTAAAAAAATTAAAATTTTGTCGCGGGAACGACGGCCATACTTAACATTGGTGCTCCGCATATACGCCTCATATAGCAGGGGTAACTTTACGCCGGGAAAAGCCTAACGTAAACGGCGTAAATGTACTGCGTCGGCCGGGCGTACGTTCGTGAATTCGCGTATCTAGCTGATTTACATATTCTAGGCGTAAATCAGCGTACACGCTTCTAGCGGCCAGCGTAAATATGCAGTTAAGATCCGACGGCCTAAGAGACTTACGCCGGTCGGATCTAACAGAAATCTATGCATAACTGATTCTATGAATCAGGCGCATAGATACGACCGGCCAGACTCAGAGATACGCCGTCGTATCTCCGTTGTGAATCTACCCCTATAACGTTCATGTAAACCAATCAATATACGCTTATTGGGATTTTTTTACCAAAAATATGTAGCAGTATACATTTTGGCTTAAATTTATGAAGAAATTCGATTTTTTTTTCTTTAATTGGATATGTTTTACAGCAGAAACTAAAAAATATTGTTTGTTTTTCAAAATTTTCATTTTTTTTTCCGTTTATAGCGCGATCAAATACCACCAAAAGAAAGCTCTATTTGTGGGGAAATAATGATATAAATGTTGTTTGTGTGCGGCGTTGCATGACCGCGCAATTGTCAGTTAAACGAATGCAATGCCAAAAAAGCAAAAAATGGCCTGGTCATGAAGGGGGGTAAATCTTTTGATGGGCAAGTGGTTAATAAACATATGCTAAAAGTGAATCTACCCTAGCAGCGAATATAAGATAATATAAGTGAATATGAGATAAAAGAAGCTCCACAGAAGCAAAGATGTAATCATGTACAACTTAGATTGTTTAAAATTCTATTCTTTTGTATAGCTAGGTGTAGGATATTATTCAATGTGATTAGTTGGACTGGCTGTTTCACAAGCCGTTTTGCAGCTTTATATACCTAGGACCTTATTAGTATATCTGAAAAAGAGATTGATCTTGTTTCCCACGGCAGCCAATCAGAGGACTGTTTCCGTTTCTAGCTTGTACCACCACAATAGCACCTGGTATCTCATTGGTTGCCTCTTTTTCTCTGCATTTGAAACTATGGAGGTTGATTTACTAAAGGCAAATAGGCAGTTTATTTTGCAAGGGGATTTTTATTTTAAAAGGGAATTTTTCCTTTAGTTTAGTGAATGTGGTCAATATACACTTTGCAAAGAATACCGGATTTATCGGCATATACCGTGCACTTTTTTCCCCTTAAAATAAGGGGAAAATCGTGGGTGCGCTATATACGCCCATACCCGCTTCCCGTGCTCAGTTTGAATGCCTACGCCGACATATACCGAGTGCAGTACACTCGGTTACATTCGGCCAGGCTCGGCTTCGCTCGTGCTTGCGCATTAACGTAACAGAGCGTGAGCATGAGCGAAGCCGAGCCTGGCCGAATGTAGCCGAGTGTACTGCACGACGGTATATGTCGGCGCAGGCATTCAAACTGAGCGCGGGAAGCGGCGATTCGACGGGTAACAGCGCGGGAGAACACCACCGAAGCCGCAAGCGGGCGCCGGACCCCGACGAGGAGGTCACCACCGAAGCCGCAGACGGATGCCGGACCCCAGACCCGACGAGGAGGACACCACTGAAGCCGCAGACGAGGCCGCCGATGAACGCCGCGCAAGACACAAAGGGCCAGATTCACGTAGAATTGTGGCGGCGTAACGTATCGTAGATACGTTATACCGCCGCAAGTTTTCATCGCAAGTGCCTGATTCACAGAGCACTTGCAATGAAAACCTACGCTGGCAGCCTCCGGCGTAAGACCACGTAATTTAAATGGGCGTGTGCCGCGCCGGACCTACTGCGCATGCTCCGTTTCACAATTCCCGCCGTGCTTTGCGCGCAGTGACGTCATTTTTTCGAATGGCGACGCGCGTAGCGTAATTCCATATTCCTGGACAGCTTATGCAAACGACGTTCATTTTTAAATTTCGATGCGGGAACGACGGCCATACTTTATACAGCAATACGATTGCTGTGTAAAGTTAAGGCAGGTCAAATAACGACTAACTTTGCGACGGGAAACTTGACTACCGACGACGTAGCGAACGCGAAAATCCATCCTGGATCGCCGTAACTCCTAATTTGCATACCCGACGCTGGTTTACGACGCAAACTCCCCCCAGCGCCGGCCGCGGTACTGCATCCTAAGATCCGACAGTGTAAAACAATTACACCTGTCGGATCTTATGGATATCTATGCGTAACTGATTCTATGAATCAGTCGCATAGATAGAAACAGGGATACGACGGCGTATCAGGAGATATGCCGTCGTATCTCT
The DNA here is from genome assembly GCF_905171775.1 of Rana temporaria. NCBI lineage: Eukaryota > Metazoa > Chordata > Amphibia > Anura > Ranidae > Rana > Rana temporaria. The sequence continues at coordinate 35,584,371 of NC_053489.1, read as the reverse complement.
TTTGTGAATCTGGCCCCAAAACTGTAAGTACTAAAATGTTTTTTTTTACAGGAAAGGGGTGCGCGCTATACCCGTGGGGCAAAAAAAACCCAATAAATACGATACTTAATCACGTGTAAGGAAATTTAAAAAGAAAACACTGGGGCAGATTCAGGTAGATCAGCGGATCTTTAGATCCGCTGGATCTAAGTTTTTTACGTTACGCCGGTGCAATTTAGCGAGGCTAGTGCATGATTCAGCAAGCACTTACCTCGCAAACTGCACCGTTGGATCGTAACTCCCCCCGGCGGAATGCAAATTCCGCGGCTAGGGGGAGTGTACAATTTAAATCAGGCTCGTTCCCGCGCCGATTTAACTGCGCATGCGCCGCCGCGAAAAAGTCCAGTGCGCATGCTCCAAATGACGTCGCTAGGACGTCATTGTTTGCGGCGGGTACGTCGATTGCCGCAATCGGGATTCCTGATCGCGTTACGCAAACGACGTAAAAAATTTAAAACTCGGCGCGGGAACGTCGGCCATACTTAACATTAGCTACCCCTCATATAGCAGGAGTAGCTATCCGCCGGAAAAACCCGAACGCAAACGACGTAGAAAACGAGCGACGGGCGGGCGTACGAACGTGAATCGGCGGTTTTCCTCATTTGCATATGCGACGGGTAAAAAAAAGCGACGACACCTAGCGGCCGGCGGGAGTTTACAGCCTAAGATTCGACTGGTGTAAGTCACTTACACCAGTCGGAACTAAGGGAGATCTATGCGGAACTGATACTTATGAATCAGTCGCATAGCTCCGACCGTCGGATCTCACAGATCCGACCGTCGGGTCTCACAGATACGACGGCGGATCAGGAGATCCGCCGTCGTATCTATTGCTGAATCTGGCCCACTATTTTTGCTTGCACATGATTGGAAGATGGAAATCAGCAAGGCACCTTATTCACAAAGCTAAAGGGAAAAAAAAATACTTTGCAAAGTGAATAGCCTATTTGCCATTGTTAAATGAACCCGTCTATGAAATGCCCTGTACACACGGTCGGAATTTCCGACAAGAAAAGTCTGTCTTTTGGACGGAAATTCTGACCGTGTGTATGCTCCATCAGACTTTTCCTATCTGAATTTCCGGCAACAAAAATTTGAGAGCTTGTTGTCAAATTTTACGCCGAAAAAAATTCCAATCGTAAATTCCGATCGACTGTAGCAATTCCGACGCGCAAAATTCTGACGTATGCTCGGAAACAATTCGACGCATGCTCGGAAACATTGAACTTACATTTTCTCGGCTCGTCATAGTGTTGTACGTCACCGCATTCTTGACGGTCGAAAGTTCAGAGAACTTTTGTGTGACCGTGTGTATGCAAGCCAAGCTTGAGCGGAATTCTGTCGGAAAAGCCGTCCAAGGTTTTTCAGACGCAAAATTCAAACGTGTGTACGCGGCATTAGACTCAGCACACATCAGTCATACCTTTTTTCTTGTAGTAATCCTCCTCTTCTTCATTAGATGACTCGGATTTGTACTGACGCAACTCCAATTCATACTGTTCAAGGTAATTCAACTTTTTTGGCTTTTTGGCTTTGTCGGACTTCCCTTTTTTGTCTGAACCCTTGCTGGACTTTTTGGATTTTTTCTTCTTCGAACCTCCGTCCTCTTCATCTGAGTTTTCCTCTTCGTCGTCCTCCTTTTTCTTTTTCTTCTTCTTATCGGCATCCTTCGACTTGGACTTTTTCTTTTTCTTCTCCATGACTTCATCTTCCTCGTCTTCCTCCTCCTCCTCCTCTTCCTCAGCTCTCTTTTTTTTATGCTTCTCTTTCATGTCATTATTATTGGTCTCTGTTATAGATTCGATGTCATGTTCTATAAAGTCTTCTGGTTCTTCCTCCTCTAGAAATTCGACATCTTCTACCGCCGCATCCTCTTCCTCCTCTTCGAGCTCTTCGTAGACTGGAGGAGTCGCTTTTAACTTTGATTTAGGTTCCTTGATTGATGCCTTCGCTTTCCTCTTTGACTTTTTGAAGAGGTTTTTTACTGGCTCTGGCTCCTTTTCATCCTCCGATATTGCCTCTACATCTTCTATCTCCTCAAGCTCTTCTAACTCATCAAGTTCTTCATAGACGGGAAGAACTTCCTTTACCTTCGATTTAGGTTTCTTGACTGATGCTTTACTTTTCTTCTTAGGCTTTCTCACAGGGTCTTTTATTGGCTCTGGCTCTTCATCCTCCGATACAGCCTCTACATCTTCTATCTCCTCAAGCTCTTCTTCCTCTTCAAGCTCTTCGTATATTGGTGGAGCTTTCTTTAACTTTGATTTAGGTTCCTTGACCTTACTTTTCTTCTTGGACTTTTTCTCTGGGTCCTTTACTGATTTTGGCTCTTCTTCACCCTCCGATACAGGCTCAGCCGGCTTTGGTGAACTTTTCTGTTTGACGTGGCTTGCTTTACTGCCGCTAGACTTCTTCTTGCCCTTCGAGTTAACTGACCTTTCTTTCACGTCCTCATCATCTTCGCCCTCTTCTATTTCTTCTTGGCTCCGGGCTTTATTCTTTCTTGGTGCCATCACTTATTCATTTACTTTAAAACGTGACTTTTTGCCCTCACGTCCGGCTCAAGTAACGATGTGGCCGGAGATATGAAAAATTGGCCAATCGGATGCAGGTCCCTTAATTAAACGGACCCGAGAAGGGGTGCATGGTTAAACTTCTGATGTTGCGTTTTGCTGTTACGGAAGGACTATCTACCTGTCTCTATTACTTCATCCTGCCAGGAGTGAACTCATGAAAAATTACTTACTCTTTCGTGTGTCATGTGACCGGCAGAGAAAGCAACATGAAAAGAGAGATACACCAGGCTAGCTTATCTTACTGCACTGAGTTCCCTCTCCATTATTCATAGTTTAGGATCGCTTTACAGATAGAGATGGCTCAGTTGTACCTTCAATATAGTCCAATGAGTCCACCTATCATTAAGTGATGGATGAGGGGAAGACTGCATAAAAAGGACAAAGGGTTCAGGCTTTAGAAAACCCCCTGTAAAACCTAAACGGTGCTTTAGTCTCTTGCAGCTCGGGCCTAAGAGGTTTTTTTTTCTATTCCGCTTTTCTGACTCGTCTTGTCATATTGCTGTGACAGTAATTATTTAGCGTGTTGCCAATATGTAACACCGGTGGTGTATTAACAGACTCGCTAAGAATCGGTCATCCTGTGATCAAATTCCTCAACAACAAAGGGAAGTCCCAGTGTGTGCACACCGCCTTGGACAATAATTAGTACCTGCAGCAACCAGTTACAGTATGTAAGAAGAGGATGGTTAAATGAATAGGATCAAAACCCGGTAGACCACATAGTAAGTTTAGGGAAGAAAAAAGGTGCACATTGGAGAAGCAGCTCACCACCAAAGGACTCATTAAATGGGTTGTAAAGGTTCGATTTTTATTTTCTAAATAGGTTCCTTTAACCGGTTAAGCCCCGGACCATCACTTTGACGCATGCGAGGGCTTTCGGCCGAGCGGACATGTCCGGTAAGTCGTACAGACGACCGAACATGTCCGACGGACAGGCTTCCAGCGGACATGTTTCTTAGCATGCTAAGGCCTCGTACAGACGAGGGGACAGTCCGCTGAAAAAGGTCCGCCGGACCGTTTTCAGCAGACATGTCCCCTCGGAGATTTCTGTCTGATGGTTGTACACACCATCAGACAGAAATCCGCGCAGACAGACAGCGCGGTGACGTGTCCGCGCCGCCGCCGCGGCGACGTGCGCGACGCTGGAAGGTCAATGCTTCCACGCATGCGTCGAAGTGATTAGACGCATGCGAGGGATGGCGGCCGGGCGGACATGTACGGTGAGTCTGTACAGACGACCGAACATGTCCGGTCAGCTGTACACACGACCAAACATGTCTGCTGAAACTGGTCCGCGGACCAGTTTCAGCAGACATGTTCGGACGTCTGTACGAGGCCTAAGAAACATTTGTCCGCTGGAAACCTGTCCGATCCGCCGGAAAATTGTCCGGTCGGCCGTACACACGACCAAAGATGTCTGCTGAAACTGGTCCGCGGACCAGTTTCAGCAGACATGTTCGGTCGTGTGTACGAGGCCTGAGAGTTATGGAGGATTTTAGGTGATGATGAGAGTTATGGAAGATTTTATGTGATGATGAGAGTTATGGAAGATTTTATGTGATGAGAGTTATGGAAGATTTTATGTGATGATGAGAGTTATGGAAGATTTTAGGTGATGATGAGAGTTATGGAGGACTTTAGGTGATGATGAGAGTTATGGGAGATTTTATGTGATGATGAGAGTTATGGAAGATTTTAGGTGATGATGAGAGTTATGGAGGATTTTAGGGGATGATGAGCGTTATGGAGGATTTTAGATGATGATGAGAGTTATGGAGGATTTTAGGTGATGATGAGAGTTATGGAGGATTTTAGGGGATGATGAGAGTTATGGAGGATTTTACGGGATGATGAGAGTTTTGGAAGATTTACCTATGAAAAACCTGTAAACTATTTCTATCGGCCAGCAGATTTTGGCTTTACGTGTCCTTAGTCAGAGGTCGCCTAAAGTCTGTCAGTTCCTGCCCCTGTCAAGTGCCTGACCCCCGTCAAAAGCTGTCGTTGAATCTTGAGAGTCATATCGGTGTCATATAACGCAGAGTGGTGGTTGTATACATTTCCCTCACCCAAGGCCTTCTGCTATTTGACACAAGCAGTTGGCAAGGCAGCCACTATCAGACTTCAGGCAACGACTGACCTGCCCCACTCGTGTTGAATGTCAGACAAAAGAGGTGAAGCTAAAAAGAAAGGGGGGTAATAATAGGTCTTTGCAATGCTAATAATACAAGTATAACCTGCCAGAAATGGGCCTGTGCACAGATTGGAGCCTTCATAGCCGTGCTCTGAGGTAACACATGGGAGCGTACGTTCTCTATCCAAAACTGCTCACCTCCAACTCCCACCACCTACAGTCATGTTCATGTTTAGTCTCAGTGATGTTATCACTGGGTCTATGTGCTTCTCCATGCAATGCAGGCAGAGCAAGGCTGGTGGGAGGGGCCAGCAGGGTGCTCTTCATAGCTTCCAGAAACCATCACAGCCTCCTGCTTCTCAAGAGCCCTCACACCCGATGCAAGCAGTGGGCTGTTCTTTGGGAGGAGTTATAAAAATTTATAAATGCCTTGATGGGTGGACAGGACCAGGTTATTTTTCCTTGTTCCCAGGGCCGGTGCTACCACTAGGCTAACTAGGCAGCTGCCAAGGGTGCACTGCTGTTTAGGGAGCAGCCACAGCCGCTGGTTCGTACTGTCTGACTTTGACCTATAGTAGTCCCTGTCGTATTATTTTGGGGGGGTCATGCAGAGAGGTTGTCCCACACTACCTGTTGGCTCCAATGCCTGGAGCTTGGTATGCCGCCACCCTGCCCACTTTCAAGGGGGCAATGGCGGTCATTGGTTCTCCTGTGGGTCTTGGACTAGGCGAGCACCGCGCACTTGATGGGGTACTGATTAGGGATGCACGATATATCAGCACCGATACATATCCTCCTGACTCGATCGGCTATTCAAAAATGGCACCGGGTGACGCAATTACGTATCTGTGCATGCGTCGCCCAGCCAAGCGGATAAGCTCGTATCCGCTCTGCCGGGCGGTGCATGCACAGATATGTAATGGCGCCACTAGGCGCCATTTTTGAATAGCGATCGTGTCAGGAGGACTCAGGAGGGACACTTTGGCAGTGACACTTGCCATAGGCAGAGGCAGAGGACGGAGCCGTGACAGCACAGCCCAGATTCCAGCACAGAGTCCAGCCCTGCTTCAAGGTAATAAAGAAGATGGTGGCAAAAGGTGATGGTGGCACTGTGGCAGGAGGTGATGGTGGCACTGTGGCAGGAGGTTGTGGGGCAGGAGGTGATGGTGGCACTGTGGCAGGAGGTTTAGGGGCAGGAGGTGATGGTGGCACTGTGGCAGGAGGTTGAGGGGCAGGAGGTGATGGTGGCACTGTGGCAGGAGGTGATGGTGGCACTGTGGCAGGAGGTTGTGAAGCAGAAGGTGATGGTGGCACTGTGGCAGGAGGTGATGGTGGCACTGTGGCAGGAGGTTGAGGGGCAGGAGGTGATGGTGGCAGGAGGTGGGGGTGGTGTTATAACATTAATTTTCGGTTTCGGCCTGACATTTTTTTTTATTTCGGTTTCGTTTTGGTTCTGAAATTTCCATTTTGGTGCACCTCTAGTACTGATGTGGGTGGTGCGCTCTCTCCCATGGGGAGTATATAGGGTGGTTTGGTAGTAATTTGGCCTTGCGGAGGCACTGGTGGTACTACTCTTTGTTTCTTTCCCTGGATGGTGCAGTTGGACTGGTAAGCCTGTCCCAGCCTTGCCTTGCTTCCCACCCCTACCCACCTCTCAGTACCCCGCCCCTTTTAGAGAATACAGAACTAAGTAACATTTTTGGTGCCAAGTAATTTGTATGGAATTTGTCAATACTAGCAAGAAAAGCAGTAAAATAGATCCCCTGCAACCAGCAACAATAGACCCTCTCCCCTCATCAACAACAGATCCCCCAAGCAAAAATTGACCTCTTCCAATAATATACCACCTCCCAGCAACAATAGACCCTGGGCAGCAACAACAAATCTCTCCCCGCAGTCAGCACCAATCCCTGTTTCTATCTATGGAACTGATCAGTTTCTCATAGATAGGCAGAAGATCCGACATGTGTAAGGGACTTAGTACCGCAGCCGCCGCTGAGGGCATTTCTCGTCGAAATCCAGCGTCGGGTATGCAAATTAGCAGATCCACAAAGCTTTTACGCTTTGTTTTTTCTCCGAAAGTATTAGTTTGCCGTCGCAAAATTAGGGCTGCTTTTACAAAGTGTAAAGTTAGCACACCATGTAAAAGTAGACCCTTCTTTCCCGCGACGCTGTCAAATTTTTTTTTACATTTTTTTTTTCCCGCCGCATCTCTTTTTTTTCCCCGACGCAACTTTTTTTACCCGGCGCGATTCACAAAACTCGGCGTAACGTAACTTCGCGCAAAGCACGTCGGGAAAATCGCGTCAGGAGCATGCGCAGTACGTCCGGCGCGGGAGCGCGCCTAATTTAAATGGGACTCGCCCCATTAGATTAGGAATGCCTTGCGCCGAACGGATTTAAGTTACACCGCTCAAAATTTCTAGGTAAGTGCTTTGTGGATCGGGCACTTAGGTAGAGATTTTGCGGCGGTGTAACTAAAACGGGAAAAATTAAGTTACGCCGGGTTTTTGTGGATCAGGCCCATAGTGTCTCCCTTCATTTTAGAGAAAAACATAATACAGACCCCACACTACTACAGTCTTGTGGAATAGATTGTATGTATCCATCTTGGAGGAGCTCGAATTGGGTTTGAAATCTATCACAAAGGGAAACAAAGTGGATCTTTTTATTAAAGAGTTTAGCACCTAGAGGGTTTAATACTGAACTAGATCTGAATTGTTTTATATTTTTGTTGCTGTTATATATAAATTGATTTGTGGGTTTGTTAATCAGTAAGTCATTTCCGTATATACTCGAGTATAAGCCGACGCGAATATAAGCAGAGGCTCACTGTGCCTCACTGTGTCCATACCTCACTGTGCCCATTCCTCACTGTGCCTTACTGTGTCCATGCCTCACTGTGTCCATGCCTCACTGTGTCCATACCTCACTTTGTCCATGCCTCACTGTGCCTTACTGTGCCCATGCCTCACTGTGCCCATGCCTCACTGTGTCCATACCTCACTGTACCCATGCCTCACTGTGCCTCTGTGTCCATGCCTCACTGTGCCCATGCCTCACCGTGTCCATGACAAGACTTAAGTTTAACATGGGAGTATATAGAAGGGGTGCCCGGATTTGAAAAAAAAACGGTGCTCCCCAGCCGTAGGTCCCCCAGACAGCAAACTTAGCACACTTGTAGAGGAGAACTGGCTACATGTGTGCCAAGTGTCGGGCTCAGGGGACCTAAGGAAAGGTTGCCGTACCATACAGCCAATTTCCAGGATGAAGTCGTAAAGACGAAACGCATTGAGGCGTCGTTGTGCGGCAATCAGAAGTGACGTAACACATAGCACCGGAAGTGATGTTCCGACGGGGTCAACACGGGTCGGGTGAGACACTGCTTACCACACGCTGGGTCCACCGCAACTGCGATATGCCAGCTTAGTGCTGCTCTAATATATGCAATTTTATACTATGCATAATGTGACTGCAATATTTGTAGGCTTTTTATTTTGTTTTCAGTAAATTTATGTTAAAGAGTTCTGCACTATTGGAGTTTCCTTTCTTTCACTCATATAAATTGAGTGTGAGTCACTATTGAATATTGGAGATCGATCCTAAATATAATTTAACCCTTGAGGGGTTGATGCCCTATTTGCCGAGCATAAGAATGTGAGGCAATTGTTTTTCGTGACTTGATACCCTATTGGGGAGTGGTGTCACGATCTTCACGTGGTGTGGTGGGGAGATCTCAAGCAAGACCAATTCATCACAGACACCTTTATTGATTTTTTTTGTTGTTTTGATCGTTTGAGGACTTATTTTCACTGGAATTCACTTACTTTCTCACTGGGTGAAATTACATCACTATTAATTTGCTAAGGCACGGGCCTAAATTAGTTTGTTATAGCGCCACTATTTACCATGTATATATACAGTGCCTTGAAAAAGTATTTACACCCCTTGATATTTTCCACATTTTGTCATGTTACAACCAAAAACATAAATGTATTTTTTTTATTTTCCAATAATGTTTATTAATTTTCTTCAAAGAAAAAAAGGGGAATAAAACATACAAAAGTAATATCATTCTTAAGAAACGGTTTAGCGAACTGAATCGCAACACAAAGTGCCATTGCCTTTTGAGGATATAACCTCCTCTAGCACACGAAACATCACAGCATGTCGCAAGCAAAATAGACATTACTTAGCAATACATCCGATGTGTAAAAGGAAAGAAGGAGGTACAGAAATAGAAGATTCAATCCCGTGGGGGAATGACAAATAAGAAGACAGTGAGATAAGGAAGACTAAGAGAAGAAATAAAAGGGGGGGGGGGGAGAGTTGAGGCTCCGTGCTCCATAAATATTCCACAATATCAAACCTAAAAACAAATGTATTTTATTGGGATTTATGTGATAGACTAACACAAAGTGGCACAAAATTGTGAAGTGGAAGGAAAGTTATAAAATGTTTTCAAATTTTTCTACAAATAATATAATATATTTCACATTTATATTGTTTCACTTGTACATTTTTTTTTTTTGCTTTGCTTTAAGAATGTTTAGAGCCTATGCAAAGTGTTCACACTGTTGTTAATATTTTCTTGGGTACACCCTGTACACCCTAATTTATCCAATAGAGGTCACCGCCCCTAGTGGTCAATTTACCCACTTGGCGGGCCCTTATCACTTTTTTGTTTATTTTAGTTAGACAGCGCAGTCACCATCACCCATTCACAAATAAATATGTGATGGAGAGAGGGAGAGAGAGAGAGAGCCTGATGGTGGCAGAGGGAGGGAGAGAGAGCGAGAGAGGGAGGGAGAGAGAGACAGGGAGAGAAAGATAGGGGAGGGGGAGAGAGAGAGAGAGAGACTGGTGGTGGCAGAGAGAGAGGGATGAGAGAGAGCGAGGAAGAGAGAGAAGAGGAAGGGAGGGAGAGAGGGGGTAGAGAGGGAGGGGGAGAAAGGGAGGGATAGAGGGGGAGAGGGAGGGAGATGGGGAGACAGGGAGGGAGAGAGAGGGGGAGAGAGGGAGAAGAGAGAGAAATGGGGGAGGGAGAGAAGGGAGAGAGAGTGAGGGTAGAGGGGGGAGAGAAAGAGGGGGAGAGAGAGACTGATGGTGGCAGAGAGAGAGAGGGAGAGAGAGAGAGGGGGAGAGAGAGAGACTGTGGTGGCAGAGAGAAAGAGAGGGGGTAGGGAGAGGAAAGTAGAGAGGGGAGAGAGACTGTGGGGCCAGAGAGAGAGGGGGTAGGGAGAGGAAGGGAGAGAGGGGAGAGGGAGGGAGAGAGGGGAGAGAGAGAGGGAGGGAGAGAGGTGAGAGGGAGAGAGAGAGGGAGAGAGCCTGATGGTTGCAGAGAGAGCGAGAGAGGGAGGGAGAGAGATCCAGGAAGAGAAAGATAGGGGAGAGAGAGATACTGGTGGTGGCAGAGAGAGAGGGATGAGAGGGAGGAAGAAAGAGAAGGGGAAGGGAGAGGAAGGGAGGGAGAGAGGGAGAGGGATGGGGGAGAAAGGGAGGGATAGAGGGGGAGAAAGAGGGAGATGGGAAGACAGGGAGGGAGAGAGAGGGGGACGAAAAGAGAGAGAGAGAGAAAGGGCGAGAGAGAGGGAGAAGAGAGAGAAATGGGGGGAGAGAGAGGGGGAGAGAGTGAGGGGAGAGGGGGGAGAGAAAGAGAGAGGGAGAGAAAGAGAGGGGGAGGGGAGAGAGAGACTGATGGTGGCTGAGAGAGAGAGAGGGGAGTGAGTGAGGGGGGAGAGAGGGGGTAGGGAGAGGGAGAGAGAGACTGTGGTGCCAGAGAGAGAGGAGAGAGGGGGGTAGGGAGAGCAAGGGAGAGAGGGGGGAGGGAGGGGAGAGAGAGAGGGGAAAGAGAGAGAGGGGAAAGAGAGGGAGGGGAGAGAGCAAGAGAGAGTGGGGAGAGAGAGGGGGGAAAGGGAGGAGGATATAAGGAGGGAGGGGGAGAGGGGGAAGATGGGGAGGGAGGGAGGGGGAGAGAGAGAGAGGGGGAGAGAGCAGGGAGAAAGAGGGTGGAAAGGGAGGAGGAGAGAAGGAGGGAGGGGGAGATGGGGAGAGAGGGAGGGAGAGGGAGGGGGAGAGAGAGGGAGAGGGAGGGGGAGAGAGAGGGGGGGAGAGAGAGAGAGCAGGGAGAAAGAGGGTGGAAAGGGAGGAGGAGAGAAGGAGAGGAGAAAGATGGGGAGGGGGAGAGGGAGAGAGAGAGCAGGGAGAAAGAGGGTGGAAAGGGAGGAGGAGAGAAGGAGGGAGGGGGAAGATGGGGAGGGAGAGAGGGAGAGAGAGGGAGAGAGAGAGATAGGATTCATAGTTAAAGCACACTGCTCTCTTATCTCTCACAGAATGGCTGAAATAGTTAATACTTGTTTTTCATGCATTGTATAGGCATTTGGAAGGGTCTCCTGAGGTTACCTTTAAAAAAAAAAAATGCTTCTAAATGCAAATGCTCCTAAGCACGCATAAACACGGTATGTAAAATTGGCAAAGCTGATGTTTTCAAACGTCGGCTACTTGCTGTCAAGTTTCCATTGTTCAGAAGAGGTTTTCAAACGTCCCGTGTACATGAAGCCTTAGGCCCCATACTCACGAGCAAACATGTCTGCTGAAACTGGCCCGCAGGCCAGTTTCAGCAGACATGTTTGGTCGTGTGTGGGCGCGAGCGGGCCGAATTCCAGCAAACATTTGCCCGCCGGGCCTTTTCCCAGCGGGCAAATATTCCTGGACTTGTTTTAAAACAGCCCGCTGGAATTCAGCCCGCTCGGACATGTACGGTCGTCAGTACAGACCTACCGTACATGTCCAGGCGCCCGCCGTCCCTCGCATGCGTCGAATGACTTCGACGCATGCGTGGAAGCATTTTAAAGGCGGGCCGCCCACGTCGCCGCGTCATTGTCGCGGCGACACCGCGTCATCGACGCGGCGACACCGCGGACACGCCCCGCGTATTGTTTACGCGCGGACTTCTGTACGATGGTGTGTACAACCATCGTACAGAAGCCCTCTGGCAGACATGTATGGTGAAAACGGTCCGACGGACCGCTTTCACCATACATGTTTGTCCGTGTGTACCCGGCCTTAAAGTCTAGTTTTTACTGCACGTAAATGCTCCTTCTTTCTGCTTTATTTGCTTTACATAACTAGAACTAGGAGGTTAGGTTTGGGGAGTTAGGATGTAACTGTCTATGATGTGCTAAGTTGCTAGCAAGTTAGAGTGAGGCGTGCACTGAACAGCCCAACGTATATAAATACTTCATTCACTATCCCGATGACGTTATCCGCTTCCAGGGTTTTCCCTCTGAAACCCAAGACGACATCTCAGCGCAGCAAGCTGACAGGTAACGGAAAAAAGGCGCCCACCTCTCCTTGTCTATAAATAACAGTCACGGCCACATCAAGTGCCGCTTCACATGTGTACTGCCTACGCTATTTCCTGGGCAGATGGCTGATAACAAAAGGAGGTATTGGAGCATAGAAGAAAACTGGGAAATGGACCAAGATGCTGGTGGGAAACTGTAGTTAAACTTGTCAAGTGTATTTATATGAGCTTATTATCTTCTTATTGTTGATGATAACAGGTGTGCGGTGCCTACTCAGCAAATTCTGCCAAGGTCTACCCTGCCGCCGAATGGCGAGATACAGTCAGCTGACTGAACACAATGGCAACGGATTCCAGCACCTGCACCGCGCAACCAGCCACCCCCGGCCCATTCAATGTGATTACCTGCCACTCGAAGGACATGTATCTAAGAACACTCACTTTATGTGAAGGAGCTTCTAATACAATTTACTAATGAGCAGCTATGTCTGCAAAGAAGATCTGGGCCCAGATTCAGGTAGATCGGCGCATCTTTGTTCCGGTGTAGCGCATCTCATATGCGCTACGCCGACGTATCCCAGAGAGGCAAGCTGAGTATTCACAAAGCACTCGCTCCCTACGTTGCGCCAGCGTAACGTAAATCTTTTGGCGTAAGCCTGCGTAATTCAAAGTAGGTGGACGGTGGGCATGATTCATTTAAATTAACCCGTGACCCCATGTAAATGAAGGGCCGAACAAACGGCGCATGCTCAGAATCACGTTGCATATACTCCCTAAGATACGACGGCTCAATGGCTACGACGTGAACGACCTAGGCCCAGCCCCATTCACGTGCTACTTACGTAAACTACGTAAAATACGACGGGTGTTCCGTCGTCCATACCTTTGCATGGCCTGCGCTTCCTATATGGTGGAATAACTTTACGCCGGACGTACGCCTTACGTAAACAGCGTAGATTACAGCGACGGGCGCAAGGACGTTCGTGAATCGGCGTATCTCGGTCATTTGCATATTCAACGCGTAAATCAATGGAAGCGCCCCTTGCGGCCAGCGTAAATGTGCGCCCAGGCTCCGACGGCGTAGGAAACTTACGTCAGTCGGATGAAGCCACAATTCTGGCGTATCTAGCTTTAAGAATCAGGCGCATAGATACGATGGCACATCCGTGCACTTACGCGACGTATATAAAGATACGTCGGTGTAAGTGCTTTAAGAATCCGGGCCCTGATCTTTATCGCATCCAAATCGCACCCCGTTCATGCGAACCGCTGCGGGTGTGTATGTTAAGTTAACGAAACCCCGAAATTAGTTCGCAAAACGCAGTGCAATTTGGAAAATCGGATTACATGGGTGTGAGCCGATTTTGGTGCGGCCAAAAAAGGGTCCTGCAGGACTTTGGTGCAGATTTATTGCGATTTCAGCCATACAGAATAATGGCTCAAATTTCACTGCTGAAGAATTGCATGAGATGTGCTTCATATTCAAGAATCTCATGCGGTTCCCACATCGCATAGTGTGAACAGGAAATAAAGACGTGAAAAAATCCATAGGCAAAGCTTTAATTTGTTTCCTTACAGGTTACCTGTTTAGAGTTACAGAGGAGGTCTATTGCTAGAATTATTGCTCTCGCTCTAAGGTTCACAGTGATACCTCACATGTGTGAACACCATTTACATATGCATACGGATAGGGGCGCTTTAAAAAATCTTATTCTTATAAATTCTTATTAATTTTATTTTTTATTTTTACACTGTCCCTTAAAAAAAAAATTTTTTTGATCCCCTGTAATAGAAATAACGCATGACAGGTCCTCTTTATAGAGAGACCTTGGGGCTACAAGACCCAAAATCTCTCCTCTACCTTTAAAAGCACATTTAAAAAAAATATTAATATTTAGCGCTTAAAAAAAAAAAAAAAATTACTTCCGCCCTAGAGTGGAAGTGACGTCATGACGTTGCTCCGGTCCTCCAGGATCATAGAGTTGATAAGAGATGATCTGTTCTCAGTTCACCTCTACGGCCAGCCATGTGAACTGTTTCTCGGGCTCACCGGTAAAAGCGGTAAGCCCGACAAACACTGGCGAGCTAATATAGACGTGCATGACGAAAAAATGTGTTTAGTTTCGTTTTGTTTAGATTCGTTAATCTAGTTATTTCATTTTGTTAAATTTAGTTGATTCGTCCAATGCGTATTTGGAATTCGTATTCGGAATTTTTTAAATTTACCGATTTTTTTCCAGATTCGAAACTTTCAAATCGATACATTTTAAATAAGTCGAAATTAAAATGTTATATATTTTTTGATTCGAAAGCGGAAAAGTGAACAAACAAAAGAAAAATTTTCATCAAATGATTACAATGACTCTTTAACCACTTAACCCCCGGACCATATTGCTGCCCAAAGACCAAAGCACTTTTTGCAATTCGACACTTGCTTTGCTTTAACTGACAATTGCGCGGTCGTGCGACGTAGCTCCCAAACAAAATTGGCGTCCTTTTTTTCCCACAAATAGAGCTTTCTTTTGGTGGTATTTGATCACCTCTGCGGTTTTTAGTTTTTGCGCTTTAATAAATATCCCCCAAAAATATATAAAAACTATTTTGTTTTCCTCAGTTTAGGCCGATACGTATTCTTCTACATATTTTTCGTTAAAACAAATCGCACTAAGCGTTTATTGATTGGTTTGAGCAAAAGTTATAGCGTTTACAAAATAGGGGGTAGTTTTATGGCATTTTTATTATTATATTTTTTTTACTAGTAATGGCGGCGATCAGCGATTTTTTTTCGGTACTGCGACATTATGGCGGACACTTCGGACACTTTTGACACATTTTTGGGACCATTGGCATTTTTATAGCGATCAGTGCTATAAAAATGCATTGGATTACTATAAAAATGCCACTGGCAGGGAAGGGGTTAACACTAGGGGGCGAGGAATGGGTTAAGTATGTTCCCTGGGTGTTTTCTAACTGTAGGGGGGGGTGGCCTCACTAGGGGAAATGACTGATCGCTGTTCATACATGCATTTCTCCCCCTGACAGGACCGGGAGCTGTGTGTTTACACACACAGCTCCCGGTCCCCGCTCTGTAACAAGCAATCGGGGGTGCCCGGCGGCGATCGCACCTGCACGGGAGTCACAGACGATCGGGGGGCGCGCGCGTCTCAGGCGGCGCGCACGCACCTCTAGTGCCCGCTAAGTGAGCGGACGTTATTGAACAGGCTCTCGCGCATGGGAGCCGACCTGCCGCCGTAGAATGACGGCGGCTGGTCAGCAAGTAGTTAAATCACCTTTGGCTTGATTTTAGAAGTACAGTGTGTTTACAGTTCGATTCAAATAGAATTCGATGTAAAATTTTAAGTTTGAATTAGACTTGTGCACAACTGAAAAATTAGTTTAGTTTAGTTCCTTTTCCGTCCTGTTGATTCGTAATCATTCGTAATTTCATTCGTAATCGTGTTCGGACTAATTCGTATTTTCGCAAGCTTCATTTTTCATTGAAATCGGAATGATTCGTATTAATGTAAGCCTTATTTTTAGTTGATTTATAATTCGTACTTTCGGTAGAGTGCATTGTTTTTCGTTGATTCGTAACTTTTTTTTGGTTTGTTGATTCGTAATTTTCCATGTCTCTCTCACAATGGCGCTGCCTAACATGCTTCAAATGGATTTGTACTTTTCTAAATACTTTGAGCTAGATTCAGGTAGCTCGGAGATTCTTTTGGCTGGCGTAGCGCATCTCATATGCGCTACGCCAACGTAAAACAGGGAGCCCAGACCAGTATTCTCAAAGATCTGGCGCCGTACGTTGCGCCGGCGTAGTGTAAATAGGCCAGCGTAAGCCCGCCTAATTCAAAATAGGCAGGTAGGGGGCGTGCTCCATGTAAATTAGCCGTGACCCCATGTAAATGAATAGCCGTTCGTACGGCGCATGCTCAGAATCACGTCGCAAATACTCCCTAAGAAACGTCGGCTCAATGCTTTTGACGTGAACGTAACCTACGCACAGCCCCATTCGCGTAGCACTTACGTAAACGACATAAAATTCGACGGCTGTTCCGACGTCCATACCTTAACATTGGCTGCGCCTCATATAGCAGGGATAACTGTACGCCGGACGTAAGCCTTGCGTTAACGGCGTAGCGGGCGCAAGTACGTTCGTGAATCGGCGTATCTAGCTCATTTACATATTCTACGCCTAAATCTACGGAAGCGCCCCTAGCGGCCAGCGTAAATATGCACCCTAGATACGACGGCGTACTAACACTTACGTCGGTCGGATGAAGCAGGAATTCAGGCGTATCTAGTTCCCTGAATAGCGCGCATAGATAGGACGGCGCATCTTTCAACTTACAAGGTGTATCAATAGAATCTAGCTCATTGCGGTTATTTGTAACAATTCGAAATCTCGTATTTTACTTTTTACTCTGCCCCTGTACACCGTTTTGAGAGGGAGTTCAGCGCGGTGAGGGAGGAGCAGAGAGCAGAGCAGAGAGTGTTATTGTTGGATGTGTGGTTGGGATCACAACAAGTCGACTTGCTGTTGAATTAGGCCGCATTAACTCAACAACTAATTATGCCGAAGGCATTCGGGGATTCGCTATTTTCAATACAATTTATTTTGGATTCGGTATTATACATAATTGTTTTGTTCAGAAACTCGAATGCTTCCGAACCTCCGAAAGTTGCTAAATTCGTCCGAATTTCGATCCGTTACGAAACTAATTACACAAGCCTAGTTTGAATTTAGTTTCATTATTAGGAGCATTCGGTAAACGTAGTTTATAATGTAATTTGGGTATTCGCATTTATTCGAATCTCCGTATAACGAAAAATGTAAGCGAATATTAATTCGGAACGAAATTAACCGCACATGTCTACTAATTAGCCGCTCGGAACGCTTTTATAAGAAAGCCAGCTGGAAAAAAAATAACGGGTTATGGCTGATAGCTTTAAGTAAACTACTTGCAATCCACAACTGTTAAAGCCCAACTCCGGGCAAATAAAAAATGATTATTAAGTCTAGGGGAACAATAAACGGAGATGTACCTTCCCGGTCGTCCCTCCAACTTCTGCACCCTCTTGCTTCATCAATGTCATCAAGACCAGAGAAGCGTCAGGGCAGGGGTATTGCAGGGCAGGGGTATTGAATTAAAATTCAAGGAGGTCCGGTCACATCTCACGTTTATGCAATCAGAGTGCACCTTTACATCAGGTCTCCACATCAAAGTGCCCTTTTACATCAGGTCTCCACATCAGAGTGCCTCTTTACATCAGGTCTCCACATCAGAGTGCCCCTTTACATCAGGTCTCCACATCAGAGTGCCTCTTTACATCAGGTCTCCACATCAGAGTGCCTCTTTACATCAGGTCTCCACATCAGAGTGCCCCTTTACATCAGGTCTCCACATCAGAGTGCCCCTTTACATCAGGTCTCCACATCAGAGTGCCCCTTTACATCAGGTCTCCACATTACAGTCCCCTCTTACAGTATGTCAGGTGACTCCATCAGAGACAAGAGTTGGGAAGAGAAGCTTGCTGTAGGGGGAGGGGCACACACAAGACATCACTGGTTACTAGGATGCTGGCGGTCCTAGCAACCAATGACTGTTGTGTGTCAGGTATCTGGCTGCAGACTGGCAGATGGTCCGGACTGGAGTTTCACTCAGTCCGTATCTGGACCAGGCCCGGATTGGCCATAGGGCAAACCGGGCATTTGCCGGGGCCGCCAGGCTGCTCTTTGAGCCCGCGCCGCTCATGCAGCCTCTCCGCGGCCACCCGTCTGCCAGTTAAGTTCAGTCAGTCATCGGCGCCCTCCAGTGCGCTCCACCTCACCCATGCTCTCTGCCGCCCCCCAGTGCTCTCCACCTCACCCATGCTCTCTGCCGCCCCCCCAGTGCTCTCCACTGCCCCCCTGTGCTCTCCACCTCCCCCATGTTCTCCGCTGTGCTCTCCTCTTCCTCCCTGTGTTCTCTGCCTCTCCCCTGTGCTCTTGCCCCACCCCATGTTTTCAAGGTTCTTCCCTGTGCTCTCCAACCCCCATGCTCTTTAATGGAGCCACCTCACCCCCACCCCCCCCACACACCTAGGGTTGCCACCTCATTCCTTTAAGACCGATTGACAAGGTAGCCAATCAGCTTCTAACTTCAGCTTGTTAATTTAAGCTTTGACAATAAAACCTGGAAGCTGATTGGTTTCGGTGCGGAGCTGCGCCGGATCTTGCATGCTCCAGCTTAAGTAAATCTCCCCCAATGCCTGATTGGGGTGGAGCGCCGCCTGCTGGGGTAGTGAAGGATCAGATAAGTAATGCTGTTTCTCCTCTCTTGTGGACAAAATTAGCTAAGTTAGTTTAGCCCCTTTGTGACCTGCCTGCTCCAAGAACAGAGATCCAGGAACCTCATCTTATCTATGAACCCAATACCTGGCTGTGGCTGAAGAGTTCGCAGCTGTCTCTTTCCAGGGTTACATAGCTGTGATGTAACTATAGCGCCCTCTGCTGGCCATTCTGCAGTGCGTTGCCGACGCGCATTGCAGCGCTTCCTGTTTTTAACCACTTCCATACCGTGCTTTTATACCCACCTCAATACCGGGCCTATTCTGACACTTCTCTCCTACATGTACATGATTCTTTTGCTAGAAAATTACTCAGAACCCCCAAACATTATATATGTTTTTTTTAGCAGACACCCTAGGGAATAAAATGGCGGTCATTGCAACTTTTTATCTTGCACAGAAAAAAAAATGGTTTCATGAATTAAAAAATAACAAAACAGTAAAGTTAGACCAATTTTTTTGTAAAATATGAAAGATGATGTTACGCCGAGTAAATAGATACCTAACATGTCATACTTTAAAATTGTGCACACTCATGGATTGGCGGTACTTAAAATTCAAGGAAGAATACACAATGATGATACGATGTGTACGAGGCCTAAGACTGAGAACCGAGCGATCAAACACCACCGATGACTCAGTTCTCAGGGCTCCCTGAGCAGAGAGCTGGTGACTTTCAGTCATAGCTCTCTGCTCCTGCCCCCCCCCCCCTCAGCTGTGGAGGGGGCAGGAGTGGCCGGCTCAGGCTCTCAGCGGCCGAGCCATGTTGTCGGTCCAGGCATGTGGGGCGGATCCTGACTTCATGGTTGCGATCTTGCCCAAACATGGACCGGCTCTGTAATGTCAGCAGACAGCGGACTTCAGCCCGCTGTCTGCCTAAAACGGGTCACAGGAGTACAAAACGAACTGCATTTCTGTGATCCACAGGAGAAGTACAGCCAGACAAGCTTTGGCTGTACTTCTTTTAAAGTGGTTGTAAACCCACTTTTTTTGACTTTTACCTACAGGTAAGCCTATAATACGGCTTACCTGTAGGTATAAAGAATATCTCCTAAACCTGCACGGTTTAGGAGATATTCCCCTCGCAATGCGCCGCTGACTGCAGCGGCGCATGTGCAGGGGGGATCCTCGGCTAAAGGACCGGCAGCCACCGGACCTTGCCGAATTTAAATCTCCCGCGTACACGCGGTGCAGCGCGGTGCGGTGCATACTAGCTCATTATGAATTTTGCCTTGCAGGAGAAAAAATAAATAAATTTGGTGCGGGTTTACAACCGCTTGAAGTAATAATGGAGCATCATTCAACGCAGAAGACTGAGGACATCTTGTGGTGGAAAACAAGTACTGCAACAGACTACTGTATGTTGCGATGGGTACACATTTTGAGTTATTATTGCCTCTATATTGATGTTAATTGTTTTAATAAAATTTGAAAGGAAATGTAATGGCTGGAATCTCTAACCATAAGTCATTGAAGCCTAGATGCCCAGACCAAATTTGAGCTATGTCAGAAAGCAAAAGCTAATTTGATAATATCTCTTTAACTAATCTACCTAACTACAGTAATTACACCGATTTTTACAGATAGAGGAACAAAGGAGTGAAGAAAATGTAAGCATGTGCAGCTGCCAGGGCTGGCATAAAAGTGGACCTGTTAGGTCACTTCAAGGTTCAGTATGTAACAGCATGATTCCACCAACGCTAAGTCTAGGTTCACATATGTGCATGCCCATTTGCACACGTATCTCACACGTATAGTGGAGGCAGGGTGTCTGTAGTGGAGAGGGGAGATCTGTATGGGTGAGGAAGTAGGGGGTCTGTACTGAAGGGACAGCATGTACCGTTGTGTGTGTAAGGGGGAGGGGGTCTTCTCTACTTTGGTGGAGGGAGTCTGTACTGAAAAGGGGCTGGGAGGGGGTATGCACGGTGGGGATGGTCTGTAGTGGGGTATTTGTACTGAGATGGAGCTGGGAGGGTGGGGGGTCTGTCAGGGTCGTCTTTAATATGGTTTGGACCCTGGGCAAACATTTTTTTTGGGCCCCCCTCCAGCTTTTTTTGGGCCTGGCTGGTTCACATGTATGTTTTGGCAGTCCTCATTTGTGCAGGCACAGCAGCCCATTGATTTGAATGGGCTGCCATGCCTTTGTTTCATGCAGAAAAAAGGTGCATTCAGCATTTTAAAAATACAGTTGCCTTGAAATCCATTCTGCTTTTGCACCATGCTACTTGCCTGCAGTTCTTGCACACACAAACGCACTGTGTTTTTAAAAGCGTGACCTAAACGTCTAAAAATGCAGCAAGTTTGACAGTGCGGGAACTGCAGATAAGTCACAGCAGACAGCAGAATAGACAGACAGTGCTGTATTTCAGTGCTTGATGGGCATAGGTGTGCCGTGTGCGCAGCCTATTACATGAGGCATGCGCTTTTCTTTGCAGGAAACACAGGCATGGCTGCCCATTCAAATGAATGGGCTGCTGTGCCTGCACAAAAGTGGGCCGCCAAAACACATACATGTGAACCAGCCAGGCCCAAAATAAGCCCATCAAGCAGTTAAATACAGACAGTAATGCCATGTGCTCTGAGGCCTTACTCAGCCTGGACTGCAGGTCTGGTCTGCGATTTAAAGAGTTCCTCTATTTTACACATGGCATGGCATGGGGTCCCATGGTGCTAAAGCAGAATGGACAGACGGTGCTGTGACCCCATGCCATGCCATGTGTAAAATAGAGGAACTTTTTAAAACACTGACCAGATCTGCAGTGAATCATCAAATATTATAAAGACTTTGGGCACACTCTACAGAAAACTTCTATATACAATATAGATTAGCAAACAGTGACATACCTTGAGGAGCAGGACATGAAGAAGTCAGCCTCGGGAAGAGCAAACTGGGGATGTTATAAAATCACATTCTAATTCACTTTTATATACAAGCAGCACCCAGTGGCAGGAAGGGAGAAGTGCACGTCTAAAGGGAAGCCAGGGGTGCTGTACATTTTAAAACACTGGGAAGGGAAGCAGTACTGTCACTGGCTGCGTGCCGCTGATGATTTTCAGCCTGATTTGTGGGCAGGACAGGGGCTTAACGGGCGGCAGGGCCGCCATCAGGAATTATGGGGCCACTTACACAGCTTCAGGCATGGGACCCCTGGAGCAGAGAACCGGGGGGGGGGGGTGCTGCCGCCGGAAATTGAGAAGCAGGGGGGGGGATGCCACGAATTTAGAAGCGGGGGGCCCTTTACAAAAAAAAGAAATAAAGAAAAATATATATAAAAAAAAGGGGTGTAGCCATCCGGGGCCCTGGGGACCTCTGGGCCCTTTAATAAAAAGAAAAAAAGAAATAAAAAATATATATAAAAAATATATATATATTCTTTTAAAAAAGGGGGTTGCCATCTGGGGCCCTGTGGACCTCTGGGCCCTTTAATATTTTTTTTTTAATAAAAATAAATTACAAAAAAAAGCCACATGGGGCCATGGGGACCTCTGAGCCCTTTAATAAAAAAAATATATATATATAAAAAAAAGAAATAAAAAGAAATAAAATAATATGAAAACATTTTTTTTTTTATAAAAAAGGGGGGTTGCCAACCGGGGCCCTGGGGACCTTTAATAAAAAATAAAAATATATTAAAAAAAATATTTTTTTTATTTAAAAATAAATAAATAAAGGGGGGTTGCCATCTGGGGCCCTGGGGACTTCCGGACCCCAAAAAAAAAATGTTTTTTTTTTTTTTTCAAAGGGGGTTACTTTGGGCCCCCAACAGTGACAGGGCCCTGGGCAGCTTCCCCATTTGCCCTGGGGTCTGTGCCAAGGGAGGTTTAAGGCTGTAGGGGGAAATCTGAACTGGAAGGAATTTGAGGCTGTCAGGGGAGATCTGTACTGGGAGAATATGGGCTTGGGGGCAGAGGAGGATTTGTACTGGGAGGAGGGGGTGATTTTTGGTTGTGCTTTGTACACTGGCCTGTGAGTTACATGTTTCTAACCTCTGCACTCTCTGCACCCCTCATCCCTGTATTCTGTGTTATGTACTCCTGACCTCTTTACTCTATTTGATAACCATTCCTGAGCCCTGCACTCTATGCATTTTGCACTCCTGACCTCTGCGCAATAACCACTCCGATCACGGCACTCTATGTGTTATACACCTCTTACCCCTGAATTCTGTGTATTACACACTCCTGACCCCTGAATTCTGTGCGTTTCTCACTCCTGACCCCAAATTCTGTGTGTTACACACCTCTGACCTCTGTATTGTGTGTGTGGGGTCACTCCTGACCAGGCCCGGACTGGGACAAAAAATAGGCCCGGGCATTTTAGACTGAGCAGCCAATTTTTCCAGTGACCAGGGGGGGGGGGGGGGGAAGCGGCGCGGTAGACATTCGTGGGTGGCTGGTGTCGGCCCTGCCCTCCACACTGTAATGTACAGGAAACACTGTAATATAACGGGAACTGCATTGTAAAGGGGCACTGCAATGATTACAGTGCCCCTTTACAGTGCAGTCCCCTTTATCCCTTTATATTACACTGTCCCAGTCCTGTTGTGGCTAGTGCTAATGCTAGTACTGTCTGTCTCCGATTGTGCCCACACTGCCCAGTGACACTGACCTGCTCTCTTTTTGGTGGTGCGGTACAGCGTGGCTCTCTCTCTCTGGTGGTGCAGGAACAGTGTGGCTCTCTCTCTGGTGGTGTGGTACTGCACAGCATGGTTCTCTGGTGGTGTGGGTACAGCGTGGCTCTCTGGTGGTGCGGTACAGCGTGGCTCTCCCTGGTGGTGCGGTACAGCATGGCTCCCTCTGGCGGTGCGGTACAGTGTGGCTCTCTCTGGTGGTGTGGTACAGCGTGGCTCTCCCTGGTGGTGCGGTACAGCGTGGCTCTCCCTGGTGGTGCGGTACAGCGTGGCTCTCCCTGGTGGTGCGGTACAGCGTGGCTCCCTCTGGCGGTGCGGTACAGTGTGGCTCTCTCTGGTGTTGCGGTACAGCGTGGCTCTCCCTGGTGGTGCGGTACAGCGTGGCTCTCTCTGGTGGTGCGGTACAGCGTGGCTCTCCCTGGTGGTGCGGTACAGCGTGGCTCTCTCTGGTGGTGTGGTACAGCGTGGCTCTTCCTGGTGGTGCGGTACAGCGTGGCTCTCCCTGGTGGTGCGGTACAGCGTGGCTCCCTCTGGCGGTGCGGTACAGTGTGGCTCTCTCTGGTGTTGCGGTACAGCGTGGCTCTCCCTGGTGGTGCGGTACAGCGTGGCTCTCTCTGGTGGTGCGGTACAGCGTGGCTCTCTCTGGTGGTGCGGTACAGCGTGGCTCTCTCTGGTGGTGCGGTACAGCGTGGCTCTCTCTGGTGGTGCTGGGGCTATTAGTTCCCCCAGCACAGTCCTCTCTTTCAATTTACATGTCTCCTATAATAGCTGCCATAAGCACTTCTTTAGCATGTTTTTGGTTCCCCCCCCCCAGCAGAGTGCATGCTGGGGAGTGTAGTTAGCTGCCTGCTGAAAACAATTGGGCCAACTATCTCTGGGACTACATTTCCCATTATGCCTTTCTGTTTCTTCCGATTGGCTGCTGTTGTGGGGACATCTCCTCACATGTGCTGCCGAGTCCCGACAAGAGAAGGGGAGGGGGTGAGCGGAGGAAACGTCCTGCCAGCAGCCTGCAGCTCTCCCCCTTGCCCCACCGTGCAGAATGCAGATGCCTTGGCTGGAGTAGGAGGAGCAGCCCCTGGGAGCAGAGGAGCGGAACTGTTCGTATCGGCTCTGAGGCTGGGCTGTGTGTGAGTGAGACACACAGCTCAGCCGATGCAGCCGAAAGTTCCGCTGAAGGCACAGGCACGGCCGCATAGCGGTATCGGCGAGCGGCGGCCTGTGTTAACCATGTTCAGGCCGCGGTCGGCGCTTACCTACCGCTGTGCAGCCTGAACAGCAACAGGCTACGGCGTGGGTGGCCCTGGCCAGGTCGGCCCACCGGGCATATGCCCAGTCTGCCCTATGGCCAGTCCGGGCCTGCTCCTGACCCCTGCAACCTGAGCACTTTGCACTCCTTGCACAATAGACAATAGGTTGTACATTTCATGCCGCTGACCACTGCTCTCTGTATGCTGAGCTTTAGATAACATACTTCCAAGGCTGGTGAAAGGATTTTTTACACCCTAGGCAAAACCTAATTTTTCCACCCCGATTCCACCCCCTTTGCCATGCCCATGTATACGGTGGAGGTGGCAGGGTGGAGAGTTTTGCCACGCCTTTCCACCTATGCCTCTGGACCCAGCCTAAAGACAAATAGTTGCAGCGGCTCACTTCCTCACGCCAGCTGTGGTCCACAAGTATATGGACAGGCTAGGGTAGTATATAGACAGGCTAGGGTAGTATATAGACAGGCTAGGGTAGTATATAGACAGGCTAGGGTAGTATATAGACAGGCTAGGGTAGTATAGGAACAGGCTAGGGTAGTATAGGAACAGGCTAGGGTAGTATATAGACAGGCTAGGGTAGTATATAGAAAGGCTAGGGTAGTATATAGACATGCTAGGGTAGTACAGGAACAGGCTAGGGTAGTATATAGACAGGCTAGGGGAGTATAGGAACAGGCTAGCGTAGTATATAGACAGGCTAGAGTAGTATAGGAACAGGCTAGGGTAGTATATAGACAGACTATGGTAGTAAAATTGTCACCCTAGCCTGTCTATTTACTAGATGTCTATTTACTACCCTAGCCTATCTATTTACTACCCTAGCTTGTCTTCATACTACAATAGCCTGTCTATATACTACCCTAGTC
This sequence comes from Rana temporaria, assembly GCF_905171775.1. Taxonomy (NCBI): domain Eukaryota; kingdom Metazoa; phylum Chordata; class Amphibia; order Anura; family Ranidae; genus Rana; species Rana temporaria. The sequence goes on along the minus strand of NC_053489.1, from coordinate 35,559,221 downwards.
TCAGGCTAAGTAGCACTGGCCTTGCATACTTCTGATCATTGCACTGTAAGTATATTACAAGCACTTTGAGCACTGGAACATATCTATCATTGGCGCACAGAGCACTTTAATGCCTCGTACACACGATGGGAATTTCCGATGAAAAAGGTCCAACGCAATTTTTTTCATCGGAAATTCCTGACTGCGTGTGTGCCCTATCGGACTTTTTCTGTCGCAAATTCCGACGGACTTAGAAAGAGAATATGTACACTATTTTTCAGACAGAAAAAATTTCTATTGGAAATTCCGTTTGTCTGTATGGAACTCCAATGGAGAAAAAAAACATGCATGCTCAGAATCAAGTCGATGCATGCTCGGAAGCATTGAACTTAATTTTTCTCAGCTCGTCGTACGTGTTGTACGTCACCACGTTTTTGACGGTCGGAATTTGGTGTGACCGTGTGTATGCAAGACAGCTTGAACGAAATTCCGTTGGAAAAACCCGTCTGAGTTTATTCCGACGGAAAAACCAATCGTGTGTACAGGGCATTGTATGCACATGGATGGACTTTGTTTTTTTTTTTTAGTTTTTCATACATATCTGTAGCGCCTGTGTACTTTATGGTACCGGTGCTAGTTAAATTTAAGGGTAAGATCAGAGTGTAGTTAGACTCTGATCCAGATTGTTAAGTGCAAAACAGGGTCTCTGTCTCAGCTTGGCTGTGCTGCAGGCTTATTCTGTTGTACTAGGGTGTTCTTCCAGCCCCGGTGCTGCAGGTGGCAGCAGTGGAGTCAAGGTTTGGGTGCTCTTTCCCAGCAGCCAATCAGGAGGGTTTGACCTCGCTGTGCATGCTGTGGAGGGGTATTTATTAGACAGACGCCATTAGTTCTGGGTCTTCTTCGTCCATTGGGACACCTACCTTTAGGGTGGCCACATCATGGCGCCCCGGCGTTATGGCCTAACTGGACAGGGCGTGCGTGACACGCGGTGTTGCTGGTTCTGGGCCATGCTGGCCCGGGGTATCTGAACATTTTTACCCGGCTGGGTAATAAAGAGCACAGCAAAGAGCACCTGTCAGGACATTCCTTTACTTCTACTACATGCAATACGCATCATTCACCCCTAGGAATTCGGAGGAGCCATGAGGTAACACGCCGCCCAAAAAGCCAGCAGCTCCTCCGGGGGCGGGGGTAATGCTACATATCTTTTCACATATTATTTTGATTCACCATTTTGAATTTTTTTTTGTATGTTGTATCAATTAAGTCATTTTTATTTATTTAATGTTTATATTCTGAAAACAGTGGGGTGGATTCAGGTAGGGGCGAGCACTACTACGGAGGCGCAGCGTACCGTTTTTACGCTACGCCTCCGTAAATTACCTGCGTTACGCTTCATTCACGAAGCAGTAGCTCCGTAATTTGCGTGTGCGCTCCGGAAAATTGCCCGGCGTAAGCGCGCGTAATTTAAATGATCCCGTAGGGGGCATGGATCATTTAAATTAGGCGCGTTCCCGCGCCGAACGTAGTGCGCATGCTCCGTCGGGAAACTTTCCCGACGTGCATTGCGGTAAATGACGTCGCAAGGACGTCATTTGCTTCAACGTGAACGTAAATGGCGTCCAGCGCCATTCACGATTCACTTACGCAAACAACGTAATTTTTAAAAATCGCGACGCGGGAACGACGGGTATACTTAGCATTGGCTGCCCCTGCTAATAGCAGGAGCAGCCTTACGCAGAACCCGACGAACGTAAACGACGTAAAATGTGAACGCAGGGCGCGCGTACGGTTGTGAATCGGCGTGAGTATGCAATTTGCATACTCTACGCTGACCACTACGGGAACGCCACCTAGCGGCCATCGTAAGAATGCAGCCTACGATACGACGGCATAAGAGCCTTATGCCAGTCATATCTTAGGCTGCAGTCGGCGTATCGACCTTTCTGAATTAGGAGCAGTCAATACGCCGGCGCAACTAAGCAATTGCGCTGCGTATCTATGGATACGCAGACGCAATTGCTTACTGAATCTACCCCACTGATTGCTAAGGAAAACAACAACGGCAAGAAATTAGACAGACAGAATAATGATTCTGGTCACTAGATGGTGCAGTCTAACTGTTTAGCTGTAGACGTTTTTTCCTGCGCTAACAGTATGTTATGAGATTTTCCATACACGTACTGAGAATAATGCTGGTGAGATTGTACCTTACAATACAACCTTGTATGCCCCCCAAAGGGTTGTGGGAGAAGAGACAGACTCCGTTTTTAAGTGATACTAAACACACACTATAATTTACATTGTCCCTTCTATTTCTGTATATGGATGATGGCACTGTAAAACTAAGTACTGTTTCCCATGACCCAGCTCTCTCCCAGCCTGTCTGCAGGGAAACATAAGCAGTAGGAGCTTCTAGTCCTCTGCTGCTGGTCACATGTTTCTAAATAAAAAAAAAAAAAATGATATCAATAAAATATTTTATGTTGGCATACAAATATATATTTGAAATCAAATCTTTATTATTTTGAGGAAAAAACATGGTGTCACGCCCCTCCAGACTGTGTCTTAGAATAACAGGGAGGTGAAGCCTCTATTAATCTACATGTAATATCATACCCCCATTGTGCTTGTTAGTGGGCATGGAGGAGGAGGGAGGAAGTGGGCTGTCATTTACCACTGTGTATACGCCCACATGTGTGACTCTGCAGTCACATGGGCTGCTTAGATGTGATAGGGAGGAACTAATGCAGCCATCAAACCCAATGATTGGTAAGCTACATATGTAAAAATTTTGTTTTTGGTTTAAAGTAGTTCTAAAGACTCAGCTGAGGCCCCAAACACACGATAGAATCCATCCGCTGAAAAATCCCAGCGAATGGGTTTCAGCGGATAGATCCTATGGTGTGTACACTCCAGCGGATCTGTTTCCGTGGATATTTCTCCCCTGGGATGGATTCCAGCAGATCGAATATTCGCTGACATGCTAAACAAATCTATCTGCTGGAATCCATCCCAACAGATGGATCCGCTGGTCTGTATAGACTCACCGGATCCATCCGTCCGAAGGGATCCCCCGCATGCGTCGTAATGATTCGACGCATGCGTGGAATTCCTTATATGACAGCGTCGCGCACGTCGCCGCGTCATAATCGCGGCGACGGCGCGACACGTCATCGCCAGAGGATTTCGGCGCGGATTTCAATGCGATGGTGAGTACACTCCATCGCAGAGAAATCTGCTGAAATCCTCGAGAGGATTTATCCGCGGAAACGTTCCGCTGGAACGTATTCGCGGATAAATCCTCTCGTGTGTATGGGGCCTTACCCTTATGCATTGTATGTGTTCAGCTGAGGAATTCTATTCCCGGGTGTGGTTCATTCTTTGCATTAAGGTAAAAAACCTTCTGTGTGCAGTCTCCCCTTATACCTACCTAAGCCCCATTCAGAATATTCAAATATTAATGACTTAACTATTACGTAACTATTAAATGATAGGTAACGAATACGAATTGATCTGAAGTTACGAATTATCCAAAATAAAGAATGCTGCATCTAAACAAATGGAATGGAACAAAATAATAATAAATAATAATATGTTTTTATTATTATTGACGTGGCCAGGTGACATGGCAGGTGACGTGGCCAGGTGACATGGCAGGTGACGTGGCCAGTGGACAATCCACAACTTGTGGCAGGTGATGTGGCAAGTGACACGCTAAATACAAGTACACTGCTGCTCTCTCAGCTGCTACTCACTCTGGTCTCACAAAATGGCTGAAATTGTTAAATAATACTGTTTTTTGAGCTTAGGGAGGGTCTTATGATGTTTCTTAACTAAACGCTTATAAACGCAAACGCGGTAAAACGCCATTTTTTTGCATTTGAAAACGTGTGTTTAGATGAGTTCGCATCTGCGTCTCGTGTGCATGGGGCATAAAGGCAAAAAACAATCTCAAGTGGAGATGGATTAGACCCCCTGTCAGGTTTTATTGTTGTATGTGTCCCCGTTTGGGAGATTCACTCTCTCTTTGTCCTGTTTATCATTATCATTGAAAATGAAAATAAATCCCACATTTTGGAAGGTCCCCAGAGGGGAAATCTTCCAATTAAGACACTAGTTCTGGTGACCTGGGGGTCCCCAATGGATTCTTTTAATCTGTAGGGATTTCCTCTCACTTCCTGTTTTGGCTATAGGACAGGAAGTGAATGGAAATCTCCCCAATGACAACGTTGTCTTTTTTTATTGGTGGAAGAAGGGTATTTACATCACATGTGTGTTATTTTTGATACTATTTTCATTCAATATTTGACATTTTTAAAGATATTTTGCATTTCTTTACTTACTTCAACTTCCTTGTTTTTGACACCCCACATGTGTCTTGTGAAAGCAGCTTCACTTTTGCCTGGTATTCCAATCACATATTTTTTTGTATTAATACATATGCTGCATATGTCTATGGTTTAAACCATTTTACCTCTTTATTAGTACTATCATGAGTAAAATACCTCACATGTTAATGAAATAATCAATGCTTTATTTTTTTGGTGCAAATCATTTGGTGGATGGGGGATTATTGCGTGGAGTTGTTTTTCAGAGATTGGGCTTGATTCCTTAGTACCAGTGAAGCAGGGACGTGTGGTGAGGTCAGTGGCTGGTGAGGCACTGGCATAAGCAGAGCCAGATACACACAGGTTACATACACCGCGAACGTTAGAGTGAGAGCAATAATTCTAGCACTAGACCACCTCTGTAACTCTAAACATGTAACCTGTAAAAAAAATTGGGGATTTCTAAGTACCAGTGGCGGTCCGTCCATAGAGGGCGCTGGAGCGCCGCCCCCTCTGGCTCCGCACCGCCACTGAAATAACATACATTCATGCATTGCATGAATGTATGTTATTGTTGCCGCTGGTCTAATTCAGGTGGCAGGACATTGAGCGCCGACCACCTGAATAACGGCAGCTGGTTGGCTGTGCGGAGGTACAGCCCTCGTCTCCCGGATGCTTTATCCAGGTAACGTATGGGGTGCGTTCCTTGGATAAGACTGACGGCCGTCTCAGCCAATCAGGTTCGCCGATTCTGGTTATCGGTAACCTGATTGGCTGAAGCATCACCAAGGCGGGAGAAGACAACGAGGGCCGTGGAAGGATTAAGGTAAGTGCATTTTAGAGGGCACTGCGGCGACAATGTGCACAGTGGTGACAATGGCCATCAATGGGCAGAGTGGCATCAAGGGCACAGCAGCGACAATGGGCATCAATGGGCACAGTGGCATCAAGGGCACAGTGGTGACAATGGGCACAGTGGCAGCAATTAAAGGGCACAGTGACATGCACAGTGGCAACAATGGGCACAGTGGCGACAGTTAAAGGGCACAGTGGTGACAATTGAGGGGCACAGTGGCTGCGTTTGATGGCATGTCACAGTGGTGACAATTGATGGCACAGTGACTGCGTTTGATGGCATGGCACAGTGGCGACAATTGATGGCACAGTGGCTGCGTTTGATGGCATGGCACAGTGGTGACAATTGATGGCACAGTGACTGTGTTTGATGGCATGGCACAGTGACTGTGTTTGATGGCATGGCACAGCGGCTGCGTTTGATGGCATGGCACAGCGGCTGAATTTGATGGCATGGCACAGTGACTGTGTTTGATGGCATGGCACAGTTGTGATTAGGGTTGTCCCGATACCACTTTTTTAGGACCGAGTACAAGTACCGATACTTTTTTTCAAGTAGTCGCCGATACCGAATACCGATACTTTTTTTTAATGTCATGTGACCGTTTTCAAACCACAATACAGACCAAAGATATTTTCTTTAGAATTATGAAGAACTGGTACATCATGGTGTGGGGCTGTTTTTTAGCATACGGTACTGGAAAACTACATATCATTGAAGGAGTGATCACTGCCAGTGCCACCTATCAGTGCAGCTCATCGTTGCCAGTGCCCAAAAGTGCAGCTAGCCAGTGCCACCTATCAGTGCAGATCAGTGCCCATTAGTGCATCAGTGCAGGGAGGCAGCTTATTAGTGCATCTCATCAGTGCCATTCAATCAATGCCAGTGCCACCTATCAGTGCCATCCAATTTGTGCTCGATGTAAAAAAAATAAAAAAATAAAAATAAAAATAAAGTATTCTATTTTGGTATCGGGAGTATTTGCGCGAGTACGAGTACTAGCGCAAATACTCAGTATCGGTCCCAAAACCGATACTGTTATCGGTATCGGGACAACCCTAGTTGTGATAATTGATTGCACAGTGAGGCTGCAATTTTTTTCTTTTTTTTTTCGTTTGCGCCCCCCCAAAAATTTTGAGCACCAGCCGCAACTGCCAAGTACTGAAGTTTTGCGCCATTCTACAAATGTAAACAATTTTAAAGTGTGACATGGGCACACTGGCAACAATTAAAGGGCACAGTGACATGCACAGTGGCAACAATGGGCACAGTGGCGACAGTTAAAGGGCACAGTGGTGACAATTGAGGGGCACAGTGGCTGCGTTTGATGGCATGTCACAGTGGTGACAATTGATGGCACAGTGGCTGCGTTTGATGGCATGGCACAGTGGCGACAATTGATGGCACAGTGGCTGCGTTTAATGGCATGGCACAGTGACTGCGTTTAATGGCATGGCACAGTGGTGACAATTGATGGCACAGTGGCTGCGTTTGATGGCATGGCACAGTGACTGCGTTTGATGGCATGGCACAGTGGTGACAATTGATGGCACAGCGACTGCGTTTGATGGCATGACACAGTGGTGACAATTGATGGCACAGTGACTGTGTTTGATGGCATGGCAAAGTGACTGTGTTTGATGGCATGGCACAGCGGCTGCGTTTGATGGCATGGCACAGCGGCTGCGTTTGATAGCATGGCACAGCGGCTGCGTTTGATGGCATGGCACAGCGGCTGAATTTGATGGCATGGCACAGTGACTGTGTTTGATGGCATGGCACAGTGGTGATAATTGATTGCACAGTGAGGCTGCATTTTTTTTTTCGTTTGCGCCCCCCCCAAAAAATTTTGAGCACCAGCCGCAACTGCTACAGTAAGTACTGAAGTTTTGCGCCATTCTACAAATGTACACAATTTTAAAGTGTGACATGTTAGTTATCTATTTACTCGGCGTAACATCATCTTTCACATTATACAAAAAAATTGGGCTAACTATAGCGTTTATTTTTTATTCCCCCCCCAAAAAAAACGTTTAAAAAATTGCTGCGCAAATACCATGTAACATAAAAAGTTGAAACGACCGCCATTTTATTCCCTATGGTGTCTGCTAAAAGAATATATATAATGTTTGGGGGTTCTTAGTAATTTTCTAGCAAAAAAAAATATTTTAACATGTAGGAGAGAAGTGTCAGAATTGGCCTGGATGGCAAGGGGTTAATTACCTTACATGAGTGATATACAAATAATTATTATTATATATTGTTTTTAAGGTAATTTACTATATTTCGAAAAAACTGTACTCAAGCAGCTGGATTAACTGACAAATTACGGAAGTTTGAAGTTATAACTTTCAACCAGTAATTTCACAGTAATTAGATACATAATACATTATTTATGTTATAACATATAGCATAATAATATATGATTTAGCCAGGAGACCCAAATGTTGACCAGTGGTGGGGTAGGACTTTGGCTACCTACCCCCCAAACCTCTGCGACCCCAGTTTTTTTTTTCATGTCAGGTGAGGCCATATCGCTTACTCCTCTGTTGATGTTTATATCCACTGGTAGATGTAATATCTAGTTTATTATTGCACAGTGCCCGGATGTTCATGATATGCTGGATTAGGAGCATTCTGTTATCAGTGTTGTTTTATGTCTGTATGTCGTAAAACTGAAATAAAAATATATAAAAAAAAAAACCTGACAGCAGTTCTAACCCTTCCCTACTCTATCCACAACTTAGATTAAAGCTTTACTTGATGCTGGGTTTTAAAATGTAGTGTGCTTAGTAAAAATATATTCTAGCTTTCCTTCAGACTGTATGTATGTCAAAACCTCTTTCCTGGAAACACGGGCAGAAGTGAGAGTAAATCGCTACAAATTGGAACAGGTGTCCCCAGTGAAAGCTTTCTGCTCACTCCCTTGTTCCACTGACAACTGTAATGCAGCACACACACGACCGTTATTCATGTCATTGAAAAAAACAAAGTTTTTCTCGACATGATTCCTCTCAAGCCTGCCTTGCATACACACGGTCGTGAAAAAAAATGCTCGAGCAAAGTGCGGTGACGTACAACACGTACGACGGCACTATAAAGGGGAAGTTCCATTCGAATGGCGCCACCCTTTGGGCTGCTTATGCTAATTTCCCCATCTCATAACTTGCTTCTGAGCGTGCGCATTTTTTCCACCCTCGTTAAAGCGCACACCCGACCTTTTTTCATGATGTGAAAAACGACAAGAAAAAATAGAGCAGGTTCTACATTTTTACTGTCCATTTTTCTCGTCGAGAAAAATGCCCTGGAGCCCACACACGACCGTTTTTCACGACCAATTTAAAAGATGGCATTTTTCTCATCATGAAAAACGGTCGTGTGTACGCGGCATAACATTTTGGATTTTACATAATTTTTTGTGGTGGTGACAATTACAAATAGATGGGAGAACCACCCACAAAGTTGGGACAAAAACAATAATAAAAAAAAACAAGATAGTGGCTCTAATACTATACTACTACCCTGTTAAAAACTTACCGTATTTATCGCGGTATAACGCATACTCCCGCGTATACCACGCACCCCTAAATTTGCTCTCGAAATTCCTGTAAAAAAAAATGTTATATGATTTTATTACTTACAGTTTTGGTGTCTTCCCAGTGTCCATCGTCCGGTCCGGCGTCCGTCTGCGGCCTCGATGGTGTCCTCCTGGCTTCTCCAGTGCGCGCCTCAAGTCGAGTCTCCGCTTCCCGCGCTCAGTATGAACGCCTCCGCCGACATATACCGAGTGCAGTACACTCGGGTACATTCGGCAAGGCTCGGCTTCGCTCGCGCTCACGCTCTGTGACGTTTATGCGTGAGCACGAGCGAAGCCGAGCCTAGCCGAATGTACCCGAGTGTACTGCACTCGGTATATGTCGGCGCAGGATTTCAAACTGAGCGCGGGAAGCGGCTATTGGCGTATATCGCGCACCCACGATTTTCCCCTTATTTTAAGGGGAAAATAGTGCGCGATATACGCCGATAAATACGGTACATAAGTTTGACTGTACTTCTGTGAACTGAAATGGGATTGAATGCCATCTATGGTCTACGTTCCACCAATCCCTTTATGGAAAAAGCCTGTCCCTGCTCTCCGAAGGGAAAACTACTCAAGGCAACAACACATCTCCTACCGTTCTCCTGACACTGGTGTCTCTTCTTCCACCCCATCACCGGTGTCAGTAACGTCCGTCCTATTGTCAGTTAATCAGGTGTCAGGGATATTGTCCGATCAGATCGATTGAAGGCAGCCCATGACTTATAAAGTCTTGTGCGCATGGGTACGACAGTCCATAGAGCCAAGGAGGAGAAAGGTCCCCAAGCTCTCCCGTATGGGATTTAGTCACACTGCCTTGCTAAACGAGAAGCCTCTCAAGTTTAATGAGTTCTTTAAAAAAATATGAAGCTTGAAGGGAGCGATGGAACCTCGGAGAGCGTGACGGGTGGAAGGATACGGAGAGACCAACGTGACTTAGAAATGACTTTCTTTTGCCCGGTTTCAATCAATTGACATATTTCCACTCCTACTACGGCGGCGTCTCCCATTCCCATCTGAAAGGCTTCCATTACCTTTTGTTTACACATCGTAACAAAACGATGACGCTCGGCTAAGGTTCCTTGCATGGATTAAATTCTTTTCCAGGGACACTGCCATTAGGAGGCCACCGGTGATTTTAAAGTAGATGTAAACTCTAACTGGGTGACATTTGGTTTGCTAAAGCACTGTGCATCTTAACCACTTAACACCCGGACCATATTGCTGCCCAAAGACCAGAGCACTTTTTGCGATTCGGCACTGTAACGCTTTAACTGACAATTGCGCGGTCGTGCGACGTGGCTCCCAAACAAAATTGGCGTCCTTTTTTCCCCACAAATAGAGCTTTCTTTTGGTGGTATTTGATCACCTCTGCGGTTTTTAGTTTTTGAGCTATAAACAAAAATAGAGCGACAATTTTGAAAAAAAATGAATATTTTTTACTTTTTGCTATAATAAACATCCCCAAAAATATATAAAAAAACATTTTTTTTCCTCAGTTTAGGCCGATACGTATTCTTCTACATATTTTGACACATTTTTGGGACCATTGGCATTTTTATAGCGATCAGTGCTAGAAAAATGCATTGGATTACTATAAAAAATGAAGGGGTTAACACTAGGGGGCGGGGAAGGGGTTAAGTATGTTCCCTGGGTGTGTTCTAACTGTAGAGGGGGTGGCCTCACTAGGGGAAATGACCGATCTTCTGTTCATACCAGTTTCAGCAGACATGTTCGGTCGTCTGTACAGCCGAGCGGACAGGTTTCCAGCGGACATTTGTCCACCCGACCGTTTTCGAGCGTACAAATGTTTCTTAGCATGCTAAGAAACATGTCTGCTGGAATCCTGTCCGTCGGACATGTTCGGTCGTCTGTACAGACTTACCGTACATGTCCGAGCGGCCGCCATCCCTCGCATGCGTCGAATCACTTCGACTCATGCGTGGAAGCATTGAACTTCCAGGGCCGCGCACGTCGCCGCGTCGACGGCGCGGCCTCGTCACCGCGTATCGTGCACGCATGGATTTCTGTATGATGGTGTGTACAGCCATCATACAGAAATCTCCGGGCAGGCATGTCCGCTGAAAACGGTCCGGCGGGCCGTTTTCATCGGACATGTTTGCCCGTGTGTACGAGGCCTAAGTGTTACAAGGTCTCAGGTGTGAATGGGGAGCAGGTGTGTTAAATTTGGTGTTATCGCTCTCACTCTCTCATACTGGTCACTGGAAGATCAACATGGCACCTCATGGCAAAGAACTCTCTGAGGATCTGAAAAAAAAAATTGTTGCTCTACATAAAGATGACCTAGGCTATAAGAAGATTGCCAAGACCCTGAAACTGAGCTGCAGCACGATGGCCAAGACCATACAGCAGTTTAACAGGACAGGTTCCCCTCAGAACAGGCCTCGTCATGGTCGACCAAAGAAGTTGAATGCACATGCTCAGCGTCATATCCAAAGGTTGTCTTTGGGAAATAGACGTTTGAGTGCTGCCAGCATTGCTGCAGAGGTTGAAGGGGTGGGGGGTCAGCCTGTCAGTGCTCAGACCATACGCCTCACACTGCATCAAATAGGTCTGCATTTACACTGTTATACAAGCTGTACACTCACTACTTTACATTGTAGCAAAGTGTCATTTCTTCAGTGTAGTCACATGAAAAGATAGAATAAAATAAAATGTGAGGGGTGTACTAACTTTTGTGAGATTGCAATGGATTACTTTATACACACTACATATGTATTCCTCCCCCCTTTCAGATATTATGTTCCCAGATTTGAAATACAGCACAGGAAAAATCTGCTACCGAGAGAGACCCGGAGAAGAGTAATGTGTCAGAGACTTCAGCTTTTCTGGCCGGTAATGTGATCTGCAGCTTGGCGTCTTGCTGTTATCCGTGTAACAACAGCGCTCATGTTACAGGTGCAATGTGCAACACAGATGTAGATTAGAGCACAGCACGACCGATAACAGTGCTTACCATACACACCTATGTAATGATACATAATAGTACAGCCTGCATTATGTCAAGAGCTGTTCTCCACATGTCTATTGTCAGTCAGACTTCGATAGGGTTGTCCCGATACCACTTTTTTAGGACCGAGTACAAGTACCAATACTTTTTATCAAGTACTCGCCGATACCGATTACCGATACTTTTTTTTAATCTCATGTGACAGTGGCACATGTGTCAGTATTTTTTTTTTTCTACAATTCTTTTTATTTATTTTTTACAATTTGTTTAATTTTTTATTTTATTTTTTTTACAAAGCTTTCTTTTTTTTTTTTAAGGGGGTGGGGAGGAATGGACAGTGTCACTGTATTTTTATTTTTTTTTACAATTTTTTTTTATTATTTATTGCAATTCCTTTATTTTTATTTTTTATATCAGCCCTGTTGGGGGGCTTTGGTGACATATCAGGGGTCTTAACAGACCTCTCACATCTCCCCTCTGAGACAGGGAAAGGGAATAGGAACACTGATTCCCCAGTCCCTTTCTCATCAGCATCAGCTGCACTGAAAATGAATGGAGAGAAGACAGCGGCTTCTTTTCATTCATAAACTGAAATATTGTAAACACAGTTTACAATGTTTCAGTTATGTGAATGTACAGAGTCATCACTGACTCTGTAAATTTTTTCACAACGAGAAAAACGATGAGAAAAAATAGAGCAGGTCCTAAATTTTTAATGGCCATTTTTCGCGCTGAGAAAAATGCTCTGGAGCCCACACACGATCATTTTTAACGACCAATTAAAAAAATTGCATTTTTCTCGTCATAAAAACGGTCATGTGTACGCGGCATAAGCAAGAGGCACAACTTACCAAACACGGCCATGAAGACCAAGGAACTCTCCAAACAAGTAAGGGACAATGTTGTTGAGAAGTACAAGTCAGGGTTAGGTTATAAAAAAACATCCAAATCTTTGATGATCCCTAGGAGCCCCATCAAATCTATCATAACAAAAATGGAAAGAACATGGCACAACAGCAAACCTGCCAAGAGACGTCCGCACACCAAAACTCATGGACCGGGCAAGAAGGGCATTAATCGGAGAGGCAGCACAGAGACCTAAGGTAACCCTGGAGGAGCTGCAGAGTTCCACAGCAGAGACTGGAGTATCTGTACATAGGACGACAATAAGCCGTACGCTCCATAGAGTTGGGCTTTATGGCAGAGTGGCCAGAAGAAAGCCATTACTTTCAGCAAATAACAAAATGGCACGTTTTGAGTTTGTGAAAAGGCATGTGGAAGACTCCTAAAATGTATGAAGGAAGGTGCTCTGGTCTCATGCTAGTTCCTTGGCTGTCTTGTTCATCCAGTGTCTTCTTTACTTTCTAAAGGCAAATGAATTCACATATGCCCCGAGTCAAATCTCAGAGCAGGCAGAACGATTTACGATCCGGCTGTTCTGTGTTGCCGGCTGGGTAGGGGCAGTGTGGTGCACGATTCAGTGCATCACCCGCCCTCTTTTTTTGTGTTTTATTTTGTTTTGTTCAAGCTTTATTTGAAGTGTACAAAATGTACACTTCATTCACTGCAATGCAGGGGCGGCCCGTCCATTATGGGCGCACAATGCTTCCCTTTTTCCACCACCGCGGCCCTCCCTATCCATGCGCCTGGCCCCTTTCAGGACACTGGGCACATGAATGCCTATGGCGGGGGTGGGTGAGGCTCTAATAGGCTTCAAAATAGGATGGGCTCTGGACGCAGAGCATTGGGTCCGGTGCCCACCCAGTTGTGTTAAGACAACGAATGAATATTCACTGTTGCAATACTGATCCTCCTCCCGGTCAACCGGGAAGCAGGTCTGATACCCATCACCCAATTGGCTGAAAGCACAGGTGATCCTATTGGATTAAAGGTAAGAAGTGATTTTCGCGCCAAAAAAATTATTAACTAAAACGTGGAATAAATAAAAATATATCAAAGCTGCTCCCCTAGAGAAAAAAAGGAAGGATTATTAAACCTCTTGATCCAGTGAATAATTGAGTGATAGGGGGCGCTGGTGCAATAAGGATAACCTTATAATAATGTGTCAAAAAGGTGTAAACCAAATTGAACATACATAAATATGTGAATAAATATGTGCAAATCTAACACTCACAATAAAAATTGCAAGTAAAGGTGATAAATACAGAAATAAAGGGGCGCCCCCCTGAAGACGTAATACGAAACGATCGTCGGCGGCGTAGCCTGGTCACGCTTTGAATCTGATCCCCCATCCGCACCTGTCTATTGCGAGGTGATAGGAGGACGCACGCCGACACGGGAGTTGCGGCAGCTGCCTCCTTTTCTGAGCCTGCAGACCCAGTGCCGGGATGGGCACTTGTTAGCGCAAGTGGCCACTTGGCCCCGCTTTGTTTTTGACTACTTTTTTACAATAAACCGGTTGCACTATGAGCTGTCTTTGTATTTTCATGTCCCATCTGTAAACTCCGTGGAGAGGTGTAGCCTGTGACAACAGTGGATGACGCATCATATGCTTGCAGGCATTAATCTGCACAAGCGATTTTGGCTTCCTTTTAATTAAGAAAGTCCAATCGCTCTGGTAAGAGCCCATTTCTATCAGCACTTCCTTAGTGTCATCTTATAAGCGGTGTTAGAATTTAATTATATGCACATGATCTGAGAAGATTGCATGTTCCTCTGATTTCCATATATAAGCTGAAGTGTTATCATTTGGGAGAGTGGATAATCATCACTTTAGGATTTCACGGACAGTGTTTATCATTTTTTATTTTCTTCTTTTGGACTTTTCTTGGCCCATGGCTTTGGGAGCACTGTTTCCTTACTGTGTTTTGCTTTTAGATTGTTCACCTTTATACATAATATTGGTTATTGGCACTGCTTATCAATTTTATATATTTATATTTATTTCTGTATTTATCACCTTTACTTGCAATTTTTATTGTGAGTGTTAGATTTGCACATATTTATTCACATATGTATGTATGTTCAATTTGGTTTACACCTTTTTGACACATTATAATAAGGTTATCCTTATTGCACCAGCGCCCCCTATCACTCAATTGATCCTATTGGATGCCTAGGAGGAGGGGAGGAGACGCATGGCGGAAGCGAGGAGGAGAAGACACAGGAGCCGCTGCCCAATATACGCCGCAGCCGGATGTCTGCCGACGACACGATCCCCACCGATGGTCGATGTCCCCAATGCTGCCCGATGTGCCCACCAATGCCCGATCCCCATCGCTGCCCGATGTGCCTGCCGCCTAGATGGGGCAAGTGGCGTTTGACCGGCAGACAGCTCAGGGGGGGGGGGGGGTTGGTGGTATGCCGACCCCCCCCAAACAAAAAAACACCAGCCACCAGTGCTGCATTGTTAGGCAATGCACTGCACTTTGCTGACCGGTAATGCATGTCTGCATTTTATCGCAGCATGCTGAAGCGCAGCGCTAGGCTGCATTGCAGTGTAAATGGGACACAAAGGAAACAATTGTTTCTCGTGTGTCCCTGCGGTGACAGATGTTTTCTCATGCTGTAAAACGACTGCCACCGCATATAGTGTGAATTGGCCCTAAAGCCTCATGCACAAGAGTCGTTTTTTTCATTCAACCCAGTAGGGCTCAACTAAAGAAACTGACAGCTCAGGAGGTGCCGCTGTACTAACTATCAATTGTTAGTGCCACAATCTACTCCGCTGTGCTATTGTGTTTTGACAGGAGGGCGGCCTCCTCACCAGAACACTCCAGTTAGCTATTGGCTGAGAGCGCTGATTGGGAGCCAGTAAAAAAGCCCTTTTTTCGGTCATGCGCCTTCGACAGAATTCAGCCAAATGGCCGGCTTCTGTTGGAACGACTTCAGTACACGGACCGGATTACGGACACTTTCTATTGAAATGGCCGATGCCACTCGACATTCGGCCCGTGTGTACTAGGCTTAAGTCTCTGACTTGAAACAAAGTTTGCAGAATAATGGCGCATACACACGCGCTGAAGTTCCGACAACAAATGTTCAATGTGAGCTTGTTGTCGGAAATTCCGACCGTGTGTATGCTCCATCGGACATTTGCTGTCGGAATTTCCGACAACAAACATTTGAGAGCTGGTTCTCAAATTTTCCGACAACAAAATCCGTTCTAGTAAATTCCGATCGTGTGTGGACAATTCCGACGCACAAAATTCCACGCATTCTCTGAATCAAGAACAAGACGGGAGCGCTGGGTCAGGTAAAACTAGCGTTCGTAATGGAGATAGCACATTCGTCACGCTGTAACGGACTGAAAAGCACAAGGCTGAAAAGCGCAAATCGTCTCTCACCAAACTTCTACTAACACAAGATTAGCAGAAGGAGCCGAAATGGTGGCGCGATCGGTATTGAACTTCGCTTTTAAAGTGCCGTCGTACGTGTTGTACGTCACCACGTTCTTGGCGATCAAAGTTACAACAACATTTGCGCAACCATGTGTATGCAAGACAAGTTTGAGCCAACATCCATCGGAAAGAAATCCACGGTTTTGTTGTCGGAATGTCTGATCGTGTGTACGCGGCATAAAAGTTTTGTCCAGACTCTGGCTTTGTTCAAGGTCTGTGCAGGCCAGGGAGATTCAGGCAGTTAGCATTTTGAGAAATAGTCCAGCAATGGCAGCTTCAGAACTTTTCCCTACTCAACTGTTAGTTTTGGATCCAGGTATATTAGAAGTACAAGCGCTGTCTCTTACCAGTATGGTCGCCCACTTTTCCATCTAGTTGGTGCTGAGAAGTTTTACTGCTGGGCGTTAAGGTTCGGCTGAGCTGGCAGTCGGCATTGTACAGGGAGAACCACCGGTGGCACGGAAACTGCCATGACTTGTCTCGGTTTGTGTTGGTGACTGTGATTTCGTTCACATACCAGGCGTGTTGTTGTTCCAAGCCATCGTGCTGTGTAAAAAAAACAAGAGTGAACTTTATGTTTAATCTTTTTAATAAATGTTTGGCTTTGGCGCCCCTGTGCCCGCCCCCCAGGTGTTGATGATGGGCGCTCCCTGATTCACCACAACGATGTGAGCACCTTACATAATAACCATTGGTAACAAGCGGGAACATTATTGTTTACATACAATATGTTATGTCATTGACTGTTGCATTTTCTTACATATAGTACTGCCCTACTGTCATGGATATGCAGTAATGTTTGTCTGGCAGCTTACCTTTCTCTCCATGTGTTCACCTTAGAGGCCAGACACTCTCACCTGGCTGCTTTTATCATCTCTCCTCCCTGTATGGCTCCACCCCAGGCCATATCAGGAACTCTATATTAACCAGTGCACTGCAGGTCTGCCTTGCTGATCAACGTTGTTTGTTAAGCATTGTGTGTTTGGGTTCCTGCTTGCCGTGTGCTACGTTTATCTCTGTGTACCGATCTTGGCTTGTCCCCGACTATGCCCGTTTGCTTGTGACCCTGACCCTTGGCCTGTCCTTTGTTTATCCTTGTCTGCTTGTCACCCTGACCTTGGCTTACCCCTCACTATCTCTTGTATCCTGAGGGGATGCTTCCCCTCTCTCCTCTATGCCCTACAGAGCGTGAGCAGGGGGACTCTGGGGGCCGCGGCCTGGATTCAGTTGTAGTTAAGGCCATCCTCACCACTAGAGGCTCTGGTGAATACCTGCTGAAACTTAGACTCCGCGCCCTGGGGAATCTTGAGCACAAGCTTCCTGTGGGATCCCTGTTTGTCCTTCAGTGGACCTGCCTTCCATATCCACTCTGTGTTCCATCTGCAGCAGTCTGCCATAGGGTTCACTACCTTGCGGTGCACGCCTGACTCCAATGGGGTGCATCTGTCATCTGGCCACAGGTGACCTGACACCTACTACTAGCAATGAGGGTGCTGAGGAAGCCTTGAATCGGCGAAACGTTGACCAGACTCCCAGAAATACTATATACAGTATATATAATTTACTTACTATTTCTGGTAGCTTTAGTGGGGTATATGTTTGGTACTGTGTCCACATTTTGACCTTGTGGAGGCAGCTCATGTTTACACTTTTTATATGTAATTTTTAACCCATTTTGACTAAATGTATATTTTATGTGTTGTATTTTTATGGTCTCCCATATTGAGCCCTAAGGGCCCTTTTCCACATAAGAATCCCGTGAGGATCTGTACCTTTCATATCCACTTGCTCAGTAGAGATTGCTCCCTTGTGTGCAGGGAACGCCCTATCAGATCTCTGCTCTCCCCTATGGGGGGGATCGGATGAACATGGACCGTCTGTCCATGTTCATCCAATCCGCTCTGCAGATGGATGGAAAAATAGGATTAGGGACTGCAGAATCGGACCATAGCGGGGACCGAATGCATCGGGTGTCAGCGGATGTTCATCCGCTGACACCCGCTATCCCATAGGGATACATCTATGTCCGTATTTCATCCGACAGGTGTAAGTGACTTACACCGTCGGATCTTAGGCTGCAATCTCACGCTGGCCGCTAGGTGGCGCTTCCGTTCGTATACGCGAGGAATATGCAAATGAGGAGTTACGCTGATTCAGAAACAAACGACCGCCCGGCGCTTTTTTTTTACGTCGTTTGCGTTCGGCTTTTTCCGGCGTATAGTTACCCCTGCTATATGCGGCGTATCCTATGTTAAGTATGGCCGTCGTTCCCGGGTCGAATTTTTAATTTTTTAAGTCGTTTGCGTAAGTTGTTCGCGAATACAGATGGACGTAATTTACGTTCACGTCAAAACCAATGACGGCCTAGCGACGTCATTTAGAGCAATGCAAGCTGGGAAATTTAGCGGACGGCGCATGTGCAGTTCGTTCGGCGCGGGGACGTGCCTGATTTAAATGTTACACACCCCCTAGCCGCGGAATTTGAATTCCGCCGGGGGATTTACGATACGCCGCCGCAACTTTTGAGGCAAGTGCTTTCTGAATAAAAATCTCCCAGGAAAACATGTGCCTATAGCGGGAATTTTTTTTTGTTCCTTTTTCACATGTTCACTTGAATGGGCCGCCCTACGCCCCAAAGAAGCACCTGTACTTTTTTGGTGCCTTTTTTTACTATGCTTTTTGATGCGTTTGCAGCCCGTTTGGTACCCGTGCTTGGGGTGCCATTAATATTCAATGACAATGTAAGCCCGTTGTGCGTTTGCAGTGCGTTTCCAAAGTGTTCAGCAAAGCGTGCATTTTCTGTGTGGTTTGTCGCACGATCAAAAACGCAGAGATGCGAACGTGGGCCTTAGACCCGGGTCAGTTGAACGTTTCCTCCTGTAAGTACACCTACCTCCAGAGTTATGCTTTTAATGTCCCCGATCTCCGGCCCATAAACTTTGAAGGTGTGAGTTGAACCTTTGTTGAATTTAAATTCAGAGTCCGGAGTGGATTTTTTATACAGCTGGGTCTTGTTCACCTTCCCTTTGCTTCCTTTCATCTGTATGTAGACCTGGGCAAATGAAATAATAAAACACAACTTAAAATATGCAATTTTTTTATTGTAGTACATGCATTGGTAATGTGTCAGTGTAACACTCCCATATTTGTTCAGGCATCATACATGATCGGCTTCCTGGGCTGAGACAATATAAAAAGAAAAAGAACGGGGTCTCTTTTACGCCATCACTCTTCTATGTTTCTAAATTGACAGCGGTGATGGAGGCGACTTGTAACTTGGTGCAACTGCACGGAGATCAAAAAAATGATTTGGTAGTCTTCAAAAATATATATTGTTTTTTTTTTAGGGCTGTGGAAATTAACTATTAATTCCTCGATTAATCGTAATTTTTTTTGATTGATCAAAATTCTTTCGATCGGTACTCACCTCTCTGCCGGCATCCGAGTCTTCAGGGAGTTCCATCGGAGATACGGTGATGACAAGGCAGTGGAGTAGCGTGGGGGGGGCCAGGGGGGTGATTACCCCGGGTGCAAAATTTAGAGGGGTGCAGCGGCAGGTGGCAGGTTACCTGCAGCTCTTCTCCTGCGCTGTACAGTCTAGGAGACTGTGAGCTCTTCCGCTTCGCTATGAGAATGAAGTTGCGATGCTGTCCCAGCTTAGGCTCCAGCGGTGAACTTGACACAGCAGTGAGTAAATGTACATTGAAGACCATCCATGATGATCCCGGGGATTGTGACCGTGCAGAGACTGGGGGGGAAGGAGGAGGGCAGGTCAGTATAGAAATCAGGTAGGTCAGTGTAGTGGTCAGTATAGAAATCAGGTAGGTCAGTGTAGTGGTCAGTATAGAAATCAGGTAGGTCAGTGTAGTGGTCAGTATAGAAATCAGTTAGGTCAGTGTAGTGGTCAGTATAGCAATCCGATAGGTCAGTTTAGTGGTCAGTGTAGGAATCAGGTAGGTTAGTATAGTGATCAGGTAGGTCGGTGTAGGAATCAGGTTGGTCAGTACTATTGTACTAGTGGAAAGGGACTTAGAGTGCTAAAAATCTGCGGGTTGGGGGCGCAAATCTCTTGCCCTGCCCTTGGCGCTGACAACCCACGCTACGCCACTGCGTCACGGACACCGGCGGGGCTTGCCGTGTCCATCTGAAGGACTCCTTTGCTGTGCCTTCATATCTGCATGCCGGCGGGACCTCACTATCTGCCACACGCAAGGGCTGTTACACTTCCTCTATCAACCTGGGATTCTACAGCCATCCACTGGGAGTTGTGATAGTTCCCTTCACGGGACATCTACATGTCAACGGACTGATGTTAACTCCTCCTCATCTGGATTCAGCAGTGATATCGTTGTACACATTTTTATACCAGTATCATACTTAGCTACATATTTTTATGACTGCTTTTGCTACCGTTTGGTATTACTCGCACCATTTTTACAGTTTATGTGCTACATCGATTTTATCTCCAGTGCAATATTTATTTTGTTACCTACTTGAAGACTATAATGCCGTGTACACACGATCGTTTTTTCCGATGAAAAAAGTCAGATGGACTTTTTTCATCGGAGAAACCGATCGTGTGTGGGCCCAATCTGACTTTTTTCCATCGGTGTAAAAAAAAATATAACATGTTTTACATTTTTCCGATGACAAAAAAACAATAGTAAATTCCGATCGTCTGTGTGGAACTTCATCGGAGAAAAATCCACTCATGCTCAGAATCAAGTCGACGCATGCTCAGAAGCATTAAACTTCATTTTTCTCGGCTCCTCGTGGTGTTTTACGTCACTGTTTTGGCACAGTCGGAAATTAGTCCGATAGTGTGTATGCAAGACTGATGAAAGTCAGCTACATCGGAATTCCGACGAAGAAATCCGATCGTGTGTACACGGCTTAAAAGTTTTAATGCTATTCCCATCGAGCGTTGCCTTTGTGTGTTTTCTGCATCCTGCTATCCATCTTTCCAGTGGTTGGTAGCTGCACTGGGAATCAGCCTGCAAGGTGATCAGTTAAAAGTAGTTGGATCTGTATGTGCGTTATAATTTATCGAAATTAGTCAATAAATCGATTTAAAAAAAAATCGATTAATCGAACACCAAAATTTTAATCAGTAACAGCCCTTAATTTTTTTTGGATTAAATTATTGGGAGTTACATATATATCTCATTATATAAAAATATATGTCCATCAGATGAGTAGAGCTACAATGATTCACCAGGGGGAAGGGGGCTCTGTTGACACCCCTGCAACAGCCATCCCTCAGGGGAAAAAATGTACTTATCAATTGAACCCCCCCCCCCACCACCACCATCACTACCCCCGTCCCCAAAAATACATGGGCAGGGTGATGTCTATTAGACATGTGCACTGCCGAAAAATGTGTTCGTTTTCATCTCATTTGTTTTGTTTTTTTCGGAAATTTTTTAATTTCGAATTTGAAAATTCAGAAATTCTAAAATTCGGAATTTAGAAAATTCAGAAGTTAGAAAATTAAAAATTTTTCAAAAACCCGGAAATTAGAAAATCTGGAAATTCTAAAATTGTGAAATTTGTTCATTTTCGTTTCATTCGTTTTTTTGTTTTTTTTTCAGAAATGAAATTCAGAATACAGAAATTCAGAAATTCGAAGATTCAGAAATTCAAAAAATTCGGAATTCGGAAATTCAGAAATTAGAAAATATGGAAATCCAAAAATAATAAAAAATATCCAAATATTCAAAATAATAACCAACTAATAATAAATAACTATTAAATGATAGGTATTGGAATTTCCTTTCAAATTTGGCTGTAACGTAACGAATATGAATTTATCTGAAGTTACAAATTACCCGAAATAACGAATGCTGCATCTAAACAAATGGAACAGAACAAATTAATAATACATAATAATTTGTTACATTCCATTTGTTTAGATGCAGCATTCGTTATTTCAGATAATTTTTAACTTCAGATAAATTTGTATTCGTTATGTTCACTAACAGCCAAATTTGGAAGGAAATTCCAATACCTATCATTTAATAGTTTAGTAATAGTTAGGTTATTATTAGTTAGTTATTTTTTCGCTTTTTAGAATTTTGGGATTTCGGGGTTATATCCACAAAGATCCGGCGTAACTTAATTTTTCCCCATTTAAGTTACACTGCCTTAAAATTTCTACCTAAGTGCCCGATCCACAAAGCACTTACCTAGAAATTTTTGGCTGTGTAACTTAAATTCCGCCGGCGCAAGGCGTTCCTCTTTTCATGGGGGCGATTCCCATTTAAATTAGGCGCGCTCCCGCGCCGGCCGTACTGCGCATGCTCGTGACGTCATTTTCCCGACGTGCATAGCGCGAAATTACGTTACGCCGAGCTTTGTGGATTGCGACGGGTCAATAAATTTGCGTCGGGAAAAAAAAAAGATACAGCGCGAAAAAAATAATTCAAAACAAAAAAAAAAACGCGTCGCTGGTTTACACTTTGTAAAAGCAGCCCTAATTTTGCGTTTGCAAACTAATACTTACGGAGAAAAAACGAAGCTGAAAAGCTTCGTGGATCTCCGTAAGTGCTAATTTGCATACCCGAGGCGGCATTTCGACACAAAATGCCCCCAGCGGCGGATGCGGTACTGCATCCTAAGATCCGGCAGTGTAAGTCCCTTACACATGTCCGATCTTCTGCCTAACTATGGAAAACTGATTCTGTGGATCAGTTCCATAGTTAGGAACAGGGATACGACGGCGTATCCCTTTTGAGGATCTGGCCCTTCGTTCTTATTTTCGGATTTTCGTTCTTTCGAATTTTCAGATTTTCATACTTTATAATTTTGGGATTTTCAAATTTCCGAATTTAGAATTTCCGAATTTTCAAATTTCCAAAATTCCTAATTCTAAATTTTCGAATTTCTGAACTTTCGAATATTCAAATTTCCTAATATTTGAAAACATTTGTTAAACAGGTTTTTGTTCATTCGGATATTTCCGAATTTCCGAATTTATAAAATCTGTTGAAATTCGTTAAAAAACTAATTCGGAACAAAACGAATTGCACATTCTAATGTCTAAACTCTGGGTTTGCGCCCGTGTTCCCAATTGCAACATCAACCCCCACTGATGTGTCTTTTCGGCTCACCCTTGCGCTGGTTTCCGCATCAGCTTCTTCTCTCCCGTCTTCACCGTTACTTTGTAGAGGACCTTATGGTTGATGCAGAATGAGGGGCGAGCCCAGCTCTGCTGGCGGGAGCACTGTGTGCAACGCTTCTACAAAACAAATTCAACATTTATGAAATCAATAATTTCAAACCTGCTCAAATGAGGCAGGCCGCAGCCAGTTGTGGAAAACATTTAATATTTTTAGATTATAAAAGATCATAACAAGAGAGAAACACATCGATATGGGAAATGCCAGTTTTGCCTGGATGTCACAATGATCCTCTGGCAGACTTTCTTGGGGTGATTTACTAAAATCTGGGTAGCTGTGCATGGCAGCCAATCAGCTTCTAACCGGTCAGTTTGTTTAAAAAAAAAAAATACCTGGATGCTGATTGGCTACCATGCAGACTGCTGCACCAAATTTTGCACTCTCCAGTTAGTAAAATTGTCAGTTTTGTTTATTGTCAGGATTGCTGTGTATTGATGGGGGTGAGCTCCAAACTGGAATCTGGGGGGAGGAAAGCGCTGTACTTGGGGGGGGGGGGGGACTTGGATGTACACAGATCACCCCTCATTCCTGCACCCCGTACACAGCTCACCCTTCAATCCTGCACTCTGTACACAGTTCACCCCTAAACCTTGCACTCCGTACACCCCTCAATACTGCACTCTGTACATAGCTCATCCCTCAATCCTGCACTCCATACATAGCTCACCCCTCAATGCTGCACTCCATACATAGCTCACCCTTCAATCCTGCACTCCATACATAGCTCACCCCTCAATCCTGCACTCCATACATAGCTCACCCCTCAATCATGCACTCCATACATAGCTCACCCCTTAATCCTGCACTCCAGACATAGGTCACCCTTCAATCCTGCACTCCATACATAGGTCACCCCTCAATCCTGCAGTCCATACATAGCTCACCCCTCAATCCTGCACTCTGTAGACGTAGGTCACCCCTCAATCCTGCACTCTGTAGACATAGGTCACCCCTCAATCCTGCACTCTGTAGACGTAGGTCACCCCTCAATCCTGCACTCTGTAGACATAGGTCACCCCTCAATCCTGCACTCTGCAGACATAGGTCACCCCTCAATCCTGCACTCTGTAGACATAGGTCACCCCTCAATCCTGTACTCCGTATATAGCTCACCCCTCAATCCTGCACTTCATACATAGCTCACCCCTCAATCCTGCACTCCATACATAGGTCACCCCTCAATCCTACACTCCATACATAGGTCACCCCTCAATCCTGCACTCCGTACATAGCTCACCCCTCAATACTGCACTCCATACATAGCTCACCCTTCAATCCTGCACTCCATACATAGCTCACCCCTCAATCCTGCACTCCATACATATCTCACCCCTTAATCCTGCACTCCAGACATAGGTCACCCCTCAATCCTGCACTCCATACATAGGTCACCCCTCAATCCTGCAGTCCATACATAGCTCACCCCTTAATCCTGCACTCCATACATAGGTCACCCCTCAATCCTGAACTCTGTAGACATAGGTCACCCCTCAATCCTGTACTCCGTATATAGCTCACCCCTCAATCCTGCACTCTGTAGATAGCACACTCTTTAACCCGGCACTCTGTACATAGCTCACCCCTCCACACTGCTATACGGCACAGTAGCCTCTAGCAACCAATCAGTGAGCGGTAATAATGTGCAGTAACCTCCTTAAACCAATCAGTGAGCGGTAAGCATGTAACCTCTAGCAACCAGTGAGCGGTAAGGATGTACAGTAACCTCCAGCAACCAATCGTATAGCAGAAATGATGTGCTGTAACCTCTAGCAACTAATCGATGAGTCATAATGTGTGCTGTAACCTCTAGCATCCAGTTAATGAGCAGCAATGATATGCTGTAACCTCTGGCAGCCAATCGCCATTGCTGCCTGACCTGATTTTGAGTCTAGCTGCTATTTATTGTATGTCACAGATTGGGGGGGGGCTTGATTGAAGCTGGGGGGCCCAAAGAAAATGTTTGTCCAGTGTCCAATCAATATTAAAGACGGCCCTGGTCACACCACAGAGTGGAAGTTTGAAGCACGTTGCACTTTTCAGAGGATTGGAGCACAAGATCAATTTTATTGGGACGTTTTTGCAATATTCAATTATATTATTTTGATGTGTTGTTCATATATGAATTGGTCTAATTGACCCCATATCTCACTGTAAAGAGGACCTGTCATGCCATATTCCTATTACAAGGGATATTTACATTCCTTGTAATAGGAATAAAAGTGATCAAATTTTTTTTTTTAAAAGTGTCAAACTAAAAAAGAAGTTTAAAATTAACAATAATTTTTATTTTATTTTTTAAAGCGCCCCTGTCCCCGGTAGCTCGCACGCAGAAGCGAACGCATACGTAAGTCCCGCCCACATATGAAAACGGTGTTTAACCACTTAAGGACCAGCGCACGACTATATACGTCCTCTTTTTGAAGAGGGATATCTCGGTACCGAGACATCCATCTCTTCAGGCGCCGGTCCTGTAAATGATAATGATGGTCTACGCGGCGAATTCGCCGCAAGATCACCATTATCGGAGGCGGGAGAGGGCCCCCTCCTCCCGTCGCTCTCCTGCGCCCTCCGCCGTTACCGGAGCCATCGGTAGCGGTGGAGGCGATTGGGTCCTCTTCCTAGCTGGGTATGGAGACGAGTGAGGGGAAGATGGCCCCCACCCGTCTCCATACCATAGCAGGGCGGAAGCAACGTCAAAACGTCACTTTCGCCCATAGTACATCTTAAAGGGTCACTAAAGGAAAAAACATTTTTTGCTGAAATGACTGTTTACAGGGTATAGAGACATAAAAGTTAACTGATTCCTTTTAAAAATGATTAAAAATAGATAAAAGCGGTTGTAAACCGCATAAACTTTTTTTTTTTTTTTTTTAAACTGCAAGGCAAAAGGCATAATCGGCTAGTATGCACCGCATACTAGCCGATTATGAAATACTTACCTCGGAACGAGGTGAACACCACTTACCTGGTCCACGCTGAGCAGGATGTCATCTTGCTCCGGCGTGTCTTCCGGGTATCGCCGCACCAGCGCTGTGATTGGCTGGAGCGGCGATGACGTCACTCCCGCACGTGCGCGCGGGAGATTTAAAATCGGCAGGGTCCGGCGGATGCCGGTCCTATCGCCGTGGATTTCCCCCTGCGCATGCGCCGCCCGCATTGCGAGGGGAATATTTCCTAAACCGTGCAGGTTTAGGAGATATTCTCCTTACCTACAGGTAAGCCTTATTATAGGCTTACCTGGAGGTAAAAGTCAAAATAGTGGGTTTACAACCACTTTAAATTCAATCAAATAATGTGCCTCTAGTTTTCACTTTCGGTTTAAACTGGTTTCATGTTTCTGTGAAGTAAAGAGACCCACAGAACAAAAACAAACAAATCCAGGGCAGTGTTTTGTTTTAAAATGAATCTGTTTGGTTCTGTTAAGTTTTAGACACACAGTAATGACAGCTTAGACCACCGTGAGAAAGCTCCCAGTACTGTGGTTATAAGGAAACAGACAACCAGGAAGCGTGGAGATCACAGCAGAATTACAGCAACTTCAAAGCAAAAACGAACAATAAGGACATGAAACCTGGACTGCAGTAAGCTAAAGGAAGCTATTTAGCTCAAAAAAAAAATTCCTTTAGTGATCCTTTAAAGGCACATTTTTGTTATCATTATTGCATTTTAGCCTAAATATGAGATGTGAGTTTTTTTTGACCCCAGATCTTATATTTAAGAGGTCTTGTCGTGCTTTTTTCTATTATAAGGGATGTTTATATTACTTGTAATAGGAATAAAAGTGACCCATTTAAAAAAAAAAGAAAAAAACTGTAAAAATAAATAAAATTAAGTAAAATAAATAAGAAAACAAAAAAAAAATTGTTTAAAGCGTCTCGTCCCGCCGAGATCGCGCGCAGAAGCGAACACATACGTGAGTAGCGCCCACATATGAAAACGGTGTTCAAACCACACGTGAGGTATCACCGCGATCGTTACAGCAAGAGCAATAATTCTAGCCCTAGACCTCCTTTGTAACTCAAAGCATGCAACCTGTAGAATTTTTTAAACGTCGCCTATGGAGATGTTTAGGGGTAAAAGTTTGACGCCATTCCACGAGCGGGCGCAACTTTGAAGATTGACATGTCGGGTATCAATTTACTCGGCGTAACATTATCTTTCACAATATAAAAATAAAAAAAAACAATATATAATGTTTTCTAGCAAAAAAAAACAGTTTTAAGCTTGTAAACACCAAGGGCCAGATTCACAAAGAAATGACGCCGGCGTATCTATTGATACGCCGCGTAATTTCAAAATTCCCGCGTCGTATCTTTGTTTTGAATCCTCAAAACAAGATACGACGGCTTCTGGGTTAGATCCGACAGGTGTAAGTCTTCGTACGCCTTCGGGTCTAAGATGCAATACTTCGGCGTCCGCTGGGTGGCGTTTTCCGCGTCGGGTATGCAAATTAGCGATTTACGACGATCCACGAATGTACGCGCGGCCGTCGCATTTTCTAACGTCGTCTGTAGTCGGCTTTTTCCGGCGTATAGTTAAAGCTGGTATTTTGCGGCGTATAGATAGAATTGCCACGTTGAATTATTTTTTTTTTTTTGTGTAAGTCGTCCGTGAATAGGGATGGGCGTAACTCACGTCTAAGTTAAAAAAATGACGTAGTTGCGACGTCATTTCGCGCAAAGCACGGCGGGAAATTTCTGGACGACGCATGCGCATTTCATTCGGCGCGGAGACGTGCTTCATTTAAATGAAACCCGCCCAATTTGAAATCCGCCGCCAGAAATACACGACGCCGCCGTAACTTGCGGCGTGAAATCCATGAGGATTTCAAAATGCGCCAGGTAAGGTACGGTGGCGTAGTGTATCTCTGATACGCTGCGCCGTTCTACATGTATGTGGATCTGGCCCCAAATCTCAAAACGGGGGGTCGGTCCTTAAGTGGTTAAACTACACATTTGCGGTATTGCCGCGAACGTTAGAGCGAGAGCAATAATTCTAGACCTCCTCTGTAACCTTAAGGCTCCATTCACACCTAGGCGTATTTACGCCTGAAGCGCGACGCCGCAGCAGCCCCTAATACGCTGGAGGGGTGATTTTACATTGCCCTCTATGGAGATGGTTCACATCTCCACGCCGAACGCCGAAACGCTGTACGCCTGAAGCTCAAAACAAGTCCCGGACTCTTTTTTTCAGGCGGCTTCGGCGTTCGGCATAGGAGATGTGGACCACACCTGAGCGTTTTGTCGCCTGAAGCGCGACGCTCAAAGACGCTAGAGGGGAAAAATAACATTATTCTCTATGGAGATGGTTCACATCTCCGAACGCCTGAATTTCAAACAAGTCCCGGACCCTTTTTTGACGCGCGAATCGGGCGGCTTGGGCGTTTTTTATTGGTACCAATGACCTGTACAAAACCGCGGTAAAAACGCTGTGTTTTGTCACGGCAAATCGTGGTAAAAAACGCCACAATTTTTCGCAGCAAATCGCGGTAAAAAACGCTGCAAATCGCCTACGCTTTACAGTAGGTGTGAATGCAGTTAAACATGTAACCTGTAAAACAAATTTAAGTGTCGCCTATGAGGATTTTTAAGTACTGAAGTTTGGCGCCATTCCACGAGCGTGTGCAAGTTTGAAAAAAAAATTGGGATAACTTTAATGTTTTTTTTTTTTTTATAAAATTAAACTGTTTTTTTTTTTGCAATGACCGCCATTGTATTCTCTAGGGTCTCTGCTAAAAAAACATATATAATCTTTGGGGATTCTGTGAAATTTTCTAGCAAAAAAAGATGATTTTTACATGTAGGAGTGAATTGCCAGAATTGGCCCGGATTGGAAGTGGTTAAAAGAAAATTTCCACAGCTAACCAGAGACTTTCATTCTTCCTTATTGTAGGTCAAAGCTGCAGAGGTGTTTTAGCGGTCCCGTTTGATGGACATGTGTCTTTTTTCAACCTAATTAACTATGTAAGTGAGTAGGTCGGAACTGCTCCTCTGTGTACTCGTTTCAGGTCAGTGACACAGAAAGCACCAGAAATTCAGGTTGAGCGCTTACAGATCTCCACTGCGTTGGAAGATAATAGAAGAAAGTACAACACAGCAATATGAGGCATACTGACATTCAGGCAGATTTCAGGGACTTCCAGCTAATTTATAAAATGTGGACAATTTTTGTGGGACATTATGGGTGACCCTATAGACCAGATGGTAGACTCAAAGTATTTATTCATCAAAGTGTCATCATTTTATTAAATTAATAAAAAAAAAGTCTAATAAATTTACTTATCCTCAAGAACAAATAATGATTCCATAAAAAACAAAATAAATTAAAGCGGTTGTAAACCCGCATCAAATTTTTTATTTATTTTTTCTCCTGTAAGGCAAAAGTCATAATGAGCTAATATGCACCGCATATTAGCTCATTATGAAATACTTACCTCGGAACGAGGTGTGTAGCACTTACCTGGTCCACGCCGAGCGAGATTTCATCTGCCTCGGCGTGTCTTCCGGGTATCGCCGCTCCAGCGCTGTGATTGGCTGGAGCGGCGATGACGTCACTCCCGCGCGTGCGCGCGGGAGATTTAAAACTCGGCAAGGTCCGGCGGCTGCCGGTGATCTGCCGTGCTGGTTCCAGCTATCGTGGAAGTTCCAGCGCATGCGCAAACTGATGTGCTGAGACGGTTCCAGCTATCGGGAAAGTTCCTTCAAGGACTGCGCAGGCGCAAACTTGCTGACGGAAATCCCCGAACCGCGGCCGGCATCCAGGGCGACGTGGATTTCGAGGTAAGTGGCCAGTCGGCCTCACGTCCTCGCTGCACTCGCTCGGCCTCCTGGCTCTTTTTTTAACATCCTTCAATCCACGGGGATGTTAAAGAATGAGCCTGGATGCCGGGCGAGGTTCGGAGATTTCCGTCGGGAAGTTTGCGCCTGCGCAGTCAGTGAAGGAACTTCCCCGTTAGGGGAACATTGAGGACAAGTCACCGGTCCTTTCGCCGTAGATCCCCCCTGCGCATGCGCCGCGGCGCATTGCAAGGGGAATATCTCCTAAACCGTGCAGGTTTAGGAAAAATTCTCCTTACCTACAGGTAAGCCTTGTTATAGGCTTACCTGTAGGTAAAAGTCAAAAAAGTGGGTTTACAACCACTTTAAAGGGTCAGGCTCAACGCTGAACTCCATGCGGATATAAAAGACACAAATATTAGAACTGTGTTGTCATTAATACATCAATAAATGTATTTTTTAAATGCAAGCAGTGTAAGTAACTGAATATGTGAATATGACAGGCCCGTCGCTACAGGACAGGCAAAACAACAATTGCTTGGGGCCCCGAGCTGGCCTGGGGCCCCCAACTTCCCCTTCCTAGGCTGTAGCGTGGCCGAGCTCCTCTTCCTTCCTCGTGGAGTCCTGTTAGTCCGGCCGGGTACCGAGCGTGGTACAGGAGATTCAGTTTCTGGGTTCCCGGCCAGACTGACAGGAAGTGCACACTGAGTGCTCACTTCCTTTCGGCCGGGAACACAGGAAACTGAATCTCCTGTACCGCGCGGTACCCGGCACGGGCACTATCTGACAGGAGGAAGAGAAGCTCAGCCACGCTACAGCAGCAGCCTACAGGGAAGAAGGGTAGGTGAGAATAGAAAAACATAGGGACTGGGGGGGGGGGGGGGTAAGAACATGGGTGTAAAAAATTTGTGAAACGCTAACGTAGGCTTTGCGTGCGGGGGGGGAGGGGGTGCTTGAGGGCCCCCATTTTGCTTGGTTTTTTAAAAATGTAATTTAAAATGATCGTGTGTGGGCTTTCAGAGCATTTTTCGGGTTCTGAAAAACGACATAAAAAAAAATTCAAAAAAATGCTCTATTTTTTAACAACGTTTTAAACGTTGTCGTTTTTTGGGTTGTAAAAATTTATCGTGTGTGGGCTTTAACGATGTGAAAAGCCCGCGCATGTTTAGAAGCAAGTTATGAGACGGGAGCAATTGTTCTGGTAATACTAGTGTTCGTAATGGAGTAAGCACATTCATCACGCTGTAACAGACAGAAAAGCGCGATTCGTCTTTTACTAACACGGAATCTGCTAAAGCAGCCCCAAGGGTGGCGTCATCCGAATGTAACTTCCCCTTTATAGTGCCGTCGTACGTGTTGTACGTCACCGCGCTTTGCTAGAGCATTTTTTTTTCACTATCGCGTGTAGGCAAGGCCGTTTTAATGATGAAGTTGAAAAAAAAACGTGTTTTTTTTCTAGAGGCTGAAAACTTCGTTTTTTACAACCCGAAAAATGATCGTGTGTACGCGGCATAAGGGTCAATCTGCTG
Source organism: Rana temporaria (assembly GCF_905171775.1). Lineage (NCBI taxonomy): Eukaryota > Metazoa > Chordata > Amphibia > Anura > Ranidae > Rana > Rana temporaria. The sequence continues at coordinate 35,527,663 of NC_053489.1, read as the reverse complement.
TACTCCTCATGCTGGACTCTGTACGATGGGATGTACTCTGCATATTTCTGAGCCCTGCACTCTGCTAGGCTGCAAATGACATACATTTGACCACTGCGTTTTTTGTGCTGGGCTGTAAGTTACATACTCATGATGTAACATAATCCTGACCACTCTTCTTGTGCATAAATTAGCATGCCAAGTTCAGGAGTAGGTAATGTATGGGACACCTTAACCCTTTCATGACTAAGCCTGTTTCTGACACTTTGTGTTAAAATCCGTATTGTTTGCTAGAAAATTACCCCAAACATTATATATATTTTAGCAGAGAATCTAGAGAATAAAAATGGCGACTGTTGCAATATTTTATGTCACACAGTATTTGTGCAGCGGTGTTTTAAACGCAACTTTTTGGGAAAAAAGACACTTTCATTGAATAAAAAAAATGAAAAAGTAAAGTTAGCCCAATTTTTTTGTATAATGTGAAAGATGATGTTACGCCGAGTAAATAGATACCAAACATGTCACGCTTTATAATTGCACGCACTCGTGGAATGGCGACAAACTACGGTACCTAAAAATCTCCATAGGCGAGGCTTTAATTTTTTTTTACGGTTACCAGGTTAGAGTTACAGAGGAGGTCTTTGGCTAGAATTATTACTCTCGCTCTGGTGTTCGCGGCGATACCTCACATGTGTGATTTGAACACCGTTTACATATGCGGGCGCAACTTCCGTATGCGTTTTCTTTGCTGCACGAGATCGTGGGGACGGGTGCGGTTTAAAAAAAAAAAAAATCTTATTTTTTTTATAATATACAATTGTGTTTTTTTTTATCACTTTTATTGCTGTCACAAGGAATGTACACATCCCTTGTGACAGTAATAGGTGGCGACAGGTACTCTTTATGGAGAGACCCCCAATCCCTCCTTTGTGCTTCAAAGTAGGGTTGTCCCGATACCACTTTTTTAGGACCGATACTTTTTTTCCAAGTACTCGCCGATACCGAATACCGATACTTTTTTTTTTTTATCTCATGTGACAGCGGCACATGTGTCAGTATGTTTTTTTTTTTTTATCTTTAACAATTTGTTTTTAATTTTTTATATATTTTCTTTTTTACAATTTTTTTTATTTATAATGCTTTCTTTTTTGTTTAAGGGGGGGTGTACTGTGTCAGTGTGTTTTTTCTTGAATTTTTTTATTTTCTACAATAATTTTTTTTATTGTTTATTTTTTTCAGCCCTGTTGGGGGGGGTCTTTGGTGAGATATCAGGGGTCTTAACAGACCTCTGACATCTTCCCTTTGAGACAGGGAAAGGGACTAGGGGATACAGATTCCCCAGTCCCTTTCTCAGCAGCAGCAGCTGGCACTGAAAATGAATGGAGTGAAGACAGCGTCTTCTCTTCATTCATAAACTGAAACATTTGTAAACACAGGTTACAATGTTTCAGTTATGTGAATGGACAGAGTCAGTGATCACTGACTCTGTCCATTCGGAGCAGTAAGGAGCCGGATTTACCGGCTCCTACCCCGCTCTCCATCCTGACATTTCCAGTGGGTGGAGGAGCACGGAAGGGGAGAGAAACACGGCGGGATACATGGCGGCATACACGGGATACACGGCGGCATACACTGGATACACGGCGGCTTTCAGCTGCTTTAAAATCAGCGGTGATCGGTGCTTGTAACTTCCCCACGCACTGATCACCGCCGACAGTACAAGTATCGGATGAAGCATCGGGAGCATTTGCCAGAGCACAAGTACTCGGGCAAATGCTTGGTATCGGTCCCGATACCGATACTAGTATCGGTATCGGGACAACACTACTTCAAAGTATTCAGATCGCCGAAAACTGCAGTTCTGAGTACTGTGTATTTTTTTTAAACCAGCGCCATTGGCAGCCGAGTAACCCCGAAGTGACGTCATGACGTTGCTTCCGTGTTTACACTGAAGAGACTGAATTGAAGCCGTTTGTGGCTTCGATTCAGTCTCTCGCTGGGCACTGAAGGCGGCAGATCACGGATCGGGTCTCCCGGTGGGATAGGAGGACCGGTAAGTGCGGCTCCTCTGGGATAACAACCGAGCGGCTTTAGCAGCATCGGTTGTTATCCCTGGAAAGCAAATCGCCGGCTCTATCCCGGTATAACCACCGAAAGCCGAGTGTGCATATGTGAGTACGCTCGGCGGCAAAAAGTTAAACTATCAAAAAGCCCAACGTAAAGATCAGGGGTCAGAATAACATTGTGTGTAGTGCAGTAAACAGGTGTGGTGTCAGGAGTATGTAATGTACAACACAGGAAACAAATTGCAGCAGACAAGAGTAAATAACATGCAGTGTACATTACATACTCCTGACCTTACTCTGTATGCTGTGCTGTGTGGTATATACCTTTTACTGTTGTAGGCTCAGGCAAAGTGTTAGCGCTCTGTCTTTTTTCTGGGTGAAAAAAAAAAAACATATGTAATGAAAGAGTTTACGTTTTTAAAAATGATTGATATAACTTTTACAACAGTAAAATGTATATACCACACAGCACAGCATACAGAGTAAGGTCAGGAATATGTAATGTACACTGCGTGTTTTTTACTCTTGTCTGCTGCAATTTGTTTCCTGTGTTGTACATTACATACTCCTGACACCACACCTGTTTACTGCACTACTACACATTTTAGTGGGGGGGGCCCGACGGGAAAACTGCGAGGAGAGCTTTTGGTCGGGAATTCCGACCGTGTGTATGCTCCTCGCAGTTTTTCAGTTGGGAAAACAGCCCAAAAAACGCCGGACAAAAAAAAATAACCTGCTCTCTCTCAGCTGACTTTTTCCCAGCGGAAAACCCGTCCTTGTGTACGAGAAAACCGCGGGTTTTCGGCAGTTTTCCCGTCGGAAAAACTCAGATGTAGCTTACACACTGCCGGGATTCCCGACCAAAAGCTCTCATCAGAGTTTTCCCGTCGGGAGTGCAGGTTCTCGATTTTCCCGTCGGGATTTCCGACCCACCTTGACCCGTCGGGAATCCTGACCGTGTGTACAGGAAATCACAAGTGACAAACGCCACAAAGAAGCTGGAGTATCATTTGTGCTTTGCACTTTCCTTAGCCGTGCCTTTGTGCTGCGTCTTGCTTGAAATAACTGGGGTTCCATTAACCCCTTCAATACAGGGCTTTTATACCACCTCAATACTGGGCCTATTCTGGCACTTCTCTCCTACAAATCATCATTCTTTTGCTAGAAAATTACTCAGAACCCCCAGACATTATAGATGTTTTTTTTAGAAGACACCCTAGGGAATAAAATGACGGTCATTGCAACTTTTTATTTTGCACGGCATTTGCGCAATCATTTTTCAAATGCCTTTTTTTGGAAAAAATAAATTCCATGAATTAAAAAATAACAAAAAACAGTAAAGTTAGCCCAATTTTTTTGTAAAATATGAAAGATGATGTTATGCCGAGTAAATAGATACCTAAGATATCACGCTTTAAAATTGTGCACACTCATGGAATGGCGCCAAACTTCGATACTTAAAAATCTCCATAGGCAACTATTTGAATTTTTTTACAGATTAGTTTAGAGTTACACAGGTGGTCTAGTGCTAGAATTGTTGCACGCGCTCTAACACACCAGGCAATACCTCACATATGTGGTTTGAACAGCGTTTACATACGTGGGCGGGACTTACATGTGCGTTCGCTTCTGATCGCGAGCTACCAGGGACAGGGGCGTTTAAAAAAAAAAAATTATGATTATTTATTTTACTTATTTTTTCTTTATTTTTACACTTTTTTTACAGTTTTATTTTTTTGATCACTTTTATTCCTATTACAAGGAATGTAAACATCCCTTGTAATAGGAATGGTGTGTGACAGGCATGGGTGTCCGCTGAAATTTTTGCAGGGGGGGGGGGGGGGGTCGCTCAGCAGCGGCAATACACAGGTCACATTTTACCCTTACTGTCGACACTAGCGGGGGTTAAAAGTGCCCCCCCCCACGTTAAATGTATAAAACAACCCCCACTGTGCCCCTGGATCAGTCAATATCCCTTTGTCACTACTGATTGTACCAGCAACCCTCTCCACAACTACACCTCAGGAGACCCCCTTTACAATACACAGCACCACACAGCTCTGGACCCCATTTACAATTACACAGCACCCTAGCATCACTGGCCCCTTTACATTACACAGCACCCTGCATCACTGGACCCTTTACATTACACAGCACCCTGCATCACTGGACCCCTTTACATTACACAGCACCCTGCATCACTGGCCCCCTTTACATTACACAGCACCCTGCATCAATGGCCTCCTTTACATTCAACAGCATCCTGCATCACTGGCCCCCTTTACATTACACAGCACCCTGCACCACTGGGCCCCTTTACATTACACAGCACCCTACATCACTGGATCCATTTACATTACACAGCACCCTGCATCACTGGACCCCTTTACATTACACAGCACCCTGCATCACTGGGCCCCTTTACATTACACAGCACCCTGCAATCACTGGGCCCCTTTACATTACACAGCACCCTGCATCACTGGGCCCCTTTACATTACACAGCATCCTACATCACTGGACCCCTTTACATTACACAGCACCCTGCATCACAGGGCCCCTTTACATTACACAGCACCCTGCATCACTGGACCTCTTTACATTACACAGCACCCTGCACCTCTTTACATTACACAGCACCCTGCATCACTGGACCTCTTTACATTACACAGCACCCTGCATCACTTGACCCCTTTACATTACACAGCACCCTGCACCACTGGACCCTTTTACATTACACAGCACCCTGCATCACTGGACCCTTTTACATTACACAGCACCCATTTCCCTTGACTGAAACACTACACTATATTGACAGTATATTTATTTCAGGTCTAAAAGAGGAACCTAAGGGACAACTAGAAACTATGCCGTAGGCTACAACTCTGTGTTGTGTTTGCTCTGCGTTTCCATACTTGCTAAAACACATCAGAAAATAGGTTGTGTTACCTGTGCGCAACAGATGATGGAACAAACAAAGCACCAGGCCTGGTAAACGATATAAAACGGCGCTCCCCTCCCTCTGTTCTCTCGGCGCTCGTCTCGTATGTCAAAAACTGGCACGGGCTGGGTCTGTGTGCAAGGTCCCGCCCCCCCTAGTTCGGCTTGTGTGATAGGCGGAACACTAGAAGACTATCAGACGAGCTGAACTAGGGGGGCGGGACCTTGCACACAGACCCAGCTCCATGACATACGATACGAGCGCAAGAGGACAGAAGGAGGGAAGCGCTGCAGTCGCTGCGTAAAGCAGCCCCAGGGCCAGTTTTGGCCTGCTCCTGGCGATTCAGGGGGGGCAAATTACCCCCTTGCCTTTGGAGCGGACGCCCATGGTGACAGGTCCTCTTTATGGAGAGATGCGGGGTCAATAAGACCCTACATCTCTCCTCCAGGCTGAAAAGTAAGAGATTGTGAAAAAAAATTCACCGATCTCATGCTTACTAGCCGCAATCGCGGCTTTGTTTACTTCTGGGAACCTGGGCGTGACGTCATCACATCAAGCTCGGGCCTCCGACGGTCATAGAGATGACTGGTGACCATCTGGTCATCAGTCATCTCTATGCTTCCCATCCGGCGTCGGACGATTCTTTTCCTGGGCCCCTGATGGCACGGGAGAGCCCGGAAAAGCACCAGATGGCAGAGGGAGGGGGGATGTCCCCTCTCACTGCTTATAAGAACAATCAAGCGGCGGAACCGCCGCTATGATTATTATTATGGTGCGCAGAATCACTGCAGGCAAATAATGATATCTAAATGATGCCTCTAGCTGCAGGCATCATTCAGATATCCCCTCACAAAGTCAAGGACGTCATATGACGCCCACCCAGGATGGGAGATACCATCTGTGGACGTCATATGACGATGAGCCGGTATTGAAGTGGTTAACAATGAATGACACTGCAAATGCGACTGTGATTTGTGAAAGAGCGCAAAATCCCCCGATTATGTACATGTTCAAGTTCTAGTGTAAAAAAAAAAAACAACAAAAAAAGAAAACTTACCAGAGTGGAAGGGCTGAAGTCAGTCTGCAGCCCAAACTTCTTGGCATAGTAGTCATACAAGTGAGGGTCGTTCATGGGGCTATAAGACGGCAGGGTGTCCATGTGCCCGTTTTTATACCGATGACCCCCAGAGTGGGCACTCATGGTTCGAGCTGGTAACATAGAACAGTATTAAGAATAATAAAAAAATAATAAATAAATTACACATAATAGTGAACAACTAGAATCAATTTTTTTTTTTTTAGGCATCCTTTCTTTTTCTGATTTTCTAAAAAAAAAAATCCACCTGTCGATAATGCCGCTTCTTATCCTAGGGGTCCTAGGGTGCAACAAATGGCCAAAATAAGCAATTAATTTACCACTAATATTGTTACATAATATTGAGTGAATGAGCCTCTGTGCATCAACGTGTTTCGCCTATCCACTTCCTCAGGACACACAAAAAGGGAAAAAAATTGGGTTTACTACACAAATAGATAAAATATCTAATTATTTTATGCACAAAAATCAAGCATTTAATAATAACACTTCATGTAAAAAGAGTTGCATCCATTATTATATACCATATACATATTTCCTAGCTCTAGTACCCATGTGTAAGTCTATGCATATATTTGGATGTATATCTCTATCTCCCTGTTTTATAACTAGTGGGTTATTTTCATATTGTAGCTTGGGCATACCAGCCGTGGGGTGTTGATTGGTCAGCCCTCTCTCTTGCTCCGGTGCCCGCTCAGGGAGACTACTGTGTGTGCATGTCATCATTCACGCGAGGTTAATGTACTATCTTTATGGATACATGAAGGCCCAGATCCACAAAGAACTTACCCCGGCGTATCTATTGATACGCCGCGTAAGTTCTAAGATGCCCCATCGTATCTTTGTTTTGTATCCACAAAACAAGATACGACTGAATGTGGGCTCGATCCGACTGATGTACGTCTTAGTACGCCGTCGGATCTAAGGTGCATATTTACGCTGGCCGCTAGGTGGCGCTTCCGTTGATTTCCGCGTAGAGTATGCAAATTAGCTAGATACGCCAATCCTCCATTTTTTTACATAGTTTCCATAAGGCTTTTTTCGGCGTAACGTTACCCCTGGGTCTATGAGGCGTACGCAATGTTAAGTATGGACGACGGGACAGCGTCGAATTTTCCGTCGTTTACGTAAAATGTTCGCGAATAGGGCTTTGCGTAAATTACGTTCACGTCCAAAGCATTGACTATTTGCGACGTGATTTCGAGCATGCTCACTGGGATACCCCCACGGACAGGGCATGCGCCGTTAAAAAAAAACGTAAATTTACGTGGGGTCAAGTAGAATTAACATAAAAACCAAACGCCCACACCTTATCCATTTGAATTGTGCGCCCTTACGCCGACACATTTTACGCTACGCCGCCGTAACTTTAGACGCAAGTGCTTTGAGATACAGCACTTGCCTCTCAAAGTAGCGGCGGCAAAGCGTACTACAGATACGCTACGCCTGCTTAAAATTAACGCCGATCTACGTGGATCTGGCCGATGTGTATAATATTACATGCTTAATTTTCGTGCATAATATAATTGGATATTTTATCTACAATATTTGTGTAGTGAGACCTATTTCTTCCCCTTTTGTGTGTCCTGAGAAAGCGGACCAGCGAAACACGTTGACACACAGGGGCTCATTCACTCAATATTATGTAACAATATTACTGCGGAATTCATGGCTTATTTTGGCCATTTGTTGCATCTAAATGTATTTGCATTTAATTGATAATTTTTTATGTGTCTACTTTGTTTACAAATAAAATTATGGATTTTTATGAGAATAATTTATTCTATTTTGCCTCTAAAGTCCGGCCAAGTGTTTTTCCTCTTTTTTTGAGTTACAGTGAAAACTTGGATTGCGAGTAACGCGGTTAACGAGCGTTTCGTAATACGAACACTGTATTTTTTAAAATCCTTAGCCAGATTCAGAGAGAGTTACGCCGGCGTATCAGTAGATACGCCGTCGTAACTCTGAATCTGCGACGTCGTAAATTTAAGTGTATTCTCAAATAGAGATAGAATGCGTAAATCAGCGAGATACGCCTATTCACGAACGTACGCTTGCCCGTCGCAGTAAAGATACGCCGTTTACGTAAGGCATTTTCAGGCCTAAAGTTATTCCACCAAAAAGATGGCGCAGCCAATGTTAAGTATGGACGTCGGAACCACGTCAAATTTTAAAAATTTTACGTGGTTTGCGCAAGTCGTCTGTGAATGGGGCTGGGCGTAATTTACGTTCACGTCGAAACCAATAAGTCTTTGCGGCGTAATTTGGAGCATGCGCACTGGGATATGTCCACGGACGGCGCATGCGCCGTTCGGTAAAAACGTCAATCACGTCAGGTCACGATTCATTAGCATAAAACACGCCCACCTCTTCACAATTTGAATTAGGCGCGCTTAGGCCGGCACATTTACGCTACGCCGCCGTAACTTAGGACGCAAGTGCTTTGTGAATACAGCACTTACGGCGGCGTAGCGTATATGAGATATGCTACGCCTGCCTAACGCTAAGCTGATCTACCTGAATCCAGCTAATAGACTCGGTTTGCGAGTGTTGTCTTGCAACACGAGCAGCATTCAAGCCACAGCCTTTCCAAGGTTTTCAGAATTCAGCCGAGCTGTCCCTGAGCCTTTCGGAGTATTTCTGAGGCTCTCCGGCGCCCCCCACCTCTGGCCACATGTGGTATTGCATGCCATAGAAGACAATGCGGAACAAATTATTTTTGTTTCCATTGACTTCTATGGGGAAACTCGCTTTGATATGCGAGTACTTTGGATTAAGAGCATTCTCCTGGAACGGATTATACTCGTAATCCGAGGTTCCACCGTATAGATGAGGATCAAACAATATTTTATGCTGGCTGCTATCCATTTGCTATTTTTATGAGTGTTGTTTATTTTCTGAGCGTGGATACTACCATATATTTTTACATAGTTAACCACTTCCCGACGGCCGTACGACTATATACGGCCGCCGGGTGGCTCTACTTCTCTGGGAGGCCGTGTTTTTACGGCCGCCCCTTTTCGCGTTCCCCGCGCGCGCTCCCGAGCGCGCAGCGGGGAACTGCTGTGCTGGCCGTGTCCCTTGGACACAGCCAGTCACACGATCGCCGTGAACGGCCAATCGGAGCGGCCCCGTTTCCCTAGGCGATCTGTGCGGCAATGAGAGATGATCTCATATGTTTAACATATGAGATAATTTCTCATTGCCGGCTCTCACAGACAGCGGTGCTGTCAGGGGAGAGAGGAGACGGTCTGTGGTCCTCTTGTACATAGAGACACAGATCGGCACCTCCCAGTCACCCCCCCCTCCCCCACAGTTAGAACACTAATTAGGATACACATTTAACCCTTCCTCACCCCTAGTGTTAACCCTTCCCTGCCAGTCACATTTATACAGTAATTAGTGCATATTTATAGCACTGATTGCAGTATAAATGTGAATGGCGCCAAAAATGTGTCAAAAGTGTCCGATGTGTCCGCCATAACGTTGCAGTCCCAATAAAAATCGCAGATCGCCGCCATTCTAGTAAAAAAAAAAATTATACAGTAATTAGTGCATATTTATAGCACTGATTGCAGTATAAATGTGAATGGCGCCAAAAACGTGTCCAAAAGTGTCCGATGTGTCCGCCAATAACGTCGCAGTCCAATAAAAAATCGCATGATCGCCGCCATTTCTAGTAAAAAAAAAAAAAATAATAATAATAATTCTGTCCCTTATTTGTAGGCGCTATAACTTTTGCGCAAAACCAGTCGCTTATTGCGATTTTTTTTTTTTTTTTTTTACTAAAAATATGTAGAATACGTATCGGCCTAGACTGAGGATAAAAAAAAAACGTAAAAAAAAAAAAAATTGAGCTATTTATTATAGCAACAAGTAAAAATATTTTTTTTTTTTTCAAAATTGTCGCTCAATTTTTGTTTTATAGCGCAAAAAATAAAAACCGCAGAGGTGATCAAATACCACCAAAAGAAAGCTCTATTTGTGGGGAAAAAAGGACGTTAATTTTGTTTTCGAGCCACGTCGCACGACCGCGCAATTGTCAGTTAAAGCGACGCAGTGCCGAATCGCAAAAAGTCCTCTGGTCAGGAAGGGGTTTAAGTGCCCAGTAAGGAAGTGGTTAAGGATGTGGCATTGAAGTGATTGTCTTACTGTTTTCAGACTACAAAACATCTGCCCCTCCTCTTCCCAACCTAGGAACGAGGTGTTCTGTAGTCCATGAAGATAACTTGGAGCAAAGTTAACTAATATCAGTCAGCAGAGGCAGAGAAAACTCCGGACATTTGTGCAGTGAATGCACAAATCAGACATAAGCTAGGAGAGGTTTATTTCTGTCCATTTTTATATACAGTGCCTTGAAAAAGTATTCATACCCCTTGAAATTTTCTAAAAAAAAATTATGTTACAACCAACAATGTAAATGTATTTTATTGGGATTTTATGTGATAGACCAACACAAAGTGGCACATAATTGTGAAGTGGAAGGAAAATCATAAATGGTTTTCAGTTTTTTTTACAAATAAATGTGTGAAAAGTGTGGGGGGCATTTGTATTCAGCCCCCTTTACTCTGATACGCCTAAAATCTAGTGGAACCAATTGCCTTCAGAAGTCACCTAATTAGTAATTCGAGTCCACCTGTGTGTAATTTAATATCAGTCCAAATACAGCTGTTCTGTGAAGCTCTCAGAGGTTTGTTAGAGAACCTTAGTGAACAAACTGCATCATGAAGGCCAAGGAACACACCAGACAGGTCAGTGATAAAGTTGTGGAGAAGTTTAGTCACTTAATTAAAGCGGAGTTCCGGCCACAATTTCACTTTTTAAATATAAATACACCTGTAATACACAAGCTTAATGTATTCTAGTAAAGTTAGTCTGTAAACTAAGGTCCGTTTTGTTAGGTTGTTACAGCATTTAGACACTTTATAAAATAGAAATTGACTGGGGCCATCTTAAGTGTGGGCATCATGAAGCCAGACTGTATGACTTCCTGGATTTCAGCCTTGCAAATCTCGCACATGCTCAGTGCTGCACAAGCAGTGTCAGATCAGGTTTCAGCACCTGTGCTGTCCAAGTCACATGATTCTTTGAGACTGGGGAGTGCACAGACTCCTGGACAGTTACACCCACTACATTCCCAGGAGTCTGTGCGGTGTAGGTTAGGAAGCATTAAGCACCTAGGTGCAGGAAGTGGGAAGATTAACTATTCTGCCTAGCAACAACACTTTGAAGACATCTAAAAAAAAAAAAAAAAAATTTTTGTAAAGGATTAATGACATTTTTTTAAACTACTGATGTAATGTTATATTTATGGGTGGAACTCCACTTTAAGACCCGGACCAATATGCAGGTTAAGGACCTTGCCCCTTTTTGCGATTCGGCACTGCGTCGATTTAATTGACAATTGCGCGGTCGTGCGACGCGGTTCCCATACAAAATTGGCTTCTTTTTTTTCCAACAAATAGAGCTTTCTTTTGGTGGTATTTGATCACCTCTGCGGTTTTTATTTTTTACGCTATAAACAAAAATAGAGCGACAATTTTGAAAAAAAATCAATATTTTTTACTTTTTGCTATAATAAATATCCCCCAAAAAAGATATAAAAAAACGATTTTTCCTCAGTTTAGGCCAATACGTATTTTTCTACCTATTTTTGGTAAAAATCGCAATAAGCGTTTAACGATTGGTTTGCGCAAAATTTGTAGCGTTTACAAAATAGGGGATAGTTTTATTGCTTTTTTATTTATAATTTAATTTTTTACTACTAATGGCGGCGATCAGCGATTTTTTTCGTAACTGCGACATTATGGCGGACACTTCGGACAATTTTGACACATTTTTGGGACCATTGTCATTTTCACAGCAAAAAGTGCTATAAAAATGCACTGCTTACTGTGAAAATGGCAATTGCAGTTTAGGAATTAACCACTAGGGGGCGCTGAAGGTGTTAAGTGTGACCTCATATGTGTTTCTAACTGTAGGGGGGCGGGGCTGGACGTATGACGTCATTGATCGTCTTTCCCTATATCAGGGAACAGACGATCAATGACACTGCCACTGTGAAGAACAGGGAAGCTGTGTTTACACTCACCTCTCCCCATTCTTCAGCTCCTGTGACCGATCGCGGGACACCGGCAGCGCTCGGGTCCGCGGGTCCTGCAGCATCGGACCGGGTAGCGTGCGCGCGCCGGCAACCGACGGCTGGGCTCGTAAAGGCGATGTACATGTACGTGCTTGTGCCCAGCCGTGCCATTCTAATCTATCGACGTATATGTGCAGGAGGCGGTCCTTAAGTGGTTAAAGCAGGATTAGGTTATAAAAAAATATTCCAAGCTTTGAACATCTCACAGAGCTCTGTTCAATCCATCATCCGAAAATGGAAAGAGTATGGGACAACTGCAAACCCATCAAGACATGACCGTCCACTATTCAAGGGGTATAGATATGTTTTCAAGGCACTGTGTATGCATATATATATATATATCATTTTTACACTTTTTCTTATTTCACAATTTTTTCATGGCGGTCTGAACTGGTCAGTGGATACCAGGTCCAGATGCTCCATGTTGCTGTGCAGCAACAGATAATTTCTAACAGTGATCTATTGCTGACTCATATGGAGTTAATCATTTCAGCTCCTGTGCTTTGTGCTGGACCCCAGCTGTCACTGCTAGAGAAAAAAGAGAGAGAGAGAGGGAGAAAGAGAGAGAGAGAGAGAGAGAGAGAGAGGGGGGGGGGAAGAAAGAGAGAGAGAGAGAGAAAGGGAGAGAGAAAGAAAGAGAGAGAGAGAGAGAAAGAAAGAGAGAGAGAGAGAGAGAAAGAGAGAGAGAAAGGGAGAAAGAAAGAGAGAGAGAAAGGGAGAAAGAAAGAGAGAGAGAAAGGGAGAAAGAAAGAGAGAAAAAGGAGAAAGAAAGAGAGAAAGAAAGAGAGAAAGAAAGAAAGAAAGAAAGAAAGAAAGAAAGAAAGAAAGAAAAAACAGGAAAAATAAAGCATGTAAAGGAAAAAGAGAGAGAAAAGGAAAATGAAATAAAGAAAGAAAGAAAGAAAGAAAGAAAGAAAGAAAGAAAGAAAGAGAGAGGTAAAATAAAGTGAGAGAGAAAAGGAAAAAGAAAGAAAGAGAGAGAGAGAGAAAAGGATAAAATGAAAGAGAAAAAAATGAAAAAGAAAGAGAGAGAAAAGGAGAAAGAAAGAGAGAGAGCAAAAAGGAAAAAGAAAAAAAGAGAGAGTGAAAAGAAAAAAGAAAGAGAGAGAGAGCGAAAAGAAAAAAAAAAGAAAGAAAGAGAGAGCGAAAAGGGAAAAAAAAGAAAGAAAGAGAGAGAGTTAGAAAAGGAAAAAGAAAGAAAGAGAGAAAAGGAAAAAGAGAAAAAGAAAGAGAGAAAAGAAAAAAATAAAGAAAGAGAGAGAGAGAAAAGGGAAAAGAAAGAGAGAGAAAAGAAAAAGAAAGAGAGAGAAGGGGGGGAAAGAGAGAACAGGAAAAGGAAAGAGAGAGAAAAGGGAAAGAAAGAGAGAGAGAGAAAAGAAAGAGAAAGAGAGATGGAAAAATGAAGAGAGAGAAAAGGAAAATGAAAGCCTGTAAAGGAAAAAGAGAGAAAAGGAAAACAAAAGAAAGAGAGGTAAAATAATGAGAGAGAGAAAAGGAAAAAGAAAGAAAGAGAGAGAGAGAGAGAGAGAGCGAAAGGGAGGGAAAAAGAAAGAAAGAAAGAGAGAAAGGGAAAAATAGAAAAAGAAAGAAAGAGAGAAAAGGAAAAATAGAAAAAGAAAAAAGAGAAAATGAAAAAAGAAAGAAAGGGAAAGAGAGAGAGAAAGAGAAAAGGGGAAAAGAAAGAAAGAGAGAAAATAAAAAAAGAAAGGGAAAAAAAGAAAGAGAGAGAAAGGGAAAAAGATAGAAAGAGAAAAGGAAAAAAAAGAAATAAAGAGAGAGAAATGGAAAAGGAAAGAAAGAGAGAGGAAAGGAAAATGAAAGAAAGAAAGAGAGAAAAGGAAAAAGAAAAAAAGAGAGAGAAAAGGAAAAAGAAAGAAAGAGAAAGGGAAAAAAGAAAGAGAGAGAAAAGGAAAAATAAAAAAAGAAAGGGAAAAAAAGAAAGAGAGAGAAAGGGAAAAAAGAAAGAAAGAGAGAGAAAAGGAAAAAAGAAAGAAAGAAAGAGAGAAAGAAAGAAAGAGAGAAAAGGAAAAAAAAGAGAGAGAAAAGGAAAAAGAAGGAAAAATAAAGAAAGAGAGAGAAAAGGAAAGAAAGAAAGAGAGAGAAAAGGAAAAAGAAGGAAAAATAAAGAAAGAGAGAGAAAAGGAAAGAAAGAAAGAAAGAAAGAAAGAAAGAAAGAAAGAAAGAGAGAAAAGGAAAAAAGAAAGAAAGAAAGAGAGAAAAGGAAAAAAAGAAAGAGATAGAAAAGGAAAAAGAAGGAAAAATAAAGAGAGAGAGAGAGAGAAAAGAGAAAGAAAGAAAGAGAGAAAAAGGAAAGAAAGGGAGAGAAAGGGGAAAATGAAAGAAAGAAAGAAAGAAAGGGAAAAAAGAAAGAAAGAAAGAGAGAGAGAGAAGGAAAAAAGACAAGAGAGAGAAAAGGAAAAAGAAGGAAAAATAAAGAAAGAGAGAGAAAAGAGAAAGAAAGAAGAAAGGATGTGATTTTTCTACCTGAACAATACATGGTGCAATACATTTTCTTAATACTAGAAGGGAGAATTCATAAACCGTCTCCTGATATTCTGAGATTGGTTTTGTATGTCTTCCTGCAGTAAATATACAGATTTCCGGTTGGTTTTGGGCATTACCTGCAAATGGCGCTTTCTTACTCAGTACGGATTGCACCGGCCGGTGATTCAGGCTAGATTTGTATCTCCGCAATGAGTTGTTGAATTCCTCTGACTTGCGTGAATCATTCCACACCGGCTTACCACGGGGAGGGGACGTGTCTCTAAACTGGAACCCTGAAAACAGACACATTGCATGCATTTGGTTGTGTGAACCCAGCACAATTCATTCATTCCATCTTAGTTTTGTTTAAGTATAACAACATATATATATATATATATATATATAATATATTTATTTATTTTTACATTGTAGATTGGGGTGGAATACTGTATCTGTCAAGATTTATTGCTGTTTCTGGAGCCATTGTGGAGAAAATAAAAATTTGGAGGCAGAAAAATTCTGACTATGACCCTAAGAACAGCATCCCTACAGTCAAGCACGGAGGTGGATACATTATGCGTTGGGGCGTTTTCTAAAGGTGCAGACCAACCTTGCTGCATTGAGGGGCCAATGAATGGGGCCAGGTACAGTGGAACCTTGGTTTACGAGTAACGCGGTTATCAAGCGTTTTGACAGACGAGTAACTTGATTTTTTAAATCCTGACTCTGTTTGCAAGTGTTGTCTCGCAAAATTAGCAGAATTCAAGCATCTGCGGTACGCAGTACCTCATTTGGCCAGAGGTGCGGGGGCGTTTGGAAATACTCAGTTCCCGAGTGTTTCCGACCCTTTCTGAGGGTTTCCAAGTTCAGCTGAGCTGTCTCCGAGTATTTCCGAGTCTCTCCGGCACTCCCCCACCTTTGGCCACATGCGATATTGCAAGCAATAGAAGTCAATGCGGAACAAATTATCTTTGTTTCCATTGACTTCTATGGGGAAAGTCGCTTTGATATGCGAGTGCTTTGGATTACAAGCATTCTCCTGGAACGGATTATACTCGTAATCCAAGGTTCCACTGTATTGTAAAATCTTTGGTGAGAACATTCTTCCCTCAGCCAGAACACTGAAGATGGGTCATGGATGTGTCTTCCAGCATGACAGTGACCCAAAACATGTGGCCAAGGCAACAAAGGAGTGGCTCAAGAAGAAGAAGCAAATAATTATTTTCCCCACTGTATATAATAACCGAACCAAATAAAACTGTCGGAGGTGTCCAATTTGATTTGTGTCTTGTATCTTCAACCAGTTTGACTCTGTTACTGCCAAAGTGCACCCGTCACCCAGGAGACTTCAGCAGTATAGGTTGAAGGTCCTTCTCTTTTCACCCCTTTCCCCTCCTTCATAAGTGGCCTCTTCTACCAACCCCTCAGACCAGCCCTGCTGCTTTGGTTGCATGATCTTACCTGCAGGGCCGCCATCGGGAATTTTACATTTTGGGGCCCATTACACAGCTTCAGGCGGGCGGAGGGGGAGCTGTTGCTGCCGCTGCAAATTGAGAAGCGGGGGGGGGGAGTGTTGCAAGTTGAGAAGCAGGGGCGCCGCGAATTGAGAAGCTGGGGGTTGCTACCGCCGCAAATTAAGGTCGGGGGGCTTTGGGTGCTGACTAACAAAAAAAAAAAAAATGTAAATAAAAATTAGGATGCCATCCGGGCGTCTGGGGACCACCGGTCCCATAGAGGTAGGGGGGCTGACGAAAAAAACAAATTAAAAAAAAAACATAAAAAATGCCATCCGGGCCCCTTAGAGGTCGGGGGGGGCTTTGGGTGTTAACGAACAAAAAAAAGAATGTAAATAAAAATGAGGATTCCATCAGGGGTTCTGAGGACCACCGGTCCCATAGAGGTATGGGGGGCTGACGAAAAAAAAAAAAAATATATATAAAAAAACATAAAAAATGCCATCCGGGCCCATTAGAGGTCGGGGGGGCTTTGGGTGTTGACGGAAAAAAAAAAGGGGGGATGCCATCCGGGCCCCTGGGCCCCTTACAGGTGTACTGCCTGTACCCACCTGATGGTGGCCCTGCTTACCTGTAGCCGGTCGGATGCGTGGGACAGTTGCAGCAGGGTAGACATCTCTTGGCCGAGCTGCTGCTATAGAATCGGACACATGGCGAGGCTGCAGGATGCCAGTGACGGATGGCGAGGAGTTATAATACTGCATCTGGGTGGGCATTTTGTCTTCACTGGTTTAAACACCGTCCTGTAAAAAAAATTAAGTTATTCATTTTCTAAATGATTAAATTGGAAAATAGAAGTGCTGGAACACGACTGTGTATTACCAAAAGTATTGGGACGCCTACCTTTACACGCACATGAACTTTAATGGCATCCCAGTCTTAGTCCGTAGGGTTCAGTATTGAGTTGGCCCACCCTTTACAGCTCTAACAGCTTCAACTCTTCTGGGAAGGCCGTCCACAAGGTTTAGGAGTGTGTCTATGGGAATGTTTGACCATTCTTCCAGGTACAATGCCACATGACTGGTTGCTTGTAGCTTGTTCCTTTACTTAGTTACCCATAGCAACCACACTCCTCTTCCCTGTCTTACCGAGTTACCCTCCTGTACTTCCTACCCCATAGTGCTTTACAGACCCAGGTTCTTTGGAATACGTCAGAACCAGCATGCACCCCTTGAATAACTTCAGACCAGGCTTAGACCAGTTAACCACTTAAGACCCGGACCAAAATGCAGGTAAAAGACCAGGCCCCTTTTTGCGATTCGACACTGTGTCGCTTTAACTGACAATTGCGCGGCTCCCAAACAAAATTGGCGTCCTTTTTTCCCCACAAATAGAGCTTTCTTTTGGTGGTATTTGATCACCTCTGCGGTTTTTTATTTTTTTCGCTATAAACAAAAATAGAGCGACAATTTTGAAAAAAATGCAATAATTTTTACTTTTTGCTATAATAAATATCCCCCAAAAACATATATAAAAAAAAAAATCCTCAGTTTAGGCCGATACGTATTCTTCTACCTAATTTTGGTCCAAAAAAATCGCAATAAGCGTTTATCGATTGGTTTGCGCAAAATTTATAGCGTTTACAAAATAGGGGATAGTTTTATTACATTTTTATATATATTTTTTTGTTTTACTACTAATGGTGGCGATCAGCGATTTTTTTCGTGACTGCGACATTATGGCGGACACAAGGACAATTTTGACACATTTTTGGGACCATTGTCATTTTCACAGTAAAAGATGCATTTAAAATGCATTGTTTATTGTGAAAATTACAGTTGCAGTTTGGGAGTTAACCACAAGGGGGCGCTGATGGGGTTATGTATGACCTCATCTGTGTTTACAACTGTAGGGGGGTGTGGCTGTAGGTCTGACGTCATTGATTGTGCGTCCCTATATTAGGGAACACACAATCGATGACAGCGCCACAGTGAAGAACGGGGAAGCCGTGTTTACACGCGGCTCTCCCCGTTCTTCAGCTCCGGGGACTGTAGCGGCGATCGGGTCCGCGAGTCCCGCGGCCAAGGTCACGGAGCTTCGGACCGGGTCGCGGGAGCGTGCTGCGGGCACGCGCCCGCGACCCACCGCTGGGCTTTATACAATCACGTACAGGTACGCGATTGTGCCCAGCGGTGCCATTCTGCCGACGTATATCGTCGTTAGGCAGTCCTTAAGTGGTTAATATAACTTTTACTGTTAAAAAGTAGCACGACAAGTAGTAAAAGCCCAACAGGGTTCCTGAACCTTTCCCTATTCAAAAATAAACAAAAAAGTTTTGGCTGGACATACACTTCAACCACTTCTTGATTGTGCTATAGCCGAAGGACGGTTACAGCGCGGTCACCCAGTTCTGGTAGGAAAGTGGTCTTCAACCCTGTCCTCAGGGCCCACTAACAGGCAGGGCCGGATTTTCTCTCCCTGCCGCCCCAAGGCCAGGTTCCACAATGCACCCCCTCCCCGCCAACCGAACCCCCCCAAATCAACAGAGAATGTGCGGCACGGTTAGATCAAATATGTTTTGTTTGTTTTTTTACTTTTTTATCACTTTTTTATTTTTATTTATTTGTAGCCTGTCGCCTACTTTCTTAAATTTTTGTATCATTTTCTTATTATTTTTCTTATTCTTTACTTTTTTATTTTATTAATTTAATTATTTCTTATTTATTTTTTATCAATTTTTTTCCACTTAACTTTTTTGCTATTTTTCTGTGTGATAGCAATTGGAGGTGACATGTTCTCTTTATTGACCCTGTCACCTCCAAAACAGGAGTCCTAGCACTGTGCTAGAACTCCTGTCACAGCTGAGATGGGAAGAGCACAGCTCTCCCCTCTCACTGTGTACATCGGCAGCAGGGACAGGAGACAGACTCAGTGGCCGGGGGGAGGACGGAGTCCCGAAGACAGAGCCAGCAGAGAGAGGTATGTGGGGGGGGGGGGGGGGGAGAGGGGAGGACGGACGGGAGCACATATTTTACAAGTGATTTCGGCGACATCGCCGCAATCACTTGTTAACGAGCGAGCGGATTCCCCCATAACTTACCGCCCTTAACTGTATCTTCCGGGCGTCGGGGGACTCCATGCCACTGCCGCCCCTTGGAGCCCTGCCGCCCCAAGGCCTGGCCTCAATGGCCTTGTGGGAAATCCGGGCCTGCTAACAGGCCAGGTTTGCAAGATAACTGAAATACATCACAGGTGATATCATTTGCTGCTCAGTGATTGCAGTATTCTAGTCTGCATCTCCCCAAGGTAATACATAAAACCTGGCCTGTTAGTGGGCCCTGAGGACAGGGTTGATGACCACTGTGGTAGGACATCCTCCCAGAACCACACCCCCCACGTGCCCACTGGAGATTGCATCCAGTGCACTCTGTGATCAGGGTAAAGGGCCAATCACAGCTTATCACATGTAGACAAACTTGCCGGTTATCAGCATTCCTTTCCTCATGCGCTGTCATAGCGCAAGGAGAGGAGACCCGGTATCTGGCAAGTGTGACATTTACACTGATCATCGGGGGAACTGATCATTAGTGTCCTGATAACCAATGCAGCCCCAACATTGCAAATCAGTGGAAAATAGGAAAAAATAAACTGCGCTGGGATGCAAACTAACTGTTGGAGTAAACGCAGCCTGAAGCTCTTAACCGTTTGCCGACCAGCCGCCGCAGTTTTACGGTGGCAGGTCTGCTCGGCTGCGCAAAATCACAAAATATTACGTGATTTCGCATTTCAGCCACTAGGGGCGCGCGCGCCACCGGAGGCACGCCCCCTGCTCGCCCCTGGTGCCGTGCGCGTGCCCACGCAATCGCTCGTTACAGAGCAAGAACCGGGAGCTGTGTGTGTAAACACACAGCTCCCGGTCCTGTCAGGGGGAGAAATGACTGTTCGTCTGTTCATACAATGTATAAACAGCGATCAGTCATTTCTTCATGTCAGTCCCACCCCCCCTTCAGTTAGAACACACCCAGGGAACATACTTAACCCCTCCCCCCCCCTAGTGTTAACCCCTTCTCTGCCAGTGACATTTTTACATTTTTACAGTAATCAATGCATTTTTATAGCACTGATCACTATAAAAATGCCAATGGTCCCAAAAATTTATCAGAAGTGTCCGCCATAATGTCGCAGTACCAGAAAAAATCGCTGATCGCCGCCATTACTAGTAAAAAAAAATATATTAATAAAAATGCCATAAAACTATCCCCTATTTTGTAGACGCTATGGCCCGGATTCAGATACAATAGTGTATTTATCAGGGGGCGTAACGTATCTCAGATACGTTACGCCGCCGTAAATTAAGGTGCAAGTTCCATATTCAGAAAGAACTTGCGCCCTAAGTTAAGGCGGCGTAACGTATATGGTCCGGCGTAAGCCTGCGGAATTCAAATGTGGATGATGTGGGCGTGTTTTATTTAAATTAATTGTGACCCCACGTGTTTGACGTTTTTTACGAACGGCGCATGCGCCGTCCGTGAAAGAATCCCAGTGGGCATGCTCGAAATTACGCCACAAATCGTCAATGCTTTAGACATGAACGTAACTTACGTACAGCTCTATTCACGAACGACTTACGCAAACGACGTAAAAAAATGCGCCGGGTGGACGTACGTTTCTGAATCGGCGTATATACCTAATTTGCATATTCCTCGTGTAAATCTACGGAAGCGCCACCTAGCGGCCAGCGTAAATATGCAGCCTCAGATACGACGGTGTAAGACACTTACATCGGTCGGATCTTAGGGAAATCTATGCGTAACTGATTCTATGAATCAGTCGCATAGATACGACGGCCCGCACTCAGAGATACGACGGCGTATCTGGAGATATGCCGTCGTAACTGCTATCTGAATCCGGGCCTATAACTTTTGTGCAAACCAATCAATAAACGCTTATTGCGATTTTTTTTTACGTAAAAAATGTAGAAGAATAAGTTTCGGCCTAAACTGAGGGAAAAAAATCGTTTTTTTTTTATATATTTTTGGGGGATATCTATTATAGCAAGAAGTAAAAAATATTTTTGTTTATAGCGCAAAAAATAAAAAACGCAGAGGTGATCAAATACCACCAAAAGAAAGCTCTATTTGTGGGAAAAAAAGGACGTCAATTTTGTTTGGGAGCCACGGCGCACGACCACCCAACTGTCAGTTAAAGCGACGCAGTGCCGAATCGCAAAAAGTGGCCCGGTCATTGACCAGCAAAATGGTCCGGGGCTGAAGTGGTTAATATTAAGCAGCAACTAACCTGAAAACATAAACCGTGAACAAAAGTGAAAAAAATATATTTAGTTGCGCTAGATCTCAAACAACCCTTGAAAGGGGATGGTTACTAAATTACTACCACTCTATAGGTATCAAATCTAAAGTGTAAAAAACATACAGTGCAAAACAATAAATGTAGACCATGCAATATGCTAAAAAAAAGTGCCAACAATGAAGTGACCATATAGAAATTAGAAATGAACATAAGAGTCCATATGTGACTTCAGTGTGACTGTACACCCATGTGATGATCCAAGATGTGAACTGGACTCTCTTCAGAGTCTAGAAACCAAAGTGAAATCCACCACCATCTTAGTAGGTAACCTGCTTACCAGAGCCAATGGTCCCTTATATAAGACCCAAACCAGCATGTGTATTACTCCCAGCAGACAAATGGCAGCCCCCTGGAGCGGACTATCAACCTGTGAGCCCTAGCAAATCAGTGCCCATCAGTCATGTGTATCAGTGCAGCCTATCAGTGCCGCCTCATCGGTGCAAGCTATCAGTGCCCATCAGTGCTACCTGTCTGTGCCCATCAGTGCAACCTATCAGTGCCTCCTCATGGGTGCTACCTATCAGTGCAACTTTTCAGTACTGCCTATCGGTGCCTCCTCATTGGTGCCACCTATCAGTGCCCATTGTGCTACCTGTCAGTGCCGCCTATCAGTGCCGCCTCATTGGTGCTACCTATCAGTACCCATCAGTGCTACCTGTCAGTGCCCGTCAGTGTCACCTATCAGTGCCCATCAGTGCCACCTATTAGTGCCCGTCAGTGCCACATATCAGTGCAGCCTCATAAGTGCCTTCTCATCAGTGCCACCAGTGCTGCCTCATCAGTGCCGCCTCATCAGTTCCCATCTGTACCACCTCATTAGTGCCACCTTATCAGTAGGGGTGCACATCTTCTCTGGTCTCACGATTCGATTACGATTATCTGGTATTCGATTTGATTTACGCGATGCCTCAGATTACTGACAAGCTCCGTAACATCGCTTCCGTGTTTACATACAGACTGGAATGAAGCCGACGCTTCGTGCCAGTCTGTCTCTAGCCGCAGGAAGTGGTGGCTCGCGGATCGGGTCTCCCGGTGGAACAGGAGGCCCGGTAAGAGCGGCGGAAGAGCTCCTCCAGGATAACAACTGAGCGGCTTTTAGCCACATCGGTTGTTATCCCTAGAAAGCCGACCGCCTGCTCTAAAAACGGTACCGAGATGATGCCTGCAGCCTCGGGCATCATCCCGGTATAAGTCAGGGCTGCATAGGGGTTAACGGCTAGGAACGCTCTTCCTGGAGGGGGCGGGGCAAACAGGGATGACGTCACCCGACATCGAATTTCCCGGTCGCATGCATCCATGCCGCATTGGGGACACCCGAATCGCGATGCATCGATGCAGCGATTAATTTCGACACCCCTACTTATCAGTGGCCATAAGTGCCTCCTCATTAGTGACAATTAGTGCCTCCTCATCAGTGCTGCCTCATCAATGCTGCTTCATAAGATCCCATCAGTGCAGCCTATAAGTTCCCATCAGTGAAGCCTCATCAGCACACATCAGTGAAGAAGAAAAATCACCAAAAGTAAGTTCTATCTGTCTCAAAAAATGTCATATGTGTACAGTGTTGCATGACCGCGCAACTGTCTTCAAAATGCGACAACTCTCAAAGCTGAATATTGGCCTGGGCAGGAAGGGGGTGAAAGTGCCCGGTACTGAAGTGGTTAAGGAGTAATAAACAGTGGGCTAGATTCAGATAGGTTAGCGGATCTTTAGATCTGATTTACGATCGGCCGGTGCAAGTTTTTGAGGCAAGTGCTGTATTCAGAAAGCACTTGCCTCTAAAAGTTGCGGCGGCTGATCGTAAATCCCCCGGCGGAATTCAAATTCCGCGGCTAGGGGGCGTGTAGAATTTAAATCAGGCGCGGGCCCCCTGCGCCGAACGAACTGCGCATGCGCCGTCCGCTAAATTTCCCACCGTGCATTGCTCCAAATGACGTCGCTAGGACGTCATTGGTTTCGACGTGAACGTAAATTACGTCCATCCGTATTTGCGACCGACTTACGCAAACAACGTAAAAGAAATTAAATTCAACCCGGGAACGACGGCCATACTTAACATAGGATACGCCGCATATAGCAGGGGTAACTATCTGCCGGAAAAAGGCGAACGCAAACGACGTAAAAAAAAAAGCGCCAGGCGGTCGTTCGTTTCTGAATCGGCGTAACTCCTCATTTGCATATTCATTGTGTATACAAGCGGAAGCGCCACCTAGCGGCCAGCAAAAGATTGCAGCCTAAGATCCGACGGTGTAAGTCACTTACACCTGGCGGATCTTAGGGAGATCTATGCGTAACCTGATTCTATGAATCAGTCGCATAGATAGGACGGCCGGATTCAGAGATACGACGGCGTAACAGGAGATCTGCCTGCAGGTGTAGTACACACATCAAACACAAGCATGTGGCCCGCTAATACCTTTACTAGCACAGCAGTCATCTGTGTTGGTGTTTGACAGTTTCCAGGTGAACTCTTTATTCTCACAGTCAACAGATCCGGATTACCGGCCCCACCCCGTGTAAACACAGGACTCTAAAATACTATGTCCTGGGCAAATACAACAATGACACGCTTTGTATCAGAAGTAGCTGAATCCGGATCCGGCACGGGACCCCGACATCCAATCATTCAACCGATTGTCCGAAATCTGTCCGGATTGTCACTGGGTCTCCCCTGTGCTTTTCTATGCAATTTAGGCAGATGGGGGGAGGGATCAGCAGGGTGCTTCCTAAAATATTACAGCACCCTGACTCAGTACTCCCACACACTACAATACATTACAATACCCATACAATACCCATACAACACCGATAATCCAACACGCACACCTTAATACAATACAATACCGATAATCCAACACACAGCACAATACAATATCCATAATCCAACACACAGCACAATACAACGCCCATAATCCAACACACAGCACAATACAACGCCCATAATCCAACACACAGCACAATACAACGCCCATAATCCAACACACAGCACAATACAACGCCCATAATCCAACACACAGCACAATACAACGCCCATAATCCAACACACAGCACAATACAACGCCCATAATCCAACACACAGCACAATACAACGCCCATAATCCAACACACAGCACAATACAACGCCCATAATCCAACACACAGCACAATACAACGCCCATAATCCAACACACAGCACAATACAATATCCATAATCCAACGCCCATAATCCAACACACAGCACAATACAACGCCCATAATCCAACACACAGCACAATACAACGCCCATAATCCAACACACAGCACAATACAACGCCCATAATCCAACACACAGCACAATACAACGCCCATAATCCAACACACAGCACAATACAACGCCCATAATCCAACACACAGCACAATACAACGCCCATAATCCAACACACAGCACAATACAACGCCCATAATCCAACACACAGCACAATACAACGCCCATAATCCAACACACAGCACAATACAACGCCCATAATCCAACACACAGCACAATACAACGCCCATAATCCAACACACAGCACAATACAATATCCATAATCCAACGCCCATAATCCAACACACAGCACAATACAACGCCCATAATCCAACACACAGCACAATACAACGCCCATAATCCAACACACAGCACAATACAATATCCATAATCCAACACACAGCAC
This sequence comes from Rana temporaria, assembly GCF_905171775.1. NCBI lineage: Eukaryota > Metazoa > Chordata > Amphibia > Anura > Ranidae > Rana > Rana temporaria. The sequence continues at coordinate 35,502,460 of NC_053489.1, read as the reverse complement.
AATACAACGCCCATAATCCAACACACAGCACAATACAACGCCCATAATCCAACACACAGCACAATATAATACTCATAATCCAACACACACCACAATACAATACAATACCCATAATCCAACACACAGCACAATATAATACTCATAATCCAACACACACCACAATACAATACAATACCCATAATTCAACACACAGCACAATATAATACTCATAATCCAACACACACCACAATACAATACAATACCCATAATTCAACACACACCACAATACAATACAACGCCCATAATCCAACACACAGCACAATACAATACAATACAATACCCATAATCCAACACACAGCACAATACAATACCCATAATTCAACACACACCACAATACAATACAACGCCCATAATCCAACACACAGCACAATACAATACCCATAATCGAACACACAGCACAATATAATACTCATAATCCAACACACAGCACAATACAATACAATACCCACAATCCAACACACAGCACAATACAATACCCATAATTCAACACACACCACAATACAATACAACGCCCATAATCCAACACACAGCACAATACAATACCCATAATTCAACACACACCACAATACAATACAACGCCCATAATCCAACACACAGCACAATACAATACCCATAATCGAACACACAGCACAATACAATACTCATAATCCAACACACAGCACAATACAATACTCATAATCCAACACACAGCACAATATAATACTCATAATCCAACACACACCACAATACAACACCCATAATCCAACACACAGCACAATATAATACTCATAATCCAACACACACCACAATACAATACAATACCCATAATCCAACACACAGCACAATATAATACTCATAATCCAACACACACCACAATACAATACAATACCCATAATTCAACACACAGCACAATATAATACTCATAATCCAACACACACCACAATACAATACAATACCCATAATTCAACACACACCACAATACAATACAAACGCCCATAATCCAACACACAGCACAATACAATACAATACCCATAATCCAACACACAGCACAATACAATACCCATAATTCAACACACACCACAATACAATACAACGCCCATAATCCAACACACAGCACAATACAATACCCATAATCGAACACACAGCACAATACAATACTCATAATCCAACACACAGCACAATACAATACAATACCCATAATCCAACACACAGCACAATACAATACCCATAATCGAACACACAGCACAATACAATACTCATAATCCAACACACAGCACAATACAATACCCATAATCCAACACACAGCACAATACAATACTCATAATCCAACACACAGCACAATACAATACCCATAATCCAACACACACCACAATACAACGCCCATAATCCAACACACATCACAATACAATACCCATAATCCAACACACAGCACAATACAACGCCCATAATCCAACACACATCACAATACAATACAATACTCATAATCCAACACACAGCACAATACAATACAATACTCATAATCCAACACACACCACAATACAAAACAATACCCATATTACCCTCTAGCACTGACTCTTGGGGCACCTACAGCCACTAAACTATGTTTCCCTGATGCTCTCTTGTAGCAGTGATCTCTAGCACTCTTCTATAATGTTAATCAAGTCTGACTGTCTCTTGAACCATGTTACTAGTCTCCAACATCTCCTGTATCATCTTCACAGTCTCAGAGAGTCTCCTGCAGCAAGCCTGCAATCTCTTGTATCATGTCCACAGTCCCAAACCATCTCTTGTACCATGACTGCAGTCTCTGACCATCCTGTGTATCATGACTGCAGACTCTGACCATCCTGTGTACCATGCCTGCAGTCTCTGACCATCCTGTGTACCATGCCTGCAGTCTCTGACCATCCTGTGTACCATGCCTGCAGTCTCTGACCATCTTTTGTACCATGCCTGCAGTCTCTGACCATCCTGTGTACCATGCCTGCAGTCTCTGACCATCCTGTGTACCATCCCTGCAGTCTCTGACCATCCTGTGTACCATGCCTGCAGTCTCTGACCATCCTGTGTATCTTGTCTGCAGACTCTGACCATCCTGTGTACCATCCCTGCAGTCTCTGACCATCCTGTGTACCATGCCTGCAGTCTCTGACCATCCTGTGTACCATGCCTGCAGTCCCAAACCATCTCTTGTACCATGACTGCAGTCTCTGACCATCCTGTGTACCATGCCTGCAGTCCCTGACCATCCTGTGTACCATGCCTGCAGTCCCAAACCATCTCTTGTACCATGACTGCAGTCTCTGACCATCCTGTGTACCATGCCTGCAGTCCCTGACCATCCTGTGTACCATGTTGGAAGTCTCTGACCATCCTGTGTACCATGTTGGAAGTCTTTGACCATCCTCTTTACTACTTTGGGCCCAATTTGGACAGTTTCACCTTTTGTTGCCAGCGGTTTAGACATTAGAGCAGAGTTCCACCCGGGAATGGAACTTTCTCTGATCCAGCTTTTTGCTCCCACTTCCAGTGAAAGATCGCTGCAGTATGTCCGGTCCCTCCTCTGCCCCACCCCCTGTTTTTTTCTGGGGGACAGACAGGTCCCAGAAGACAGCAGACACCACTCAGAACGTGCAGCGCAACTCGCGCATGCGCAGTAGGGAACCAGGCACTTCCTGAATCCCTTACTGAAGATGCCGGCGCCTCCACCTGCATTGGTTGGCTTTGGTTGAGGACAGGTAAGTGTCCTTATTTTAAAAGTCAGTATTTGCAGCTGCTTACTTTTACTTTTATTTTTTTCAAGCAGAAATCGGCTTTATGGCTGTGTGTTGAGTTATTTTCAGGGGGACAGCAAATGTACACCGTTATACAAGCTGTACACTCACTACACAACATTGTAGCAAAGTGTCATTTCTTCAGTGTTGTCACATGAAAAGATACAAGAAAATATTTACAACAATGTGAGATACTGTACAACCTTATGGGAAGATTGTTGTTGAAATGAATGCTCCGGTGACAGGGTCCCTCACTATTTATGCAGGAAAAGTCTGCATGGGCATCCAACAAACCCAGAAAAATATCTTGCATTTCACATATGTTTGAGATGCAGTTGGCATGCGTTCCAGATGAGTTTGTCATTGACTTGCATGAAGGAATTAAACCAAAGTGGGTGCATGACCAAAGCAACAATAAATGCAAGCGTATACACAGTATAACAGGGTTAGACGAAATCCGGGCGCCGGGTCGTAATTGTGACTAGAATTAGGGACCTGGCGCCTGGGGAAGGAAGCATAGGCCTCAGTGGCAGTTCGTCCATAGAGGGCGCTGGAGCGTCGCCCCCTCTGGCTCTCGCCCGCCACTGAGTCTAATAACATACATTCATGCATTGCATGAATGTATGTTATTGTTGCCAGCTGCCGCTGGTCTATTCAGAGATGGCTGGAAATTGAGCGCCGGCCACCTGAATAACGGCAGCTGGTTGGCTGTGCGGAAGTGCCTATCAGAGCCAGCGGCTTTCCGAGTACAGCCCTCTGCTCCCGAATGTCTTATCCTCGGAATGCACGGGGGGGTGCGTCCCTTGGATAAGACTGACGGCCGTCTCTGCCAATCAGGTTCCCCGATTCTGGTTATCGGTAACCTGATTAGCTGAAGCGTCACCAAGGTGGGAGAAGACATCGAGGGACGTGGAAGGAGTAAGGTAAGTGCATTTTACAGGGCACAGCGGCGACAATGGGCACAGAGGCTTCAAAGGGCACAGTGGCATCAATGGGCACAGTGGTGACAAAGGGCACAGTGGCGACAAAGGGCACAGTGGCATCAATGGGCACAGTGGTGACAAAGGGCACAGTGGTGACAATGGGCACAGTGGCAACCATTAAAGGGCACAGTGACATGCACAGTAGCAACAATTGGCACAGTGGCGACAATTGAGGGGCACAGTGGCTATGTTTGATGGCATGGCACAGTGGTGACAATTGATGGCACAGTGGCTGTGTTTGATGGCATGGCACAGTGACTGAGTTTGATGGCATGGCACAGTGGTGCGAATTGATGGCACAGTGGCTGCATTTGATGGGCACAGTGAGGCTGTAATTTTTTTATTTATTTTCTTTCGTTTGTGCCCCCCCAAAAAATTTGAGCACCAGCCGCCACTGATAGGCCTGCAGAAGGCCACTAAGCCGCGACCTCAATTACTGGCCGGCACGGCCCGACGCGATCGCGCAGCGGGGGAGGTGGGGGCGCACGGAGACGCCCCCACCTGTCTCCGTGCCCCCTCACCTCCCCCGCTGCGCCGGCAGGTAATTGAGTCTGCGGCTTTGCGGCCTTCTGCAGGCCTATGCTTCCTTCTGTGATCTGGCGCCATCTTGTGGTGGCCATTGGTATGACATACAACCAGCAATGCTAATGGAGCTTCTTCTGTGTTTTAACTGCCATCTCCTTCCCTCTAATTAGAACCCCCAAACATTATATATCTTTTTTATTCTAACACCCTAGAGTATAAAATGGCGGTCATTGCAATACTTTCTGTCACACCGTGCGCAGCGGTCTTACAAGCGCACTTTTTTGGAAAAAAATACACTTTTTTTAAATTAAAAAATAAGACAACAGTAAATTTATCCCAATTTTTTTTTTATATTGTGAAAGATAATGTTACGCCGAGTAAATTGATACCCAACATGTCACGCTTCAAAATTGCATCCGCTCGTGAAATGGGGACAAACTTTTACCCTTTAAAATCTCCATAGGCAACGTTTAAAAAATTCTACAGGTTGCATGTTTTGAGTTACAGAGGAGCTCTAGGGCTAGAAGTATTGCTCTCGCTCTACCAATCACGGCGATACCTCACATGAACACCTCTTTCATATGCAGGCACTGCTCGCGTATGTGTTCGCTTCTGCGCGCGAGCTTGGCGGGACGGGGTGCGTTTCTGGCTCCTAACTTTTTTAGCTGGCTCCTAGATTCCAAACAAATTTGTCAAACCCTGCAGTATAATGATACATAAATGGAGGATATGGGTAAAACACAAACACCCGTGTACATAGAGAGGTGCAAGAGAATGTGAAATGCCATTGTCTACAACAGAAAAGATCACAATTCATAACGCCACCTAGCAGGAGGAAAGACTGAGGGCCCTTTCACCCTGGTGGGTTTTTGCTGCGTTTTTACCTTGCTAAAAAAAATGCAGGAAAAATGTTTCCCTTTAAATCCTATGGGACCCTTCACACTGAGGTGTGGGGGTGGTGCGTTATGAAAAGTTTTACTCCTGCCTGAATCATCTTTGGTGCCCTTTTCAAAACTGCACCAAAAACACAGGTCCCTATTGAAACAGTGGCGGTGCGTCCATAAAGGACGCACGGGCGCCATCCCCTCTCTCCTGCCATCTGTCTATCACCTTAGATGCATTGCATGAATCTATCTATGGTTGCCGCTGCCACCCCCTATTCAGGTGTCCGGCCCCTTTTCAGGCACTGGGCACCTGAATTACAGCGGTGGGGTGTTTTTTGAAGCACCTGATTATAGCCGTAGGCTCTAATAGGCTCTAATAGGCGTCCAAAAAGGTGAACAGCGGGCGCCAATCTGGGCGCTCACAGTTCACTCAGCTTTTTGTTAGGAAAGCAAATGAATATTCCCTATCCTATCACTGAACCGCCTCTCAACCGGGTCTGTTACCTGTCACCTTATTGGCTAAAATGACAGTCGCTGTGATTGGATGCCTGTCAGGTGTCTAATCATAGTAGAGGATGGGAAGAGAGGACGGGAGAAGACATTGAGGAGCCGCGACCCGCTGCCCCACCGAGACAGGTAACTGCCGGGCAGGGGATGCTCACTGGCAGCATTTGAAGGGCACAGTAGCAGAAATTGATGGGCACATTGGAAGTAATAGATGGGCACAGTGTCAGCAATTGATGGACACACTGGCAGCGATTGATGGGCACAGTAGTGGCAATTGATGAGCACACTGGCAGCAATTGATGGGCACAGTAGCAGCAATTGATGGGCACACTGGCGGAAATTGATGGGCACAGTGTCAGCAATTGATGGGAACACTGGCGGCAACTGATGGGCACAGTGGCAGCAATTGATGGCACAGTAGCGGCAATTGATGGGCACAGTGGCAGCAATTGATGGGCACACTGGCAGCAATTGATGGGCACACTGGCAGCAATTCATGGGCACAGTGGCAGCATCTGATGGCACAGTGGCGACAATTGATGGGCACAGTGGCAGCAATTGATGGGCACACTGGCAGCAATTGATGGGGCACACTGGCAGCAATTCATGGGCAAAGTGGTAGCATCTGATGGCACAGTAGCGGCAATTCATGGGCAGAGTGTCAGCAATTGATGGGCACACTGGCAGCAATTGATGGGCACATTGGCAGCAATTGATGGGGCACAGTGGCAGCAATTGATGGGCACAGTAGCTGCGTTTGATGGCACAGTGGCGACAATTTATGGGCACAGTGGCGACAATTTATGGGCACAGTGGCTGCGTTTGATGGGCACAGTGGCTGCGTTTGATGGGCAAAGCAGGGAGTATAAACCGGCACGTTGCTAGTAAAACAACACACAGTAAACATTGTTAGGCACACAGTTAGCCTAGTGTTGCCACTTTTTCTTCAAGTCAAACCTGAACACTTTAGCGGCTCTCAGCAATATTTTTATAGTATAAACTACACATATATTTAGTGATTAACCACTTAAGCCCCAGACCATTTTGTTGCTAAATGACCAGGCCACTTTTTGCGATTCGGCACTGTGTCACTTTAACTGACAATTGCGCGGTCGTGCGACGTGGCTCCCAAACAAAGTTGACGTAATTTTTCCCCCACAAATAGAGCTTTCTTTTGGTGGTATTTGATCACCTCTGCGTTTTTTTTTTTTTTTTTGCGCTATAAACAAAAATAGAGCGACAATTTTGAAAAAAAATATTTTTAACTTTTTACTGTAATAAATATCCCCCAAAAATATATATATAAAAAAAAAACATTTCCTCAGTTTAGGCCGATACGTATTCTTCTACATATTTTTGGTAAAAAAAAAAAAACACAATAAGCGTTTATCGGTTGGTTTGCACAAAAGTTATAGCGTCTACAAAATAGGGGATAGTTTTATAGCATTTTTATTAATAATAAAAAAATTTACTAGTAATGGCAGCGATTTTTATCGTGACTGTGATATTATGACGGACACATCGGACACTTTTGACACATTATTGGGTCATTTTTACAGCAAACAGTGCTATAAAAATGCACTGATTACTGTGAAAATGACACTGAAAGTGAAGGGGTTAACCACTAGGTGGCGCTGTAGGGGTGAAGTGTTCCCTAGGGAGTGATTCTTACTGTAGGGGGCGTGGCTTGCTGTGACACGTCACTGATCATTGTTCCCGATGACAGGGAACACGATCAGTGACAGTGGGGTAGATTCAGAGAGCAATTACGCCGGCGTATCCATAGATACGCCGCGTAATTGCTAAGTTGCGCCGGCGTATCTACTTTCTGTATTCAGAAAGCTAGATACGCCGACTTTAGCCTAAGATACGACTGGCATAAGTCTCTTACGCCGTCGTATCTTAGGGTGCATTCTGACGCTGGCCACCAGGTGGCGCTCCCGTAGTTGTCAGCGTAGAGTATGCAAATTACATACTTACGCCGATTCACGAACGTACGTGCGCCCGGCGGTTGTTTTTTACGTCGTTTGCGCAAGTCGTTTTCGTCGTAACGTTGCTCCTGCTATTGGGAGGCGCAGCCAATGTTAAGTATGGACGTCGTTCCCGCGTCGCGATTTGAAAATGTTACGTCGTTTGCGTAAGTCATCCGTGAATGGCGCTGGACGCCATTTACGTTCACGTCGAAACCAATGTCGTCCTTGCGACGTCATTTACCGCAATGCACGTCGGGAAATTTTAGGGATGGCGCATGCGCAGTACGTTCGGCGCGGGAACGCACCTAATTTAAATGATCCACGCCCTCTACGGGATCATTTGAAATACGTGCGCTTACGCCGGCCCCTTTTACGCTACGCCGCCGCGACTTACGGAGCAAGTGCTTTGTGAATACAGCACTTGCTCCTGTAAGTTGCGGAGGCGTAGCGTAAATACACTACGCTGCGCCGCCGTAACTTTAGGCGGAGATACCTGAATCTACCCCAGTGTCACTAGGCAGAACGGGGAGATGTTGTGTTTACACTAACATCTCCCCGTTCTATCTCTCCATGAGACGATCGCGTCTGCGGGACCTGTGGGCAGGCTCACTAAATATACAACACTAGAGTGGCATGGGTGCGCAAAATCACGTACCCATACGTCAGCCCTTTAAGAGCCGCCAGAAGACATGGGCGTGCCCGCTGCACAGCGAGGGACCCAATGCGTGTGGTCGGGGGGTGCGATCGCTGCTGGCCACAAGCCATTGCATGCTCGAGAGCGAGCACAGGGGGTTGTGTGTGTAAACACATTAATCCCTGTACTGTCAGAGGAGAGGAGACAGATCGTGTGTTTCTACAAAGTAGAAGCAACGATCTGTCATCTCTCTTGGTTACTCCCATCCCCCACACAGTTAGAACACAATGAGGGAACACACAGTTAACCCCCTTGATCGCCCCCTAGTGTTAACCCCTTCCCTGCCAGGTCAAACATTTACACAGTAATCAGTGCATTTTTATAGCACTGAACGCTCTATAAATGACAATGGTCCCAAAAATGTGTCAAAAGCATCAGATGTGTCTGCCGCAATGTCGCAGTCACGATAAAAATCGCAGATCGCTGCCATTACTAGTAAAAAAAAAAAAAGATTATAATAAAAATGCCATAAAAGTATCCCCTATTTTATAGACGCTATAACTTTTGCGCAAACCAATCAATAAACGCTTATTGAGATTTTTTTACCAAAAATATGTAGAAGAATACGTATTGGACTAAATTGAGACAGAAATTCGTTTTTTTATATATCTTTGGGGGATATTTATTACAGTAAAAAGTAAAAAATATTGAATTTTTTTCAAAATTGTCGCTCTATTTTTGTTTATAGCGCAAAAAAATAAAAACCGCAGAGGTGATCAAATACCACCAAAAGAAAGCTCTATTTGTGGGATAAAAAATACGTCAATTTTGTTTGGGGTACAGCGTTGTACGACAATTGTCAGTTAAAAACGACGCAGTGCCAAATCACAAAAAAGGGCCTGGTCAGGAAGGGGGTAAATAACATTTCTAATCATATGAAATTGATCACAACAGTCGACAGAGTTCCCCTTTTCATCTGAATCCTCAGAGTTTCCTCTTACATCTGAACACTGTAAGGGGGGACTCTGCAGACTCTGATGTAAGGGAGACATAAGGGATGCTCTGGGAACCCTGATTTAAGGAGGAACGCTCAGAACTCTGTACGGAGAGGACTCTAATGGAAGGGGGAACACTGCGCTCTCTGATGTAAAGGGGAACTCTGATGTAGAGGTGTCTCTGGTAACCAGAGCCCCACTTACATCAGAGTTTCCTATATTACCCTTTATTCAGTGTTCCTAGAGCCCCCTTAAGATCAGCGTTCCCACTTACACTTTAAGGGGGAGCTCTGTGGACTTTAATGTAAATGGGAACTCTGATATAAGGGGTGCTCTGAGAACCCTGATTTACCTTAGTGTACTCACTCAGAGGCAGGAGAGAGAAGGGGGGAGATTTCAGTCACAGACAGGGATGGATGGTGAGCTCACTGAACTGTCCGTGTGAATCCCAGACGGGTGACAACCCTAAGGTAACACCTTTTTTGCCCCTAAATGTTAACCCCCTTCCCGGCCAGTGTCATTAGTACAGTGACAGTGTATATTATTAGCACTGATCACTGTATTAGCGTCACAGGTATTGTCAGTGGCAGTTAGTTCCTCCCCCCCTCCAGCATCAGTTAGTGTCAGATTGGCTGCAGCACTATCATAGTCCCATTATAAGTCGCTGATCACCGGCATTACTAGTATAAAAAAAATTCAAGTATCTACATTTATACCATCATATGTAAACAAGGCATTTCCATGTTCTGCCTAGTGACAGGACACTGATCGCATGCTCCCTGTGATCAAGAGCAGTGATCACTGTTGTGTCACACGTAGCCCAGCCCCACCACAGTTAGAATCACTCCCTAGGACACACTTAACCCCTTCCTCACCCCCTAGTGGCTAACCCCCTCCCTGCCAGTGTCATTTACACAGTAACTAGTGCATTTTTATAGCACTGATGGCTGTATAAATGACAATGGTCCCAAAATTGTGTCAAAAGTGTCCCATGTGTCCGCCGCAATATCACAGTCACGATAAAAATCGCTGATCGCCTCCATTACTAGTAAAAAAAAAAAATTATAATAAAAATGACATAAAACTATCCCCTATTTTATAGACGCTATAACATTTGCGCAAACCAATCAATATATGTTTATTGTGACACCTAGGGCCGTCTTTAACCACTTAAGACCCGTACCAAAATGCAGGTAAAGGACCTGGCCAGTTTTTGCGATTTGGCACTGCGTCGCTTTAAATGACAATTGCGCGGTCGTGCGACGTGGCTCCCAAACAAAATTGGCGTCATTTTTTCCCACAAATAGAGATTTCTTTTGGTGGTTTTTGATCACCTCTGCGGTTTTTATTTTTTGCGCTATAAACAAAAATAGAGCGACAATTTTGAAAAAAAATGCAATATTTTTTACTTTTTGCTATAATAAATATCCCCCAAAAACATATAAAAAATGTTTTTTCCTCAGTTTGGGCCGATACGTATTCTTCTACATATTTTTGGTAAAAAACAAAAATCGCAATAAGTGTTTATCGGTTGGTTTGCACAAAATAGGGGATAGTTTTATTGCATTTTTATTAATATTTTTTTTTTACTACTAATGGCGGCGATCAGCGATTTTTTTCGTGACTGCGACATTATGGCGGACACATCAGAGAATTTTGACACATTTTTGGGACAATTGTGATTTTCACAGCAAAAAATGCTATAAAAATGCATTGTTTACTGTGAAAATGACAATTGCAGTTTGGGAGTTAACCACTAGGGGGCGCTGAATGGGTTAAGTGTGACCTCATATGTGTTTCAAACTGTAGGGGGGCGGGGCTGGACGTATGACGTCATTGATCGTGCTTCCCTATAACAGAGAACAGACGATCAATGACAGCGCCACAGTGAAGAAAGGGGAAGCTGTGTTTACACATACCTCTCCTCGTTTTTCAGCTCCGGGGACCGATCACGGGACTCCAGCGGCGATCGGGTCTGCGGGTCCCGCGGCCGCAGTCACGGAGCTTCAGACCGACCCACGGCTGGGCAATTAAAGAGGACATACAGGTACGTGCTTGTGCCCAGCCGTGCCATTCTGCCGACGTATATGTGCAGGAGGCGGTCCTTAAGTGGTTAATGTTGATTGGACCCTGGGCAAAAAAATTCTTGGGGCCCCCCCCCATGCAATATTGATCTCCACCTTCTCTGAGACAAGAGACATACAATAAATATCAGCTAGACCTAAAATCAGTTTACTGTATCAGATCAGGCAGTGATTGCGATTGGTTGCCAGAGGTTACAGTGTATCATTACCACTTACTGACTGGTTGCTAGAGGCTACAGCACACATTACGGCTCACTGATTAGTTGCTAGAGGTTACAGCACATGATTTCTTCACTGCAGATGGGCATAATATACATATGAATGACGCCTTTATTTACATGTGAATGCTCCCATTATTTACATATGAATGAGGGTTATTTACATGTAAACACAGGGTCTGCAGGTGAGTCATTTGTACACAACAATAGGACAGAGCTGGGCAGCATTAGTAGCAGCACTTCACACTGAGATATCAGGACACAGCACAGGACTAAAACTTCAAGGGACAAGGAAATTTAAAGGGGTTGTAAACATTTAAAGGGGTTGTAAAGGTACATGTTTTTTCACCCTAATGCATTAAGGTGAATAAACATCTGAGGATTAGCGGCCTATTTGCCTTTAGTAAATCAACCCCCCCTATGTTTCAATTCTGGTGCCTATTCATCCCAACAGCAGCCTGGATTATCATGCATCTTTTATGAGTGAAGGATTGGTAACCCTTGTCTGCAGTCTGACTGTCCCATTACCATGAATGATAGAAGTATGAAGACTCACAGTATTGAGGGTCCTGGATGGAGGTCCTCCAGTCTTCACCATGTCCAGGTCACCGCCGCTAATCTCAGCCTTATATATCTTAGAAGAAACTCCAAGAAAGTTCCAGCGCCTCCCTCCAGAACAATTGTCAGCTCTTCGCTTTGTCACTCCCTAGAGACAGAGATACACATTCTCCCTAATGACAGCAACAAGCAAACATCCACCTGCTAGCTATTACTACGGGGACCCGTCTGTGTCACTAAACACGCCGCCATTAACCACTTCCATACCGGCCGCTTATACACCTTCCCGACCTGACCAATTTTTAGCTTTCAGCGCTGTCGCACTTTGAATGACAATTGCGCGGTCATGCTACACTGTACCCAAACTAAATTTTTATCATTTTGTACCCACAAATAGAGCTTTCTTTTGGTGGTATTTGATCACCTCTGGGATATTTATTTTCTGCAAAAAAAATAAAAAATGACCGAAAATTTAGAAAAAATACGTTTTTTTTGTTTCTGTTATAAAACATTGTAAATAAGTACGTTTTCTCCTTCACTGGTGGGCACTGATGGTACTGCACTGACGGGCACTGATGGGCACCGATGAGGTGGCACTGATGTGGTGGCATTGATGGGCACTAATATGCGGCACTGATGGGTGGCACGGATAGGCGGCATGGATGGGCTTGGATAGGTGGCATGGATGGGCACAGATAGGTGGCACAGATAGGCGGCACGGATAGGCGGCATGGATGGGCACGGATAGGCGGCACGAATAGGCGGCATGGATGGGCACTGATAGGCGGCATGGATGGGCACTGATAGGCGGCATGGATGGGCACTGATAGGTGGCACGGATGGGCATAATCGTATGTGTTGTACTAATGGATGCTAATCAGTGCCAAACAATGCCTGCCAATCAGTGATGCCCATTGTGGGCACTGATTGGCATCCATTGCGGCACTGATTGGCATCCATTTTTTGTGTCCTTCTCATCCCTGGTGGTCTAGGGTGGCAAATCTTTTTTTTTTTTTTTTTTTTGCATCACTGGTGGTCTAGTGGGCATCCCTGGTGGTCCAGTGGGCATCCCTGGTGGTCCAGTGGGCATCCTTGGGGGGGGGGGGGGGGCTGTGCTGATAATCGATCAGCACAAACCCCCCCTGTCACAGGAGCAGTCGATCGGCTCTCCTCTACTCGCGTCTGACAGACGCGAGTGAGGAAAAGCCGATTACTGGCTTTTCCTGTTTACATCGTGATCAGCCGTGATTGGACACGGCTGATCACGTGGTAAAGAGCCTCCGTGAGAGACTCTTTACCTTGATCGGTGTTGCGGGGTGTCAGACTGACACTCTGCAACAATGATCGCCGCAATGCGTGCCCCCGGGGGCGCGCAGCGGCTCAAAATCCTGAGGACGTCATATGACGTCCACTCAGGATTCTACAACCACTTTGCCAACGTCAATTTGTCATTGGCGGGCGGCAAGTGGTTAAAAGGGGAAAAAAAGAATTGTTTGTGATACAACATAATAATAAAGTAATCCGAATGCTGTACCCTCTGATACTGGAATTGTATTGTTTTTGCTTGTCTGGGAATAAAAACTTTAACCGCTTGCCGACCAGCCGCCGTCATTATACGGCACGATCCCGCGAACCGTCGTAGCTGTACGTCGGCCCTTTAAATGCCTTTACGCACGCCCACTGCACGCCGTGGGAGCTGATGAGCGTGGCCGACGGTCGGGATGACCGCTGGCCACGCGCGATCGCGGGCACGAGAGCCAGAACAGGGACGTGTGTGTAAACTAGGGATGAGCTTCGAGTTCGACTCGACCGTTCGACCGTTCGCCGAATTTCGAACATTATGGGCCGTTCGCGCCAAATTCGAGTGGCGCGTCATGGCCCATAATTCACTGCGGCATCGCAGTGCATTGCTGGCTGATGATTGGCAAAACATGCACTATGACCCGCATGCTTTGGCCAGTCACAGCGTGGAAAAAACGGAGAGCCATAATTGGCCAAAGCCAGGGTGGCTTTGGCCAATTATGTCTCAGGGGGTTTGGTACACGCCTTACGCTATAAAGGGCCGCCTGAGTGGCGGCCTTGTGTAGTGTGTTGCGGCAGTGGTTAAAGACAGACAATGGGGGTTATTTACGAAAGGCAAATCCACTTTGCACTACAAGTGAAAACTACAAAATTGTCGCCACTCTGCCATAAAATTGTCGCCACTGTGCCATGCCATGAAACGCAGCCACTGTGCCATGCCATCAAATGCAGCCACTGTGCCCATCAATTGTCGCCACTGTGCCATGCCATCAAACGCAGCCACTGTGCCATCAATTGTTGCCACTGTGCCCATCAATTGTCACCACTGTGCCATGCCATCAATTGTCGCCACTGTGCCATGCCATTGTCGCCACTTTGCCCATCAATTGTCGCCACTGTGCAATGCCAAACGCAGCCACTGTGCCATCAATTTTCGCCACTTTGCCGTGCCATGCCATTGTCGCCACTGTGCCCATCAATTGTCGCCACTGTGCCATACCATTGTCGCCACTGTGCCCATCAATTGTCGCCACTGTGCCATGCCAAACGCAGCCACTGTGCCATGCCAAACAGCCACTGTGCCCATCAATTGTCGCCACTGTGCCTATCAATTGCCGCAAGTTTGCCCCTAAAATGCAGCCAGATTGCCCCCCCCCCGGCACTTACCTTTCTCGGTCAGCCATCCTCTGATCTTCCTCCACGATCCCTCGAAGTAGTCCCGCCCTCCATGTCGCTTCAGCCAATCAGGTTACCGGTAACCAGAACCGGTGAACCTGATTGGCTGAGGCGCCTGTCAGTGTTAACCAGGGAAAGCACACCCCCTGCGTCCCCTGGTTAACTATTTGGAAGCCGATTACAGCCCTCAGGATGATTAGGGGTGTGCCTGGGCACACCTGGCACACCCTGTGCGCACGCCTATGGACACCAATGATGACGCACTATTCCTCCAACTGACGCCAATGATGGGGCACTATTCTTTCTAATGACACCAATAATGGGGAACTATTCCTCTCACTGACACCAATGATGGGGAACTATTCCTCTCGCTGACACCAATGATGGGGAACTATTCCTCTCGCTGACACCAATAATGGGGAACTATTCCTCTCGCTGACACCAATGATGGGGAACTATTCCTCTCGCTGACACCAATGATGGGGAACTATTCCTCTCACTGACACCAATGATGGGGAACTATTCCTCTCACTGACACTAATGATGGGGAACTATTCCTCTCGCTGACACCAATAATGGGGAACTATTCCTCTCGCTGACACCAATGATGAGGAACTATTCCTCTCACTGACACCAATGATAGGGAACTATTCCTTTTACTGACACCAATAATGGGGAACTATTCCTCTCACTGACACCAATGATAGGGAACTATTCCTTTTACTGACACCAATGATAGGGAACTATTCCTCTCACTGACACCAATGATGGGGAACTATTCCTTTTACTGACACCAATAATGGGGAACTATTCCTCCCACTGACACCAATGATGGGGAACTATTCCTCTCGCTGACACCAATGATGGGGAACTATTCCTCTCACTGACACCAATAATGGGGAACTGTTCCTCTTGCTGACACCAATTATGGGGAACTGTTCCTCTTGCTGACACCAATGATGGGGAACTATTCCTCTCGCTGACACCAATGATGGGAAACTATTCCTCTCGCTGACACCAATGATGGGGGAACTATTCCTTTTACTGACACCAATGATGGGGAACTATTCCTTTTACTGACACCAATAATGGGGAACTATTCCTCTCGCTGACACCAATGATGGGGAACTATTCCTCTCGCTGGCACCAATGATGGGGTACTATTCATCCCACTGACACCAATGATGGGGAACTATTCATCCCACTGACATCAATAATGGGGAACTATTCCTCCCACTGACACCAATAATGGCGAACTATTCCTCCCACTGACACCAATGATGGGGAACTATTCCTCTCGCTGACACCAATGATGGGGAACTATTCCTCTCGCTGACACCAATGATGGGGAACTATTCCTCTCGCTGACACCAATGATGGGGAACTATTCCTCTCACTGACAATGATGGGGAACTATTCCTCTTGCTGACACCAATGATGGGGAACTATTCCTCTCGCTGACACCAATGATGGGGAACTATTCCTCTCGCTGACACCAATGATGGGGAACTATTCCTCCCACTGACACCAATGATGGGGAACTATTCCTCTCGCTGACACCAATGATGGGGAACTATTCCTCTCGCTGACACCAATGGTGGGGAACTATTCCTCTCGCTGACACCAATAAAGGGGCACTATTCCTCCTACTGACACCAATAATGGGGAACTATTCCCTTTACTGACACCAATAATGGGGAACTATTCCTCCCTCTGACACCAATAATGGGGCACTATTCCTCCCATAATACCAAAGATGGGGAATTTTCTATTCCCACTGGTCACAGTCTGACTTCCTAAGGTCTGTAGGACAGTAAACGGGCCCCTCGCTCAGTAAATGAGGAGAATCCTGCTATGGTCTGCTGTCACCTGGGTGAAGAAACACACCTGTGATTTTGGCTGGATGTCCCGAAAGCGTATGAGACATGAAATGGGATCCACTACACCCCCCCCCCTTTCACTTTGGGAGATTTTCTCTAACTTCCTGTTGAGCCTCTGGGACAGGAAGTGAAGGGAATTCCCCTCAGTGATACACAGACTAAAATAAAAATGAGAAAACCTGGAAAGTTTTTATATTTGTTTTACCTTTTTACTCTATTTAAAACAAAACAAAAACATGGCTACACACATGCTTTGACTACAGAGGAAAAGCTAAAAAAAAAACAAAAAAGAAAGTAGAAGAAAAGTTGAGACTTACCTGTATGTCAGGTGAGTGCTCCCCAGTCATTGAGGAATACAGGGAATCAGTGCACAGCGACACCTAGCGGTGATCCTGAGGTGCTGCAGGCAGCGATTGGAAAACGGTTGACAGCTGATCTCCCGCTGTGATCCGAGCAATGATCGGTCGCTGTGTGGAGGAGATGAGGAGGAGGAGGGGGGGTTATACTATGAGTAGAGGCAGGAGGGAGATCTATGGGCTCTATGTAGATCTGTCTTGATAGGGGGGAGCAATGCAAAGCTGCGGGGGTGTGCAGTGTGTGGGGTGAGCTCTGCTCTCCTCCTGGGATCGGCCGATATTGGGCTCTGCTTGTTGCTGCTACACACGAGCCGGGGCTGGGGGGTTGCCAAGGACGCACATGGAGGGGCTGGGGGTTGCTAAGGACGCACATGGCGGGGCGGGGAGTCCAGCCCACAGGAGGAGGAGCCGGAGAGGTGACGAAAGATGACAGGTGACACCCTGTGTACTGCAATCCACAGACTTGTCTCTATAGGGGGTGGAGCAAGATCTGTCGGTGACTCTTTTTTATCATTGTATAAATCTTTGCAGATGTTTTCTTCTAATCTAATGTAATGATGTTATGTTGTGTACATTTTTGCTGATTAAATAAAGTTTTATATTTAATAATAATGAAAAAAAGTCCTCTCTGTCAGTGTCTACTGGCAGAGAGGACTTTTTTTTATTATTATTAAATATAAAACTTTATTTAATCAGCACAAATTTACACAACATAACATCATTACATTAGATTAGAAGAAAACATCTGCAAAGATTTATACTTTTTTTATTATTATTAAATTTATTTAATCAGCAAACGTGTGTAGCCATTTTTTTTTGTTTGTTTTAAATAGAGTATAAAGGTAAATAAAATAAAACTTTCCAGGTTTTCTAATTTTAAATTCAGTCTGTGTATCACTGGGGGGATTTCCCTTCACTTCCTGTCCCATTGCTCTACATTTATCTGTGTATGACCTGATCCTTCTATAATCATACCTCAGAAACTGTCCCTGATTTGGGAACAAAGTCCCTCTGTCCTCCTCATTTTCGTCTGGTCTGTATACTGTAGTTGTCTATAATATGCGCTATTCAATTTTCAAAAAGTGTTTCCCGGTGCTAAACCATAATAATAATAAAAATAAATAAATAATTATTTCATCCCCTGCATATTTTGCCCAGAAACGATCGGACATTCCGACAACCAAACCGTTGATTATTTTCTTTTCACACGGTCACACAAATGTTGTCGGAAATCCCGAACGTCAAGAACGCAGAGACGTACGACCAGCCGAGAAAAATTAAGTTCAATGGTTCCGAGGATGCGTCAAATTGATTCCGAGCATGCGTAGGACTTTTGTGTGCATCACAATTGGCTACAGACGGTCGGAAATTTCCAAACAAACTTTTGTTGTCGGAAAAATTTGAGAACCAGCTCTCAAACATTTGTTGTCACATGCCACCAGCTGCAGATTGCCAGCCACATGCCACCAGATGCAGATTGCCAGCCACATGCCACCAGATGCAGATTGCCAGCCACATGCCACCAGATGCAGATTGCCAGCCACATGCCACCAGATGCAGATTGCCAGCCACATGCCACCAGATGCAGATTGCCAGCCACATGCCACCAGCTGCAGATTGCCAGCCACATGCCACCAGATGCAGATTGCCCCCCCCCCCCCCCCACAGCTCACCTCTCGCTCTCCCTGCCCTGCATGTCACAGCCGAGCGCTGCCGTTGTTGTCCGAGCGCTGCCGCTGCTGCCTGGCTTCACTCGCGGAGGGGGGCACCAGGCTGAACAGCGGTGATGCGGGCGAGCAGTGGGAGAAAATGTCATCTCTCTGCTTCACCCCTAACTGTGTGGGCGGAAGTGCGGCGGGGCTGTGTGGTGCAGTGATGGCGGTGATCTCTCTGCTCGCCCGCCACCGACGCACCTCAGATAGCGCAGGCTTCGCGGCCCACCAACAAACAGGCTGCGGCCCGGTAGTGGGCCGTGGATCGGGGGTTGGAGACCCCTGCTCTAGAGAATAAATTGGTGGGTTTTGCCATTTTTTTTACGTGTCACGATATTCATGCAGCAGTTTCAATAAAGCTAATTAAAAAAAAATAATAATACACTTCATTGAATTTTAATGCACGCAAACGCAAAATAATACCAATTTATTTTATTTATTTATTTTTACAATATAAAAGATGATGCTACCCCAAGTAAATAGACACCTAGCAAGTCACGCTTTAAAATTGCGCACGTTCGTGGAATGGTGACAAACTAGCGACACTTTAAAAGCCTTTACAGGTTACCAGTTTAGCATTACACAGGAGGTCTGGTGCTGGAATGATTGTTCTCACTCTGACGTTCACGGCAATACCTCACGTGTGGTGCGTTCGCCTTTTACGTATCCGCTGCGTGCGTAAATTTTTTTTTTTTTTTACACTGTTTCCTTTTTTATTACTTTTTTTGCTGTCACAAGGAATGTAAACACCCCTTGTGACAGCGATAGGCAATGATGGGTACTCTATATGGAGAGATCTGGGTGTCTATTAGACCCCGGATGTTTCCTCTATCCTTATAAGTAGGGTTGTCCAGATACCGATACCAGTATCGGTATCGGGACCGATACCTAGTATTTGCGGGAGTACTCGTACTCGCGCAAATACCCCCGATACCTAAATAGAATACTTTCCCCCCCCGCCGCTGCCGCCGCATCGCGCCGCCACATCGCGCCGCCACATCGAGGGACATGGCTAGAGGGACATTGCTGCATACTGTATGTGAGGGACATTGCTGCATATGTGAGGGACATTGCTGCATATGTGAGGGACATTGCTGCATATGTGAGGGACATTGCTGCATATGTGAGGGACATTGCTGCATATGTGAGGGACATGGCTAGAGGGACATGGCTGCATATGTGAGGGACATGGCTAGAGGGACATTGCTGCATATGTGAGGGACATGGCTAGAGGGACATGGCTGCATATGTGAGGGACATGGCTAGAGGGACATTGCTGCATATGTGAGGGACATGGCTAGAGGGACATTGCTGCATATGTGAGGGACATGGCTAGAGGGACATTGCTGCATATGTGAGGGACATGGCTAGAGGGACATGGCTGCATATGTGAGGGACATGGCTGCATATGTGAGGGACATGGCTAGAGGGACATGGCTGCATATGTGAGGGACATGGCTGCATATGTGAGGGACATGGCTAGAGGGACATGGCTGCATATGTGGGGGACATGGCTGCATATGGGGGGGACATGGCTGCATTTGGGGACACATTTAAAAAAAGTATCGGTATTCGGTATCGGCGACTACTTGAAAAAAAGTATCGGTACTTGTACTCGGTCCTAAAAAAGTGGTATCGGGACAACCCTACTTATAAGCATCTGATCACCCCAAGATCGTTGTGATCAGATGCTTTACTAACTTAACCACTTCAATTCCAGGCATTTTCACCCCCTTCTTGCCCAGACCAATTGTTCGTTTTCAGCATTGTCGCATTTTGGATGACAATTGCGCGGTCATGCAACACTGTACCCAAATGACATTTTTATGTTTTTCCCCCACAAATAGAGCTTTCTTTTGGTGGTATTTGATCATCTCTGCAGTTTTTATTTTTTTGCGCTATAAACAAAAGAAGAGCGACCATTTTGAAAAAAACACACAATATTTTTTACTTTTTGCTCTAATAAATATCACAATAAAAAATAAAATAAAAAATAAGTTTTCCTCAGTTCATGCCGATGTTTTCTTCTACATTTCTTTGGTAAAAAAAAATTGCAAAAAGCGTATATTGATTGATTTGCGCAAAAATTATAGCGCCTACAAAATAGGGGAAAGATTTATGGCATTTTCATTTTTTTAACTAGTATTGGCGGCTATCTGCGATTTTTATCGTGACTGTGACATTGCGGTGGACACATCGGACACTTTTGACACATTTTTTGGGACCAATCACATTTATACAGAGATCCGTGCTATAAAACTGCACTGATTACTGTGTAAATGTGACTGGCAGAGAAGGGGTTAACACTAGGGGGCAATCAAGGGGTTAATTACAGGGCCGATCCTGGGCGGGTGCGCGGGGTGTCCGGCACCCGGGCGCCCAGAGGGGGGGGGGGCGCCGAAGTGTCAGAGTGCTTTCCTCCCTGGCTCCCTCCTCCTCTCCAGCATCTGTGCCAAAGCGTTGTTATTGTGTGGCGGTGCAGTCCGCTAGCCAACACACGCACAGTAGCACTGTTAGGGGCGGCGCCAGGAGCCGCGGCCTGCCCGCTTACATTTTTTTTCTTGTGGCTTCGCTCCGAGCGAGTCAATCATCTGTCTCGGAGGAAGTCGCGGACTACAACTCCCAGAAGCCACGGCGGTGGCCGTCACGTCAGTGAAGTCAGCAAGCTAGCTGTCTTCAGTGACGTGACGGCCGCCGCTGTGGCTTCTGGGAGTTGTAGTCTGCGGCTGCGTGCTGAGGCTCCCGGTGGGTGGTGTAAGTCTAGAGAAAAGCGCAGCAAGCCTCAAGCAAGGAGAAGAAAGAAACTCTGGGTCTGGATCTGTTTTATGCTGCGGGGCCTGCCTGGGCACGCTTCTGGCTTGCATACAGTGCATGTAATTGACCCCAGCACAGGAGCATCGCCATCACCCCCCCCCCCCCCCCCAGGAATGGAAAAGGCCATGCAACTTGCAAGGTGGAGGACCTGTCCTGCTGAGCTGGCAGCTGCCATTGGACCATGGCTGAGGTGAGAGTCCCTGACCCCCACATGATCATTCTATTTATTTCCCCCCCCTTACCTGTGGGTCCTGCTGGAACCTAGCCATGGCCTACAGGCCAGCAGAGCCCATAGGTCATGACCAGCTCCCAGCAGGACCCACAGGTCCGCGGCTAGCCCCTTGCAGGACCCACAGATCCGCAGCCAGCCCCCTGCAGGACCCACAGATCCGCAGCCAGCCCCCTGCAGGACACACAGATCCGCAGCCAGCTCCCTGCAGAACCCACAGGTCCACGGCCAGCTCCCTGCAGAACCCACAGGTCCACGGCCAGCTCCCTGCAGAACCCACAGGTCCGCAGCCATAGCCAGCCCCTTGCAGAACTCACAGATCCGCAGCCACCAAAGTCCCGCCTCCTGTGAGATAGACGGAACACTGATCCAATGCAGTAAAATTGAATCAGTGTGACGTGTATCATAGAAGCCACAAGCTGGTCTAGGAGGCGGGACTTTGTTACAGTGGCTGCCCGGGAGATTCAAATCCAAGCTCTGTGACAGCAGGAGATCGTCGCTGCTCTGTGTGATCCAGGAGCACTGACAGGCTGCAATTGGTGTGCACCGATGAGCTGGATTTGGTGGGAAATGGTAGGTTGCATTTGATGGGCGCTGATGGGGCTGCAATTGGTGGGCACTGGTAGGCTGCATTTGATGCATTGATTTCTTGTATCATTTCCACAGTCTCTGACCATCTCTTGTATCATTTCTGCAGTCTCTTACCATCTCTTGTATCATGCCTGCAGTCTCTGACCATCTCTTGTATCATGCCTGCAGTCTCTGATCATCTCTTGTTTCATGTCTGCAGTCTCTGACTATCTCTTGTTTCATGTCGGCAGTCTCTGACCATCTCTTGTTTCATGTCTGTAGTCTCTGACCACCTCCCTTAATATGTCTGCAGTCTCTGACCATCTCTTTTACCATGTCTGTAGTCTTTGACCATCTCTTGTACCATGTCTGCAGTCTCTTACCATCTCTTGTATCATGCCTGCGTCTCTGACCATCTCTTGTATCATGTTTTCTGTCTCTGACCATCTTTTGTTTCATGTCTGCAGTCTCTAACCATCTATTGTACCATGTCTGCAGTCTCTGACCATCTCTTGTATCATGTTTTCAGTCTCTGACCATCTCTTGTATCATGCCTGCAGTCTCTGACCATCTCTTGTTTCATGTCTGCAGTCTCTGACCATCTCTTGTATCATGTTTTCAGTCTCTGACCATCTCTTGTATCATGCCTGCAGTCTCTGACCATCTCTTGTTTCATGTCTGCAGTCTCTGACCATCTCTTGTATCATGTCTGCAGTCTCTGACCATCTCTTGTATCATTTTTTCAGTCTCTGACCATCTCTTGTATCATTTTTTTCCGTCTCTGACCATCTCTTGTACCATGTCTGCAGTCTCTGACCATCTCCTGTATCATGTCTGTAGTCTCTGACCATCTCTTGTTTCATGTCTGTAGTCTCTGACCATCTCTTGTATCATGTTTGCAGTCTCTGACCATCTATTGTACCATGTCTGCAGTCTCTGACCATCTCTTGTACCATGTCTGCAGTCTCTGACCATCTTGTATCATGTCTGCAGACTCTGACCATCTTTTGTTTCCTGTCTGCAGTCTCTGACCATCTCTTGTATCATGTTTGAAGTCTCTGACCATCTTGTGTATCATGTTTGCAGTCTGTGACCATCTCTTGTACCATGTCTGCAGTCTTTGACCATCTCTTGTATCATTTCTGCAGACTCTGACCATCTCTTGTATCATGTCTGCAGTCTGTGACTATCTCTTGTATCATGTCTGCAGTCTCTGACCATCTCTTGTATCATATCTGCAGTCTCTGACCATCTCTTGTATCATGTCTGCAGTCTCTGACCTACTTCTGTATCATGTCTGCAGTCTCTGACCGTCTCCTGTACTATGTATGTAGTATGTCTGGGGGCTCTTTCTACCAGACCTCCTAACAGAAGTCCTCTCTGTGTCCATCAGAGAGACACCCCCCCCCCCGCCAGGTCCCATTAGTGTACTCTCTTCCTGTAATTTGTTTATTTTTAAGAGATCATTAAAAGATCCCAGGATAATGAAGACTTCTTAAGGGAGCATCTCTGAGTCGTAGCCATAGAAACATTTGTAATGGGGAGGAGATAGTAAGATGACCATGCCCATGTGGGGGCTCCAGAAATATTTCTGCACCCAGGCGCCTGTGACCCTAGGATCGGCCCTGGTTAATTATATTTCCTAGGGAGTGATTCTAACTGTAGGGGGCGGGGACTTACAAGGGGAGGAGACCCATCGCTGTTCCTCTGTACTGGAAACACACCATCGGTCTCCTCTCACCTGACAGGGCGTAGATCTGTGTGCTGACACACATAGATCCACGGTCCTGCTGTGTTCCCGGGCAATCGCGGGTGCCAGGAGGACATCGCGTCCGCCTGGCACGCGCATCGGGTCCCCGAGAAACGTGGCGGCGTGCCTCACTAGATGGCCAGGAAGCCCAGGACGTCATATGACGCCCGCCCAGGATAGGAGATCCCTCCTGCGGACGTCATTTGACTATGGGCCAGTAATGAAGTGGTTAAAAATTACGCCGTTTACATCAGGGAAATCGCAAGTGACAGAAATGCCCGACGCTTCTTGTTTCCTATACCACAGAGATCTTTGGGGTCCTTCTGGTCCTCGACAGACTCTGTGGTAATGCAGCGGGAACTGCTTGCTTTCATACCAGGTTTGCTGCCAAATGGGCATCACAATTTGTTGTGTATGGAACTGTGTAGCCGCTGACCGGTTAGGGTGCCCATGCTGACCCTTGTCCACAGCCAAAATCACCTAGAATGGACATGTAAGCATCAGGACTGGACCACAGAGCAATGGAAGAAGGTGGCCTGGTCTGATAAATCACATTTTCTTTCACATCATGTGGATGGCCGGGTGTGTGTGCATCACTTACCTGGGGAAGAGATGGCACCAGGATGCAGTACAAAAAGAAGCCGGTGGAGGCAGTGTGATGCTTTGGGCAAAGTTCTGCTGGGAGACCTTGGGTCCTGCCATTCATGTGGATGTTACTTTGATGCGTATCACCTACCTAAACATTGATGCTGACCAAGTACACCCCTTCATGGAAACAGTATTCCCTGATGAATAGTAAGAAGAGCCAGCAAGTCTGTAATCCTTACCCACTGATGCGTTTCGGCAATAGCCTTAGTCGCAGGGAATAGATTGCATCACTTCCGGTTCCGGTAGGTGCGTCATTTCCGGTTCCGGCGGAAACCGGAAGTGAGTGTAATTTCGTACTGCGCCATCAATGCGAGTAGTGGGAGTCCCTGGGTGTTGTGGGGGAGCTTAACCACTTAAGACCCGGACCATTAGGCAGCTAAAGGACCTGGCCAGTTTTTGCGATTCGGCACTGCGTCGCTTTAACTGACAATTGCGCGGTCGTGCGACGTGGCTCCCAAAGAAAATTGGCGTCCTTTTTTTTCCACAAATAGAGCTTTCTTTTGGTGGTATTTGATGACCTCTGCGGTTTATTATTTTTTGCGCTATAAACAGAAATAGAGCGACAATTTTGAAAAAAATTCAATATTTTTTACTTTTTGCTATAAAAAATATCCCCCAAAAAACTATAACAAAAAAAAAATTCCGTCAGTTTAGGTCGATACGCATCCTTCTACCTATTTTTGGTAAAAAAAATCGCAATAAGCGTATATCGATTGGTTTGCGCAAAATTTATAGCGTTTACAAAATAGGGGATTGTTCTATTGCATTTTTATAAAAAAAAATGTACTACTAATGGCGGCGATCAGCGTTTTTTTTCCGTGACTGCGACATTATGGCGGACACATCTGACAATTTTGACACATTTTTGGGACCATTGTCATTTTCACAGCAAAAAATGCATTAAAAATGCATTGTTTACTGTGAAAATGACAATTGCAGTTTGGGAGTTAACCACAAGGGGTTCGCTGAAGGGGTTAAGTGTGACCTCATCTGTGTTTCTAACTGTAGGGGGGTGTGGCTGTAGGTGTGACGTCATTGATTGTGATTCCCTATATCAGGGAACACACGATCAATGACGGCGCCACAGTGAAGAATGGAGAAGCTGTGTTTACACACGGCTCTCCCCGTTCTTCAGCTCCGGGGACCAATCGCGGGACTCCAGCGGCGATCGGGTCCGCGGTCACGGCACCCGCGACCCACGGCTGGGCACTTAAAGAGGGCGTACCTGTACGTGCCTGTGCCCAGCCGTGCCATTCTGCTGACGTATATGTGCAGGAAGCGGTCCTTAAGTGGTTAAAGTATAAAAGACAGTCAATCATAGACCCCATAAGCTTCTGATGACGCCCAGTGGGAGGGGCGAAACACGCCAAGCTACGGAGTATCTGTGAGGGCTGTTTGTATGCCAAGGTAGTAATCTCTGCACGCTTTTACGTTTTTGATGTAAGTGTAATGATTTTAAACCTTTTAAAATAAAATTAGCAGTATTACACTATTTGCTCTTTCCTCCGTTTTGCTGAAATCACATGGCTATCTATTGTTATTGATCGAGTGAGCCCGAAGGATCTCGATCAGCGGGAGGAGGTCAACAGACATCTATCCTCAAAGGCCAATCGCATCAACTTATTCTGTGGACGGGCATTACCATTCTGATACCGGCGTATATACCTATTCCATCTGGTGAGTGGGGACCCAGGAGGGGAGCACAGAAACTCACCAGAATACATTTCAATTTGTCACCAGCTCATCACCCCATATCTGATGGACTTTATTGATTGCACTTTATTTTGCACTATATTGGCACTGAGCACTTTAGTACAATGTTATATATATATATATATATATATATATATATATATCCACATATATATATACTGTATACAGCACTACCCCGTAGGAGCTGCTGTTTTTAGATTTGGGCCTTGCACATTACCTC
Source organism: Rana temporaria (assembly GCF_905171775.1). Lineage (NCBI taxonomy): Eukaryota > Metazoa > Chordata > Amphibia > Anura > Ranidae > Rana > Rana temporaria. Next base: position 35,475,718 of record NC_053489.1, on the reverse strand, counting down.
GTTGTTTAGGGGTTGAGAGTCTGTAAAAAGTTCAATGTCCACAAGTAGGGTTGTCCCGATACCGATACCAGTATCGGTATCGGGACCGATACCGAGTATTTGCGGGAGTACTTGTACCGATGCCTGAATAGAATATTTGCCGCCGCTGCCGCATTAACGAGCGTGCGGGGAACATTACAGGCAGCTTTCGTTTGAATAGCTGTATTCCCTGCCGCGCCGTGTATAGACACTCCCCCTTGCTCAGGATTGGACAGATCCGTCCAATCCCGAGCAAGGGGGAGTGTCTATACATGGCGCGGCAAGGAATGGACAGCTATTCATGTAATGTTCCCCGCACGCTGATTAATGCGGCAGCGGCGGCGGCATCATCATCTACTAGGTATGGGGACATGGCTGCAATATATGGGGGGACATGGCTGGATATATGTGGGGGGGACATGGCTGCATATATGTGGGGGGACATGGCTGCAATATATGTGGGGGGACATGGCTGCAATATATGTGGGGGGACATGGCTGCATATATGTGGGGGGACATGGCTGCAATATATGTGGGGGGACATGGCTGCAATATATGGGGGGGACATGGCTGGATATATGTGGGGGGACATGGCTGCAATATGTGGGGGGACATGGCTGCAATATGTGGGGGGACATGGCTGGATATATGTGGGGGGACATGGCTGGATATATGTGGGGGGACATGGCTGGATATAAGTGGGGGGACATGGCTGGATATATGTGGGGGACATGGCTGCAATATGTGGGGGGACATGGCTGCAATATATGGGGGGACATGGCTGCAATATATGGGGGGACATGGCTGGATATATGTGGGGGGATATGGCTGGAAATATGTGGGGGGACACGGCTGGATATATGTGGGGGGACATGGCTGCAATATGTGGGGGGACATGGCTGCAATATATGTGGGGGGACATGGCTGCAATATATGGGGGGGACATGGCTGGATATATGTGGGGGGACATGGCTGCAATATGTGGGGGGACATGGCTGCAATATGTGGGGGGACATGGCTGCAAATATGTGGGGGGACATGGCTGGATATATGTGGGGGGACATGGCTGGATATAAGTGGGGGGACATGGCTGGATATATGTGGGGGACATGGCTGCAATATGTGGGGGGACATGGCTGCAATATATGGGGGGACATGGCTGCAATATATGGGGGGACATGGCTGGATATATGTGGGGGGATATGGCTGGAAATATGTGGGGGGACACGGCTGGATATATGTGGGGGGACATGGCTGCAATATGTGGGGGGACATGGCTGCATTTGGGGACACATTTAAAAAAAAAAGAATCGGTATCGGCGAGTACATGAAAAAAGGTATCGGTACTTGTACTCGGTCCTAAAAAAGTGGTATCGGGACAATCCTATCCACAAGTTATAGTTCCTTTTCTTTTACTTTTATTTTCAAACAACTTGTATAAGTAGAGGGATGAAGGATCAGAGGAAGGTTCAGGCGCACAAGGCAGATCACTGGGGAATTGCTAAACTTCAAAGTTACACTCACCACTTTCTCTCGAGTGGGTATTGCTCACCCGGATAGGCCCCTCTCACCGGGCCTAGCAGCCGGGATAATGCACGGACAAGGATAATCTCAGTCTTTGCCACAGACTGGTTGCAAGTTCGGATGAGGGATTCCGGAATCTTCTGCCACAGGATTCGATACCTGGAGATCCAGCCTTACAGTTCTAGAGCCTTTAAGCCAACCCGGCACACTGTAAGGTATTGTAGGCTACGGTGCATCCTTTAATAAGTTACCAGGCCTCTCCCAAAGTACCAGCCTTCCGCTCGGTCCTTTCCGGGACAGGTCCTCCCCTGGCTTCCTTCATTGATCGCCTTCCTCCCGCAGGACAGACAGCACAGGACCACCTCCAAAGTGTAGACCCCAGTCAGAGTAACTGGGCCTACCAGGTAGAAATACGGCCTCGGCCAGCATGGTGCCGAGGCCCAAAAATCACACAAGTACCCTGCGCCAGGAGGGCCACGAGGCGAGAGGCCCCGTAAAATGACGTCTGCCCCTTAAAGGGGTGTTCCAGGCTTTTTTTTATGTTTATTAAAAGTCAGCAGCTACAAAAAGTGTAGCTGCTGGCTTTTAATAAACATACACTTACCTGTTCCACTGTCCAGCGACGTGCCGCTGGGAGCTTCGTTCCGGTCCCCCCCTTCACCGCCGGCGACTCCACTGCAACTGTGTGCACCCGGCCATGACAGCTTTCAGCTTCATGGCCGGGCACTCACTGCGCATGCGCGAACGACGCAGCGCTCCCCGATTGGACAGGCGATCGCCTGGGACCTGTCACGTGTCCCAGGTGATCGCCTACAGGGAGGGGCCGCTAAAAGGCAATATAATGTATCACCTTAGTGGTCCCTGGGCGGAAGGAGGAAGTGGGACAGGAAGTCCCACTCCTCCTGAAGCCCCCCCCCCCCAAGAAAATTACATGCCAAATGTGGCATGTAAGGGGGTGAGGAGTGGATTAAGCGTAAGTTCCACTTTTGGGTGGAACTCCGCTTTAAGAGTCCTTCCCCAGCATGCCCAGCGGGGAGACCACTCCCACTGGGCTGTTCCAGAGGAATAACACCCAATACACCATGGCTTGCCTTCGTTCCAACATTGGCCTGTTGTGGTACAGCCACCTACAGGCAAACAAAGGCAAAGCCATAGCCAGAACAGAGGCTGATTTAGCCCCAATTAACAAAGTCTGAGCTAAACTATCAGCTCAGACACCCTCTAAATGTGACATAGCGCCTGGTCATCAGGAGCAGGGCGCTACATATATGTATGTTAGTTTACAGGAGCAGCGCCGAGTTAAATTTCTTCTTTCATTCTTTATTGCCAAAACACGTCAGTGCTATTGTTTTACTGTCACTCTGATGTACCAATAAACAACACTTCAACGATTACAGTCTTGCCGGTGTAGTGTCACAGTTTGCTGCCTATCGTAAGAATGCTGCGGAAGTCACGTGGCGGCCAACTGCGCATGCGCGATGCGTTCCAAACGCAAGTGCGATGCGTTCCAATGGATTTACGACAGTACACACCAGCGAACCCGGCATTCAGGGCGACGTGGATTTAGAGGAAAGTGGCCAGTCGGCCTCACGTCCTCGCTTCGGTCGGATGGCTCGCTCCGCTCGCTCGGCCTCCTGGCTCTTTTTTTAACATCCTCCAATCCACGGGGATGTTAAGGAAAGAGCCTGGATGCCGACCGAGGTTTCACTGGTGTGTACTGTCGTGAATCCATTGGAACGCATTGCATTTGCGTTTGTAACGCATCGCGCATGCGCAGTTGGCCGCCACGTGACTTCCAGAGCATGGTACGATAGGCAGCAAACTGTGACACTACACCGGCTCTTCTTACTATTTGTTACATTGGAGTCTGATGGGATACATTGAGCCCAGGAACCTGTCAGTGGACCTGGTGTATTATTTGGGTTGTCCCTGCAGAGAGCGCTGTTACCCTTTTCTTTTCCAGTATTCCCTGATGGCAGTGGCCCCTTTTAGCAAGATAATGTGCCCTGCCACACTGCAAAATGGTTCAAGAATGGTTTGAGGAACACTACAACAAGTTGACTTGGCCTTCAAATTCTGAAGATCTCAATCCAATCGAGCATCGGTGGGATGTGCTGGAAGGAAAACGTCCCATCTATGGAGGCCCCACCGTGCAACTTACAGGACTTAAAGCGGAGTTCCAACCACAATTAGCATTTTTTAAATGTATGTCCTTTCATCCTGCGTTTTTATAATATAAATCTGGTCACTTACTATTTTACAATCCGCCGCCGATCTGCATAGATATTCAAAAAATATAGGGCCAAATCTTCAAAAAAGCTGCCTAACTTAACTTTCAGCAGTTAAGTTACATAGGCGTTAAATTTCTACCTAAGTGCCCGATCCACAAAGCACTTACCTAGAAATTACACGCCGTGTAACCTAAGTGCCTCCGTCGCAAGGCGGTCGTCTGCTCGAGGGGGCGATTCCTATTCAAATGAGGCGCGCTCAGCGCATGCGTGTGACGTCATTTTTCCCGACGTGCATCGCGCGAACGTACTTTACGCCGGGCTTTGTGGATCGCGACGGGACAATAAAGTTGCGTCGGGTAAAAAAAAAAAAATCCGCGCCGGAAAAAAAAATTTGAAATTTAAAAAAAAACCGCGGCGATCGAAAAAAAGGTTTGTTTTTACAAGGTCTAAACAGTTTAGGCCTTGTAAAAGCATCCCTAATTTTACGTATGCAAAACGTAACTTACGCAGAAAACACAAAGCTAAAAAGCTTTGTGGATCTGCTTAAGTACTCATTTGCATACGCAAAGCGGCATTTCGACTCGAAATGCCCCCAGCGGCGGATGCGGTACTGCATCCTAAGATCCGACAGTGTAAGTGTCTTACAGATGTCGGATCTTCTGACTATCTTTGGAAAAATCCTTCTGAGGATCGTTTCCAAAGATAGCCACAGGGATACGCAGGCTGAACAGCAGTTCCGCCTGCGTATCTCCTTTGAAGATTTGGCCCATAGTTTCTAAAACTATATCTACACCGTTGCCATTTTGCTTGTGGGCATTGTGAAGCCTACAGGCACTTACTTCCTGGAAGTCTTGGATGGGGAGTGATAATTGGGTAGCGCACTGCATCCTGGGAAATGATGACACACATTTCCCAGGAGCATTAGAGGGAGATGATGTCAGAATCCTAGGTGCTTTCAAAGGCAGATTTTGTGGGACCGCATAGCAACAGGCATTTCCAGATGAGTAAAACATTTTCTTTTTTTTTTTTTCTTTTTTAGTCCTAAGCTACAGTTTAAAGCAAAATTGTTTTTTTGATGGAACCTCCACTTTAAGATCACATCCAAAAAATACAAAATAAAACAAACTGAAAACACAAAAAAAATCCAACACACAAAAATTTGTATTTAACATTTATGTTTTTATTTTATTCCTTTCTCAGTTCAAACAGAATCACAGTTACAAGTCCCTTCTGAACACAGTGACAGTAGAGGACTACCCTGATCACAGTCTGCATTGTATGGCTTACATCAATATTGGCTCATCTCAGAACGAGGACGGTAACACCCGTCTCAGGCTGTATAGTCAGGAGATACATAAAGCGGACATCGGATGGAGGACTCCCGGTGTCACCGAATTATTTGACACCCATCATGCCAGGCGGCATGGCTAGAAATCTTAGCTGTGATTTTGCAGTACCAAGTCGGTGTGTTTTGGTAAATCCACCAACCTTTTTTCCCTCAAAGTGTGCCCCTTTGAAGATCCACCCTTGCAGGTCACTCATCCCGCATTCCCTTATTGGCCATCCTCATGGTTCATTTGCCATATCCCATCCTGTGACTTGCTGCTTCAGTCGCTTGTAGGCAAACAAGCACCGGACAACTGCACCATGAGATGGCCTTCAAGAGAATACCCCAATCTGTTTCAAGAGGAAACCTAAGTAGTTCAGGCCAACCATGCTTAATAGTCAGGGCATGTATGCGCTAGACATGTGCACTGCTGAAAAAAATAAAAAATTTCCGCTTCATTATTTTTTTGCTTTTTTCAGAAATTTGGAAATTCTAAAATTCTAAAATTTCTGAATTTCAAAAATTCAGAATTTGGAAATTCTAAAATTCGGAATTTGGAAATTCGAAAATTCTAAAATTCCTGAATTTCAAAAATTCAGATTTTGGAAATTCTAAAATTCTGAATTTGGAAATTCTAAAATTTCTGAATTTCAAAAATTCTGAATTTGGAAATTCGAAAATTCAAAAATCCCAAATTTTGGAATTCAGAATTTTCGGGTTTTCAGATTTTTGAATCCCGATTCTAGAATTTCCAAATTTCCGATATTCCAAAATTCGAATTTCTGAAATTTCAAATTTTACCAACTTCGAATTACCGAATATTTGAAATGTAGAGTTTTTCAAAATTCCGACATTCCGAAATTACGTATTTTTCCGAAATTTAGAAAATTCGTAAATTCGATATTTATAAAATTTGAAAATTTAAAATTTCGGAAATTTTGTAATTAACTAATTTGTGAAGATTCGCTTTTACAAATTAAAAAAAGAAAAAAACAAAACAAATTCTGAACCAAATGAATGGGCCAGATCCACAAGAACGGGCGTATATTTAGGCGGGCGTAGCGCATCTCATATGCGCTACGCCGCCGTAAATCTGAGTGGCTCGTAGGGTATCCACAAAGAACTTGCTCCCATATGCGTAAGGCCGCGTAATTCAAAGTAGGCTTGGAGTGGGCGTGTTGTATGCTAATCTAGTATGGCCCCACGTAATTGACGCTTTTTACGAACGGCGTCCGTGGACGCAGGGCCGATCCTCCCTATAGGTTCACTATGCAAGCCGCTCAGGGCCCCGCAAAGCTGCAAAGGGCCCCCCAAATTACTAGAAGCCCCGCCTGGTGAGAAGTCATTTTCACCCCCTCACCCCGCTTCTAAACTCGCTGGCTGAGTCATTTCCGACAGCAGAACACCCCCTCCCCCCGCTTCTCAACTTTCTTTAATATGACATGTCATTGTCGTCAGAGCCCCCCGCTTCTCATCTTTAATGTGCCATATCATTTTGCTTAGGGCCCCAAGGAGGTCAGGATCGGCACTGCGTGGACGTATCCCAGTGCACATGCGCGAAATCACGTTGCAAATAGTCAATGCTTTCAACGTGAACGTAACTTACGCAAAGCCCTATTCGCGAACGATTTACGTAAACGACGTAAAATTTAACGCTGTCCCGACGTCCATACTTAACATTGCGTACGCCTTAAAGACCCAGGGGTAACGTTACGCCGAAAAAAGCCTTACGTAAACGACGTTAAAAACTTACGTTTGAGAATCGGCGTATCTAGCTAATTTGCATACTCTACGCGGAAATCAACGGAAGCGCCACCTAGCGGCCAGCGTAAATATGCACCCAAGATCCGACGGCGTACTAACACGTACGTCGGTCGGATCTAGACCACATTCAGTCGTATCTTGTTTTGTGGATACAAAACAAAGATACGACGGCGCATCGATGGAACTTACGCGGCGTATCAATAGATACGCCGACGTAACTCTTTGTGGATCTGGCCCAATATGTCTAGTATGCGCTGCACCTTGAATCTGACAGCAACCGATACATGCCGGTCGGTGTTTATAGGTGCGGTTTTTCGATGGTTTAGTGGAGTTCTTTTTTTCAAAGATTATTCAGCTTGGACCAGTTTAACAGTATAAACCATACCTGGCTGACGCTCCTGGAAGATGCAATATCAAATTTGACCACACCACGCCAGTACCTGTGTAGGTAGTTCCGTAAGAATTGGTGGCATTGTTGCGCAGCTGAGTAACGCAGGGGGTCACCATACACATTATAGTCTGACCATACATGTGTGGACCTAATTTATCCAATCGATTTGTATCCAATCAGGCAGGCCCTTGCACTACATAGTTGTTGGTCACTCTAGAGAAGCTTGTACAATCAGAATTGTAACATCTGTGGTGGGCCTTGCATATATGCAATAGAAACCTAGACAGTGTAGTAACATGTGACAGGGATAGGTTCACACCTAAGGTTGCCACCTGTCAAGGATTCACCTGGGTTTTGAATCTTGTGTCCAGGTTTCAGGCAGACTGAAACCCGGACACATTTTTTAGACCGGGCTGTGGCTCCCCAAGTAACCAAGATAGTCACACACAAATCTGTTGCCATCCGGGAGCTGTGGGCAGCTGTCTGAGGGCAGGTTCGGTATCACTAGGGGGCAGAGCGACGATGTCAGCAAGAGCAATTTATTTACACTGGCCCAGATTCAAGAAGCAATTGCGCCCGTGTAACCATAAGTTACACGGCGCAATTGCTTACTTGCTCCGGTGTAACGAGTGCTCCTGATTCAGGAACCTCGTTACACCGACTGCAGCCTAAAATCTGCGCGGCATAAGGCACTTATGCCTCGCAGATTTTAGGCTGCATTCTTGTTCTTGCCGCTAGGGGGCGCTCCCATTGTGATCAGCGTGTAGTATGCAAATTGCATACTACCAACTGAATCACAAACTTGCGCGGGCCCCGCGCAAGCCAGGTACGGAGTTTCCGTACGGCAACTTTAGCGCAAGGCTGCCCCTTCTAATAGTAGGGGCAGCCAATGCTAAAGTATAGCCGGCCTTCCCGCGCCGTGAAATTTGAATTTCACGGCGTTTGCGTAAGTGCTTCCAGCGCCATTCACGTTCACTTTGAAGCAAATGACGTCCTTGCAACATCATTTGCCGCAATGCACGTCGGGAAAGTTTCCCGACGGAGCATGCGCTGTACGCTCGGCGCGGGAGCGCGCCTAATTTAAATGATTCCCGCCCCCGGCGGGATCATTTAACTTGCGCGCGCTTACGCCGGGCAAATTTGCCGGCGTGCCCTCGCAGTTCACGGAGCTACTGCTCCGTGAATCGAGGGCAGCGCAAAATATTTGCGGGGGCGCAGGGCAAAATCGTTGCCCTGCTCCCCCGCAAATATCGCGCAAATGTACCTGAATCAGGGCCTCTGACTGTTCACTATACACACCGCCTTTCCCGACACGCACAAGGTGTGGACGTAGCCTAATGCCGAGCACACACGATCGGTCAATCCGATGAGAACGGTCTGATGGACCGTTTTCATCACACCAAACCGATCGTGTGTGGGCCCCATCGGTTATTTATCCATCGGTTAAAAAATGTGAAACTTGTTTTAAAATTAACCGGTTAAAAATCCACGCATGCTCAGAATCAAGTCGACGCATGCTTGGAAGCATTGAATTTCGTTTTTTTCAGCACGTCGTTGTGTTTTACGTCACCGCGTTCTGACGCGATCGGTTTTTTAACTGATGGTTTGTAGGCACGACTGATCATCAGTCAGCTTCATCGGTTAACCGATGGAAAAATCCATCAGAACGTTTTCATCGGATGGACCGATCGCGTGTATGCGGCATAAGGCTGTTTGGATCCGCAATCTAGATTGCACTGGATTTGGACTGACAGCTACAGTATGTAACCAGCCTAGCTGGCTGGTAGGTTCTACATGGCCTGTAGTACACTAGTGCAGGGATATGCAATTAGCAGACCTCCAGCTGTTGTAAAACTACAACTCCCATCATGCCTCTGGGTGTCATGCTTGTGGCTGTCAGTCTTGCAATGCCTCATGGGACTTTTTTAGTTTTGCAACAGCTGGAGGTCCGCTAATTGCATATCCCTGCACTAGGGGGTGGTAGAGAGGTGTAGTAGTGGGGACCTCTCAACCAAAATTTAGATTACCCAATCAGATGCCCGCAATTAGACATAAATTTTTCTTCTGTGCCCCTCTCTAAATTAGGTTCAGTAATTACTGCTTCCTGACTTTCCTTGACTTTGTGCCTAAACCCTAAAAACTGCCATGGCACGCTCACTGGACACCCATCCATGACTTTATGGACCTTGCTTTGTGCACTGTACCAATAATTTTGGTGGCACGGGGGGATTATGGTGTGGGGTTGTTTTTTAGGGGTTGGGGTTGGTCCCTAACACACTATTCACACCTAAGCGACAGCTGCGTACGCGTGTAGCGGCAGATTTGCCGCGATTACAAATGTATCTTTTTTTTTTTCTAAAGTATTCCCATTGCTGTCTATGGGAAAACGCGCCTGTCGCGTGAAAAAAAGGGTCCGGGACTTTTTTTCAGGCGACAGGCGTTGCGCGTCTATGAGATGTGAACCATCTCCATAGACGGCAATGGGAATTCTCCCCTCTAGCGACAGAAGCGTCCCGCGTCGGGCGTTTTGTCGCTTAGGTGTGAATGCAGCCTTAGGGGGTAATCCACAAAGATCGTGCGTAACTTAATTTTTTCCATTTAAGTTACACTGCCTTAAAATTTCTACCTAAGTGCCCGATCCACAAAGCACTTACCTAGAATTTTTGGGCTGTGTAACTTAAATTCCGCCGGCACAAGGCGTTCCTATTTTCATGGGGGCGATTCCCATTTAAATTAGGCGCGCTCCGGCGCCAGCCGTACTGCGCATGCTCGTGACGTCATTTTCCCGACATGCATAGCGCGAAATTACGTTACGCCAAGCTTTGTGGATTGCGACGGGTCAATAAAGTTGCGTCGGAAAAAAAAAAAGATACGGCGCGAAAAAAAAATTCAAATTAAAAAAAAAATCTCGTCGCTGGACAGAAAGGTCTGTTTTTACAAGGTGTAAACAGTTTACACCTTGTAAAAGCAGCCCTAATTTTGCGTTTGCAAACTAAAACTTACGGAGAAAAAACGAAGCTGAAAAGCTTTGTGGATCTCCGTAAGTGCTAATTTGCATACCCGAGGCTGCATTTCGACGCAAAATGCCCCCAGCGGCGGATGCGGTGCTGCATCCTAAGATCCGGCAGTGTAAGTCCCTTACACATGTCGGATCTTCTCCCTAACTATGGAAAACTGATTCTGTGGATCAGTTCCATAGTTAGGAACAGGGATACGACGGCGTAACAGCAGTTACGCCGTCGTATCCCTTTTGTGGATTTGGCCCTTAGTTCCAGTGAAGGGAAATCTTAAGGTGTCAGCATACCAAGACATTTTGGACAATTTCATATTCCCAACCTTATGGGAACAGTTTGGGGACGGCCCCTTCCTGTTCCAACATGGCTGCCCACCAGTGAACAAAGCAAGATCCATAAAGACATGAATGAGCGAGTTTGGGGTGGAGGAACTGACCTCAAACCAATAGAACACCTTTGGGATGAATTAGAGCGGAGACTGCAAGCCAGGCCTTCTCATCCAACATCAGTGCCTGACCTCACAAATGCGCTTCAGGAAGAATGGTCAAACATTCCCATAGGCACTCCTAAACCTTGTGGACGGACTTCCAAGAAGAGTTAAAGCTGTTATAGCTGCAAAGGTGGGCCAACTCAATATTGAACCCTACGGACTAAGACTGGGATGCCATTAAAGGTTCATGTGCGTGTAAAGGCAGGTGTCCCAATACTTTTGATAATATAGTGTACGGGGAGCCGAGCCAGAGCCTCTATATAAACCGATTTCCCTGTAATTCTATTACCCTGAATTTATCAACCACTACACAGTGGCGTTGCTATGGGGGTGCGGGGGGTGCGGCCCGCACCTGGGTGACACCAACCCTAGTGACACCACTGCCACTACACAGCATACAACTTCTTCACTTACCCACACGGGACGTCATTCACGCAACCAGGACAGCTAGCAGAGCCTATTCACATTTCACAGCTTGATCAAAATACCATCAAGAGCCAGTGACCGTCTCACGCCTATATTCGTAAATGGCATTCTAGTGTATATTTTTTTTATTCCAAAAATAAAATCATAATTTTTTATGTCGTCTGACTTAACTGAAAAGTTTTTCACCGGAACAGGCAAGCACCCCTTCTCATCTCCCAACAGAACCACAGCTAACAAAATAAATCATAACAATGCCCGATCTAATACAAAAATAAACCTCTGAAAATAGAAGTATGCTAAAGAAAAATACTGCAAATTCAAAAATAAAAAAAAGACAGATAGCTAGATTCAGAGAGAGTTAGGCCGGCGTATCAGTAGATACGCCGACCTAACTCGGAATCTGCGCCGTCCTAAGTTTATTCTCAAACTGAGATACACTTAAACCTAGCTAAGATACGACAATCTGCGCCGTCTTATCAAAGGGTGCAATATTTAAGCTGGCCGCTAGGTGGCGCTTCCGTTGAGTTCGGCGTAGAATATGTAAATGACTAGATACGCCTATTCACGAACGTACGTGCGCCCGTCGCAGTAAAGATACGCCGTTTACGTAAGGCGTTTTCAGGCGTAAAGTTATTCCATCAAATAGCTGGACTAGTCAATGTTAAGTATGGCCGTCGTTCCTGCGTCGAAATTTTAAAATTTTATGTCGTTTGCGTAAGTCGTCCGTGAATAGGGCTGGACGTAATTCACGTTCACGTCGAAACCAATACAACCTTGCGGCGTACTTTGGCGCAATGCACACTGGGATATGTAAACGGACGGCGCATGCGCCGTTCGTTCAAAACGTCAATCACGTCGGGTCACGATTCATTAGCATAAAACACGCCCACCTCTTCCCAATTTGAATTAGGTGCGCTTACGCCGGCCCCATTTACGCTACGCCGCCGTAAGTTAGGAGACAAGTACTTTGTGAATACAGTACTTGCCTCTCTGACTTAAGGCGGCGTCGCGGAAATACGATACGCTACGCCGCCTTAAAGTTGCGGCGGCGTCTCTGAATCCAGCTAATAGAAACCAGAAGAGATCACAGCAATGTGGATTGGCTTAGTTTGCGAAGTAGAACACAGTGCTTCACGAAAGTTCCCCCATCATTATCCCTAATATAGGAAGAGTAAATCCCTAGACACCCTGAGCAAAGGGCAGTAAGCCAGAGTAGCCAATTAGATTTCACTTTGTCAGAGGGCCCAGCCCATGAGGTACATTTTTAGTCACATAATACTGAAAAATCTCTCTGAAACCTGCAATTGGCTGCAACCAATTCTGTGGACAATAGACGCATTTCATCTACAAGGACGCCATTAAACCAGAAGAGATCACAGCAATGTGGATTGGCTTAGTTTGCAAAGTAGAACACAGTGCTTCACGAAAGTTCCCCTATCATTATCCCTAATATAGGAAGAGTAAAGCCCAGTCGTTAAGAGCAAAGCCCGAGCAGCCAATTCAATTTCACTTTGCTAAAAGGCCCAGCCCATGAGGTACATTTTCAGTCACATAATGCTGAAAAATCTCTAAAACCTGCAATTGCTTGCAACCATTTCTGTAGACAATGGACACATTTCATCTTCAAGGTCATCATTAGGTCATTAAAAAAAATTTGGCTAAGAGAATCTGTCCATTAAAGCTTATATTTTGCCTTCACTGGTACCTCCCCTTTCATCAACATGCTAATAAAAATCTTTCTGTTTTTAATACATACCTTATTTTAGACCCAAGTACATCGTCACTGGTTCTCTAGGCTTCTCTATACCAGTGGTCACCAACCTTTCGGACCTCACGGACCATTAAATTCACAATTTTGAAGTCCCGCAGACCACCAAGATGAATTTTACATGCCTTATACCCCCAATGCTCTGGCTCTCTGCCCCCCTCTCACTGGATCACACTTCTGCCTTATACACACAAAGCTCCGGCTCTCTGCCCCCCTCCCCCTGGATGACACTGCTGCCTTGTACAAACAATGCTCCGGCTCTCTGCCCCCCTACCCCTGGATCACATTGCTGCCTTGTACAAACAATGCTCTGGCTCTCTGCCCCCCTACCCCTGGATCACATTGCTGCCTTGTACAAACAATGCTCTGGCTCTCTGCCCCCATACCCATGGATCACATTGCTGCCTTGTACAAACAATGCTCCGGCTCTCTGCCCCCCTACCCCTGGATCACTCTGCTCTTATACACACAATGCTTCAGCTCTCTGCCCCCCACTGCTGCCTTACACGGACACATCATTGGATCTCGCCACCTTATCTAGCCATGTGCCTGAGCTCTACTACTCCCAAATCCTCCATCTGAGTTCACAGGAGGTGGGGCTACAGAGGCAGCATGTAGCAGCAGGCCCCTCCTACCATCCATGATCTGCCTGCATTGTTTAGAGAAGCACAGAGACTTATTGATGAGGTCACTGGGTCCAAAATAAGGTATGTAATGAAAACAGATTTTATTTATTAATACCATTAGCATGTTGATGATGGAGCAAAGGAAGGAACCAGGGAAGGTGAAATATAAGCAGATAAAGAGCTTTGAACTCCGAAGAGAACAGGAAACTCACAGCTAATCAAATAATGGCCTGGTCATTGGGCAGCCAATTCTTCCAGGGGGTGAAATGGTTATTAATGCACTGCAAAGACAATACAGATGATCACACCAACCCACCATCACAGATTGGATTTCAGGACATTGGACTGGCTGCTATGGCGGACTACTGCTGTTTGCATCAGTTGACTGTTTATTGCTTTTCGCATGTTGTTTACGAAGTCTAATTTATGATTTTCTCTTTATTCAGTGTTTATATGTTTTTTTTCTTTCTGCTTTTAGTGACAAAGGGAAGGAGCTTTTATTTATTAGAACATTAGTGCCCACATACTAAAAATACAGCCCAGATCTGAAACATAGGCCCGGATTCAGAAAGGAGTTACGACGGCGTATCTCCAGATACGCCATCGTAACTCTGAGTGTGAGGCGTCGCATCTCTGCGCCTGATTCATAGAATCAGATACGCCTCACTGTTGCCTAGATACGAGCGGCGTAAGTCTCTTACGCCATCGTATCTTGGGGTGCATATTCACGCTGGCCGCTAGGGGCGCTTCCGTATATTTCCGCGTTGAATATGCAAATGAGCTAGATACGCCGATTCACGAACGTACGTGCGCCCGGCGTATCAAGATACGTTGTTTACGTAAGGCGTCGGACCGGCGTAAAGTTACCCCTCATAAAGCAGGTGTAATGTTAGGTATGGACGTCGGAAACGTACGAACAGTCGTTTGCGTAAGTCGTCCGTGAATGGGGCTGGGCGTAGGTTACGTTCACGTCGTCTAAGCATTGAGCGGGCGTAATTTACTTAAATTCGACGTGATACTGAACATGCGCGCGCATGCGCCGTTCGTTCGGCCATGCATCTACATGGGGTCACGCTTAATTTAAATACAACACGCCCACGACCTGCCTACTTTGAAATACGCGCGCTTACGCCGGCCCATTTATGCTACGCCGCCGTAACTAAGGACGCAAGTGCTTTGTGAATACTGCACTTGCCTCTCTAAGTTGCGGCGGCGTAGCGTAAATAAGATACGCTACGCCCGCACAAAGTTACGCCGCCCTACGTGAATCTGGGCCATAGAGGCTACAAATAATTGGGGCCAATGGCACGAGGATCTCATTTTAAAAGCAAGCCTTTTCAAATGGACCACCAGGAGACCGTAAATTAGTTCGCCCACCTAAATTCTACAGTTGCCGCCAGACAGGCTGTACACATGCCTTGCCCCCACTCCTTTCTTCGCAGCCGTGGCAATTTTAACTTGGCTTGCAGAATCAAATTTGGAGGGGTATTTCAAAACAATATCCCCCTTGGAGATAAAAAAAAAAGCCCCCCCTCAAAGACAATCTGACTTTCAGGAGACACCAGGATCGCCTCCTGAAAAGCGATCAACACGCTCGACACCTAAAGGAAACCTGCCATGAGAGAAATACCTAAGAACCCCTCCCCCATTTATTTCCTCTGAAAATTCTAGTTGCCTGACCAATCCTTTGCCTTACTTAATTTGGGCATCACTGGCATGGCAGAGAAGAAAGTTTGACTTTGCTCTGATTTTGCTGACTTGTCCCGATCAGTGATTCAGGAGGAATTGAAGTAACAGTATCAGTATGATATAATGGGATCTTCAGGGGCAAGGCTTAGCAATCTGAAGGGGTGGGGCTTAATCCGACTTTAGAAGAAGGCTAGGCTCCACATACAGCCTTGTCCCAAGGGAAATGTACTTGCAGGTACTACTAAGGTTCCTGAACTTCAATACTGCTGTGAAATATTTTACACTGGGTCAGGTTGACTTAACCTGACATATACTTGTGGGCATAGCAAACATATGAAGCCACAACCTAATTTGCATAGCAGGCACCTCCCCTGCGGTAGACCCAAGGCAAAAATGCTAAAGTACAACCCACCAAGAGCTTCTCAAGCAGTTTAGGTGTGCCCTTTTTGTGCTCCCTCCTGCTGAAGTGCCCAAGGAAGCTGCCTTATCAGCGTACCCCAACTTATGTGGCCCTGCTTCCCTGGGGGGGGACACTAGAAATCACAGTTCTCTGATCAATAACCAATTGCCAGCTCTGGCATCTCACAATTGGTCTCTCATTTTGGTGGTCAACCTCTCTTACCAATAAGGCCAAAAAGTAGGGGAGCGGGACAATATTTGCCAACTCAATATTGAACCCTACGGACCAAAGCCTCGTACACACGATCAGATTTTCTGATGGGAATTGTGTGAGGACAGGCTGTTGGTGAAAAATCCGACTGTTTGTACGCTCCATCGGACAATTGTTATTGGATTTTCCGCGGAAAAATGGTGGATGGCAGGCTTTGGTGACGTAGGTATTATTGCTCCGCCCGACGCTGCGTTTCTCCTCACAAGGCGAAACACCCTAGCCACTTAAGGCCCGGACCATTATGCAGGTTAAGGACCTTGCCCCTTTTTGCGATTCGGCACTGTGTCGCTTTAACTGACAATTGCATGGACGTGCGACGTTGCGCCAAAACAAAATTGATGTCCTTTTTTTCCCCACAAATGGAGCTTTCTTTTGATGGTATTTAATCACCTCTGCGGTTTTTATTTTTTGCGCGATAAACAAAAATAGAGCTTAAATTTGGAAAAAAAATGCAATATTTTTTACTTTTTGCTATAATAAATATCCCCAAAAAATATATATAAAAAAACATTTGTTTTCCTCAGTTTAGGCCGATACGTATTCTTCTACATATTTTTGGTAAAAAAAACGCAATAAGCCTTTATTGATCGGTTTGCGCAAAAGTTATATAGCTAGATTCAGAAAGACCGGCTTAACTTTGCGGCGGCGTAGTGTATCGTGTTTACACTACGCCGCCATAAGTTAGCGAGGCAAGTACATGATTCACAAAGTACTTGCCTGCTAAGTTACGGCGGCGTAGCGTAAATCGGGCCGGCGTAAGCGCGCCTAATTCAAATTCGGCTGAGGGGGCGTGTTTTATGTTAATGGGGGGTGACCTAACGTGATTGACGTATTTTACGAACGGCGCATGCGCCATCCGTGTACATATACCAGTGTGCATTGCGGCAAAGTACGCCGCACGGTCCTATTGGTTTTGACGTGGACGGAAATTACGTCCAGCCCTATTCACGGACGACTTACGCAAACGACGTAAAATTTTCAAATTTCGACGCGGGAACGACGGCCATACTTAACATTACTATTCCAGGTATTTGATGGAAAAACTTTAGGCCTGAAAAAGCGCTACGTAAAGGGCGTATGTTTACAGCGTACGTTCGTGAATCGGCGTAACTACTCATTTACATATTCTAGGCCGACCGCAATGGAAGCGCTACCTAGCGGTCAGCCTAAAAATGACACTTTAGGATACGACGGTGTAAGACACTTACGCCGCTCGTATCTGAGCCTAATTTAAGCGTATCTGGTTTCCAGAATACGCTTAAATTTGCGTTGGCGCAGATTCTGACTTATCTACTGATACGCCGGCCTAAATCTTTCTGAATCTGCCTAATAGAGTCTACAAAATAGGGGATAGTTTTATGGTATTTTTATTAATATTTTTTTTTTTTACTACTAATATCGGTGATCAACGATTTTTATCGTGACTGTGACATTATGGCGGACACATTGTCATTTATACATTCATCAGTGCTATAAAAATGCACTGATTACTGTGTAAATGACACTGGCAGTGAAGGGGTTAACCACTAGATGGCGCTGTAGGGGTTAAGTGTGCCCTAGTGAGTGATTCTTACTGTACAGGAACAGTAACAGTAAGTTACAGGAAGCGGTGATCACTGTCATTGTCAGTAGGCAGAGCAGGGAGATGCTTGTTTACATCAGCATCTCCCCTTTCTTCCTTACCGTGAGACGATCGTGGGTATCCCTGCGGCGATCGAGTCCACGGGACCCGCGCCCGCAATGCCACGATCTTATAGGGGACGTATATATACGTCCTTCTGCCTGTCCGTGCCATGCTGCGGACGTATATAGTCGTGCACTGATCGGCAAGCAGTTAAGACTGGGATTAAAGTTCATATGCGCGTAAAGACAGGTGTCCGAAAAATTTTGGTAATATAGTGTATGTTTTTTTTATACTCACAGGTTTGCATCCGCCAGAAAATAAAACAACCTAAAAAAAAAACCGCCATAAATTAACTAGGCTAGTAGTGATTTTCAAACCACTTACCTGCTAATCTACGGCGGCGTAGCCTCAAACGAGCGGGCGTAAGGGCGCCTAATTCAAATGACTTGGAGGGGGGCGTGTTGTATGGAAATGAGGCTTGACCTCACGTTTTTTGACACTGCGCATGCGCCGGGCGACTACATTTCCCAGTGCACATTGCGGCTAAGTACGCCGTACGGGCCTATTGATTTCGACTCGGACGTAAACGACGTAACTCCCGATTCGTGGACGACTTACGCAAACGACGTAAAAAATTCGAACCTCGCGGCGGGAACGGCGGCCATACTTTAACATTGTTATTCCACCTCATAGGTGGAATAACTTTAGCCCGCCTAAGGCCTTACGGAAACGACGTAATTCGAATGCGGCGGGCTCGCGTACGTTCGGGAATCGGCGTAAAAGCGAATTTACATAATCTACGCCGGCCGCAATGGAAGCGCCACCTAGCAGCCATCCAAAAAATTGCAAGCTAAGATAGAACGGCGCAAGCCGTCCTATCTTAGCTTTGTTTAAGCGTATCTCTGTTTGAGCATACGCTTAAACAAACGCCGGCGTAGATTCAGAGTTAGGTCGGCTTATCTACTGATAAGCCGGCCTAACTCTTTGTGAATCTACCTAATAGTTTCCCCAAATGAGCCGTACTTGTACATGGATACACAAATTCCCTACCTGCACATAGTACATTGACATAGACGCAGCGTTTTCGCATTTGAGGCTCCTTGTTGATACCTTTAGTGGAATTTCCCCCAATTCAGGAAGGTTATCAGCTTTGTGGGCAGTTTCAATGACATACTGGGGGGTGATGTACTAAAACTAGAAAGTGTAAAATCCGGTGTAGCTCTGCGTAGAAACCAATCAGCTTCCAGGTTTTTAGACAAAGCTTAACTGAACAAGCCGAAGTTAGAAGCTGATTGGCTACCATGCAGAGCTGCACCAGATTTCGCACTCTCCAGTTTTAGTAAATCAACCCCCATTGTGCTTTGTAAATTTTCCACAGAGGTGTCCTCGGCCTCCAATAAGAACCGTGCCAGCCAGTGGCGGCTGGTGCTCAAATTTTTTTGGGGGGGAGCAAACAAACGGAAAAAAAAAACATCAATTGCAGCCTCACTGTGCCCATCAATTGTCGCCACTGTGCCATCAAACGCAGCCACTGTGCCATCAAATGTCGCCACTGTGCCATCAATTGTCGCCACTGTGCCATGAAACGCAGCCACTGTGCCCATCACTTGTCGCCACTGTGCCATCAATTGTTGCCACTGTGCCATCAATTGTTGCCACTGTGCCATCAAACGCAGCCACTGTGCCCATCAATTGTCGCCACTGTGCCATCAAACGCAGCCACTGTGCCCATCAATTTCGCCACTGTGCCATCAATTGTCGCCACTGTGCCATCAAACGCAGCCACTGTGCCCATCAATTGTCACCACTGTACCATCAATTGTCGCCACTGTGCCATCAAACGCAGCCACTGTGCCCATCAATTGTCGCCACTGTGCCCATCAATTGTCGCCACTGTACCATCAATTGTCGCCACTGTACCATCAATTGTCGCCACTGTGCCATCAAACGCAGCCACTGTGCCCATCAATTGTCGCCACTGTGCCCATCAATTGTCGCCACTGTACCATCAATTGTCGCCACTGTGCCATCAAACGCAGCCAATGTGCCCATCAATTGTCGCCACTGTACCATTAATTGTCGCCACTGTGCCATCGAATGCAGCCACTGTGCCCATCAATTGTCGCCACTGTGCCATCAAACGCAGCCACTGTGCCATCAATTGTTGCCACTGTGCCCATCAATTGCCGCCAGTTTGCCCCCTCAAATACCGCCAGTTTCCCCCGTAAAATACCACCAGTTTCCCCCGTAAAATACGGCCAGTTTGCCCCCTCAAATACCGCCAGTTTCCCCCGTAAAATGCCACCAGTTTCCCCCCGTAAAATACGGCCAGTTTGCCCCGTAAAATACTGCCAGTTTGTCCCGTAAAATACCACCAGTTTTCTCCGTAAAATACAGCCAGTTTCCCCCCGTAAAATACGGCCAGTTTGCCCCATAAAATAAGGCCAGTTTCCCCCGTAAAATACCACCAGTTTTCTCCGTAAAATACAGCCAGTTTCCCCCCGTAAAATACCGCTAGTTTTCCCCGTAAAATAAGGCCAGTTTCCCCCGTAAAATACCACCAGTTTTCCCCGTAAAATACAGCCAGTTTACCCCCGTAAAATACCGCCAGTTTGCTTCGTAAAATACGGCCAGTTTGCCCCGTAAAATACGACCAGTTTGCCCGGTAAAATACGACCAGTTTCCCCCGTAAAATACGGCCAGTTTCCCCCGTAAAATACCGCCAGTTTCCCCCGTAAAATACCGCCAGTTTGCCCCGTAAAATACCGCCAGTTTGCTCCGTAAAATACGACCAGTTTCCCCCGTAAAATACGGCCAGTTTGCCCCCCGCCCGGCACTTACCTTTCTCAGGTCAGCCATCCTCCTCCACGCTCCCTCTATGTCTTCTCCCGCCCTTGATGTCGCTTCAGCCAATCAGGTGACCGGAAACCAGACCCGGTGAACCTGATTTGGCTGAGACGCGTGTCAGTGTTAACCAGGGAACGCACACCCTGTGCGCCCTCTGGTTAACCATTTGGAAGCCGATTAGAGCCCACAGTGCCTGATTAGAGCCTATCATAGCCTCTGGCTCTAATCAGGAACTTCCAAAACACACCCACCGCTGTTATTCAGATGGCCGGCGCTCACCAGGGGGCCGGACACCTGAATAGGGGGCGGCAGCGGCGACGATACATAGATTCATGCAATGCATGAATCTATGTATTGTTGAGTGACGGGTGCAGGAGAGAGGGGGGCTGGCGCTCCTGCGCCCACTATGGACGCACCGCCACTGGTGCCAAGGAAAGCGGGGTGGGGGAAGGCCTGCGCTCGCTTGCATTGGTTTGAGTTTGTTACCTGTGCACCCGTTGCCAATTTTTACTCTTGCGCTGCATGCAGTTTTACTATAGTTAGTATTGCAATGTTGTTTTCTGATGTTCACATGCTTGGTGTATGATATTTCCCTTTTACTGTATTATGGTCTATAGATACTCCCATAGAATGGCATATAGAATATGGCTGTTCCCAAGTACATAGAGAGCAATAGACTTTTACATTAACACACATGAATATTTACATTTCATCGGCTTCACAAAAAAAAAAAAAAAACATTAAACAGACTAAAATGTCCTTCAAGTGCAAATCTTAGATGCGCCGGTTTGCTTGTAGAATTTTTTTAATTGCGTTTTTTTTTTTCACATGCATTTTAAAAAACGCATGTGTTACTGCAATCAGACTGCAGAATGCCCTGCACTGGTGCACAGTGGTGTTGAGCGCTTTCCCTGTGAAGGGGCGTGCCTTAAAGCGGCGGTCTCCAAACTTTCTAAATAAAGGGCCAAGCCCGGATTCACGTAGAATGGCGTATCTTTGTGCGGGCGTAAAGTATCCTATTTACGTTACGCCTCCGCAACTTTTACAGGCAAGTGCCGTATTCTCAAACGAAAGTTGCGGCGGCGTAGCGTAAATAGGCCGGCGTAAGCCCGCCTAATTCAAATGTGGTAGATGTGGGCGGTGGTTATGTAAATTTCATGTGACCCCACGTAAATGACGCTTTTTACGAACGGCGCATGCGCCGTCCGTGAAAGTATCCCAGTGCGCATGCTCCAAATTAACCCGCAAGAAGCCAATGCTTTCGACGTGAACGTAAATGACGCCCAGCCCTATTCGCGAATGACTTACGCAAACGGCGTAAAATTTTCAAAATTCAACGCGGGAACGACGTCCATACTTAACATTGGTACGCCGCATGTACGCCTCATATAGCAGGGGTAACTTTACGCCGGGAAAAGTCTAACGTAAACGGCGTATCTGTAATGCGTCGGCCGGGCGTACGTTCGTGAATTCGCGTATCTAGCTGATTTACATATTTCTAGGCGTAAATCAGCGTACACGCCCCTAGCGGCCGGCGTAAATATGCAGTTAAGATACGACGGCGTTAGAGACTTACGCCGGTCGGATCTAATACAAATCTATGCGTAACTGATTCTAAGAATCAGGCGCATAGATACGACGGCTTGGACTCAGAGTTACGACTGCGTATCTGGAGATACGCCGGCGTAACTCGTACGAGAATCCGGGCCCCAGTTTTTTGTCCTTCAGACTTTACGGGGGCCGGACTATGGCCAGTGGGAGTAGAAAATGTCCCAGTGTCAGTGGGAGTAAATAACAGATAAAATAGTGCCCCATTACTGGGAAGAATTATGCCCCTTTGTTGGGTGTCAGTGGAAAGAAATAGTGCCCCGTCATTGGTGTCACTAGGAGGAATCATGCCCCATTGTTGGTGTCAGAGGGAGAAATAGTGCCCCATTGTTGGTGTCAGAGGGAGAAATAGTGCCCCATCACTGGTGTCACTAGGAGAAATTTTGCCCCATCACTGGTGTCACTGGGAGGAATTTTGCCCCATTGTTGGTGTCGGTGGAAGGAATAGTGCCCTTTCATTACAGTAAATGGGAGGAATTTTGCCCCATTGTTGGTGTCGATGGAAGGAATAGTGCCCCATCATTTATGTCACTGGGAGGAATTACGCCACATTGGTGGTGTCAGTGTCAGGAACAGTGCCCCATCATTAGAGTCACTAGGAGGAATCATGCCGCATTGTTGGTGTCAGTGGAAGGAATAGTGCCCCATTGTTGGTGTCAATGGAAGGAATAGTGCCCCATCATTACAGTCACTGGGAGGAACTATGACCCATTGTTGGTGTCAGTGGCAGGAATAGTGCCCCAACATTGCAGTCACTGGGAGGAATTACGCTCCATTGTTGGTGTCAGTGGCAGAAACAGTGCCCCATCATTAGAGTCACTCTGAGGAATTATGCAGCATTGTTGGTGTCAGTGGCAGGAATAGTGTCCTATCATTAGAGTAAATGGGAGGAATTTTGTCCCATTGTCGGTTTTAATGGAAGGAATAGTGCCCTGTCATTGGAAGGAATTATTCCCCATTGTTGGTGTCAGTGGCAGGAATAGTGCCCTGTCATTGGTGTCACTGGGAGGAATTTTGCCCCATTGCTGGTGTTGATGGAAGGAATAGTGCCCTGTCATTGGTGTCACTGGGAAGAACTGCGCCCCATTGTTGGTGTCAGTGGCAGGAATAGTGCACCAACATTAGAGTCACTGGGAGGAATCATGCCCCATTGTTGGTGTCAGTGGTAGGTATAGTGCCCTATCATTAGAGTCACTGTGAGGAATTATGCCCCATTGTTGGTGTCAGTGGTAGGTATAGTGCCCTATCATTAGAGTCACTGTGAGGAATCATGCCCCATTGTTGGTGTCAGTGGAAGGTATAGTGCCCTATCATTAGAGTCACTGTGAGGAATTATGCCCCATTGTTGGTGTCAGTGGTAGGTATAGTGCCCCACTGTTGAATAGTGGGAGGAATTATGCCCCACAGTTGGCGTCAGTTGAAGGAACGGTGTCAGCAGGAGAAATAGTGCCTCATATCAGTAAAAGGAATGATTCCCCAAGGGCCAGAGAAAGGCAAGCAAAGGGCATCCGGCCCGCGGGCCACAGTTTGGAGACCGCCGCCTTAAAGGGTCAGTCGATGCAAAAAGAGATATTTCTTGTTAGCGATGAATGGAGCCACCATCGGACTTCTCATGTCTTGGATCAGTGGTGGTCAATGTATGAGGTATCCACTGTGACATCACCAAGAGCCGTACATAATATTTAGTATACAGAATAATGCTACAGAGGAACGTCAGAGGCTGTGGACATCCTTCAAGAGACGGTCAAAGAATGTGGATGTGCTACACGAGTGGCTGGAGACTAGAAACCTACCGCAGGATAGAGACAGAGGCCGGGGACATATTACTTGAGACCGCCAGAGATCACCATCATTACAGATCGGTGACACCACCCCTTGTGACGTCAATGACCCAGCATGCCCTCAGTCAATGACGTCACACGGGGGGCGGGTTCACCAGGTGACATCACGGGTGGCCCCTGCCCCTTAGTTATTAAAGAGCAGGATCTGGGGGCCACCTTGTTAAAGGGGGCTTCCAGATTCTGATAAGCCCCCTGCCCAAAGACCCCCACAACCACAGGCCAGGGTTGTGGGGAAGAGGCTCTTGTCCTTGAATTATTTGTCCCCATCATGGGTGTGAGTGAGGCCCCATGTCAAGGTTTGCCTAAGGCCTCACAAAGCCTAAAGCCGCCTCTGTAAAGCGGGGAGATGCTTGTGTAAACAAGCATCTCCCCGCTCTGACTAGTGACAATGACACTGATCTCGGAAATCCGGGACACGTGGTCACCCTAGTGCCATGTGACACAGAGCCCATCCCCCCTACAGTAAGAAGCACTAGGCAGGGAACACACTCCTAAACCTTGTGGACGGCCTTCCCAGAAGAGTTGAAGCTGTTATAGCTTAAAGGGTGGGCCAACTCAATATTGAACCCTATGTTCCAATACTTTTGACAATATAGTGTATAATGAACTGTCAGAGCGTTTTTCACTCTCCAGCAACTACCAAACTCTGAATATCAGCTTTGGGTAGACTGACCAGGAAACTGCACTGGCATATAAAAACCCTGCACCTACTATATTAATTTGGTATCAAGCAAACTTTGTAAACTCCTCAATAAACATAATAGAATGCTGTGCAGAGTTTTATCTTGGCTAAAAAGTGTGTGGGGGGAAAACAAGAGGGGTACGTGGCCAAACATTTGTGGACACAATTGTTTGAGTTCTAGTGTTTCCATCGAATGGCAATGCTAGTAGTCAGGGGCGGACTGACAACTGATGGGGCCCCCGGGCAATAGGAGATTATGGGGCCCCCGGGCAATAGGAGATTATGGGTCCCCGGGCAATAGGAGATTATGGGTCCCCGGGCAATAGGAGATTATGGGGCCTACGGGCAATAGGAGATTATGGGGGCCCCGGGCAATAGGAGATTATGGGGGCCCCCAGGCAATAGGAGATTATGGGGCCTACGGGCAACAGGAGATTATGGGGCCCCGGGCAATAGGAGATTATGGGACCTACGGGCAATAGGAGATTATGGGGCCCTGGGCCATAGGCGATTATGGGACCTAAGGGCAATAGGAGATTATGGGTCCCCGGGCAATAGGAGATTATGGGGCCCCCGGGCAAGAGGAGATTATGGGGCCCCGGGCAATAAGAGATTATGGGTCCCCGGGCAATAGGAGATTATGGGGCCCCCGGGCAATAGGAGATTATGGGGCCCCGGGCAATAGGAGATTATGGGTCCCCGGGCAATAGGAGATTATGGGGCCCCCGGGCCAATAGGAGATTATGGGGCCACCGGGCAATAGGAGATTATGGGGCCACATAGTACTGTATACACACATACAGTACTACTACATACAGTGTGTACATACAGTACACACAATATACACACACAGGGCCAGATTCTCAGAGACTTACGTCGGCGTATCAATAGATACGCCGTCGTAAATCCGAATCTGCGGCGTCGTAAATTTAAGTGTATTCTGGAAACCAGATACGCTTAAATTAGGCTAAAATACGAGCGGCGTAAGTCTCCTACGCCATCGTATCTTAGGGTGCATATTTACGCTGGCCGCTAGGTGGCGCTTCCGTTGAGTTCGGCGTAGAATATGCCAATGACTAGATACGCCGATTCACGAACGTACGTGCGCCCGTCGCAATAAGTTACGCCGTTTGCGTTAGAGATACGCCGGCGTAAAGATAAAGCTGGTCTCTAGGTGGTGCATCCCATGCAAAGTATGGACGTCGGAACAAGCGTATCTTTTTACGTCGTTTGCGTAAGTCGTACGCGAATAGGGCTGTGCGTAAATTCCGTTCACGTCACAGGCATTGAGCCGACGTATCTTTGGGCGTAAACACGACGTGATACTGCGCATGCGCCGTTCGTTCGGCCATGCATCTACATGGGGTCAAGCCTCATTTAAATACAACACGCCCCCCTACAGCCTACTTTGAATTACGCGCGCTTACGCCGGCCCATTTACGCTACGCCGCCGTAACTTAGGAGGCAAGTGCTTTGTGAATACAGCACTTGCCTCTCTAAGTTGCGGCGGCGTAGCGTAAATACGGTACGCTACGCCCGCGCAACGTAGATCGGCCGTATGTGAATCTAGGCCACAGTCTACATACACACACACTGAAATAGTACTGGAGAGGCAGGGCAGCTATAATCTTGGGATTTTTTTTTTTTAAAACACAGATTTTTACATACTGTCCCTGGTTTTACCGAGGCTGGCAACCCTGATGGGACCCCCTAGTAGCATGGGGCCCCTGGGCAGTGCCCGAGTGCCCGAATGGTCAGTCCGCCCCTGCTAGTAGTAGTTCGTTACATTCAGCCGGACATGTTCTGTAATGTTAAAGACATTTTGCAGCTCATCCAGCCGTTCGGCTCCGGTGCCCCCCCCCCACCTCAGGCCAAATGCGGTACTGCACACCGCTTTGGCCTGAATCCTGCTCGTTTTGCGAAACGTTTGTTATCCGCATTATTTGCAATCCGAGGTTCCACTGCATCTTCCCAACACTCATTAGAACTGATAAAGCAACTTGGATAAAATAAGACACATCTTCACCATTACAGAAAAGTCAAGTTGAATGTCACTAACTACTATTAGATATACCATTAACCTAGATCAGTGGTCTCCAAACTTTCTAAACAAGGCTCCATTTTTTATTCTTCAGACTTTAGAGGGGCTGGACTGTGGCCAATTGGGAGTAGAAAATGTCCTGGCATTGATAACAATGCCCCTTCATTGGTGTCCATGAGAATAATAATACCCCATTATTGGTGTTGGTAGGAGGAATATTGGAATATTGTCCCATCATTGTCAGTTAAAGGAATAGTGTCCCATCGTCGGTGTCAGTGAAAGTAATAGTGTCCCATCATTGGTGTCAGTTTGAAGATTAGTGTCCCATTGTTGGTGTCAGTGGGAAGGTTAGTGTCCCATCATTGGTATCAATGAGGAATAGTGTCCCATTGTTGGTGGGAGAAGTAGTGTCCCATCATTGGTGTCAGTGAGAGTAATAGTGACCAATCGTTGGTGTCAGTGGGAAGATTAGTGTCCCATCGTTGGTATCTGTGGGAGAAGTAGTGTCCCATCATTGGTGTCAGTGGAAGGAATAGTGTCCCATCATTGGTGTCAGTGGGAGTAGAAGTGACCAATCGTTGGTGTCAGTGGGAAGATTAGTGACCCATCTGTGGTGTCAGTGGGAGGAATAGTGTCCCATTATTGGCGTCAGTGAGAGGAATAGTGTCCCATCGTTGGTATCAATGAGGAATAGTGAGTGTCCCATCGCTGGTGTCAGTGGAAGGAATAGTGTCCCATCATTGGTGTCAGTGGGAGGAATAGTTCCCAATCCTTGGTGTCAGTGTGAGGAATAGTGTCCCATTATTGGTGTCAGTGGGAGGAATAGTCCCCAATCCTTGGTGTCAGTGAGAGGAATAGTGTCCAATCATTGGTTTCAGTGAGAGGAACAGTGACTAATCATTGTCAGTGGGAGGAATAATGTCCCATCGTTGGTATCAATGAGGAATAGTGTCCCATGGTTAGTGTTGGTGGGAGAAGTAGTGTCCCATCATTGGTGTTGGTGGGAGGAGTAGTGTCCCATCATTGGTGTCAGTGAGAGGAATAGTGACCAATCGTTGGCGTCAGTGGAAGGAATAGTGTCCCATCATTGGTGTCATTGGGAGAAATAGTCCCCAATCCTTGGTGTCAGTAAGAGGAATAGTGTCCCATCATTGGTGTCAGCGAGAGGAACAGTGACTAATCATTGTCAGTGGGAGGAATAGTGTCCCATCGTTGGTATCAATAAGGAATAGTGTCCCATCGTTAGTGTCGGTGGGAGAAGTAGTATCCCATTATTGGTGTCAGTGAGAGGAATAGTAACCAATCCTTGGTGTCAGTGAGAGGAATAGTGTCCCATCGTTGGTGTCAGTGAGAGAAATAGTCCCCCAATCCTTGGTGTCAAGTGAGAGGAATAGTGTCCCATCGTTGGTGTCAGTGGGAGGAATAGTGTCCCATCGTTGGTGTCGGTGGGAGGAATAGTGTCCCATTGTCGGTGTCATTGGCAGGAATTATGCCTCATTGTTAATGTCAGTGGGAGGAATAGTGCCCCAAGGGCCAGATAAAGGTCACAGTTTGGAGACCACTGACCTAGACAGATGAGAACCTTCACAGACATTGAAGGGTGCTGTTATTACTGTAGCACACAAAGACATAATAGACATTTGTAGCCTTCCAACCAGTTTGGAGAAGGTATGGCTCAGTATGGCTGTGCCCTTATGTGCAGAGTCAGCTCCATAAGGACATGGCTCAGTATGGCTGTGCCCTTATGTGCAGAGTCAGCTCCACATGGTTCAATGTGAAGGAAATTGAGGGACCTGACTTTAACCCTACTAAACACCTTTGGGCAAGACTGGAATGCCAACCGTGGGCCAGGTCTTCTCACCCAACATCATGACATGACCAAACAAATGCTCCTTTGGTTGAAAGAGCACAGTCACACTCTTGTGGAAAGACTTTCCTAAACAGTGAAGACTGCAATGCCCCGTACACACGATCAGATTTTCTGTCGGAAAAACCTTGGATGGTTTTTCCCAACGGAATTCCGCTCAAACTTGGCTTGCATACACACGATCACACAAAAGTTCTCTGAACTTTCGACCATCAAGAACGCGATGACGTACAACACTACGTCGAGCGGAGAAAATTAAGTTCAGCGCTTCTGAGCATGCGTCGGAATTTTAAGCTTCGGAATTGCTACAGGCTATAGGATAGGATTTTTTTGCTACAGGCTATAGGATAGGATTTTTTTTTCCGTCTGAAAATTTGAGAACCAGCTCTCAATCTTTTGTTGGTGGAAATTCCGGCAGCACAAGTCCGATGGAGCGTACACATGGTCGGAATTTCCGTTCAAAAGCTCAAATCAGGCTTTTGCTGTCGGAATTTCTGATCGTGTGTACGGGGCATTACAGCTGCAAATGGATGGGGGGGGGGGGGGCAACTCCATATTAGTGGTCATGGCTCTGGAATGGGATGTCCAGCAAGCCCATATAGATGTGATGGCCAGATGCCCACAAACCAGTGGCGTCGCTAGGGGGTGGCTATTGGGGTTATAGCCCCGAATCTGGGGCCCATAGCCCTGAGCAGTGGCGTCGCTAGGGGGTGGCTATTGGGGCTATAGCCCCGAATCTTGGGCCCATAGCCCTGAGTCTCTTACTGCCTATCCAGCAGGCCGTGGCCTCTCTGCAGCCGGGGAGGAGAATGCGGCGAGCAGGCAGGCTGCATGAGAGAGCCGGGCAGGCGGATGAGAGAAGCAAGCGGGCAGACGAGCAGAGATGGCATCATTCTTCTCCGCCCACCCTGCATCACTGCACTTCCGCCCTCACAGCCGGGCCTCTTCAATGTCGGAGGTGCGGCCGTGATGATTGAAGCGTCAACACAAGCCATTGCCCGCAAAAAATTGCTTACCACCCGCGTGCCTGCAAAAAGGTTGGCTGCTATGGGCTCTAGCCCCAGATCTTTTGCAGACCTAGCAACGCCCCTGCCACAAACATTTGCCCATATAGTATGTTAAATTCTACTTTTAAAGATGGTTATTTCACTGCCCCACCTTATGGTATGAAAGTTGCCAAAAAGTAGGAATTCTTCTTCCTCATTATTGTCCTTCCCTTTCCTATCCCGACCTGACATGGTATTGTAGAAGCTTTCATGGCAGATGCTGGTACATACAGTGTGTGCTATGTAGTTTTATGTGCTTTGTCGATTTGTAGCTGTCCAACCAGTGCTGATGGCGATGGATTATTTTCGGTTTTTGCTTTTTCGTGATCTTTAACACTGACGCAAGTCTTAGATGGCAGCGCTGGCGAGAGCCAGACCGCCTGGAGGCCTTATCCTATGAAGTTTGCTCAAATCAATTATTGCATAATTTCAGTTCCAAAAGCGGCATATCCATGGCATGTGCAGAGGCCGACTCCTAGCTGCACGTGCCCGTGTGTACGCGTAAGATGCCCTTACTGTGCATATGGATGAAGTTGAAGATTTCCGAAGGCATGGCGTGGAAACCCGGTCGAGGCTTCACGTTGTCATAGTAGTGGTGGGTAATAAAGACCCCTGATGGGTTCATAGGGAAGCCCCAAAATCCGTAGAGGTGGACCTCATCACACAGCTCCAGAGCGGCTGTTACCAGGATCAGTCCGCTGCTGATGCGTTTCGCACGCACACCTTGGATGAGCCAGAAACGGGAGACGTTGATGAGATACTGGGGATGGAAATAGTAGACGGACTGCTGGGACTCAAAGTCATCCAAGACGTACTTGACTCGGATGGACACATCTGTGTTTCGGGTGTTGTAGAAAGCAGGGAGGAGGATGGAGGCGTTCTCGTAGCCCTGTAGCACGTCGTAGAAAGGTTTTCGCCATTTCTCCAGCTTGTGGAACCTGAAATCCAAGGAACAGTCATTAGCGTCCAGCCTTTATTAGTCTTATAGGCAGTGGCGGCTGGTGCTAAAAAATGTGGGGGGGGGGGGGGGGGGGAGTGCAAATAAACTGAAAAGAATAAAAAAACACATCGAAAGCTGCCACTGTGCCATCAAACACTGGGGTAGATTCAGAGAGCAATTACGCCTGCGTATCCATAGATACGCCGGCGCTACTTAGCAATTACGCTGCGTATCTACTTTCTGTATTCAGAAAGCTAGATACGCCGACTTTAGCCTAAGATACGACTGGCATAAGTCTCTTACGCCGTCGTATCTTAGGGTGCATTCTGACGCTGGCCGCTAGGTGGCGCTCCCATAGATGTCAGCGTAGAGTATGCAAATTACATACTTACGCCGATTCACGAACGTACATGCGCCCGGCGGTAGTTTTTTACATCGTTTGCGTACGTCGTTTTCGTCGTAAGGCTGCTCCTGCTATTAGGAGGCGCAGCCAATGTTAAGTATGGACGTCGTTCCTGCGTCGCGATTTGAAAATTTGACGTCGTTTGCGTAAGTTGTCCGTGAATGGCGCTGGACGCCATTTACGTTCACGTCGATACCAATGACGTCCTTGCGACTTCAATTACCGCAATGCACGTCGGGAAATTTTTGGGACGGCGCATGCGCAGTACGTTCTGCGCGGGAAGCGCCTAATTTAAATGATCCTACGGGATCATTTGAATTACGCGCGCTTACGCGGGCCCCTTTTACGCTATGCCGCCGCAACTTTACAGGCAAGTGCTTTGTGAATCAAGCACTTGCCCGTAAAACTTGCGGAGGCGTAACGTAAATGTCATTCGTTACGCCGCTGCAGTTTTGCGCGCCCCTACCTGAATCTGGCCCACTGTCTCTGTGCCAAATGCTGCCAGTGTGCCCACCAAATGCTGCCACTGTGACCACTAAATGCTGCAACTGTGCCCACCAAATGCTGCAACTGTGCCCACCAAATACTGCAACTGTGCCCACCAAATTCTGCCAGTGTGCCATGTGCCAAATGCCGCCAGGGTGCCCAAAGCTGCCAGTGTGACTCAAGTGTTGCCACAGTGCCCCAAATGTTGCCCCCCTCATGCCCGCCATCTACCCTGCCCTTACCTTGTCTCAGGTCGGCAGCGGGTGACGGTGGCAGGTGGCGAGCTGTATCCTCCATTTCTTCCTCGATGAGGAAGACTCTTCTTCCGTCCCCGCTCCTCCTCTCGTCCTTCCAAGCCTGCCACTTCAGCCAATCAGGTGACCGGTAACCAGACCCGGTGAACCTGATTGGCTGAGAGGCGGGTCAGTTTTAGGGAAGCGATTCCCTAACACAGCATGGTTTAACCAGGGAACGCACAGCTGATCGGAGATTTGCTGTTCAAGGACCTCGACTGTGGAATGCACTACCAACCACCATCCGACTGGAGTCGGACCACTTGGCCTTCAGGAGAATGATTAAAACTCATCTCTTCTGAGGTAAAGGGTTTCCTTACAGAAGGAATGGAAACAGCGCCCAGAGGCGATTCAGTTCGCAAGTGTTGCACTCTATAAGTTTTTCACTCACTCATTCACTCACTCACAGCCGTGCGCTCTCAGGTTAACCATTTGGAAGCCGATTAGAGCCCACAGGCTCTAATCACGAAGCCTATTAGAGCCTCTGGCTCTAATCAGACACTTCCAAAACACCCCCACCGCTGTAATTCAGATGGGCGTCGCTCAACAGGGGACCGGACACCTGAATAGTGGACGGCAGCGGCGACAATAGATAGATTCATGCAATGCATATTTCTATCTATTGATGGGTGCAGAAGAGAGGGGGCGGCACTCCTGCGCCCACTATGGATGCATTGCCACTGCTTATAGGGACAATAAAACTTTGCCTATTCATGACAATGATGGTGTCTGCAGATAGCCCACCCATAACAAGTTATTTTCGCCAATCATTTGGATAGAGTAAGGGAGGGTTAGAGCCCCTGACAGTTTATTTTTTACCATCCCTGTCCCATTGCAGAGATTTCCCTTCACTTCCTGCCCCCATAGCCAAACAGGAAGTGAGAGGAAATCTATGCAAATTAAGGGAATCCAATGCCCCCCCCCCCCTCCCCAGGCCCTAAGAACTAGTGTCCCCACTTAAACTCCAAAGATATGCTAATAGATTAATTATCCCTATTCCAACTTGGCCCTAGTATGTGTTACGCATGTATATATGCATGTGGGATAGGGACCTTCGATCGTAAGCTCCTTGAAGCCACAGATTGATGTGTTTGCACAATTCCTAAACGGGCGGCACTATATAAATACTCATAATAAAGAAATGCATGATAATTTCTGACCTCTCTGTTATAATGCTCGGGTTGATTGTCACCACATCTGTCTTCATACCGACATCTGATACATATTTTTCAGAGATGGGAGGTAAATTGCACCTTAAATCACAAAAATTAACACACGGTTAAAGGGAGATTATAGAAGGTTCTGCTAATTTGTGCAAGTAGAAAATAGTTAATACTGTCGGTGGGAGAAACAGAGGAG
This sequence comes from Rana temporaria, assembly GCF_905171775.1. Classification (NCBI taxonomy): domain Eukaryota; kingdom Metazoa; phylum Chordata; class Amphibia; order Anura; family Ranidae; genus Rana; species Rana temporaria. Next base: position 35,442,743 of record NC_053489.1, on the reverse strand, counting down.
CCCATTGTTGGTGTCGGTGGGAGAAACAGAGCCCATGGTTGGCATCAGTGGAAGAAACAGAGCCCATGGTTGGCATCAGTGGGAGGAACAGAGCCCATGGTTGGCGTCAGTGGGAGGAACAGAGCCCATGGTTGGCATCAGTGGGAGGAACAGAGCCCATGGTTGGCGTCAGTGGGAGGAACAGAGCCCATGGTTGGCGTCAGTGGGAGAAACAGAGCCCATGGTTGGCATCAGTGGGAGAAACAGAGCCCATGGTTGGCGTCAGTGGGAGGAACAGAGCCCATGGTTGGCATCAGTGGGAGGAACAGAGCCCATGGTTGGCGTCAGTGGGAGGAACAGAGCCCATGGTTGGCGTCAGTGGGAGGAACAGAGCCCATGGTGGTGTCAGTGAGAGGAACAGAGCCCATGGTTGTGTCAGTTGGAGGAAAAGAGCCCATGGTTGTGTCAGTGGGAGGAAAAGAGCCCATGGTTGTGTCAGTGGGAGGAAAAGAGCCCATGGTTGTGTCAGTGGGAGGACCATAGCCCATAGTTGTGTCAGTGAGAGGAACAGAGCCCATGGTTGGCTTCAGTGGGAGGAACAGGGCCCATGGTTGGCCTCAGTGGGAGTAACAGAGCCCATGGTTGGCATCAGTGGGAGGAACAGAGCCCATGGTTGGCGTCAGTGGAAGGAAAAGAGCCCATGGTTGGTGTCAGTGGGAAGAATAGAGCTCCACTGTTAGGCCCCGTACACACGACCAAGTTTCTCGGCAGAATTCAGCCAGAAACTCGATCGGAGCCGTATTCTGCCGAGAAACCCGGTCGTGTGTACACTTTTGGCCGAGGAAACCGACGAGGATCTCGTCAGGCCAAATAGAGAACATGTTCTCTATTTCCTCGTTAGTCAATGAGGAAACTTGGAGATCCTCGGCGGCTTCACAAAAAACTTGAAGAGCAAAACGATATGTTTTGCCCGTCGAGTTTCTCGGATGTGTGTACGGGGCCTCAGTGTTATAGGGAGGATTAGCACACCTCCCACTATTTTGAAATGGGAATGAGGGACACCTACTAACAAACGTATGTAGGCATAGGACACGCCCCTGCCACACCCCCTTAAAGGTAAATTAACCCAAAAAAAGGTTAATTAAATCCACAAGGACTTTTTTTTACCACTACTGTTGCTTTATATTGACTTTTGAAATTTACAAATGCAGCAATTTAGAAATTGGATGAAAGGTTTAGCACTGGGAAATACTTTTTGAAAGATAAAAAGTGCATTTTACAGTATATACAACTATATGGTTTGGACCAAAATGAGGGAAAAATGAGGAGGAAAGAGGGACAGAGGGACATTGCTCCAAATCAGAGACAGTCCCTCGAAATCAGGGACAGTTGGGAGCTATGGATCATTAGTGCTCCATAGTAGTGTCGGTGGGAAATATAGTGTCCCATTGTTGGTGTCAGTGGGAGGATTAGTGCTTCATATTTGGTTTCAGTGAGTAAAATAGTACCCCATTGTTGGTGTCATTGGAAAGAATGGTTCCCTATCTTTGGTCTTGAGTGAAAGGAATGGAGCCTTATTGTTGGTATCAGAGGGAGGAATATTGCCCTATTGTTGGTGTCACTGGAAGGCATCATTTTCATCAGTGGGAGGAATAGTGCCCCAACGTTTGTGTCAGTTGAAGGAATAGTGCCTCATTGAGTGTGAGAAATAGTACCCCATCGAATGGTTGAAGGAATGGTGCCTTATTGTTGGTATCAGTGGGAAGAATAGTGCCTTATTGTTGGTATCAGTGGAAGTAATAGTGCCCTTCTGTTGGTGACAGTGGAAAGAATAGAGCCCCATCTTTGGTGTGAGTGGAAGGAATGGTTCCCTATTGTTGGTATCAGTGGGAGGAAAAGATCCCCATCATTGGCATCAGGGGGAGCAATAGTGCCCCAAAGTTGGCGTCAGTGGGAGCAATAGTTCCCCATTGTTGGTGACAGTGTGAGAAATAGTACCCCATTGTTGAAGTGTCAATGGAATAAATAGTGCTCTGTTGTTGGTAACAGTGGGAAGAACAGTGCCCCATCATTTGTTTCAATGGTAGGCATAGTACTCCTGGTGGTTGCTCTGCATACAATATGCATGGAGGGGGCTCTACAATTAGCGGGCCTTGGTTTGAACTAATCAGATTCCATGTTATTGAAGTAGGATATATAAAAGACCATGGATATAATTCTTGAGGCTTTGGATGTACACACACAACACTGAGGGCCAAGGCAAAAATGGGAACAATTTGAATATAAATTACCTGAAGACAAAATCTGCACCGTCTATTTCTTTTCCACATTTGCTTTTTTTCAGTATCCCTCCATTGCCCACCACAGCACACTTCTTAAACTGGGAGCGGGAATAAGGCATCTCCTATGTGAAATAAGACATGACAAACATCATGATAGACCCAACGGCACATGAGCCTGGAGTTCTTCCTTAATAGGTCAATGAAAACGTCACAGAGAGTATATATTACCGTGTGCAGTCTGACACTGCAGACATTCTAAGATACCTTGGGGAATATATTGAAGATTTCAGGGCTGATCTGGAATATACCACTGGTGTCAACTTCATATCGGAGTTTTGTCCCGAGTGGCGTGTTCTTCTGGGTGGTGAAAAGGAAAGAAGGTGCATTGCAACATCTGGAGAGTGCATTTCTGGAGCAAAACACAAGAGCAGCACATGTTACATATCTATAGTAAAATGCAAAATGTCTTAGGAAACAGTTTAATAAATGTATACTTCCATCATGTGCGCAGTGACAAGATGGCGCTTGCATTGGGTTTTGGAGAAAAAAGCCTGTGGTACTCATTGCCCTGGAGTAGCAGTCCAGCCCAGGCATGCCACAGTAACTCACTTTGGGGTGACCCAATGTGTTTTTAGTATGGCACTTGTGTTTTTAGTAGGGTTGTCCAGATACCGATACCAGTATCGGTATCGGGACCGATACCGAGTATTTGCGGGAGTACTCGTACTCGCGCAAATACCCCCGATACCTAAATAGAATACTTCCCCCCCTTTCCCCCCCCCGCCGCTGCCGCCGCATCGCGCCGCTGCATCGAGGGACATGGCTAGAGGGACATTGCTGCATATGTGAGGGACATGGCTAGAGGGACATGGCTGCATATGTGAGGGACATGGCTGCATATGTGAGGGACATGGCTGCATATGTGAGGGACATGGCTAGAGGGACATGGCTGCATATGTGAGGGACATGGCTGCATATGTGAGGGACATTGCTGCATATGTGAGGGACATGGCTAGAGGGACATGGCTGCATATGTGAGGGACATGGCTAGAGGGACATGGCTGCATATGTGAGGGACATGGCTAGAGGGACATGGCTGCATATGTGAGGGACATGGCTAGAGGGACATGGCTGCATATGTGAGGGACATGGCTAGAGGGACATGGCTGCATATGTGAGGGACATGGCTAGAGGGACATGGCTGCATATGTGAGGGACATGGCTAGAGGGACATGGCTGCATATGTGAGGGACATGGCTAGAGGGACATGGCTGCATATGTGGGGGACATGGCTGCATATGGGGGGGACATGGCTGCATTTGGGGACACATTTAAAAAAAGTATCGGTATTCGGTATCGGCGACTACTTGAAAAAAAGTATCGTTACTTGTACTCGGTCCTAAAAAAGTGGTATCGGGACAACCCTAGTTTTTAGTATGGCAGGTGAAACTTGAACAATTTGAATATTGTGCAAAAGTTCATTTATTTCACTAATGCAACTTAAAAGGTGAAACTAATATATGAGAGAGACTCATTACATGCAAAGCAAGTGTAGCGCTACCCCTGCAGGAGCCGCTGGTTGTTTGTGGGATCGGCGTATTGAGTTACCTTGCAGGGTGTCTAGGGGTGATACTAGTGAGTTGAGGCAATGAGCGAAGGTCCAGTCATCAATTGGGTTTTCTTCAATGCTTTATTCCAAGGCCCAACATGGCCAACATCAACATAAGACAAGACAGGAAAGATTGATGAAGCATAAGAACAACTTTAGTATCAGGCCTTGGATTTGAAGAAGAGCAGTCCTGCTCTTAGTAATAATGAGATCAGTTCGTCGCCACTCTAGCCAGAGTGGGTAAAGTGCCCCCGGACAGACTTCGGCCACAAGCCTGGCAGCCGAAGTGTCACTTGCAAATCGCTGGGAGGAACAGACCTCTGCCACAGGCCTGACTCTGGACCTCTGCCACAGGCCTAGCGATTTAGGGTGCAATTATTGGATTGAGCGAATCCTCCCAGTAAATTCAGTTAAAGCCACCAGTTGACAGCTGCAATGTACCTGTCAGTATCGTAGTGACCAGATCCCCGATGGTTCGTTCAGGCCTCCTGGATAACTTCTCTCCGGGTTCTCCCTGAGCCGATTCCCCACCGCACAGCTCTCAGCTTAGGATCCTCTTAGCAAAGGTTGGGACCCAGCAAGTCGCTCGGGCCCCTTTTTCACATCAGGATGGAGCTCCGCATGTTGCGCAACTCCGGCCAGGTAGGCCATGGTGGCGGGGTCCATGGATGCGCAAACCCTGAAGGTGGATGCCGCACCTGGAACTCGGACCCCGCGAAAAGGACCTCGAATCAATGGCGTCTGCCCCAGATATACCCTTCCCCAGCACGCCCAACGAGGGAAAAACTCCTCTAATTGGCTGCTGGGCAAAGGTGGCTCCGCCAGAACCCTTCTAGCGCCAACTGCCGCCCAGAGGTGAAAACGCACACCTTAAGCGCAGACTGACCTACAAGCTAGTTCTGAAAGGACAGCAGCCCTGCAATTTAACAAATTGTGAATGGGAGCAAAATAACTCTCCCATTCCCCACTAACTTTAGCGTAGTGCCCATACTGAAAGTAAGGGAGCGCTACACAAGAAAGTTCAAGCCGTGATTTGTCATAATTGTGATGATTATGGCTTACAGCTCATGAAAACCCCAAATCCACAATCTCAGAAAATATGAATATTACATGCAATCAATAAAACAAGGATTGTACATAGAACAATATCGGACCTCTGAAAAGTAGAAGCATGCATATGTACTCAGTACTTGGTTTGGGCCCCTTTTGCAGCAATTGCTGCCTCAATGCGGCGTGGCATGGAAGCGATCAGCCTGTGGCACTGCTCAGGTGTTATGGAAGACCAGGATGCTTCAATAGCGGCCTTCAGCTCTTCTGCATTGTTCGGTCTCATGTCTCTCATCTTTCTCTTGGCAATGCCCCATAGATTCTCTATAGGGTTCAGGTCAGGCAAGTTTGCTGGCCAATCAAGCACAGTAATCCCACGATCATTGAACCAGGTTTTGGTGCTTTTGGCAGTGTTCGGGAGGTGCCAAGTCCTGCTGGAAAATGAAGTCAGCATCCCCATAGAGCTTGTCTGTGGAAGGAAGTATGAAGTGCTCCAAAATCTCCTGGTAGACGGCTGCGGTGACCCCGGACTTAATGAAGCACAGCGGACCAACGCCAGCAGATGACACGGCTCCCCAAATCAACACAGACCATGGAAACTTCACACTGGACTTCAAGCATCTTGCAGTGTGTGCCTCTCCATTCTTCCTCCATATTCAGGCTTCTTGGTTTCCAAATGAGATGCAAAATTTGCTCTCATCAGAAAAGAGGACTTTGGACCACTGAGCACCAGACCAGGTGTGTTTTTCTTTAGCCCAGGTAAGACGCTTCTGACGTTGTTTTTTGTTCAGGAGGCTTGACAAGAGGAATACGACATTTGAAGCCCATGTCCAGGATCCGTCTGTGTGTGGTGGTTCTTGATGCACTGACTCCAGCCTCAGTCCACTCCTTGTGAAAGTCCCCAACACTTTTGAATGGCCCTTTCCTGACAATCCTCTCCAGGCTGCGGTCATCCCTGCTGCTTGTGCACCTTTTTCTTCCACACTTTTCCCTTCCACATAACTTTCTTTGATACAGCACTTTGGGAACATCCAACTTCGTTTGCAATTACCTTTTGAGGCTTTCCCTCCTTATGGAGGGTGTCAATGATGGTTTTCTGCACAACTGTCAGGTCAGCAGTCTTTCCCATGATTGTGATTCCTACTGAACCAGACTGAGAGACCATTTAAAGGCTCATGAACCCTTTTTGGCTTAATTATCTGATTAGAGTGGGACACTTTTAGGTAGATTCACGTACATGGGCTTAACTTTAGGTCGGCCTAGCCTAGCCTGTTTAGGCTACACCGCCGTAAATTAACTAGGCTAGTAGTGATTTTCAAACCACTTACCTGCTAATCTACGGCGGCGTAGCCTCGAACGAGCGGGCGTAAGGGCGCCTAATTCAAATGACTTGGAGGGGGGCGTGTTGTATGGAAATGAGGCTTGACCTCACGTTTTTTGACTTTTTTTTACACTGCGCATGCGCCGGGTGACTACATTTCCCAGGGCGCATTGCGACTAAGTACGCCGTACGGGCCAATTGATTTCGACGTGGACGTAAACGACGTAACTCCCGATTCGCGGACGACTTGCGCAAACGACGTAAAAAATTCGAACCTCGCGGCGGGAACGGCGGCCATACTTTAACATTACTAGTCCACTAGAGCATAGATCTAACTTTAGGCGGCCTATCCCTTACGGAAACGACGTAATTCGACGGCATAGGCCTGGCGTACGTTTGCGTTCATTCGTGAATCGGCGTATCCCCTCATTTACATAATCTACGCCAGCCACAATGGAAGCGCCATCTAGCGGCCAACAGAAACATTGCAATCTAAGATAGAACGGCGCAAGCTGGCCTATCTTAGATATGTTTAAGCGTATCTCTGTTTGAGCATACGCTTAAACATACGGCGGCGTAGATTCAGAGTTAGGTCGGCTTATCTACTGATAAGCCGGCCTAACTCTTTGTGAATCTACCTATTTGAGCCTAGAATATTGCACCTTTTCACAATATTCTAATTTTCTGAGATTTGGGGTTTTCATGAGCTGTAAGCCATAATCATCACAATTATGACAAATCACGGCTTGAACTATCTTGCCCTGCCTGTAATGAGTCTCTCTCATATATTAGTTTCAACTTTTAAGTTGCATTAGTGAAATAAATGAACTTTTGCACGATATTGAAATCTTTCGAGTTTCACCTGTATTTGGTTACATTTCATAGGTTTTGGCTGAAAAAAGAGAGAAAAAATATTACAAAAATAAAATTTTCTGCAACTTTTTATCAACATAATTTAGTAATAAGTAATTTAGTAAAAAGCACAACTCTTAGCAGAGTAGAATGTTTAGGCTCAAAGTCAGGGTTCACTTTTCAAATTCCAATTTTTTTTCAATTTTGGTGGAAGTGATGCAAGACTAAAAAATGTTTTTTAATTAAAGACATAACATTATCTCCTTCGGGTCTACAATCTGTATATTACCATTCTCTGTCACGATGCCCCATGCTGAAGACATGTTATTTTACTTCCTCCTCTTCCCATTTTGCGCAGCTGTTGACTCTCAATCCTGGCTACCAGCCAGGGCCCCACTGACATTCAGGAACCAGTCAGTGAGGTTCCTATTCAGTGAAACCTGTGATAACCGGTAGCTCTGTAGGCTCTACTGACAAAAATAAACGCCTTGAGCCCACAGATGACCATGGCAGTGCTCATGCACTGTGCCATCTTTTTAATAATGCAACTCTCAGATACAGTTGCACTATTAAAAAAATAAAATACATTTGAGAATTTGTTAGCCTATAAGAAAAACAAAGAAGGTTTTTCTAGTAAAAAACAAAACAGTTTACCAAATAAAAACTATATACGCCCTTAAAACTTATGTATACAAGTAATTTAGGTATGTTAATTATAGTTAAGTTACAGAGGTATGAAAAAATTTGGTCTGAGCTTCTAGTTAATGACCTTTGGGCACAAATGAGTTAAAAAAAGATCAAGTCGCCTTTGTGTCACGAGGAATTCGTTTTTTTATTACATTTTTAACTTCGAAAATTGAGATGTCCATCAAGGTCACAGAGGTGAGGTGATCAGATGCCCACAAACCTTTTGGCCATACGTCTCCTTTAAGGCCTCGTACACACGACCGGACATGTCCGCTGAAACTGGTCCGCGGACCAGTTTCAGAGGACAGATCCGATCGTGTGTACAGGCTAGCGGACAGATTTCCAGCGGACAAAAGTTTCTTAGCATGCTAAGAAACTTGTCCGCTGGAGAGCTGTCCGTCGGACATGTCCGCTGGTTAGTACGTCTAACCAGCGGACCGAAATCCCGCGCATGCGTCGAATTGATTCGACGCATGCGTGGAAGCATTGAACTCGCGCGATAGAGAACGTCGGTGTCGTCTACGTCACCGCATTCTCTGTCTGCTGGGATTTCGGTTTGATGGTGTGTACGGCCATCAGACCGAAATCTCCGAGCGGACATGTCCGATGAAAACGGTCCGCGGACCGTTTTCATCGGACATGTCCTGTGGTGTGTACAAGGCCTAACAGGGAGGCCCACACTGGTGCTTTTCGATGTTAAAACTGGTACACACGTGGCACTTTCGTTCTTCCCTTTTCTTTACAAACAAGTCAATGGCCAGACTCCACTCACACTGAGATTTTCCAATCTCTGAGGGAAATACCATGGCCCAGATTCACAAAGGAGATACGACGGAGTATCTCAGATACTCCGTCGTATCTCTCAGAGTATCTATGCGACTGATTCTTAGAATCAGTTACGCATAGATATCCCTAAGATCCGACAGGTGTAATTGTTTTACACTGTCGGATCTTAGGATGCAGTACCGCGGCCGCCGCTGGGGGGAGTTCGCGTCCTAAACCAGCGTCGGGTATGCAAATTAGGAGTTACGGCAATCCACGACGGTTATTCACGTTCGCTACGTCGCCGCCGTAGTCTAGTTTCCCGTCGCAAAGTTAGTCGTCGTTTTGGGTGCCTTAACTTTAGTCAGCAAACGTATTGCTGTCTAAAGTATGGCCGTCGTTCCCGCGTCGAAATTTAAAATTTCACGTCGTTTGCGTAACACGTCCAGGAATACGGAAGTACGCTACGCGCGTCGCCGTTCGAAAAAATGACGTCACTTCGCGCAAAGCACGGCGGGAGTTACGAAACGGAGCATGCGCAGTAGGTCCGGCGCGGGAGCGCGCCTAATTTAAATTGTACCCGCCCATTCGATTTGGACCGCCTTGCGCCGGACGTATTTACGATACACCGCCGCAAGTTTCCAGGTAATTTTTTTGTGGATCGGGCACTAAAACTGAAAACTTGCGGCGGTGTAACGTAAACGGCTTACGTTACACGGGCGCAATTGTACCTGAATCTGGCCCCATGTGCCCTTGATGGTTGGAGCATACCCAACTTACTTGAAAGTGTTGGCTTCAGTCCCATTCATCTCCCACTTGCAGATCTGAAGGCTCTTCCATCTTTCAAACAGTTCCGTCTCTTTCACCCTGCAGTAAAGAGAATATCCACACATCAGAATACCAATAAGATTCGTACTTACCATGCAATCTGACAATAGTGTGGCAAGCCTCCAAAGGAAGCTGTTACTTTCTAACATCTGAAGCTTTACTTTTAGGGAGAACATAACCGTATGCCCATGGATGGTTGTGTTTACCCATGGCTATCCAGGATGCGTTTGGAGTCACCTGCACCGGCACAAATGTATAGCTCCCAACTGTCCCCGATTTGTAAAAAAGTCCCTCCGTCTCTTTTTCCTCCTCATTTGTCCCTTATTTTGCTCTGTTCTATATATGTGTACAGTGCATCCGGAAAGTATTCACAGCGCTTCACTTTTTCCACAATTTGTTATGTTACAGCCTTATTCCAAAATGGATTCAATTAATTATTTTCTTCAAAGTTCTACAAACAATACCCCATAATGGCAACGTGAAAGAAGTTTGTTTGAAATCTTTGCAAATTTATTAAAAATAAAAAATGAAAAAAATCCCATGTACATAAGAATTCACAGCCTTTGCTCAATACTTTAGTGAAGCACCTTTGGCACCAATTACCGTATTTATCGGGGTATTGCGCGCTCCGGCGTATAGCGCGCACCCCTAAAGTGGACCCGACATTCCTGTAAAAAAAGATTTTAGTACTTACAGTTTTGGTGTCTTGCGCGGCGGCCATCGGCGGCCTCGTCGGGTCCGGCGTCCGTCTGCGGCTTTGGGTGTCCTCTTCGTCGGGTCCGGCGTCCTTCTGCGGCGTCCACCCCGCTCGATCCTCGCTTTCCCGCGCCGAGTTTGAATACTGCGCCGGCATATACCGAGCGCAGTACACTCGTGTATAGTCGGGCAGGCTCGGCTACTCTCGCGGACGTGAGCGCGGGAGGAGCCGAGCCTGCCCGACTATACACGAGTGTACTGCGCTCAGTATATGCCGGTGCAGTATTCAAACTCGGCGCGGGAAAGCGGGTATCGGCGTATATCGCGCACCCACGATTTTGCCCTGATTTTCAGGGCAAAAAAGTGCGCCGATAAATACGGTACAGCCTCAAGTCTTTTTAAATATGATGCTACAAGCTTGGCACATCTATTTTTGGGCAGTTTCTTCCATTCTTCTTTGCAGGACCTCTCAAGCTCCATCAGGTTGGATGGGGAGCGTCGGTGAACAGCCATTTTCAGATCTCTACAGAGATGTTCATTTGGGTTCAAGTCTGGGCTCTGGCTGGGCCACTCAAGGACATTCACAGAGTTGTGCCATAGCCACTGCTTTGTTATCTAGGCTGTGTGCTTGGCATAGTTGTCCTGTTGAAAGATGAACCTTTGCCCCAGTCTGAGGTCCAGAGCACTCTGGGGCAGGTTTTCATCAAGGATGTCTCTGTACATTGCTCTATTCATCTTTTCCTCGATCCTGAGTAGTCTCCCAGATCCTGCCACTAAAAAAAAACCACAGCATGATACTGTTACCACCATGCTTCACTGTAGGGATGGTGCCTGGTTTCCTCCAGACATGACGCTTGCCAAAGAGTTCAATCTTTGTTTCATCAGGCCAGAGAATTTTGTTTCTCATGATCCGTCTGAGAATCCTTCAGGTGCCTTTTGGCAAACTCCAGATGGGCTTTAATGTGCCTTTTAGTGGAGTGAAGGAGGAGTGGCTTCCGTTTGGCCACTCTACCATACAAGCCTGATTGGTGGAGTGCTGCAGAGATGGTTGTTCTTATGGAAGGTTCTCCTCTCTCCATAGAGAAACACTGGAGCTCTGTCAGAGTGACCATTGGGTTATTGGTCACCTCCCTGACTAAGGCTCTTCTCCCCCGATCGCTCAGTTTGGCCAGGCGGCCGGCTCTAGGTAGAGTCCTGGTGGTTCCAAACATCTTTCATTTACAGATGATGGAGACCATTGTGCTCATTGGGACCTTCAATGCTGCAGAACTTTTTCTGTACCCTTCCCCAGATCTGTGCCTCCATACAATCCTGTTTTAGAGGTCTACAGACAATTCCTTGGACTTCATGGCTTGGTTTGTGCTCTGACATGCACTGGTAGCTGTGGGACCTTATATAGACAGCTGCGTGCCTTTCCCAATGAACTGAATTTACCACAGGTGGACTTCAATCAAGTTGTAGAAACATCTCAAGGATGATCAGTGGAAACAGGAGGCACCTGAGCTCAATTTTGAGTGTCATGGCAAAGGGTGTGAATACTTCTGTTCATGGAATTTTTTAGTTTTTTTAACCACTAGCCGACCAGCCACCGCAGTTATACGGATCACTACGGATCGGCTCGGATCACGTAGCTATACGTCATCTCGCATTTCAGCCAATAGGGGCGCGCGCACCCCCCGCTCGCCCCTGGTGCCGACGCTCGTGCCCGGCAGTTGCGATCACCGCCGGGCACCCATGATCGCTCGTTACAGAGCAAGAACCGGGAGCTGTGTGTGTAAACACACAGCTCCCGGTCCTGTCAGGGGGAGAAATGACGGATCGTCTGTTCATACAATGTATGAACAGCGATCAGTCATTTCCCCTAGTCAGTCCCACCCCCCCTTCAGTTAGAACACACACAGGGAACATAATTAACCCCTTCCTCGCCCCCTAGTGTAAACCCCATCCCTGCCAGTGGCATTTTTATAGTAATCAATGCCTTTTTATAGCACTGATCACTATAAAAATGCCAATGGTCCCAAAAATGTGTCAAAAGTGTCCGAAGTGTCCGCCATAATGTCGCAGTACCGATAAAAATCGCTGATCGCCGCCATTACTAGTAAAAAAATATTAATAAAAATGCCATAAAACTATCCCCTATTTTGTAGACGCTATAACTTTTGCGCAAACCAATCAATAAACGCGTATTGCAATGTTTTTTACAAAAAATATGTAGAAGAATACGTATCGGCCTAAACTGAGGAAAAAAAATGTTTTTTTATATATTTTTAGGGATATTTATTACAGCAAAAAGTAAAAAATATTCATTTTTTTTCGAAATTGTCGATATTTTTGTTAATAGCGAAAAAAATGAAAACCGCAGAGGTGATAAAATACCACCAAAAGAAAGCTCTATTTGTGGGGGAAAAAAAGGACGCCAATTTTGTTTGGGAGCCACGTCGCACGACATCGCAATTGTCATTTAAAGCGACGCAGTGCCGAATCGCAAAAAGGGGCCCGGTCATTGACCAGCAATGTGGTCCGGGGCTGAAGTGGTTAATTTGAATAAATTTGCAAAGATTTCCAGCAAACCTTTTCACGTTGTCATTATGGGGTATTGTTTGTAGAATTTTGAGGAAAAATAATTAATTTAACCCATTTTGGAAAATGCCTTAAAAGTGGTTGCATAGTTTTTTTTTTTACTTTTACCTACAGGTAAGCCTATAATAAGGCTTACCTGTAGGTAAAAAAATATCTCCTAAACCTTTACGGTTTAGGAGATATTCCCCTCGCAACTAGCCGCTGAATGCAGCGGCGCATGTGCACTGGGGATTTTTGGCTTAAGGCCCGGCAGACGCCGGACCTTGCCGGGAGTGACGACATCGCGGCTCCAGCCACTCACATCGCTGGAGCCGCGATACCCGGAAGACACGCCGAGGGGAAATATAATTTCCCTCGGCGTGGACCGGCAGCGGTACCTACGCCTCGTTCCAAGGTAAGTATTTCATAATGAGCTAATATGCGGTGCATACTAGCTCATTATGCTTTTTCTTTTACAGGTGCCAGGAAAAATAAATCAAAAATTTGCCTATGTAGCACTACCCCCAGAGGAGCTGCTGGATTTTTGGGCGGCGTGTTACCTCTTGGCTCCTCCGAAATTCCTAGGGGTAATTGATGTGTAGTACATCTAGTAGAAGTAAAAGGAATGTCCAGACAGGTGCTCTTTGCTGTGCTCTTTATCACCCAGCCGGATAAAAACAGTAAACTTGTGGTGAGGAAAGTAAAGCTGAAGAAGATAGGAGAATAGCAGATTCAGGCGTAATCATAGGAAACAGTCCTGCTCCCAAGCGTAACACTTCTCTGCACCACTCCCGCTGGAGTGGGTTAGTGTACCCGGACAGGCCTCTCTCACTGACCTGGCAGCCGGAGTATCACTCGGACAATTGTAGGAATACGTCTCTGCCACAGGCCCTCCTTGGTGAACTTGAACTTGGGAGAAAGTCTCTGCCACAGACCCTCCTCGGTGAGCCTCAGAAGATACCTCTGCCACAGGTCCCCTTTGGGTAGAATTCTTGGAGTTATGCCTCCTTAATTGGGTTACGTCTGGATCTCCTTTAACTTGTCGCCCAGGTACCGACTGACAGGTGATCATTTCCGCAGTGTCCGGCTACCTGTGATCCCCGGTGGCTTCTTACAAGCCCTATTGGACCGCCAGCCTCTCAATGGCGCTCCTCAGACCGATTCCCCCACCGAACAGCACACAGCTTGGGATCCTCAAAGGTGGGAACCCAGTCGCTCACTGGTTCCCCATCGCTGGTTTAGATGCTCCGGGCCAACATGGTCCCGGAACCAGGAACACTGCGTGGCACGCACGCCCCGGCCAGGTAGGCTATAACGCCGGGGCGCCGTCATGTGGCCACCCTAAAGGTGGGTGCCACACTCGACGAAGAAGACCCAGAACCAATGGCGTCTGCTCCAAAAATACCCCGTCCCAGCATGCACAGCGAGGACAAACCCCCCGTGATTGGCTACTGGGAAAGGGCACCCAAACCTTGACTCCACTGCTGCCACCTGCAGCACCGGAGCTGGAAGAACACCCCAGTACAGCAGAATGGGCTCACAGCACAGCCAAGCTGAGACAGAGACCGCATAGTTGCTCTAACAATCAGGATCAGAGTTGAACTACACTCTGATCTACACATAAATTTAGATAGCACCGGTACTATATAGTACATAGGCACTACACCTATACAACCGCTTTAACATAACACAATTTGGAAAAAGTGAAGCACTGTAAATAAAATGCACTTTTTTAGCTTTCAAAAAGTGTCTCCCAGTGCAAAATCGTTCATCCAATTTCTAAATTGCTGCATTTGTACATTCCAAAAGCCAGTATAAAGGAATAGTATTGGTAAAAAAAATCTTTATTTTTTTTTGTATAATTCTCTTTTAAGGGCTGGTGGTAGGTGGTGTTTCCTATGCCTACATACTTTTGCTAATAGATGTGCCTTATTACCGTGTCGTAAAGTTGTGAGGTATGCAGATGTCACATTGTAAGCAGTGGCTGTGTGGGGATAGAGAACACCTATGCATCCCTGTGAGGGTAAACACTGTCCTCCACAGGCATATGCCCTCTGGGGTAGATTCAGGTACGGGCGCGCACTACTACGGAGGCGCAGCGTACCGTTTTTACGCTACGCCTCCGTAAATTACTTGTGCTGCGCTTCATTCACAAAGCATTTGCTCTGTAATTTGCGGGGGCGTTTCGTAAAAATGGCCGGCGTAAGCGCGCGTAATTTAAATGATCCCGTAGGGGGCGTGGATCATTTAAATTAGGCGCGTTCCCGCGCCGAACGTAGTGCGCATGCTCCGTCGGGAAACTTTCCCGACGTGCATTGCGGTAAATGACGTCGCAAGGACGTCATTTGCTTCGACGTGAACGTAAATGGCGTCCAGCGCCATTCACGATTCACTTACGCAAACAACGTAAATTTCAAAAATCGCGACGCGGGAACGACGTGTATACTTAGCATTGGCTGCGCCTCCTAATAGCAGGAGCAGCCTTACGCAGAAAGCGACGAACGCAAACAACGTAAAACTCAAACGCCGGGCGCGCGTACGTTTGTGAATCGGCGTGAGTAAGCAATTTGCATACTCTATGCTGACCACTACGGGAACGCCACCTAGCGGCCAGCGTCAGAATGCAGCCTAAGATACGACGGCATAAGAACCTTATGCCAGTCATATCTTAGGCTACAGTTGGCGTATCGAGCTTTCTGAATACAGAAAGTCGATACGCCGGTGCTACTTAGCAATTACGCTGCGTATCTATGGATACGCAGGCGTAATTGCTACCTGAATCTACCCCTCTGTGAGCAAGGCCTTATGTGTAACATGCTAAACAACATCAACAACAACTTATTAACTCTTAGATAAAATAGAACTAAAATTAAAAAAAAAAAATTAAGGGAGGGTTATAATTCCTGTGAGTTTTTTTTTTCTGTGTCCCATTATTGAGATTTTCATTCACTTCCTGTGCCACAGCCAAACAGGAAGTGAGAGGAAATCCTTCCAAAGTGAGGGAATCCCTGCTCTACACCAGAATTAGTGTCCCCATTAGAAGATTTCCCCTCTGTTTCTGTTCTGGGGACAACCCAAAATGTGATATTTTATTTCACATTTCTTGATAATGGTAAACATGACAACTATAGATGGTAAATCTGCCTAATGGGGGCACAGACAGCAAAAAAAAAAAACTGAAAGGTTAACGACAAAATAAATAAGCAGACTCTGGGGTAGATTCAGGTACCTTTTGCGGCGGCGTATCTCCAGATACGCCGCTGTAATTTGAATTCCGCGCCCGCGTAGCGTTACGCCGATTCACAAAGGCAGTTACGCTGAAAAAATAGGCTTCCTCCGCCGACGTAACTTGATTGCGGCGGCGTAGAATTGTGTGCAATATAACTTTGGCCGCTAGGGGCGCTTCCGTTGTTGTCGGTGTAGAATATGCTAATTTCTTAGATACACCGATTCACAAACGTACGTGCGCGCGGCGTTCGTTTTTTTACGTCGTTTGCGTTAAGGCTTTTTCAGCGGAAGGCTGCTCCTGCTATTAGGAGGCGCAGCCAATGTTAAGTATGGACGTCGTTCCCGCGTCGCGATTTGAAAATTTTACATCGTTTGCGTAAGTCGCCCGTGAATGGCGCTGGACGCCATTTACGTTCACGTCGAAACCAATGACGTCCTTGCGACGTCATTTACCGCAATGCACGTCGGGAAATTTTAGGGACGGCGCATGCGCAGTTCGTTCGGCACGGGAACGCGCCTAATTTAAATGATCCACGCCCCCTACCGTATCATTTGAATTACGCGCGCTTACGCCGGCCCCTTTTACGTTACACCGCCGCAACTTACGGAGCAAGTGCTTTGTGAATACAGCACTTGCTCCTCTAAGTTACGGCGGCGTAGCGTAAAGACGATACGCTGCGCCGCTGTATCATTGCGCGGTCCAACGTGAATCTACCCCTCTGCTGTCACTTTTCTATGTTAGGTGCTCTAATCCCTCTCCACTCTAAAGTAAAAAAGAAAAAGTCTTTCCTTTAGTTATACTTTAATACCAACTAGATGTGTTTAACCCCTTCAGTGGCGGCTGGTGCTCAATTTTCTTGGGGGGGGGGGGTGGCAAACAAACCTTACTACCAGCCACACACCACCCCCCGTCGTTCGCTACTTTGTTTCCCTGTCGCCAGCCCCGCACTTACCCTATGCAGGTCGCGGCTTCGGCGGCTTCCCCCCTGCATCGCTTCTTCTCCCGGCCAATCGGGTCTAAGGACTCCCAGCCAATCGGGTCTAAGGACTCCCGGCCAATCGGGTCTAAGGACTCCCGGCCAATCGGGTCTCAGGACCCGCTTCCTGATTGACTAGGAGGAGAAACAGGAAGACATTAGCGAATATTAATTCGCTAATGTCACACAACTGGGTGTGCTCAGGGGAAGTGCCCCCCCTCCCAAGTGGGGGCTATCAAGCTTGAGAAATCCTTTAGGTAGATTCAGGTAGAGTTAGGCCGGCTTATCAGTAGATAAGTCGGCCTAACTCAGAATCTACGCCGACCTATGTTTAAGTGTATGCTCAAACAGAGATACGCCTAAACATATCTAAGATACGACGGCTTGCGCTGTCCTATCTTAGGTTGCAATATTTTGGATGGCCGCTAGGTGGCGCTTCCATTGCAGCCGGCGTAGAATATGTAAATGAGTTTGTACGCCGATTCACGAACGTACGCCCGGCCGCCGCAGTCGATTTACGCTGTTTACGTAAGGCCTTAGGCGACTTAAAGTTATTCCACCTATTAGGTGGAATAACAATGTTAAAGTATGGCCGCCGTTCCCGCCGCGAGGTTCAAATTTTTAACGTCGTTTGCGTAAGTCGTCCGCGAATCGGGATTTACGCCGTTTACGTCCACGTCGAAATCAATAGGCCCGTGCGGCGTACGTATCCGCAATGCACGCTGGGAAATATAGGCGCCCGGCGCATGCGCAGTGAAAAAAAAAACGTCAAAAACGTGAGGTCAAGCCTCATTACCATGAAACACGCCCCCCTCCAAGTCATTTGAATTCGGCGCCCTTACGCCCGCCCGCTTTAGGCTACGCCGCCGTAGATTAGCAGGCAAGTATATTGAGAATCATCACTAGCCTAGCTAATTTACGGCGGCGTAGCCTAAACAGGCTAAGCTACGCCGCCGTAACTTTGCACCTACGTACCTGAATCTACCTACTAATGTACAAAAGTCAAGCACGGCCGTTATTTCAAGAGTACCAAGTCCTTCAATATTAACACGAGTAAGAAAAGCCAAGCGCCGCGCTCCCACTAGGCAAAGTAGGCAGCCGCCTTGGGTGCACTGCTGCCTAGGAGGCGCCGCCACGGCCGCTGACTAACCCACTAGTCTGGCCAGGGAACACGACGGGCTGAAGAATGCCACCCCACACAGGGCTGGGGTGCTGACTGACTCTCCAGAGAGGACCTCCGTCGCGGCTGTTGCGGGGGAGGTCAGCATGGCAGCTCAGCCTGTAAGGACAGTGACAGCTCAGGAGACGGGCACGGCTGGGAAGGGGAGAAGGCGGGCACAGCTGGGAAGGGGAGAAGGCGGGCACAGCTGGGAAGGGGAGGAGGACAGTGGGGAGGGAACACTGGGGAGGCGGACACAAGGACAGCTGGGGAGTCCCTATCCCCCCACACAGTTAAAAAACACCTCCCTAGGGAACACAACCGCTGTATCGCTTCCTAGTGTTAACCCCTTCCCTGCCAGTGACATTTATACAATAATCAGTGGCTATTTGATCGGTGTATAAATGTAACTGGTCCCAAAAAAGTATCAAAAGTGTCCGACCTGTCCGCCGCAAAATTGCAGTCCCGCTAAAAATCGAAGATCGCCACTCTAACAGAATGACCCATGACACCCAGAGACTTTTGAAGGATGAGGGGTACTCCTGTGCCAGCGTCACTAATGACTCTGGGGTCTAGGGTCATCCTGTGCCCCTTTTGGGCATAGGGTGACTGAGAAATATTTATTTTTGTGGTATTTGATCACCTCTGCGGTTTTTATTTTTTGCGCTATAAACAAAAATAGAGCGCCAATTTTGAAAAAAATGCAATATTTTTTCCTTTTAGCTATAATAAATATCCCCCAAAAATATATAAAAAAACTTATTTTTTTCCTCAGTTTAGGCCGATACGTAATCTTCTACCTATTTTTGGTAAAAAAAAAAAAATCGCAATAAGCGTTTATCGACTGGTTTGCGAAAAATTTATAGGGGCAGATCCACAAAAGAATTACGCCGGCGTATCTATTGATACACCGCGTAATTAAAAATTTCCCGCGTCGTATCTTTGTTTTGTATCTACAAAACAAGATACGACTGCATCTCGGATCGATCCGACAGGCGTACGTCTTAGTACGCCGTCGGATCGTAGATGCATTTTTTTCGCCGGCCGCTAGGTGGCGTTTCAGTCGAATTCCGTGTTGAGTATGCAAATTAGCTAGTTACGGCGATCCACGAACGTACGTCCGGCCGGCGCATTTTTTTGCGTCGTTTGCGTTCGGCTTTTTCCGGCGTATAGTTACCCCTGCTATTATGAGGCGTACTCAATGTTAAGTATGGCCGTCTTTCCCACATCGAATTTTGAATTTTTTACGTCGTTTGCGTAAGTCGTTCGCGAATAGGGATTTGCGTAGAATGACGTCACCATTGTAAGCATTGGCTTGTTCCGGTTTAATTTCGAGCATGCGCACTGGGATACCCTCACGGACGGCGCATGCGCCGTTCAAATAAAACGTAGTTTACGTCAGGTCACAACGTATTTACATAAAACCCCCCCCCCCACATCACATCCATTTAAATTCCGCGCCCTTACGCCACCAAAGATACACTACGCCGCCGTATCTTACAGCGCAAATTCTTTGAGGATTTGAAAAAAAAATAATTACGGCGGCGTAGTGCATCTTAGATACGCTACGCCCGGCGGATATATGCGCCAATGTACGTGAATCTAGGCCATAGTGTTTACAAAATAGGGGATAGTTTTTATTAACAATTTTTTTTTTACTACTAATGGCGGCGATCAGCGATTTTTTATTTTTTTTGGTGACTGCGACATTATGGCGGACACTTCGGACAATTTTGACACATTTTTGGGACAATTGTAATTTCACAGCAAAAAATGCTATATTGTTTACTGTGAAAATGACAATTGCAGTTTGGGAGTTAACCACTAGGGGGCGCTGAAGGGGTTAAGTGTGACCTCATTTGTGTTTCTAACTGTAGGGGGGCGGGGCTGGACGTGTGACGTCATTGATCGTGCTTCCCTATAACAGGGAACACATGATCAATGACGGCGCCACAGTGAAGAACGGGGAAGTTGTGTTTACACACAGCTCTCCTCGTTCTTCAGCTCCGGGGACCGATCGCGGGACTGCAGCGGCGATCACGGAGCTTCGGATCGCGTCGCGTGCCGGCGGCGCGCGCGACCCCACGGCTGGGCTTAAAGGGCCATGTACAGGTATGTGATTGTGCCCAGCCGTGCCATTCTGCCGACGTATATCGGCGTGAAGGGGTCCTTAAGTGGTTAAGAAGGGCTTTTTCTTTTCTTTTTTATATGGCCCTGCATAATCCTTCTAAGAGCAGTCTCATTTCAAAAGCAGGATGTTAAAAATAAGGGCAATTTTTTATTTAATTATACATTGTTGAGCTTTCAAAAGGAACAGAGATGAGTCAGCACCGCTATTAAGTGCCTTAAGTGGCAGCCAAACTGCGATAATCTTGGCACAGCTGTTTTTCTAAATGCTCCAGCCATACTATGTGGTAAGACGTACATAAAGAATAATGGAGTGACGTTTTCCTCCAACGATCTGGGGCTTTCGCTTCTCGGAGGAAAGAATAATGGATAATTGTATACAGGGTGAGCAGGGCCATTGGAAGGAAATCTGGAGATGTTATTGGGAATGTAAACTGTTTGTACTTTTTTTTTTGTTTTTTTATGTGCTAGCAACTTCAAATTGTTCATATAATCTTCAATTTCTTTTTATTAAATATGAAATATTGACAGTCGTTTACTTCCATGCCATAGCTTGAAATGTATTTGTTTTTTTTTTGTTATATTTTAACCACTTAAGGACCGGACCAATATGCTGCTAAATGACCCAAGGGGTTTTTACAATTCGGCACTGCATCGCTTTAACAGACAATTGCGCGGTCGTGCGACGTGGCTCCCAAACAAAATTTTCGTCCTTTTTTCCCCACAAATAGAGCTTTCTTTTGGTGGTATTTGATCACCTCTGCGGTTTTTATTTTTTGCGCTATAAACAAAAATAGAGCGACAATTTTGAAAAAAATGCAATATTTTTTACTTTTTGCTATAATAAATATCCCCCAAAAACATATATAAATTTTTTTTTTTTCCTCAGTTTAGGCCGATACGTATTCTTCTACCTATTTTTGGTAAAAAAAAATCGCAATAAGCGTTTATCGATTGGTTTGCGCAAAATTTATAGCGTTTACAAAATAGGCGATAGTTTTATTATTTATTTTTTTTACTACTAATGGCGGCGATCAGCGATTTTTTTCGTGACTGCGACATTATGGCGGACACTTCGGCCAATTTTGACACATTTTTGGGACCATTGTCATTTTCACAGCAAAAAATGCATTTAAAGTGGAGTTCCACCCATAAATATAACATTACATCAGTAGTTTTAAAAAAATGTCATTAGTCCTTTACAAATTTTTTTTTTTTTTTTTAGATGCCTTCAAAGTGTTGTTGCTAGGCAGAATAGTTAATCTTCCCACTTCCTGCACCTGGTGCTTAATGCTTCCTAACCTACACCGCACAGACTCCTGGGAATGTAGTGGGTGTAACTTTCCAGGAGTCTGTGCATTCCCCAGTCTCAAAGAATCATGTGACTTGGACAGCACAGGTGCTGAAACCTGATCTGACATTGCCTGTGCAGCACTGAGCATGTGGGAGATTTGCAAGGCTGAAATCCAGGAAGTCATACAGTCTGGCTTCATGATGCCCACACTTAAGATGGCCCCAGTCAATTTCTATTTTATAAAGTGTCTAAATGCTGTAACAACCTAACAAAACGGACCTTAGTTTACAGACTAACTTTACTAGAATACATTAAGCTTGTGTATTACAGGGGTATTTATATATTTCAAAAGTGAAATTGTGGCCGGAACTCCGCTTTAAATTTCATTGTTTATTGTGAAAATGACAGTTGCAGTTTGGGAGTTAACCACAGGGGGCGCTGTAGGAGTTAGGGTTCACCTAGTGTTTGTTTACAACTGTAGGGGGGTGTGGCTGTAGGACTGACGTCATCGATTGTGTCTCCCCTATAAAAGGGATGACTCGATCGATGCAGCCGCCACAGTGAAGAACGGGGAAGCTGTGTTTACATACGGCTCTCCCCGTTCTTCAGCTCCGGGGAGCGATCGCGAGGGGGCGGCTAGAAACGAATAGCCGTGCCCTCGTCCCGGATCGCTCGGACAGCCACGGGAACCGCCGCATGTACCGGGGGGGGGGGGTCCTGATCGGACCCCCGACCCACGTCTAGGCAGGGATGTACAGGTACGCCATTGTGCCTGTCCGTGCCATTCTGCCGACGTATATGTACATGCGGCGGTCCGGAAGTGGTTAAAGCGTAACTCCACTTTGAAAAGAAAGGTCATTTTTAATAACATTCCATTACAATATGACTTGTGCCGCAATTGCATACGCTATATTATTATTTTTTATTTGCTTTTTTTTTTCTCATGAAAGCGCAGTTACCCTTTAACCATTTAAGCCTCGGACCATTATGCAGGTAAAGGACCTGGCCCTTTTTTTGCGATCTGGCACTGCGTCGTTTTAGGCTCCATTCACACTAAGGCTCGATTCACCCCTATGTATGTTGCTTTTGAGCATTTTTGCAATGCTTTTTGCGGTGCTTGCTGCGTTTTTTGCGCGATTTTACCACGATTTGCGTTTTTTTTTTTTTGGCACCAAAAAAAGCATTAGTGTGAATCGAGCCTAATGCTTTTTTTTCGTGCATTTTGCAGAAATGCAAGGACATTTTTTAACATGGTTTCCTATGGAACATGTTCACATCAATGCTTTTTTGTGCCTCTGCGCTTTTGGAAAGGGTCAGGGACTTTTTTCCAGCAAAAAGCAGCGTTTTGCATGCAATAGAATTCAATGGACCTGCATCCAAAACGCATTTTGCCGCGATTTTGCCACGATGTTGCCGCAATTTGCATTTTGCGTTTTTTTTTCAACCTGTTCATAGCTGGTTGTTAACGGAAAAAAAAAAATTACTGTCTAAAAAAAAAAAAACGCAAATCGCGGTTAAATCGGGGTAAAAACGCACGTCAAAAAACGCAGCAAGCACCGCAAAAAGCATTGCAAAAACGCTCAAAAGCAACATGCATAGGTGTGAATCGAGCCTTAACTGACAATTGGGCGGTCGTGCGACGTGACTCCCAAACAAAATTGAAGTCCTTTTTTCCCCACAAATAGAGCTTTCTTTTGGTGGAATTTGATCACCTCTGCGGTTTTTATTTTTTGCGCTATAAACAAAAATAGAGCGACAATTTCGAAAAAAATTCAATATTTTTTACTTTTTACTATAATAAATATCCCCCAAAAAATATATAAATAAACATTTTTTTTCCCCTCAGTTTAGGCCGATATGTATTCTTCTACATATTATTGGTAAAAAAAAAAAATATATCGCAATAAGTGTATATTGATTGGTTTGCGCAAAAGTTATAGCGCCTACAAAATAGGGGATAGATATATGACATTGTTATTATTTTTAATTTTTTGTTTTTTACTAGTAATGGTGGCGATCTGCGCTTTTTGTCAGGCCTGCGATATTGCGGCAGACATATCAGACACTTTTGACACTATTTTGGGACCATTCACATTAATACAGCGAACAGTGCTATAAATATGCACTGATTACTGTATAAATGTGACTGTGAGGGAAGGGGTTAACACTAGGGGGCGATCAAGGGGTTAAATGTGTTCCCTGGGAGTGATTCTTACTGTGGGGGGAGGGGACTGACTGGGGGAGGTGACCCCCTGTGTCCCTATGTACAAGGGACACAGCATCGGTCTCCTCTCTCCCTGACAGGACGTGGAGCTCTGTGTTTACACACAGAGCTCCACGTCCTGCCTCTATAACTGCCGATCGCGAGTACCTGGCGGACATCGCGGCGCCAGGCACTCGCATCGGCAACACGTGACACGGCGGGAATGTAAACAGGAAGACGTCCAGGGACATCCATCTGGCAGTTGAGAGCCGCGCTGTAGACGTCATTCGCCTATAGTGCGGCTCTCAAGTGGTTAAAGCAGTGGTTCTCAACCTTTCTAGTGCCGTGACCCCTTCATAAAATTTCTCCTAACAGTAAAATTATTTTCAAGGCGTGGATTGTCAGCACCCAAGTAATTTGCGCCCCCAACCCACGGACATTTAGTGCTTCCTTCCACTCGTACAACATTAAAACCCCTAAATATTCATTCGCTGTTGTAACACCAGGGTGGGCTCGTAGCGCAATGTCTGCGCCAAAAGCCCACCCTATTTTTAAGCCTATTAGAGCCTGGCTCTAATTAGGTGCTTAAAAAAAAATACCCCCAACGCTGTAATTCATGCTCCTGAAAGGGGCTGGACGCATAAATAGGGGGTAGCGGCTGTGGATCATAGAGCGTTAAAGCGTAACTTACGCTCATCGGAACCCTCCCCCCCTCCGGTGTCACCTTTTACACCTTTCAGGGGGGAAGACAGGTATTTGCACCCACTTCTGGGAGTCCTCCTCCTGCGGGTATTTTGCGGGTAGTTCGTCACTTCCCGCACACGCCCGTTGTGTTCTGGGAAACACTGGGCTCCCAGAACACAACAGGGACCAGCGAGGACGGCGCAGCTGATCAGGACTGTCTTGTGCCAACGGTAAAGCACGGGGCTATCATGGTTTTTGCAGCCATATTCTAGTATTCTGCAGGCCCCGTGATGACCTTGAAAGGTAGAGTCAGTGAATATGTACAAATTTTGGCCGACCGTGTGCACCCCGTGGTGCAGACATTGTTTCCCGACAGCGCCCATTTACCAAGACAATAATACTCTGATTCATACAGCTGGTGTTGTCAAATTGTGCTTTGACGAGCATGCAGACTAATGCCGCGTACACACGAACATTTTTCGGCATGAAAAAAAAACTACGTTTTTAAAAACGTCATTTAAAATGATCCTGTGTGGGCTAAAAATCATTTTTCGGCTTCTGAAAAAAAAAAAAAAAAAAAAGGTCGAACGTGCTGCATTTTTTAACGTTGTTTTAAAAAATTACGTTTTTCAGGTTGTAAAAAATGATCGTGTGTGGGCTAAAACGACGTTTTAAACCCGCGCATGCTCAGAAGCAAGTTACGAGACGGGAGCGCTCGTTCTGGTAAAACTACCGTTCATAATGGAGTAAGCACATTCATCACGCTGTAACAGACAGAAAAGCGCGAATCGTCTTTTACTAACAAGGAATCAGCTAAAGCAGCCCAAGGCGAATAGAACTTCCCCTTTATAGTGCCGCCGTACGTGTTGTACGTCACCGCGCTTTGTTCATCATTTTTTTAAACGATGGTGTGTGGGCAACGATGATGAAGTTGGAAAAATGTTGTTGTTTTTTTGGACATGCTGAAAAACAAATTTTTTTTTAATGCCGTGTCAGTTTCATTCTGGGACACTGTATTGTCCTGGAATGAATGTGCCGGGACAGACCTGCAAAATGCGGGACTGTCCCGGGCAATCCGGGACACGTGGTCACCCTACCGAAAATACAAAAAAAATATGAAAATACGCCTCACAAAAGCTGCAGAAAAGTGCAATTCTGCTTAAAAAAATACTCAAAAAAGTTTGGAAATGTGACGCTAAAGCTTTCCCGGGATCTTGCTGAAAGTCTCATGACTTTACCCTCACCTAGACGCCATGGGTGGAAGTCATACTATATATAGTCTATTTAAGCTGGCCATAGACCAGTGGTTCTCAACCTGGGGGTCGGGACCCCCTCGGGGGTCAAATGATGATTTGCCAGGGGTCACTAAATTCTGGGCTGTTCCTGAAGCCCTCACCTTTTTTGCAGCCACCGAGCAGGGCTGTCCCTGGAGCCCACAGCCGCCCACTCGGCCTCTTTGCAGCCGCCCATTCAGTTCACAACATGGCTGGGGGGGGGGGGGGGGCAGAGACTTTAGGTCAGCTGACTGGTGAGGAATGTGAAGTGGGAGACATAGTGAGTAACACTACTTGTGATTAGAGTTCCCATTAAAAGTCCCCACTACAGTTCTCAGATCAGAAAATGACCTTGATCAAGAGCACCTATGTTGGCTGATCAGAACTCTCCCACCAGCATTGCCACTCATCCCAACTCTCCCACCAGCACTGCCACTCATCCCAACTCTCCCACCAGCACTGTCACGGACCCCAACTCTCCCACCAGCACTGTCACGGACCCCAACTCTCCCACCCCCACTGTCACTCATCCCAACTCCCCACCCCCAAGGAGTAAGGGAAGGAATAAAAATAGAGATTACGTGGAAAGGAAAGGAAAAGAGGGGGAACAACAAATAAAAAGGGAGAGAAAGATTAAGAGAAAGAGCAAGAAAGACGGCTAGATTAAGGGATGGGGGGGAAAAAAAAAGGAAGAAGAAGAAATTAGGATAGAGAGATAAAAGGGGAAAGAAAGGAGAACCAAGAGTGGTACATACTAAAATGTACCATAAGGGGTTTTAATACTTCACAAATGTAAGGGTTAGGGGCGCAAATTACTTGTTCTTGCCCCGGGTGCTGACAACCCACGATACAAATTTTTTTACTGTTAGGGGTCCCCACAACTTGGGAAATTTTATCAAGGGGTCACGGCACTAGCACGGTTGAGAACCACTGCCATAGACAGATCGCAATTTGGCTGGTTCAGTAGGGGAGTAATTTCGCTCAGTGACCATCTCTGTTTGACGGAAATTGATCTTAAGATTGACGTCTGTTGAACGGAAAAGTTGGAAGCCTTTTATCAATCAGTAGCTACAGACGCTGAACAGTTTATTCTGACAGCACCGGGCTCCGCTGTCAGAATACAATGTCCCGCCTGTATGTGGATGGAGGAATGCGTTATTTTTTTCTTTTAACCCACCGGCTGAATGGAAAACAAGAGACCATTTATGGCCAGCTTAGCTATAGATGGATTCAAATTTGGCCAGTTGCCAAGGACCAGCCACATTTTAGTTCTTCTTTAATTGTTTTGCATTAGATGGGCACAGTGGCTGCACTTGATGGGGGCACACAGTGGCTGCACTTGATGGGGGCACACAGTGGCTGCACTTGATGGGGGCACACAGTGGCTGCACTTGATGGGGGCACACAGTGGCTGCACTTGATGGAGGCACACAGTGGCTGCAATTGATGGAGGCACACAGTGGCTGCACTTGATGGGGGCACACAGTGGCTGCACTTGATGGGGGCACACAGTGGCTGCACTTGATGGGGGCACACAGTGGCTGCACTTGATGGGGGCACACAGTGGCTGCACTTGATGGGGGCACACAGTGGCTGCACTTGATGGGGGCACACAGTGGCTGCACTTGATGGGGGCACACAGTGGCTGCATTTGATGGGGCACACAGTGGCTGCACTTGATGGGGGCACACAGTGGCTGCACTTGATGGGGGCACACAGTGGCTGCACTTGATGGGGGCACACAGTGGCTGCACTTGATGGGGGCACACAGTGGCTGCACTTGATGGGGCACACAGTGGCTGAACTTGATGGAGGCACACAGTGGCTGCACTTGATGGGGGCACACAGTGGCTGCACTTGATGGGGGCACACAGTGGCTGCACTTGATGGGGGCACACAGTGGCTGCACTTGATGGGGCACAAAGTGGCTGCACTTGATGGGGGCACACAGTGGCTGCACTTGATGGGGGCACATAGTGGCTGCACTTGATGGGGCACACAGTGGCTGCACTTGATGGGGGCACATAGTGGCTGCACTTGATGGGGGCACATAGTGGCTGCACTTGATGGGGCACACAGTGGCTGCACTTGATGGGGGCACACAGTGGCTGCACTTGATGGGGCACACAGTGGCTGAACTTGATGGAGGCACATAGTGGCTGCACTTGATGGGGGCACACAGTGGCTGCACTTGATGGGGGCACACAGTGGCTGCACTTGATGGGGGCACACAGTGGCTGCACTTGATGGGGCACAAAGTGGCTGCACTTGATGGGGGCACACAGTGGCTGCACTTGATGGGGGCACACAGTGGCTGAACTTGATGGAGGCACATAGTGGCTGCACTTGATGGGGGCACACAGTGGCTGCACTTGATGGGGGCACACAGTGGCTGCACTTGATGGGGGCACACAGTGGCTGCACTTGATGGGGCACAAAGTGGCTGCACTTGATGGGGGCACACAGTGGCTGCACTTGATGGGGGCACATAGTGGCTGCACTTGATGGGGCACATAGTGGCTGCACTTGATGGGGCACACAGTGGCTGCACTTGATGGGGCACATAGTGGCTGCACTTGATGGGGCACACAGTGGCTGCACTTGATGGGGGCACACAGTGGCTGCACTTGATGGGGCACACAGTGGCTGAACTTGATGGGGCACATAGTGGCTGCATTTGATGGGGCACATAGTGGCTGCATTTGATGGGGGCACATAGTGGCTGCACTTGATGGGGGCACATAGTGGCTGCACTTGATGGGGCACATAGTGGCTGCATTTGATGGGGGCACATAGTGGCTGCACTTGATGGGGGCACATAGTGGCTGCACTTGATGGGGGCACATAGTGGCTGCACTTGATGGGGCACATAGTGGCTGCACTTGATGGGGCACATAGTGGCTGCACTTGATGGGGGCACATAGTGGCTGCACTTGATGGGGCACACAGTGGCTGAACTTAATGGAGGCACATAGTGGCTGCACTTGATGGGGCACACAGTGGCTGCATTTGATGGGGCACACAGTGGCTGCATTTGATGGGGCACACAGTGGCTGCACTTGATGGGGGCACACAGTGGCTGCACTTGATGGGGGCACACAGTGGCTGCACTTGATGGGGGCACACAGTGGCTGCACTTGATGGGGGCACACAGTGGCTGCACTTGATGGGGCACACAGTGGCTGAACTTGATGGAGGCACACAGTGGCTGCACTTGATGGGGGCACACAGTGGCTGCACTTGATGGGGGCACATAGTGGCTGCACTTGATGGGGGCACACAGTGGCTGCACTTGATGGGGGCACACAGTGGCTGCACTTGATGGGGGCACACAGTGGCTGCACTTGATGGGGGCACACAGTGGCTGCACTTGATGGGGGCACACAGTGGCTGCATTTGATGGGGCACACAGTGGCTGCACTTGATGGGGGCACACAGTGGCTGCACTTTTTTCACAATAAATAAAGTTACATAGTTAGGCCCCTTTCACACTGGGGTGGGAGGCGCGGTGGCGGTATAGCGCTGCTAAAAATAGCGGTGCTATACCGTCGGAATTCGCGGGATGAAGAGTTAATACCGCCCGCAATGCGCCTCGGTTTCCCATTGTTTTAAATGGGAAGGAGCGGTGAAGGAACGGTATACATACCACTCCTCTCACCGCTCCAAAGATGCTGCTTGCAGGAGATTTTTTTCTCTCCCGCCAGCGCATCGCCGCAGAGTGAAAGCCCTCGGAAGCCCTCAGAAGGCTGGGCAGGAGTTTTTCAGGCGGTATAGCAGCGCTATTTTTAGCGCTGTAACGCCTGAAAAACTCCTCAGTGTGAAAGGGGCCTTAGTCAGGTTGAAAAAAGACACAAGTCCATCCAGTTCAACCATAAAAACAAAAACAAAATAAAAACTCCATACCCACAGTTGAATTCTAAAATCATTCTTAGTGGACATAAAGAAAACAGAGAAGCTGTGTGAATTAGCCCTTTTTAAATAGTTTTTTTTACATTTTTGAACAAAAACATTTTATAGTTTTTAAAGAAAAGTTTAAATGTTATAAAATTATTTTATTTTACAATATTTACAAATTATTTCTTTAAAGTTTTTTTTTTTTTTTACAAGGGATTAAAACAATACAGGGTTACTGGTTTTTTTTTTTTAGCGGGACAGGGAAGCCGGCAGTTGTGTCTGTGTCTCTCCCTGCAGCAGCTGCTGAAAGTTGGCAGGAGGGAGAGAAACCGGTTTTCTGCTGCTGGTGTTTGGGCCCCCCTCTGTGCACGGGGGCCCCTACAGGAGGACTGGTGGTCCCCCCCCCTATCAGCGGCCCTGGCACAGTGGCTGCATTTAATGGCACAGTGGCTGCATTTGATAGGGCACAATGGCTTCATATGCTGGGGCACAGTGGCTGCAGATGATGGGAACAGTGGCTGCAGATGATGGGGGAACAGTGGCTGCATTTGATGGGCACACTGACTGCATATGATGGGGCACAGTGGCTGCATTTTATGGGGGAACAGTGGCTGCATTTGATGGGCACACTGACTGCATATGATGGGGCACAGTGGCTGCATTTTATGGGCACAGTGGCTGCACTTGATGGTCACAGTGGCTGCACTTGATGGTCACAGTGGCTGCACTTGATGGGCACATTGGCTGCAGATGATGGGGAACAGTGGCTGCAGATGATGGGGAACAGTGGCTGCAGATGATGGGGAACAGTGGCTGCAGATGATGGGGAACAGTGGCTGCATATGATGGGGAACAGTGGCTGCATATGATGGGGAACAGTGGCTGCATATGATGGGGCACACTGACTGCATATGATGGGACACAGTGGCTGCATTTGATGGGCACAGTGGCTGCATTTGATGAGCACAGTGGCTGCATATGATGGGGGAACCGTGGCTGCATTTGATGGGCACACTGACTGCACTTGATGGGCACAGTGGCTGCATTTGATGCTCACAGTGGCTGCATTTGATGGCACAGTGGCTGCATTTGATGGCACAGTGGCTGCATTTGATGGGCACAGTGGCTGCATTTGATGGGCACAGTGGCTGCATTTGATGGCACAGTGGCTGCATTTGATGGCACAGTGGCTGCATTTGATGGGCACAGTGGCTGCGTTTGATGGGCACAGTGGCTGCATTTGATGGGCACAGTAGCTGCATTTGATGGGCACAGTAGCTGCATTTGATGGGCACAGTAGCTGCATTTGATGGGCACAGTGACTGCATTTGATGGGCACAGTAGCTGCATTTATTTATTTTTTTAGCATTTTTCCGTTTGTTTGCACCAGCCACCCCCCCCCCAACATTTTGAGCACCCGCCGCCACTGGCTTGAATTATTTTAATTACTGTTTAAAAATGATTAAACAAACCAAATTAGGAGTAAACAGGAAATGTAGCACGACGGCCAACTCACATAGAGAGAACCTTCACATTCATGATGTCTTGTCTCAGCTCCAGGCACTTCGTACAATTGAAATCTAAAGGACCTTCATAGAACTCAAAGTACCTGAAAGACAACGAGAGCGAATGTTACTCGGTGGATTACAGCGGTTACACGAAGAAAAAATAAATACATATGAAATGATATTATTTTTATGTAGAGCTAAACTGGAGGCCGATATATAAGACACACTTCAGTCATCTCTGTATTCAACCATTAAAAAAATCTTTTAAATGCTCGCTAAGCCTCTTTTTGTTTTTGTCTCCGTTTTCTATGTGTATGTTTTATATTCTGCACAATAAAAGTTACCTTTAAACGAAAAAAAATGCATGCTAAGCAGTGTTCATTTTGGCTTTAAATTTGGATTTAGTTTTAGTAATCGCCTTTAGACATGTGCAATTCGTTTAGTTTCAAATTTAGTTTTTTAACGAATTTTGCCAAATTTGCTAATTTGGAAATATCGGAGTTAATGAAAACCTAATTAACACATTTTTCAGAATATTCGGAAATTCAAAGATCTGAAAATCCGGAAATTTGGAAATTCGAAAATCGGAAAATTCAGAAAATCCGGAATTAGAAAATCCGAAAAAATAAAAATCCAAAAGAACCAAACTCCGAAAATAAGAATGAATATCCGAAAAATAGAAGACCCCAAAATTCTAAAATCTGAACTAATAGCTAACTAATAATAACTTAACTATTACTAAACTATTAAATTATAGATTTACCCCCCCAGGAGCCCGGTCTGCCCCAAATGTAACACAGAGGTGCGCAAATTTATACATGTAACCTGGTCCTGTCGGCGAATCCAGTCTTTCTGGGATGGGGTTGCTTAAAGACATTTAGCTAGATTCAGATAGCTTTACTCCGGCGTATCAGTAGATATGCAGTCGTAACTCTGAATATACGCCGTCCTAAATTTAAGCGTATTCTGGAAACAGATACGCTTAAATTAGGCTAAGATACGAGCGGCGTAAGTCTCCTACGCCGTCGTATCTTAGGGTGCATATTTACGCTGGCCGCTAGGTGGCGCTTCCGTTGAGTTTGGCGTAGAATATGTAAATTTACGTTCACGTTGAAACCAATACGTCCTTGCGGCGTACTTTCGAGCAATGCACACTGGGATATGTCCACGGACGGCGCATGTGCCGTTCGTAAAAAACGTCAATCACGTCGGGTCACCAATCATTTACATAAAACACGCCCCCCTCATCCTCATTTGAATTAGGCGCGCTTACGCCGGCCCCATTTACGCTACGCCGCCGTAACTTAGGAGGCAAGTGCTTTGTGAATACAGCACTTGCCTCTCTGACTTACGGCGGCGTAGCGTAAATACGATACGCTACGCCGCCTGAAAGATGCGCCGCCGTACCTGAATCTAGCTAAGAAACTCAATTAGCAAGCTGCGTGTCCCACGCGATCCAATCCCACTACTCCTGGGTATCGTAGATACACTCAAGACTACCCAATCCAAAAAACTGTATTCTACACGGCCTTTAATGCCAGGAAGGCGATCCTCCAGAAATGGAATGATCCCTTAACCCCTTCAGTGCAACATTGGAGATCCCCCAGTAGACGCTGCCCTGCCTCTGTACAAATTAACCTTTGCGGGACGCAACTGCCCCAAAAAGTTTGAGAGGATATGGGCGGCATGGGTTAAGGAGCGACGGTTGCGGTTGGAGTAGGGTTTGGAGTCGGGCGCTGAGGACCCTGGACCTGTTGAATAGTTAAACTTGAAGGGCGGCTCCCCATCCGCCACCCCCCCTACTCCTCTCCAATACTTTATACTCAATGTAGATCCAGATCTATACTGAACCTTTGGGACCCCCATTCAGTGGTTTTGCCGATTTTAGGCTTCAAACTGGTTGGGCCCCAGGCATGGAATTTTTACCCTGTACTGTACTACCAAGTTGCTTTTGCTTTTAATTGCACTTTGAATTGTCGAGAATGTACCACTGTTTTTTGTTGTTTTTTGTCGTATTCAAAATGAATAAACTTTTCTGTCAAAAACAAAAACTATTAAATTATAGGTATTGGAATTTCTTTTCAAATTTGGCTGTTTGTGAACGTAATGAATACAAATTTATCCAAAGTTACGAATTATCCGAAATAACTAATGCGTATCTAAACAAATGGAATGTAACAAATTTTTTTTATTATTATTATTATTAATTTGTTCCATTCCATATCTAAATGAATGGCACGTAACTAATTACTTTTTACTATTATGATTATTAATATTTATTATTAATTTGTTCCGTTCCATTTTTTTAGATGCGGCATTCGTTATTTCGGATAATTCGTAACTTCTGATAAATTTGTATTCGTTACGTTCACTAACAGCCAAATTTGAAAGGAAATTCCAATACCTATAATTTAATAGTTAGTTATTATTAGTTAGTTATTCTTTCGAATTTTCAGGTTTTTCTTTCTTATTTTTGAATTTTTTCATTTTCGAATTTTGTAATTTTCAAATGTACAAATTTTTTCATTTTCGACTTTCTGAATTATCAAATTTCTGGATTTTCAGATTTCCGAATTTCTGCATTTACTAATTTACGAATTTTCAAATTTACAAATTTTCAAATTTACAAATTTTCAAATTTACGAATTTACAAATATTCTAATTTCCGAAAATTTCTAATTTCCGAAATTTTCAAATTGACGAAATTTTCAAATTGACGAATCTTCAAATTTACAAATTTTCTAATTTACGAATTTACAAATGTATGGAAAAAAAAATGAAACAAAAACAAACACATTTTTTGGCAGTGCACATGTCTAAGGCCGCGTACACACAGTCGATCCATCCGATGAGAATGGTCCGACGGACCGTTTTCATCGGTTCACCGCTGAAGCAGACCGCTGGTCTGATGTGTGTACACGCCATCAGTTTTAAAAACCGATCGGGTCAGAAAGCGGTGACGTAAAAAACACACGACGTGCTGAAAAAAACGAAGTTCAATGCTTCCAAGCATGCGTCGACTTGATTCTGAGCATACGCGGGTTTTGAACCGATGCTTTTGTGTACTAACCATCGGTTTTGACCTATCGGTCAGCCGTCCATCGGTTCGATTTTAAAGCAAGTTCTCTAATTTTTGTCCGAAGGACAACAGACCGATGGGCCCTAACACACGGTCGGTTTGGACCGATGAAACTGGACTTCAGGCCGTTTTCATCAGTTTGGACCGACCGTGTGTACGCGGCCTAATAGTCTTTTGACTAAAATGCCATTTTAGTTTTAGTCGTATTTTAGTCATCTGAATTGTTTTAGTTATAGTCATATTTTAGTCGACTAAAATCTCTAGTACATTTCAAAATCTAATGGGTTTAAATTGTAATGCATTATTTAAGCATTTCTCTAGAATTGCCAAACTCATTATATACTCCAGGAGTAAAAATCTTATAACATGTTAATATTTTTGGTATTAACCACTTAACCCCCGGACCATATTGCTGCCCAAAGACCAGAGCACTTTTTGCAATTCGGGACTGCGACGCTTTAACTGACAATTGCGCGGTCGTGCGACGTGGCTCCCAAACAAAATTGGCGTCCTTTTTTTCCCCACAAATAGAGCTTTCTTTTGGTGGTATTTGATCACCTCTGCGGTTTTTATTTTTTGCGCTATAAACAAAAATAGAGCGACAATTTTGAAAAAAATGAATATTTTTTACTTTTTGCTGTAATAAATATCCCCCAAAAATATATAAAAAAAAAATGTTTTCCTCAGTTTAGGCCGATACGTATTCTTCTACATATTTTTCGTAAAAAAAAATCGCAATAAGCGTTTATTGATTGGTTTGCGCAAAAGTTATAGCGTTTACAAAATAGGGGGTATTTTTATGGCATTTTTATTAATATATTTTTTTACTAGTAATGGCGGCGATCAGCGATTTTTTTTCAGTATTGCGACATTATGGCGGACACTTCGGACACTTTTGACACATTTTTGGGACCATTGGCATTTTTATAGCGATCAGTGCTATAAAAATGCATTGGATTACTATAAAAATGCCACTGGCAGTGAAGGGGTTAACACTAGGGGGCGGGGAAGGGGTTAAGTATGTCCCTGTGTGTTATCTTACTGTGGGGGGGGGTGGCCTCACTATCGGAAATCACTGATCCTCTGTTCATATGTTGTATGAACAGAAGATCAGCATTTCCCCCGATGACAGGACCGGGAGATGTGTGTTTACACACACAGCTCCCGGTCCCCGCTCTGTAACGAGCGATCGCGCGTGCCCGGCGGCGATCGAGCCCGCCGGGCACACGCACGGGAGTCGGGGGCGAGTCAAAGAGCCGCCGTATAGCTACGGGCTCTCGCCCAGGAGAGCCAACCTGCCGCCGTATAATGACGGTGCGCGGTCGGCTAGTAGTTAAAGTAGAACTAAATGCAAAATGTTTTTTTTATTTATTTATTTTGGATTGAACTACAGACACAGATTTTGCCATTGACATATATAACGTCTTTAAAAATAAAACCAAGTTTTATAAACAAAAAAAAAAATATTGCTTTTTGACAAACAGAAGTGCAATTTTAAAATATAAAAAAAAAAAAAAAAAAAAAAAAAAAAAATTCCATTGGCTGTAATGCCATTGCACATATTAGCTGAATATATTACCAACATTAAATATTAAGAAAAAAATAAGAAAATACTTTTTTTTTTTTCTTTCAACAGCTTAATAGATGCCCCCTACTTTTTGTTTTGTGGTAGTGCAGTGTTAATTCTAATGTCAAATTTCTATTTAGTTTTAGTCATAGTCTTAAGTCATAGTACTTTGTAGTCTAGGTAATTCATTCATACTTCCTGTTAGTGTATCTGTGTGCCCGTATGGGATGTACGGTCACACAGATACACAGAAAGATCTGCAGGAGACTTGCATGCCACCAGCCATCTGCTGATCACCGATGCAATGGTTTACAGGCTCCAAAAAAAATAAAAAATAATAATACATGCAAATTTTTTTTACCTGCAAAAAAAGGACTTTTTTTAAAGTGAACCTATCCTTTAAAAGAGAAGTATGGGCTTGGGTTTCTTTTTAAAAAAAAAATCATACTAACCTAGCTGGATGCAGCCTTGATCCAATGCTGCATCTGTCCCCTGCCATTTCTAAAGGTTGAGAACTGAGTGATCAAACACAGCTGATCGCTCAGTTACCGCTCACCGCTCTCCCCCAACCCGCTTTTGTTTTAGTCATAGTCTTTTGTCAAAGTCCTTTAGTCATAGTTTTTTTTATTTTTTATTCTTACTTACCTTAGGTAGATGCAGCATCGATCTGTTGCTGCATCTGTCCCTTGCCATCTCTAAGGCTGAGAACTGAGTGATCAAACATTGCTAATCGCTCAGTTCGCCCAGCCACTCTGAGCGCAAAGCTGTTAACTGTCAGTCACCGCTCTGCTCCCCTCCGCACTCACTGGAGCCCTGGGCTGCGGAGGGGGCAGGAGTAGGGTTGCCACCTGTATGAGATAGTCCAGGTTTTGATTCATATTTCAGGAAGACTGAAACCCTGACACATTACAGACCGGGCTGTGGCTCCCCAAGTAACCAAGATGTCAGCAAGAGCAATTTGGCCACAACCACTGTTCCCTGTGGCACGCTATGCACACCGCATTACTACTCTCTTTGGGGGAACCAAATATGTGCGGGTTTGGCTTGAAGAAAAAGGTGGCAACCCTAGGCAGGAGGGGTTGGCTCAGGCTCTCAGTGGCCTGATGAGAAGTGCCAGTCGAGGTTCCTAGGTGCATAGCTCCCAACTGTCCCTGATTTCGAGGGGCTGTCCCTGATTTGGAGCAATGTCCCTCTGTCCCTCATTTGTCCCTCATTTTGGTCTGATCTTTATAGTTGTATATAAAATGCACTTTTTATCTTTCAAAACGTGTTTCCCAGAGCTAAACTTTTCATCCAATTTCTAAATTGCTGCATTTGTAAATTCCAAAAGCCAATATAAAGGAATAGTAGTGGTATAAAAAAAAGCACTTGTGTGTTTAACCAATCTTGTTTTTTTGTACAATTCTCCTTTAACCACTTCCATACTGGGCACTTACGCCCCTTCCTGCCCAAGCCAATTTTCAGCTTTCAGCACTGTCGCACTTTGAATGACAATTGCGCGGTCGTGCTACACTGTACCCAAACAATTTTTTTATTATTTTGTTCCCACAAATAGAGCTTTCTTTTGGTGGTATTTGATCACCTCTGCGGTTTTTATTTTTTGCGCTATAAACAAAAGAAGAGTGACAATTTAAAAAAAAAACACTATTTTTTACTTTTTTATTTAATAAATATCACATTTTTTTTTAAAAAAAACGTTTTTTTTCCTCAGTTTAGGCCGATATGTATTCTTCTACATATTTTTGGTAAAAAAAATCGCAATGATCATATATTGATTGGTTTGCGCAAAAGTTATAGCGTTTACAAAATAGCTGATAGATTTATGGCATTTTTATTTTATTAATTTTTTTACTAGTATTGGCGGCGATTTGCGATTTTTTTTACTGTCACCGTGACATTGCGGCGAACACATCGGACACTTTTGACACGTTTTTGGCGCCATTCACATTTATACAGCGATTAATGCGATAAATATGCACTAATTACTGTATAAATGTGACTGGCATTCAAGGGGTTAACACTAGGGGGTGAGGGAGGGGTTAATATGTATACCTAAATTGTGTTCTAACTGTGGGGAAAGGGGGGTGACTGGGGGAGGTGACCGATGCTGTGTCCCTATGTACAAGGGACACAGATCCGTCTCCTCTCTCCCCTGACAGGACGTGGAGCTCTGTGTTTACACACAGAGCTCCACGTCTTGTCCCTGTAGCCGCCGATCCCGAGTGCCTGGCGGACATCGCGACCGCCAGGCACGCGCATCGGCATCTCGGGGGACGCGCCGGGCGCGCGCGCGCTGCCGCCGGCGCGCTCGCGCGCCCCCCAGTGGCCGCAAGAATACAGGATGTCAAATGACGTCCTGTTGAATTTTCAGAGTAACCGTGGAGCCGTCATTTGACGATGGCCCGGTACTCTAGTGGTTAAGGGGGTGTGGTAAGGGGTGTGTCCTATGCCTACATACTTTTCCCAATAGGTGTCGCTCTTTCCCATCTCAAAAATGTTGGGAGGTATGCTTAGGTGGATCCTGACCATATGGTTGTGATCTTTCCCCAGCCTGGACCGGCACTGTAACGTCAGCTGGCAGGGGACTTCAGCCCGCTGTCTGCTGAAAACAGGTCACAGGAGTGCAGAATGAGAAGAAGTGTAGCCAAATCATTGATTACAGAGCTGCATTCATTTGTGTCTTCCATATCTGCTTAGAGTTTAGCTTTAAAGTGGTACGAAACACACACCTTCTGTTTCTGTATGTGGATGATGGCACTGTAATTATTTGAATTGAAGAAAAAACCCATCTAATTACCTTTTTCCTAATCGATGTACAGATGTCACATGACCCAGCTCTCTCCCAGCCTGTCTGCAGGGAAACATAAGCAGGAGGAGCTTCTAGTCAGATGTGATAGGTAGGAAATGCTCAGCATAGAAACTCACTGAAAACTGAGCATGTGCAGAGTTGCCACCACAGCTGCAAAACCCCTAGCTGAATTTGGGACATGAACAGAAGGGGGAGATAGAGAGCAAGCAGGATCAACCAGTTTTTTTGCAGAAAACAGAAAAACGAATCTCATAGTGACTGAGTGAGTATGAACAGCATGTAATACACCATTTATTGATAGATTTTTATGATGTGGGTTTAGTGACACTGTAAGGATTTTAAACAGTTTTAGCAGAAAGCCCAAACGTCAACAGCTACTAGGATTCTCAGCACCTAAAACTACCACCAGCTATATGTAATATTTTGGAGTATTTAACCACTTGCCGACCGATGCACGCCGATATACGTCAGCAGAATGGCAGCGGTGGGCTAATGGACGTACCTGTACTTCCCCTTTAAGAAGCCGCGCAGTCTCCGTGACCATGCCCGCGGGCCCTGCGAGCTCGATGTCCACCGGTGTCCCACGATCGTGTCACAGAGAGGTAGAACAGGGAGCTGCCTATGTAAACAAGGCATTTCCCCGTTCTGCACAGATCTACTGCTCCTTGTCATCGGGAGCAGTGATCACTGTCGTGTCACTTGTAGCCCAGCGCCTCACACAGTTAGAATCACTCCCTAGGACACACTTAACCCCTTCCTCGCCCCCTAGTGTTTAACTCCTTCCCGGCTGCCAGTGTCATTTACACAGTAATCAGTGCATTTTTATAGCACTGATCGCTCTATAAATGACAATGGTCCCAAAATAGCATCAAAAGTGTCCGATGTGTGCGCCGTAAAATCGCAGATCGCCACAATTACTAATAAAAATAATTAATAAAAAATGCCATAAAACTATTTTGTAGACGCTAGGGGCCAGATTCAGAAAGAATTACGTTGCGCAGCAGCGGCGTAATGTATCCCATTTACGTTACACCGCCGCAGGTTTACAGCGTAAGTGCCTGATTCACAAAGCACTTACCTGTAAACTTGCGGCGGTGTAATGTAAATCCGCTCGGCGCAAGCCCGCCTAATTCAAATGGGGCGGGCACCATTTAAATTAGGCGCGTTCCCGTGCCGAGCGTACTGCGCATGCTCCGTCCGTCAAATTACCCGACGTGCATTGCGCTAAAGGACGTCATTGGTTTGACATTAACGTAAATGGCGTCCAGCGCCATTCACGGACGACTTACGCAAACGACGTGA
This sequence comes from Rana temporaria, assembly GCF_905171775.1. NCBI lineage: Eukaryota > Metazoa > Chordata > Amphibia > Anura > Ranidae > Rana > Rana temporaria. Next base: position 35,403,016 of record NC_053489.1, on the reverse strand, counting down.
AATTTAAAATTTCGACGCGGGAACGACGGCCATACTTAACATTGGTAGACCACCTAGGAGGCAGCCTTAACTTTACGACGCGTATCGCTACGGAAACGACGTAAATTTAGATCGACGGGCATCGCGGACGTTCGTGAATCGCCGTAACTAGTCATTTGCATATTCTACGCCGACAGCAATGGCCTCGCCACCTAGCGGCCGGCGAGAATTGCAGCCTAAGATCCGACGGTGTAACACAAGTTACACCTGTCGGATCTTAGGGCTATCTATGCGTAACTGATTCTATGAATCAGGCGCATAGATACGACAATCGTATCTCAGAGATACGACGGCGTATCAGGAGATACGACGGCGTATCAGGAGATACGCCGTCGTATCTCTTCTCTGAATCTGGCCCTAAAACATTTGCGCAAACCAATCAATACACGCGTATCGCAATTTTCATTAACAAAAATATGTAGAAGAATACGTATCGTCCTAAACTGAGGGGAAAAAAATGTTTTTTTTTATATATTTTTGGGGATATTTATTATAGCAAAAAGTAAAAAATATTGCATTATTTTCAAAATTGTCGCTTTATTTTTGTTTATAGCGCAAAAAATTAAAACGCAGAGGTGATCAAATACCACCAGAAGAAAGCTCTATTTGTGGGGAAAAAAAGGACGCCAATTTTGTTTGGGAGCCACGTCGCACGACCGCGCAATTGTCAGTTAAAGCGACGCAGTGCCGAAACGCAAAAAGTGGTCCGGTCTTTAAGCTGCGTAATGGTCCGGGGCTTAAGTTGTTAAAGCGGAGTTCCACCTAAAAATGGAACTTCCGCTTAATCTACTCCTTGCCCCCTTACATGCCACATTTGGCATGTAATTTTTTTTGGGGGGGGGGTGGGGGATTCAGGAGGAGTGGGACTTCCTGTCTCACTTCCTCCTTCCGCTGAGGGGCTGGTAAGGCGAAAAGCTTAATCGCCTTATTGCAGCCCCTCCCTTTAGGCGAGCGCCTGTCCAATCGGATGGCGCCGCTCGCAGGTGCGCAGTGCCGTTCGCGCATGCGCAGTGGTTGCCCGGCCGTGAAGCCCAATGCTGTCACTGCTGGGTGCCCACACTAGGAATGAAGACGCCGGCCGGCGAGGGGGGGGGGGGCGAGGAGCGGAGCCCCGGCCGGTGCGTCGCTGGAACCGCGGAGCAGGTAAGTGTCTGTTTATTAAAAGCCAGCAGCTACACTTTTTGTAGCTGTTGACTTTTAATAAACTTAAAAAAAGGCTGAAAGACCCCTTTAAGAGGAAATCTTTTTTTTTTTACGTGAACTAGGCAAATTGAGGAATTTTCTACTTATTCCCTATGAAGAAATATGATTGTCTCTCTAATTTATAGATGATTACTAAGCTTCTGCTCCTGATGAGTGGTTATAAGGCACCGAAACGCGTAGAGATATAACTACCCTATACAGTAAATATCATGGGCTGCCAAGATTTCTCTATGAATCAATACATGTTTACACTCATTAACTTTTTATGGACGCGCTTTTAAAATACTTACATTTTTTTTCATCTCCATTAAGAGATACTTTTGACAATATTATCCATAATCTCTCTACACATTGGCCTCACATTCGACCCTCCGCAACATTTGCTGGAATGCATGATAAATCCAACACACGTGGTAAAGTCAGTGGGCCAGATTCACAGAAGAGATACGCCGGAGTATCTGCTGATACTCCGGCGTATTTTCAAATTTGCCGCGTCGTATCTTAATTTGTGATTCACAAACAAAGATACGACGGCTTTTGGCTAAGATCCGACAGGCTTACGGCTTCGTACGCCTTCGGATGCTAGGCTGCAATACTTTGGCCGCCGCTGGGTGGAGTTCGCGTAGTTTTCCAGCGTCGGGTATGCAAATGAGCTTTTACGGCGATCCACGAAGGTTTTCGCGTTCGTTACGTCGTCGCTAGTCGTTTTTTCCCCGTTGCAAAGTTAAGCCTGCTTTTACATGGCTTAACTTTAGACGAGCCATGTTAAAGTATGGCCGTCGTTCCCGCGTCAAATTTCAAATTTTTTTTTTTTTTGCGTAAGACGTCCGGGAATACGAAAGTACGTTACGCACGTCGCCGTTCAAAAAAATGACGTCACTTCGCGCAAAGCGCGGCGGGAATTTCAAAAGGAGCATGCGCAGTACGTCCGGCGCGGGAGCGCGCCTAAATTTAAATGGTACACGCCCCATTTGAATTAGGCGGGCTTGCGCCGGACGCCTTTGCGTTACACCGCCGTAAGTTTACAGGCAAGTGCTTTGTGAATCAAGCACTTACGCTGAAAACTTGCGGCGGTGTAACGTATAGACGATACGTTACGCCGCCGCATTTGTACCTGAATCTGGCCCAGTGAGCCCAACCTGTATAAATGATCTCAGTCTGTGCTATACCTGGGTCTGTACCCCCCGGAAGTGCAGAGCTGGCATTCCAGGATGGACGGGCACACAGTACTTCTGCTGCCCTGTGAAGGACGTGGCTTGTCTCAGCTTCCATTCATAAACGCCTTCTTCCGGAGCTATGTGCGGGGCTCAGCGAGCTCACATGTCACACATCTTCCAGCAGACAGAAATGACCCATGACACTTAGGAATGAGCTGACATTAATAGGTCGGATATGAATATTCAACTCCTAGCTATGTGAATTATTTCCTGTTGACTCGATGCTGCTTGCCCCGTTCTGGAAGCGTCTGAGAGATCACAACTTGTGTTTGTGCTGGTTGGACTCAACACCTTTACCGCCTCCCTACCACTTGTCCACCTGGCCTATTTTGGCACTTCTCTCCTTCATGTAAAAATCACAATTTTTTTTGCTAGCAGACACCCTAGGGAATAAAATGGCAGTCATTGCAACTTTTTTTCTCGCACGGTATTTGCGCAATAATTTTTCAAACGCCTTTTTTGGGGAAAAAAATTAAAAATGAACAAAACAGTAAAGTTAGCCTAATTTTTTTTTTAATGTGAAAGACGATGTTACGCCGAGTAAATAGATACCTAACATGTCACGCTTTAAAATTGCACACACTCATGGAATGGCGCCAAACTTCGGTACTTAAAAATCTCCATAGGCAACGCTTTGAAAGTTTTTACAGGTTACCAGTTTAGAGTTACAGAGGGGGTTGCACACGCTCTAACGCACGCGACAATACCTCACATGTGGGGTTTGAACGGCGTTTACATATGTGGGCGGGACTTACATTTGCATGCGTGTTCGCTTCTGTGCACGAGATAACGGGGACAGGGGCATTTTGAAAAAATAAATTTTTCAATTTTCTTTTTTATTTTACTTAAAGCGGGAGTTCACCCGAAAAACTATTTTTAACATTAGTTTGATGCTCATTTTGTGAAGGGGAATCTGTGTTTTTTTTTAAATCGAAGCCGTACTTACCGTTTTAGAGAGCGATCTTCTCCGCCGCTTCCGGGTATGGTCTTCGGGACTGGGTGTTCCTATTTGATTGACAGGCTTCCGACGGTTGCATCCATCGCGTCACGGGTAGCCGAAAGAAGCCGAACGTCGGTGCGGCTCTATACGGCGCCTGCGCACTGACGTTCGGCTACTTTTGGAAAATCGTGACGCAATGTATGCGACCGTCGGAAGCCTGTCAATCAAATAGGAATGCCCAGTCCCGAAGACCATACCCGGAAGCGGCGGAGAAGATCTATCTCTAAAACGGTAAGTACGGCTTTGATTTAAAAAAAAACACCGGATTCCCCTTCACAAAATGAGCCTCAATCTAATGTTAAAAATTACGTTTTTGGGTAAACATCCCTTGTAATAGGAATCAGTGTGACAGGTCCTCTTTATGGAGAGATGTGGTGTCAATAAGTCACCAGTCATCTCTATGCTTTCCAGGCAGCGCCGACCAGTTCGCTCCCCGGGCCCCCGATGGCACGGGAGAGCCCGGAGAAGCACCGGATGGCCTATAAGAACGATCAAGTGGTGGAACCACCGTTTTGATCATTCTTATCGTGCACAGAATCGGCGGCTGAAGACGGCGATATCTGAATGATGCCTGTAGCTGCACCCATCATTCCGATATCACCGCACAAAGTGGAGGACGTCATATGACGTCCTCCCGTGGAAAAGTGGTTAAAGGGTCAGTCCATCCAAAACGAATATTTGCCAGACTTATCCACCTTACCAACCGCTCAGTGTCTGCCAACGCTCTCCTCCAATCCCTATACTGGCTCCCGATCGCCCAGCGAATTAAATTAAAAAATTCCTGGATCTGCGCACATGCTGTGCCCATTATGAGGGGTTCCCACTAACATGTGCTGAGTTCCAGGGTCTGTACACCTCCAGTGCCCATTATCAGGGGGTTTTCATCATCCCTGTGCAGAGTTCCTTGGTCTGTACACCTGCTGTGTCCATTATGTGGGGTTTACACCATCCCTGTGCTCAGGGCTTTTTTTCAGCAGGAACGCGGGGGGAATGCAGTTCTGCCACCTCCAGCTCTGAATGTATGTAATGGTGCTCGGAGGTGGGTAGGGGGTGGAACCAAGGAATAGTGCTCGGAGGTGGGTAAGGAGTGGAACCAAGGAATGGTGCTCAGAGGTGGGTAGGGGGTGAAACCAATGAATGGTGCTCGGAGGTGGGTAGGGGGTGAAACCAATGAATGGTGCTTGGAGGTGGGTAGGGGGTGAAACCAATGAATGGTGCTTGGAGGTGGGTAGGGGGTGGAACTAGGGAAAGGTGCTCGGAGATGGGTAGGGGGTGGAGAAAAGGAATGGTGCTCAGAGGTAGGGAGGGCTGGAACCAAAGAATGGTGCTCGGAGATGGGTAGGGGGTGGAACCAAGAAATGGTGCTCAGAGGTGTGTAGGGGGTGAAACCAATGAATGGTGCTTGGAGGTGTGTAGGGGGTGGAAACAAGAGGTGACAGAAGGAGGGAGTTCCTGCTTCTATTCTCTGAGAAAAAAAGCCCTACCTGTGCTGAGTTCCTTGGTCTGTACACCTGCTGTGCCCATTATGTGAAACTCCCATCATCTCTGCACTTGGCAGTTTTTGGGTCTTCAGTCCGGCTGTGCCCTTTAGGAGGGGTTCCCACCATACTTGTGCTGAATTCCTGGGTCTGTACACCTTCTGTGCCCATTATGAGGGGTCCCCTCCATCCCTCTGCTGATTCCCTTGGTCTATACACCTCCTGTGTCCTTTATGAGGGGTTCACACCATCCCTGTATTGAGTTTCCAGGTCTATACATCTGCAGGGTGGGTCTATACAACATATATAAGAATCTAAGGGCTGACTCAACCCACCAGCCTCCATCTATAAAAACAACACATTGGGTGCATTTAACCACTTAAGACCCAGACCATTATGCAGGTTAAGGACCTTTTTGCGATTCGGCACTGCGTCGCTTTAACTTACAATTGCGCAGTCGTGCGACGTGGCTCCCAAACAAAACTGACATCCTTTTTTTCCCACAAATAGAGCTTTCTTTTGGTGGTATTTGATCACCTCTGCGGTTCTTATTTTCTGCGCTATAAACAAAAATAGAGCGACAATTTTGAAAAAATTCAATATTTTTTACTTTTTGCTATAATAAATATCCCCAAAAAAGATATATAAAAAAAAAAATTTCCTCAGTTTAGGCCGATACGTATTCTTCTACCTACTTGACGTCCCCAGGATATTGAGCCACTGCGCACGCCCGCGGGAGCGCGCATCGCGGTGATGGTTGTTGCGGGGTGTCAGTCTGACACCCCGCAACACCGATCTAGGTAAAGAGTCTCCGACGGAGACTCTTTATTACGTGATCAGCCGTGTCCAATCACGGCTGATCACGATGTAAACAGGAAAAGGCGGTAATCGGCTTTTCCTCGGCTGCTCCTCTGACAGGGGGGGTTTGTGCTGATCGATTATCAGCGCAGCCCCCCCCCCCACTGGACCACCAGGGATGCCACTAGACCACCAGGAATGCCCACCACAGATGCCACCAGGGATGTCCACCTAGACCACCAGGGATGACAAACACAAAAAAAGGATGCCAATCAGTGCCCACAATGGATGCCAATCAGTGCCCACAATGGGCATCACTGATTGGCATCCTTTAGTACAACACATACATTAGTTCAACACATTAAAGTGCCCATCTATGCCGCCTATCAGTGCCCATCCATGCTGCCTATCCGTGCCCATCCATGCCGCCTATCCGTGCCCATCCATGCCGCATATCTGTGCCCATCCGTGTCACCTATCCGTGCCCATCTATGCCGCCTATCCGTGCCCATCCATGCTGCCCATCCGTGCCCCCTATCCGTGCCCATCTGTGCTGCCTATCAGTGCTGCATATTAGTGCCCATCATCAGTGCCACCTCATCGGTGCCCATCAGTGCCCATCAGTGCAGTACCATCAGTGAAGGAGAAAACTTACTTATTTACAATGTTTTATAACAGAAACAAAAAAAAACCTTTTTATTTCTAAATTTTCGGACATTTTTTATTTTTTTGGCAGAAGATAAAAATCCCAGAGGTGATCAAATACCACCAAACGAAAGCTCTATTTGTGGGTACAAAATGATAAAAACGTAGGGCCAGATTCACGTACAATAGCGCCGGTGTAACGTAACCCGTTTACGATACACCGCCGCAAGTTTCCAGTTTTAGTGCCCGATCCACAAAGCACTTACCTGGAAACTTGCGGCGGTGTATCGTAAAGACGTCCGGCCAATTCAAATGGGCGTGTGCCATTTAAATTAGGTGCGCTCCCGCGCCGGACCTACTGCGCATGCTCCGTTTCGCAATTCCCGTCATGCTTTGCGCGCAGTGACGTCATTTTTTTCGAACGGCGACGCGCGTAGCGTAATTCCGTATTCCCGGACGGCTTACGCAAATGACGTTCATTTTTACATTTCGACACGGGAACGACGGCCATACTTTATACAGCAATACGATTGCTGTGTAAAGTTAGGGCACCTAAAACGACGACTAACTTTGCGACGGGAAACTAGACTAGCGGCGACGTATCGAACGCGAAAATCCGCCGTGGATCGCCGTAACTCCTAATTTGCATACCCGACGCTGGTTTACGGCACGAACTCCCCCCAGCGGCGGCCGCGGTACTGCATCCTAAGATCCGACAGTGTAAAACAATTACACCTGTCAGATCTTATGGATATCTATGCGTAACTGATTCTATGAATCAGTCGCATAGATAGAAACAGAGATACGACGGAGTATCAGGAGAAACGCCGTCGTATCTCTTTTGTGAATCTGGCCCTTAGTTTGGGTACAGTGTAGCATGACCGCGCAATTGTCATTCAAAGTGCAACAGCGCTGAAAGCTAAAAATTGGTCTGGGCGGGAGGGTGTATAAGTGCCCGGTATGGAAGTGGTTAACATACCCGGACCCCAGTCCTGACACTGCGGAGATAGAGAGGGGGGCTTGGTGATTAGTGGCACAGAACGATCAATGACAGGTTATGTAGTAATCCGCTCCCTTCAGCTGTGCACAGGAGATACAGTTTCAAAGTCGCAGGAAGTAAAAATTGAACCTGACACGGATCACTTAACCCCCCTGCTCACATCATTCAGGACCCCCTGTGTATACTGGCAGAGGCCATGTACTGATTTAGGCTATATTATTATTATTAGAGCCATCGTACAGGATTTACGTATACAGCGCCAACAGTTTGCGCAGCGCTTTACAGCAAGAGGGCAGACAGTTATATTCTAGGCAGATAGAAAATGCACAAGTGAATGCAACACGGTAATGATTAAAGCAGCCCATAGATTATACCCGATTATCCACCAATTAGATGTGTATGGGGGGGGGGATCCTTCCCACTGAGCAATTGTATTCTGACAGCGGAGAGACTTCCCTGCCGGCTATAGCCTGCAGCGTTGATCGAGCGGGGAAAACCCGACAGGGTGGTTGTACAGAAGTCGACTGGTAGATTGGGATGAGTCTGAATGTTCCAAGTCATAACTGTAGTATATAGATGTGTGCAGGGCTGTCTTTAAGGCAGGGCAAAAGGGGAAGCTGCCCTGGGCCATGTCATTGTTGTGCGGCCCAAAGCAGCTGCCTCATACTTGCCAACTATCCCAGTTTAAATTCCCTTGTCCCTTGAAGTTTTAGTCCTGTGCTGTGTCCTGATATCTCAGTGTGAAGTGCTGCTACCAATGCTGCCCAGCTCTGCCCTATTGTTGTGTACAGGTGACACACCTGGAGACCCTGGCCCGGATTCAGATAGCCTTTACGCCGGCATATCTATTGATACGCCGCCGTAAGTGCTACGAAGCGCCAGCGTATCTTCTTTCTGTATTCAGAAAGCAAGATACGCCAGTTTTTTTCCTAAGATACGGCCGGCGTAAGGCTCTTACACCGTCGTATCTTAGGCTGCATATTTACGCTGGCCGCTAGGTGGCGCTTCCGTAGATTTCCTTGTCGAATATGCAAATTAGGTAGATACGCCGATTCAAAAACGTACGTCCGCCCGGCGCATTTTTTCACGTCGTTTACGTTAGGCTTTTTCCGGCGTAAAGTTACCCCTGCTATATGACGGGTATCCTATGTTAAGTATGGACGTCGTTCCCGCGTCGAATTTTAAAAATTTTACGTTGTTTGCGTAAGTCGTTCGCGAATAGGGCTGTACGTAAGTTACGTTCACGTCTAAAGCAATGACGATTTGCGGCGTAATTTCGGGCATGCGCACTGGGATTCTTTCACGAACGGAGCATGCGTAAAACGTAAAATACGCGGGGTCACATGAAATTTAAATAAAACACGCCCACATCATCCAGATTTGAATTAGGCGGGCTTACGCCGGACCTCATACATTACGCCGCCGTAACTAAGGGCGCAAGTTCTTTCTGAATACGGAACTTGCGCCCTAATTTACGGCGGCGTAACGTATCGGAGATACGTTACGCCCGCACTAAATTACGCAGGGCTATCTGAATCTAGCCCCCTGTGTTTACATGTAAATAACCATCATTGATATGTAAATAACGGCATCATTCATATGTAAATAACGGCATCATTCATATGTAAATAGTGGCATCATTCATATGTAAATAATGGCATCATTCATATGTAAATAACGGCATCATTCATATGTAAATAGTGGCATCATTCATATGTAAATAATGGCATCATTCATATGTAAATAACGGCATCATTCATATGTAAATAGTGGAATCATTCATATGTAAATAATGGCATCATTCATATGTAAATAGTGGCATCATTCATATGTAAATAACGTCATCATTCATATGTAAATAGTGGCATCAGTCATATGTAAATAACGGCATCATTCATGTGTAAATAATGGCATCATTCATATGTAAATAATGGCATCATTCATATGTAAATAACGGCATCGTTCATATGTAAATAACGGCATCATTCATATGTAAATAATGGCATCATTCATATGTAAATAATGGCATCATTCATATGTAAATAATGGCATCATTCATATGTAAATAACGGCATCATTCATATGTAAATAGTGGCATCATTCATATGTAAATAGTGGCATCATTCATATGTAAATAACGGCATCATTCATATGTAAATAACGGCATCATTCATATGTAAATAACGACATCATTCATATGTAAATAACGGCATCATTCATATGTAAATAGTGGCATCATTCATATGTAAATAGTGGCATCATTAATATGTAAATAACGGCATCATTCATATGTAAATAACGGCATCATTCATATGTAAATAACAGCATCATTCATATGTAAATAACTGCATTCTTATGTAAATAGCTGAGGCCAGCGACATTGATACGTAAATAAAGGCGGCATTCATATGTATATCACGCCCCTCTGCAGTGAAGAGATGATGTGCTGTAACCTCTAGAAACCAATCAGTGAGCAGTATTACTGTACAGTAATCTCTAGCAACCAATCAACAAGCGGAAATCGTGTGCTGTAACCTCTAATGTGTGCTGTAACCTCTAGCAACCAGTCAGTGACAGTGAGCAGTATAACTGTACAGAAATCTCTAGCAACCAATAAACAAGCGGAAATCATTTGCTGTAACCTCTAATGTATGCAGTAGCCTCTAGCAACCAGTCAGTAAGTGGTAATGATATGCTGTAACCTCTGGCAACCCATCACAATCGCTGCCTGATCTGATACAGTAAAAAAAAAAAGTTGCCCAGGGTTCAATTAATATTAAAGGGGTTGTGAAGGTAAAAGTCTTTTCACCTTTATGCGTCCTATGCATTAAGGTGAAAAAACTTTAGGCACAGACCCTGAAACACCTGCGGGTCGCTTTTAATCAGTCGGAATAGTGCCCCATCATTGGTACCAGTGGAGGAAATGGTCGCTTTTAATCAGTGGGAGGAATAGTGCCCCACTGTTGGTGTCAGTGGAGGGAATATAGTGCCTTGTATCAGTGGGAGGAATAGAGCCCCATTGTTGGCACCCATGGAGTGAATGGTCGCTTTTAACAGTGGGGGGTATAGTGCCCCACTGTTGGTGTCAGTGGAGGGAATATTGCCTTGTATCAGTGGGAGGAATATTGCCCCAACATTGGTACCAGTGGAGGAAATGGTCGCTTTTAATCAGTGGGAGGAATAGTGCCCCACTGTTGGTGTCAGTGGAGGGAATGGTGCCTTGTATAAGTGGGAGGAATAGTTTCCCACTGTTGGTGTCAGTGGGAGGAATAGTGCCCCATCGTTGGTACCAGTGGAGGGAATGGTCGTTTTAATCAGTGTCAACAATAGTGCCTTATATCAGTGGGGGGAATAGTGCCACATCTTTAGTCTTAGTGAGAGAAATGGTGCCCCGCTGTTGGTGTCAGTGGAGGAAATGGTGCCTTGTATCAGTGGGAGGAATAGTGCCCCATCGTTAGTGTCAGTGGGATAAATGGTGCCCCACTGTTGGTGTCAGTGGGAGGAATAGTGCCCCACTGTTGGTGTCAGTGGAGGGAATGGTGCCTTTTATGAATGGGAGGAACAGAGCCCCAAGATCCAGATAAAGGCAAGCAATGCGCCGTAGTCTGGAGACCGCTGCCATAATGATGATCATTGACAAATGTGGGCGTGGCTAGTTTTGGCTCAGACCACACTGCCTGAAACGGATGTTCCTGAACATTCAATGGAGTCCTTGCGTCACAAGCCGTCTCCGGGATCACGGTAATCCACAATCTCACGGGGGATCAAACAACGAATCCAAAAACACAAAAAGCTCCCGCAGTCAGCTGCTATTCCTACAGTTTATTTATTTGTCTGTACTTTTCCCGTCCAATGCAGTGGAGCAGACAACAGCATGCGAGCAGCGGCCTCAGATTAGAAGTGAGCCCCACGCCTGCTGTCAGTGCCCGGGGTACCGGTGGCGGGGGGGGCAGATCGGTTCGGCGCAGGCGAGCAGAAGGAGACAGAGCTGATCTGTCAGAGGATTATATAATTCTGGGGGCTCAGCGTTCAGCTGCGGCCGAGTTTCCAGCACAGCGAACTCGCAGCCAGATTCCAGAACCTGCGGCATGACTGCCAGATGATGTTGTCACGGTTGGGACGATCTGCTTAATGACCTCTGTGCGCGTACTTCCCTACATTTCCCAATCCCCCCCCCCTCCTTCCCCAATCCAGCTACCGCGGCCATGTGCCGTCTCCCCCCCCCCCCCCCCCCAGCCTACAGTGATCTTGTCTCATATAATTACTTACACAGCAACTGCGAATTCTGCCATGCAATAGGAAAAAGAGAAAACCGAACATAAATATGCGCTTATTCAAAATTCCGGACTACAGTTCTATATATATATATATAGGAGTGAAAGGCCCGGATTCACGAAGCACTTACGCCGACGTATCTTGAGATACACCAATGTATCTGAATCCGGCCCAAGCGGCGTATCTTTCCGGGTGGCGTAACGTATCTCAGATACGTTACGCCGCCGTAAATTAGGGCGCAAGTTCCGTATTCAGAAACAACTTGCACCCTTCGTTACGGCGGCGTAACGTATGCGTGTCGGCGTAAGCCCGCCTAATTTAAATGTGGATGATGTGGGCGTGTTTTATGTATATTAACTGTGACCCCGCGTATGCGCCGTTCGTGAAAAAAATCCCAGTGCGCCGTTCGTGAAAAAATCCCAGTGCGCATGCTCGAAATTACGCCGCAAATAGTCAATGCTTTAGACGTGAACGTAACTTTACGTACAGCCCTATTCGCGAACGACTTACGCAAACGACGTAAAGTTTTAAAAACTCGACGCGGGAACGACGTCCATACTTAACATTGGCTACGCCTCATATAGCAGGGGTAACTTTACGCCGGAAAAAGCCTAACGTAAACGACGTAAAAAAAAATGCGCCGGACGGACGTACTTTTCTGAATCGGCGTATCTAGCTCATTTGCATATTCCTCGCGTAAATATACGGAAGCGCCACCTAGCGGCCAGCGTATATATGCAGCCTAAGATACGACGGTGTAAGACACTTACGTCGGTCGGATCTTAGGGAAACCTATGCGTAACTGATTCTCTGAATCAGTCGCATAGATACGACGCCGCACACTCAGAGATACGACGGCGTATCAGGAGATACGCTGTCGTATCTCCTTTCTGAATCCGGGCCCGTAAGTGTAAATATGCGCCGTCGTATCTGTGCACCGTGCCCACAAACTGAGATACGCCTGAAAATAGGCTTCATCCGACCGACGTAACTTTCCTACGCCGGCGTAGAGTGGGCGCATATTTACGCTGGACGTATTTGGCGCACCCATTGATTTTCTATTCACATATTCAAATGAGGGAGATACGCCGATTCACGAACATCCGTCCGACTCTATGGCCCAGATTCAGGTACGACTTTTACGCCGATGTATCTATTGATACGCCGCGTAAGTCCACGGATGCGCCGTGGTATCTATGCGCCTGATTCAGGAAACAAGATACGCCTGAATTTTGGCTTGATACGACCGACGTAAGTCTCCTACGCCGTCGAATCTTGGGCGCATATTTACGCTGGCCGCAAGGGGCGCTTCCATTGATTTACGCGTCGAATATGTAAATGAGCAAGATACGCCGATTCACGAACGTACTTACGCTCGTCGCAGTAATCTACGCTGTTTACGTAAGGCGTACGTCCGGCGTAAGTTTACTCCTCATAAAGCAGGGGTAAGTCATGTTAAGGTATGGACGTCGGAAACGGCCGTCGTATTTTACGTCGTTTACGTAAGTCGTACGTGAATGGGGCTGGGCGTAGGTTACGTTCACGTCGTAGGCATTGAGCCGCTGTATCTGAGGGAGTATGTGCAACGTGATTCTGAGCATGCGCGCGCATGCGCCGTTCGTTCGGCCATTCATTTACATGGGGTCACGGTTAATTCACATGGATCACGCCCACTACCTTCCTACTTTGAATTAGGCGGGCTTACGCCGGCCAAGTTACGTTACGCTGGCGCAAATATGGGAGCGAGTGCTTTGTGAATACGCAGCTTGCCTCTCAATGTTACGTCGGCGTAGCACATGCTGTCCGTTTTCATCAGATCGCTACATAGGACACAGCGGTGCCCGACAAGCCCCTCCCCGCTCAGTGAGCAGAGAGGAGCTTGTCATCCGTCGGCTCAGTGGAGATCTGCGGACTGATCTCCCGCTGAGCCGACAGGAGCAGGCGGACTCCGTAGCGATGGAGTCCGCCAAGTGTGAATGAGGCCTAACAAGTGGAGAGACTTTCAGCTGTCAAAAGAAAATATCTGGGCAGTCTGCCAAGTTTTTAACAGCAAACATTGTAACTAACGCTTCCTTCTTAGATCAAAGGGATAAACTTCTGTGGGGCAGATTCAGAAAGCGATACGACGGCGTATTTCCTGATACGCCGTCGTATCTCTGAGTCCGGCCGGTCGTATCTATGCGCCTGATTCGGAGAATCAGTTACGCATAGATATCCCTAAGATCCGCCAGGTGTAAGTGTCTTACACCGTCGGATCTTAGGCTGCAATTTCAGGCTGGCCGCTGGGTGGCGCTTCCGTATTTTTTTTACTTGAGGAATATGCAAATGAGGATTTACGCCGATTCAGAAACGAACGACCGCCCGGTGCTTTTTTTTTACGTCGTTTGCGTTTGGCTTTTTCCGGCGTATAGTTACCCCTGCTATATGAGGCGTAGCTAATGTTAAGTATGGCCGTCGTTCCCGCGCCAAGTTTTGAAATTTTACGTTGTTTGCGTAAGTCGTTCGTGAATACGGCTGGACGTAATTTACGTTCACGTTGAAAGCAATGACGTCCTTACGACGTCATTTAGAGCAATGCACACTGGGATATTTTACGGACGGCGCAAGTAAAACGTAAAAAACGCGGGGTCAACACAAATTTAAATAAAACCCGCCCCCTACATCCCCATTTGAATTACGCAGCCTTACGCCGCAACACATACGTTACGCCGCCGTTCTTTCTGAATAAAGAACTCGCGCCCAAAGTTAGAGCGGCGTAACGTATCGGAGATACGTTACGCCGGACAGATACGCTGAGGTATCTGAATCCGGCCCCTGTGTGTGTAAAGAAAAAATCTGGGCAGTCTGCCAAGTTTGTAACATGAAACATTGTAACCAACTTCCTTCTTAGATCAAATTTCTGTGTGTAAATGCAGGAAATTTAACCACTTAAAGTCCAACACTTGTTTCTTAAGTTAAAATCAATGGGGTAGATTCAGAGAGCAATTACGCCTGCCTATCCATAGATACGCAGTGTAATTGCTAAGTAGCGCTGGCGTATCTACTTTCTGTATTCAGAAAGCTAGATACGCCGACTGTAGCCTAAGATACGACTGGCATAAGTCTCTTATGCTGTCGTATCTTAGGGTGCATTCTGACGCTGGCCGCTAGGTGGCGCTCCCATAGATGTCAGCGTAGAATATGCAAATTGCATACTTACGCCGATTCACAAACGTACGCGCACCCGACGGTAGTTTTTTACGTAGTTTGCGTACGTCGGTTTCGTCGTAAGGCTGCTCCTGCTATTAGGCGGCGCAGCCAATGGTAAGTATGGACGTCGTTCCCGCGTCGCGATTTTCGAATTTCACGTAGTTTGCGTAAGTCATCCGTGAATGGTGCTGGACGCCATTTACGTTCACGTCGAAGCCAATGACATCCTTGCGACGTCATTTACCGCAATGCACGTCGGGAAAATTTAGGGACGGCGCATGCACGGTACATTTGCCGCGGGAACGCGCCTAATTTAAATGATCCACGCCCCCTACGGGATCATTTGAATTACGCGCGCTTACGCCGGCCCCCTTTTACGCAACGCCGCCGCAAATTACGGAGCAAGTGCTTCGTGAATACAGCGTTGCTCATGTAATTTACGGCGGCGTAGCGTAAAAACGATACGGTGCGCCGCCGTATCAGTGCGCGGCCCTACCTGAATCTGGCCCAATATTTTTTGCTAGAAAATTACTTGGAACCCCCAAACATTATATATATATTTTAGCAGAGACCCTAGGGAATAAAATGGCAATTGCTGCAATATTTTATCTCACACTGCATTTGCCCAGCGGTCTTTGAAATGCAATTTTTCGGGAAAAAATACACTTCAATGAATAATTAAAACCAAAAAAACAAAACAGTAAAGTTAGCCCATTATTTTGTTTGTTTTAATGTGAAAGATGATGTTACGCCGCAAGAATCGTGAGAGAATCGTGATCTATCTTCTAAGCCAAAAAAATTGCAATTCTCATTTTAGCCAGAATCGTGCAGCTCTATACCGTGCAACATAAAAAGTTGCAAAGACCACCATAATTTTCTAGCAAAAAACAAATGATGATTTTTACATGTAGTAGAGAAGTGTCAGAATCTGCCTGGGTGGTAAGGGGTTAATTACCATGAGTAATATACAAATAATTATTATAAGCCCTGTGATCCTATCGGTCTTCTGCAGAGTGTGTCAGCTTGTATTTATACTGGCCGCTCTGTATGTAGCTTCTAACAGGCTGTGCAAGCAGGCCCGTATCTCCGAAACCATAAATGATAGTCGTCCCAATTGTGGGGTAGGTCTTTACCTGACTACTCCCCAAATGTGGGGTTTCTGTGACCTCTGGTCGTCGAGCTACAACCCCCGAGGTCAATCTTTTTTTTTTTTTTTTTGGGGGGGGGCAAATGGGCCTATCTTGAGAAAGGGGCCTGGACCCCCGCTGATTGCTGCCATTACTAGTAAACAAAAAATATGTCCCCGGATTTCATTTTAAAGTAGATACGCCGTCATAACTCCGAATCTGCGGCGTCGTATATTTAAGCGTATTCTCAAAATCAGATACGCTTAAATGTTGCTAAGATACGACCGCCTGCGCCGTCGTATCTTAGTTGACTATTTACGCTGGCCGCTAGGGGCGTGTACACTGATTTACGCCTAGAGTGCGTAAATCAGCGAGATACGCCTATTCACGAACGTACGCTTGCCCGTCGCAGTAAAGATACGCCGTTTACGTAAGGCGTTTTCAGGCGTAAAGATAAACCACCAAAAAGATGGCGCAGCCAATGTTAAGTATGGACGTCGGAACCGCGTAAAATTTTAACATTTTTACGTCGTTTGCGTAAGTCATCCGTGAATGGGGCTGGCCGAAATTTACGTTCACGTCGAAACCAATGAGTCTTTGCGGCGTAATTTGGAGCATGCGCACTGGGTTATGTCCACGGACGGCGCATGCGCCGTACGTTCAAAGCGTCAATTACGTGGGGTCATGCCTTATTAGCATAAAACACGCCCACCTCTTCCCAATTTGAATTAGGCGCGCTTACGCCGGCACATTTAGGCTACGCCGCTGTAACTTAGGACGCAAGTGCTTTGTGAATACAGCACTTGCCTCTCTAACTTACGGCGGCGTAGCGTATATGAGATACGCTACGCCTGCCTAACGTTAGCCACGTCTACGTGAATCTGGCTAAGTGTCTGCTGGGAAACTGAGTCCGAGAATGAGAGAACGTCCGTGATAGGCGGAACTGTGTCTGCTGAGAAACGCCCATCACAGAAGGGACCAGGAGGTGACCGCGAGTTTTAAACAATGAATGGACGCCCGCAGCTTGTCAATTTCAGGTACACTGACAATGGGCACAGTGAGGTTGGCACAGTGAGGTTGCAATGGGCACAGTGAGGTTGGCACAGTGAGGTTGGAATGGGCACAGTGAGGTTGGCACAGTGAGGATGCAATGGGCACAGTGAGGTTGACACAGTGAGGTTGCAATGGGCACAGTGAGGTTGACACAGTGAGGTTGCAATGGGCACAGTGAGGTTGCAATGGGCACAGGGAGGTTGGGCACAGTGAGTTTGGCACAGTGAGATTGCAATGGGCACAGTGAAGCTGCAAATGGGCATTGTTGACCCTCTTTTCCGCTTACAGTGGCTGCTGCATTCTCACCCTCGGCTTATACTCGAGTCAATACGTTTTCCCAGTTTTTTGGGGTAAAAATTAGGTCCTCGGCTTATGCTCGAGTATATACGGTACAACCACTTTAACCGCTTCCTGACCGCCGCATGTAGATATACGTCGGCAGAATGGCACGTACAGGCACATTGGCGTACCTGTACGTCCCTGCCTTTCCGCGGGTCCGATCGGGACCCCCCCCGCTACATGCGGCGGTCGGATTCCCGCGGGGAGCGATCCGGGATGACGGTGCAGCTATTTGTTTATAGCCGCTCCGTCGCGATCGCCCCCCCGGAGCTGAAGAACGGGGAGAGCCGTATGTAAACACGGCTTCCCCGTGCTTCACTGTGGCGGCTGCATCGATCGAGTGATCCCTTTTATAGGGAGACTCGATCGATGATGTCAGTCCTACAGCCACACCCCCCTTCAGTTGTAAACACACACTCCTACACTCCTAACTCCTACAGCGCCCCCTGTGGTTAACTCCCAAACTGCAATTTTCACAATAAAAAATGCAATTTAAATGCATTTTTTGCTGTGAAAATGACAATTGTCCCAAAAATGTGTCAAAATTGTCCGAAGTGTCCGCCATAATGTCGCAGTCACGAAAAAAAACGCTGATCGCCGCCATTAGTAGTAAAAAATAAAATAAAAATAAAAATGCAATAAAACTATCCCCTATTTTGTAAACGCTATAAACTTTGCGCAAACCAACCGATAAACGGTTATTGCGATTTTTTTTACCAAAAATAGGTAGAAGAATACGTATCGGCCTAAACTGAGGAAACATTTTTTTTTTATATATGTTTTTGGGGGATATTTATTATAGCAAAAAGTAAAAAATATTGAATTTTTTTCAAAATTGTCGCTCTATTTTTGTTTATAGCGCAAAAAATAAAAACCGCAGAGGTGATCAAATACCACTAAAAGAAAGCTCGATTTGTGGGGGAAAAAAGGACGCCAATTTTGTTTGGGAGCCACGTCGCACGACCGCGCAATTGTCTGTTAAAGCGACGCAGGGCTGAATTGTAAAAACCCCTTGGGTCATTTGGGTTAACCTACAGGTACGCCTAGATTAAGACTTACCTGTAGGTGCTCGAAAAATCTCCTAAACCTCCACGGTTTAAGAGATATCTACAGAAAGGACAGGCGCCAATGTCAACGGCGCGGGCGCACTTTAGCAACAGCGATCGTGCCGTTCCTAAAGGAGCCCGTGCCGCGACTGGCGGCTCCCGAGCACACGAGTGACATCATCGCGGCTCCGGGCCAATCATAGCGCCGGAGCCACGATACCTGGAAGTAACCCCCCGGGAAAGATGTTGGCCGCCCGAGCCGTGTATGAGGACGGCTGCGGGGGCTTATGCATACTAGCTCATTATGCCTTTGTCTTGCAGGGGGGGGGGTTTTGCCTTTACTTCCTCTTTAATGCACACGTGTAGATGACTGTTATGTGGTGTGTCTTGGTGCGTTGCCTCATCAAAATGATTGGGCTGCCAATGCACCAAAAATGGTGTGTGTATCATTCCCGGCAGTGTATTGTGTTGCAGGCGTTGCGCTGCAGGACACACCCGTCTGCAAGCTGCAATGGGGAACGAATGGCGCCGCATCGCACCAATGTAACATGCATCGCTTATGACTGCAGAGTGATGGTGTTGGATGGGCCGGACGGTCATCAAGCGAGGAATGGCCCTTTAAGGCGGTGCTGAAAGAACAGCAGACATTGTGGGACAGAATGCATTGTATGGTCTGTGCTATCCATTGTTATTCTGTGTGAGTCTGTACCTGCCGCTTGCGTCACTCCCCGTCTTCACTGCTCCGTCATCCGTGAAATTAAAGATCCTAGTCCAATTTCCCAACTCCTCTCCGCTCTGCCAGCTAAACTGCAGGCCTCTAGTAAGAAAAGCAGGCAATTTACAATGCGCTCCTCTAGGCTCATATCGCAGTATTTTTACATTGGAAATGTACAGACAATCATTGTAAGCATGTGTATAAGAACCGTCTCCAACGATCAATCTGAGGCTGGAAGGCGGGGCAGCAAAATAACCAGATTTTTAATTAGTGTTTATTACCTTTATTATTGTTTTCTTACACTTGCAGGGTCCATTCATACTGTCCCATCCCATGTGCCTTAAAACAGTAGTGCCCGACCTTTTTGGCGCCAGGAACCGGATTCCCGGCAGCCCTTTTCCCCCCTTTATATCAGTGTCCTCAGTCTCCCTTCACATCAGACCCCCTTTACATTACAGTGCCCCTTAATATTACAGTATTCCTTTACATTACATACCCCCTTTACATTACATACCCCCTTTACATTACATACCCCCTTTACATTACAGTGCCCCTTAGGGTTACAGTATCCCTTTACATCACAGACCCCCTTTACATTACAGTGCCTCCTTTACATCACAGCCCCCCTTTACATTGCAGTCCCCCTTAATGTCAGTGTCTTCAGTCTCCCTTCACATCACAGACCCCCTTTGCATTACAGCCCCCCTTTACATTACAGTGCCCCCTTTACATTACAGTGCCCCTTAATATTAGAGTATCCCTTTACATTACATACCCCCTTTACATTACAGTGCCCCTTAATATTAGAGTATCCCTTTACATTACCGTGCCTCCTTTACCTCACAGCCCCCCTTTACTTCACAGACCCCCTTTACATCACAGACCCCCTTTACATTACAGTGCCCCTTAATATTACAGTATTCCTTTACATTACATACCCCCTTTACATTACATACCCCCTTTACATTACATACCCCCTTTACATTACATACCCCCTTTACATTACAGTGCCCCTTAGGGTTACAGTATCCCTTTACATCACAGACCCCCTTTACATTACAGTGCCTCCTTTACATCACAGCCCCCCTTTACATTGCAGTCCCCCTTAATGTCAGTGTCTTCAGTCTCCCTTCACATCACAGACCCCCTTTGCATTACAGCCCCCCTTTACATTACAGTGCCCCCTTTACATTACAGTGCCCCTTAATATTAGAGTATCCCTTTACATTACATACCCCCTTTACATTACAGTGCCCCTTAATATTAGAGTATCCCTTTACATTACCGTGCCTCCTTTACCTCACAGCCCCCCTTTACTTCACAGACCCCCTTTACATCACAGACCCCCTTTACATTACAGTGCCCCTTAATATTAGAGTATCCCTTTACATTACCGTGCCTCCTTTACCTCACAGCCCCCCTTTACATTGCAGTCACCCTTAATAGCAGTGTCTTCAGTCTCCCTTCACATCACAGACCCCCTTTGCATTACAGCCCCCCTTTACATTAAAACCCCCCTTTACATTGCAGTGCCCCTTTATATTACAGTGTCCACTTTACAGCACAGCCCCCCCCCCTTAATATCAGTGTCCTCAGTCTCCCTTCACAGCACAGACCCCCTTTACATTACAGTGCCCCTATTACATCACAGCCCCCTTTACATTACAGTGCCCCTTAATATTACAGTACCCCTTTACGTTAGAGTGCCTCCTTTACATCACAGCCCCCTTTACATTACAGTGCCCCTTTACATTACAGTCCCCCCTTTATATCAGTGTCTTCAGTTTCCCTTCACATCACAGACCCTCTTTACATTACAGTGCCACTTTATATTACAATGCCCCCTTTACATTACAGCCCCCTTTACATTACAGCCCCCTTTATATTACAGTGCCCCTTTATATTACAGTGCCCCCTTTACAGGCCACTCCCCCCTTTATATCAGTGTCCTCAGTCACTCTTCACATAACAGACCCCCTTTACATTGCAGTGTCCCCTTTACAGCACAGCCCCCTTTATATCAGTGTCCTCAGTCTCCCTTCACAGCACAGACCCCCTTTACATTACAGTGCCCCTATTACATCACAGCCCCCTTTACATTACAGTGCCCCTTAATATTACAGTACCCCTTTACGTTAGAGTGCCTCCTTTACATCACAGCCCCCTTTACATTACAGTGCCCCTTTACATTACAGTCCCCCCTTTATATCAGTGTCTTCAGTTTCCCTTCACATCACAGACCCTCTTTACATTACAGTGCCACTTTATATTACAATGCCCCCTTTACATTACAGCCCCCTTTACATTACAGCCCCCTTTATATTACAGTGCCCCTTTATATTACAGTGCCCCCTTTACAGGCCACTCCCCCCTTTATATCAGTGTCCTCAGTCACTCTTCACATAACAGACCCCCTTTACATTGCAGTGTCCCCTTTACAGCACAGCCCCCTTTATATCAGTGTCCTCAGTCTCCCTTCAAAGCACAGACCCCCTTTACATTACAGTGCCTCTTTACATCACAGCCCCCCTATACATTACAGTCCCCCCCCCTTATATCAGTGTCCTCAGTCTCCCTTCACATCACAGACCCCCTTTACATTACAGTCCCCCCCCTTATATCAGTGTCCTCAGTTTCCCTTCACATCACAGACCCTCTTTACATTACAGTGCCACTTTATATTACAGTGCCCCCTTTACAGCACAGCCCCCCCCCCCCCCCTTATATCAGTGTCCTCAGTCTCCCTTCACATCACAGACCCCCTTTACATTACAGTGCCCCTTTACAGCACAGTGCCCCCTTTATATTAGTGTTCTCATTCTCCCTTCACATCACAGACCCCTTTACATTACAGTGCCCCTTTATATTACAGTACCCACTTTTCATCACAGCCCCCCTTTACATTACAGTGCCAGGGGGGCACTGCAATATAAAGGGGGGCTGTGATGTAAGGGGGCACTGTAATGTAAAGGGATGCTGTGATGTAATGGAATCTGCACTGTAAATGAGGCACTGTCATTTAAAGGGGGGCAGGGTTGTAAAGAAGGCACTGTAAGATAAAGGGGGCTGCCCTGTAAAAGGGGGGCTGTGATGTAAAGAGGGCACTGTAATGTAATAGGGACTGCTCAAGAAGGGGGGCACTGTAATGTAAAGGGGGGCTGTGATGTAAAGGGGACCACACTGTAAAGGGGCTGCACTGTAAAGGGACACTGTAATGATTACAGTACCCCTTTACAGTGCAGTCCCCTTTATTATACAGTTCCCCTAGCAATCACAGTCTCCTCCATCACAGTGCCCCTGCAGCCCCCCACCCCCTTTCCTCTCTAATATGACACTCCCCCATTCTAATGTCTGCCTCCCCCGCACAGGACTTGTACCTTTGGCAGGGCAGAGGCTGTGATCAGTCCATGTGTCCCCTCTCTGACCCCCCTCCCACCCAACAATGTCCTCCTATTAGCAGGGCAGGAGGTGGGTGGAGCTCTCCATTCCAATCTGCAGCTCCTCACTCCTCAGAGTTCCCCTTTTACATCAGAGTCTACAGAGTTCCCCTTTTACACCAGAGTCCACAGAGTTCCCCTTTTACATCAGAGTCTACAGAGTTCCCCTTTTACATCAGAGTCTACAGATTTCCCCTTTTACATCAGAGTCTACAGATTTACCCTTTTACATCAGAGTCTACAGAGTTCCCCTTTTACATCAGAGTCTACAGAGTTCCCCTTTTACATCAGAGTCTACAGAGTTCCCCTTTTACATCAGAGTCTACAGAGTTCCCCTTTTACATCAGAGTCTACATAGTTCCCCTTTTACATCAGAGTCTACAGAGTTCCCCTTTTACATCAGAGTCTACAGATTTCCCCTTTTACATCAGAGTCTACAGATTTCCCCTTTTACATCAAAGTCTACAGATTTCCCCTTTTACATCAGAGTCTACAGATTTCCCCTTTTACATCAGAGTCTACAGATTTCCCCTTTTACATCTGAACTGGCAGAGTTCCCTTTCACTGTAAGGGGGAGGACGCCGCATACTTTGATGTAAGGGAGAACTCCGGAGACTCAACATAAGGGATGCTCTGGTGTACGGAGAGGACTCTGATGTAAGGGGAAACATTGTGGCCTCTGGTGTAAAGGGGAACTCTGATGTAAGGGGTGCTCTGAGAACCCTGAATTACCTTAGTGTACTCATTCAGAGGCAGGAGAGAGAAGGGGGGAGGGGGGAGACCTATGCAGGCCATACACTATACGAAAAATCGGGCAAAAATCGGTCGTTCAGACAGTTTGTTCGTTTTTCAAACAGTTACTTTCTGCACTAGGTATAAGTAAAAAAAACGACCCAAATTTTTTTTATTTATGTCCATTGATCGATTTATCGGTCATTACATGATGGCACTGTCGTTTGCGCTCACGGCCCAACGTTCGTTTTTCGAAAGTTCGTTCGGACGATTTTTCGGATAGTGTATGGCCAGCATTAGTCCGGTCTGAATAATGTGTCCGGGTCTCCGACAGTTTTGAAACCCGGGCAATGGATTCCAAACCTGAACTGTCCGGGTGAATCCCGAACAGGTGGCAACCCTACCTCCAACCAGCCCGATTTCTGGTTTGAAGAGGATTATTAAACTATTAATTAACCCAATCACTAAAAATCTCATATAAACTTTAAAGTGTCAGCCCCGGAAAAATGTACCCCCTTCCTGACCAGAGCACTTTTTGCGATTCGGCACTGCTTCGCTTTAACTGACAATTGCGCGGTCGTGCGACGCTGTACCCAAACTAAATTGGCGTCCTTTCCTTCCCACAAATAGAGATTTATTTTGGTGGTATTTGATCACATCTACGGTTTTAATTTTTTGCACTATAAACAAAAAAAGAGCGACAATTTTGAAAAAAGCAATATTTTTTGCTATAATAAATATCCCCAAAAAATATATATAAAAAAAACAATTTCTTTCTCAGTTTAGGGCGATACGTATTCTTCTACATATTTTTGGTAAAAAAAAAATCGCAACAAGTGTATATTGATTGGTTTGCGCAAAAGTTATTGGCCCGGATTCAGAAAGGAGATACAACGGCGTATCTCCTGATACGCCGTCGTATCTCTGAGTTGCGTTGTCCTATCTATGCGACTGATTCAGAGAATCAGTTACGCATAGATTTCCCTAAGATCCGACCGGCGTAAGTGTCTTACACCGTCGTATCTTAGGCTGCATATTTACGCTGGCCGCTCGGTGGCGCTTCCATATATTTACGCGATGAATATGCTAATTAGGTAGATACGCCGATTCAGAAACGTACGTCCGCCCGGCGCATTTTTTTTACGTCGTTTGCGTTAGGCTTTTTCCGGCGTAAAGTTACCCCTGCTATATGAGGGGTATCCTATGTTAAGTATGGACGTCGTTCCCGCGTCGAATTTTGAAAATTTTACGTCGTTTGCGTAAGTCGTTCGCGAATAGGGCTGGACGTCATTTACGTTCACGTCGAAACCAATACGTCCTTGCGGCGTACTTTGGAGCAATGCACACTGGGATATTCCACGGACGGCGCATGCGCCGTTGGTAAAATACGTCAAATACGCGGGGTCACCATTAATTTAAATAAAACACGCCCACATCATCCCCATTTGAATTAGGCGGGCTTACGCCAGACAACATACGTTTACGCCGCCGTAACTAAGGGCGCAAGTTCTTTCTGAATACGGAACTTGCGTCCTAATTTACGTTGGCGTAATGTATCTGAGATACGTTACGCCCGCAGATAGATAGACCATTCTATCTGAATCCGGGCCATAGCGTCTACAAAATAGGGGATAGTTTTATGGCATTTTTTTTTTTTTTACTAGTGATGGAGGCGATCTGCGATTTTTACCGTGACTGCGATATTATGGCGACACATCGGACACCTTTGACGATATTTCAGAACCATTGTCATTTATACAGCGATCAGTGCTATAAAACTGCACTGATTACTGTGTAAATGAAACTGGCAGGGAACGGGGTTAAGTGTGTCCTAGGGAGTGATTCTAACCGTGGGGGATGGGCTACAAGTGACACGACATTGATCATTGCTCCCGATGACAGGGAGCAGTAGATTGTCGTCCTGTCACAAGGCAGCACAGGGAAATGCCTTGTTTACATAGGCATCCCCCTGTTCTGCAGCTCCGTGACACGATCGAGGGACACCGGCGGGCATCGAGTCCCGGGGGCACGGTCACGGAGGTACAGGTACGTTGCTTTCTCCCACACAAGCCATTCTGCTGAGGTATAGCTTCGTGAAGCAGCCAGCAAGTGGTTGAACCCACATCATAAAAAACTATCAATAAATGGAATATAACATGCTGTTCATATTCAGTCACTATGAGGTTCATTTTCTCTATTCTGCAAAAAAAACTGGTTGATCCCGCTGTTCTCTACCACCCCCTTCTGTCCATGTCCCTAATGCAGTTGGGTATTTTGCAGAGCAGTGTTGGCAGCTAGTGCTCAGTTATCACTTAACAATCAATTAACATGTTCATTTCATATATTGATAAATCTGCACCTTTGATTAACCATTTGAGTAGCATCCTGTATATCCCCCTATAGAGAATAGGAGCAGGAACTCCCTCCTTCCGAGTCACCTCTTGTGTCCACCCCCTACCCACCTCCGAGCACCATTCCGTGGTTCCACTCCCTACCCACCTCCGAGCACCATTCCGTGGTTCCACCCCCTACCCACCTCCGAGCACCGTTCCGTGGTTCCACCCCCTACCCACCTCCGAGCACCATTCCGTGGTTCCACTCCCTACCCACCTCTGAGCACCATTCTGTGGTTCCACCCCCTACCCACCTCCGAGCACCGTTCCGTGGTTCCACCCCCTAACCACCTCCGAGCACCGTTCCGTGGTTCCACCCCCTACCTACCTCCGAGAACCATTCAGTGGTTCCACCCCCTACCCACCTCCGAGCACCGTTCCGTGGTTCCACCCCCTACCCACCTCTGAGCACCGTTCCGTGGTTCCACCCCCTAACCACCTCCGAGCACCGTTCCGTGGTTCCACCTCCTACCCACCTCCGAGCACCATTCAGTGGTTCCACCCCCTACCCACCTCCGAGCACCGTTCCGTGGTTCCACCCCCTACCCACCTCCGAGCACCGTTCCGTGGTTCCACCCCCTACCCACCTCCGAGCACCGTTCCGTGGTTCCACCCCCTACCCACCTCCGAGCACCGTTCCGTGGTTCCACTCCCTACCCACCTCCGAGCACCATTCCGTGGTTCCACTCCCTACCCACCTCCGAGCACCATTCCGTGGTTCCACCCCCTACTCACCTCCGAGCACCGTTCCGTGGTTCCACCCCCTACCCACCTCCGAGCACCGTTCCGTGGTTCCACCCCCTACCCACCTCTGAGCACCATTCCTTGGTTTCACCCCCTACCCACCTCTCGGTAATGGATACAGAACCAAGAATCAATTTGTGGTGCTATGTAATTTGTTAATGATAGGAAGTAAAATAGATCCCCTGTAGCCAGCAACAACGGAGCACCCTCAGCAACAATAGACTCTAAACAGTTAGCAGCAATAGACCTCTCCCTCCACAGTAGATGTCTCCCAGCAACAATTGTCTCACAGTACCATAGGAGCCCCCCAGCAACAATAGATCCCCCACCAGCAACAACTGACCTCCCCAGCAAAAATAGACCCTTCCACTGAAAAAATAGATCCTCTCCAGCAACAACAGATCCCCCAGCAGCCAGCATCAATAGACCCTCCAGTACACCCCAGAACCCCTTGCCATTACATACATTCAGAGCTAGAGGTGCAGGAACTGCGGTCCCCCACGTTCCTGCTGAAAAAAAGTCCTGCCTCTTCATTACCAGACCACTTTTCAGCGCTGTGATATTTTGACTGACGATTACCTGGTCGTGCAACCTCTTTTAAAAAAAAATTAAATAGACTTTACAACCGCTTAACCGCTTGTTGACCAGCCGCCGTCATTAAACAGCGGCAGGTCGTCGCGATCCCGCGAGCCGTTGTAGCTGTACGTTGGCTCCTTTAAGCGTGAAAGCAGGTGCGCGGGGGTGCCGATGCTCGTTGCAATGACCGCCGGTACGAGCGATCGCGGGCACGAGAGCCAGAACGGGGATGTGTAAACACACACACACATCCCTGTTCTGTTCTGTGAGGAATGACAGATTGTTCCTTGTTCCTAATAGCTAGGAACCAGGATCTGTCATTTCCTCTAGGTCAGTCTCATCCCCCTACAATTAGAAACACACCTAGGGAACACAATTAACCCCTTGATCGCCCCCTAGTGTTAACCCCTTCTTTGCCAGTGACATTTATACCGTAATCAGTGCATTTTTATAGCACTGATCGCTGTATAAATGCCAATGGTCCCAAAAATGTGTCAAAAGTGTCCGATGTGCCCGCCGCAATGTCGCAGTCCCGATAAAAATCGCAGATCGCCGCCATTACTAGTGAAAAAAATAATGATGCCAGTGCCTGGCGGGCGTGATGACTGCCAGGCACCTGCGATCAGGGGAGAGGAGACTGATCGTGTGTTCATACAATACAAAGTATGAACACCGATCTGTCATCTTTCCTAGTCACTCCCATCCCGTCACAGTTAGAACACACGTAAGGGAACGCATTTAAACCCTTGAGCGCCCCCTAGTGTTAACCCCATTCACTGCCAGTGACATTTATACGGTAATCAGTGCATTTTTTTAGCCCTGATTGCTGTATAAATGTCACTGGTCCCAAAAATGCATCAAAAGAGTCCGATGTGTTCGCCGCAATATCGCATTCCCAATAAAAATTGTCAACCACCGCCATTACTAGTTAATAAAAATGCCATAAAACTATTCCCTATTTTGTAGACGTTATAACTTTTGCGCAAACCAATCAATATACAATATGCTTATAGCAAATTTTTACCAATAATATGTAGAAAAATACGTATCGGCCTAAACTGAGAAATAATTTTTTTTATATATATATATTATTTGGGGATTTTTATTATAGCAAAAAGTAAAAAATATAGCTTTTTTTCAAAATTGGCACTTTTTTTTTTTTTGTTTATAGCGCAAAAATTAAAAACCGCAGAGGTGATCAAATACCACCAAAAGAAAGCTCCATTTGTGGGGGGGGAAAAAAGGACGTCAATAATGTTTGGGTGCCACGTCGCACAACCACGCAATTGTCAGTTAAATTGACGCAGTGCTGAATCGCAAAAAGTGCTCTGGTCAGGAAGGGGGTAAATTCTTCCGGGGCTGAAGTGGTTAAATCCACATCATCAAAAAACTATCAATAAATGGTATATTACATGCTGTTCATACTCAGTCACTATGAGGTTCATTTTCTCTATTCTGCAAAAAAAAATGCTGTTGACCCCGCTGTTCTCTACCACCCCCTTCTGTCCATGTCCCCAATGCAGTTGGGGATTTTGCAGAGCAGTGTTGCCAGCTAGTGCTCAGTTATCACTTTAACGTGTTTTTTTATATATTTATAAATCTGCACCTTTGATTAACCATTTGACCACCGCCCCATGTCAAAAAGACGTCCTGTTTTTAAAGTTGAATATCTCGGTAACGGCAGCAGCTGCTGCCACAACCGAGATATTCATCTTTTCAGGGGGCGGTGGTGTACACGATAACGGCGGTCTCCGCGGCGGATTCGCCGCGAGATCGCCGTTATCGGTGGCGGGAGAGGGCCCCCCCTCCCGCCGCTCTCCCGCGCCCTCCGCCGCTTACCGGAGCCGTCGGTAGCGGCGGAGGGGATCGGATGTGTCCGGCAGCTGAGCGGGGACGGGACTGAAGGAGAAATCTCCTTCACCCATTCTCATAGCTCTGCTGGGCGGAAGTGACGTCAAAACGTCAGTCCCGCCCAGCCTCTTAAAGAAACATTTTTTTTTTTTGTCATTTGAAAAAATGACTTTTTTTTTTTTTTTTTTTTTTGCATTTAAGTCTAAATTTGAGATCTGAGGTCTTTTTGACCCCAGATCTCATATTTAAGAGGACCTGTCATGCTTTTTTCTATTACAAGGGATGTTTACATTCCTTGTAATAGGAATAAAAGTGATCAATTTTTTTTTTTTTTTATTTCAGTGTAAAAAATTATAAAACTAAATAAAAATTAATAAGAAAACAAAAAAAAAAATTTTTAAGGCGCCCCATCCCGACGAGCTCGCGCACAGAAGCGAACGCATACGCGAGTAGCGCCCGCATATGAAAACGGTATTCAAACCACACAAGTGAGGTATCGCCGCGATCGTTAGAGCAAGAGCAATAATTCTAGCCCTAGACCTACTTTGCAACTCAAAAAATGCAACCTGTAGAATTTTTTAAACGTCGCCTATCGAGATTTTTAAGGGTAAAAGTTTGACGCCATGCCACGAGCGGGCGCAATTTTTAAGCGTGACATGTTGGGTATCATTTTACTCGGCGTAACATTATCTTTCACAATATATAAAAAAATTGGGCAAAATTTATTGTTGTCTTATTTTTTAATTCAAAAAAGTGATTTTTATCCAAAAAAAGTGCGCTTGTAAGACCGCTGTGCAAATACGGTGTAACAAAAAGTATTGCAATGACTGCCATTTTATTCCCTAGGATGTCTGCTAAAAAAAAAATATATAATGTTTGGGGGTTCTGATTAATTTTCTAGCAAAAAAATTGTGATTTTCACATGAAGGAGAGAAGTGCCAGAATAGGCCCGGTGGTCAAGTGGTTAACCATTTGAGTAGCATCCTGTATATACCGTATATACTCGAGTATAAGCCGAGTTTTTCAGCACATTTTTTTGTGCTGAAAATGCCCCCCTCGGCTTATACTCGTTTTACCTTTTTGCGCCTGATCTCCCAGACTTTAGGGACCCGGTACCGGTCCCCTGGACCCCAAACTTGGCCCCACTCTTCTTCTACATGTGTGCAAAGTTTGTTGTCCGATTTTTCAAAGTCGGGCACCCCTTCCATAGACTCGCATGTTAAACGGTAATTTCTCCGGTAACTTTGGGGACCCGGTACCTGGACCCAAAACCTGGCACACGTGTAGCCCCAGTTCTTTTCTACAAGTGTGCAAAGTTTGTTGTCTGGGGGACCTATGGCCGGGGAGCACCGATTTTTCAAATTCGAGCAGCCCTTCCATAGACACCCATGTTAAACGTAAGTCTAGTCATGGGCACAGTGAGGCATGGGCACAGTGGGGCATGGGCACATGGACACAGAGAGGCATGCAGATGGACACCCTAGGCTTATGCCGCGTACACACGATCATTTTTCAGGTTGTAAAAAACAAAGGGCCAGATCCACAGAAAAATTACGCCTGCGTATCTCTTGATACGCCGCGTAATTTAAAATTTTGCGTGTCGTATCTTTGTTTTGTATCTACAAAACAAGATACGAGTGCATCTCGGATAGATCCGACAGGCGTACGTCTTAGTACGCCGTCGGATCTTAGGTGCAATTTTTCGGCGGCCGCTAGGTGGCATTTCCGTCGAGTTCCCCGTCGAGTATGCAAATTAGCTAGTTACGGCGATCCACGAATGTCCGGCCGGCGCATTTTTTTAAGTCGTTTGCGTTCGGCTTTTTCCGGCGTATAGTTAAACCTGCTATTATGAGGCGTACTCAATGTTAAGTATGGCCGTCGTTCCCGCCTCGCATTTTGATTTTTTTACGTCGTTTGCGTAAGTCTTTTGCGAATAGGGATTTGCGTTGAATGACGTCATCCGGTCTTAGACATTGGCTTGCTCCGGTTTCATTTCGAGCATGCGCACTGGGATACCCCCACGGACGGCATGCGCAGTCCAAAAATAAAACATCGTTTACGTCAGGTCACAACGTATTTACATAAAAGACGCCCCATCACAGAGATTTGAATGCCGCGCCATTACGCCGCCAAAGATACACTATGCCGCCGTAACTTACGGCGCAAATTCTTACGGCGGCGTAGTGTATCTTAGATACGCTGCGCCCGGCAGATTAATACGCGGAGGTACGTGGATCTACCCAAAAGTTTTTCAGGCTCTAGAAAAAACAATGTTTTTTTCAACTTCATCATTAAAACGGCCTTGCCTACACACAATCGTGAAAAAAAAAATGCTCTAGCAAAGCGCGGTGACGTACAACACGTACGACGGCACTATAAAGGGGAAGTTCCATTCGGATGACGCCACCCTTGGGGCTGCTTTAGCTGATTCCGTGTTAGTAAAAGACGATTCGCGATTTTCTGTCTGTTACAGCGTGATGAATGTGCTTACTCCATTACGAACGCTAGTTTTACCAGAACGAGCGCTCCCGTCTCATAACTTGCTTCTGAGCATGCGCTGATTTTTCACGTCGTTTAAGCCCACACACGACCATTTTTTACAACCCGAAAAACAACAACGTTAAAAACGTGGTGAAAAAATAGAGCTAATTTTTTTTTTTTGCCTGTTTTTCAGACCCCGAAAAATGCTCTGAAGCCCACACACAATCATTTTTAATGACGTTAAAAAAAACGTAATTTTTTACAACCCGAAAAATGATCGCGTGTATGCGGCATTAGTCTCGAGTCAATACGTTTTCCCAGTTTTTTTGTGGTAAAATTAGGTGCCTCGGCATATACTCGAGTATATACGGTACCTCTTCATTACCAGACCATTTTTCAGCGCTGTGATTTTTTGACTGACGATTACTCGGTCGTGCAACCTCTTTTTAAAAAAAAAAAATACATTTAAAATTGACTTAAAATTGGCTTAACCACTTAAGGACCGCCTCCTGCAAATATACGTCGGTGGAATGGCACGGCTGGGCACAAGCACGTACCTGTACGTCCTCTTTAAGTGACCAGCGCGCCCGCGACCCGGTCCAAAGCTCCGTGACCGCGGCGGGACCCGCGGAGCTGAAGAACGAGGAGAGCTGTGTGTAAACACACCTTCCCCGTTCTTCACTGTGGCGCGTCATTGATCATGTGTTCCCTGATATAGGGAAACACGATCAATGATGTCACACGTCCAGCCCCGCCCCCCTACAATTAGAAACAATTATGAGGTCACACTATACCCCTTCACCGCCCCCTAGTGGTTAACTCCCAAACTGCAATTGTCATTTTCACAGTAAACAATGCATTTTTATAGAATTTTTTGCTGTGAAAATGACAATTGTCCCAAAAATGTGTCAAAATTGTCCGATGTGTCCGCCATAATGTTGCAGTCACGAAAAAAATCGCAGATCGCCGCCATTAGTAGTAAAAAAAAAAATAATAAAAATGCAATAAAACTATCCCCTATTTTGTAAACACTATAAATGTTGCGCAAACTAATCGATAAACGCTTATTGCAATTTTTCTTACCAAAAATATGTAGAAGAATACGTATCGGCCTAAACTGAAGGAAAAAAACGTTTTTTTTTATATATTTTTGGGGGATATTTATTACAGCAAAAAGTAAAAAATATTGAATTTCTTTCTAAATTGTCACTATTTTTGTTTATAGCGCAAAAAATAAAAACCGCAGAGGTGATCAAATACCACCAAAAGAAAGCTCTGTTTGTGAAAAAAAAAGACGCCAATTTTGTTTGGGAGTTACGTCGCACGACCGCGCAATTGTCAGTTAAAGCGACGCAGTGCCGAATCGCAAAAACTGCCGGGTCCTTTACCTGCATTTTGGTCCGGGTGGTTAAAGGTAAGAGATAAAAGATCGAGAGGGATAAAAGTTTAGATTGAATCAGCCTGTAAATTTGTGAAGCTTTGTGTGAAAGTTCTTGAAGCTGAGAGGGAGAGACAAGTGAGTGACAAGTTATATGATTTCTTAAATTGTTTCCAGATATTGGGCCCAGTGCCTAGAACTCCGCTAAAGCGGCTCCGTAGAGATAGAAGCTAATTATATGCTCAGATCTTTCTATAATTCCCATGTAGTCAGCGGAAGGCAACCTGGTAATTTACTGGGTAACAAGCGCACAATGTTTGAAAACCAACATTCCGACAGCTCTGGAAAAAAAAAAGGTGTATTTGTGTCAAATGGTTTACATGAGAACATTTTTTTTCCCCACTCAGTGATATAATATGTTCTGCTGATGTTTATCTTAACCGCTTAAGGACCGCCGCACGACGATATACGTCAGAAGAGCGGCACGGCTGGGCATAAGCACGTACAGGTACGTTGCTTTTAAGAGCCCAGCCGTGGGTCGCGCGCGACGGCGGCGGCGTGCTCACGACCCAATCCCGAGCTCCGTCACCGCGCCACGGACCGGATCGCCGCCAGTGTCCTGCGATCGGGTCACATAGCTGAAGAACGGGGAGAGGTAAGTGTAAACAAACCTTTCCCTGTTCTTCCTAGTGAGAGTGTCACTGATCGTCTGTTCCCTGTCATAGGGAACGACGATCAGTGACATCACACGCCAAGTCACACCCCCTAACAGTTAGAATCACTCACTAGGAAACACTTAACCCCTTCACTGCCAGTGTCATTTTCACAGTAATCAGTGCATTTTTATAGCACCGATCGCTGTAAAAATGACAATGGTTCCAAAATAGTGTCAAAAGTGTCCGATGTGTCCGCCTTAATGTCGCAGTCATGATACAAATCGATGACCGCCACCATTACTAGTAAAAAAAAAAAAATATTAATAAAAATGCCATAAAACTATCCCCTATTTTGTAGACGCTATAACTTTTGCGCAAACCAATCAATAAACGCTTATTGCGATTTTTTTTTTTTTACCAAAAATACGTAGAAGAATACATATCGGCCTAAAATCATAAATTTTTGGGGATTTTTATTATTGCAAAAAGTAAAAAATATTGAATTTGAAATATTGAGTTGTCCCAGTCACGGAGCTTCGGACCGGGCCACGGGTGCGCGCCCGCGACCCACGGCTGGACAATAGCACAGCACGTACCTGTACGTGGATGTGCCCAGCCGTGCCATTCTGCCGACGTATATGTGCAGGAGGCGGTCCTTAAGTGGTTAAAGGAACACTAAAAGGAAAAAAAAATTTTTTGTAAAATAACAAACATGTTATACTTACCTCCACTGTGCAGCTCGTTTTGCACAGAGTGTTGCCGAACCTCGTCTTCTGGGGTCCCTTTGGCGGCTGTCTCGGCTCCTCCTGGCAAGAGCTTTCCACCTTCATGCGAGCTCGCATGGTGATGCATTAAGGTGAAAAAACATTTACCTTTACAACCCCTTTAGGCCTCATTCACACTTGGCCGTTCGGGTCCGTCTGTCGGCGGACCTGAACGGCCGCTCCATGCATCGCTATGGAGCGTCGGATGTCAGCGGAGACATGTCCGCTGACATCCGACCCGATCCGACCCGCTAAAAACAGACGTATGGGGGGCCACGTCCCCATCCGTCCATGTGGATCGGATCGGGTAAGATCTGATGAAAACAGACATGCTGTCCGTTTTCATCAGATCGCTCCATAGGACACAGCGGTGCCGGACAAGCCCCTCCCCGCTCAGTGAGCAGAGAGGAGCTTGTCATCCGTCGGCTCAGCAGAGATCCGCGGACTGATCTCCCGCTGAGCCGACAGGAGCAGGCGGACTCCGTAGCGAGTCCGCCAAGTGTGAATGAAGCCTTAAGTTCCAGAATGTTGATGAGAAACCAGTCTTCTGCCAATGACCAAGTCCAGTGTACCAAGAGGGCATCTTGAGCACCTTCCAAGACATTGGGAGAGAGAAATGGATATCCTCCATGCTAGGGCAAACCTAGTTTTCCTGATCAGGTGAAAGGGACAATCCAGGGATTTGAGTCTGCTTGTCCAACATGACCAGGTAGCATCAATCCCCAGACTCCCATGTAAAAGGGAATGGTGGGGCGTTTCCTTGATCGTAGTAGGGCCGTCTTTAAAAGCGTGACCGTGCTGGAAATTGGACTGGGCAAGAAGGGGATGAAAATTCCCGGTAATGAAGTGGTTAAGGCAGGGGCGGACTGACAACTCATGAGGCCTCCGGGCAATAGGAGATTATGGAGCCCCCAGAAAATAGGAGATTATGGAGCCCCCAGAAAATAGGAGATTATGGGGCCCCCAGGCAATAGGAGATTATGGAGCCCCCAGACAATAGAAGATTATGGAACCCCCAGGCAATAGGAGAGTATGGGGCCCCCAGGCAATATAAGATTATGGAGCCCCCAGGCAATAGGAGATTATGGTGCCCCCAGGCAATATGAGATTATGGAGCCCCCAGGCAATAGATTATGGGGCCACACAGTATCAGGCCTGTCGCGACAGGACAGGCAAAACAAGCAATTGCTTGGGGCCCCGAGCTGGCCTAGGGCCCCAGTAGGGCGGGCCCTTGCCGTGCCGCCGCTTCCTATAAATGCTGCAGCCTGTAGCGTGGCCGAGCTCCTCTTCCTCAATCCCTCCTCCTACAGTCTGGCTGGGTACCGCGCAGTACAGGAGATTCAGTTTCCTGTTCCCGGGCGGACTGACAGGAAGTACACACACTGAGTGCTCACTTCCTTTCAGTCCGCGGCCGGGAACAGCAAACTAAGTCACTTGCCGCGTGGTACGCGGTAGGGAGGGGGGTAAAAAGAACATGGGGAGGGGGTAAGGGGGGAGGCAGTCATCACCCATTTTGTATGAAAAATATGGTAGCTTGCTGACCATAACCCTACCTGGCTGGATGATATTTATCATAAACTATTAACATAGCTTTCTTTCCATTTTCTTTCTTTACCATCCCATTTCTATCTTATTGCTTCTTTTTGAATCAGGTAATATGTATTAAAGCTTTTTGCAAAAATTTACAAAGCAGACAGTTTTCTTGGGGCCCCCAAATTCCTTCAAACAGCCCTGCACAGTATACACATACACACACACACACACACACACACACACACACACACACACACACACATACAGTATACATACACAGTATACACACACATACAGTATACATACACACACAGACACACAATATACACACACACAGTATACATACACACAAAATCCACATACAGACACATTAGTACACACACAAAATATACACATACATATACACACAGTATACACACAGTATGCACATACATATTATTTTGGGGACAGATGTACAAAAAAACTGTTTTTTTACATACTGTCCCTGGTTTTACTGAGGCTGGCAACCTTGATGGGGCCCGCGGGCAGTGCCGGAGTGGTCAGTCTGCCCCTGGGTTAAGGTATGCTGTTTGTACAAAATGACATAATAACACACATGTCAACCTACGAAATTCAGTGATTGGCAATAAAAATAACTTGTCAGGGCACTATTTTCTTTATTTTTTTTACAGGGAGTGGTACCTAAAGAGTAACAAGAGTTCTACTTTAATTATTATTATAAATGAATTCCTTTCATTATTATTTTAAATGAACTTATTATTGAACCATTCCACTCTGAACAGGAAGACTTGTGAATTTCAGTATCCAGAAATGACTTTTCCATTCAAAAGCACAGTTATCCTTTAAACACTGGAGAGTTATTTGTAACAGTCATGAATATACTAAAGATCTCTTTTTTCCTTTCTCTTTCTCAATAGGCATTAGAAAAATTATAAATAAAATGAAATAACAAAAGCCTTTTGCAGAGACTTTTCTCCCATGCAGGGTGTGTGGGAGCAGGTGAGAGAATTGCGTGTCCTCGGCACACAGATGAAGCACATGACCCAACGCTTCGCTCCGAAAGGAAATTGCATCTCTTTATTCAGGCTGGAAGTGAGAGAGAGCGAATCTAAGTGACTCTAAACCCTACAGATAAAGGCGTTTTATGTGGAGCTGAATTCATCTCACTGAAAGAGCTTATTAATCAAGAAAAAAAAAAAGGCATCTGAAAAATGACTTGTTTTATCTGGCAAATGAATCTAATCCCGCGTACACACGATCATTTTTCGGCATGAAAAAAACGTTTTTCAAAAACGTCATTTAAAATGATTGTGTGGGCTACACATAATTTTTCAGGTTCTGAAAAACAACAACAAAAAAAAATTCGAACATGCTGCATTTTTAAACGTCGTTTTAACCTTTTGCCGACCGCGCTATAGACAAAAGACGTCTACAGCGCGATGGAGTTACTCTGGGAGGACGTCCTCCCAGAGAAGGTGTAACTCAGCAGCATCCATGCAAAGGGCTGCACCAGGGAACACAAGCCGACGTATATTACGTAGTTTACGTTGGACGTGAAAATGACTAGGCGTAGGTTACGTTCACGCCGTAGGCAGTGATCTGACGTATCTTAGGCAGTTGTCCCGACGTGACTGTGAGCATGCGCACTGAGATGCGCCCACAGGACGGCGCATGCGCAGTTGGCGATACGAATCTGTCTGGCGCTCGGCCCATTATTTGCATGGGGTCACGCCTCATTAGCAAGGCTCACGCCCACTTCCACTTATGCCAACTTACGCCTGAGAAACCTAGCGCAGATTTGGGAGGAAGTGCTTTGTGAATTCAGTGCTTGCCTCTCTGCGCTGCGTCGGCGTAGCGTAAAGGAGATACGCTACGGCGGCATAAATATGCGACAGTGTCTGTGAATCCGGGCCCCTGTGTTTACATGTAAATAACAGGAGCATTCATATGTAAATAACGAAAGCTAGCGGCATTCATATGTATATGATGCCCCTCTGCAGTGAAGAGATGATGTGCTGTAACCTCTAGCAACCAATCAGTGAGCAGTATTACTGTACAGTAATCTGTAGCAACCAATCAACAAGAAGAAATCATGTAACCTCTAGCAACTAATCAGTGAGCCGTAATGTGTGCTGTAACCTCTAGTATCCAGTCAGTAAGTGGTAATGATATGTTGTAACCTCTAGCAACCAGTCAGTAAGTGGTAATGATATGCTGTAACCTCTGGCAACCAATCGCAATCACTGCCTGATCTGATACAGTAAACTGATTTTAAGTCTAGCTGATATTATTGTATGTCTCAGAGCAGGTGGGGAGCAATATTGCATGGGGGGGCCCCAATCAACATTAAAGACGGCCCTGCCTGGATCCATGGGATTACTCTACCCACTGGCTTTCTTCCTGCTGAGCGTATTCATGCTTCCCCCATTCAGTCTAATTTCCTACTCACAAGTACACGTCACAGCCTGAGGGCAGTGCTGGGAGAATGATTGACAGCGGCTTCCGTAGGGAATCATAGCTGCCATCCTACAAAAAACAATTTTGCAGCAAACACAGCACACATGATATGTCCAATACCCCGAGTATTGCTATTTTCAAAAAGAGAGATATAGGTGATGCTACCTCTGTAAAATCAAAAATAAAATTGATAATTCCAACTTATTTTTTTTTTTTCTTTATTTCATTTTGCATTGCATTGGCTTAATAAATCCTTCCCTGACTGTAAATGACTGTGAAGACTTAAAATGAAAATCCCTGCAACTGAAGAGCACTTGTCTGGTGGCCTGTGTCTTCTACCATTCCAAACGCGGGAGCCTCCACAAGCCTCTTGGGTAGGGTGACCAGGAGTCCCTGGTTTCTGGGGACAGTCCCCAATTTGAGGACATTGTTCCCGGAACCTGTCTGTCCCCAGATTTGTCCCCGGATTCAGGGCCTATCCTGTGCTGGTGCACTGCAAGCTGGGCCCAGAGCTGGCCCTAACATGGGTCCCAGATGGGTGGGGTGGGAGGCAAACACCGCCAGATTATACAGAGCGGGGATCTCCCGCTTACTCGGCTATCAGACTTCTATTATAAGAGGCGGGACTTTGTCTGAGGACAGCGGCTGTGCGGGGTAAACAGGAGATCCCCGCTCTGTATAATCCGTCTCCTTTCCTCGCTCGCTATGCACTGATGGGCACTGAACAGGTTGAGCTGATGGGCACTGAACAGGCTGCATTGATGGGCACTGAACAGGCTGAGCTGATGGGCACTACATTTGGGAACATATGGGCACTACATATATGTCCCCTGATTTCATAAAGAAAATCTGGTCACCTTACTCTTGGGCATTCAACACTTCCTTCCAGTGTTTCCCGCTGCACACCATGCCTCAATGCTCTGATTCCTACAGCAATGCTGAGTCCTGTAAGGATGTAGGGGGGCATAGCATAGGTGGGAAGTGGCAAATGTCAAAACCAGGCCAAGATATAAATGTGTAGTCAGAAAACATAGCCAAGAACAGGACAAATAGAGTACAGTGGAACCTTGGTTTAAGACTAACTTGGTTTGAGAGCGTTTTGATTTGCGAGCAACTTTTTTTTTTTTTAACTGACTCGGTTTGCTAGTGTTGACTCACAAGACGAGCAGAATTAGGCCTGCAGTACCTAATGTGGCCTGAGATACGGGGGCGCAGAAGCAGAGCAGAGCCGAAAATCGGCCTGCAGTACCTCATTTGGCCTGAGGTACGGGCGAAAAGGAGCAGAGAAAAGCCGAACATTGGCTTGCAGTACCTCATTTGGAATGAGGTACGGGGGCGCAGGAAACGAGCCAAAGTGTTCTGGGGCCTTTTTGGCCGCTTTCGACGCTCTAAGGCGCACCCCACCTCTGGCGGCATTCGGTATTGCATCCCATTGAAGTCAATGCGGAACAAATTATTTTAGTTTCCATTGATTTCGATGGGAAAACTCGCTTTGATATGCGAGTACTTTGGATTACGAGCTCACTCCTGGAACAAATAATGCTCGTAATCCGAGGTTCAACTGTACTAGAAAGCCAGGACGAGCAGAGTCAGCAGCAGAAGCCAATCTAAAATGCAAATAAAAACTTTTCTCCAGAGCTTACAATCTCTGCGATGAGTAATGTGTGTCATGGACAGCCCTTAATGCAGAACTCTAGCTACCGTGTTTCCCCCGAAAATAAGACCTGCCTTTATTTTCCAGGAGGGCTGAAATAAAAGCCCTACCCCGAAAATACGCCCTAGTTTAAAGGGGTTGTAAAGGATCATTTTTATTGTTTTTTAAATAACAAACATGTTATACTGACCTCCACTGTGCAGCTTGTTTTGCACAGAGTGGCCCCGAACCTGGTCTGGGGTCCCTCGGCGGCTGTCTCGGCCCCTCCCCCAAGAACTAATCCCCTTCATGGGAGCTCTCTCCCATGGGGGTTAGTTCTTGCGGGCACACTCCTATGATACAGCCGGCGGCTATAGCCGCACACTGTATCACTTGGCGCCGCCCCCCAATGGATGAAGGAAACGTTTGATTTTCTTTCGCTCAGCCTGCAGAGATGTTGAGGACCCTGGGGTTCAGAGGTCCAATAGACAGGCTCTTTTAAAAAAATAGGTTATAACCTTCATGGAGACAAGCTCGGGGTCAGTGGCGGTGCGTCCATAAGGGGCGCATGGGCGCCGCCCCCTCTCTCCTGGCTCCACTCTATTACCATACATAGATTCAGGTGTCTGGCCCCTTGTCGGGCGCTGGGCACCTGAATTACAGCGGTGGAGTATTTTTTGGAAGCACCTGATTAGAGCCATAGGCTCTAATAGGTGTCCAAAACAGTGAACAGCGGGCGCCATGCAGTGCATTACCTGCTCACTCAGCGCTGTTAGGAAAGTGAATGAAATCGCTTTCCTAACGCTGAACCGCCTCTTAGCCAATCAGGTAATCGGGTCTGTTACCTGATTGGCTGAAACGACAGGCGATGCCTGACGGGAGGAGAGCACGAGAGATGAGGCAGGAGATGCATGCAGGACCCTGCTCGTCGCCGTCACCCGCTGCCCCAGAGAGACAGGGTAAGTGCGGGCGGGGGCACACTGGCGGCATTTAAAGTGGTTGTAAACCCTTGGGGAGAAGCTACACCTACAGGTAAGCCTAGATTAAGGCTTACCTGTAGGTTCTTGCAATATCTCCGAGACCTAAACGGTCTCAGAGATATTTGCAATTTCCCCAGAGCGACTCCTTTTTCTGTGCATGCGCCATCTTGAAAGGGCACGCTGTGCCGTTTCAAGCCGGGGTCATGCCATTGAAGGCGGCTCCCGCGTGCATGCGCAGGAGTGACGTCACGCGACTCCGGCCAGTCACAGAGCCGGAGTTCGCGGCCCTCGGAAGAAGAGGGGGATGAAGATGGATGTGTGGTGTCCCAGTGCAGGTATCTGCTGTAGGCCCTGTCAGAT
This sequence comes from Rana temporaria, assembly GCF_905171775.1. Taxonomy (NCBI): domain Eukaryota; kingdom Metazoa; phylum Chordata; class Amphibia; order Anura; family Ranidae; genus Rana; species Rana temporaria. The sequence continues at coordinate 35,361,917 of NC_053489.1, read as the reverse complement.
TGAGGCCCTCGGCTTGTGGGGTCTCCCCTGCAGGGACTCAGCTAGTTATGATGTGATTTATACTGTTATGGTTGATAATACGTTTATTAGGTGTGTATAGCTTTAAGAGTGTATTACCATCTCATGTTCAGTCAGAGTGTATTAGAGTCGGGAGGACTAAATGCTAGACAAGACCTTATTGTGTTGTGTTATACTACAGGTCAGTCTCTATGATCCACAGCTCTCAACCAATAGGCTTCAGTCTGACCAGGCCCTTATAAGGGATTTTATGGCAAACAGGAGGCTCATATTATGCTATAATCTTTCTTTACTGTCAACCAGCAGCAAGAGAGTTAATGAAAAGAAAAAACGTTACACAGATGGATATGCAAATGAACATAGGTAGACTGTCCAATCAGGTAACAGAGTATGCTATAAAGGTGAGGTGTAGATGATGCTCTTCCTCTTTCTTGCTGCTCCAGCCAGATAAGTACTTTAAAAAATTCTCCTCAGGTGCTTATGCTTATATTTAGATTATATATATATATATATAACTCTTACATATATATATATATTTATACTCATATTCGACAAAGAATTTCCCTGCAAACCTGCACTTGTCTCAGCTTTGCAGGGTCACACTTTCATCCTTAATCAGCACCTCCACTGCCCATCCCCCCCCTCCTCCTACTCATTATCTTCCCAGGTGTCTCCTCACCTTTTTACATTCATTCCCGCTTTCAACATTTCTTTCATACCCTGACAACCCACGTCCCTTCACCACGGCCGTTCCGACGGGTTCCCGACACTACAGGCTATCATTTTTCTCCTCAGCTGGTGATCAGCTGTGCGCGGATTCACAGCCTGTCACACAGTGTCTCCCCTCACGACACTGCAACACTGCGATACCGCTGTTTCCCTGACAGAAAGTTTCTGTCAGGGACACAAGCAAGAGATGCTTTCTTCTGTGTGACTGTGTGCCTGTCACACACACACATAGTAACACATACGGTAAAACATAGCATTCACAATTTCTAATGTTAAATAACTTATGTTTGTTCATTGATATATACATGTAGTTGTATGTATATATACATTTATATATATAGGTAATTGTGGATGTATATGTATATATAGATATATATACTTACAAACACTGAGCTGCAGTCTGAATATTAATTATAATATATATATGTATGTTTGAGGTATACGCTTTTAATATATATGCCGCTTACTGACATGTGTATTATCTGCTGATACAAAACAGATATATATAATTCGACTGCATATACTAATTAGTTGTCCTATTATATTTTCTCTTGCAGGACAATTTGTCTTCAGCCACTATGTCTGATAAAGATCACACTACCGTTACCCCCTCAGATACCCCTGAGGAAAACCAAAAAATCCAATCCATAGTAGATAAATCCATCCACTCTGCTATGCAAACGGCCATATCTTCTATGCATGATTCAATTGCACAATCGGTAGTCATGGCCCTGTCCCAAAGTAAACCTCAGGTTACCCAGCAACCTTTACCTGCTACCCCATCTGACATTTATTGGTCAGCGGAGGACTCTACATCCCACATGATCCAGGGATTGAAAAAAGGGGGTAAAGTGTCTCAAAAGCGACATCATGCATCTCATACCGGTCCCTCCCATTCTAAAAGAATGGTCCTGATGGAGAACCAGGGTGAATCTTCTAAGCCTTCTAGTAAAGGAAAGGCTATTGTTAGTGACAAGAAGTCACACATTACACCCTCTGCCCGGGAGGAGTTGCTCTTTCAACGGGTAAAAATGGCCTCAAAAAGGCAGAAACCAGACTCTTACCGTACCTCGTCCAGCAATTCCTCTTCTAATGAGGACGCTCTATCGGAAGAGGAAGGAGACTCTGAATACGAGTATGTCTCTGATACGGAAGAGGGTATACCCCTTGAAAAGGAGGAGTCCGAGGACACGATCTTAGACGGCTCTGGTGACCCGTATTTCGACCCAGGTCAAATTAAACACCCCCGTTCAGGAGAATGGGTGGCCCATTCCTTAGTTACAAAATTTTTAAGCCTCTGGATCCAGAAACCATTGGATAAGAACGAGGCTAGTAAGTTAAGAGCAGAGTGCCCGAGACCTTCCCTCCCAAAGAAATTAGCCAATACACCTGAATTAGACCCCGCACTAGTAAAATTTCTTCTAAAATCAGGAAAACACCCAAAAAAGGGTGTGGACAGATCATTTCGCTTCTGTCAAGACAAATTATTAGACATGTTAGGCCCCTTAGCTAAGATTCTGGATTTAACAGAAGAGGCAGTTTCATCTAACACCCCGATAGATTTAAATATCCTGAAAGGTTGGGCTCAGCAAGCCTTTGTGCTATTTGGCAACGCCAATGCGGCCATCTCTAACGAAAGAAGAAGATCGATTCTGATGAAGCTGGATCCACAGCTTATGCATCTTGCTTCATCTCAACCATCTTCCATCACCGAGGGTCTACTTTTCGGTGACTCTTTTATAAAAGAGATCAACAAATACGTGGCTCTCTTTACATCTCTAGACAAGGCCCAATCGTCACTCAAAAAGGTTTTCCAACCAAGAGTTTTTCCCAGAGCTGGGAAACGTAGGGGCCGATTTCCCAGCAGACCTTCTACCGAAGGTCATTTCCCCAAAGGCCCTCCCAGATCAGATCACTTTGCCCAACCGGTTAACACCTATCAACAATCCCCTTTCTTCCCACAAAGAGGTAGACCTTGGAGAGCGAGAGGCCATCGCGGTTTTCCCAGGTCAAGACCTTCATTTGGTAAGTCCCCATCCGAGGTGTTTTTCCCCAATTCCCTTGGGAGGCAGGATAATGTATTTTTTCCAAAGTTGGAATATGATAACCTCAGATGCGTGGATTCTGAACACCGTGTTAGGTTACCGGATAGATTTCACCTCTTTACCGACTCTAAGTCAGGACCCTATCCCAATAAGGTTCTCAGAAGAGGACAAAAAGCTCATCTCACTGGAGATAAAAGAGCTTTACTCCAAAGGGGCCATAGTTCAGGTTCCCCTACAAACTCCAGGTTTTGTGAGCAACCTGTTCCTGGTCAAAAAGAAGGACGGAGGTTTCAGACCAGTAATAAATCTGAAATACCTAAACAATTTCGTCCATTACCGCCATTTCAAAATGGAAGGTATTCACCTGTTAAAAGACCTTTTATTACAAGACGACTGGTTGGCAAAAATAGATTTGAAAGATGCCTACCTTTCTGTACACATGCACGAGAATTCCCAACCATTTCTTCAATTCCTATGGCAAAACAAGAAATGGCAATTCACCAGTCTCCCGTTCGGGCTGTCATCTGCCCCCTGGTGCTTTACGAAATTACTGAAACCAGTAGTAGCGGCTCTGAGGAGCAGGGGTGTTCGTCTAATAATATATTTAGACGACATTTTGATCATGGCACAATCACTTCAGACCATTCAGTTACACGTTCAATGGACAATATCCCTTCTGAACATGCTGGGATTCATAATCAATTACAAGAAATCCATCTTAACCCCTTCAAAGGAGGTAGAATTTCTGGGTTTTCTCGTCAACACCCAACTATCCCTTCTGAGTCTTCCAAACAGGAAATTGAAGACGATCAGAAGAGAGATTCGCTCAGTCCTGAACAAAAGTCAAATATCTCTTCGGACAATTGCAAGGATTGTCGGTCTATTATCAGCTTCCATTCAAGCGATATTTCCGGCACCTCTACACTACAGAGCACTACAGAGACTAAAAGCTCAACATCTAAGAGACGGTTTGGCATATTCCGACGAGATAACACTAACCCCGGACACCAAAGAAGAATTACTTTGGTGGCTGACTCACATCCAGATGTGGAATGGGAAGACAATCTTCCATCCACATCCGGATTTGATAATAGAATCAGATGCAAGCAACTCAGGCTGGGGTGCCCGCTGCGGCCCTCTTACAACGGGAGGGAAATGGTCTCCAGACGAAGCTCGGTTGCATATCAATTGTCTCGAACTCCTAGCGGGATCATTTGCTCTCAAGAGTTTCGCGAGAGACAGGTCCGATTGTTGTATTCTCCTGCGCATGGACAACATATCCGCAGTACAATACATCAATCGATTAGGAGGTACGAAATCCAAACCTTTGGCGAACATGGCAAAGGATTTTTGGCATTTTTGCCTGGACAAGAACATTATATTGAAGGCGGAATACATCCCAGGCCTATCCAATTCCATCGCAGACTGGAATTCCCGTTATCTAACAGATTCCAGCGATTGGATGTTGAACAAGCCAATCTTTCAACATCTAAACTCCCTGTGGGGTCCTTTACAAATAGATCTGTTTGCATCACGCCTGAACAGACAGATTCCAACTTACTTCAGTTGGCGTCCAGACCCAGAAGCATTGGGGACAGACGCCCTTCTACAAATTTGGCCGAAAGGAACATCTTACGCTTTCCCTCCCTTCACTCTAATTTCAAGGGTTCTTCTTCTGACACGTTACCTGGAATCGAACATAGTTCTGATAACCCCTTACTGGCCATCCCAAACATGGTTCCCTCAGGCTCTGGAGATGAGCATAGACTACCCACGATTACTCCCAGTATTCCCTTCTATTCTACTAAACCCATTTCAGAATCCTCATCCTCTAATAATCTCAGGAGTTCTTTCCCTAGTAGCCTGGAAGTTATCAGGCAATCGGGAATTATCTCAGAACTTTCGCAGACATCTAGAGACATCTTGTCAGAAGCCTGGGCTCCAGGAACCAAAACAGCTTACAGAGCAGCCTGGAAACTTTGGTCTAATTGGTGCATGCAAAGGGATCTGGATCCCTTACATGCACCTCTCCCTCACGTGTTAAATTTCCTATCTGACGCTTTCTCTTCCGGCAAGGCCTACAGAACTATTAACGTATATCGTTCAGCCATTTCCTCGAGTCACTCACCCGTAGATTCTATTCCAATAGGAAAACATCCATTGGTCTGCAAATTAATGAAAGGCATAAAATTCAAAAGACCTCCTAAACCCAAATACCTTTCTACTTGGGATGTTTCCATCCTCTTAAATTTTCTTAACTCCTGGGGCGATAACGAGAATCTGTCTTTTAAACATCTATCCTTCAAACTAACGGTACTACTTTGTCTTATCTCCCTCAAAAGAGTAGCGGATGTAAAAGCCCTAGATATATCCCGTAGACAATTCTCCCCCCAGGGCGTTCGATTTTCCATTTTCAGACGCACAAAGACCAACTTACATTCGGTCTTCTATCCGGCTTTTCCCTTCAACCCAAACCTTTGTGTAGTCCAATGTCTAAAAACCTATGAAACTAAATCTCACCCTTTTAGAGACCCTGTCTCATCTCAATTACTGATTTCCTACTGCAAACCCTTCCATCCAGTTTCCTCACCCACCTTAGCTAGATGGGTGAGACAAACCATGGATTTAGCAGGCATTGACATTTCCATATTTGGCGCCCACTCCACCAGAGGCGCTATGGCCACTAAGGTATTTCAATCAGGTGGTTCACTATCAGATTTAATGCGAACAGCAAACTGGTCTTCAGAATCCACCTTTAAGAATTTCTATTTTAAACCTGAATCTCATGTGTCTATGAATGTATTATAACTATAGGTTGTACGTTTATTTAATGCTAGGGTACACAGCTTTGAACTAGCATAATATGAGCCTCCTGTTTGCCATAAAATTGGAGATTTTCCTACCCTCTGGGACGGAAAATATAGATTTTATTAAAAACAGGAGGCGAGTATTATCCCACCCTAATACCCTACCCTTAGAGATTGATCTTGTTCTTACATAATGTATTATTTTTTCAGCTTAAATACGCCTATTCTACGGTGGACTTCATGACATATTAAAGTATAAGTTTCCAGTTCAAGTTACCCCAATCAGCCTCAAGTGGTTTCCAGTCTAGTTTATCATCAAGAAAGAGGAAGAGCATCATCTACACCTCACCTTTATAGCATACTCTGTTACCTGATTGGACAGTCTACCTATGTTCATTTGCATATCCATCTGTGTAACGTTTTTTCTTTTCATTAACTCTCTTGCTGCTGGTTGACAGTAAAGAAAGATTATAGCATAATACTCGCCTCCTGTTTTTAATAAAATCTATATTTTCCGTCCCAGAGGGTAGGAAAATCTCCAATTGTACTTCCTGTTTAAGCAGTCTAGTGCTTCACACAGTTCCTAGCAGAGCCAACACAGTCAGAGGAGAGGCAGTGCAGGCCCGAAGCCTCCAGGAGAAAATACAGCAAAGAGTGGAGTATCCCTAAACATTACAGAACCAGTACTTCAGCTCATTTATCGGATCAATCCGTTATTCTGGCGAAAAGCCTCAAGTCTACAGACACTTCAGTAAGTGTATCTATTTTTCAGCCTAGTTAAGCATAGGCCCTGAATTACTAATCCGGCTTTTGCAGCCGAGTATATATATATATATGATCAGCTAAGCTCAAGCATTATCAGCCGTGTGATCCAGAGACTGCCTGCAGAACATTTTGACACTCTGTTTAAACGCTGTGAAGATTTTGACACCTGCCTTCATGCCAGTAAAGCCTTCGTTGTTTTAACCCCTGTTGTGGACTGTGTTATTACCATCCTAACTAGCGGGGATACGGAGGCCCCCGGAGCTGTAGTTTCCCGGGGTATTCCAAGACTACAGTGGCGTCACGTGACAGAGAGGGTTAATACCATCTGGCCCTCACTAAGGGTTAATACCACCTGACCCTGGGCTCCTAGCCCCAAGAACCAAGTAGCTAACCATCAAGCGCATGTGTGTGGCCGTGGGGCTCACCCTCCCCGGTCACCACATCATTTTCTGGCGTCACGAACAGGATACGGGTGTACGCCTTAACCATTCAGCCACTAAAGCAAGTCCTCCCCCCCCCCAGAATCTGAACTGTGTCATTGAAAGTAATTTACTCAGCGAGGCGCATATACAAGTGATGGAGGAGGTGAAGGAAAGACTGTTAGCTGCCATTATTAAGTGGAGAAAGTCTGTACCTGAAGGGGTTAAATTGTTTCCAGCATTTCCCGCGCGCGGGAGCGGTGGCAGCGCCGCCCAGTCAAGCCCCGGCGGTGACGCCTCTTCAGTGTGCAAGCCGGAACTAGAGAATCCACTCTGTGTTGCACGGAGGAAACAATTGCTGACCGGACCCAAAAAAAAGGAAGTTGCCGGGCGCAGCCATAGCAACGTGTCCGGCAATCAAAGACAGCGCACTCAAGGACAGCGCACTCAAAGACGTCGCACTCAAAGACAGCGCACTCAACGACAGCGCTCTCAAAGACAGCGCTCTCAAAGTTTCTTAAAGTGACAGCGCACTCAAAGACATCGCACTCAAAGACAGCGCTCTCAAAGTTTCTTAAAGTGACAGCGCACTCAAATAAGGCTACAACATGTCAGCCCCAAGATCACCAGATGCAGGTGATATACCAGATCCTCTTGCGGCTCCTGCACAAGCTACCCCTCCGGGATCACCTCCAGTACGACGTCATGACAGTGGGGCCCCCCATTCTACCTGGGGAAGCCTGTGTTGCCTAACTACAGAGGGGATCCCTTTTCCCTCAAGGATTTCCAGGAGAGCTTCCAAAGCATTTTCTCTCTCTACTCTCTCCCCCCTAACCAACAGGTGCTGTTGCTCATGGGACAGTTGCAGGGACCTGCACGTGAGGAAGTCCGTACCTGGCCCACTTCTGAGAAGACTACAGTAGATCAGATCTTCGAGGGATTACATCAGGTATTTGAGTCCCACTCACCCTCAGAGGTCCGCCTCAGGCTGTAGGAGAGGCGACAAAAGCCGGGGGAAACACTAAGGGCATATGTAGTAGCCTTGCAGAATGCCCTGGAGGCAGTCCAGAAACTGGACAATATCACCCCTGACCAGGGTAACAAACTATTGATGGATAGATTCATAGAAGGGGTCCAAAATAAATGGGACAAGGCACAATTAAAGATGTTAGCTGTACAGAACCCCAATATGTCTTTCTCTGCCTTTAAGCGCCTAGCCCTTCAAGTTATAGAGCAGGGGGCAAGCCCTGAGGAGCATCCTGACCCTAAAACGGGACCCATGGGTGCGGCGGCGTGCCCTGCACCACTGTTACCACCAGCCCCCGCACCCGTGGCTGTCACCCCGGCCTCCACTACAATTACTGAGATTCAAGAGGTTAGACAAGATATTGCCCAGCTTACCCAAGTGGTAAAGGAGTTGGCTAATCACACCACTCGGGTACTTAGAGAGCCTCCAGAGACTAGGAGACCTACTTCTGCCCCTCCTCCCCGCTCTAGCGGGCCTCGCTCGGGACCTTCTAGTAGGCCTTACTGTGATTTCTGTGACAAACCCGATCATTGGAAGATGCAATGCTGGGCTTTAAATGGGCGTCCCCTGAGGTCGAGGACCGGCCCTCAGGAAAACTAATCACAGGTCCAGCAAAAGAGCCAATATACTCAGGACAGTCCTTATACATTGCATCCTGCCCCTATGTAAATGTTACCATAGATGATGTCCAACTGCAGGCCCTGATTGATACAGGCTCGCAGGTGTCTACCATCTCTAAGGGCCTATTCTATAGGTACTGGAATGTCGATTCATTGTGTGAACCAGATGATATGGATTTTAGTGTCATGGCAGGGGACGGGAAACCAATTCCCAGACATGGGTACTGGGAGCCCACTATTCAGCTGAGAGGTCACACACTTAGAGGTCAAGGTATAATTGTCACTAATGTCACGGTACCAGGGGCCATAGAGTTTATATTGGGGATGAATATAATGAGACATTGCTTCAGTGATATTTTGGATGCCTTGCATGCCTCTCTCCCCCACATGTCTCCCTCAGGTCAGAGGACTGCGCAACACCATCTCAAAATTCTGAAAGCAGAACAGAAGTTCACGAACCGGAGAGGAGAAATCTGTAAAGTTCGGATCTAAGACATGAGGTCTGTGACCCTGCAGCCGAACACAGAGACAATTTTGTGGTGTCGGGCGCGCCCTGGTGTAATGAATCAGGACTATCAGGCCTTACTAGAGCCCATACAATCTGAAGATTTTCCTTTGGTCCGAGCTGCAAGGAGCCTAGTGACGGTGGTGAATGGACGGGTCCCAGTCCGCCTAGTTAATTTGTCCGGCGTAGCCACCACCCTACCAAAGTACACTCCAGTGGCCCAACTTGTTTTCTTGGACTCCAGTGACATACTCTCTTCACGGAAGGCGGCCCAACAGCTGAGTGCCCAAACCATGTCAGGGGCTACTGAAAATTCTCCAGAACCTTGGTGGCGCCAACTGCAAATAGGAGGATCTCTCACCCCACCAGAACAAGTCGAAGGGGTCATCGAGGTGGTGAAGGAGTGCCAGAGTGCCTTCAGCAAACACCCAACCGATTTTGGAAAAACCTCCATGATTAAGCATCGAATCCTGACCGGCGATAAACCCCCCATCAAGGAAAGGCATCGGCCTGTGCCACCAGGCATGTACCAAACCGTCAAGAAATTGTTAACCGACATGAAGGAGGCGGATGTAATACAAGAGAGCCAGAGTCCCTGGGCAGCACCCGTGGTGTTAGTTAAGAAGAAGGATGGGACCATCCGTTTCTGTGTTGATTACAGGAAATTGAACGACATCACCCATAAAGACGCATACCCTCTCCCCCGGATTGAGGAGTCACTCACCGCACTGGGTTCTGCGGCCTACTTCTCTACATTGGATCTGACCAGCGGATCCTGGCAGGTGCCCATGGCCGTCGAAGACAGGGAGAAAACAGCCTTTGTCACCCCCATGGGTCTTTTCGAATTTAAAAGTATGCCCTTTGGGCTGTGCAATGCCCCAGCTACCTTTCAACGGCTGATGGAGAGATGTCTGGGACACCTTAACTTCCAGAGTGTCCTACTCTACCTGGATGACGTGATTGTGTATTCCAAATCCTATCAGGAACATTTGACTCACCTGTCCGACGTCTTCCAAGTACTGATCCAGCATGGTCTGAAAGTCAAACCCTCCAAGTGCCACCTACTCAAGCCACAAGTACATTACCTGGGCCACGTCGTCAGTGCCAAAGGGGTCCAACCTGATCCAGCTAAAGTCGAAGTTGTCAAGAATTGGCCTATCCCACGCACCGTTAAGGATATTCGGAGCTTCTTAGGATTTGCAGGATATTACCGCCGCTTTATTCCTCATTTTGCACAAATTGCCGAGCCATTGACCTCTCTCCTGCGAGGCACGGCGAAGGGGAACTATAATGGCAAGCTGCCTGTGGAATGGGCCAAAGAGCAAGAGGTGGCCTTCCAGGCTCTAAAACATCTATTGACAAAGCCTCCCATCCTGGCCTATCCGGATTATACTCAGCCTTTCCGACTGTATACAGATGCCAGCTTCGAAGGACTCGGAGCAGTGTTGTCCCAGATGCAGGGAAAACAAGAGAGGGTGATAGCTTACGCCAGCCGGAATCTGCGAGGGGCTGAGAAGAATGATTCTAACTACAGTTCCTTCAAGTTGGAGCTCCTGGCCCTCATGTGGGCAGTCACCGAAAAATTTAAGGACTATTTGTCAGCCACCTCATTCACGGTCTACACCGATAACAACCCCCTGGCTCACCTGAACACCGCTAAACTAGGTGCCCTTGAGCAAAGATGGGCCTCCAGACTGGCCAACTATGACTTCTCTATCAAGTACCGAAGTGGCAAGTCTAATATTAATGCGGATGTGCTATCATGCATGGCTCCTGGCGAAGATTCCCCAGTGGAGGACAAGTGGGAAGATGTGGAGATGCCTCCCTTCTATCAAAGATTCGTGAATCAGAATGTGGTCGTCACCCGCAAGGGGAGTGAATCTGGGTCTAAAGCAATCCAGGAAGACCTGTATACCTGGAGGACCCTACAGGAAGAAAGTCAGACTATGGGAGATCTGCAGGAGTATTTATTGACCAGGAGGGTACCTCCCCGGTTACGATGGGGCCAGAATGACTATGAATTGAAGCGATTGTGGCGTCAGAGGAAAAGACTATTTGTGCACAAAGGAATGGTGTACAGGAACTTCTTGGACCCAGTGTCGGGTGAAAGGCTACACCAAATTCTGATCCCTCGGAGAGATGCCGCCATGGTATTGAATGCCTACCACGACCAGTCAGGACACTTTGGGGTCCATAAAACAGAAGCCACCATCCGACGCCGGTTCTACTGGATTGGAATGAGGAGCGACGTTGAAAAGTGGTGCAGTGAGTGTGCAGTCTGCAATATCACCAAGAATGGTCAGAAGAATGCACGGGCACCTCTCCATTCCATTCAGAGCGAGAGGCCCAACCAATTGGTCGCCTTGGATCATGTCAAGCTGTCACCTACCCGGTCCGGGTATTCATATGCTCTCACCATGGTGGATCACTATTCCAAGTGGGTAGTGGTTGTGCCAGTCAAAGACTTAACAGCCAAGACAACAGCCCAGATGTTCTACACCCATTGGGTACAGATACTTGGATGTCCTGAAACTGTCTTGTCCGACCGAGGTCCGGCCTTTGAGGCCCAACTGTTTCAAGAATTGTGCCAGTTCCATGCTTGTAAGAAACTCAGGACCACTGCCTATCATCCGCAAGGGAATGGACTCTGTGAGAGGATCAACCAGGTGTTTATCCACATGCTGAGAGCGGCTTCTGTATCCCGACCTGAAGAGTGGCCTCAACTAATGCCCGAACTGTTGGAAATCTACAACAATACCATCCACTGTTCCACTGGTTATACTCCATTTTACCTCATGATGGGCCGACACGGTCAACTGCCTAAAGACAGGGTCTTTGGACTTCAAGCACCTTTCAACCACTCCCCCCAAGCCTCTTCGGAGTGGGTCTCAGAACATCAGAAAAGGATTCAGGAAGCGAGAGAGATAGTCAACAAAAAGATGGGCGAGGCACACTATAGGCAGCAACAGGACTACAACCGCCATGCCTCTGCCCAGCCGTTGCAAGTTGGTGATAAAGTCTGGCTGAAGAAGCATCCTAGAACCCATAAGTTGGACTCCCTTTGGGAAACTGAACCATACACAGTGATTTCCATCCCTTATCCGGACTCTGATGTCTACTCAGTTCAAAAAGCCGGATATGAACCTCAAGTTGTCCACCGAAACCGGATCAAGCTGTGTCACAAAGGGAACCTGCCTGTGTTGGTGCCTCCTTCTGCACCACCAAGTCTTCCACCTCCAGTTCAGCCAGCACAAGTGCAGCCCACCAAGCCAGTTGAGCCTGAGAGGCCACTCCTGATGTCCTCTTCCCTTCTGATCAAAACGTCTTCTTTGGTTATGTGCCAATCAGTTCCATTCCATCAACCTCAGTCTTGGCACCAGAAGCTCCAGAGTTTACTCCAGCCATCCGCTCACCTGCTGCAGTCCCATCAGAACCTTCTAATGTGGGAGAAAGCTCCATAAGTCAAGAGCCATCACAGGCCCCCATTGTCCAAGATGAAGGTGCAGCTGTCAGTCCAGAAGAAGCAAGTGTTCAAGGAGAAAACAGTGCTCCAGAAAACTCAGAAATGGTGTTGCGTAGATCCGCCAGATCTAATTTCGGATATCCCCCAGCAAGATATAGGGATTAATCTACTAATTATACATACAATATATGTAGATAGACTACATACACCTCAGTTAGTATACATCTCAAGTATACATCATTTCTAACTAATATGTCACTAGTTACCTACTTACCTTATTTAGTGTATAGGAACATACCTGGCCAGTAAGTCTCCTATCCCTCACTTAAGCACTACAAAAAGAAAAGGGTATCCTCTAAGAAATGTCTAATTGTGTACTTCAGGCATAGAATAAAAATGTCTAGCAGATATTAAAGTGTGTTCTGGGGAGAAGAGCTAATAGCCTAAGGGCCCCAGTAGCCAAGGCATTGGGTAGAAAGCCTCCGGCAGCCCAATCCAAAACCTGCTCAGTCTTAAAAGTGTGATCTAACAATAATATACTGTTCAAAACTGAGTGATAATGTTTAACAGATATGTATTCTGTCTGGGACCCAGATAACCACTTACCCTGCACAAAATAATGATCTCACTTTATCTAATAAGCCTGCAAGGGACATTTATGTGTATAATGCCTCAGGACTTATCATATGATCCTGTTCTTATATGTTTATTTTTCCCAAAGAACCTGGAACGGACATTGGTGTACAAATGCCTCAGGACTTCTAGTGGCCCCAAGGTCACCTCATTCCTCAATCCGTCAGTGCCTTAATCGTCGAGGACGACTTCTGTTTAGTGGTGGGGTTTGTGGTGTCCCAGTGCAGGTATCTGCTGTAGGCCCTGTCAGATTGAGGCCCTCGGCTTGTGGGGTCTCCCCCGCAGGGACTCAGCTAGTTATGATGTGATTTATACTGTTATGGTTGATAATACGTTTATTAGGTGTGTATAGCTTTAAGAGTGTATTACCATCTCATGTTCAGTCAGAGTGTATTCGAGTCGGGAGGACTAAATGGTAGACAAGACCTTATTGTGTTGTGTTATACTACAGGTCAGTCTCTATGATCCACAGCTCTCAACCAATAGGCTTCAGTCTGACCAAGCCCTTATAAGGGATTGTACTTCCTGTTTAAGCAGTCTAGTGCTTCACACAGTTCCTAGCAGAGCCAACACAGTCAGAGGAGAGGCAGTGCAGGCCCGAAGCCTCCAGGAGAAAATACAGCAAAGAGTGGAGTATCCCTAAACATTACAGAACCAGTACTTCAGCTCATTTATCGGATCAATCCGTTATTCTAGCGAAAAGCCTCAAGTCTACAGACACTTCAGTAAGTGTATCTATTTTTCAGCCTAGTTAAGCATAGGCCCTGAATTACTAATCCGGCTTTTGCAGCCGAGTATATATATATATATGATCAGCTAAGCTCAAGCATTATCAGCCGTGTGATCCAGAGACTGCCTGCAGAACATTTTGACACTTTGTTTAAACGCTGTGAAGATTTTGACACCTGCCTTCATGCCAGTAAAGCCTTCGTTGTTTTAACCCCTGTTGTGGACTGTGTTATTACCATCCTAACTAGCGGGGATACGGAGGCCCCCGGAGCTGTAGTTTCCCGGGGTATTCCAAGACTACAGTGGCGTCACGTGACAGAGAGGGTTAATACCATCTGGCCCTCACTAAGGGTTAATACCACCTGACCCTGGGCTCCTAGCCCCAAGAACCAAGTAGCTAACCATCAAGCGCATGTGTGTGGCCGTGGGGCTCACCCTCCCCGGTCACCACAGATGCTCGCTGCCATGGAGGAAGACGGCGACATCGCAGGCTTCTACTGCAGGTGCCACATAATGGGCTACTATGCATCGTAGCCCATTATGCTTTACCTTTGATGGGCACAGTGGCAGCGTTTGATGGGCACAGTGGCAGCGTTTGATGGGCACAGTGGTAGCGTTTGATGGGCACAGTGGTTGCAATTGATGTTTTTTTTTTAATTCAGTTTGTTTGTGCCCCCCCAAAAAAATTTGAGCACCAGCCGCCACTGATTGGGTTTTTCATTTACTTTCACCTGTACCCCTAAGTAAGAATATTCCTAATGACAGAAGAATGCATACCTCACAACATTTTGGGAATGAGGGACACCTACTAACAAACGTATGTAGGCATTGGAAACGCCCCCTGCCACACCCCCTTAAAGGAGAATTAACCCAAAAAAGTTAATTAAATCCTGTGAGGTTGGTGGTTCAACTGGACCTGGGCTTTTAGGACTTCTGGATGTATGGAGGCTCTCTGATGCATCGGCAAGTCAAGACACACACAGCAATATGGTGAATCCAAGACTAGACTTTATTTTTTGTGCACACTGCACCTAATCAAAAACATACAAGAAAAGGAACGCCCTTAGCTCAGCCAATCGTATTTAACCACTTAAGCCCCGGACCAATATGCTGCCTAAAGACCCAAGGGGTTTTTACAGTTCGGGACTGCGTCGCTTTAACAGACAATTGCGCGGTCGTGCGACGTGGCTCCCAAACAAAATTGGTGTCCTTTTTTCCCCACAAATAGAGCTTTCTTTTGGTGGTATTTGATCACCTCTGCGGTTTTTATTTTTTGCGCTATAAACAAAAATAGAGCGACAATTTTGAAAAAAATGCAATATTTTTTACTTTTTGCTATAATAAATATCCCCCAAAAACATATATATATATATATATAAAAAAAAAATGTCCTCGGTTTAGGCCGATACGTATTCTTCTACCTATTTTTGGTAAAAAAAAATCGCAAAAATCGTTTATCGGTTGGTTTGCACAAAATTTATAGCGTTTACAAAATAGGGGATAGTTTTATTGCATTTTTTTTTTATTTTTTTTTTACTACTAATGGCGGCGATCAGTGATTTTTTTCGTGACTGCGACATTATGGCGGACACTTCGGACAATTTTGACACATTTTTGGGACCATAGTCATTTTCACAGCAAAAAATGCATTTAAATTGCATTCTTTATTGTGAAAATGACAGTTGCAGTTTGGGAGTTAAACACAGGGGGCGCTGTAACATTTAGGGTTCACTTTGTGTGTGTTTACACCTGTAGGGGGGTGTGGCTGTAGGACTGATATCATCGATCGAGTCTCCCTAATAAAAGGGATCACTCGATCAATGCGCCACCATAGTGAAGCACGGGGAAGCCGTGTTTACATACGGCTCTCCCCGTTCTTCAGCTCCGGGGAGCGATCGCGACGGGGCGGCTATAAACGAATAGCCGCGCCGTCATCCCGGATCGCTCCCCGAGGCTTGCCGACTGCCGCATGTACCGTGGGGGGGGCCCGATCGGACCCCCGACCCACATCAAGCAGAGGACGTACAGGTACGTACATGTGCCTGTCCGTGCCATTCTGCTGACGTATATTTACATGAGGAGGTCGGCAAGTGGTTAAGTAATTACGTTTTACAAGCAATACAGTACGTCACAATTATACAACGTGTGTAAAACATAGCAGTCTATTTTCTGTGTGACCAACTAAACCTTGTTTCTACCGCACGCCTTATCTATGTTATTGTTCTCTGCTTGTAAACAATAACATTTGGCAAGCCTGTTCTTAGCTTCTGTGTAATTAATCCTAAAAGCTCTGGGTTAAAGGATACATCTCTATACAAGCATTAATATGATGGGGGTACTCTAGCAAGCCTTAGAATGCATTGATATTATGGGGGAACTCTAGCCTCCACAAGGACTTTTATTTTACCACTACTATTCCTTTATATTGGCTTTTAAAATATACAAATGCAGCCATTTAGAATTTGGATGAAAAGTTTAGCAATGGGAAACACTTTTTGAAAGATAAAAAGTGCATTTTATATACATCTATATAGATCAGACCAAAATGAGGGACAAATGAGGAGGAAAGAGGGACAGAGGGACATTGCTCCAAATCAGGGACAGTCCCTCGAAATCAAGGACAGTTGGGGGCTATGAGAATGGTTTACTTTATTTCAATCTTGTGAGTCAGGTGAGGGTTAAATTATTTTGAAGATTGAGCGTTCTTTTGCTGGAGTGAGCTGTAAACAAGGAAAAGCCTTCCAGCAAGGTGAGAAACCTGATTAAGCCAATTTATGTTTTCTGTTACTAAATTAGGTGGGATTGATTTTGCTAGGTCTTGGAGATTGATCAGGGAAACCTTTTGTAGAATAGTTTGTCAGCTTGGCCTTTTTATTTAAGAAAGATTCAATTTTATCCTTTTATGGAACAAAAATGTGCGAAAAATTAAATGGTATTCAGCTTATTATGTTCTTACTGAAAAATGATGACTGCCTTCATGATCATCTGGTTGTAATGGAATCCCTATGCATTGCTGCTAAAGTGATATTAAAGGCAGATATGTTTCCTTTTAATAACAAACATGTTATATTCACCTGCTCTGTGCAGCAGTTTAGCACAGAGCAGCCCTGATCCTCCTCTTCTCGGATCCCTCATCTGCATGCCTGGCCCCTCCCTCCTGCCAAGCAGCTTGCTATGGGGGGCACCTAAGCAGGCTCGCTCCTGAGCCGCTGCTCTGTATCTATTCACATATTGGCTCTCCTCATTGGCTCACTTGGCTGTGATTTACAGTCATTGGTTCCCGCTGCTGTTTCAGCCAATGAGGAGGAAGAGACCCGGGAGAGCCTCTACTCTCGTGCACATCACTGGATCAAGAAGGTGCTTAGGTAAATAAGAGGGGGGGCTGCTGCACACAGAAGGTTTTTTACAAGCGGTATGTATGAGTGCTGGAGCTCAATTTCCGATTTCCGAAATGCACTGAAATCACTGGGGTAGATTCAAGTAGCTTTGCGCAGTTTTTACGGAGGCGCAGGGCACCGTTTTTGCCCTGCGCCCCCGCAAATTATCTGCGCTACCCTTGATTCACGGAGCAGTAGCTCCGTAAATTGCGTGGGTGCTCCGGCAAAATGCCCGGCGTAAGCACGCGCAATTTAAATGATCCCGTAGGGGGCGGGAATCATTTAAATTAGGTGCGTTCCCGCGCCGAGTGTAGGGCGCATGCTCCGTCAGGAAACTTTCCCGACGTGCATTGCGGCAAATGACGTTGCAAGGACGTCATTTGCTTCAAAGTGAACGTGAATGGTGTCCAGCGCCATTCACGATTCACTTACGCAAACAACGTAAATTTCAAATTTCGCGACGCGGGAACGACGGGTATACGTACGCAAACGACGTAAACTGCGTACGCAGGGTTTGCGTAATGTTGTGAATCGGCGTTAGTATGCAATTTGCATACTATACGCTGACCACAATGGTAACGCCCCCTAGCGGCCTGCATAAGAATGCAGCCTAAGATATGACGGCATAAGGAGCCTTATGCCAGTCATTTCTTAGGCTGCAGTCGGCGTAACGAGGTTCCTGAATCAGGAGGATTCGTAACGCCGGCGCAGGTAAGCAATTGCGCTGCGTAACTATGGTTACGCAGACGCAATTGCTCTTTGAATCTACCCCACTGTAAATTGAAAAAAAACATGGGCAGGGACTTCCTTATTCTTCACCATCTCAGACTATAGATTGTTTGGTCCGACATGCCAGTATACTTCTTATGCCGCGTACACACGGTCGTTTTTTGTCTTGTAAAAAAACGTTGTTTTTTCTCATAATATAAAAAAAACGACGTTTTTCAAACTTCATTTTAAAAAACGACGTTGCCTACACACCCTCGTTTTTTGCAAAATGCTCTAGCAAAGCGCGGTTACGTTCAGCACGTACGGCGGCACTCTGTTCCATTCAAGCTCGCGTCATAACTTGCTTCTGAGCATGAGCGGGTTTAAAAACGTTGTTTTAAACGTCGTTTTAGCCTACACACGGTCATTTTTTATGACAAAGTTGTTTTGAAAAAACGACATAAAAAATTGAAGCATGTTCGAATTTTTTTTTTGTCATTTTTCAGAAGACATAAAACAACGTTTTCCCCACACACGGTCATTTTAAATGACGTTTTTAAAAATGTCGTTTTTTTTATCACAAAAAACGACCGTGTGTACGCGGAATTTTAAGGACAGATTGTGACACATGAGACAACAGTGGGCTCTGTACACTGACACAGTGAAGGTCACCCGAACAGACGGTGTAAGAGAGGGCCAATGGAAGCTCAGTATATAAATGTGCTACCAACGTAGCTCTATCAAAACATAATAAGTGATGTCAGAGCATTACAATCCCTGAGCTACCCAGCAATGTCACATAGAGGGGACAACACAGCAAGATTAACACTACGCCGGCATTAGACTGCACTGCAGAGAATGTGGGCCGCTACTAAATAACACATACAATTGATTGTTTGAGTTGACTTACTTTGGTTGGTCATAAAACCAGTTAAAAGAAAATTAACAAATGAAATTGCAACAACTAGGCCATAGATGGAGCGAATTTCTTTCCTGCAACCATGATTCCCCCATCAACATAGACAGCGCTGACAGGGTAATCCCTCCTGCTGAGACATTGGGGTTTATTTACGAAAGGCAAATCCACTTTGCACTACAAGTGCACTGCAAGTGCAGTCGCTGGAGATCTGAGGGGGACATGCAAAGAAAATAAGAAAATGATTGGATGATAAAATCAGCAGAGCTTCCCCTAATTTCAGAGCTTCCCCTCAGATCTACAGCGACTGCACTACAAGTGCACTTTCAAGTGTACTTGCGGTGCACTTATAGTGCAGAGTGGATTTCCTGTTAGTAAATCAACCCCATTGTGTTCCCCCTAGCAGGGCACTGTCTTCTCCCGGGTCTCACTGTCTTCTCTTGACTTTTAATAAACAGACACTCACCTGTCCCAGGATCTAGCGTTGTGAGACGTTTTTCCACCAGTCTTCGGTCCCCGGCACCAACATCTTAACTGTAGGCACCTGGCTGTGATTTCTTGCGGCTTCTTGCTGGCTACCCACTACGCATGCACGAGTCACGCTGCGCGGTCTGAATGGTCCTGTGATGTGGACTACGTGCAGGGAAGGGAGGAGAACTTCCTCTTAGGCAAGCCAAATGGGAGTGGGTACCTGTCAAAATCAGGTACCTGCTCCATCCCCCACCCCCCAAAAAAATGTCCCAAATATTGTAGAGGAGGGAGGGAACCGTAATTTTCCCCTTATAGGTGAAGTTCCGCTTCAAAGTTTAGCAATACACAACAAGCCGGGCAAGGTGGCGCCCAACCGGTGAACACTCACAGAATGCAACAAGGATGTGTGCTGACAGTGTCTGGCTTGAGGAAAAGTATGTGACCTGGCTGGTCCAAACCCAAAATGGGGAAATGTCTAGGAAGAATGTAAGGGGAAAAAGTATTTTTAGGCCCCCCTTTTCCCTTATGGGACCATGGTGACTGCGGTATAAGCCCCACTGCAATTGATTTAAATGAGGCTTATTATGTCAGGCTAATTAAGTTTCCATGATTAAGAACCTTCTGGAATATTAAGGGGTCATTTAGGGATAGGTCATTTAGGGTCATATGACCCCCCAGAATTTTCTACAAGGCTTTGGGGTCCCTATTTAAAGAGGCTGTCACAAGAGTCTTGCCAGTGCCAGTTGCCAGAGAGGGTTCATCACAAGGGGCTCACCTCCCAACCCCTTCCCTTATCATAGCCAGTTTATGTGGTGGGTCCCTTTTGTTATTTATATCAAAGGCAGGGCTTTTTTTCTCAGAGAATAGGTGCAGGAACTCCCTCCTTCTGTCACCTCTTGTGTCCACCCCCTACCCACCCCCAAGCACCATTCCTTGGTTCCACTCCCTACCCATCTCTGAGTACAGTTCCTTGGTTCCACCCCCTACCCACCTCCCAGCACTATTCCTTGGCACCACCCCCTACCCACCCCTGAGCACCATTCATTGGTTTCACCTCCTACCGACCTCTGAGCACCATTCATTGGTTTCACCCCCTACCCACCTCTGAGCACCATTTCTTGGTTCCACCCCCTACCCACCTCTAAAGCACCATTCATTGGTTTCACCCCCTACCCACCTCTGAGCACCATTTCTTGGTTCCACCCCCTACCCACCTCCGAGCACCATTCTTTGGTTCCAGCCCACCCCACCTCCGAGCACCATTCCTTTTCTCCACCCATTACCCACCTCCAAGCACCATTCATTGGTTTCACCCCCTACCCACCTCTGAGCACCATTGCTTGGTTTCACTCCTTACCCACCTCCGAGCACCATTACATACATTCAGATCTGGAGGTGCCAGAACTGCGTTCCCCTGCGTTCCTGCTGAAAAAAAGCCCTGATCAAAGGGTATATGTAAGAAGATGGTTAATCTAAATTCTTGGTCCGTTTGGTTAAATAAAGTTACAGTGCAGATACAGTTTATAGTGTTGGATGATTTAAACCAATAAACCAGGCTGTGCCCTATTTTAATCCATACGGTGAGTTGGTTGTGTTCTATTTCTTTGCATGTTTGATAGCTTAGCCTGCCGCTTACAGTCCCATGGCGTGTCCCTATCATTTTCCTGTTTGTCTGGAACCTCACCCTGCCGCTAATCACTGTCCCGGTCAGACTGGTGAACTGTCCCTACACTACCCACACGTGAAAATGCACACCAAGCCTAGGAGCCAGGGTCTGAGTCAAGATGGCTGACAGAGTCACATGGGGTAGCAGCATCAAATCGGATAGCTTACCCAGTGACCCTGGCTTCCCCTCCAACTGCAATGATGCTGCGGTCAAGTGCTGCCTACAGTGGAGAAAATAGACTGCACTTGCCTACAGGAGCACATTGCTTGCTTCCTTGTGACACTGCTTAGGCCTAGCAGCCTATCACTACAACCAAAAACTGTCAAATAGCCGAGGGAGAGAATGCCCCTCCCCCCCAGTGCTGGTTAGGCTGCATTTATGGAACTGGTGAGTCTGCATCTATGTGTCTGTATTTTTTATTTTAATAATTAATTTTTAAATGTATTTATCTTGCTAAGAGTTTTCCAATTAAACAGCAAAGGCCTTTAGTACTGGTGTAAAGTCAAATAGCTAAACATTGCTAATGAAGTAAAATGGTTTGTCATGATAGTCATGTCTCTGTGAATGTAGGTTCCTCTGGGTGCACGGTGATCAAGTAATGAGCACTGAGCTTTCTGCTCTATTTCAAGAGCCATACATCTCTGGTTTGTTCTATTTGTAGTGACTTGTCAACGAGTTCAAGTGCTAGTAAAATATACAAGGTATGCACTCTCTGAATATATACTAGTGTTGCCCTCTAAATGATAAACAGAAGACAAGTTGGTATTTGCAGATAACATCATCCCCAAACTTGGGTAGTCCCAGAGGATGGAGGTTGGAGACCATCGTGAACTTTGGGTTCTTGGGTCTACTTTGGTTTCAGTTTCCTTCTTCCAGTATACAGTAAAACCTTGGTTTGAGAGTAATTTGGTTTAAGAGCGGTTTGCATGAGTATAAAATAAAAGAGAGGCGCCTCTAAGTGTAGCAATATGGTTCCATTTAATGACGGTACAACATTTAGAAACTCACATGGTTGATGATTAAAACAGGCACATCTAAGTATGCATCTGGGGTAAAGCTTTCAGATCGCTCTACTGCAGGGTAGTCTTCCCGACAGGGGCGTTGCTAGGTGGCAAAAAGACCAAGGGCTTCAGCCCGAAGTCCAAGGCCCGGGAACCAGGGAGGGGGGCGGTTTGTATGCGACGCAGGTTTTTTTTTTTTGGCTAGCATGTGACCTACCTGACCTTCATACACTGACCTACCTGCATTGACGGTAGTTACTGACACACACTGACCTACCTACACTGACATTTACATACACATTATTACACTGTCTGACGGTTCTGACTTACCTCAGCTCAGCGGTGTCACAGCAGCAGGCAGTCATTCTGTCAGAGAGCTGAGGAGCCTGGCTGGAGGGGAGGAGAGCCTAGGAGCCTTGAGGAGATCCCAGGAGGAGAGGAGAGCCGCCCGTGGCCCGCCCGAGTGCCGAGCAGGGATGTGGTGCCGGCGCGGCGTCCGTATTGTAATTCCCGCCTTCTGGAGCCAGTGCAGCACCTATGATGGACATCATACGTCCTGCGGTCGTGGCATTGGACCAGTTGGACGTCCATCATAGGCGTTGCGCAGGCTCCAGAAGCCGGGACCTGCTATGGGACTCGGCCACACTCGGCGGCGCTCGGGATCAAATCGATCCTGGCGCTCGCTACTTGCTCGGCGGCTCGGGGCTAAAAATGCAGTCCTGCCACCGTGAGACTCAGGACTTTACGGGGTCACATTCGGGGCTTCAGCCACGGCTAGCCACCCCCTCCCGACGCCCCTGTTTCCCGGTCACGATTGCAGACTGATATCGGTGAGAGCCGGTGGTGAGGAGGACGGTCTATGTGGACGGCTTTACCTCTGCATACTTAGGTGTGCCTCTTCTAATCATCATGTGAGTTGCTAAATGTTTTACCTTCATTAAATGTAACCATATTGCTACACTTAGAGGCGCCTCTCTTCTCTTTTATACTCTGGAGCTCCTGTTGGATTTTTGCTTCTAATCTCCTTGTAGAGGCTTCCATTTGTGGATGGACATTTTATGGTTACACAACCAATCACATTGCTAGAATCTTTTTATATGGACTATAAACTGAAGGACCTATGAATAGAGTTGAGCGGACACCTGGATGTTCGGGTTCGGGTCCGAACCCGAACTTTAAAAAAAAAACACACACACACCGTAGAATAAAGTCCTTTATTAATAAAAAAAACTCGTTCCCGGCTTCCTGCGTTGTCCTGATCCAGCGACGGCTGCGGGTGATCTCCAGCGATGAGAAGATCCTGCGACGGGTGATCTCCGCTCCAGCGATGAGAAGATCCATTCATCCGGAGCGCAGCATCCCCGACCTCCACTCACCGCTGGACACAGCCCAGCGAATGACGCGCTGAAGCTGTGACATTACTTATATAGAGGAGGCAGGGCCACCCGTCACGTGACCCCGCACCCTCTGATGTACCCTCTGCTACGTCACTGGGGAAGCCCAGGAAGAGGGAAGCCGGGGCTTACCCAGTGACGTAGCAGAGGGTACGTCAGAGGGTGCGGAGTCACGTGACGGGTGGCCCTGCCTCCTCTATATAAGTAATGTCACAGCTCCAGCGCGTCATTCGCTGGGCTGTGTCCAGCGGTGAGTGGAGGTCGGGGATGCTGCGCTCCGGGTTAAATGGATCTTCTCATCGCTGGAGCGGAGATCACCCGTCGCTGGATCTTCTCATCGCTGGAGATCACCCGCAGCCGTCGCTGGATCAGGACAACGTTGGAGCAGGAAGCCGGGAACGAGTGGATTATCACCGCTGGAGTTTTTTTCTTTTTTCTTTTTTATTAATAAAGGACTTTATTCTACATGTGGTTTTTTTTTACAAGACTTTACACTTACTTCGTGAAATGGTAGGGGTACAGTGTACCCCATTACCATTTCACACAGGGTGGGTCAGGATCTGGGGGGTCCCCTTTGTTAAAGGGGTCTTCCAGATTCTGATAAGCCTCCCGCCCGCATACCCCCACAACCACCGGGCAAGGGTTGTGGGGATGAGACCCTTGTCCCCATCAACATGGGGACATCCTCTCCATGTTGAGGGCATGTGGCCTGGTGCGGTTCAGGAGAGGGGGGGGGCCGCACTCTGTCCCCCCCTCTTTTTTCTGCGGCCGGCCAGGTCAACGTGCTCGGATAACGGGTCTGGTTATGGATATTTAGGGGGAACTGCACGTCATTTTTTTTTTAAATTGACGGCGGGGTTCCCTTTAATATCCATACCAGACCTAAAGGGTCTGGTTATTGAATTTGCGGGGACCTCCGCGCATTTTTTTTTCCCGAACTCCGATCCCGGACCCAAACTTTTTCCAATTATTCGGGTTCGGGTCCGGGAAAAACTCAAAGTCCGTCCCGAACTTTACAGTTCGGGTTCGCTCAACCCTACCTATGAATAAATGGTTGTGGAACGAATCATCTGAGTTTCCATTATTTCTTATGGGAAAATGTGCTTTGATATACAAGTGCTTTGGATTACAAGCATGTTTCCGGAATGAATTATCCAAGTCCAAGGTTTTACTGTATTTCATTCTGTTAATCGGCTCCTGTAACTGGCTTATAGTCAAACATAGGATGAAAAATCAATATCTTAACAGACTTTTTTTCATGGACAACCTTAATTATCCTGCATTTTTCAAAGACTATCTGTAAATCTTTACTTTACTTCATTCTTTGATATACTATTTGTTGGCCCGAAACTTGAGCGGGTTTCCCCCAGAAGACACCGCAGGAGGCAGCAAACCTCTAAATATGACCAGAATCGCGCCCTGTAAATCGATGTCCTTCTAGTGTTTTATCTTGACAATGTCACATCAAGGTTGCACATAGAAATAGAGAAGCCCGTAAGACCAATCAGAACAGCCGCGATAAGAAAACGCCGTGGATATATAAAGCAACCGACGTCATAGAAAAAGCCTTTGCAGAAAAGTGAAAGCATCCACGTAACGGAATCAATAAAGCTGCGTAGTAATTTTAAAGAGCGCCAGGAAAAGGCTCAAGATTTGGCTGTAATGCAAGATATAACCCCCCCCCCCCTCCCCTGAGACGTTTGTACGGGAAGACACATTAGTCTGCAGCCGCATATAGCAACTTAAACCTCAGTGTCAGCTATTGGTAGAACTGGAGGATGCTGCGGAAAATTTCCTATACAAATCAGTAAGGCCTTCTATACACCGTATGATTTTTGGAGGGCACAACGCAGGGGAATCGCTTTTTCTGTTTTCCTATTATAAAGAAAGAAAGAAAGAAGGTTAAAATGTTAAAGCGGAGTTCCACCCAAAAGTGGAACTTCCGCTTAAGTTAATCCGCTCCTCACCCCCTTACATGCCACATTTGGCATGTCATTTTTTTGGGGGGGGAGTGGGGGCTTCAGGAGGAGTGAGACTTCCTGTCCCACTTCCTCCTTCTGCCGAGGGGCTGCTAAGGCGAATAGCCTAATCGCCTTTTGGCAGCCCTTCCCTGAAGGCGATCGCCTGGGACATGTGACAGGTCCCAGGCGATCGCCTGTCCAATCAGATGGCGCAGCGCCGCTCACGAATGCGCAATGGGTGCCCACACTTAGAATGAAGACGGAGATGGGGGGAGAGGAGCGGAGCCCGGGCCGGCGCGTCGCTGGAACGTGGAGCAGGTGAGTGTATGTTTATTAAAAGCCAGCAGCTACTCTTTTTGTAGCTGCTGACTTTTAACCACTTAAGCCCCGGACCAATATGCTGCTAAATGCCCAAAGGCGTTTTTACAATTCAGCACTGCGTCGCTTTAACAGACAATTGCGCGGTCCTGCGACGTGGCTCCCAAACAAAGTTGGCGTCCTTTTTTCCCCACAAATAGAGTTTTCTTTTGGTGGTATTTGATCACCTCTGCGGTTTTTATTTTTTGCGCTATAAACAAAAATAGAGCGACAATTTTGAAAAAAATGCAATATTTTTTACTTTTTGCTGTAATAAATATCCCCCAAAAACATATATAAAACATTTTTTTTCCTCAGTTTAGGCCGATACGTATTCTTCTACCTATTTTTTGGTAAAAAAAATCGCAATAAGCTTTTATCGATTGGTTTGCGCAAAATTTATAGCGTTTACAAAATAGGGGATAGTTTTATTTTTATTTATTTTTTACTACTAATGGCGGCGATCAGCGATTTTTTTCGTGACTGCGACATTATGGCGGACACTTCGGACAATATTGACACATTTTTGGGACCATTGTCATTTTCACAGCAAAAAATGCATTTAAATTGCATTGTTTATTGTGAAAATGACAGTTGCAGTTTGGGAGTTAACCACAGGGGGCGCTGTAGGAGTTAGGGTTCACCTAGTGTGTGTTTACAACTGTAGGGGGGTGTGGCTGTAGGACTGACGTCATCGATCGAGTCTCCCTATAAAAGGGATCACTCGATCGATGCAGCCGCCACAGTGAAGCACGGGGAAGCCGTGTTTACATACGGCTCTCCCCGTTCTTCAGCTCCAGGGAGCGATCGCGAGGGGGCGGCTAGAAACGAATAGCCGCGCCGTCGTCCCGGATCGCTCCCCGCGGGAATCCGCACGCCGCACGCAGCGGGGGGGGGGGGAGGGGTCCCGATCGGACTGTACGTGCCATTCTGTGGACGTAAATAGGCGTGCGGCGGGCGTTAAGTGGTTAAGTGCCCATATTTATTAAATTCCCTTATTCCTTATTTTAAAGCCCAATTCTGGGAAACGTAAAAATGATACCTTGTAGCGGGGGTTGTGCCCACACTGCAAGGGTTAACTGCTTAATATAAGAAGATGTCACGTCTAGAGAAAACCAGACACGTCGGTGATGATCGCATCACCTGGCCAATTCCATCCCTACAGTGAAGCATGGTGGTGGCAGCATCATACTGTGGGGATGTTTTTCAGCAGAAACTGGGAGACTAGTCAGGATCGAAGGGAAGATGAACGCAGCAATGCACAAAGACATTGTTGAAGGAAACCTGCTCCAGACCGCTCTGGACCTCAGACTGGGGTGAAGGTTCATCTTCCAACAGGACAACGACCCCAAGCATACAGCCAAGATAACAAAGGAGTGGCTACGGGACAACGCTGTGAATGTCCTTGGGTGGCCCAGACTTGAACCCGATTGAACATCTCTGGAGAGATCGGAAAATGGCTGTGCACTAGAGCTGCACGATTCTGGTCAAAATGAGAATCGCGATTCTTTTGCTTAGACTAAAGATCACGATTCTCTCACGATTCTCAAAAACTGAATGCCAGAACACCCCCCCCCCCCCCAAATAAATAAATAAACCTGTGATTTATCTGAAAATATGAATATATAAAACACAGACCAGTGATATGTCTATAATGTTAAAGATCATATAACTCCTATGAAAAAAGCAGAATCAAACTTTGATTCTGCTTTTTTCATAGGAGTTTTATGGTGCCAGATTCACAGAAAAAGTACGTCGGAGTATCTACTGATACTCCGGCGTACTTTCAAATTTGCCGCGTCGTATCTTTATTTTGAATTCACAAACCAAGATACGACGGCATTTGGCTAAGAACCAACAGGCGTACGGCTTTGTACGCCTTCGGATCTTAGGATGCAATACTTCGATGGCCGCTGGGTGGAGTTTGCGTCGTTTTCCGCGTCGGGTATGCAAATTAGCTATTTACGGCGATCCACGAAGGTACGCGCGTTCGTCGCATTCTCTTACGTCGTCGCTAGTCGGCTTTTCCCGTCGCAAAGTTACGGGTGCTATTTAGGTGGTGTAAAAATAGACAGGCCATGTTAAAGTATGGCCGTCGTTCCCGCGTCGAATTTCAATTTTTTTTTTTTTTTTGCATAAGTCGTCCGGGAATACGAAAGGACGTAACGCACGTCGACCATTCAAAACATTACGTCGGGGCGACGTCATTTCACGCAAAGCACGGCGGGAAATTTCAAAACGGAGCATGCGCAGTACGTTCGGCACGGGAACGCGCCTAATTTAAATGGTACACGCCCCATTTGAATTAGGCGGGCTTGCGCCGGACGGCTTTACGCTACGCCGCCGCAAGTTTACAGGCAAGTGCTTTGTGAATCAAGCACTTACGCTGAAAACTTGCGGCGGTGTAATGTAAATGGGATACGTTACGCCGCCGGATTTCTACATGAATCTGGCCCATGGTCTTTAAAGCGGGGGTTCACCCTATGAACGGAAACATTTTTTTTTTTTTTTCTACTA
This sequence comes from Rana temporaria, assembly GCF_905171775.1. Lineage (NCBI taxonomy): Eukaryota > Metazoa > Chordata > Amphibia > Anura > Ranidae > Rana > Rana temporaria. The sequence goes on along the minus strand of NC_053489.1, from coordinate 35,333,789 downwards.
CCATAAAATCAGGCATTGTAGCGCGAGCTACAGTATGCCTGTCCCAAATTTTTTACCCCCGTACTCACCTTGTAATCGTTCATCGAATATACCGGGGAATGGGCGTGCCTATGGAGACGGAGGATGATTGACGGCCGGCTCTGGCGCGTCACGCTTCTCCGGAAATAGCCGAAATAGGCTTGGCTCTTCACGGCGCCTGCACATAGCCTGTGCGCAGGCGCCGTGAACAGCCGAGACCTACTCCGGCTGTCTTCGGGGAGAGTGACGTGCCAGGGCCGGCCGTCAATCATCCTCCCTCTCCATAGGCACGCCCATTCCCCGCGGGAGCCGAAATCTACGATGTCCGATTACAAGGTGAGTCCGGGGTTAAAAAAATCGGGACAGGCATACTGTAGCTCGCGCTACAATGCCTGTCTCGATGGTAAAATCATGTGGGTGAGGGTGAACTACCGCTTTAACATTATGGACATATCACTGGTCTGTTTTTTATACATCAGAAGCAGTACCGCCAGCAACCATTGGGGGGGGGGGAGCGAGGAGCGGAACCCCCGGCCAGCGCGTCGCTGGAACTGCGGAGCAGGCGAGTGTCTGTTTATTAAAAGCCAGCAGCTACACTTTTTGTAGCTGCTGACTTTTAATAAACTTAAAAAAAGGCTGGAACACCCCTTTAAAACATTTCTGTGGCAAATCGCAAAAAAAGAAACGAGTGTCGTGAAACGCACGGGCACAGCGAGCGCTCTGTAAGGCCGCGGAGAAGTGGTGGAGAAGGCATAAGATTTTCCAGTCATTACATTAAGTGGAAACTTCCTTGTAGACAGAAAACTTCCTTTATATTCCTTTCACTCCTCAGACTCGCCAACACTCCTTCATTCCATCCCATTTCTCTCACCATTTAGAGGAAATGTAAAGATTATTCTTTCCATTATATTCCCATGCAATGTGGTTTTGACGGCCCATTCATTTAAATGGGTTGCAAAACGCACTGGAATGCGTAAAAAGTAAGCACTCATTTTTTAGAATACGCGGCTGCATCAAACCACATGGTACCATGCGATTTAGTGGCTGCAAACGCAATGCGTTTTGGGGTTGTCATCAGGGCAGGTGATACCACTAGGCAAACTAGGCAGCCGCCTAGGGCTCACTGCTGTCTAGGGCGCCCGGCCATTGGTGTTCCTATTCTCTTCTCTCTGCAGCAAGCAACTAAGTCGCCGCTCTCTTCGCGCATAGTGTCAGAGGCGAAGCCGCGGCGGAGGACTGTGTCTGTGTCCCGATTCCCAAATGAATGGAAGCAAGCAAACATTCATTGATGGGCACTGGTAGACTGCATTTGATGGGCGCTGGTGAGGCTGCATTTGATGGGTGCTGGTGAGGCTCCATTGATGGGCACTGGTGAGGCTGCATTTGATGGGTGCTGGTGAAGCTGCATTTGATGGGCACTGGTGAGGCTACATTTGATGGGCACTGGTGAGGCTGCATTTGATGGGCGCTGGTGAGGCTGCATTTGATGGGCGCTGGTGAGGCTGCATTTGATGGGCGCTGGTGAGGCTGCATTGATGCGCACTGGTGAGGCTGCATTGAACCGCACTGGTGAGGCTGCATTTGATGGGCGCTGGTGAGGCTGCATTTGATGGGCGCTGGTGAGGCTGCATTTGATGGGCGCTGGTGAGGCTGCATTTGATGGGCGCTGGTGAGGCTGCATTGATGCGCACTGGTGAGGCTGCATTGAACCGCACTGGTGAGGCTACATTTGATGGGCGCTGGTGAGGCTGCATTTGATGGGCACTGGTGAGGCTACATTTGATGGGCGCTGGTGAGGCTGCATTTGATGGGCGCTGGTGAGGCTGCATTGATGGGCGCTGGTGAGGCTGCATTGATGGGCGCTGGTGAGGCTGCATTTGATGGGTGCTGGTGAGGCTGCATTTGATGGGTGCTGGTGAGGCTGCATTTGATGCGTGCTGGTGGGCTGCATTTGATGGGTGCTTTATTAAAAAGGTGGGGGTTTACACGGGCAGGGAAAAGAGGGTGGAGTCAGGGGTGGAGCCAGGGGATGGTAAAATGAGGTTTTGCCTAGGGTATCATAATTGTCCCTCAAAGTACACCTATAACAAACTTGGGCAACTGAAACCAGGCGTGCGAAGGATAAGATCAATGAAAAGAGGCCACCTTCCGTGAAAACCACGTGTTAAAACAAGGGCAGCCACAGATATTGCCAGACAAAGTTATAGGCAAATCTCGACTTGCGGAAGTCAATGGTTGACGTCTGCCAAATGAGCCCTACCCATTGGTCATTCAATGTGATCGGTGGCATTGCTGACCAGTAAGGGGGCTCAGGACCAGTGGCGGTGCGTCCATAGTGGGCGCAGGAGTGCAGCCCCCTCTCTCCTGCACCGTCACTCAACAATACATAGATTCATGTATTGCATGAATAAGGTATATCTATTGTCGCCGCTGCGGCCCCCTATTCAGGTGTCTGGCCCCCTGTTGAGCGCCGGCCATCGGAATAACAGCGGTGGGTGTGTTTTGGAAGTGCCTGATTAGAGCCATCTGCTCTAATAGGCTTCCTGATTAGAGCATGTGGGCTCTAATCGGCTTCCAAATGGTTAAACAGCGGGCGCACGGCTGTGCGTTCCCTGTGTAAACCATGCTGTGTTAGGGAATCGCTTCCCTAACACTGATCCGCCTCTCAGCCAATCAGGTGCACCAGGTCTGGTTACCGGTCACCTGATTGGCTGAAGCGACATTGAGGACGGGAGAAGACATCGAGGACTTGGAGGAAGCAGAGGGAGCATGGAGGAGGACGGCGCTGACCCGAAAAAGGTAAGTTCCGGGCAGGGGGACGACAAACTGGCATCATTTGAGGCGAAACTGGCTGCATTTGGGGGGAAACTGGCTGCATTTGGGGGGGAAACTGGCTGCATTTGGGGGGAAACTGGCTGCATTTGGGGGGGGGGACTGGCTGCATTTGGGGGAGAAACTGGCTGCATTTGAGGGGAAACTGGCATCATTTGAGGGGAAACTGGCATCATTTGAGGGGAAACTGGCTGCATTTGAGGAGAAACTGGCTGCATTTGAGAGGAAATTGGCTGCATTTGAGGGGAAACTGGCTGCATTTGGAGGGGAAACTGGCTGCATTTGGGGGAAAACTGGCTGCATTTGAGAGGGAAACTGACTGCATTTGAGGAGAAACTGGCTGCATTTGAGGGGAAACTGGCTGCATTTCAGGGGAAACTGGCTGCATTTGAGGGGAAACTGGCTGCATTCAAGGGGAAACTGGCTGCATTTGGGGGGAAACTGGCTGCATTTGACAGGAAACTGGCTGCATTTGAGGGGAAACTGGCTGCATTTGGAGGGAAATTGGCTGCATTTGGGGGGGAACTGGCTGCATTTGAGGGGGAAACTGGCTGCATTTGAGGGGAAACTGGCTGCATTTGAGAGGAAACTGGCTGCATTTGAGGGGAAACTGGCTGCATTTGGGGGAAACTGGCTGCATTTGGGGGGAAACTGGCTGCATTTGAGGGGAAACTGGCATCATTTGAGGGGAAACTGGCTGCATTTGAGGGGAAACTGGCTGCATTTGAGGGGGAAACTGGCTGCATCTGAGGGGAAACTGGCTACATTTGAGGGGGAAACTGGCTGCATTTGAGGGGGAAACTGGCTCCATTTGAGGGGAAACTGGCTGGATTGAGGGGGAAACTGGCTGCATTTGAGGGGAAACTGGCTGCATTTGAGGGGAAACTTGCTGCATTTGGGGGAAACTGGCTGCATTTGAGGGGAAACTGGCTGCATTTGGGGGGAAACTGGCTGCATTTGAGGGGAAACTGGCTGCATTTGGGGGGAAACTGGCATAATTTGAGGGGAAACTGGTATAATTTGAGGGGAAACTTGCTGCATTTGAGGGGAAACTGGCTGCATTTGGGGGGAAACTTGCTGGAGTGAGGGGGAAACTGGCTGCATTTGAGGGGAAACTGGCTGCATTTGAGGGGAAACTTGCTGCATTTGGGGGGAAACTGGCTGCATTTGAGGGGAAACTGGCTGCATTTGGGGGGGAAACTGGCATCATTTGAGGGGAAACTGGCTGCATTTGGGGGGAAACTGGCATCATTTGAGGGGAAACTGGCATAATTTGAGGGGAAACTTGCTTCATTTGAGGGGAAACTGGCTGAATTTGGGGGGAAACTGGCTGAATTTGGGGGAAAACTTGCTGCATTTGAGGGGGAAACTGGCTGCATTTGAGGAGAAACTGGCTGCATTTGAGAGGAAACTGGCTGCATTTGAGGGGAAACTGGCTGCATTTGGAGGGTAACTGGCTGCATTTGAGAGGAAACTGGCTGCATTTGAGGGGAAACTGGCTGCATTTGAGAAGAAACTGCCTGCATTTCAGGGGAAACTGGCTGCATTTGGAGGGAAACTGGCTGCATTTGAGAGGAAACTGGCTGCATTTGAGGGGAAACTGGCTGCATTTGGAGGGAAACTGGCTGCATTTGGGGGGGAACTGGCTGCATTTGAGGGGGAAACTGGCTGCATTTGAGGAGAAACTGGCTGCATTTGAGGGGAAACTGGCTGCATTTGAGGGGAAACTGGCTGCATTTGAGAGGAAACTGGCTGCATTTGAGGGGAAACTGGCTGCATTTGGAGGGAAACTGGCTGCATTTGAGGGGAAACTGGCTGCATTTGGGGGGGAAACTGGCTGCATTTGGGGGGAAACTGGCTGCATTTGAGGGGAAACTGGCATCATTTGAGGGGAAACTGGCTGCATTTGAGGGGAAACTGGCTGCCTTTGGGTGGGAAACTGGCTGCATTTGAGGGGGAAACTGGCTGCATTTGAGGGGGAAACTGGCTGCATTTGGGGGGAAACTGGCTGCATTTGAGGGGGAAACTGGCTGCATTTGAGGGGAAACTGGGTGCATTTGAGGGGGAAACTGGCTGCATTTGAGGGGAAACTGGCTGCATTTGAGGGGGAAACTGGCTGCATTTGAGGGGGAAACTGGCTGCATTTGGGGGGAAACTGGCTGCATTTGAGGGGGAAACTGGCTGCATTTGAGTGTAAACTGGCTGGATTGAGGGGGAAACTGGCTGCATTTGAGGGGAAACTGGCTGCATTTGGGGGGAAACTGGCTGCATTTGAGGGGAAACTGGCTGCATTGGGGGGGGGGGGACTAGCGGCGTTTAATGGGCACAGTGGCGACAATTGATGTTTTTTGTTTGTTTGTTTGCGCACCCCCAAAAACTCAGGGTACAGGGCCAATTTTACTTTTCCAAGAAAAGACAAGATCAGATGGTTCAATCTCTCTGTTCCTACACTGTCACTCAACCTGCAGTGAGGGCTTTTTGGTTCTTTGTGCCAGTCTCTCCAAAACCCAGCTGGCTATAATATGTCATTTATGATGTTACTATCCTACCAAACACACTCACTGCTGTGTGGGCACCACTACTACCACCCAAGCCCATCATATACAGCAAGTGCCCTACTTATGAATGAGTTCTGGGAGCGCGTTCGTAAGTCCAGCAAAGATCAGCGCTTGCAGACAAAGGCTCCGAGCACCAGCACTACCAACAACCTTCTACTTCTACACTATCCTATAGGCACCAGCACTAAAAACAACCTTCTACTTGTACACTATAGGCACTTGTATCCTATAGGCACTTATCACCATGAAATTACAGAGAACAATTAGTGGGTACATCTTCCATACTGCCTTTCTATTAGAGACTCTGGTCTTGGAACTCACAAACAACCCTGCATGTAACTGTCAGTACTTAGTGCGACCTCCCCTTCATCACCAGTGACATACACATCTACTGTGACCAATAGGTATATTTAACCTTTACTAAATAAAATATTATAAAAATACTATTATTATGTATGTAACATAAAAATAGCAATAATTAAAAATCATACAAACAATCCATATTTGTGCCACTAAACATTCATACACCTAGTACAATAGTGGAAGGGTCTACCATGAGAGATGCCAAGCTTCAGTGCATACAGATTTTTAGCCCGTGTAAGATAGAACCGAGTATAGCCACAGATAGATAATGTAACAGACATTAATAGCAATAACGACAATTCATATCTGTACATATCATTAAGCATCTACTACAGAAGTAGAGGTGGGTGATAAGTTACTTTGCTGCCCAGGACCTGAGCTGGTGGCACTGGCCCTCCTGGAAGGAAGGATATATATGCATGCCCACCAGAAACAGAAAAGGGTCCCTTCATAGCCATCAGATAAAGATGGTGGTTAATGTAACACATAATAATAATAAAATTAACAATCCATAAAAGTACAAATAAACATTTTAAACATTTGCAGTAGCATAGTGGTAGTGGTGGGAAGTAATACTACTTTTCTGCCCAAGACCTATGCTGTTGGCACTGGCTCACCATGGAAAGAACATAGTCAATGTAACACATGATGATAATAATAATAATAATAATAATAATAACAACAATAATAATAATAATCCATACAAGTACAAATAAACATTTTAAACCCCTTTTGTAATAGAGGAGTGATAATGGGGGTAATACTACCTTGCTACCCAAGACCTATGCTGTTGGCACTGGCCCACCACGAAAATAAGGTGGTTAACGTAACAAATAATATTAACAATAATAACGGTCTATACTGTATGAGTACAAAAAAAATAACATTTTAAACCCCTTTAACAGTAATGGAGGGGTGGTGATGATGGGGGGCAATACTACCTTTCTGCTCTAGACCTATGCTGTTGGCACTGACCCACCAGGGAAAGATGTGGTTAATGTAACACATAATATTATTAATAATAATAATAATAATAACAACAACAACGATAATAACATTAATCTATATGAGTACAAATAAACATTTAAAAATCCCTTTTACATTAACAGAGGGGTGGTGATGTGGGGAATATTACTTTGCTGCCCAAGGCCTATGCTGTTGGCATACCAGAGAAAGAGGGTAGATCATTTAACACATGATAATAATAATAGTAATGATCCATATGAGTACAAATAAACATTTTATATCCCCTTTACAATATTAGAGGGTTGGTGATGGGGACCAAATTATCTTGCTGCCCATGACCTATGCTGTTGGCACTGGCCTACCAGGCAAAGAAGGTGGTTAATATAACACATATTATTATTATTATTATTATTATTATTATTATTATTATTCCACATGAGTACAAATAAATATCTTAAACACATATTAGAAAAATATTGGGTTATGGAAGTAATCTTGCTGTCGAAGACCTATGCTGTTGGCACTGGCCCACCAGGGACAGAAGGTGGTTAATATAACACATAATAATTATTATTATTATTATTATTATTATTTTTTTAGTATTAAAAATCCATATGAATACAAATAAACATTTTAAATCCCCTGTATCAATAATAGAGGGGTAGTGATGGGGGCAATAATATTTTGCTGCCCAAGACCTATGCTGGCCCTCCAGAGAAAGAATGTGGGTATTGTAAATAAAAATAATAATCTATATGAGTACAAATAAATATTTGTAACCCTTTTTACAAATATTAGAGGGTCGTGATGGAGGCCATATTACCTTGCTGCCCAAGACCTATGCTGTTGGCACTGGCCCACCAGGCAAAGAAGGTGGCTAATATAACAGATAATAATAATAATAATAATAATAATAATAACACTTGACCTTGTCAATTCCCACCTCTGCACTCCATGCAACCTCTCCAACTATCCTTACCCCCTCTCTGATCACTACCTTATTAACTTCACTCTCTCCTTCTCCTCCACCTCCTCTCCACCCAAACGCAGGGCTGTCTTAATGAGAGGGCACACCTGGGCATTGCCCAGGGGCCCCAGCTGCATGGAGGGCCCCTTCCCTTTCCCCAAAGCAGCTGGTCCTTGAGCCCCGGGCTGCCCTGAAATTGGGGCTCCCCTCTACACCCCAGATATCCACCCAGCACTCTGACCCCTCTACACCCTAGATATCCCCTACCTCCTACCTACTTGATTTCGGTTTACCTGCACTGTCTCCATTGTAGGGGCCCCAGAGCATTATTTTGCCCAGGGGCCCATGATGCTTTTAAGATGGCTCTGCCCAAACGCCTAACGGTTTCTCGTAGAAACCTTCACCATATCAACCCTTCTCTCCTATACTCTGCGACTGACCACCTCTAAGACAAAATCGCACTCCTGTCCTGCACCCACCTAGCCACTTCTGTCTACAACACTTCACTTCTAGCCTCACTGGACAGACTGGCCCCCCTCACTACACGCAGAATAAGGCCCTGTCCCCTTCAACCCTGGCAAACAGATGATACTAAAAGTATGAAAAAACACAGCCGTGCTCTCGAGCGCCTGTGGCGTAAGACAAAGTCCCAGAAAGATTTCGACCAGTATAAATCTGCCCTCCAAAAATACAATTCCAGCCTCCTTACTGCCAAGCAGACCTATTTCATCACCCTCATTAAAAACTTATCATCCCTTCCCCGTCAACTCTTCTCTACCTTCAACTCTCTACTTCGTCCCTCACTGCCTCCACCCACCAACTCACTCACTGCCCAGGAGATCGCCAATCACTTCAAACAGAATATTGATACAATTTGCGAGGAGATCTCTACTGTTCAGATACCCTCCATGCTATACACCTCATGCCCACAGGTACAATCATTACTTCCCTCTTTCAACCCCACCACTATAGACGAGGTTGCTAAATTACTTACTAATGTCCATGTTACCACCTGCCCTCTGGATCCTGTTCCCTCACAAATGCTGACTCTATTCTACACTCTCTAACCCACATCTTCAATCTCTCCCTCTCTTCTGGCATCTTCCCTAACTCTTTGAAACATGCACTAGTCAGCCCCATACTTAAAAAGCCCTCACTGGACCCATCCAATCTTGACAACCTACGCCCCATCTCTCTGCTCCCCTTTTTATCCAAACTCCTTGAACAACTAGTCTACAGCCAACTGAGCGTCCACCTTGCTGATAATAACCTTCTTGATCCCCTTCAGTCTGGATTTCATCCTCAACATTCCACAGAAACTGCTCTCCTAAAACTAACAAACGATATACTAACGGCCAAAATTAAGGGACACTATTCCGTACTCCTACTCCTGGACCTCTCTGCTGCCTTTGATACGGTTGACCACCCACTCCTCCTCAAAAAACTCCACACCTTCGGTCTCCGTGACCATACTCTTCGCTGGTTCTCTACTTACTTATCCAACCGTACCTTTAGCGTTACTTACAATTCTACTTCCTCCTCTCCTCTTCCTTTCTCTGTTGGGGTCCCCCAAGGTTCTGTTCTTGGACCCCTCCTATTTTCCATCTACACCTCCTCCCTGGGTCAGCTTATAGCCTCCCATGGCTTCCAACACCATCTCTATGCTGACGACACTCAAATCTATTTCTCTGCCCCTCAACTCGCCCCTTCATTCTCCTCACGCATCACTAATTTACTATCAGATATATCACTTTGGATGTCGCACCACTTCCTCAAACTCAACCTATCCAAAACGGAACTTATCATTTTTCCTCCCCCATGTGCCTCTTCTCCTGATCTCTTTGTCAAAATTGATGGCACAACCATAAGCCCATCCCCACATGCCAAGGTCCTAGGAGTAGTCCTGGACTCTGAACTCTCCTTCAAGGCCCACGTCCAATCACTGTCCAAATCTTGCCGCCTCAACCTCCGCAACATCTCCAAAATACGCCCCTTTCTAACCAATGACACAACAAAGCTCTTAATTCACTCCATGGTCATCTCTCGCCTCGATTACTGCAACTCCCTTCTCATTGGCTTTCCGCTGCATACTCTATCCCCCCTTCAGTCCATCATGAATGCTGCTGCCAGACTCATCCACCTTACCAACCGCTCTGTCTCTGCTGCTTCTCTGTCAATCCCTCCACTGGCTTCCGCTCGCCCAACTAATTAAATTCAAAATACTAACTACTACCTACAAAGCCATCCACAACTCTGCCCCCGCTACATCACTGACCTAGTCTCTAAATACCAACCTAATCGTTCTCTTCGTTCTTCTCAAGACCTCCTGCACTCTAGCTCTCTCATCACCTCCTCCCATGCTCGTCTCCAGGACTTTTCCAGAGCCTCTCCAAGCCTATGGAACTCCTTACCCCAATCTGTCCGTCTATCTCCTTCTCTATTAGCTTTTAGAGGATCCCTGAAAACCCTCCTTTACAGAGAAGCCTATTCTACCCACATCTAACAACTGTATTTTAATTTTGTCCATCTGATCACCCCCCACAGCTAACTACCCTTTGTTCCACTTGACCCTCCCTTCTAGATTGTAAGCTCTAACAAGCAGGGCCCTCTGATCCCTCTTGTATTGAATTGTATTGTAACTGTACTGTCTTCCCTGATGTTGTAAAGCGCTGCGCAAACTGTTGGCGCTATATAAATCCTGTAAAATAATAATAATAATAATAATAAAAATAAACCCCATGACTACAAATAAACATCTTAACCATCTATTATAATTATTATTAGAGAAGTATTGGGTTGAAGAAGTGACCTTGCTGCAGAAGACCTGTGCTAGTGGCACTGGCCCACCAGGGAAAGAAAGTGGTTAATGAAAAACATAATAATAATAATAATATTATTATTATTATTATTAACAATATTAAAAATCCATATAAATACAAAGAAACATTTTAAATCCCCTTTTTCAATAATTGAGGGGTGGTTATGGGGCACTATTATCTTGCTGCCCAAGACCTATGCTGGTGGCACTCACACAAGGAAAGAAGGCGGTTAATATAATACATACTAATAACAATTCCGACAAGTACAAATCAACATCTTAAACACCTAAAATGCCCCGTACACACGATCGGAAATTCTGACAGCAAAAGTCCGATGTGAGCTTTTGAACGGAAATTCAGACCGTGTGTAGGCTCCATCGGACTTTTGCTGTCTAAATTTCCACCAACAAAAGATTCAGAGCTGGTTCTCAAATTTTCCGATGGAAAATTTGATCGTCTAGCATTTTCTCCGCTCGTCGTAGTGTTGTCACCGTGTTCTTGGCGGTCAAAAGTTCAGAGAACTTTTGTGTGACTGTGTGTATGCAAGCCAAGCTTGAGCCGAATTCCGTCTGAAAAAACATCCAAGGTTTTTCCGACGGAAAATTCCGATCGTGTGTACGCGGCATTAGAGTAGTATTGGGTTGAGGAAGTGATGGGTAACGTTGCTACCAAAGACCTGTGCTGTTGGCACTGGCCCACCAGGGAAAGACGGTATTTAATATACGTAACAATAATAATAATAATAATCCATGAGTACAAATAAACATTTTACACCCCTTTTAGAATAATAGAAGGGTGGTGATGAAGGGCAATATTACCTTGCTGCCCAAAACCTATGCTGTTGGCACTGGCCCACCAGGGAAAGAAGGTGGTTACTGTAACACATAATAATAACAACAACAACAACAATAATAATAATAATAATGATATTCAGTATGAGTACAAATAAACCTCTCAAACACCTATAACAATAGTAATGAGTGAGTAACTTATATTGCGCTACAAATGCGAACTAAATCGCCTCAAAGCAATCCATAAACTCAGAGAGGTTATGGATTACCTTTCTGCCCAAGACCTGTGCTGTTGGCACTGGCCCACCAGGGAAAGAATGTATTTAATGTAACACGTAACAATAATAATAATAACAATAACAATCCACATGAGTACAAATAAACATTTTACCCCACTTTTTACAATTATAGAGGGGTGGTTATGGGGGCAATATTACCTTGCTGCCCAAAACCTATGCTGTTGGCACTGACCCACCAGGGAAAGAAGGTGGTTAATGTAATAAATAATAATAAATATAATGATCAGTATGAGTACAAATAAACCTCTCAGACATCTATTACGGTAGTATTGGGTCTGAGAGGTGATGGGTTATCTTGCTGCCCAAGACTTGGGCTGTTGGCATTGGCCCACCAGGGAGAGAAGATGGTTTTTGTAACACATAATAGTAATAATAATAATAATGATAATCAGTATGAGTACAAATAAACCTCTCAAACATCTATTACGGTAGTATTGGTTCTGAGAGGTGATGGGTTATCTTGCTGCCCAAGACCTGTGCTGGTGGCACTGGTCCAGCAGGGAAAGAAGGTGGTTAATGTAACACATAATAGTAATACAAATAATAATAATAGTAATCAGTATAAGTACAAATAAACCTCTCAAACACCTATTACAGTGGTATTGGGTTGGAGAGGTGATATGTTACCTTGCTGCCCAGGACTTGGGCGGTTGGCATCGGCCCACCAGAGAAAGAATGTGGTTAATGTAACACATAATAGTAATACAAATAATAATAATAGTAATCAGTATGAGTACAAATAAACCTCTCAAACATCTATTACAGTAGTATTGGGTCGGAGAGGTGATGGGTTACCTTGCTGCCCAAGACCTGTGCTGTTGGCACTGGCCCACCAGGGAAAGAAGGTGGTTATTGTAACAAATAATAGTAATAGAAATAATAATAATAATAATAATAATAATAATAATAATAATAATAATAGGTATGAGTACAAATAAACCTCTCAAACATCTATTACAGTAGTATTGGGTCGGAGAGGTGATGGGTTATCTTGCTGCCCAAGACCTGTGCTGGTGGCACTGGTGCACCAGGGAAAGAAGGTGGTTAATGTAACACATACATAATAGTAATAATAATAATAATAATAATAATAATAATAATAATAATAATAATAAGTATGAGTACAAATAAACCTCTGAAACACCTATTACGGTAGTATTGGGTCGGAGAGGTGATGAGTTATCTTGCTGCCCAAGATCTGTGCTGGTGGCACTGGTGCACCAGGGAAAGAAGGTGGTTAATGTAACACATACATAATAGTAATAATAATAATAATAATAATAATAATAATAAGTATGAGTACAAATAAACCTCTGAAACACCTATTACGGTAGTATTGGGTCGGAGGGGTGATGAGTTATCTTGCTGTCCTGTGCTGGTGGCACTGGCCCACCAGGGAAAGAAGAAGGTCAATGCATGCCCACCAGCACAAGGAAAGGGTCAACTCTTGCCCCACCAGGGTCAATGCATGCCCACCCTTAAGTCGCTCTCACCTCTTGATGTAGTTCCTGCCATACAGGATCTGTTGCAGCAAGGTCACCAGGGCGAAGGCGCAGATGAAGATGAAGAACAAAGTTCTGTTGCCCAGCAGGTCTCTGCCAGAAGAGGGGTCTGCGTACCCCATGGAGAAGGATGGGGGGAGGTGTGGGGGTCAGGAGGGTCGGTGGTACAATCACTGGCCCCCTGTGTATTTATGGCTGGGCTGCAGCAGGGAAGGCTTCCTTGTTGATCACAGTGTAAGCATGACGAGCCCCTCGGCCAGGACAAGGTGCCCCATTGTGCAGCCTCCTCCTCCGGGGAGCCCAGGGTAAAGTTTCCAAGAGCCCAAGACGTGGGCAACATGCAAAAGCAGGCTGCTCTCCCCCTTTGGAGGGGTGGGATACATGCAGATCCCTGGCAGACCTCTCTATGGGTGGCTTCTCCTCTCTCTCTCTCTCCCACCCCCCACCTTTTTTTCCTTTTAAACCAGCCTGCTTGTAATGATGTACTCCACTCTGCAGGCTTGATCTTGTGGATGAGTGACGGGCATGCTGCAAGTGCCCCGGGGTGCTGCTGCTACTGCTGCTGCATCGGTGTCACCCAAGGCAGGCTATGCAGATACACAGAGACGTGCCTGGCTTGTGCTATGTGACTGATCGCATCTCCCAGCCTCCGCAATCAGTGCAGTGTGTGTGTGTGTGTGTGTGCGGCAATCAGCGCACGTGTCCTTCATTGTCCCCCTGATCAGAGTGGAGCACATTGAGGAATCCCCCCCCCATCCCCAATCCCCGTACACATCCAAGGTCACTCTGTGCCTTTGCCAAGGACACAGCTCTGGTGGATGACTGCAGCATCAACTGACAGGCAGCACAGCCCCTCTCCCCGAGCAGGCAGCAACATTTCCTGCACACACGTCCATTCATTCCCTCTCTTCTCTTTTTCTTCTTTATTTTAGACGAGATCGCAAGTCTCATGCCGCGTACACACGGTCGTTTTTTGTGATTAAAAAAACGTCATTTTTTCTCATGAAAAAAAACTTCATTTCAAACTTCATTTTAAAAAACGACGTTGCCTACACACCATCGTTTTTTCAAAATGCTCTAGCAAAGCGCGGTTACGTTCAGCACGTACGGCGGCACTCTGTTCCATTCAAGCTCGCGTCATAACTTGCTTCTGAGCATGCGTGGGTTTAAAAACATAGGGGCAGATCCACAGAGATCTGCACCCGCGCAGCGTATCAGAGATACGCTACGCTGCCGTAACTTACTTGTCCTTGGCTCGAATCCATAAAGATTTTGCGCCGTAAGTTACGGCGGCGTAGTCTATCTCTGGCGGCGTAACGGCGCGTAATTCAAATCGGCGATTAGGGGGCGTGTTTCATTTAAATGAAGCGTGTCCCCGCGCCGAATGAACTGCGCATGCGCCGTCCCTAAATTTCCCGCCGTGCATTGCGCAAAATGACGTCGCAAGGACGTAATTTTTTTAACATAGACGTGAATTACGTCCATTCCGATTCACGAACGACTTACGCAAAAAAAAAAAAAAATTCTAAATAAACGCGGGAACGACGGCCATACTTAACATGGCAGGTCTAACTATACGTCACGAAACAGCAGCTTTAACTATACGCCGGAAAAAGCCGACTACAGGCGACATAAAGGAATGCGGCGGCCGCTCGTACGTTCGTGGATCGTCGGAAATAGCTAATTTGCATACTCGACGCGGAAAACAAAGGGAACGCCACCCAGCGGACGCCGAAGAATTGCATTTTAGATCCGAAGACGTACGCCTGTCAGATCTAACCCAGATGCCGTTGTATCTTGTTTTCAGGATTGAAAACAAAGATACGACGCAGGAAATTTGAAAGTACGCCGGCGTATCAGTAAATACGCCGGCGTACTCTCTCTGTGGATCTGCCCCATAGTTTTAAACATTAGGGCGATTTATTTATTTTTTAGACAAGATCGCAAGTCTAATTCCGCGTACACACGATAATTTTTCGGCATGAAAAAAACATTGTTTTTAAAAAACGTCATTTAAAATGATCGTGTGTGGGCTGGGCTGCACATCGTTTTTCAGTATCTGAAAAAACGTCAAACTTTTTTTTCGAACATGCTGCATTTTTAACGTCGTTTTAAAAAATGTCATTTTTCGGGTTGTAAAAAATGGGCGTGTGTGGGCTAAAACGACGTTTTAAACCCGCGCATGCTCAGAAGCAAGTTATGAGACGGGAGCGCTCGTTCTGGTAAAACTACCGTTCATAATGGAGTAAGCACATTCATCACGCTGTAACAGACAGAAAAGCGCGAATCGTCTTTTACTAACACGGAATCAGCTAAAGCAGCCCAAAGGCGAATGGAACTTCCCCTTTAGAGTGCCGTCGTACGTGTTGTACGTCACCGCGCTTTGTTCATCATTTTTGAAAAACGATGGTGTGTGGGCAACGTCGTGTTTAATGATGAAGTTAGAAAAACTTTGGGCCAGATCCACAGTGAGAGTACGCCGGCGTATCTATTGATACGCCGGCATACTTTCAAATTACCCGCGTCGTATCTTTAGTTTGAATCCTCAAACCAAGATACGACGGCTTCTGGGTTAGATCCGACAGGCGTATGGCTTCGTACGCCTTCGGATCGTAGATGCAATACTTCGGCGCCCGCTGGGTGGAGTTTGCGTCGTTTTCCGCGTCGGGTATGCAAATTAGTTTTTTTCCGACGATTTACGAACGTACGCGCGGCCGTCGCATTCTCTTACGTCGTCTCTAGTCGGCTTTTTCCGGCGTATAGTTAAAGCTGCTATTTTGCGGCGTATAGATAGACTTGCCATGTTAAGTATGGCCGTCGTTCCCGCGTCAAATAGTTTTTTTTTTTTTTTTTTTTCGTAAGTCGTCCGTGAATAGGGATGGACGTAAGTCACGTCTAAGTTCAAAAAATGACGTCGTTGCGATGTCATTTTGCGCAAAGCATGGCGGGAAATTTCGAAACGGAGCATGCGCAGCTCAATCGGCGTGGGGACGCTCTTCATTTAAATGAATCACGCCCCCTAATCGCCGATTTGAATTCCGCCGCCAGAAATACACTACGCAGCCGTAACTTACGGCGCGAAATCTTCCTGGATTCGACTTAAAGCCAGGTAAGATACGGCGGCGTAGCGTATCTCTGATACGCTGCGCCTATCTAAATGTATGTGAATTTGGCCCAACGTTTTTTTACAAGACAAAAAAATGACCGTGTGTACGTGGCATAAGGGCGATTTTATTTAATTTTTTTAAACAAGATCGCAAGTCTAAGGTCGACTTTTTTTTTTTTTTTAGATGAGATCGCAAGTCTTATGCCGCGTACACACGGTCGTTTTTTGTGATGAAAAAAACGACATTTTAAAAACGTCATTTAAAATGATCGTGTGTGGGCTAAACATCATTTTTTCGGGTTGTAAAAAATGATCGTGTGTGGGCTAAAACGACGTTTTAAACCCGCGCATGCTCAGAAGCAAGTTATGAGACGGGAGCGCTCGTTCTGGTAAAACTACAGTTAATGGATAATGGAGTAAGCACATTCATCACGCTGTAACAGACAGAAAAGCGCGAATCGTCTTTTACTAACACCGTACGTGTTGTACGTCACCGCGCTTTGTTCATCATTTTTGAAAAACGATGGTGTGTGGGCAACGTCGTGTTTAATGATGAAGTTGGAAAAACTTTGGGCCAGATTCACAGACAGAGTACGCCGGTATATCTATTGATACGCCGGCGTACTTTCAAATTTGCCGCGTCGTATCTTTAGTTTGAATCCTCAAACCAAGATACGACGGCTTCTGGCTTCGATCCGTCAGGCGTACGGCTTCGTACGCTTTCGGATCGTAGGTGCAATACTTCGGTGCCAGCTGGGTGGAGTTCGCGTAATTTTCCGCGTCGGGTATGCTAATTAGCTTTTTCCGTCGATCCACGATGGTAAGCGCGGCCGTCGCATTCTCTTACGTCGTCTCTAGTCTGCTTTTCCCGGCGTATAGTTAAAGCTGCTATTTTGCGGCGTATAGATAGACTTGCCATGTTAAGTATGGCCGTCGTTCCCGCATCGAATTTTGAATTTTTTTTATTTTTTGCGTAAGTCGTCCGTGAATAGGGATGGATGTAAGTCACGTCTAAGTTCAAAAAATGACGTCGTTGCGATGTCATTTCGCGCAAAGCACGGCGGGAAATGCGCAGTTCAATCGGCGCGGGGACGCGCTTCATTTAAATGAATCACGCCCCCTAATCGCCGATTTGAATTCCGCCGCCAGAAATACACAATGCCGCCGTAACTTACGGCGCAAAATCTTCCTGGATTCGATTTAAAGCCAGTTAAGATACGGCGGCGTAGCGTATCTCTGGGCTCTGCTTTTCCGGGCTCTCCCGTGCCATCGGGGGCCCGGAGAATGAATTGGCTGGCGCCAGCTCACGACGATAGAGATTTCCGGTGACCAGATGGTCACCAGTCATCTCTATGACCATATAAGGCCCGGGCGCAACGTTGTGACGTCGCGCCCGGGTACCCGGAAGTAAACAAAGCCGCAATCGCGGCTGAAAGCATGAGATCTGTGAATTTTGTCTTCCCGATCTCATGCTTTCCAGCCTGGAGGAGAGATGTGAGGTCTTATTGACCCCGCCTCTCTCCATAAAGAGGACCTGTCACAATAGATTCCTATTACAAGGGATGTTTACATTCCTTATAATAGAAATAAAAGTGATCAAAAAAATAAAAATGTAAAGAAAAGTGTAAAAAAATAAAAAATTAAGTAAAAAAAAAATTAATTCAATTTTTTTTTTGTTATAACGTCCCTATCCCCGGTAGCTTGTGCTCAGAAGCAAACACGCATGTAAGTCCCGCCCACATATGTAAACGCCGTTCAAACCCATATGTGAGGTATCGCCGTGTGCGTTAGAGCGTCAGCAATAATTCTAGTACTAGATCTCCTCTGTAACTCGAAAATAGTAACCTGTAAGAAAAAAAATTATACCGTCGCCTATGGAGATTTCTAAGTACCGAAGTTTGGCGCCATTCCATGGGTGTGCGCAATTTTAAAGCGTGACATGTTAGGTATCTATTTACTCGGCGTAACATCATCTTTCACATTATACCAAAAAATTGGGCTAACTTTACTGTTTTGTTATTTTTTTAATCATGAAACTTTTTCCACAAAAAAAAGCAATTGAAAAATGAATGCGCAAGTACCGTGCGAGATAGAAACTTGCAATGACCGCCATTTTATTCCCTAGGGTGACTGCTAAATATATGTATATATATATATATATATATATATATATATATATAATGTTTGGGGGTTCTGACTAATTTTTGAGCAAAAAAATTATGATTTTTACATGAAGGAGAGAAGTGTCAGAATAGGCGCGGTGTTGAAGTGGTTAATTATTTAAGCACTTCCTGCCGGCCGTACGACTTTTTACGGCCACAGTGTGAATCCCAATTGCCGGGAGGCCATCTGTATACGGCCTCCAGCCACTGGGGGCGCACGAGCGCCGCCTGCCCGCCGCATCACTGAGATGCCGATGCGCATGCCTGGCGGCCGCGATGTCCGCCAGGCACCCGCGATCGGCGGTTACACAGACAAGGACGTGGATCTGTGTGTGTAAACACAGAGATCCACGTCCTGTCAGGGAGAGAGGAGACCGATCTGTGTCCCTTGTACATAGGGACACAGCATCGGTCACCTCCCCCAGTCAGTCCCCTCCCCCCCACAGTTAGAACATTCACTAGGCTACACATTTAACCCCTTCCTCACCCCCTAGTGTTAACCCCTTCCCTGCCAGTCACATTTATACAGTAATTAGTGCATATTTATAGCACTGATTGCAGTATAAATGTGAATGGTGCCAAAAATGTGTCAAAAGTGTCCGATGTGTCCGCCATAATGTCGCAGTCCCAATAAAAATCGCAGATCGCCGCCATTACTAGTAAAAAAAATAAAAATAAAAATTCTGTCCCCTATTTTGTAGGCGCTATAACTTTTGCGCAAACCAGTCGCTTATTGCGATTTTTTTTTTACCAAAAATATGTAGAAGAATACGTATCGGCCTAAACTGAGAAAAAAAATGTTTTTTTTTTTTTAAATTGGGATATTTATTATAGCAACAAGTAAAAAATATTGATTTTTTTTTTCAAAATTGTCGCTCTTTTTTTGTTTATAGCGCAAAAAATAAAAACCGCAGAGGTGATCAAATACCACCAAAAGAAAGCTCTACTCGTGGGGAAAAAAGGACGTAAATTTTGTTTGGGAGCCACGTCGCACGACCGCGCAATTGTCAGTTAAAGCGACGCAGTGCCGGAAGCTGAAATTTCGCCAGCCCAGTAAGCAAGTGGTTAACATTCATTGGACAAATGTCACACATGCTGTACAAATTTTGGCTGTTATTTCTGTAATAGATGAATCCCTATGATCATTACCGCCATCTACTGGCCAAAATGTAGTATATCTCCTCCTTTTCTTGTTGAGGGGTTTCAGAAAACTGTATCACAGTTTAGCCAATAGATAGCGATGACAATGCTAGGGTTGAAGCAGAAAAATTAGGGTCAAAGGGCCAGATCCAGAGAGAGAGTACGCCGGCGTATCTACTGATACGCCGGCGTACTTTCAAATTACCCGCGTCGTATCTTTAGTTTGAATCCTCAAACCAAGATACGACGGCATCTGGGTTAGATCTGACAGGCGTACGGCTTCGGATCGTAGATGCAATACTTTGGCGTCCGCTGGGTGGAGTTTGCTTTGTTTTCCGCGTCGGGTATGCAAATGAGCTTTTTCCGACGATCCACGAACGTACGCGCCGCCGTCGCATTCTCTTTTTCCGGCATATAGTTAAAGCTGCTATTTTGCGGCGTATAGATAGACTTGCCATGTTAAGTATGGCCGTCGTTCCCGCGTCGAAATTTGAATTTTTTTTTTTTTTTGCGTAAGTCGTCCGTGAATAGGGATGGACGTAAGTCACATCTAAGTTCAAAAAATGACGTCGTTGCGCAAAGCACGGCGGAAAATTTCGAAACGGAGTATGCGCAGTTCAATCAGCGCGGGTACACGCTTCATTTAAATGAATCACCCCCCCTAATCGTCGATTTGAATTCCGCCGCCAGAAATACACTATGCCGCCGTAACTTACGGCGCAAAATCTTCCTGGATTCGACTTAAAGCCAGGTAAGATACAGCGGCGTAGCGTATCTCTGATAAGCTGCGCCGATCCATTTCTATGTGGATTTGGCCCAAAGTTTGTAGAGATGTGTATTGCTGAAAAATTAGTTTGTTTTCGTTTTAATTTGTTTATTTTTATTTTTTTTTCAGATCATTCGTTGTGATCGAAATTCATAAATTCGTAAAAATTCGTCAATTCGAAAATCCGTAAATTCGAAAAAAATCCCAAAATCTGGGAAATCGTAAATTCGAAAATCCATGAATGTGAAAAATCTGAAATTCGGAAATTTGGGAAATTAGAAAATCCGAAAATTTGAAAACCCGAAAATTCAAAATAATATCTAACTAACTAATAATAAATAACTAATAAATGATAGGTATTGGTATTTCCTTTCAAATTTGGCTGTTAGTGACCGTAACAAATACGAATTTATCTTAATTTTATTAGTTATTAATAGTTGAGGTTTTATTAGTTAGTTATTTCAGATATTAGAATTTTCAGGTTTTTGAATTCATGGATTCTCATTCTTATCTTCGGATTTTAAAATTTTCGGGTTATTGAATTTTCGAATTTTGAATTTCCGATTTTTGGTATTTCCGAATTTACGGATTTTTGAATTTCTGAATTTACGGATTTTTGAAATCCGAATGTACGAATCTACGGATTTACGAATTTATTTATAGAATATATTTTTGTTAATTCGGATATTTCTGAATTAACCGAGTTGTCAAAATTTGGAGAAATACAAATTCGGAACAAAACGAATTGCACACGTCTAAAAGTTTGTACGGAATACACAAATGTTTTATAAATGGACTCCAAAGTGAGAGGAAATGAGGGTTCCAGAGAGATTTCCTCTCGCTTTAGGCCCCTTTCACACTGGGGCGGGAGGCGCGGTGACGGTATAGCGCCGCTTAAAATAGCGGCACTATACCGTCGGAATTGCCGCGGGATTCGGCCGATAGCGGTGCGGTATTAACCCCCGCTAGCGGCCGATAAAGGGTTAATACCTTATAAGTGCAGCCTCATCAGTGCCCAGCAGTGCAGCTTATCATTGGTCATCAGTTCAGCCTCATCAGTGCAGCCTCATCAGTGCCCATAAATGCAGCCTATCAGGGCCCATCAGTACAGCCTCTCAGTGCCCATCACTGCAGCCTCATCAGTGCCCATCAATGCAGCCTCATCAGTGCCCATCAATGCAGCCTCATCTGCGCACATCAATGCAGCCTATCAGGACCCATCAATGAAACCTATCAGTGCAGCCTCATTAGTGCCCATCAATGCAGCCCATCAGTGCAGCCTATCAGTGCCCATCAATGCAGCCTCATCAGCGCACATCAATGCAGCCTTTCAGGACCCATCAGTGCAGCCTCATCAGGACCCATCAATGCAGCCCATCAGTGCAGCCTATCATTGCCCAACAATGAAGCCTCATCAGCGCACATCAGTGCAGCCTCATCAGTGCCCATCAATGCAGCCTATCAGTGGCCATCAGTGCAGCCTATCAGTGCCCATCAATACAGCCTATCAGTGCCCATCAGTGCAGCCTCATCAGTGCCCATCAATGCAGCCTCATCAGTGCCACCTCATGAGTGCCCATCAATGTCCATCAGTGCAGCCTCAAGAAAAATTACTTATTTGCAAAATCTTATACCAGAACAGAAGAAACATTTTCGGACTTTTTTAGTTTGTTTAGCAAAAAATAAAAAAAACCCAGTGGTGATTAAATACCTCCAAAAGAAAGCTCTGTCTGTCTAAAAAAAAATGATAAAAATCTAAATTTGGGTGCAGTGTTGCATGACAGCGCAATTGTCATTCAAAATGCGACAGTGCTGGAATCTGAAGGGGGTAAAAATGCCCGTACCGGGAGAGTGGATAATCCCGATGGCCCTCAGCTTCATCTAGTATCGTTTTCTGAAATGCCTCCATGAGAAAATATACTGCATGTCAGCCACTAGATGGCGCTAATGATTAGATGAATATATCTGTTGGAGAAACTACAGCCAGAATGAGTGCAGCATGCCTGAATATGCAGGACATTCGTCCAACCAATGTTTTTTCAATAGATCCCTTTCTGTTGTTTTTTTTTTTTTTTTTCCAGAACAGGAATGAAGGGAAATCTCCCCAGTAGGAAAAAAAGGTGGAACACAAAAAAAAATGACATGCGTTTAACCATTCCCTACTTCATTCAATTGATTTTTTTTTTAAATGCTATAAATATAACTATGGGCGTGGTCAAAGCTTACATATAAGATACAGGCCGCCATTAGGATAAGGGCTGGTTCACACCACAAAAACGCACTCCAGATCCGTTCCAGATGCATGTTTTTAACGCGTTTTGGTGCGTTCCGGTGCATTTTTGGAGATGGAGGCAGGGGACGATGGAGGTAGGGGTGATTAGAGGCAGGGGTGATTAGAGGCAGGGGTGATTAGAGGCAGGGGGCCTGGGGGAGATTGGAGGCAGGGGGTGTTAGTGGCAGGGTGTGATGGTGGCACCGCAGAGGGGGATGGTGGCAACCCAGAGGGTGTGGGATGGAGACAGGGGTTGTTGGTGGCACCGCAGAGGGGGATGGAGGCAGGGGGTGATTGGAGGCAGGGGCCTGGGGGAGATTGAAGGCAGGGGGTGTTAGTGGCAGGGGGTGATTGGAGGCAGGGGGTGTTAGTGGCAGGGTGTGATGGTGGCACCGCAGAGGGGGATGGTGGCAACCCAGAGGGTGTGGGATGGAGACAGGGGTTGTTGGTGGCACCGCAGAGGGGGATGGAGGCAGGGGGTGATTGGAGGCAGGGGCCTGGGGGAGATTGAAGGCAGGGGGTGTTAGTGGCAGGGGGTGATTGGAGGCAGGGGGTGTTAGTGGCAGGGGGTGATTGGAGGCAGGGGTTGTTGGTGGCACCACAGAGGGGGATGGAGGCAGGGGACGATGGAGGCAGGGGGTGATTGGAGGCAGGGGGTGTTAGTGGCAGGGGGTGTTGGTGGCATTGCAGAGGGTGGGGATGTAGACAGGGGTTGTTGGTGGCACCGCAGAGGGGGGTGGAGGCAGGGGACGATGGAAGCAGGGGGTGATTGGAGGCAGGGAGCCTGGGGGAGATTGGAGGCAAGGGGAGATTGTGGCACCACAGAGGGGGGTGAAGGCAGGGGGCAGGGCCGTCTTTAATATGGTTTGGGCCCTGGGCAAACATTTTTTTTGGGCCCCCCTCCAGCTTATTTTGGGCCTGGCTGGTTCACATGTATGTTTTGGTGGTCCTCATTTGTGCAGGTACAGCAGCCCATTGATTTGAATGGGCTGCCATGCCTTTGTTTCCTGCAGAAAAAAGGTGCATTCAGCATTTTAAAAATACAGTTGCCTTGAAATCCATTCTGCTTTTGCACCATGCTACTTACCTGCAGTTCTTGCACCATGCTACTTACCTGCAGTTCTTGCACACACAAACGCACTGTACTTTTAAAAGCGTGACCTAAACGTCTAAAAATGCAGCAAGTTTGACAGTGCGGGAACTGCAGATAAGTCACAGCAGACAGCAGAATGGACAGACAGTGCTGTATTTCAGTGCTTGATGGGCATAGGCGTGCCGTGTGCGCAGCCTATTACATGAGGCATGTGCTTTTCTTTGCATGAAATGCAGGCATGGCGTCCCATTCAAATGAATGGGCTGCTGTGCCTGCGCAAAAGTGGGCCGCCAAAACACATACATGTGAACCAGCCAGGCCCAAAATAAGCCCATCAAGCAGTTAAATACAGACAGTAATGCCATCTGCTCTGAGGCCTTACTCAGCCTGGACTGCAGGTCTGGTCTGTGATTTAAAGAGTTCCTCTATTTTACACATGGCATGGCATGGGGTCCCATGGTGCTAAAGCAGAATGGACAGACGGTGCTGTGACCCCCATGCCATGCCATGTGTAAAATAGAGGAACCTTTTAAAACACTGACCAGACCTGCAGTGAATCATCAAATATTATAAAGACTTTGGGCACACTCTACAGAAAACTTCTATATACAATATAGATTAGCAAACAGTGACATACCTTGAGGAGCAGGACATGAAGAAGTCAGCCTCGGGAAGAGCAAACTGGGGATGTTATAAAATATGTGAAAAAGCAGAAAGATAAAAACACGCCCGTACAGAGCTTGTATATAGTCCTGCAGCAGCGCTGCAAACCCCTGGTTTGCTGTGTGTGCTGTGTAGAATGACCAGATCAGAAGAATCAATAATATGTGCTCCAATCACCAAAAAGGAATTCACCACGTGGGGGGATATGGGGTCCCCTTCGGGGAAAGCACTCACCAGATGGTTACTTTAAAACAGCGTTTCAGTGTAACATGTCACTGTCAGATGGTGGATTGAATCAGCATACCGCTCTATCTCCTTGATCACTGTGTAATTTTCACTCTCCAGGTAATGGCAGTTATGTAAGGGAAGGAAAAATCCACATAGCGCAATATAGTTTTGATAATGTTTAATGTTACCCAAAAACATATAAAAGCGTATCCCCTTAAGACAACATGCGTAACAGATTTGTGAAATGGTCAGGCAGAAATATAAAATGTATGTGGGTGTTAGTGCCACTCTCACTGTTATTAGGACCCCTGAAGACCGCTTGGATGACCTTCCTGCAGCTTACTTCCTGGTTTCCTCAACGAGTGGAGCGCATAACGTCACTTCCGGTCGGGATGATGGATAGCAGCGCTCTGAGTGCTCTTAGAGAAAGTCCGAACGGACGAAACGTCAGAGCGCTGCTATCCAGCATCCCGACCGGAAGTGACGTTATGCGCTCCACTCGGAAATTTTAAAGTAACCATCTGGTGAGTGCTTTCCCCCGAAGGGGACCCCATATCCCCCCACGTGGTGAATTCCTTTTTGGTGATTGGAGCACATATCATTGATTCTTCTGATCTGGTCATTCTACACAGCATACACAACAAACCAGGGGTTTGCAGCGCTGCTGCAGGACTATATACAAGCTCTGTACGGGCATGTTTTTATCTTTCTGCTTTTTCACATGGACTATTTTACTTAAGCAGCTGCTATCATTGTTTATATTGTGTTCTATTTTAAACAGATTTTATTTTTCCTGGATTTTGAGATTCATCCTAAGCGCAGGGCTGTACTGAAATAGGGGGGCCAGTGTTTAGTACTTTGCATACTATGTTATAAAATATATATATATATATATAAAAAATAAATAAAAAGAAATAAAAGAAATAAAATAATATGAAAAAAAATTATAAAAAAAGGGGGGTTGCCATCCAGGGCCCTGGGGACCTCTGGGTCCTTTAATAATAATAATAATATATTTTATATATATATATATATATATATATATATATATATATATATATATATATATATAATAAAATAAATAAAGAAATATATAAAAAAATATTTTTTTTATAAAAAAAGGGAGGTTGTCATCCGGGGCCCTGGGGAACTACGGGCCCCTGGGGACCCCCAGACCTCTAAAAAAATTGTCCCTTTAATAAAAAATAAAATAAAAATATATTTAAAAAATATATTTTTTTTTATTTAAAAATAAATAAAAAAGGGGGGTTGCCATCTGGGGGCCTCCGGGCCCCTGGGGACCCCTAAAAAAATTGTCCCTTTAATAAAAAAACCTCTAAAAAAATTGTCCCTTTAATAAAAAATAAAATAAACTTATATTAAAAAAATATATATTTTTTTATTTAAAAATAAATAAAAAAAAGGGGTTGCCATCTGGGGCCCTGGGGGCCTCCGGGCCCCTGGGGACCCCTAAAAAAAACTGTCCCTTTAATAAAAAAAACTCTAAAAAAAAAAATGGGCCCCTTAATAAAAAATAAAATAAAAATATATTAAAAAAAAAATATTTTTTTATTTAAAAATAAATAAATAAAAGGGGTTGCCATCTGGGGCCCTGGGAGCCTCCGGGCCCCTGGGGACCTCCTCACCCCTAAAAAAAAAAAAAAAATGTTTTATATATATATATAATAAAATAAATAAAGAAATATATAAAAAAAATATTTTTTTTATAAAAAAAGGGAGGTTGTCATCCGGGGCCCTGGGGAACTACGGGCCCCTGGGGACCCCCAGACCTCTAAAAAAATTGTCCCTTTAATAAAAAATAAAATAAAAATATATTTAAAAAATATATTTTTTTTTATTTAAAAATAAATAAAAAAGGGGGGTTGCCATCTGGGGCCCTGGGGGCCTCCGGGCCCCTGGGGACCCCTAAAAAAATTGTCCCTTTAATAAAAAACCTCTAAAAAAAATTGTCCCTTTAATAAAAAATAAAATAAACATATATTAAAAAAATATATATTTTTTTATTTAAAAATAAATAAAAAAAAGGGGTTGCCATCTGGGGCCCTGGGGGCCTCCGGGGACCCCTAAAAAAAACTGTCCCTTTAATAAAAAAAACTCTAAAAAAAAAAAAAAATGGGCCCCTTAATAAAAAATAAAATAAAAATATATTAAAAAAATATATATTTTTTTATTTAAAAATAAATAAATAAAAGGGGTTGCCATCTGGGGACCTGGGAGCCTCCGGGCCCCTGGGGACCTCCTCACCCCTAAAAAAAAAAAAAAAAAAATGTTTTATATATATATATAATAAAATAAATAAAGAAATATATAAAAAAAATATTTTTTTTATAAAAAAAGGGAGGTTGTCATCCGGGGCCCTGGGGAACTACGGGCCCCTGGGGACCCCCAGACCTCTAAAAAAAATGTCCCTTTAATAAAAAATAAAATAAAAATATATTTAAAAAATATATTTTTTTTATTTAAAAATAAATAAAAAAGGGGGGTTGCCATCTGGGGCCCTGGGGGCCTCCGGGCCCCTGGGGACCCCTAAAAAAATTGTCCCTTTAATAAAAAAACCTCTAAAAAAAAATTGGCCCTTTAATAAAAAATAAAATAAAAATATATTAAAAAAATATATATTTTTTTATTTAAAAATAAATAAATAAAAGGGGTTGCCATCTGGGGCCCTGGGGGCCTCCTCACCCCTAAAAAAACAAAACAAAAAAAAAATGTTTTTCTTTTTTTTTAAAGGGGGTTGCTTTGGGCCCCCAACAGTGACAGGGCCCTGGGCAGCTTCCCCATTTGCCCTGTGGTAAAGACGGCCCTGGCAGGGGGTGTTGGTGGCAGAGGGGGGTGGAGGCAGGGGGTGATGTGACTAAATAATTTGCCCTTATTATATTGAAAATAACAAAAATATGTTTTTTTTACCTTAATATCCACCTTAAATCACATTGCTATTTGCCTAGCGTACTTTTGTAGCCTAAATACTGACATTTGCATCTAAAAATGTAATTTAGTAACTTTTGTGAAATGCCAGTAAAAACGTGGCTGCGCCAGTAAATTTTGGGTGTCGTGCCAGTAAATTTCAATCTGGTAGGTTGGCAACACTGGTTGGCACAGTTTTCCAACTGTGCCAGTGCGTTTCCGAATGCATTCCAGACGCTTTTTTTTTTCTTTTTGATGCGTTTCAGTGCATTCCAGTGAGTTTTTGATGCGTTTTACCGCAATCCGGTCTAGTGCAGGGAAAATGCAGCATGTTTTCCTTTTTTTTTTGGAACTGGAAAGCCCTGGAACTGGCATCGTTTTCCAACTATGCCAATGCATTTCGGATGCTTTTTTTTTCTTGGTTTTCTTCACTGTTCTGTGGTCCAGTATATTTTTTATGCGTTTTAGTGCATTCCTGTGCTTTTTTTTTTTTTATGCGTTTTACCGCGTTCCAGTCTAGTGCAGGAAATATGCAGCATGTTTTCCTTTTTTTTTCTGGAACTGGAAAGTCCTGGAACTGGCATAGTTGGCATAGTTTTCCAACTATGCCAATGCGTTTCCGGATGCATTTCAGATGCTTTTTTTCCCTTGGTTTTCTTCACTATTTTGTGGTCCAGTATATTTTTTATGCGTTCCAGTGCATTCCTGCGCTTTTTTGTTTATGCGTTTTACCGCAATCCAGTCTAGTGCAGGGAAAATGTTTTCCTTATTTTTTTTTCTGGAACTGGAAAGCCCTGGAACTGGCATAGTTTTGCGTTTTAGTGCATTATTGCACTTTTTTTTTATGCGTTTTACCACGTTCCAGTCTAGTGCAGGAAATATGCAGCATGTATTACTTTTTTTTCTGGAACTGGAATGCACTTTTTTTTACATGAAATGAATCAATGAAATAATTGCAGTAATGTGTGGCACATCTTGGGCTGGGGAGAGAATGACGGAGGAATCACGTCTACATCTCGGAGAATGATGGCATCCCTAGATGTGTGCCTCGCAGGATAATGAGCGCAATCAGAGCTCCTTTGTGAAGAACGCATGAAGACCCCGCATTGTTCTGGGCTGAATGCCGGGCTGGAGACTTATTATGAATGTGGAATGGAGGAAGCCGGGGCAGAAATGAGCAGAAATATCATCGCCAAGGACAAGTGTCCCCTGTCATAGTGCAGCACAGTCAGAGAACACCAGCATGTCTTATCCCCCCGGCTCTTCCAACCATCATCGCTATGAGACTCCATGAAGAGTGACAGCTTTTGCCTTCAGAGGAGTATGAAGATCTTTTTTTTTTTAGGTCTGTCTTTTTAACCTCTTGCCGACCATGTAACACACATACATATATATATATATATATATATATATATATATATATATATATATATATATATATATATATATATATTTACATACAGCATGAAATTAAAATACTGAAATATACACTCACCAGACACTTTATTAGGTACACCTGTTCAATTGTGGGTATCAGTCTGGGGTGTCAGTGGTTGGGGGTGGGCATTAGTCTGGGGTGTTAGCAGTTGGAGTGGGCATCCATCTGGGTAGTCATTAGTTGGGTATGAGCATCAGTCTGGGGTGTCAGCAGTTGGGGGTGGGCATCCGTCTGGGGAGACATTGGTTGGGTGTGGGCATCAGTCTGGGGTGTCAGTGGTTGGGGGTCGGCATCCATCTGGGGAGTCATTAGTTGGGTATGAGCATCAGTCTGGGGTGTCAGCGGTTGGAGTAGGGAGTCATTGGTTGGGTGTGGGCATCAGTCTGGGGAGTCATTAGTTGGGTGTGAGCATCAGTCTGGGGTGTCAGTGGTTGGGGGTGGGCATCCGTCTGGGGAGTCATTAGTTGGGTGTAGGCATCAGCCTGGGGAGTCAGTGGTTGGGGGTGGGCATCAATACGTGGAGTCATTATTTGGGTGTGGGCATCAGTCTGTGGAGTCATTAGTTGGGTGTGGGCATCCATCTGGGGAGTCATTGGTTGGGTGTGGGCATCCATCTGGGGAGTCATTGGTTGGGTGTGGGCATCAGTGGTTGGGATTGGCATCAATCTTGGTAGTCTTTAGTTGGGTGTGGGCATCAGTCTGGGGAGTCAGTGGTTGGGGGTGGGCATCAATCTGAGGAGTCAGTTGGTTGTGGGCATCAGTCTGGGGTGTCAGTGGTTGGGGGTGGTTATCAATCTGGGGTGTCAGTGGTTGGGGTGAGCATCAGTCTGGGGTGTCAGTGGTTAGGGATGAGCATCAGTCTGAACAGTCAGGAGGTGGATGTATGTTAGGGGTGGGGATCAGTCTGGGATGTCAATAGTTGTGTGTGGGCATCAGTCTGGGGTGTCAGTAGTTTGGTGGGGGCATCAGTCTTGGGTGCCAGTGGTAGGGGGTGGGCATCAGTCTGTGGTGTCAGTAATTGGGGTTGAGTAGGTGTCAGTCTGGAATGTTGGTAGTCTGAGGGATGGATGTGATGGAGGTGCAGTGCCGTCTGGACCTTAGTAATGCTGGGACTTGTAGTTCCTTATTGCTGCTAGATGAACACAGAGACTGCTGGGTGTTGAGATTCTGTACTAGCCATGTGCTACTACCTGGACACTGGGGCTTGTAGCTCCATATTAGCTGCTTGCTACTACCTGAACACCAGGACTGAAGATATCAACTCCTTAGTCAGACCAATAGAAAGCTACTTTCTTCACAGCGGTCTTTGCGCGCTTCCATCTAGCCGCTTCCTGGCACAAGCTTGTCTGCCAATCTCTGCAGCTCCTTGGATGCCCACATTATTAAGGATGACACGCCTACTACCTATTTATATCTAGTGTGTGCAATATTTCTATTTATGACGTCCCATGGACGGTGCGGACCAATCAGAAGCCGTCTAGCCCGTACTGTAAGAACAGCGAGGAGTAACCAGGCCTCAAGGCAAAATTACACTTTAACCTTTTAAGGACCGCCCACGCCATATATACGTTGGCAGAATGGCACGGACAGGCATAATCACGTACCTGTACGTGGCCTTTTAAATGCCTAGCGTGTGGTCCCGAGCGCGCCGCGACCCTGTCGCCTTTCCCGCGAGTCGGACCGCGGGTCCCAAGGACTCGATCGCCTCGGGGATCCCCGCGATATTCTCACGGAGGTATAGAGGGGGGAGATGTCATGTGACACAGAGGCCATCCCCCCTTAGTTAGAAACACTATGCAGGGAACACTTAACCCCTACAGCGCCACCCCTTCACTGCCAGTGTCATTTTCACAGTAACCAGTGCATTTTTATAGCACTGATTGCTGTGAAAATGACAATGGTCCCAAAAATGTGTCCGAAGTGTCCGCCATAATGTCGCAGTCACGATAAAAATTGCTGATCGCCGCCATTACTAGTAAAAAATAATTTTTTATAAAAATGCCATAAAACCATCCCCTATTTTGTAAACGCTATAATTTTTGCACAAACCAATCAATGCTTATTGCGATTTTTTCGGGAAGTTTCAAAAAGAAATAAAAATAAGGGTCAGTGCCCATCTGCGGCCTCACAAATGGCCATCTGCAGACCCACCATTGCCAGGAATGCAGCACCCACCATTGCCAGGAATGCAACACCCACCATTGCCAGGAATGCAGCACCCACCATTGCCATCAGTGGAGCCTGATTGATGCCCATCCATCTGCAGCCTTGGAGGGAACAGGGAGGGAGGGGGGCAAGACAAGCGCCAAAGATTACCTACAGGAGAATCTCCTGTTTACACGGCCGCCTCTTTAATAGAAAGTCCTGCCTCCTTTGATGGACAGAACAGTTGTCCAATGGCAGCCCCGGAGACGGGACTTTCTATTACAGAGGCTGCCCGTAAACAGGAAATTCTCCTCCTGTATGTACGGCACTCGTCCCGCCTCCTCCCTGTCCCCTCCAAGGCAGCCAGCATATACATTTTTTGTGGCCCCGGCGCTGGGAGATCGTCGGGGGCCACATAAGATATATATGACCAAATAACCAGGCGGGCCATAGCAGCCCGTACTTTGGACATGCCTGGTGTAGGGAATCGCCGGCTCAAACCAGCAATATCTGAATGATGCCTGTAGCTGCACCCATCATTCAGATATACCCCTACAAAGCCCAGGACGTCATATGAAGTACCTTGGGCTTCAAGTGGTTAAAGTGGAGTTCCATCCAAAAATGGAACTTCCACTTTTTGGAATGCTCCCACTTCCGGACATAGGATGACTGCGGTAACCTACGCCATTTCCAGCTCCTACTCTGTCCCCCCCCCCCAGCTGTCTTCTGGGAGACACACAGGTCCCATAAGACAGCAGGGACCAGTGAGTATGCGCAACGCGTAGATGGCAGCAGCAACTGAGAGCCGACGGACAGATCAGCTTCAGCTGCTGACATCGCAGTCCACCCTGGACAGGCAAGTGTGCAGTATTTGTAGCTGCTGACTTTTTTTATTTATTTTTTTTCGGCGGACCTCCGCTTTAACTTCACTAGATCAGACCACTACAAGAATCAGATTGCTTGCTATAGTTGCTGCAATCACACGCAGCAGTTTTTTTGTGTAAGACTTTTAGATAATACAACAGAAAACCCTCAGCATTTCCCCCCCCCACCATAAAATAACCCGAAGAAATGGGATCCAAGCATTACCCGAAGGCAGATTTGTTTACAAGTCATTATATTTTATTATTGATAAATCAGTCATATTTTGACAATTTCTAAAACTCTGGAATGTAATATATACAATAATGTGTTACATTTACATGGTCAATAAATAGAAAGTCCTTATTATCTGGAAAGAGACCGGTCCTATTTTCAGCTTAGGAGATTTAGGTCTTGGATCAGGTTGTTTTTCCATTCGTCGGGGATTGTTCAGTCTGTCTTTTTATTGGACGATTCTTCATGTTCTTGACTGACGCTTCCATTAACGCTTCCATTACTGGTGGGCTGCAAGCAGAACAAGGAGTATGAGTAAAAGTGCTCCTAAAGTCTAATTTTTTTTCACCTTAATGCATTCTGTGCACTAACTTTCCGAGCCCCCCACATCCATAAAACACTTACCTGACCCCTGTCACCCCTCCAGTGCTGTCCCAGCTGCAGCACCGCTCCTCTCACTTTACTGAGAGCAGCGAGAGTCATGGGCTCCTGCTGCTGTCAGTCAAACTCCTAGAAGGAGGGAGTGGTGGGTGTCGCTTACCGGCGCTGTGCGTGTTTATGGATGCACACAGCCTAGTGTGGGCGGCAGGGGGAAAGAGAATAACCGCTGCAGGTGGGAACCCAAACGAACATCCACCGCTGCAGACAACTCAGGTGCAGGTGTAGTGTCAAAGTCTGCTGCCTATCGTAGAATGCTGCGGAAGTGACGTGGCGACCAACTGCGCATGCGCGATGCGTTCCAAACGCAACTGCGATGCTTTCCAATGGATTTACGACAGTACACACCAGCGAACCCGGCATTCAGGGCGACGTGGATTTAGAGGAAAGTGGCCAGTCGGCCTCACGTCCTCGCTGCGCTCGGACGGCTCGCTCCGCCTCCTGGCTCTTTTTTTAATATCCTCCAATCCACGGGGATGGAAGGAAAGAGCCTGGATGCCGACCGAGGTTTCGCTGGTGTGTACTGTCGTGAATCCATTGGAACGCATGTGCAGTTGGCCACCACGTGACTTCGGCAGCATTCTACGATAGGCAGCAGAATGTGACAATACACAGGCAATGCACTTAGCAAAGCAGGAACAAAAATTGTCTCTGGACAGCCGCACTGAACATATTTTAGCCTTTATTAAAAAAATCAGCACCCTCCTTTCTTCGTTCTCCAGGAAGGTGTGCAATTGCAATATTTTTGAGACTTTATTAAAAAAAGGACAGCACTACAAGTCACAGCAAAGTAAAATGGAACCCAACTGCTGATGCGTTTCGCACTGAAACTAGTGCTTAGTCATAGCTAAAAAATACAACAAATGATATCAAATTTTTATATATATATATATATATATATATATATATATATATATATATATATATATATATATATATATATATATATATATATATATATATATATATATATATATATATATATATATATATATATATATATATAAAATTAGTTGACAAACCAATAAGTGGATGGGAGTGCCATGTGAAAAAACCCTCTAATGGAAGAGAGAAAATGTGTGCCTGGTGATTTACACGTTGTGAAGGATGCTTCAGTTTAATTCTCCCTGCTCGTTATGCTGTGTGTGTGTTAGAGGATTTCAGGTGTGACTCATTCCTCGGCTAACAGGCTGTTGATATGGTAATGACCTTTCCTCAGCCAGTCCTAGTTCAAAGGGTAAATGGTCTAGTGTGTTGTGTGAAGAAGCCCTGTGGTTACTGTGATTAGAAGGGGCTCATGTTAATTATTCTGATTGCTTCATTGTGGTAATTACCTTCACTGATGTCATTATCTAAAGAAAATATGTTTTCAGAATCGGCTCCGAAATGTCTGCCCATGATCTGTATGGAAGCCCCAGTGTGAGGGGGGCGGAGATTTGTCATTGTAACAGTTTGGAATTATATATAAGCTCTGTGTTATAAAATTAAAGGCTGTCTTGTTCCAGCAGTAAGCGTGACCCATGTGTGGCTTATTGGGTGATTCCAGGAATATCCCTCCTCGTGGAATATTGGGGTGATTTTCTTTATGGGGAGAAGGGAAGACTTTGACGGGGATATCATTCTAATACCGTCACACACGTGTATACCTTCAAGTACATACAAGGATTGTATAGAAAATATCTCTACAAAAAAAAAAAAATAACTTTTAGATGGTGAATGTCATCGGTCTCCTCACCTCGGACAGGACGTGGATATGTGTGTTTACACAGATCCATGGTCCTGCTGTAATCACGTGCAATAGCGGGTGCCTGGCGGACATCGCGGGCACACGCACCAGGTCCTGAGCGATGCCGCGCACACGTGCGCCCCCTAGAGGGCCGGGAAGCCCAGGAAGTCATATGACGCCCGCCCAGGATGGGAGTTCCCATCTGTGGACGTCATTTGACTATGGGCAGGTAGGGAAGTGGGTAAAGCGGAGGTTCACCCTAAAAACAATTTTCTAACATTACATTGTGCTCACTGTCGACATTGACATGTTTTTGTTTTTTTTGCTGTAAAAACAGCATGTTATGCTGAATTGGTTTTGCACAGAGCAACCTGGATCCTCCTCTTCTCAGGTCCCTCCCTCCTGTTGAATGCCCCCACAGCAAGCAGCTTGCTATGGGGGCACCCAAGTCGAGCCGTAGCTCCCTATGTCCATTCAGACACAGAGCTGCGGTTCGGCCCCACCGCCTTTCTCTCCTGATTGGCTAACTGACTTTGATTGACAGCAGTGGGAGCCAACGGCAACCGCTGCTGTGTCTCAGCCAATCAGGAGGGAGAGTCTTGGACGGCTGAGACACTCGTGGATATCGCTGGACACAAATGGAGCTCAGGTAAGTATTAGGGGGTGCTGGGCCGACTGCTGCACACAGAAGGCTTTTTATCTTAACACATATAATGCATTAAGATAAAAAACCTTCTGACTTCACAACCACTTTAAAGCGGAGCTCCACCCCCAAAAGGGGAAGCTCTGCTGGTTTGCTTCCCCCCCCCCCCCTCCGGTGCCACATTAGACACCTTTCGAGGAGAGAGGAAAGAGCGGGTACCTGTTTTTGACAGGTACCTGTCCCCACTTCCGGGAGATCTTGCCGCGGCGAGATTCCTCGGAAGTTTGCCCCCCCGCCAATTAGAAAACACAGCACGCTTCGCACATGCGCTCAAAAGCCAATTGGAAAATCGGCTGGGGTGCCTACATTGTGGGATCTCTGGACAGGTAAGTGTCCTAATATTAAAAGTCAGCAGCTGCAGGCAGGGCCGCCATCAGGAATTATGGGGCCCCTTACACAGCTTCAGGCATGGGCCCCCTGAAGCAGAGAACCGGGGGGATGCTGCCGCCTCAAATTGAGAAGCGGGGGGGGCTGCCGCCGCCAATTGAAAAAATTGAAAAGCGGGGAGGGGGGCGTGAATTGAGAAGCGGGGGGGGGGGGGGCACGAATTGGGGGGGTTGCCCTGGGGACCTCTGGGCCCCTTACAAAAAAAAAAAATTATATATATATATATATATATATATATATATATATATATATATATATATATATATATATATATATATATATATATATATATATATATATATATATACACACACACACACATCGGCGTATACTGCGCACTTTTTTGCCCTGAAAATCAGGGCAAAATCGTGGGTGCGCGGTATACGCCGATACCCGTTTTCCCGCGCCTAGTTTGAATACTGCGCCGACATATACCGAGCGCAGTATACTCGTGTATTGTCGGGCAGTCTCGAGTCCTCTCGCGCTGACGTCCTGGACGTACAGGACGTCAGCGCGAGAGTAGCTGAGCCTGCCCGACAATACACGAGTATACTGCGCTCTGTATATGTCGGCGCAGTATTCAAACTCGGCGCGGGAAACAAGCGGGGAGGACGCCACAGAAGGACGCCGGGCCCGACGAAGAGGACACCCGAAGCCGCAGACGGACACCGGACCCGACGATGGACGCCGCGCAAGACACCAAAACTAAGTACAAAAAAACTTTTTTTCCACAGGAATTCGGGGCAACTTTAGGGGTGCGCGCTATACCCAGAGAAATACGATTATATATATATATATATATATATATATATATATATATATATACACACATATATATAAAAATAAATAAATAAATAAAAAAATAAAAAAAAATTTTTTTTTTTAAAAAGGGGGTTGCCATCCAGGGCCGTGGGGACCTCCAGGTCCCTTACAAAAAAAAGAGGGGGTTGCCATCTGGGCCCCTTACAGGTTTACTGCCTGTACCCCTCCCTGATGGCGGCCCTGGGGGGGGGGGGGGGTTCCTCTTTAAGTGGATATACTTAAGTGGATATACTTCAACATACCTTACTGCTGCCATTGCATTCTACTTTGCCCGTGTTCTCCGAGGACGGGATGCTTGGAACGGCTTTCTTTGGCCAAATCCTGTTGATGAAGGGCGCTATGAAGGGGTAGATGATGGGTTCCAAGAACTTCTTGTAGACCCACAGGAGAACTGGAATGACGATGCAGGGGATGCACACCATGGCTGACAATCTGTAAAGGAAAACAGTCATCTTCACAGACAGCTATAGAAAGTACATGGGGGGGAAAAACGTCAGTAAAAACACTTTGCTGATTTAACCACTTCAGCCCCGGACCATTTTGTAGCTAAAGGACCGGGCCACTTTTTGCAATTCGGCACTGCGTCGCTTTAACTGCCAATTGCGCGGTCGTGCGATGTGGCACCCAAACAAAATTGACGTCCTTTTTTTCCCCACAAATAGAGCTTTCTTTTGGTGGTATTTGATCACCTCTGCGATTTTTATTTTTTGCGCTATAAACAAAAATAGAGCGACAATTTAAAAAAAAAAACAATATTATTTACTTTTTGCTATAATAAATATCCCCCAAAAAATATATAAAAAAAACGTTTTTTTCCTCAGTTCAGGCCGATACGTATTCTTTTGGGGGGAAAAAAAACGCAATAAGCGTTTATTGATTGGTTTGCGCAAAAGTTATAGCGTCTACAAAATAGGGGGTAGTTTTATGGCATTTTTATTCATTATTTTTTTACTAGTAAAGGCGGCGATCAGCGATTTTTATCGTGACTGCGACATTATGGCGGACACTTCGGATACTTTTGACAATATTTTGGGACCATTGACATTTTTACAGCCATCAGTGCTATAAAAATTTACTGATTACTGTAAAAATGACACTGGCAGTGAAGGGGTTAACCTGTAAGGGGGCGCTGAAAGTGTGTGATGGGGGGGGGGGGCGTGGCTGGGCGTGTGACGTTACTGATCGTCACTTCCCTATGACAGGGAACTGACGATTAGTGACACTCTCATAAGGAAGCATGGGGAGAGGTTTGTTTAGACTTACTTCAGCTCTGTGACCCGATCGCGGGACACCGGCGGCGATCGGGTCCACGGGTCCCGCGGGTGCGGTCACAAAACTCAGGACCAGGTCGCGAGCGTGCGACCCACGGCTGGGATCTTAAAGGGGACGTACCTGTATGCCCTTGTGCCCAGCCGTGCCATTCTGCCGACGTACATCGGCGTGCAGCGGTCCTTAAAGCGGAGCTCCACCCAAAAATGGAACTTCCGCTTAATCCACTCCTCGCCCATTTGGCATGTCATTTTTTTGGGGGGGGGGGGGGGAGTGGGGCCTTTAGGAGGAGTGGGACTTCCTGTCCCACTTCCTCCGAGGGGCTGGTAAGGCGAATAGCTTAATCGCCTTACTGCAGCCCCTCCCTGTAGGCGATCGCCTGTCCAATCGGACGGCGCAGGGACGCTCGCGCATGCGCAGTGGGTGCCCGGCCGTGAAGCCGAAAGCTGATCTGTAATATGACATCATACGCTCCCTCTGATCTAGAATATGACATCATACGCTCCCTCTGATCCGTAATATGACATCATACGCTCCCTCTGATCTAGAATATGACATCATACGCTCCCTCTGACCTGTAATATGACATCATACGCTCCCTCTGACCTGTAATATGACATCATACGCTCCCTCTGATCTATAATATGACATCATACGCTCCCTCTGACCTGTAATATGACATCATACGCTCCCTCTGATCTAGAATATGACATCATACGCTCCCTCTGATCTAGAATATGACATCATACGCTCCCTCTGATCTATAATGACATCATACGCTCCCTCTGATCTATAATATGACATCATACGCTCCCTCTGACCTGTAATATGACATCATACGCTCCCTCTGATCTATAATATGACATCATACGCTCCCTCTGATCTAGAATATGACATCATACGCTCCCTCTGATCTAGAATATGACATCATACGCTCCCTCTGACCTGTAATATGACATCATACACTCCCTCTGACCTGTAATATGACATCATACGCTCCCTCTGACCTGTAATATGAAATCATACGCTCCCTCTGACCTGTAATATGACATCATACGCTCCCTCTGACCTGTAATAAGACATCATACGCTCCCTCTGACCCATAATATGACACCATACGCTCCCTCTGATCTAGAATATGACATCATACGCTCCCTCTGACCTGTAATATGACATCATACGCTCCCTCTGACCTAGAATATGACATCATACGCTCCCTCTGATCTAGAATATGACATCATACGCTCCCTCTAATCTAGAATATGACATCATACACTCCCTCTGACCTGTAATATGACATCATACGCTCCCTCTGACCTGTAATATGACATCATACGCTCCCTCTGACCTGTAATATGACATCATACGCTCCCTCTGACCTGTAATATGAAATCATACGCTCCCTCTGACCTGTAATATGACATCATACGCTCCCTCTGACCTGTAATAAGACATCATACGCTCCCTCTGACCCATAATATGACACCATACGCTCCCTCTGATCTAGAATATGACATCATACGCTCCCTCTGATCTGTAATATGACATCATACGCTCCCTCTGACCTGTAATATGACATCATACGCTCCCTCTGACCTAGAATATGACATCATACGCTCCCTCTGATCTAGAATATGACATCATACGCTCCCTCTGACCTGTAATATGACATCATACACTCCCTCTGACCTGTAATATGACATCATACGCTCCCTCTGATCTAGAATATGACATCATACGCTCCCTCTGACCTGTAATATGACATCATACGCTCCCTCTGACCTGTAATATGACATCATACGCTCCCTCTGACCTGTAATATGACATCATACGCTCCCTCTGACCTGTAATATGACATCATACGCTCCCTCTGACCTGTAATATGACATCATACGCTCCCTCTGACCTGTAATATGACATCATACGCTCCCTCTGATCTAGAATATGACATCATACGCTCCCTCTGACCTGTAATATGACATCATACGCTCCCTCTGATCTATAATATGACATCATACGCTCCCTCTGACCTGTAATATGACATCATACGCTCCCTCTGATCTAGAATATGACATCATACGCTCCCTCTGATCTAGAATATGACATCATACGCTCTCTCTGATCTAGAATATGACATCATAAGCTGCCTCTGACCTGTAATATGACATCATACGCTCCCTCTGATCTAGAATATGACATCATACGCTCCCTCTGACCTGTAATATGACATCATACGCTCCCTCTGACCTGTAATATGACATCATACGCTCCCTCTGATCTAGAATATGACATCATACGCTCCCTCTGATCTATAATGAAATCATACGCTCCCTCTGACCCATAAAATGACATCATACGCTCCCTCTGACCTGTAATATGACATCATACGCTCCCTCTGATCTATAATGACATCATACGCTCCCTCTGATCTATAATGACATCATACGCTCCCTCTGACCTGTAATATGACATCATACGCTCCATCTGATCTAGAATATGACATCATACGCTCCCTCTAATCTAGAATATGACATCATACACTCCCTCTGACCTGTAATATGACATCATACGCTCCCTCTGACCTGTAATATGACATCATACGCTCCCTCTGACCTGTAATATGACATCATACGCTCCCTCTGACCTGTAATATGACATCATACGCTCCCTCTGACCTGTAATATGACATCATACGCTCCCTCTGACCTGTAATATGACATCATACGCTCCCTCTGACCTGTAATATGACATCATACGCTCCCTCTGACCTGTAATATGACATCATACGCTCCCTCTGATCTAGAATATGACATCATACGCTCCCTCTGACCTGTAATATGACATCATACGCTCCCTCTGACCTGTAATATGACATCATACACTCCCTCTGACCTGTAATATGACATCATACGCTCCCTCTGACCTGTAATATGACATCATACGCTCCCTCTGACCTGTAATATGACATCATACACTCCCTCTGACCTGTAATATGACATCATACGCTCCCTCTGACCTGTAATATGACATCATACGTTCCCTCTGACCTGTAATATGACATCATACGCTCCCTCTGACCTGTAATATGACATCATACGCTCCCTCTGACCTGTAATATGACATCATACGCTCCCTCTGACCTGTAATATGACATCATACGCTCCCTCTGACCTGTAATATGACATCATACGCTCCCTCTGACCTGTAATATGACATCATACGCTCCCTCTGACCTGTAATATGACATCATACGCTCCCTCTGATCTAGAATATGACATCATACGCTCCCTCTGACCTGTAATATGACATCATACGCTCCCTCTGACCTGTAATATGACATCATACACTCCCTCTGACCTGTAATATGACATCATACGCTCCCTCTGACCTGTAATATGACATCATACGCTCCCTCTGACCTGTAATATGACATCATACGCTCCCTCTGACCTGTAATATGACATCATACGCTCCCTCTGACCTGTAATATGACATCATACGCTCCCTCTGACCTGTAATGACATCATACGCTCCCTCTGACCTGTAATATGACACCATACGCTCCCTCTGACCCATAATATGACATCATACGCTCCCTCTGACCCATAATATGACATCATACGCTCCCTCTGACCTGTAATATGACATCATACGCTCCCTCTGACCCATAATATGACACCATACGCTCCCTCTGACCCATAATATGACATCATACGCTCCCTCTGACCCATAATATGACATCATACGCTCCCTCTGACCTGTAATATGACATCATACGCTCCCTCTGACCTGTAATATGACATCATACGCTCCCTCTGACCTGTAATATGACATCATACGCTCCCTCTGACCTGTAATATGACATCATACGCTCTCTCTGATCTAGAATATGACATCATACGCTCCCTCTGACCTGTAATAGGACATCATACGCTCCCTCTGATCTGTTATATGACATCATACGCTCCCTCTGATCTAGAATATGACATCATACGCTCCCTCTGACCTGTAATATGACATCATACGCTCCCTCTGATCTAGAATATGACATCATACGCTCCCTCTGACCTGTAATATGACATCATACGGTGCTCTCTCTGACCTGTGAGGAAATCATACGCTCACTCTCTCTCTGACCTGTGACAGCACCATTCATACTCTCTGATTGTAATAAGACAACATAGGGTGCCCTCTGATCTGTAATATGACATCATACGCACTATATACAAAGTATCTCATACAGAACACTTCCTGTGACCTCCGCCATGACTACACTATTCATGTCCAGCATTTCTCCCCTCCTAATGACCAGAACACACGAATTACCCCCCCTCCAGCGCGACCCCATACAAACCTTCCGCCTCTCTATGATCCTTCTAATCACCAGACCGGGATCGTCGCCACTTCCGCTTCCGTGACAGAAGAACGTTCCGTCAACAGGGCTCGGGGTGTACCAGCGCCCCTAGCGGCAATCTTACATACTGCAGGGCGCTGGTATGTAAAAGACACCCTGGATGCCTATTGCCAGGCTGTACCAGCGCCCCCAGTGGCGATCTTAACTACTGCAGAGCGCTGTTATAGCAACACGCACCTGCATGTCTATTGCCAGTCATGAGGTGCACCAGCGCCCCTAGCGGCTATCTTACATACTGCAGGGCGCTGCTATGTAAAAGACACCCTGGATGCCTATTGCCAGGAAAGAGATGTACCAGCGCCCCCAGTGGCAATCAAAACTACTGCACCTGCAAGTCTATTGCCAGTTCTGGGTGTACTAGCGCCCCTAGCGGCAATCTTACATAATGCAGAGCGCTGGTATGTAAAAGACACCCTGGATGCCTATCGCCAGGAAAGAGATGTACCAGCGCCCCCAGTGGCAATCAAAACTACTGCACCTGCAAGTCTATTGCCAGTTCTGGGTGCACCAGCGCCCCTAGCGGCAATCTTACATAATGCAGGACCCTGTCAGGATTATTGTCAGGTTCTGGGGGGCGGACGTCTCGCATACTGCACGGCGCTGTTGGGTAAATGGTACTTTCCAGTGCTAGTAGGTTTGTGTTGTACCAACACCCCTAGCGGCCATCTCACAGATTACAGGGCGCTGTTATGTATATGGCAATATTAATGTGCTAGGCTCGGGGTGAACCAGCGCCCCGAGCGGCCATCTCACATACTGCAGAGCGCTAAGTGTATTTTTTTTTAACCACTTAAGCCCCGGACCAAAATGCAGGTAAAGGACCTGGCCCCTTTTTGCGATTCGGCACTGTGTGGCTTTAACTGACAATCGCGCGGTCGTGCGACGTGGCTCCCAAACAAAATTGGCGTCCTTTTTTTCCCCACAAATATAGCTTTCTTTTGGTGGTATTTGATCACCTCTGCGGTTTTTATTTTTTGCGCTATAAACAAAAATAGAGCGACAATTTTGAAAAAAATTCAATATTTTTTACTTTTTGCTATAATAAATATCCCCCAAAAATATATAAAAAAAATGTTTTTTTCCTCAGTTTAGGCCGATACGTATTCTTCTACATATTTTTGGTAAAAAAAATCGCAAAAAGCGTTTATCGGTTTGGTTTGCGCAAAATTTATAGCGTTTACAAAATAGGGGATAGTTTTATTGCATTTTTATAAATTTTTTTTTTTTTACTACTAATGGCGGCGATCAGCGATTTTTTTCGTGACTGCGACATTATGGCGGACACTTCGGACAATTTTGACACATTTTTGGGACCATTGTCATTTTCACAGCAAAAAATACATTTAAATTGCATTGTTTATTGTGAAAATGACAGTTGCAGTTTGGGAGTTAACCACAGGGGGCGCTGTAGGATTTAGGGTGCACCTAGTGTGTGTTTACAACTGTAGGGGGGTGTGGCTGTAGGACTGATGTCATCGATCGAGTCTCCCCTATAAAAGGGATCACTCGATCGATACGCCGCCACAGTGAAGCACGGGGAAGCCGTGTTTACATACGGCTCTCCACGTTCTTCAGCTCCGGGGAGCGATCGCGACGGAGCGGCTATAAACGAATAGCCGCGCCGTAGTCCCGGATCGCTCCCCGCGGGAATCCGCCCGCCACACGCAGCGGGGGGGTCCCGATCGGACCCCCCACCCGCTAGAAGGCAAGGACGTATATATACGTCCTTCTGCCTGTACGTGCCATTCTGTGGACGACGTAAATAGTCGTGCGGCGGGTGTTAAGGGGTTAAAGCAAAACGCCAGGAATGATCTTTATTGGCAACTTACCTGTGTCCAGCTTTGGCGCAATGTAATTTCCCATAGTTTTATTAACTGTGGGGCTGCTGGAGATGCTGGAAACCATTGAAGATGCCCATTCTACATACATTTGGCTGAGCTTTCTACAGCATGCCAGTCTCCGAGATGGCGGCTTTGTATGCAAGTGAAAGAGTGGCCTACCCTATATTTCCAAAAGTATTGGGACACCTGCCTTTAATCACAAACACACACGAACGAACTTTAATGGCATCCCAGTCTTAGTCCGTAGGGTTCAATATTGAGTTGGCCCCTTTGCAGCTATAACAGCTTCACCTCTTCTGGGAAGGCTGCCCACAAGGTTTAGGAGTGTGTCTATGGGAATGTTTGACCGTTCTTCCAGAAGCGCATTTGTGAGGTCAGGTGCTGATGATTGTTGGACGAGAAGTCCTGGCTCGCAGTCTCCGCTCTAATTCATCTCAAAGGTGTTCTATTGGGTTGAGGTCAGGACTCTGTGCAGGCAAGTCAAGTTGCTCCACCCCAAACTCGCTCATCCATGTCTTTATGGACCTTGTTTGTGCACTGGTGCGCAGTCATGTTGGAACAGGAAGGGGCCGTCCCCAAATTGTTCCCACAAAGTTGGGAGCCTGAAATTGTCCAAAATCGGGTTGAGGTCAGGACTCTGTTCAGGCCAGTCAAATTCCTCCACCCCAAACTCGCTAACTTTTCAGTTATGTCTGAATGACATTTAGACCACTTTCACACTGAGTCGCTTTCACACTAAAAAAAAGCGCCTGAAAAGCTTACGAAAACCTATTTCCATTAAAATCAATGAATCCTTTCACACTGGGGCAGTGCGCTGAAAAAACACCACTCTCCATTGAAATGAATTGAAAGTGCTTCAAAAGCGCCTGAAAAGCTCTTCAAAAGCACTCAGGGCTAGATTCAGCATTGATTTACGCCGGCGTATCTATAGATACGCCGCGTAAATTCAAATGTGCGCCGGCGTATCTTCTTTCTGTATTCAGAAAGCAAGATACGCCAGAATTAGGCTAAGATCCGACTGGCGTAAGTCTCTTACACCATCGTATCTTAGGGTGCATACTTACGCTGGCCGCTAGGTGACGCTTCCGTCGTTTTCGGCGTAGAATATGCAAATTACCTAGATACGCCGATTCACAAACGTACGTGCGCCCGGTGGAATTTTTTTCGTCGTTTGCGTAAGGCTT
This sequence comes from Rana temporaria, assembly GCF_905171775.1. Lineage (NCBI taxonomy): Eukaryota > Metazoa > Chordata > Amphibia > Anura > Ranidae > Rana > Rana temporaria. The sequence goes on along the minus strand of NC_053489.1, from coordinate 35,288,857 downwards.
TTCCGGCGTAACGTTTCTCCTGCTTCTATGAGGCGTACGCAATGTTAAGTATGGACTTCGTTCCCGCGTCGAATTTTGAATTTTTTACGTCGTTTGCGTAAGTCGTTCGCGAATAGGGCTGGACGTAATTTACGTTCACGTCGAAACCAATACGTCCTTGCGGCGTACTTTGTAGCAATGCACACTGGGATATGTACACGGACGGCACATGCGCCGTTCGTTAAAAAACTTCACCACCTATTTACATAAAACACGCCCCCCTCATACTTATTTGAATTAGGCAGCCCCATTTACGGTACGCCGCCGTAACTTAGGAGGCAAGTGCTTTGTGAATACAGCACTTGCCTCTCTGATTTACGGCGGCGTAGTGTAAATACGATACGCTGCCGTACAAATGCGCCGCCCTACCTGAATCTAGCCCTCAGTGTTTTACTGGCAGTTTTTCAAGCGCCTCATGCCCCATACAGACGATCGTTTTTTGTGATGAAAAAAAATGACGTTTTTGAAAGCGTCATTTAAAATGATAGTGTGTGGGGAAAATGTCGTTTTATGTCTTCAGAAAAACGACCAAAAAAAAATTCGAACATGCTCGAATTTTTTGTGTCGTTTTTCAAAATGTCATTTTTTGTGTCAATGAAAATGATAGTGTGTGGGCAAAACTACGTTTTTAAACCCGCACATGCCCAGAAGCAAGTTTTGAGACGGGAGGTAAAACTACCATTCATAATGGAGTAAGCACATTCATCACGCTTTAACAGACAAAAAAGCACGAATCATCTTTTACTAACAAGTAACCAGCTAAAAGCAGCCTCAAGGCGAATAGAACTTCCCCTTTAGAGTGCCGTCACTTTGTTCATCATTTTTCAAAACGATGGTGTGTATGCTCCATCGTTTTTGAAAATGAAGTTTCAAAAATTTCGTTTTTTTTCATCACTTCAAACGTCATTTTTTTTTCATCACAAAAAACGACCGTCTGTATGGGGCATCAGTGTGAAAGAGGCCTTAAACCCCCACGTGGGGATTCCTGAGTGGACTTTTGTTTTGTTTTTATTAATAAACGTGGGCTACCAGGCCCTTAACTATAAACGCCTGTCTGATGTGGACTCACTACTCCAAAAATGAATCTACCACTGAGCTAGGCCTGGGGAAAAAATCAATTTGAATTCTGAATCGAGTTTCAAAGTCAAATCGATTCAGGTTTTAAAAAAATCTTTTTTTTTTTTCCCATCAGGACTGGTGCCGACACCGTTCCGGTCCTGAGGAGCTCCGGCAGGAGTTTTTAGGCGAGGCTGCGGCTTCGGCCTAGCCCGGGACCTGGCCAAAGCCGCGGCCTCACCTAAAAACTCCTGCCCGCAGCTCCCCAGGACCGGCGTGGTGTCCATAAAACAGCCCAGCCCTAACCTAAGCTGCACAATTCCCTATGTCACAAAATATATATATGAGAGGGAGGGGAATTGTCTCTGTGATATATACAGTCATAATGGGACATTGTGTGTGTGATGTGCATTATTTTTTTTTTTTATCACTTGCAAATTACCATTACTATTGCTGTTATTACAGGATAGTAATGACACCAAATATGTGTGTCTCCTTCAACTCTTCCTCCCCCAGCCATTTTGCGATTCAGCACTGCGTCGCTTTAATTGACAATTGTGCGGTCTTGCGACGTGGCTCGCAAACGAAATCGACGTCCTTTTTCCCCCGCAAATAGAGCTTTCTTTTGGTGGTATTTTAACTATTTTATTGTTTTTTATATAAACATAACACGTAATAGTTACACACTTTTGGTGGTATTTGATTACCTCTGTGGTTTTTATTTTTTGCGCTATACACAAAAATAGAGCGCCAATTTTGAAAAAAAGCTATATTTTATACTTTTTGCTATAATAAATATCCCTAAAAATATATATAGCAAAATGTTTTCCTCAGTTTAGGCCGATACGTATTCTTCTACGTATTTTTGGTAAAAAAATCGCAATAAGCGTATATTGATTGGTTTGCGCAAAAGTTATAGCGGCTACAAAATAGGGGAGAGTTTTATGGCATTTTTATTAATAATTTTTTTTTATTACTAGTAATGGCGGCGATCAGCGATTTTTATCGTGACTGCAACATCATGGCAGACATATCGGACACTTTTGACGCTATTTTGGGACCATTCACATTTATACAACGATCAGTGCTAAAAAAATGCATTGATTACTGTATAAATGTGACTGGCAGTGAAGGGGTTAACCACTATGGGGCTAGGAAGGGGTTAAGTGTGTCCTAGGTAGGGTGCCCATGTGTGCCGAATTGCCCGGGACTATCCTGCAATTGCCACGTAGGTCCCAGGTCCCGGCTATCTTCATTCCGGGACAATACAGTTTCCCGGAATGAGATAGAGGACACAGCCTGTCAGCCAGTGCAGCCACTGCATTTCCTGGACTGGTTGCTAGGGCCGGCCCCGCTTCGCGTCTAGCAACCAGTGATGTCACAGGAGTCAGCTGTGCCTGCCTGGCTCTGTTTCTGGCTCCGGTTCCTCCCCTCCCAGTACTGTGCGGAGTGCGCGCTGCTGGGCTTCTGGGTTCGTTCCCTTCCAGTGATGTTGGTTCCGGCCCTGTGTCTGGCCCTGGCCTTCCATCCGGCACTTCCTGGTGATGTGATCCCCGGCATCCGAGCCTGCTATCGACCTGCTCATTGCGCCGCCGCGGCGCGGCTTCAGTTACGTCATCTCTGGCTTTGAGCCTGCTGGACGTGTCCCCACTCTGGTGTTTATGCCAACATCCTGGCCTCGGTTTCCACACTTCAGCAGCCAGTGACAGTCCCAACCCCGATGGCTCATCTCTTTACCATCCCCAACACCGGAGCAGAAAACACTAGAACAGGCTAGAAGGCCTACGTGACATCTCTTTGGGTAGGACCCGACCTATAGGTATTGTGTGTGTACAGATGAATCATCAGATGCCATTCCTATAAATTTATTGTTTATATTTTTTTCTTTATCTTTTTCATGCACTGAGACTATTCTAATTAAATGAATCTTAATTCTACATAATTAACTAAATTTCATAATTTCATAATTAACTAAAATCCAATGGATTTGGGTACTCACGATCGGATAATGCGACGGAACACATTAGTTGTCGGACAGTTTGAGAGCATGCTATTCCACATTTGTTGTTGGAATTTCCGACAACAATTGTCCGATGGAGCATACAGACGCTCGAATTATCCGACAACAGCCTGTCATCACACAATTGTTGTTGGAATATCTGATCGTGTGTACGGGCCTTAAGTGTCACACCCCCGATGGAGCCATACTGATGCCCGGTGTTCCTATCGATTTGTGCCCTCCGTGTGTGCAGAACGGAAGGGCACTCCAGCTGAGTTGCCGATCAGCTGGGGTGATGTCACCATATGATCATAGGAGGGTTTTTCGACGGGTGATACCATTTCATGGGCACTATTGAAAGCTTTGCAAAGAGCGGAAGGACACCGTAGATGTCAGGTTGTGCTTTGCTGTAAACCCACGGCACAACAGCGAGGCACAATATGACAAATACCGCATCCCTCCGCTGTTTGCATAGCATTAAATTGTGGCTGAGAAATAGTATCGAAGGTTCCTACGATGTGCGCATGCGCTATGGGACGTCACTCCAGCTGATCGGCAACTCAGCTGGAGTGCCCTTCCGTTTTGTACACTTTTCGACGGCGGGCACATATCGACAGAACACCGGGAGAGAGAGTTCTTCTCCCTCTATGGAGGGAAGTGGTTGCCGCTGTAGACAGGAGGCAGGCAATGTGTATTGGGTGCATCCTTAGCCCCCTGTTTGGGCAGGTTGTAGCATTGAGTGGAGCCATAATGCACACATTCCTCTGCATGCTGCTGCTCGCAACCCGGTGTTCTATCCAAAAGTGCCCTCCGTCGAAAAATGCCCACTCATGTGCAGAGCGAATTTGCCGATCAGCTGGAGTGACATCACCATAGCGCATGCTAGGGCCGTGGATAATTTGTTGCTCTGGGGGGGGGGGGGGGGGGGGTTCAGCAGCAGGTACTAAGTGATAGTATTTTTAAACAAAACAAATCGCACCAAATTCATAAAGACTGGAAAAATGAAAAGCTATGTGTTGCTCATAGTAAGCAATCGCATGCTTAATTCTATTTTCTCAGATCCTCTTGAACCTGATTTCAGTTTTGCCTTTTTCCAGTTTTTATGAACATTGCCCAGTGAGGCTGGCTATTGTCCAGTCTAAGGCTGAACGAAAAACAAAAAAACCTGACGGATCAGTGCTCTCTGCCATTGGATTGTCTATCACAGGGTGGTGCCCTGTAATAGCCAATCTTACTGGGCAGGTGCAAAGGGCACCATCTTGTGAAGGAAGCATACTCACTTATTTTTTGTGTAGCGCCCCCTTACTTTCAGTATGGGCACTACGCTAAAGTTAGTGGGGAATGGGAGAGTTATTTTGCTCCCTTTCACAATTTGTTAAATTTAGGCTGCTGTCATTCCTGAACTGTCCTGTGGGTCAGTCTGCCCACCCCTGGGCGACAGTTGGCGCTAGAGGGGTTCTGGCAGAGCCATTTTTCCCCAGCAGCCAATTAGAGGAGTTTTCCCTCACGGAGCATGCTGGGGGAGAGTATATCTGTGGAAGACGCCATGTGTTCATGTTTTCTTTGTGGGTTCCAGGTTCCAGGTGCGGCACCCACCTTCAGGGTGTGCGCATCCAATGGACCCCGGCGATATGGCCTACCAGGCCGGGGTCGCATGCTACACGGAGCTCCATGCTGATGTTGAAAGGGGCCCCAGTGACTTACTGGGTCCCCAGCTGTATTGAAAGGATCCTAAGCTACATGCTGTGCGGTGGGGGATCGGCTCAAGGAGAACCCAGAGGCAGGTTATCTGAGGGGCTTGAACGAACCATCTGGGATCTGGTGACCGGGATACTGACAGATACACTTCAACTGTCAACCGGTGACCCTTGATTTACTGGGGGGATTTGCTCGATTCATTGAGCTTATCCAAGTACTGGGCCTGTGGCAGAGGTCCCTAGAGCCAGGTCTGTGGCAGAGACCTTTTCCTCCCAGCAACCTTAAAGTGGCGCTTCGGCTGCCAGGCTCGTGGCAGGAGTCTGTCCGGAGGCACTTCACCCACTCTGGCTAGAGTGGCGACGAACTGCATTGTTACTGAAAGCAGGCTTGCTTTCCCTTTAATCCAAGGCCTGATACAGCAAAGTTCCTTCTACTTCATCAACCTTTTCTGTCTACCTCATGTTGATGTTGGCCGTGTTGGGCTGAAAAATAAAGCATTCAGAAAACCTTATTCACTGATTGGACATTCGTTACTGCTCTGCTCACTACCATCACCCTGGACAACTCTAAAAAGGTAACTCAAAACGCAGATCCCAAAACAACCAGCAGCTCCTTCAGGGGTAGCGATACACGTGGGGGCTTGTCCCGGGATTTCGGCTGTTGCCTCTGGCAACGAAAATAGTGAGTACTGGATTTATTAAAGAGCGAAGAGTGTCGTTTATTTTGAACTGTCCGGCAACGAGGGAGTAAACCCTCACACAGCTAAGCTTGGGCTTACGTGCAACACAGCACGCGCCTACAACACGTCCAGACAAGTTCTTCAAGTGGGAGGAGCCACCCACCCCTGCGTGAGACGTATAACAGAGTCTTTGCGCCAAACCAGCAGAACACTGCCCACCTAGGAGAGAGAAGGAGAACCACGTGGCGATGTCTGCCTTTTTGCATCCGGGTGCTGCCGTCCCGCGATTGAGGCCTCCAACCACCTCACCAGGGGTCCTCAGCGTATTTGCACCATCTGGGGTGCCTATGACTGATACGGATGTCCGCCTCTCTACCCAAGGACAGTTTGTGCTCCTATCTAGTTGAGGAATGGAGATGCTGGGCCTAACCTGTCCCCGTTGCGGGGAGTTGTCGGTGAAGATTCAGTCTTTTGCCCGATGCCAGCGATGCCGGGCCTACTTGTTCGTGGCCATCTCACCCACGCAAGCTCCGAAGGAGTACCGGGTGAATTTCATTACCGCTGCCGTTACCGCGGAGGAGGAAGCCGTATGGCCGGAGCCCTCCCCATCGGTAGTTATTGTGGAACCAGAAGTCCGGGATCCGGAGATAATCTCTGTATCGTCCACCTTGACTCTACCCTCGGCTACCTCACCACCTTCCTCACTGGAGGTAAGCCCTGTGAACAACCCGGACCAAGAAGGTGACCCATCCAGCGTGACCAGCACGATTGAAGTGACTGATACTCAGGCCGAAACCACGTCGGGGACCACCACTTCCACAGCGGTCTCCGTGTGGCGTGCCTCTACCGGAGTAGGACCTACTCCGGCCTCCCGCAGCCGCGGTCGAGGCCTGCCTTCTTGTCGTACGAGTTGCCCAAAGGACCTTCCAGTACCTAAACCGTGTGGTCTTTTGCCGGCAGAGGAACTCAACTCCTCGGACTTGGACTCTTTGTCGGATGATGGTGACCTCCACGACTCTATGTTCGAGCCTATGTTCCCAGAGTCGCAAGGCTTCGGGGGATCCCGTGCCTTCTATGGTCCTTGGAGGAGGAAGAAATGCTCTGGCCGTAGGTCTCAACAGCCATCCATGGACATTCTGCGGCTAACTTGGGGAGTCGGTGAGTCAAACCCTGTGTCTGTTGTTACACTCACTACCCCCGTGCCCCTTGTTGCTCCCGTTTTAAAAACGGCACCGGACGCTTTAGTGTTGCCGGGACGCGGAGACCCGCGGATCCTGCCCAATTTGGCTCATCTACAGCGTATGGTGGTCCAGAAGGTTGCCACTGAATATGGGTACGAATACTCATATGTGCCACCCCCTCTCCTTTACCAGATTGACCAGGAGAGAGAGGGATGGTGCCGGAATGCTGTATGGAGCCGCTTAAATGTCCCGCCGGAGGAACGTGAGACCCCTTATGCCTTTATCTGTGTGGGGAAACGTTTTGAGGACTGTCTCAGAGACTGGAGCTGGGGCAGACACATTTACCGGGACCGGGTTGTGTTGAAGTGCCCTGGGAAGGAAGACCAGATCTTCTCAGTGACATCGATGACCGCAAGAGGGGACACTGTCAAGTTACCTGAACCCCGCTTCTATAAGTAGGCCAGATGACTGCTTCGCCTGACCTAAGTACTTTTCGGAAGTTTTGGATAAGGGTTTTGCCCCCACTCATGTTTTTCTCCCAGTTTCCCTTTTCCCTCTGGCCTCTCCGGATCCATATTACGTTTTACATGCAGAACTTTGGGGGGGCTGGGTACAGTATCCTGGGATACTGTTCAACAACAAATTCTGTTGAGCATGCCGCAGAGAGTAGTGGGCATGACCAGATTGGGTATAAGAATCGCCCTTGTTTACGTTGGAGCAACTTGTGCGATTTGGCCTGTCAAATCGCATGACAAGTCACACCCTATTGCTGGCCATGTTCAAATGGCGCACTGATTTGAAAAAGTAGTTCCTGTACTACTTATTGTGATTTCAGGTGTGACTTGCATAGACATCTGTGCATGAAGCTACAGATGTCTTCCAAGTCACACCTGAAGTCGCACTCACATGCGGCTTTAATAATCATGCGATTTCAGATGAAGTTGCACGATTTCAAAGCCACAGTCAATGTGAATGAGGACTCAAAGGAGGAGTACAACTGGGGGGATCCGTAGTGTAGAAGGATCTGGGGATTCTGGTAGATCATACGCTCAATAATAGCATACAATGCCAAGCCGCGGTTTCCAAAGTGAGCACAATCGTTTCTTGTATTAAGTGACACCAGGTTTGTTTTGTTTTTTAAATAACAAACATGTCATACTTACCTCCACTGTGCAGTTTGTTTTGCACAGAGTGGCCCCGATCCTCCTGTTCTGGGGTCCCACTGGGGCTCTCACGGCTCCTCCCCGCATTAGATGACCCCCTCTGGGAAGCGCTCTCCCAAGGGGGTTACCTTGCGGACTTGCTCCCGTCATTCATTCGGCGTTCATAGGTGCCGAATGTATGCCTCGGCCCCGCCCCCCGCGTCATTGGATTTGATTGACAGCAGCGGAAGCCAATGGCTGTGCTGCTATCAATCTATCCAATCAAGAGTCAGGAACCCGTGGAGAAAGAGACGGCAGGGACGTGCCCACAGAAATTCGGGGTTCAGGTAAGTAAAACGGGGGGCTGCACACTGCAAGGTGTTTTTTCACCTTAATGTGTAGGATGTATTAAGGTGAAAAAACACGAAGGTTTAATACCCCTTAAAGCCATCCAGGACTTTTGTTCGCTCTTTTAAATTTATATACCAATGGGATGCACTGGCTAATGACCTTATTTAATATGCTCTTAAAGCAAACCCATCTCTCCTCCGTGTTCTTTGTTTCTAATAGGTAGATTCAGAAAGAGTTAGGCCGGCTTATCAGTAGATAAGTCGACCTAACTCAGAATCTACGCCGACCTATGTTTAAGCGTATGCGCAAACAGAGATACGCTTAAACATATACAAGATAGGACGGCTCTGCAGCCGTGCTTGTGTCAGCTCCGAGGTAGATGGCTGCAGAGCTGAGCTATGTCTCGTCTCACACATAGCTCAGCCTCAGCGCACACCAGCGCTGACATCCCCTACTCTCTCTGCACAGACACGAGGGGCCAGATTCACGTATCTGGGCGTATCTTTGTGCGGGCGTAGCGTATCCTATTTACCCTACGCCTCCGCAACTCGGATGGCCGCTAGGTGCCGCTTCCATTGCGGTCGAGGTAGAATATGTAAATGAGGAGATACGCCGATTCACGAATGTACGCCCGGCCGCCGCAGTCGATTTACGCCGTTTCCGTGAGGCATTAGCAGGCCTAAAGTTATTCCATCTATTAGGTGGAATAACAATGTTAAAGTATGGCCGCCGTTCCCGCCGCGAGATTCAAATTTTTTAGGTTGTTTGCGTAAGTCGTCCGCGAATCGGGATTTACGTCGTTTACGTCCACGTCGAAATCAATAGGCCCGTGCGGCGTACTTAGCCGCAAAGCACCCTGGGAAATGTAGGTGCCCGGCGCATGCGCATTAAAAAAAACGTGAAAAACTTGAGGTCAAGCCTCATTACCATACAACACACCCCCCTCCAAGACATTTGAATTCGGCGCCCTTACGCCCGCCCGCTTTAGGCTACGCCGCCGTATATTAGCAGGCAAGTACATTGAGAATCATGTACTTGCCTAGCTAACTTATGGCGGCGTAGCCTAAACAGGCTAAGCTACGCCGCCGTAAGTTTGCACCCAGGTACCTGAATCTACCTATAAGATTTTATCCCAATTTATATCTTCTAGCAAGGTTCGTAGTTTAGGGAAGTTGGCTCTTTTGAAATTCAAGGGGCTAGATTCAGAGAGAATTTACACCGGCGTATCTATAGATACGCCGCGTAAATTCAAATCTGCGCCGGCGTATCTTCTTTCTGTATTCAGAAAGCAAGATACGCCGACATTAGCCTAAGATACGACTGGCATAAGTCTCTTACGCCGTCGTATCTTAGGGTGCATTCTCAATCTGGCCGCTAGGTGGCGCTCCCGTAGTTTTCGGCATAGATTATGCAAATTACCTAGTTACGCCGATTCACAAACGTACGTGCACCCGGCGGTACTTTTTTACGTCGTTTGCGTAAGTCGTTTTCGGCGTAACGTTGCTCCTGCTATTAGGTGGCACAGCCAATGTTAAGTATGGACGTCGTTCCTGCTTCAAAATTTGAATTGTTTGCGTCGTTTGCGTAAGTCGTTCGCGAATAGGGCTGGACGTAATTTACGTTCACTGCGAAACCAATACGTCGTTGCGGCGTACTTGAGAGCAATGCACACTGGCATATGTACACGGACGGCGCATGCGCCGTTCGTAAAACACATCAATGACGTCAGGTCATAACACATTAGCATAAAACACGCCCCCCTTCCACATTTGAATTACGCGGGCTTTGTGAATACTGCACTTGCTCCTGTAAGTTGCGTCGGCGTAGCGTAAATACAATACGCTGCGCCGCCGTAACTAGGCGCCCATCTACCTGAATCTACCCCATTGTCTTTGTGTTCCCCTTGTGTTTCCTATTTGTGTGATTTATACTGAAGCCAATTGACCTATGAACGCTGTATCCTCAATTGCCCCGTATTTCCACATCCGTGATCAGGTCTGTATTGTTGGTAATCAGTAGATCTAGGAACGCCTTGTTTCTAGTTGGTGTATCTACCATCTGACCCATGAGATTGTCCTGCAAGACATTTAGGAACTGGCGAGCCTTAGATGAATGTGTGGTTCCCTCCGCCCAAGGGAGGGCTGGCAGGGGGGGCAGGGTGGAAACCTCCCCCCGGGCTGGTGACACTATGCACAGCCACCGGCCGCCACTACCAAATGCTGTTTTTGCAGAGCAGGAATATGCCTGCTGGAGCTCTGTTAACACAGGTCACGGCCGCTGCTCACCTCCCACTGTGCAGCCATGCTTGTGTCAGCTCTGAGGTAGATGGCTGCAGAGCTGAGCTATGTCTCGTCTCACACATAGCTCAGCCTCAGCGCACACCAGCGCTGACATCCCCTTCTCTCTCTGCACAGACACGAGGGGCCAGATTCACGTATCTGGGCGTATCTTTGTGCGGGCGTAGCGTATCCTATTTACGCTACGCCTCCGCAACTTAGACAGGCAAGTGCAGTATTCACAAAGCACTTGCTCCGTAAGTTGCGGCGGCCTAGCGTAAATGGGCCGGCGTAAACCCGTGTAATTCAAATGTGGAAGAGGTGGGCGTGTTGTATGGAAATGAGCCGCGACCCCATGTAAATGAAGCGCCGATCGTACGGCGCATGCGCGCGCATGCTCAGTATCACGTCGAATTTACTCCCTAAGATACGCCGGCACAATGTCTGTGACGTGAACGTAACCTACGCACAGCCCCATTCACGTACGACTTACGTAAACAACGTAAAAAGATACGCTTGTTCCGACGTCCATACTTTGCATTTGCTGCGCCTCATATAGCAGGGGTAACTTTACGCCGGACGTAAGCCTAACGTAAACGGCGTAGCGGGCGCAAGTACGTTCGTGAATCGGCGTATCTACCTAATTTACCTAAATTCGACGCGTAAATCTACGGAAGCGCCCCTTGCAGCCAGTGTAAATATGCACCCAGGATACGACGGCGTAGGAGACTTACGCCGCTCGTATCTTGGCCAAATTTATGCGTAACTGATTCTAAGAATCAGGCGCATAGATACGACGGCTCACATTCGGAGCTTACGACGGCGTACGTGGAGATACGCCGTCGTAAGTCCTTTGTAAGTCCTGACCTGTCCTACATACACTGACCTGGCCTGACCTACATACACTGACCTGTCCTACATACACTGACCTGACCTGTCCTACATACACTGACCTGGCCTGACCTACATACACTGACCTGTCCTACATACACTGACCTGACCTACATACACTGACCTGACCTATCCTACATACACTGACCTAACCTATCCTACATGCACTGACCTAACCTGTCCTACATACACTGACCTGACCTGTCCTACATACACTGACCTGTCCTGACCTACATACACTGACCTGACCTGACCTACATACACTGACCTGATCTGACCTACATACACTGACCTGATCTGACCTACATACACTGACCTGATCTGACGTACATACACTGACCTGATCTGACGTACATACACTGACCTGATCTGACCTACATACACTGACCTGACCTGACCTACATACACTGACCTGACCTACATACACTGACCTGACCTACATACACTGACCTGACCTGACCTACATACACTGACCTTACCTACATACACTGACCTGTCCTACATACACTGACCTGACCTGACCTACATACACTGACCTGACCTACATACACTGACCTGACCTACATACACTGACCTGACCTACATACACTGAGCTGTCCTACATACACTGACCTGACCTGACCTACATACACTGACCTGTCCTACATACACTGACCTGGCCTGACCTACATACACTGACCTGTCCTACATACACTGACCTGACCTGTCCTACATGCACTGACCTAACCTGTCCTACATACACTGACCTGACCTGTCCTACATTCACTGACCTGACCTGTCCTACATACACTGACCTGACCTGACCTACATACACTGAGCTGTCCTACATACACTGACCTGTCCTACATACACTGACCTGACCTGACCTACATACACTGACCTGTCCTACATACACTGACCTGGCCTGACCTACATACACTGACCTGTCCTACATACACTGACCTGACCTGTCCTACATACACTGACCTGACCTGTCCTACATACACTGACCTGACCTGTCCTACATACACTATCCTGACCTGTCCTACATACACTGACACTGACCTGTCCTACATACACTGACCTGACCTGACCTGTCCTACATACACTGACCTGACCTGTCCTACATACACTGACCTGTCCTACATACACTGACCTGACCTGTCCTACATACACTAACCTGACCTGACCTACATACACTGACCTGACCTACATACACTGACCTGTCCTACATACACTGACCTGACCTGTCCTACATACACTGACCTGACCTGTCCTACATACACTTAACTGACCTGACCTACATACACTGACCTAACCTACATACACTGACCTGACCTGACCTACATACACTGACCTGACCTGACCTACATACACTGACCTGACCTGACCTACATACACTGACCTAACCTGTCCTACATACACTGACCTAACCTGTCCTACATACACTGACCTGTCCTACCTACATACACTGACACTGACCTGTCCTACCTACATACACTGACACTGACCTATCCTACATACACTGACACTGACCTGTCCTACATACACTGACCTGACCTGACCTGTCCTACATACACTGACCTGACCTGTCCTACATACACTGACCTGACCTGTCCTACATACACTGACCTGACCTACATACACTGACCTGATCTGACCTACATACGCTGACCTGACCTACATACACTGACCTGTCCTACATACACTGACCTGACCTGACCTGACCTACATACACTGACCTGACCTACATACACTGACCTGACCTTACCTACATACACTGACCTGTCCTACATACACTGACCTGTCCTACATACACTGACCTGACCTGTCCTACATACACTGACCTGACCTGTCCTACATACACTGACCTGTCCTACATACACTGACCTGACCTACATACACTGACCTGACCTGTCCTACATACACTGACCTGACCTGACCTACATACACTGACCTGTCCTACATACACTGACCTGACCTGACCTACATACACTGACACTGACCTACATACACTGGCCTGACCTACATACACTGACCTGTCCTACATACACTGACCTGACCAGTCCTACATACACTGACCTGACCTGACCTACATACACTGACCTGTCCTACATACACTGACTTGACCTGACCTACATACACTGACCTGACCTGTCCTACATACACTGACCTGACCTATATACACTGACCTGACCTGTCCTACATACACCGACCTAACCTATCCTACATACACTGACCTAACCTATCCTACATGCACTGACCTGACCTGACCTACATACACTGACCTGTCCTACATACACTGACCTGACCTACATACACTGACCTGACCTGTCCTACATACACTGACACTGACCTGTCCTACATACACTGACCTGACCTGTCCTACATACACTGACCTGACCTACATACACTGACCTGACCTGTCCTACATACACTGACACTGACCTGTCCTACATACACTGACACTGACCTGTCCTACATACACTGACCTGACCTGTCCTACATACACTGACCTGACCTGTCCTACATACACTGACCTGTCCTGACCTACATACACTGACCTGACCTGTCCTACATACACTGACCTGACATGACCTACATACACTGACCTGTCCTACATACACTGACACTGACCTACATACACTGACCTGACCTGACCTACATACACTGACACTGACCTACATACACTGGCCTGACCTACATACACTGACCTGTCCTACATACACTGACCTGACCAGTCCTACATACACTGACCTACATACACTGACCTGTCCTACATACACTGACTTGACCTGACCTACATACACTGACCTGACCTGTCCTACATACACTGACCTGACCTACATACACTGACCTGGCCTGTCCTACATACACTGACCTGACCTGTCCTACATACACTGACCTGACCTGTCCTACATACACTGACCTGACCTGACCTACATACACTGACCTGACCTACATACACTGACCTGTCCTACATACACTAACCTGACCTGTCCTACATACACTGACCTGACCTGTTCTACATACACTTACCTGACCTGTCCTACATACACTGACCTGACCTACATACACTGACCTGACCTACATACACTGACCTGACCTACATACACTGACCTGACCTGTCCTACATACACTGACCTGACCTGTCCTACATACACTGACCTGACCTGTCCTACATACCCTGACCCGACCTACATACACTGACCTGACCTGTCCTACATACACCGACCTGACCTACATACACTGACCTGACCTGTCCTACATACACTGACCTGACCTGTCCTACATACCCTGACCCGACCTACATACACTGACCTGACCTGTCCTACATACACCGACCTGACCTACATACACTGACCTGACCTGTCCTACATACACTGACCTGACCTGTCCTACATACACTGACCTGACCTGTCCTACTTACACTGACCTGACCTGTCCTGCATACACTAACCTGACCTGACCTACATACACTGACCTGAGCTACATACACTGACCTGTCCTACATACACTGACCTGACCTACATACACTGACCTGACCTGTCCTACATACACTGACCTGACCTACATACACTGACCTGACCTACATACACTGACCTGACCTACATACACTGACCTGACCTGTCCTACATACACTGACCTGACCTACATACACTGACCTGACCTACATACACTGACCTGACCTTCATACACTGACCTAACCTGTCCTACATACACTGACCTAACCTGTCCTACATACACTGACACTGACCTGTCCTACCTACATACACTGACACTGACCTGTCCTACATACACTGACCTGACCTGTCCTACATACACTGACCTGACCTGACCTGTCCTACATACACTGACCTGACCTGACCTGTCCTACATACACTGACCTGACCTGACCTGTCCTACATACACTGACCTGACCTGTCCTACATACACTGACTTGACCTGTCCTACATACACTGACCTGACCTGACCTACATACACTGACCTGACCTACATACACTGACCTGTCCTACATACACTAACCTGACCTGTCCTACATACACTGACCTGACCTGTTCTACATACACTTACCTGACCTGTCCTACATACACTGACCTGACCTACATACACTGACCTGACCTACATACACTGACCTGACCTACATACACTGACCTGACCTGTCCTACATACACTGACCTGACCTGTCCTACATACACTGACCTGACCTGTCCTACATACCCTGACCCGACCTACATACACTGACCTGACCTGTCCTACATACACTGACCTGACCTACATACACTGACCTGACCTGTCCTACATACACCGACCTGACCTACATACACTGACCTGACCTGTCCTACATACACTGACCTGACCTGTCCTACATACACTGACCTGACCTGTCCTACATACACTGACCTGACCTGTCCTACATACACTGACCTGACCTGTCCTACATACACTGACACTGACCTGACCTACATACACTGACCTGACCTGTCCTACATACACTGACACTGACCTGTCCTACATACACTGACACTGACCTGTCCTACATACACTGACCTGACCTGTCCTACATACACTGACCTGACCTGTCCTACATACACTGACCTGACCTGTCCTACATACACTGACACTGACCTGTCCTACATACACTGACCTGACCTGTCCTACATACACTGACCTGACCTGTCCTACTTACACTGACCTGACCTGTCCTGCATACACTAACCTGACCTGACCTACATACACTGACCTGAGCTACATACACTGACCTGTCCTACATACACTGACCTGACCTACATACACTGACCTGACCTGTCCTGCATACACTAACCTGACCTGACCTACATACACTGACCTGACCTACATACACTGACCTGACCTACATACACTGACCTAACCTGTCCTACATACACTGACCTAACCTGTCCTACATACACTGACACTGACCTGTCCTACCTACATACACTGACACTGACCTGTCCTACATACACTGACCTGACCTGTCCTACATACACTGACCTGACCTGACCTGTCCTACATACACTGACCTGACCTGACCTGTCCTACATACACTGACCTGACCTGACCTGTCCTACATACACTGACCTGACCTGTCCTACATACACTGACCTGACCTGTCCTACATATACTGACCTGTCCTGACCTACATACACTGACCTGACCTGACCTGCATACACTGACACTGAACTACATACACTGACCTGTCCTACATACACTGACCTGACCTGTCCTACATACACTGACCTGACCTGTCCTACATACACTGACCTGTCCTACCTACATACACTGACCTGACCTGTCCTACATACACTGACCTGTCCTACCTACATACACTGATCTGACCTACATACACTGACCTGGCCTGACCTACATACACTGACCTGACCTGTCCTACATACACTGACCTGACCTGTCCTACATACACTGACCTGTCCTACATACACTAACACTGACCTGCCCTACATACACTGTGACTGACCTACCCTACATACATTGTGACTGACCTGCCCTTCATACACTGTGACTGACCTGGTAGGCATACATAATCACTGACCTACCTCAGCCGTAGGTGGTGTGCGGCGCAGGCATGCCCAATGTGCCCGTCATATATGTTGCCAGCCAGGGAGGCTTAGGAGCCGAGGAGAGCCGCCGAGCAGTGAGCGGGTGCGCCCAGTGTCCCCGCATACATATGCAGCCAGTCAGCTAGCCAGAGGAGGCTCAGGACAGGAGCCGAGTCGTGCCTGACCTGACCTGTCCTACATACACTGACCTGACCTGACCTGTCCTACATACACTGACCTGACCTGTCCTACATACACTGACCTGACCTACATATACTGACCTGTCCTGACCTACATACACTGACCTGACCTGACCTACATACACTGACACTGAACTACATACACTGACCTGACCTACATACACTGACCTGACCTGACCTACATACACTGACCTGACCTGTCCTACATACACTGACCTGACCTGTCCTACATACACTGACCTGACCTGACCTACATACACTGACCTGTCCTACATACACTGACCTGTCCTACCTACATTCACTGACCTGACCTGTCCTACATACACTGACCTGTCCTACCTACATACACTGACCTGACTTGTCCTACATACACTGACCTGTCCTACCTACATACACTGACCTGACCTACATACACTGACCTGGCCTGACCTACATACACTGACCTGTCCTACATACACTGACCTGTCCTACCTACATACACTGACCTGACCTGTCCTACATACACTGACCTGTCCTACCTACATACACTGACCTGACCTGTCCTACATACACTGACCTGTCCTACCTACATACACTGACCTGACCTACATTCACTGACCTGACCTGACCTACATACACTGACCTGTCCTACATACACTGACCTGACCTGTCCTACATACACTGACCTGTCCTACCTACATACACTGACCTGACCTGCCCTACATACACTGACCTGTCCTACCTACATACACTGACCTGGCCTGACCTACATACACTGACCTGTCCTACATACACTGACCTGACCTGTCCTACATACACTGACCTGACCTGTCCTACATACACTGACCTGTATACACTGACCTGTCCTACATACACTGACCTGACCTGTCCTACATACACTGACGTGACCTGTCCTACATACACTGACCTGTCCTACATACACTAACACTGACCTGCCCTACATACACTGTGACTGACCTACCCTACATACACTGTGACTGACTTGCCCTTCATGCACTGTGACTGACCTGGTAGGCATACACAATCACTGACCTACCTCAGCCGTGGGTGGTGTGCGGCACAGGCATGCCCAATGTGCCCGTCATATATGTTGCCAGCCAGGGAGACTTAGGAGCCGAGGAGAGCCACCGAGCAGTGAGCGGGTGCGCCCAGTGTCCCCACATACATATGCAGCCAGTCAGCCAGAGGAGGCTCAGGACAGGAGCCGAGTCGTGCCGCGGAAAGCCGCCGAGCAGCGAGCGGGGATGCGGCGGGCTGGCACGCCCAGTGTCCCCGCATACATATTCAGCCAGTCAGCTAGCCAGAGGAGGCTCAGGACAGGAGCCGAGTCGTGCCGTGGAGAGCCTCCGATTCAAGCGGGGATGTCGCATGGCGTGCCGGGCGGCATTGTAATTCCCGCCTTCTGAGCTTGCGGCGCCTATGATGGACGTCCCACTCATCCCGCGGTCCCGGATTGGACGAATGGGACGTCCATCATAGGCACTGCAGGCTCCAGAAGGCGGGACCTGCTGTGTCACTCGGCGGAGCTCGGCTAAAGAATGGTCCCTGCTCTGGGCTTTTCGGCGGCCCATTCGGGGCTCCAGCCTCCTTAGCCCACCCCTAACGACGCCCCTGCTTCCCATCCTTGCTGCTAATCCAGATTTGTGATAGGAGGTCCGTCTCCCACTCCTCCCTCAGGTTAGGGGGCCTACAGAATACTCTCAGTATTATTTTACCCATAGCTTCATCCCTTTGGAGCTTTACCCATCAGGATTCCACCTCCTCCCTAGCTCCCTTATTGATGTAATCTCTCACATTCACTTGTACATTATTCTTTATATACAGGCATACCCCTCCCCCTTCTTTACCCTTTTTATCCCTGCGATAAAGGGAATACCCTTGAATTGTTGCCAGCCAATCATGACAGCTGTTGAACCATGTCTCCGAAATTCTCCTCATTCAGCAGTATCTCTAGTTCACCCATCTTGTCTGCCTGGCATTGGTGAACATGCCAAAAAGTTTAGACTGGTCGCATATTGTCCTCTTATTGGGTGTTCCCAGATTGCAAATCTCATCTGACCAGAGCCCCTTCTTCCACATGTTTGCTGTGTCCCCCACATGGCTTCTCACAAACTGCAAATAGGACTTCTTATGGCTTTCCTTCAACAATGTCTTTCTTCTCTCCACTCTTCCATAAGGGGCAGATTTGTGGAGAGACCACTAATAGTTGTCCTGTGGACAGATTCTCCCACCTGAGCTGTTGATCTCTGCAGCTCCTCCAGAGTCACCATGGGCCTCTTGGCTGCTTCTCTGATGAATGCTCTCCTTGCCCGGCCCGGTCAGTTTAGGTGAACGGCCATGTCTTGGTAGGTTTGCAGTTGTGTCATACTCTTTCTATTTTCGGATGATGGATTGAACAGAGCTCTGTGAGATGTTCAAAGCATGGCATATTTTTTTATAACCTAACCCTGCTTTATACTTCTCCACAACTTTATCCCTGACCTGCCTGGTGTGCTCCTTGGCCTTCATGATGCTGTTTGTTCACTAAGGTTCTCTAACAAACCTCTGAGGGCTTCACAGAACATCTGTATTTATACTGAGATTAAATTACACACAGGTGGACTCACTAATTAGGTGACTTCTGAGGGCAAATTGCTCCACTAGATTTTAGTTAGGGGGTATCAGAGTAAAAGGGGCTGAATATAAATGCACGCCACACTTTACAGATATTTATTTGTAAAAAAATTGAAAACCATTTATAATTTTCCTTTCACTTCACAATTATGTGCCACTTTGTTATAATCCCAATATAATACATTTACGTTTTTGGTTGTAATATGATAACATTTGAAAAATGTCAAGGGGCAGTGGCCCCCAGTGGCGGCTGGTGCCCATCAATTGCAGCCACTGTGCCCATCAAACGCAGCCACTGTGCCATGCCATCAATTGTCGCCACTGTGCCATGCCATCAATTGTCGCCACTGTGCCATGCCATCAATTGTCGCCACTGTGCCATGCCATTAATTGTCGCCACTGTGCCATCATTTATCGCCACTGTGCCATCATTTATCGCCACTGTGCCCATCAATTGTCACCACTGTGCCATGCCATCAAATCCAGCCACTGTGCCATGCCATCAATTGTCGCCACTGTGCCATCATTTATCGCCACTGTGCCATCTTTTATCGCCACTGTGCCCATCAATTGTCACCACTGTGCCATGCCATCAAATCCAGCCACTGTGCCATCAATTGTCCCCACTGTGCCCATCAATTGTCGTCACTGTGCCCTGTAAAATGCTGCCAGATTGCCCCCCCGCCCGGCACTTACCTTTCTGGGGTCAGCCATCCTCCTTCCACCGTACCTCGATGTCTTTTCCCGCCCTCGATGACGCTTCAGCCAATCAGGTTACCGGTAACCAAAACCGGTGAACCCGATTGGCTGAGACGCCTGTCAGTGTTAACCAGGGAACGCACCCCCCGTTGGCTCTGATAGGCACTTCCAAAGCCAACCAGTTGCCATTATTCAGATGCCCGGCGCTCACCAGGGGGCCGGCCATCTGGATAGTGGGCGGCAGTAACAATACATGGATTCATGCAATGCATGAATCTATGTATTGTTGATCAGTGGCGGTGCAGGAAAGAGAGGGGGCAGCGCTAGTGCGCCCTCTATGGATGCACCGCCACTGTCAAGGGGTCTGAATACTTTTTCAAGGCACTGTACATAGAGAGGAAATGATTGCAGGAGATCAATAACACGCAGCAAAAAAATAGGTAAATAAAGTATTTTATTTAAAAGGTCAGTCATTTATGATAAACAATAGGGTATACGTCTACTATTAGGAGAGTGTATTTATAAAACTTATTCACTCGGTGAAGGTGCACAATTTGATCTGTGTAAATAGTGTAAAAATAGTATTAAAATTCCTATAATACTTAGCCCCATCTAGTGGCCAAAATGCAGTATTTTCCTTTTTAAATTAGGAAAAGTATTTGACCAGCACAGGAAAGGCCTGTCCCCTGTAGGCATGTTTTAGAGAAGAAAAGTAAAATACGATATACCTGTGCTCCAATCCAAACAGCTTATACATATACAGGGGTGGATTCAAGAAGCAATTGCGCCTGTGTAACCATAGGTTACACAGCGCAATTGCTTACTTGCCCCGGCGTAACGAGTGCTCCTGATTCAGGAACCTCGTTACGCCGACTGCAGCCTAAGATCTGCGCGGCATAAGGCTCTTATGCCCGCATATCTTAGGCTGCATTCTTGCGGTGGCCGCAAGGTGGCGTTCACGTTGTGCTCAGTGTATAGTATGCAAATTGCATACTAACACCGATTCACAACGTTGCGCGAGCCCTGCGTACGCAATTTACGTTGTTTACGTACGGCGGTTTTCGCGCAAGGCTGCCCCTGTTACGTATACCCGTCGTTCCCGCGTTGCGAAATTTGAATTTTACGTACTTTGCTTAAGTGAATCGTGAATGGCGCTGGACGCCATTCACGTTCACTTTGAAGCAAATTACGTCCTTGCGACGTCATTTGCCGCAATGCACGTCGGGAAAGTTTCCCGACGGAGCATGCGCGCTACGATCGGCGCGGGAACTTAACCTAATTTAAATGATTCCCGCCCCCTACGGGATCATTTAAATTGCGTGCTCTAGCGCCGGGCATTTTGCCGGCGCGCCCGCGCAATTCACGGAGCTTCTGCTCCGTGAATCAAGGGCAGCGGAGCAAATTTGCGGGGGCGCAGGGCAAAAACTTTGCCCTGCGCCTCCGTAAATAATGGGCAATTCTACCTGAATCCGGCCCACAGTATATAACCCCTCAGGTGCTAAAGGAATGTGACCACATCTTAACAAATTCTAAATGGACCCTCTGCACATTGCTATACAGTTTTCTGTTAAACTTTGTATAAAATGAGGGATATTTAGTTCACATACGTTGCACATCGCAATGCATGTTTAAGCCGACCAACTTCGTCAAAGTAATCCCTCTCTGGCCAGTTTTTTTTTTTTGTTTTTTTTTGGTTGAACTAAATGGATTTTTGTTTTAATTCAACCTATGAGATTGCACTTTGAGATGGGCGATCAGATACTCCCTGGATCAACATTCAGTAGTGCTGATCCAGAAGAAGGCAAAAACCCTATTAAAGCTTGGTCCAATTTGCTCCAACAGGGAAACAATTCCTTCTTGACCCCCTTAGACAACATTTGCACCAATTATCTTTCCATGTCTGTTCACGCAATGCGTCCAGCAATGATCACCACAGATAATCGCTGGTTGCATGAACATCCAGAGGAAGGCGCAATGTAAGGTGCTGTGCTCTCTCAGTAATGTAATGTGCTGTGCTGTCCCCCCAATAATGTAAGGTGCTGTGCTCTCTCAGAAATGTAAGGTGCTGTGCTGTCCCCCCCCCCCCCAATAATGTAAGGTGCAGTGCATTACCCTCCAGTAATGTACTGCACTGTGCTGTGTCTCCCTAGTAATGTAATGAGATCTGCTATTCCCTCCAGTAATGTAATGTGCTGTGCTGTGTCGTCGTCGTCCCCCCCCCCCCCCGATAATGTAATGTGCTTTGCTTTTTCCCCAGTAATGTAATGTGCTGTGCTATGTTCACCCCTCCACCTTCAATGTGTTGTCTCCCTATGCTGTGTCTCCCTAGTAGGGTCTGTGCCCGTCAAGTTCCTCTGTCCCTTTCCCCAGTGTCCCTTTTCCCTATGCTGTGTCTCCCTAGTAGGGTCTGTGCCCGTCAAGTTCCTCTGTCCCTTTCCCCACAGTGTCCCTTTTCCCTATGCTGTGTCTCCCTAGTAGGGGCTGTGCCCTTCAAGTTCCTCTGTCCCTTTTCCCTATGCTGTGTCTCCCTAGTAGGGGCTGTGCCCTTCAAGTTCCTCTGTCCCTTTTCCCTATGCTGTGTCTCCCTAGTAGGGGCTGTGCCCTTCAAGTTCCTCTGTCCCTTTTCCCTATGCTGTGTCTCCCTAGTAGGGTCTGTGCCCTTCAAGTTCCTCTGTCCCTTTCCCCACAGTGTCCCTTTTCCCTATGCTGTGTCTCCCTAATAGGGGCTGTGCCCTTCAAGTAATGAAAGTTGCAGTGCTGTGCCCCCCAGTAATGTAATGTGCTGTGCGCCCCTCTTCCCTCGGTGCCCCTCTGTGCCTTTTCCCACGGCGTCCCTTTTCCCACGGTGTGTCCCTTTTTCCCACGGTGTGTCCCTTTTTCCCACGGTGTGTCCCTTTTTCCCACGGCGTCCTTCTGTCCCTCCTCTCACTATATACATCACCATCCTTATACGCTGGTTCAACGACTGCGAGGAAGTCACTGCTTGCGTTTAGTTTTTACATTTTTGCTCCTAGTATGAAAAGTGGAGTCGGAACCATGGCACTTCTTCAGGTTGGTGACGCTTTGGGATGAGTAATTCCTGTTAAGAAAAGGAGATATGAGTTTAGCTGTGATCAGTTTTCATACGGGACTTTCATACGGTACTCTAAGTGGAATAATTGATCAATCTAATCAATTGGGGCCAGATTCACATAGAAGAGCGGCGGTGTAACGTATCGTAGATACGTTACACCGCCAAAATTTTTCATCGCAAGTGCCTTATTCACCAAGCACTTGCGATGAAAACCTACGCCGGCGGCCTCCGGCGCAAGGCGGGCCAATTTAAATGGGCGTGTGCCATTTAAATTAGGCGCGCTCCCTCGCCGGACCTACCACGCATGCTCCGTTTCCGAACTCCCGTCGTGCATTGCGCGCCGTGACGTAATTTTTTCGAACGGCGACGCGCGTAGCGTAATTCCATATTCCCGGACGGCTTACGCAAACGACGTTGATTTTTAAATTTTGACGCGGGAACGACGGCCATATTTTAGACAGCAATACGCTTGCTGACTAAAGTTAGGGCACCTAAAACGACGACTAACTAGGGAAACTAGACTAGCGGCGCCGTAGCGAACGCGAAAATCCGTCGTGAATCGCCGTAACTCCTAATTTGCATACCCAACGCTGGTTTACGACGCAAACTCCCCCCAGCGGCGGCCGCGGTATTGCATCCTAAGATCCGACAGTGTAAAACAATTACACCTGTCGGATCTTCTGGCTATCTATGCGTAACTGATTCTATGAATCAGTCGCATAGATAGAAACAGCGATACGACGGGTTGTATCAGCAGATATGCCGTTGTATCTCCACTGTGAATCTGGCCCTAAGCATTTCTCAGTTGTGAGTATTTTTCCTGATACTTACGTTTCGTTATATCTTTCTTGATTCCCTGCAACGATCGGTTGTTTTGATGGAGGGCTTGGGAAAGCTGGAAGACATGGTAACTCGCACTTTCTGTTAAAGAAAAACAAAAGTTAGAACAACTGAACAATACAATATAACAAATATTTAATAGTAATGTACTTATACTCCTGGCACCGATGTGTCAAGATAAATACATATAAATAATAACATATACTTACTTTGTAAGACTATCCACTCTTCGCCTACACGTAAGGCATTTCCTAGAAGAGAAAAAGAAGATTGAGGTTAGACATGCTTTTGCTATGATGATACGAATAAGAAACATAATCCTTTCCCGACTCCTTCCAACAGTTTTTTTTGCTAGAAAATTACTTAAAACCCCCAAAAATTATATATATTTTTTTCTAACACCCTAGAGAATAAAATGGCGGTCATTGCAATACTTTTTGTCACATCGTATTTGCGCAGCGGTCTTACAAGCGCACTTTTTTTGGAAAAAATTCACTTTTTTAAATAAAAAAAAAAGACAACAATAAATTTGGCCCAATTTTTTTATATATTGTGAAAGATAATGTTACGCCGAGTAAAATGATACCCAACATGTCACGCTTAAAAATTGCGCCCGCTCGTGGCATGGCGTCAAACTTTTACCCATAAAAATCTCGATAGGCGACGTTTAAAAAATTCTATAGGTTGCATTTTTTGAGCTACAGAGTAGGTCTAGGGCTAGAATTATTGCTCTCGCTCTAACGATCGTGGCGATACCTCACTTTTGTGGTTTGAACACCGTTTTCATATGCGGGGACTACTCGCGTATGCGTTCGCTTCTGCGCGCGAGCTCGTCGGGAAGGGGCGCTTTAAAAAATTTTGTTTTCTAATTTATGATTATTGATTTTATAATTTTTTACACTGAAATAAATAAAATAAAAAAATGTATCACTTTTATTCCTATTACAAGGAATGTAAATATCCCTTGTAATAGAAAAAAGCATGACAGGTCCTCTTAAATATGAGATCTGGGGTCAAAAGACCTCAGATCTCATATTTAGACTTAAATGCAAGAAAAAAAAAAAAATGGAAAATTTGTCATTTAAAAAAATGACAACAAAAAAATTGTCTCTTTAAGACGCTGGGCGGGACTGACGTTTTGACGTCACTTCCGCCCAGCAAAGCTATGAGGACGGGTGGGGGCCATCTTGCCCTCACTCGAGTCCTCACTGATCAGGCAGCAGCATCCGATCTCCTCCGCCGCTACCGACGGCTCCGGTAAGCGGCGGAGGGTGTGGGAGAGTGGCCGGAGGGGGGGGGCCCCTCTCCCGCCACCGATAACAGCGATCTCGCTGCGAATCCGCCGCGGAGACCGCCGTTATCGTTTACCGGACCGCCCACTGAAAAGATGGATACCTCGGTTGTGGCAGCAGCTGCTGCCGTTACCGAGATATCCATCTTTAAAAAGAGGACATATATGTACAGTGGGCGGTCGGTAACCGGTTAACTGGTTCCTAACGCCGGGAGACGGGAGATACTTCCCGATTATGTGGCCAAGGTTTCTGTACAAGGAACGTAATGAGCACTCCAAGCACAGTGACTGAGCTGTCATGATCGTGAGCCAGTGGGTGAGGCTTCTGACCATGTGACCCCTTTGAGAGCCAATCACAGACAACACATTCTATCACAGACAACACTTTCTATCACAGACAACACTTTCTATCACAGACAACACTTTCTATCACAGACAACACATTCTATCACAGACAACACATTCTATCACCGACAACACATTCTATCACAGACAACACATTCTATCACAGACAACACATTCTATCACAGACAACACATTCTATCACAGACAACACATTCTATCACAGACAACACATTCTATCACCGACAACACATTCTATCACAGACACCACATTCTATCACAGACAACACATTCTATCGGAGACAACACATTCTATCACAGACACCACATTCTATCACAGACAACACATTCTATCACAGACACCACATTCTATCACAGACAACACATTCTATCACAGACAACACATTCTATCACAGACAACACATTCTATCACAGACAACACGTTAGATTTATAGAAACACTCCCACTACTTTTGGTTTATACCAAACCAGAAGTGAGGAGAAAAGCCATCAAGGAAATGGCATCACTTACATTGTGGTAGCAGCAGCTTCGTCAACCTCTTTAACCATTGGTGGTGCGGGCTTCATCAGTTTCTCAACAGTTTTCTTCCACCCGTTCTCCATTTCGATGATATATTGCGCCATTTTGTCCAGCTGTAGAGTAAATAGGAAAGTGAGAGGTTAGAACAGAAATACAGATATATGATTGGTCTTAATAACAAGGGCAGGGCAAAGCTTGACTCTTACAGGAAAAGTCAAGATTTGCATATACCTTCCACTGTCTATATTTAAGGGTCTACTTATTGTTTCTTGATAATCAATTTACCTGACGTTAACCTTGCTTTTTTTCATTTTTTTTTCATAAACGCAAGGTTTATTTGCCTAATAGGTTTATTTCCTATAATCGTCGGCTCCATCTAGTTGACATAATTAAGTGTTTTTCTGAAATACCTAAATTATTATTCTATATTATGGCCACTAGATGAAGCTGACAATCATAGGATATAAACCTATTAGCCAAAATACTGGGTGAATGCCCTTTTTATAAATAGACCCCTAAGGCTTGATTCATAAATATGCGAGTCGGATGTGTTTCAAACAGCATCCGATTTGCATAACGGTAACCAGACCTACTTTCAATGGAGGCAGTTCACATATATGCGGGCCGGTTTGCAGTGCAAATTAAAAAAAGGTCCTAAGTTTTTTTTCAGGTCCGGTTCAGGTGCAATTTAAGTGTCAAATTCATGAACGGAAACCGGCCCTGTATATTTGTGAACCGAGGCTGTAGGTGTAGCAGCCCCAGAGACCTAAGGAGCTGGCCAGCGTTATAGATTGGGAAGAAATATGTACTACCCAACTATACTAGCACATAGGCCCCGTACACACGACAGAGAAACTCGACGTGCTTGGCACGTCGAGTTCCTCGTCTCGTTTTGGGATGAAGCCGCCGAAGAGCTCGGCGGGCCGCCTTCTCCTATAGAACAACGCGGCCAACGAGAAAATAGAGAACATGTTCTCTATTTTCTCGTCGAGCTCCTCGGCGGCTCCATCGAGCCAAAACTGTACAGACGACAGAGATTCTCGGCAGAATCCGGGTTTTGACCGAGTTTCTCGGCGAATTCTGCCGAGAATCTCTGTCGTGTGTACGAGGCCATACACATGCAATCCAGAAACTTACTTTATTTTTATGCTCTTCATTGTTCTTTTCCATTATGGCGGTCCATTTTTCGTCGTTGCTCCCTGAGTTTTCGGTTTGCTTCTTTATCATCTCGTTGATTTGCGCGGTGAAATCATCAAAGGTTCTTCGATCCAATTTCCCTGCAAGGTCTTGTCTCTCTTTAGTCTATATAGAAAAAGAAAATGGGGTTAAGACTGATATGAAGGTGGGGAGACAAACGGAAACTATGCTAAATGTAACATATTGCTTATTTTAAATCTCTACATCCATAGGTGGTTGTATCAGGGATATGAATGAATGGTCCAGGTATTTGGGCTCTGCTAGAAACCTAAAACCTTCACAGGCCTATCTGGCAAGAAAAGGAGACTTGATTGTTCTCCTCTGCAGTTTCAGGCCCCGTACACACCAGAGGATATCCGCTGGAAACGGTCCGCCGGACCGTTTCCAGCGGATAAATCCTCTGGCGGATTTGGATCTGATGGCTGTACTCACCATCAGATCGAAATCCGCGCAGAATCCATCCGCGGTGACGTGTCACGCCGTCGCCGCGTCGATGACGCGGCGACGTGCGCGACGCTGGAAGGTAAAGACTTCCACGCATGCGTCGAATCATTACGACGCATGCGAGGGAGGGCAGCGGATGTATTGATCCGGTGAGTCTGTACAGACCACCGGATCAATCCGCTGGACAGGATTCAAGCGGATAGATTTCTTAGCATGCTAAGAAATTTTTATCCGCTTGAAATCCGTCTGCTGGATTTTTATCCGCCGATAAATGTCCGCTCGGACGTACACACGACCGGATCTATCCGCTGGAACTGATCTGCGGATAAATCCCAGCGGATAGATCCGGTCATGTGTACAAGGCCTTACTGTCACCTGTAGTCCCTCACCAGTGTTAATTTCGTTGACTAAAACATTTTAGTCTACTAATTTAATATCATTTTAGTAGACTAAAGTACGACTAAAACAATTGAGATGACTAAAATACGACTAAAACTGCATTTTACTCAAAAGACTAAGGGGTAGATCCACATAGAAGTAGATCGGCGTAGCGTATGTGAGATACGCTACGCCGCTGTAACTTACATTGGGCTGGTTTGAATCCTCAAAGAATTTGCGCCGTAAGTTACAATTCAAAATCGGCGATTAGGGGGCGTGTTTCATTTAAATGAAGCGCGTCCCCGCGCCGAATGAACTGCGCATGCGTCGTCCCGAAATTTCCCGACGTGCATTGCGGTAAATGACGTCGCTAGGACGTAATTTTTTTTTACTTAGACGTGAATTACGTACATTCCGATTCACGGACGACTTACGCAAAATAAGAATAAAAAAAAATTCAAATTAAAAGCGGGAACGACGGCCATACTTAACATGGCAATTCTAACTATACGCCGCAAAACAGTAGCTTTAACTATACGCCGGAAAAAGCCAACTACAGACGACGTAAAAGAATGCGACGGCCTCGCGTACGTTCGGGGATTGTCGTAAATAGCTAATTTGCATACCCGACGCGGAAAACAACGCAAACTCCACCCAGCGGACGCCGAAGTATTGCATCTAAGATCCGAAGGCGTACGAAGGCGTACGCCTGTCGGATCTAACCCAGATGCGGTCGTATCTTGGTTTGAGGATTCAAACTAAAGATACAACGCGGGAAATTTGAAATTACGCGGCGGTATCAAGAGATACGCCGGCGTAATTTCTTTGTGGATCTGCCCCTAAAAATGGGACTAAAACTAAATTGAAATTTGATGTCAAAATTAACACCGGTCTGTAGTGCATGTTCATAGCTCAATACCATAAATAATAACATGTTAGGTTTTTCACTCCAACAGTATATAATGAGTTTGGAAATTGTAGAGAAATGCTTAAATAACGCATTACAATTTAACTACACCCATTCGATTTTAGATGAAGAAAATACGTTTTAGCTGACTGAAATGTCCTGGGGATTTAGGCCCAGATTCACAGAGAGTGGGCGCACATTACGCATGGAATTCAGGAAGCCAGTGCTCCCAACGCTGCGTCGGCGTGGCGTAGGTTTCGAAGGCGCAGGCCGGCGTAGGTGGAAGTGGGCTTGCCCCATGCAAAGCCATGCAAATGAGGCGTGACCCCATGCAAATGATGGTTTGAGAGCCAGACAAGTACGTTCAACGAACTGCGCATGCGTCGTGACGTGGACACATCCCCGTGCGCATGCTCACAACCACGTTGGAACAACTGCCTAAGATACGCCGGATCACTGCCTACGCTATGGACGTAACCTATGCCCATCCAGACACACGTCCAACATAAAATACGCCGGCTTGTGTTCCCTGATGCAGACCTTTACATGTCTGCTTCTGAGTTACACCTCCTTTATGGGGCTTAACTTTACGCCGGACGTACAACTTACGAGCACCTCTCGTAGCCTGCATCGGGGCGCGCAGAGGTTCGTGCATCGCCGTATTTTCCTAATTTGCATATTTGAATGGCTAATCAATGGCACCGCCACCATGTGCGCCCACCCTACGCCGGCGTAGGCAAGTTACGTCGGCGGGATGAAGCCTGTTTTTAGGCGTATCTTACTTTGTGGGTCCGGCGCACAGATACGCTGGCGCATATTTGCACTTACGTGGCGTATCTTGAGATACGTCGGCGCAAGTGCTTTGAGAATCCGGGCCTTAGTCGACTAAATACGACTAAAACTAAAACAATTGCAGAAGACTAAAATGGGACTAAAACTAAAATGCCATTTTAGTCCTAAGGCCTCGTACAGACGGACGGACTGTCCGCTGAAAACGGTCTGCCGGACCGTTTTCAGCGGACATGTCCGCCCAGGGATTTCTGTCTGATGGTTGAACACACCATCAGACAGAAATCCGCGCGTACACGATACGCGGTGATGTGGCCGCGCCGTCGCTGCGACGATGACGCGGCGACGTGCGCGGCCCTGGAAGTTCAAAGCTTCCACGCATGCGTCGAATCACTTCAACGCATGCGAGGGATGGCGGCCGATCGCACATGTACGGTGAGTCTGTACAGACGACCGAACATGTCCGACAGACAGGCTTCCAGCGGACATGTTTCTTAGCATGCTAAGAAACATTTGTCCGCTGGAAAACGGTCGGCTGGACAAATGTCCGCTGGAAACCTGTCCGGTCGGTCGTACACACGACCGAACATGTCTGCTGAAACTGGTCCGCGGACCAGTTTCAGCAGACATGTTTGGTCGTGTGTACGGGGCCTAAGGCCCCATACACACGAGAGGATCGATCCGCTGGAATTGATCCGCGGACCGGCTCCAGCGGATAGATCCCCTGGTGTGTACAATCCAGCGGATATTTTTCCGCTGATTTTTTCCCCCGGGGATGGATTTCCAGCGGATCAAAATCTCTTAACATGCTAAGAAATCTATCCGCTGGAATCCATTCCAACGGATTGATCCGCTGGTCTGTACAGACTCACCGGATCAATCCGTCCGAATCCATCCCCCGCATGCGTCGTAATGATTCGACGCATGCGTGGAAGTCCTTATATGACAGCGTCGCGCACGTCGCCGCGTCATCATCGCGGCGACGGCGCGACGCGTCACCGCGGACGGAATTCCGCAGGGATTTTGATCTCATGGTTAGTACAACCATGAGATGAAAATCCGCCAGAGGATTTATCCGTGGAAACGGTCCTCCGGATAAATCCTCTCGTGTGTACTAGGCATTAGGCTAAAACTAGATTGAAATTTGCTGCCAAAATGAACTGGACAGAGAAAGGAGAAGCAGCAAAATGATCAGCTCATCCCTCCTGTCGCTCTGCTTACTCCTCCTATCAGAATGTTCTTTGTGCTGCATCTCCCAGGTTATAAACTTTACTGCACAGGGACTGAAAACGGCTTATACCAAGTCACATTTAGGTATTTAATGATTATAGAATTGCATTAATGTGTGCCTTTTATATCTGCCTGGATTTCAACTTTAATTAGCACTTTCCATGCAGAGATGAAACCGTTCTATAAATATGAATTGTGGTAAAATGATAGAAAAAGTGAATAAATAAAAGATCACAATAACTTACATTTCGATCGACGTGCACTTCTAGCGCCTTCGCGCCGTGTTCCACATTTTCCAGCCTCTTGAGAACATCCTGTCAGATAGAGAAAGGTGATATTAGTAAGGACAGCATAGGAGAGGACACGAGGGAAAGGGGGAGGGGGAATGTGGATGGGTGCGGGAAGGGGGTTGGATACGCCCCCAGAATTAGGATAGAAGAACTACCGGTATAGCAAGGTGAGACACAAAGGGTGAGGAAGACATGATAGGAAATAATAAGGGGACACAATATCTTTACTTACAGCTTGGTATTGTTGGTATTTCTCCTCCGCTGCCTGCATGTTCTCATCATAGGTCTGCTTTTCCTAAAAGATGAAAATAGAATGTTAGAACACAAAGTTAGAGCCATGATTACCCCCCAGCTACTAAGGAACTACCTTACCATCATCTTTTCATTCTTCAGGATCTGAACTTCCAGTTTCAGATCTTTCACCTCCTTTTCTGCAGCTTGGATCCTCCGGAGAGCCTTTAAGGATTCCCCGTTGTACACGCGTCCGGTTTCCTGGAGGGAGAAAAAAAAAACAATATATGAGCAAAATCTCGCAAACTGTATTACTGCTTCATTTAAAGTCTGTGCTCTGTAATTGGCTGTTTGAGTCTAAATGAATGAAAATACTACAAAGATCTGATTTTTGGATCTGGAGAAAAGAAAATGTAAACCTATAAACCTCCGCCTTCAGATCTTCTGCTGTATAATATATAATGTGTGTGTATGTGTGTGTGTATATATAACGGCCTGTCTGTTTTCATCTGATCCAATCCAATGAGCGGATGGCGATTGGACCAATCAGATCTTGTCGGATCGAATGGCAGGCGGGTGTCAGCGAACACATCTCCGCTGAGATCCGCCTCCCCATAGAAGGCAATGGGTGGCCCAATCAGATCCGGACGGGTGGATCCGATTCGCTCCGATCGTGTGAAAGGGGACTTGCTCTATCCAAAAGAAAACGTTTTGCCTACAGTTCTACTTTGTGGGGCAGATTCACGTAGAATTGGATAGGCGCAGCTTATGTGAGATACGCTACGCCGCCGTAACTTACTTTTGATATGTTCGAATCCTGAAAGAATTTGCGCTGTAAGTTACGGCGGCGTAGTCTATCTCTCGCGGCATAATGGCGCGTAATTCAAATCGGCGAGTAGGGAGCGTGTTTCATTTAAATGATGCGCCGTCCCGAAATTTCCCGCTGTGCATTGCGCTAAATGACGTCGCAAGGACGTAATTTTTTTTTATGTGGATGGAAATTACGTCCATCCCGATTCACGGACGACTTACGCAAACGGAAATTTTTTTTTTTAATTATACGCGGGAACGACGGCCATACTTAACATTGAGTACGCCACCAAATAGCAGCTTTAACTATACGCCGAAAAAAGCCGACTAGAGACGACGTAAAAAAATGCGACGGCCGCTCGTACGTTCGTGGATCGTCGGAAATAGCTAATTTGCATACTCGACGCGGAAAACAACGGGAACGCCACCCAGTGGACGCCGAAGTATTGCATCTAAGATCTAAGTACGAAGACGTACGCCTGTCGGATCTAACCCAGATGCAGTCGTATCTTGGTTTGAGGCTTCAAAACAAAGATACGACGCGGGAAATTTGAAAGTACGCCGGCGTATCAGTAGATACGCCAGCGTAATTTCTTTGTGGATCTGCCCCAACGGCTATTTTCCTAAAGATTTTTTTGTCATGTTATTAAAAAAAATGTTTTTTTATAAATCTGACATTTGGAAGTCTGTAAAATGGAGTCACCCAAAATCTGCCACTTCCTGGCTGCTCCAGAAAGTGAAACAGCCCTAGACATTCATTGCCCATTATGTGCCAATTAGGAATGGGGGTGTGTGGCAGGGCTGGGACAAAGGGG
This sequence comes from Rana temporaria, assembly GCF_905171775.1. Lineage (NCBI taxonomy): Eukaryota > Metazoa > Chordata > Amphibia > Anura > Ranidae > Rana > Rana temporaria. The sequence continues at coordinate 35,255,301 of NC_053489.1, read as the reverse complement.
TGGGCAGACGGCTGCCGTGGGCTCAATAGTTTACAGTAGTGATGGGGGGGGGTCTTCCTTCTGTTACAAGGCTGACATGAGTAGTGATGGCGGGAGTGATTTTGACAAGTGAGTGACTGCTGGGTGTAGGATCATGAATGGGGGGGGGGGGGGGGATTGGCATCTTTGCCCTGGATGACCTTGTCCCTGGTGTGTGGTAGGACTATGTATAGAATGAGTTATACTATCTATGATCTTACCTTGATGACCTGCTCTGCTATTTGTTTCTGAAGCTCCTCCATGTCTGGCTGCGCCGCCTTCATGGTCTCCAAGTCATCCTGCAGCTGTTTTATGTCCACCTGCGTCTTTTTTTGCGTGTCCATCTCTTGTTGTAAGGACAGGATTTCCATCTGCATCTTCCCCACCTCCGTCACTCTCTCCAGAACCTCTGTCTGAAGCTTCACCATGTCGGCGTGCATCTTGTTCTGGAGATCCAGCTGCAGCGCCAGGTCAGAGGTCAGGCTCTTCAATTGCGTCTCCAAATCTGTAAACCTCGTCTCCATCCGCGCCTTTTCCTCCTGGGATATGTCCTCCGGGATCAGTCGGTCGATGAGACCAACCATCCAAGTTAGGTGTTTTTCATATCCGTTTCTAACGTATTCTTCAACGATCTCGCGTTGTGTGGTCATTTTCCAAATTGTATTTTTTCTCAAAAGTTTAAAAATCACAGCAAAATTCACTGGTCAGTTGTAGAGATCTCTCTAAGAGATGCGCTCTGCTCGCCTGCGAACTGTGAAATGAGCTAGACCCTCTGTGCGGCTCCTTAAACCATCTCTGGCTCCTCCCACACTAACTGCCACAATCTATGCTATGACATCACAGCAGTTGCATCTGCCATCTGATTGGCTGATGGGATTAGAGTGTTCTAGAAACAGAACACACTTTTTTCCAGAATTTTATTGTCATAGCAACCACACAGTGCTGTTTTTGTTTTTGCATACTTTAGAAACATGGGGGGGGGGGGGGGGGGGAATTGCATCAATGTGAATGCAGATCACTTTAAATCTTCAAAGATTTAGTTATCATCCTATGGGGTTTTTTATTTTATTTTTTGCTGCTGCATTTTGTGTGATTTGTAATCAACACTGATTGGGACTAAAAATATTTTAATTCGCCGCAAGAATAAACATAATATTTTTATTGAATGTAAAATGGTTTTATTTTTATTAAACAGTTTTTTTTAAAATATTTGTATTAAAAATGATATTATTATATAATTAGAATTAAATTATATAAAATTAGAAATGATATTATTTTTATAAAAAAAATATATAAACAACTGTGTTGCGGAGATATTATGAAATTATATTATTTTTATAAAAAAAAATACTGTGTTGCGGCGATATTATGTAATTAGAATTAAATGATATAAAATTCGAAATTATATTTTTTTATTAAAAAAAAAAAAAAAAAAAACAACTGTGTTGCGGAGATATTGTGTAATTAGAATTAAATGATATAAAATTAGAAATTATATATATATTTTTTTATAAAAAAAACAACTGTGTTGTGAAGGGACATTTTTACATTAGGAAGGGCACGGGAGCCGTGTGTTCGTTTCTTTCTCGGGTTAGTAAAGTTGGGTGTAAAAGAAGAGGGCGGTGGGCGGAGATTTTTCCCACCCCGGGAGATCTTCCCCCGACGGCTCCGCCCCTCCTGCCTGTCAGATTGTGCGGTGTTCTTCTTCTCCTCCTGTTAATAAAGCTGGATAGGGGAGGAGGCGGGGACATGGGCGTTGTTCTCCGGTGGGCGGGACTGACCTTCTCTTCACAAGCTCGTCACCGGGCCGCCATCTTCTCAGTCAGCGGGGACAGCCGGACGCTCAGCTCGTGTCCTTCACCGTCTCTTCCACCTTCTCCGCCTCCACCACCGGGAATCATGCTGACAGTCCGGGTAGCCGCCACCCTCGCCCGCTCTCTGCCCCGGCACGCCGGTGTGGTAAGTGTGAGGGGCGGGGAGTCTCTGCGGTCTTCTCTTTGCCCTGCAGCGGCCTTCTTCTCCCGTGTCCTCCCACCGAGTCCTCACCTCAGGGGGGCAACCGGGGACGGTGTTAGGAGTGAGGGGAGGGGGGGTGAGGAGAGTGGCGGTGGGTTGGTTGATGAGGGAAGCGGCCTGTCCTGTGAAGGTCAATGGCGGCCTCGTGTCACCGACACGCCGCGTGTTACCGGGAGGGGAGAGGAGACCTTCTATATCATAATATGTGTTCTCCATAGAAGATTATAGTGATGAGGGCTCTGTCACCCTCCAGGACTCCCCTCCCCCTCCATGCACCCAACATTACAGGAGATCACCCCTCTCTGCACCCATATCTACAAATTACTTATATATATATATCCATGACATTTCCCCCCCCCAAATACTCCAGTAATGGGATGCCCAGCCACTGGGGCCTGATTCCTCCTCCTGGTGGCTCCAGCAATGGGGTTGCCAGTCACTGGGGCCCGATTCCTCCTCCCGGTGGCACCAACAGTGGGGTCGCCAGCCATTGGGGCCTGATTCGTCCTTCCGGTGGCTCCAGCAATGGGGTGCCCAGCCACTGGGGCCCGATTCCTCCTCCTGGTGGCACCAACAATGGGGTCCCCAGCCATTGGGGCCTGTTTCCTCCACAGTGGGGTCACCAGCCACTGGGGCCTGATACGTCCTTTCCGGTGGGGTCACCAGCCACTGGGGCCCGATACCTCCTCCCGGTGGCTCCAGCAATGGGGTTGCCAGCCATTGGGGCCTGATTCCTCCTCCTGGTGGCACCAACAGTGGGGTAGCCAGCCATTGGGGCCCGATTCCTCCTCACAGTGGGGTCACCAGCCACTGGGGCCCGATTCCTCCTCCCGGTGGCTCCAGCAATGGGGCCCAATTCCCCCTCATTCTTGGTGACAGATAGGCACTATTCCTGACACAAACTACTATTCCACCCCTCCAAAATTCCAAAGAACAGGTATTCTCCCCCCCCCCAAAGTCTGAAGGAAACTGACCCTTTCTTTAGAAAGTTTGGAGACCCCTCCCCAGCTTGACAGAGATCACCACTTTACAATTTTTTTTTATTTGGCAATTGGGGTCTGGTGACACCAGCAATGGGGGGGGGGGGGTGTGTGCACACAATTATATAAAAGTAGTCTCAACTGCATGCTAGATGCAGCTTTTTGGCAATTGGAGCCTGGTTCCGCCCAGTGGCTCCAGCAATGGGGACCCCAGCCAGTGGGGCCAGATCCCTCCCCAGTGGCACCAGCAATGGGACCCAATTCCCCCCTCATTCTTACTGACAAAGATGGGCACTATTCCTGACACCAACTATTTTTCCCCAATTCCAAAGAACAGGTATTTACTCCTGTTTGGCACCCCCCCCCCCCCTCCTCCAAAGTCTTAAGTAAACTGACCCTTTCTTTAGAACGTTTGGAGGACCCCCCCCCCCCCTGAAGCTTGACAGATCACCACTTTACAATAATTGTTTTTTTTGGCAATTGGGGGGGGGGTGCACACAATTCTTCTATAAGATTAGTCTCCAAACTGCAGGCTGGATGCAGCTTTCTGCTTGCTATTTGGCGATTGGATCCTGGTTCTGCCCAGTTCCTCCCAGTGGCACCAACAATGAGGTCCCCGGCCAATGGGGCCCAATTCCCTCTCATTCTCACTGACACCAAAGATTGGGCACAAGGTTGTTTTCTACTCCCGATGGTGTCAGTGTAACCCCCCCCCCCCCGTCTGAAGGACAATAGACTGGCCCTTGGTTTAGAATGTTAGGAGACCTCTGCTCTATAACAACCCGCACGCTTTACAGGTGGTTTGAGTAATTTTTCCTTCTTTGCATGTCCCCCCCCCCCCCCCCCCCATTTAAATATAACACATGTGTGTCTGCAGTGAACTTTTAGCATGGTGATCAGGGGACGTCCTCTACGTTCTGTCATTGCTTCTCTGATTACCCCGGGACACGGCGGGTCATTCAGTTTCCTGTCATGTGTTCAGCTAACAGAGTCCTTGGAGCGATCGCTGTGCCCTTGTGTGCTCTGCAGGTGTCTGCTCTGGAGATGTATATAATAGAATGTATATTGGTGCGGTATGGTCACATGCCACTTTCTTATTTTTACTTTTATCTATTACGGGCACATGTTTTGTTTTTTTGGAATATGTAGAAAGGTTCGTGCCATTGCAGGTTGCAATTGTCATATCCTTTGCTGTGCCTTTTATGTGCACATTTTTTCCAGGTAAATCTGTAGACAATTTTGTGCGACCCTTTCTGTCTTGTACTTTGGGGGGGGGGGGGGGTCCCTGTCTCTGCCCTCATCCAATTATTAATTTTGGATTATTTATTTTTTTCCTGCACTTTAACGCAGAACTAAGTCATGATCCTTACCTGTCCTGCATTGGTATCTGGAGTGTCGGTGTTCGGGCCTCTTCATTGGCCGGCAGTGAATGACATCACTCCAGTGTAGGAAGCTATCCTGGCCCGGCACTGTAAGGTTGAGCTGTGCAGTCGCATCTGTTTACAGGGCTATAGGAAATGGCGGGCAAGTAGGGGCATTTTATTTTTGTAGAAGATACGGCGCTTGTCGCTTCTGCAATAAAAGCTTGCTTGCATTTTTACAGCGAGACTTAAAGTGGAACTTCCACTCATCGGGAACCCCCCTCTGGTGTCACATTTGGCACCTTTCAGTGGGGAGGGAGGTGCACATACCTTTCTAAGACATGTATTTGCACCCACTTCCGGGAGTCCCCTCTGCGGGTAGTACGTCACTTTCCGCACCCGCCCGCTGTGTTCTGGGAAACGCACGGCTCCAGTGAGGACGGCGCAGTGCGACTCGCATGCGCTGTAGGGAATCGGGCAGTGAAGCCGGAACACTTCACTTCCTGGTTCCCTCACCGTGGATGGCGGTGGGGGCAGCAGAGTGACAAGCGATCGCTCGTCTTCTGCTGCAGATGTTGCTGGACTCCAGGGCAGGTAAGTGTCCTAATATTGAAAGTCAGCAGCTGCAGTATTTGTAGCTGCTGGCTTTTAATATTTTTTTTTAATGGCGGAGCTCCGCTTCCGTTGTGCAGAGTGGCCCTGACCCTCGAATAATGGGGTCCCCCGGCGGCGCTGGTAGCTTCCCCCCCCCGCATTGTATAACCCACTATGACACGGGTCAAACTACCAGCCCTCCAGCATTTGCGGAACAAGTCCCATGAGGCATTGCAAGGCCAACAGTTACAAACATGACTCCCACAGGCAGAGGCATGATGGGACTTGTGGTTCTGCAACAGCTGGAGGGCCTCTGGTTTGACACCCCCTGCTCTAGGAGAAGCCAATGGCTGCACAGCTATCAATCTATCCAATCAAAAGCCAAGACAACGGGCAGAGGGGAACAGCCCGTCTCCGGTGTGGGAATTTACAGGGTTCAGGGGGGGGGGGCTGGTCAGTGACAGAATTTTTTTTTTTTTTTCACCTTTAAAGCGGAGCTCCGCTTTAATGCGGTAGGATGCATTAAAGCGGAGGTTCACACAAAGTGAACCTCTGCTTTTTGGATCCCTCCCCTTCAGTGTCACATTTGGCACCATTCAAGGGGGAGGGGGTGCAGAAACCTGTCTGAGACAGGTATTTGCACCACTTCCGGGTTCTGACTCCCACGGGGAATCCAGCCTAGTCACGTCACCCCCCCCCCGCTGTCTTCTGGGAAACACTGTTCCCAGGAGAGAGCGGGGACCAGTGACGGCACGCCACGATCCTCGTGCATGCGCAGTAGGGAATCGGGCAGTGAAGCCGCAAAGCTTCACTGCCTGATTCCCTCACAAGGATGGGCGGAAAGGATGGCGGCAGAAGCAGCCGAGGACCGAGCGATTGCTCAGCCTCGGCTGCTGACATCGCGGGCGTGCTGGACAGGTAAGTATCCATTTTTTTTTTTTTTTTTTTTTTTTTTTAAAGTCAGCAGCTGCCGTATTTGTAGCTGCTGGCTTTAAAAAAAAAAAAAAAAAATGGGTGGACCTCCGCTTTAAGGTGAGAAAACACAAGGGTTTGCAACCCCTTTAAGTCGGCAGCTACAAATTCTGTAGCTGCTGCCTTTTACTATTGGGGCACTCTACCTGTCCAGGGATCCCTCAGCTGCTGGCTCCACCAACTTGGGTAAGGGAGACTACTGAGTAGAGCTGCACGATTCTGGGTAAAATGAGAATCGCGATTCTTTTGCATAAGATGAAGATCACGATTCTTCTCTTTTTTATTTTTATTTTTTTAACCTCCCTTAAAGGAAAAAGCCATAATGAGCTAGTATGCACCGCATACTAGCTCATTATGAAATGCTTACCTTGGAACGAGTCGTGGGGAACTTACCTGGTCCATGCTGAGGGAGATATCATCTTGCCTCGGTGTGTCTTCCTGGTATCGCCACTCCAGCACTGTGAGTGGCTGGAGCGGCGATATCGTCACTCCCACACATGCGTGCGGGAGACTTCTTGTCGGGCGGCTGCCGGGCCGTTAGCCGAGGATCCCCGCTGTGCATGCGCCGCTGCAGTCAGCGGCCCATTGCGAGGGGAATATCTCCTAAACCGTTCAGTCCCAAGTTGCACAAGTGTGAAAGGGGCCTTAGTGAGGGGACAATAAATGGTAAAAGTTGGGGGGGGGGGGGGGGGGTAAAGAATCCCATGACCTATTCTGGAAAAGACTGTCTTAGCCTAGGTTTAAAAAAAATAAAAATCCTGCAATTTTTATGCGACCTGAAGCAATGCCTGTGTATTGAGATCTATAGACCAAGTTTGACCAAAGTAGTGAAGGGACTACTTTGAAGTCGCCCAGATATGACTTGTAATTGTAAATCATGAGGAACGACTTGTCGTGTAACTTTGCAGTCCCAAGTTGCACAAGTGGAAACGGCGCCTTGGGCTCGGTTTCCAGAGCCCCCCTGTATCTTGAATCGAGGTCAAATCTATTCAGATTTTCAGTGTATATAAATAATAATAAACGCCGGTCCTGAGGAGCTGCAGGCAGGAGTTTAGGCAAGGCTTCGGCCTAGTCCGTGAGGCCAGACGCCACGCACTAGGCCGAAGTCCCGCCTAAACTCCTGCCTGCAGCTCCTCAGGACCGGCGCGGTGTAAAAAAAAAAACACCTTAATTCAAATGTTTCTTGGCAGAGAATCACCCAGCTCTAGCTTGAAGCAATGCCTGTATATTGGTCTATGGACCTCAAGTCACATCAAAGTAGTACAGGGACTACTGTGAAGTTGCAAAGATATGAACGTTACTCATTGGAAATCATGGAGGTGCAACTTGTCATGTGACTTTGCAGTCGCATGACAAATCGCAAAAGTGGTAACCGAGCCTTAGGCTCCATTATACAGGATTTATATAGCGCCAACAGTTTGCGTAGCGCTTTACATCAGGGAAGACGGTACAGTTGCAATACAGTTCAATAGAGGAGGGATCAGAGGGCCCTGCTCGTTAGAGCTTACATTCTAGCCATTCACACTTGTGCGACTTGTCATGCAAATTTTGGCATCAAACTTGCATGACAAGTCATACCCCATGATTTCCATTCAAACCAACGATCGGAGCCGCCGTACTAACTGCAGAGGAGATCGCTGTGCTAACTTCAATCTCCACTGCTGAGCTGTTGCGTTCTGACAATGGAAAATTGACAGAGCGCCGATTAGGAGCCGGTCAGCTGCTGAGAGAGAGATTATACACACACACACACACACACACACACACACACACACACACACACACACACACACACACACACACACACACACACACACACACACACACACACACACACACACACACACACACACACACACACACACACACACACACACACATATATATATATATATATATATATATATATATATATATATATATCACACACATATATACACACACACACGTCTCCTGACATTTGGTCTGTGTGTATGGGGCTAAATAAGTAAATTTACCCTCACTGTGATTCCTTCACTTCCTGTTGGAAGCAAAGGGAAGTTTCCCCCTCCCCAGTAGGTGACACAGCAAAATAGAAACTTGCGATATTCTTTCTGCGTTAAAACAAAGTTTTTTTGCTGTTCTGTGCTTTGTAGTCCCTCAAATATGACGTGCTGGTATAGTACATAAGGTGTGATTTGCTACTTTCACTTTCCAGCAAATTTAGAATGTTAGAAGGAAGTCATGAAGGTTTTGCCTACTTTGTATTGCTGCTATCTAATTCTCCTTCCTCACTTTTTATGACAAAGGACAGTAATGCCAAATTGGATGGTAGATGATTCTTGGCACCCTGCATGTTTTGGAACTACACTTCCCATGATGCTTAAACACACTGCAGAGTGCAGGAGCATCATGGGAAATGTAGTTCCAAAACATCTGGAGTGAAAAAGTTTGCCATCACCTTTTTACCTCCAGTCTAACCCTTTGATACGCTTGTGTACTGTCAGTGACTGGCCAGGGGTCTGATCGGTGAGTGCTTGGGGAACTGATTGCCATGTTGGTATGTGTGGTAAGCTTTGCATCAAGCCTGGTATGTAGCTGACTTTGTAGCTTAGTCGGTCATCTTGGAGAATGTTATAGAAGGTTGTCTGCTCACACGTTGTTCAAGGACAAAGTTCACAAGGTGACTTGAAGCCTGTCATTGTATCATGGCTCCTTTTCTGCCTGAAGGGCGTTAATATTCCTATCTCTTCATATGAAGATATGTAAAACTTTTTTTTTTTTTTTTATTTTTTTTCTTCCATTAGGTCTCCAAAAAAGCCCTTGGTGCAGCTTTTGTTGCAACTAGGAATATCCATGCATCTGGATCATGGCTTCAGAAGACCGGTAAGTGCTTTTTCTCTTGTGTGCAGAAGAGAATTGTTTAATATGTTTATTGTAGTCAGTTGGTAATGTTTGACACCTTCCTAGTTACTTCCAGTGTTCACCTTTTACACATAATCTGCAACCTTAATGGTCTCAGACACTTGCTGACCTCCTATGAAGGTCAGACCTGTTCATATCTCTATCTGAATAACAGACAGGGTGACATGTGAGTTTGGAAGTTGGTAGCAGCCTATAATACAAGCCGATAAACAATTTTGTGAGCCTAAAGCTTTCCCTGGACTGGTGCATGTATAGGCATGTGAAAGAATTCTTAAAAAAAAAAAAAAATGCAGCTATACTCTAGCACTCTATAGTTTTTTCATTTTCATAGTACATTTTGAGATCTTGTACTTAAAGCGGGGGTTCACCCGAAATTTATTTTTAACATTAGATCGGGTGTTTTTTTTTTTTTTTTTTTTTAATCAATGCAGTACTTACCGTTTTAGAGATGGATGTTCTCTGTGGCTTCCGGGTATGATCTTAGGGACTGGGTGTTCCTATTTGACAGCCTTCTGACAGTTGCATACAGCGCATCACGAGTTGCCGAACGTCAGTGCGGCTCTATACGGTACCGACGTTCGGCTACTTTCGGGAACTCTGTATGCGCTGTATGATCTTCGGGACTGGGTGTTCCCATTTGATTGACAGCCTTCCGACGGTCGCATACAGCGCGTCACGCGTTCCTGAAAGTAGCCAAACTTCGGTGCCGTATAGAGCCGCACTGACGTTCGGCAACTCGTGACGCCCTGTATGCGACTGTCGGAAGGCTGTCAATCAAATGGGAACACCCAGTCCCGAAGATCATACAGCGCATAGAGTACGGATACGCATACGGAAGGCCAGTCCCGAAGATCATACCCGGAAGCCACGGAGAGCATCCATCTCTAAAACGGTAAGTACTGCATTGATTTAAAAAAAAAAACACCCGATTCTGCTTCGCACAATTAGCCTCAATCTAATGTTTAAAAAAATAATAATTTCGGGTGAACCCCCGCTTTAAAAAGAGGTGTGTGTTGTAAATTGTTTGTTTACCTAGGTGGATGCAGAATCAAACCGATGCTGCAGCTGGCATCTCTGCACTGAGAACCGAGCCCCAGATGGCTCGGTATGCCGCCTGTCAGTCAGCGTCTCTCCTGCTCTGCTCCTTCATGCTCATTGAAGCACTGAACTGTGGAGGGGCAGGGAGCGGCCATCTCAACAGCTTGCTGAGACTCATCAGTCGAGGCAGCTGGCAGATCCAGACTTTAAGTCAAGGTGATGCGCTGCCCCAAGTGATGTCAGTGGAGAGAGGACTTCAAACTGCTCTCCAATTGAAAACGGGTCACAGGAGTGCAAAACGAATTGCACTCCTGTGACCCTTGGGAGAAGCCTGGCCAAACGAGCTAGGACTGGACTTTTTTGTATTTGTCTTTCTCAATTTTTTTTTCACAAGAAAGTCTTTCTCAATTTTTAAAGGGAATAGATATCCCTTGCAGTGGTTAAATGTCAATGAGTCGATTACTAACCTGGATATAATAAAATCCTCGCAGGTGAGACAAAGTTTTGTTTTTGTCCAGTTTCTAAATGGCTTGTAGTTTTAGTATCAGCTTGTGGCTTAGTTTTGTTAGGTTTTTATACCTGTTGGCCTCTTTTGCTTTACTGAAAAGCTGTTATATTCTGCAGGTACTGCCGAGGTATCCTCCATCCTGGAAGAACGAATCCTGGGTGCAGACACCACCGCTGAACTGGAAGAGACTGGCCGAGTGCTTTCCATTGGTGATGGTATTGCCCGTGTCTATGGTCTAAGAAACGTCCAGGCTGAAGAGATGGTGGAATTCTCCTCGGGGTTGAAGGTATATTTTATTTTTCTGTTGGGGGGGGGGGGGGGGTGCCCAAAGCCTGTGTAATTGGCATTTTGCAGACTAGAAAGGAGAGCTTAGGCAGCACTTTTCACTCCAGATAATTAGAATGGGTGACCTACAAGTTCAGCTGTATCAGTGCTGCCTGGGACCCACTGGGATGAATAGATGCTGTCCCAGTGACATTTCTAAAATGCACTGGGGACAGGAGTGGTTAAGGTGGAAGGAAAGTCAAAACCTAACTAGGTCTAAACCCCCCCCTATATTCGAAGCCTAATTTATCTAGCCATGTAAAGGGGTGGGCGTGCTATTGCTCATGTCTGGTTCCCGGCAGCGTCATCGGTATTCTCCTGAACACAGAGGGCGCTGAAGGAGACCAGAGCAACTTCAGAATAGGCTTGGAATGTGGGTGGGAGTGTCTTTTGCCTCTACCACTTGGAAGACTTATCTGACTGGCTATTCTCTAACTTTAGTGATTGTAAAGGTTTAGTTCTTTAAAAAATAAAAAGGCATACCTGCTCTGGGGTTCCCCACCAGAGCCCCTTGCTTCTGCTGCCTTCAGATTGACAGGAGGATTTGGAGGATTTGACAGACCGCAGCATGGCTCCTGCTGCTGAGACTGGAAAGAGCAGATCGTCTGCAAACAGGCACAGCACTGGGTGGAGAGCTGGCTCGAATAAGTAATGGGGAGCTGACATGGAAAGGTTCTCTTTAATGAAGAGCATGCATTAAGGTATAACCACTTATCCTATATATTATCTTCTAAATTGAGAATAAAGGGGGAACCTGAGAACCCATTTACAGTCATTTGTTGTGTGTTGCATTAAAGTGGAACTTCCGCTCATCAGAACCCTCCCCCCCCCCCCCCTTTTGGTGTCACATTTGACACCTTTCAGGGGGAGGGGGGTGCAGATACCTGTCAGACAGGTATTTGTACCCACTTCTGGGAGGAGTCTCTGCAGGTAGTGCATCACTTCCCGCCCATTGTGTTCTGGGAAACACTCTGCTTCCAGAACACAGCAGGAACCAGTGAGTATGGCGCTGCGCATGCGCCGTAGGGAATTGGGCAGTGAAGCTGGAGCGCTTCACTTCCTGATTCCCTCACATAGGATGGCGGGGGGGGGGGGGGGCAGCAGAGTGACGAGCGATTGCCTGTCTTCTGCTGCAGATGTTGCTGGACTCCAGGACAGGTAAGTGTCCTAATATTAAAAGTCAGCAGCTGCAGTATTTGTAGCTGCTGGCTTTTAATTTTTTTTTTTTCTTTTCTTACAGCAGAGCTCTGCTTTAAGCCAACCCATTGAAAAATGTCATTTGGTTTAGTTCACAAGCCATTCAAAATGGCTCCAGGTTGTCTGCATGCCTTTTTTTGAAAGGCTTTCTATGAATCTGTATTCCTTTTTTTTCCCACTAGGGTATGTCCTTGAACTTGGAGCCAGACAATGTTGGTGTGGTGGTGTTCGGTAATGACAAGCTCATCAAGGAGGGAGACCTTGTGAAGAGAACCGGTGCCATTGTGGATGTACCTGTTGGCGAGGAGCTGCTGGGACGTGTTGTAGATGCTCTGGGTAACGCTATTGATGGCAAGGTAATCATATCTGTCTGTGTGGTGTCTTTACTTCATATTTACCAGTAATGTAAGGATGTGGCCTTTTTGTTTTACTTCAGTGCTTGGGCATTCCACATGGAAATGCAATTGAGTAAAGCTTGACCTTCAGAGTTATGGGTTGAGCATACCAAGTTATCATTAAAGCGGGGGTTCACCCGTAATTTTATTTTTTTTTAACATTGGATTGAGGCGAATTGTGGGAAGCACAATCGTTTTTTTTTTTATTTTATTTTTTAAATCAATGCAGTACATACCTTTTTAGAGATGTTCTCCACGGCTTCTGGGTATGATCTTCGGGACTGGGCGTTCCTATTTGATCGACAGGCTTCCGACCGTCGCATACAGCGCGTTGCCGAAAGAAGCCGAACGTCGGTGCGGCTCTATACGGCGCCTGCGCACCGACGTTTGGCTACTTTCGGCAACTCGTGACGCGCTGTATGCGACGGTCGAAAGCCTGTCAATCAAATAGGAACGCCCAGTCCATACCCGGAAGCCGTGGAGAACATCTCTAAAACGGTAAGTACTGCATTGATTTAAAAAAAACGCCCGATTGTGCTTCCCACAATTGGCCTCAATCTAATGTTAAAAATTTGTTTTTTGGGTGAACCCCTGTTAAGTGCCCAGTTTCTTCTTTTTGTTTTTAAATCTGTCGTGTTTATCCAAACAAGTTAAATGAGAGTTGGTTGGTACATTTTTCTGAAGACTGGATCAAATCTTAATCATAATCTTGATTCTGTACCCCATAAAACCTATATACTAGTTTCTTATGTTTGCCTTGTCGTCCTGGGAATTCAGCCCATCCATCACCTGACAGGTTCTTTAATGTGTTTTGCTTTTTAATAAAGGCAAAACGCAGCCAGCGACCATGGAAGTTGATGCCCCATTTCCTTAGTCCAGGTACTCATCAAAGTAAGCTTGGAGTACCAGAGCCTGTAGATGCCTGCTCTAAGGCAAGTGCCTGTTTTAAAAGATGCCTGCTTGGTAGTATGTAAAGACTTAAAGCAAAGATCCGCCGAGAAGAAGAAAGTCGGCAGCTACAAATACTGCAGGTGCTGACTTTTAAAATATGGACACTTACCTGTCCAGGGCGCCCGTGATGTTTGCACCCGAAGCCTTTCTTTCGGATCTTTGCCCCCCCCCCCCCCCCCCCCCCCCCCCCAAGGAACACTTGCAGGAACACATTTAACCCTTTGATTGCTGCTAATTTTAACCCCTTCCCTGCTAGTGTCATTAGTACAATAACGGTGCATATTTTTCACACTTTTTACTTTAGTGATGTGATGTCACTGGTTCCCAAACGTGTCAGGTGTCCGCTCTTTCTGCTGCAATGTCTCACTCCTGCTAAAAATCGCAGATCACCACAATTACTAGTAAATAAAGATTTCGTAAATCTATCCCTATCCCCTATTTTGTAGATGCGATAACTTTTTTGTGCAAACTGCTTATTGCTTTATTTTTGGTAAAAATGTGAGAATGTATTGGCTTAAACTGACGAAGAAATTATTTTTTTGAAAAAAAATTAAGGATATTATAGCTTTTTTTTTTTTTTTTTTTTTTATTGTACTAAACATCAAAGCTAACCATTTTGGGGGGGAAAAAAGTGATCAAATACCACCAAAAGAGCTGGGGGGACATTTAAATTTTGTTTGGGTTCAATGTCGCGTGTCCGCAATTTACAAACAAAATATGGGTGTTTTATCCCCCCCTCACAAATCTTTCTTTTGGTGGTATTTGATCACCTCTGCGCTATAAACGGCGGTTTTGAAAATACGTTTTTTTTTTCTATAAAATGCTAAATTTTTATTTTTCCTGTTTAGGCCGATATGTATTTTACATATTTTTGGTAAAAAAAATCACTAAGCATATATTGATTTGCACAAAAGTTATAGCGTCTACAAAATAGGTTTTTTTTTTTTTTTTTGTTTTTTTTGCTAGTAGTGGGCGCGCCCCTAGTGGCCAAACAATGTAATATAAAATTGTTTCGCTGAGCCATGTTGCTGCAGTAAAACTGCGGTGGCTGGTCAGCAAGGGGTTAAAGTGAGTGTCATATCGCAATAAATAACCTTGTAATTAAGGGGAAATTCTTCTGGTGGTTAAAACAAATTTACGCATAAGAGAACGCTACGTGTGTGTTTTTTTTTTTTTTTTTTTTTTTTTTTTTTATTTCACTAGTGCATATCTTAAGTGAATATTGACTTTTTTCTTTTCTTAAAGGGTCCACTTGGCTCAAAGATCCGGAGAAGAGTGGGTCTGAAGGCCCCTGGTATTATCCCTCGTATTTCTGTGAGGGAGCCCATGCAGACAGGTATCAAGGCTGTGGACAGTTTGGTGCCCATTGGCCGTGGCCAGCGTGAGCTGATCATTGGTGACAGACAGACTGGGTAAGCATAAGTCCATACTCATGTCAAAATGGTGTTTCTGTAAATTCTTTACTGACTTGTCCCCCCATCATTTTCTGGCCCTGTACATAAAATGGTAAAGTGGGCTGATTATCACTGCTTGACTTCTGTTTCAACAGTCTTCAATCATTTTAACTTGCCCACTCTACTAAATATGTTCTGCCAAGGGAGGTAAGGGTGGTAGTCCGCTATTGACCCACAACCATAAATCTCCCCTCCCAAGAAACTAATACTTTCTGGTATGTACAGCCCCTTGCCTGCAATGTAAAAGGAGTTTTTTTGGGGGGGGGGGAGGTTCTTTAGGGGGTTCTGCTTGGTAATGCATACAGGTGTAGCTTCCAGTTCTTTTGAACTTATTTTAATTTTGTGCCAATTGGTTCACAGCAAAACTGCCATTGCTATTGATACCATCATCAACCAGAGGAGGTTTAACGAAGGAACCGATGAGAAGAAGAAACTGTACTGTATCTATGTAGCTATTGGTCAGAAAAGATCCACCGTGGCTCAGCTGGTGAAGAGATTGACTGATGCAGGTAGATCGCATGATGTATTGGCTTAAATGAGGGGGTGTGTTTCTTCTTTGTGGTGGTCCACCCAAAAAATTTAACTTCTGCTTTTCGGATCCCCCCCCTCCATTGTAACATTTTGGCACCTTTGTGCGGGAGGGGGTATTCTGCTCCCACCCACGGGTATCTACGCCACTTCCGGCGCCTTCTCCCTCCCCCTGCTGTCTTCTGGGAGATGCAGGTCCCAAAATGCAGCGGGGACCAGTGGAATCGGAACTTCCTGATCCCCTTACCGAAGATGGCGGCGGCAGCACCTGAGGGATTGATCGGCTTCAGGTGCCCACATTGCGGGCGCCCTGGACGGGTAGGCAAGTCAGCAGCAGTAGTATTTGTAGCTGCTGACTTTGCAGAGGCGCTTTGCGGTGGTTTTAACACTTTCCTGGTGTAAAAGTGCCCTGCTAGCAGCCAAATAGCGCAGCAAAATTGATGGTCATTCGCCCGCCAAACACTGCGGCGCTTTACCGCCGACACAAACCGGCCCAGTGTGAAAGGGGCCTTAGTAACTTGGTTTGGGGCTTGTTAGTCTGTCATAATGGAACCTTTAGATCAGGGGTGGGCAACCTGGGGCCCTCCAGCAGTTGTGGCACTAAGTTTCCCATGAGGCATTGCAAGGCTGGCAGTTACAATTACTCCCAGAGGCATGATGGGACTTGTCCTGCAACTGTTGTGATTTGCCACACTCTGTAAACATTTTGTTAACTTGAATGTATAAACCTGGTGCCTTCTGAAAATTGTCAGGTCTAGGAGTTGCTTGCGGAATGTTTTGAAACTGTTGCAAGCGCGTTAGTCTGCACTGCACTAATTTGACCTTTTTGACCTTTTAGATGCCATGAAATACACAATTGTGGTGTCTGCCACCGCCTCTGACGCTGCTCCCCTGCAGTACCTGGCTCCATACTCTGGCTGCTCTATGGGAGAATACTTCAGAGACAATGGAAAACATGCTCTGATCATCTATGACGATTTATCCAAACAGGTATGCATTATCCCAGTTTTATAGAATCCGATAAAAACAAATTCTTTGAGAGCTGTGTACTTGGACAACTGGATATGCAAGTCTTCATAGATTGCTAAATTGCCAGTTGTCCATCTGAAGCTGGCAAAATATCATTCTCCACTTTTTTTGTTTTTTAATTTAAAGAAAATTCTATGAATGTGAAACTTGTTGTTCAGAACTGTATTGGAAAAAATTACCCGATCTGAAATGTTTAGTCTGACCTTATTTAACAGACTGCCTCACGCACTTATACATCGGCAGAATGGTATGGGCAGGCAAAGCAACCTGTATATGTTGCCACCGTACCCGTGGACTCTGTCCACCGGTGTCCCGCGATCAGGTCACGGAAACAAAGGCATCTCCCTGTTTTGCCTAGTGACACACCGATCGTCTGCTCCCTCATCAGTGTCGTGTCACAGTAAGCCCCGCCCCTTACAGTTAAAATCACTCCCTGTCGTCACTGGTTCCCTTTTTACTTGGGATCACCTTTTTGAGATCCTTTAGCCCTCCCAGTCACACGATTTGATAGTTTCAAATTGCATGACAAGTCGCACATTATTTGCAGTAGCAAATTGGATCATTCTTTGCTGCATTTTTTGCCTTCCTCCTAGATCAACTGTGGGTTTAGGTTTGTGTAAATTAGTTTTTTTTTTTTTTACTAACTATAACTATTGTCTGCATTGGAAGCACTTAAATTTGTGGCAAAAATTAAACTTTTTTATTTCCTGCGCTACTTTCTGCAAGTTCAGGTGTGGCTTGCATAGACATCTGTGCATAAAGTCGCGCTGGCGTCTTCCAAGCTGCCAATGAAATGGCAATGAAATGCTACTCTAAAATCCTGCTACAGGATTTCAATTTTACAATTGTGTGACTGGTGTTGTGGTAAAGCTGGCTGTCTTGTAAAGTATTCACTAAAAATGATTAGGTTTGCTTATTGGAGGGTTCTGGTGAGCTGATTTGACTTGGATTTTCTACAGCCACTTTTCATTGTTTTGAGTGGTAAGCCGCACCTGCCTACCTCCAGAACCGAAGCAATTGGTGAATTGTGGTTGTGCTGTTTACTATATAGATGCAAATTGACTTGTTAGGCACGTGGTAACAATACCTGCAATTGCTAGGATTCTGGTTGTGTAACATATCCTGTTTTCTGCAGGCTGTGGCCTATCGTCAGATGTCTCTGCTGCTGCGTCGTCCTCCCGGTCGTGAGGCTTACCCTGGTGATGTGTTCTACCTCCATTCCCGTCTGCTGGAGAGAGCTGCCAAGATGAACGACACTTTCGGAGGTGGCTCTTTGACTGCTCTTCCCGTCATTGAGACACAGGCCGGTGACGTGTCTGCTTACATCCCAACAAATGTCATCTCCATCACTGATGGACAGGTAAGTGGCCACTTACACTGGGTTCAGGACGTTTATTTTTTTTTTTTTCTGCTCCAACATTCCAATCCTCTCCTTTATAGATCTTCTTGGAGACTGAGCTGTTTTACAAGGGTATCCGACCTGCCATCAATGTCGGTCTGTCTGTGTCCCGTGTAGGTTCCGCTGCCCAGACCAAAGCCATGAAACAGGTGAGTCTAAGTCAACTATTTACTGTGTTTTTTTTTTTTTTTGTTAAACTAGTGCTTTAAAGGATAGGTTCAGCTTTTGTAATGTCAATGCACACACATCTATTTGATGCAACATGTTACTACAACCGCTTCCCTCACATCCTGTGTCCCCTGGTGACAGGCAGGGGCTCCTCTCCCCATAGAGCTTGGCCTGCACAGCTGTAAATTCAATCATAGCTCTCTGAATGACCACTCCCATATGCCATTGTGGCAGTTGTAGTGGACTTTGAGCGTGCAGATCAGCACTCGTCCATTCACTCGGCTCTCAAACTGACAGCCCATGCGGAGATACTGGCTCAGAGCTGTAGGATGTGTCTTCAGGAGCCTGACCTTGCACCTGCAAGCCACTGATCTTGGATTCAATTCTCTGCAGGCTTGTGAAAATTTTACTTTTTTGTTTAGGTGGCCGGTACCATGAAGCTGGAGCTGGCTCAGTACCGTGAGGTCGCAGCTTTTGCCCAGTTCGGCTCTGATTTGGATGCTGCTACCCAGCAGCTGTTGAACCGTGGTGTGCGTCTGACTGAGCTGCTGAAGCAAGGACAGTATGGTAAGTTTAACTTGGCCTCTGGTCTTCTGTCTGAAGATAACTGTTTAGGGTGTTTTTCCCAATTTCTATGTATATAATCTATGCTGTTTTTGCAGTTCCCATGGCCATTGAAGAACAGGTAGCAGTCATCTATGCTGGTGTAAGAGGTCACCTGGACAAGATGGATCCCAACAAAATCACAAAATTCGAGCAGGCTTTCCTGGCTCACGTTAAAGGCCAACACCAGGACTTGCTAGCATCTATTAGGTAAAGATTGCTTATTTTGTTAGTTTCAAGAATATTTACTTCAAACTTTTTGGTACCGTACACCCCCCCCCCAGAAAGTGGACTCTGTTGCCCTAAAACTTTCCTTTGCACTATTGGCAGTGAAATTGGGCTCCGATCAATGTAGTTTCCATAAATTGATAAAGTGAGGGTGCTCTTGCGCCTACCTAGTAAACCTAGAGATGTAAAGTGAAATAATAATAATAAACTAAAGTGATGATGCTGCTCAATCTAATAATGTATAAATATCGACTAAAAATACAATAAAATAGTGAAAGGTAAAGTGACGAGCGCAATAAATGTGACTAAGTAATCAAAGTGTTAATCAGTGTACACTGATAATGGACTAAAATTGAAACAAAGTGCTAGAAATAACATTTAAAACATCCATAGTGAAAAAATCGTTCAGCCAGCAAGTGGCCAGTGAAAAAAAAAAAAAAATATGCACAATAATAGCTGCAAAAGTCAGCAGGCAAACATAAATATGAAGCCTAAATAAGTCCTGGAATAATAGGCTAGCAGTGCAGCCTATATGATATTAAGTGCATAAAGGTGTAGGAAGTTCCAAAAGAAAAAAACTTCTCCAATAGTGGTAAAATAGTGTGTTTAGGATCTTCTCATGTAGATCTTCAAATAATGTGAGCTCACAATGCGCTTACCTTCCCAAGGTAGTAATCAAGCCTTGATTAAATGGATATCCACAAGAGGTGTTGTTGAATCTGCAACTGGCTCTGGATGTCCAAGGCGTCCTGTGTAATCCTATGTTTGTAGGCTCCAGACTTCTATTAGGCAGCGGTGGTGCTCAACATGGGGAAATAAAAAAGGTTGCTTCCCATAGTGTAGTAAGCCAAGGCTATTTTATTAATAAAAACGCTAACAAGTGCATTTAAAAGATCAGAAAAAACGAAACTGAAAAAAACAGCTGATGACAGCTTACTGATGTATTGCTTAAAGAGCAATTGCTTAAAGATACATCAGTAAGCTGTCATCAGCTGTTTTTTTCAGTTTCGTTTTTTCTGATCTTTTAAATGCACTTGTTAGCGTTTTTATTAATAAAATAGCCTTGGCTTACTACACTATGGGAAGCAACCTTTTTTATTTCCCCATGTTGAGCACCACCGCTGCCTAATAGAAGTCTGGAGCCTACAAACATAGGATTACACAGGACGCCTTGGACATCCAGAGCCAGTTGCAGATTCAACAACACCTCTTGTGGATATCCATTTAATCAAGGCTTGATTACTACCTTGGGAAGGTAAGCGCATTGTGAGCTCACATTATTTGAAGATCTACATGAGAAGATCCTAAACACACTATTTTACCACTATTGGAGAAGTTTTTTTCTTTTGGAACTTCCTACACCTTTATGCACTTAATATCATATAGGCTGCACTGCTAGCCTATTATTCCAGGACTTATTTAGGCTTCATATTTATGTTTGCCTGCTGACTTTTGCAGCTATTATTGTGCATATTTTTTTTTTTTTTTTTTCACTGGCCACTTGCTGGCTGAACGATTTTTTCACTATGGATGTTTTAAATGTTATTTCTAGCACTTTGTTTCAATTTTAGTTCATTATCAGTGTACACTGATTAACACTTTGATTACTTAGTCACATTTATTGCGATCGTCACTTTACCTTTCAGTTTCCATAAATTGCTGTGACTTGCCTTATGGGTCACCTTGCCGATAGATACATAATGAAAAGGGATTAAAGTCTTCAACTTTCCCATAACATGTGAAAAACAGGGCTTGGCTCCACTGATGCAGAAATTGCCTTCTGCATGTCCTCAGGGCAAGCTAGACTTGCAACTGAACCCAAAATTGTGCTTGGGAATATTCGAACTGCGAGGCTAGAAGTGTTTCACTTTATTTTTTATTTTATTCCCCCAACACCCCCTTTTGGTTTTTGGCCTGAGGTTTTCTAGAAGTTGACTTTAGTATAACTTAAACTTTCTATAATTTAGAGATGGAGCATAAACGTACCTGTCCACCATTGCACTGAAATACTTAAGCATTGATTGTGGAATCTGCATTCTGAGGAACAATATCGGCACTGCACTAACTTTGACTGAGGTTGGCACCCTTGGAAGTGGCTTTCCACTGCATTGGTTAATTTAAGGTGGCAGTGTTCATCTGCAGGACAGATGCTCGCGCCCCCCCCCCCCCCCTCATGAAACCTGCATGTGATGCTGTCATGGCATCCAGTGATTACATCTAAAACCACTGTGGTTCCCAATTGTTGGCAGGGAACCAAGCTGTTCATGACTAGAATGTACAGCCACCCGCCTAGAGCAGTGTCACTGACTCCTAAAGGGACTCTTATAGTGTGTATCCCAAGCTTTCTGTATGAGGCAGAATGATCTCTAGATTATGGGTGGTAAGGTATTAAAGCTCTTAATTGGAGGTTGCTGTTTCCCATTTAAGCCCCTTTCACGCTATGCCGCTTATTCCGCTTGCTCAGTGTGGCATCCCTCTGGGCAGGTGGATGATGGGTCTGTTGAGCTCTGCTGCGGTGTGGACAGTTTCTCTCCATGGGGAGATTGGATGATAGCAGGGCCGCCTGTTTGCTTTCGGTCTGCCAGGTGGATGGGATAATGCACATTATATATATAGATATATATATATAGATATATATAGATATATATAGATATATATAGATATATATAGATAGATTAAATCAGTATCTAATAAGATTGAGTCCTGCAGCTTTAATTATAGTCTTGCAAAATCTTTTTGGTTTTAGGCTTCTACCACTATATAAATGCTAATCGTATGTTTTTTGTTTTGTTAGGACCGACGGAAAGATCTCTGAGCAGGCAGAAGCCAAGCTGAAAGAAATTGTTGTGAATTTCCTGTCCACATTTGAATAAATTCCACCTTTTTTCCCATTGGCCTGTGAATGTCGCTATTCTTGTTCCCGGATCCATTTTCACTATACTTATTGAAGCACTTGTGCTTTTAATGTACAGACGTTTCTCAATTGGAGAGTAAAAATTTCTGAAAACTATTGTGGCCTCTGTTTTTGTTTGGCTGACGGGAGCTTAGGGGACATTTTGCCAAATAGGACAGACTGTAAACCTTTCCCCTGCCATCTAGAAGGTTGGTTTTTAATTCTCCTATGTACCACTGGTCTGCCTTTTGACGTGTCGTTTCAAAGTACAGTTCTGCTCTGGCTACCAGTAACCGCAATATAGTCTAAATCCCTTCCTGATGTCTGGCAGTGCTAAGCCAAACCTGTTCCTTGTATGATGAGGCTGAGAAGTATCTGGGGGTTGCCTGCAGGTAAGTAAACCCCCACTTGGACATTTTTACTTCCAGGTAAGCCTATGAGGCTTGCTTGTAGGTAAGTATCAAAATCTAAACGTGCACAGTTTAGGAGATATTCACCCTGGATGCAGCCAGTTGCATCACTGGTACATGCACTCTGAAGTTCTGGCACTGGGGGTGGTGGCATGTTAAAGTGCCACTAGTTTTAGCTATGCCTTTCGCCCACTGCCAAGGTTCTTTTAACATCAGCTAGCGGCCGAAAGGGTTAAAAGCATCCGCAAATCGCCGCTGCTGAAGTGCTGGCCATTGATTTCAAAGGCAGGGATATTTTAGGAGCGGTGTATATGCTGCTCCTCCAACGCCCTAAAGATGCTGCTTGCAGGACTTTAACCCACCTCCTGTGCTGCAAGCACACCTCTCCAGTGTGAAAGCACTGGGGCTGCGGGGAGGCCTTTTCAGTTGCTTTACAGGGGTTATTTAGCCCAAAAGTGCCTGAAAAACCTACACTGCTCCTACAGCACCCTTGCCCATTGAAGTCAACAGGCAGCGCTTTTAACCTTTTTTTTTTTTTTTTTTTTTTTTGGGCATTAGGGGGTGAAAAGCACTGATAAAATGCTAAAAATAAAAGCACCTTACCGCTGACGCCTGCCTGTGAAGTGCCCTTATGGGTACTGTATATTTACCTGTTCAAACATTGGACCTGACTTGAACATGTAAGATTAGGTGCTGTCCTGTGGTGCACTCCGTCCTAGGATTACAATACTGTACAGTGAAGTGAGAATATTCCTCATAGGACAGATGGGGTGAATCGCCAGTTGCAAAAAAGCTTTCAAAATGAATTGCTGCTGCATCTAATGCCTGTTGAGCGGCAATATCTAACTTTTTTTTTCTTTGCATACTCTTCAATGGAAGTGCTGGTTGTTTCTAAATATTTATTAAAGTAGCACTTAAGCTATCGGCTTAAAGCGACAGCTCTCCCACTACTTCCCCCAAACTAGAGCTATAGGCTTGTTTGTTTTGCAACTCTGGTAGCTGGTACACATTGAGCAGAGTCATAGAACATAGGGGGAGAGAACCAATAAATCAATTTACTCACTCTGGTCTACTCAATGGGCATAGGTATCAGTCAAAGTTCAAGGAGCAGGTGGTATGGTGCTCTCGGAACCAACCCAAGAGCCCCGAATTTTTTTTTTTATATAAATTGGACACCCTCTGGCCTCATAAGTCAACTTGTACAGCATGATTGATTGTGAGCCAGAAGGCAATTGTAGGTAAGGATGGAGACTTCCAATGGAAGGTTATGGACTTCTTAGCATAGAACAGTACTATCCGCAGGAAGGTTTGCGTAATCTTAGATCTACTTTCATCATCAATATAGCCCAGTAAACACCTCGGGGTTGCATATATTGGGTATCTGCGTTAGCAAGCTAATGAAGGCCGTGACCTCCGACCAGAACTTTTTAATCGGAGCACACTCCCACATTAAATGAAAAAAGTGCCATCAGCCGCACAGCATCGGGAGCATGTCGCTGATGGGATTCTGTTTGCTTAAAACAATAAGCATGGTGTGAAATAAGATCTGTACAACAGTTTGGTCTGTATTACCTTGTCACGGGAAGAAATGACAGAGGGGACCTGGAGGGGCAATACCGCTTGCCGGATGTCCTCCGTCAACTCAGGGATGTCAGCTCTCCAGCTAGCAGTCGCTTTGCCTTTGAGTCATAGTGTGCAGGAGAGACCATAATATGTGGAGACTAGCTTGGCGTGAGAGGAGTCAGTCGTCCAGCTCTCCCCGCTGGAATGATTGCTATGTTACTAAGGCCCAACTTCGTTGCTGCAGTGTGGCGTATCTGTAGGTAAAAAAAAATAAGCTGTGCGTGGTAGATTATAATCTCTATGAAATTCCTCAAAAGGACAAAACACATTGCCCAAGAACAGAGGCGCAATAGCTTTCACCCCCCCCCCCTTCTCGACCAATATCCCCCCATCCACTCTACATAATTCTGTAAGCTTCGGATTCTCCCATAGTGGAGTGTTCGGTGAGTATGTATTGCCGCTGGGGGGAATTTGAAATTTAGTGAGTTTAAAAATCCGCAAAGTCATTCCCATAATACTCGTCCCCACCCAGGGACAAACGATAAATTACATTTTGCAGGGATACATAAGAGGTAAGAATGGCTGCCTCAAATGCTGTGGCTGCATTGTTGGCTTTAGGGGAAAACCACCAATGTGCATGGACCAATTGTGAGGCAATATAATAAGTTTGGAGGAAGGGGAGGGCCAATCCGCCCTCCAGTACTGGTAATTGAAGGGTGTCCTTGGCAATCCTGAACGCCCCCCCACACAAAAAGGTGAGGATGGAGTCTCTCTTTAAATTTATTTCTTTATCGTACATCACGGGACACAGAGCAGCATAGCCATTACATATGGGTTATATAGTGTACCTTCAGGTGATGGACACTGGCACTCTCCGACAGGAAGTTCCCTCCCTATATAACCCCCACCCATAGTGGGAGTACCTCAGTTTTTTCGCCAGTGTCTTAGGTGTTGGTGCACGTTGAAGGTTGTGCCTGCAGTTTGTCCTTGGGACCAGGGCCAGCCGACCGGATCCGTCCAAGGTGCTTCATAGCCAAAGTGGACGGTACCCGGGCCCCAATTCGTGGATGGGGTTTTGCCTATAATGCCTCTCCTTGGAGGGCTGGACTCTGGGTTCCAGGACTGGGTTTTTTAACCTATGAATACCTGCTGCCAGTAGTGCTGTATAGGTCCAGGTGTGTGGTGTTCCTGACTTGGACCCCGGTCCCTGAAGGTCTATGACCATACCCATGGTGAAGGGGGAAGATTGGGCCTCTTGCATGAGCAATACCCTGCGGCGTGGAAAGGTAAGTGGGGGGCCTACGGAACTTGGTTTGTCAGTGGGCTCCCCACAGGGGACTCTGGGGAAAAGCCTTTTTTATGCCTCTGTGCATGGGCTAAAAGAGAAACCACAAAGTCTGCATGACTGGATGGCTCAAACACCCAGGTATACTGTTCCTCTGGCTGGGCTAATAGACTGCTGCTACAAGGTGTTTTGCTCCATGAAATGTAAAGGGAGCATGTCAGGTTTAAATTACTTACTTCCTGATGTCTGTGTGTCTCCAGCAGCTCCCGGGCTCCTCTCCCCACATGGATTCTGCTTCCTGCTTCCTGAGCGGCGTCGGGAGCGCGCGCGCGCGCACTGTTATAGGCGCCGACGCCGCGTGGAGGGGCGGGGGACGCCCAGGGAGTTCCCTCCCCTCTGTACATCAGAGGGAAAAACTCTATTTAGCCTGTCAGTTTGCTGAAGGCTGTGAAGGGACACGGAGCAGCGATGCTGAGCTGAGCAGGATAGGTTTGCCTATGTTATGCTGACACAGTGACACCTAGTGGCCGTTTTTTTGTACACACCTTGCTAAAGAGCTGTTTAAGCTCATATTTTCTCTGAAAAGCCGGTGTACTAAGTAGCAGTCAGAGTACTTAGTATTTGGTACTCTCTTAGCCCAGCATTAAGGGAAGCAATTTTAGGATATGATTAAGCCCTTGGGGCTCAATATTGCTATCTCTTGTTAGGTTTTGGGAAGTTTAGTTTCTGTCTAACATTACCCTAGCCTAAATTTTTTTCCTCATTTATTTAAATGTGTGTTTTTCTCCAGCTATTACAGTTAGTTGTATATTAGCGGAGTATCTCAGATTTGTTATTATGGCTCCTAAGGGTGCAGGGAACGCTAAAAATGCTAAAGGTGTTAAAAAGCCGAAGGGTTCCCCATCGGGCTCGGAGGATATTTCCCAGAATCCACCTGCCCCTACCTCCCCGGAGGATCCGGAGGTTGCTGCCCTGGGTGAGCCATCGGGGTTGCTAGGTGCTATGGCGGGCCCTATTCAACCAACTCCTTCCTATGTCACGGAAGAGATGTTAGCCTCCACCTTGGGTGGATTTGAAAAGAGGATGGCCGCTCTTATTACGGCCTCTTTATCCGGGAAGAAGCGGGCTAGGTCCCCGTCTCCCAGGTTTGAATCTCCTGAGGAAGATGTCCTTTCCACTGAGGAATTGGAAGATACAGGAGACCAGGCTGAGGATCATCTGGACCATTTGGGTTCTGAAGATTCTACTATAGAAGAACCTTTTTCAGCTTCTCACGCAGAAAAATTGTGGGTTCAGTCCTTAACGGATATGGTGCGGTCAGCTTTTAAAATGCCTTTGCCTCAGCCTCTGGCCTCCGCTGTGTCCTCATTGGGCTCCCTAAAAGCGCCCCAAGCCAACCTGGTGTTCCCGGTCCATCCTTTGTTAAAGGACCTGATATTTCAGGACTGGGTTAAGCCAGACAGGATTTTTTTGCCTCCTAAAAGGTTCACAGTTATGTACCCTTTAGAGGAGGAGTTTTCAAAAAAATGGGCTGTCCCCACTGTTGACGCAGCCATATCATGTGTCAATAAAGCTTTAACATGTCCAGTGGACAATATTCACATGTTCAAAGATCCTGTGGATAAAAGGCTTGAGACCTTACTAAAGGCATCCTTTTCCACGGCGGGGGCAGTGGTCCAGCCAGCTGTAGCTGCCATTGGCGTCTGCCAGGCTTTAAAAGACCAGGCCAAGCAGGCCCTAAAGGACCTCCCGGCTCAACAGGCTCAGGACTTAGCCGATCTACCTAGAGCCTTATGTTTCGCGGTAGACGCTATCAAGGATTCAATCCAACAGGCGTCCCGCCTATCCCTGTATTTGGTCCACATGAGAAGATTACTTTGGTTAAAGAACTGGTCTGCAGAAACCCCCTGCAAAAAACTCCTTACAGGATTCTCCTTTCAAGGAGAGAGATTGTTTGGAGAAGATCTTGACAAATATATTCAAAAGATCTCTAGTGGTAAGAGCACCCTTTTGCCGGTTAAGAAAAGGTTCCGAGGTCCCTCTTTTAAGCGCCCAACCTCTCCAGTTCCAGGGCCCTCATTCTCTAGGCAGTATCGACGGCCTGGACGCGCAGCTGCAAACAGGCCCCAGGGGCAAGCTGCAGGGAACAAGAGACCGTGGAACCGTAAGCCGGTTAAGGCTGCCCCTAAGGCAGCCTTGTGAAGGGGCGCCCCCACTCTCTCGAGTGGGGGGAAGACTCCGGTTGTTCTCGGAGTTGTGGGGGGCCCAAGTTACCGACCAATGGGTTCTGTCCTCAGTAACTCAGGGGTACAAGCTGGAGTTTCGGGAGTTCCCCCCTCCTCACTTTCAAATGTCAAGACTTCCAGGCGACCCTCAGAGACAGGCATCGCTTCTGTCCGCCCTAGAGCGACTCCTGTCTCAAGGGGTGATTATGGAAGTACCAGCAGGGGAGCAAGGACAAGGGTTTTACTCAAACCTCTTCGTTGTCCCGAAGCCAAACGGCGACGTCAGGCCTATTCTGGACCTAAAGTTATTAAACCGCTTTTTAAGAGTCCGGTCTTTTCGAATGGAGTCCATTCGTTCGGTGGTGGCCGCCCTCCAAGGAAAGGAGTTCTTGGCCTCCATCGATATAAAGGACGCATACCTGCACGTTCCGATTTTCCCAGGCCATTACAGGTATCTGCGTTTTGCCCTAAACTATCGGCATTATCAGTTCGTGGCTCTTCCGTTCGGACTAGCCACGGCCCCTCGGGTTTTTACGAAGATCCTGGCCCCCGTGTTAGCCATCCTAAGGGAACAGGGCATTCTGATCATGGCCTACCTAGACGATCTTCTGGTAATCGACCACTCAGCGGCCGGTCTAAATCGGGCAGTGTTGCTAGCAGTAAACTGCCTAGAGTCCCTGGGTTGGGTCCTAAACCGGGACAAATCGGCTTTACAGCCCACAAGAAGGTTGGAGTATCTAGGTCTGATTTTAGATACAAGACAACAACGGATCTTCCTGCCCCAGTCCAGAGTGGACTCGATAAGGGAGTTAATCCACATAGTCCTAAGCAGCACAAGGCCATCTATACGCCTCTGCATGCGCCTGTTGGGAAAGCTAGTGGCCACCTTCGAGGCAGTGCCCTATGCCCAGATCCATTCTCGGAGGCTACAGAGAGCAATTCTCGCGGCCTGGGACAAAAGACTCCAGGCCTTGGATCTTCCCATTTCCCTTCCCTATGCGGTAAGGCAGAGCCTGTGTTGGTGGCTAGTCACAAAAAATCTTCTGAAAGGAAGATCGTTCAATCCCCCCTCATGGAGGATAGTAACCACGGACGCCAGCCTATCAGGTTGGGGTGCAGTCCTAGACGATTTAACCCTACAGGGGAAATGGTCAAGGGCAGAATCAGCCCTACCCATAAATGTCTTAGAGATCCGAGCAGCTCGGTTGGCTCTTTTGGGCTGGACGGAGGGTCTGCAGGGCTCCCCAGTAAGGGTACAATCCGACAATGCCACTGCCGTAGCTTATATAAACCACCAGGGTGGCACCAGGAGTCAGGCAGCCCAAAGGGAGGTAGATCGGATCTTTTCATGGGCAGAAGCCCATGTCCCCTGCATCTCAGCTATCTTTATCCCCGGGGTGGACAATTGGCAAGCGGACTTCCTCAGCCGCCAACAGATGTCCCCAGGGGAGTGGTCCCTCCATCCCGAAGTGTTCCAGGTCATTTGCCGGAAGTGGGGTACTCCGGAGGTGGACATTATGGCGTCCAGATTCAATGCCAAAGTAGCAAACTTTGTCTCTCGAACGAGGGATCCATTGGCCTGCGGGACAGATGCCTTGGTGTGTCCTTGGCATCAGTTTGCGCTGATCTATGCCTTCCCTCCAATACGGATGCTACCCCGTCTTCTTCACAGAATTCAAAGGGAACGCAAGCCAGCGATTCTAGTGGCCCCAGCGTGGCCCCGAAGACCTTGGTACTCCTTGATAAAAAGGATGACCGTAGAGGAGCCTTGGGTCCTCCCTCTACGTCCGGACCTCCTCTCACAAGGGCCATTCTACCACCCTGCCTTACAGGCCCTAAATTTAACGGCCTGGCGGCTGAGTCCCTGATTCTCAGAAACAGAGGCCTTTCAGGGCAGGTCGTTTCTACCCTTATAAACGCAAGAAAACCAGTTTCCAGGTTAATATACTATAGGGTGTGGAAGGCCTATATTACCTGGTGTGAAACCAGGAAATGGGATCCCCGCAAATATACTATTGGGAGAATCCTGGAGTTTTTACAGTTGGGAGTGGAAAAAGGTTTGGCGGTCGGCACAATCAAGGGGCAGGTGTCTGCCTTGTCGGTCTTCTTCCAGAGATCGTTGGCTGCCCATTCCTTAATGAAATCCTTTTTACAAGGTGTTATTCGGGTGAATCCCCCGATTAAAGCTCCCCTGTATCCTTGGGATCTAAATTTGGTTCTATCGGCCTTGCAAAGGCAGCCCTTTGAGCCCTTGTCCGTGATTCCTTTGGTCCTTTTGACTAGGAAACTAGTGTTTCTGGTGGCCATGGCATCCGCCAGAAGGGTGTCGGAGTTGGCAGCCTTGTCATGTAAGGCACCTTATTTGTTATTGCATAAGGACAGGGTCGTTTTGCGGCCGCTTCCGTCCTTCCTGCCTAAGGTGGTATCAAATTTTCACCTTAATCAAGATGTGATTCTTCCATCATTTTTTCCAAAGCCTTCTTCTAAGGAAGAGAGGTTACTACATTCCTTGGATGTAGTTAGAGCTGTAAAGATTTACTTGGAAGCTACAGCCCAGATTCGTAAGACGGACGTCTTATTCATTCTGCCGGAAGGGCCCAAGAAGGGCCAGGCAGCGTCTAAGGCCACTATTGCTAAGTGGATTAGGCAGACGATTATTCAGGCCTATGGCCTGAAGGGGAAGAGTCCACCCTTATCGGTTAAGGCTCATTCCACTAGAGCTATAAGTGCCTCTTGGGCAGCGTATCACCAGGTCCCTATGGCTCAGGTCTGCAGGGCAGCAACCTGGTCATCTGTCCACACATTTGCAAAATTTTATCAAATGGACGTTAGGAGGAACGCTGATTCAGCCTTTGGGCAGGCGGTACTGCGGGCCGCAGTTTAATCTCCTATTGTCCGGTGGCACCTCTTGTTTGGTTTTTTCTGGTTGTCTCCCTCCCCTCATGGAGCATTGCTTGGGGACATCCCATATGTAATGGCTATGCTGCTCTGTGTCCCGTGATGTACGATAAAGAAAAAGGGATTTTTATTAACAGCTTACCTGTAAAATCCTTTTCTTGTAGTACATCACGGGACACAGAGCTCCCACCCCTCTTATGGGGAATTTTGGGATGCACATTGCTTGCTACAAAACTGAGGTACTCCCACTATGGGTGGGGGTTATATAGAGAGGGAACTTCCTGTCGGAGAGTGCCAGTGTCCATCACCTGAAGGTACACTATATAACCCATATGTAATGGCTATGCTGCTCTGTGTCCCGTGATGTACTACAAGAAAAGGATTTTACAGGTAAGCTGTTAATAAAAATCCCTTTTTTTGGTGACATACACTGGCAAATTACCCAAAACATACAGAAATCGTATTTATCCTACCCAGCAGTGTAAGTGGAAGATTAGCCCAGGTTTTGAAGGTGGTTTTCATGCGCCCTATGAGGGGATCTAAATTTGTTTTAATGTAAAAGGCCATGGGGTGTTGTACCATGACTCCTAAGTATCGCAAAGAACTGACCATCTGCAGTGGGCAAGAGGGTGGCAACCGGACCGATGTCGCCTGGTCAATCATAAACAAAATGTACTGATGGAAAAGTGACCAAACCTCCCAATGAGCTCCAGCAGGGTGGAGAGGGACGACTGGGGGTCTGACAAGTATATAAACATGTCATCAGCATAAAGAGACCTTCTCCCCTAGACCCCCCAACCGTCAATCCTGCGACTGTCCCGCAAGATCTCACCAGCGCTGCCAGAGGTTCTATGAGCAGCAGCGACAGAGGACACCCCTGTCTAGTGCCTCTCTTTATCAGAAAGGGATCAGATATGGCTGCATTCACTCTAAGTATAGCAGTGGGCTTCGAGTACAGCAGTTGCACCCACCTGATGAAGGTTCCGCCGAATCCAAACTTCTCCAGCAGGTAAGGCCATTCGACCGAGTTGAATGCCTTTATGTGCATCTAAAGACAGAACGGCCCTGGACCCCATCTCTTCATGGATGGCCTGCAGATTGGTGAATAATCTACGTTGATTGATGGAGGTCGATCGCCCCGGGATGAACCCAGTTTGGTCTGCGCCAATAATGGTAGTAATGACCGTGTTCAGTCGCCGGGCGAGCACCTTCGCCCAAATTTTGACGTCCGAATTGATGAGTGAGATCGGCCTGTAAGATTCACAAAGGAGGTGGTCCTTATGTGGCTTAGGAATGAGGACAATCAGTGCCTCTGACATAAAAGGCGGCAGCTGTCTCGTTCTGATAGCAAAATCATACACCCTACTCAGATGAGGCACAAGCAGATCCTTGTATTGCATATACAACTCGATGGGGAAACCATCCAATCCCTGTGTTTTGTTTCTGGCAAAGGATTGGATAGCCTCCCCAATTTCCTCAGCCGTCAGAGGAGCGTCACCTGTTGGGTCTGAAGCCTAGGCAGTGAGATTTCAGAGAGATAGTCATCCAATTCCACAATCATGTAATGTGCTCTAGTAGCATAAAGGGAGGAATAAAATGTGACAAAGGCCTCCATGATCTCCTTATTCTGTTCTACTACAATTCCCCCGGAATCCTTAATCCTAGGTATGTTACAAGGCTGGTAGTCCGGTCTGGAGAGATACGCCAGTTGGTGACTGTTTTTATCCCCAAACTCAAAGATCCGCTGATTCTGATACAGCAGCTTCTTCTGAGTACGCTCCAAAAGCACCAGGTCCAGTTCCCTGGCCCCATGCTTCCAGGCGGCATGTGTCTCAGGAGAGGGGGTCGCAGAATATGCGGCCTCTGCCTCCATCAGTCTTGACAGAGAGGCCTTGCGCGTCTGACTAATGGCCGCAGCAAAAGAGCCGCATGTAGTGGCCTTAAAGGCATCCCACACCACCGGAACTGAGGCGCTCTGTCTGTTCGTTACCCAGTAGGATCCCATCTCTGTCATACACTGGTTCACCACAACCTGATCCGCCAACCATAACGGGCTCAGCCGCCAAACTTGATAGGAGGAGGGCGAGGTCCACCAGAAAAGGGGAATGATCAGACACCGCCCTAGGGAGTTACTTGACCTCAGTCACCAAATTAAGCAGATCCGATGAGACCAAACATAAATCAATACGGGATAGAGTACCGTGGGATACCATCCGCATGCTTCCACCTCCAGGCCTCCACCAAATCAAATTGAGTTAGAAAGGAGCCCAAGGGGGTGGGGCGTAATGTAGAGCAACGCAATCTATCCATGGAATTATCCAATACTGTATTCTAGTCACCCGCTATAAATAAGGGACCCTCTGCTATCGCCAATGTGAATTCATTACCCGCTCAAAGAACATTTTAGTGAAGGGGGGCGGAGCATATAAGCAAGTGGAGAGCATGAGCTATTTTTGCCTGCTTAAGGGCCATTACTCTAGAGCCCTGGAGGTGGGTTTCCTGGAGTAGGATCACATGCGGATTATGACGTGCCAAATATTTAAACATTAACGATCTTTTTACTTTTGAGTTAAGCCCCTGTACATTCCACGATACCAAATGCAGTTTAGACATGAGAAAGCGTGAAGTGTATGGCTGGTGGAACCCATTCCTCGCCGCACGACGGTAGTAGCCAGAAATTGGCGCCCAGCGAACCACGAGGGATGCGTACACTAAGGAGCAAGTTAGAAACATATGACAGTCCTCGCTTCGGCAGGACATATACTAGAAACATATGACAATGTTCCAGCAATACAAAATATCAGGTGCAAAATAGCAAGGCTGAAATTTCAACTTGCATAAATGACTTCTGGCTGACGAATGCAGGCACTGCTGCAGTTAATACATGGGATGCATTCAAGCCCTATATTGGGGGCTCCTACCAATCCTCCATCTCTAGTGCCAGGCAGTGCGCACCCGTCACTCTTGCAGAGGCTGAAGCTGCAGCCTAAACTCTGGAGTCCCAGCACGTGTTGTCCCAAAACCTGATAACCTACTTAGATATGCAAGCCGCATATCGGGAGGTGATGCTTCTCAGGGTCTCCAAAGCAAAAACGCAGCTTCTTGCACAGACGCAGCGTATTTTTGAACAGGGTGGTAAGACCGGGCGGCTCCCGGCATGGTTGGCCAAGGAGCAGCAGCCACTATCCTCCATCGCCCGGATTCGCGATACTACTGGTGCCTTGGTGGTTGACCCCCTGGCCATAAATGCACGATTCGCCTCCTACTACAGCGGCCTCTGCTCCTTCAGGGTAGACTACTCTGAGGGAGAGCTTACTTCTTTCCTAGATCAGATTACCTTCCCCACACTCTGACACGGCCCGTGAACACCTTGACGGCTTCATAACTGTGGAAGAGGTCCAGCAGGCTATGGGCGACATCCAGGCAGGAAAGACCCCGGGTGCGGATGGGATCCCCCCAGAATTTTATAAGCAATATGGACAACAACTGACACCCAGCATCATGATATGATAGTTAAGACCTTGAAAGAGGGGACACTCCCAGCTTCTATGGCGGCGGCAGTCATAGTAGTTATACCTAAGCCGGGTGAGGATCCCGAGCTGTGTACTTTCTACTGATCGATCTCACTGCTTAACGCAGACGCCAAGATTCTCACTAAGGTCTTGGCTCGGAGATTGAATGAAGTTATCCTCACCCTGGTCCACGAGGATCTGGTTTTATGCCAGGTACGGACATTAACTTGCGGAGGCTGTACACAGTTCTGGGCTCTGACAAATACCTTGCCCCCTCATATGCAGTGGTCTCCCTAGATGCTGAAAAAGCATTTGATTAGGTTGAGTGGGTATATCCGTTTTGGATTCGGCCCTAGGTTTATTTCATGGGTGAAAGCCCTTTATACCGCCCGAAGGCTAGAGTGCGCACCGGATCGGTCCTCTCACCTTCCTTTTGCCTGCACAGGGGGGCAAGGCAGGGTTGCCCCCTCTCCCCAGCGCTTATTTCGCTAGCCATAGAGCCCTTGGTGATACTCCTACGCTCTGCACCTGTGGTCAGGGGTATTAACATAGGTCCTGTGAAAGAAAAGATCTCCCTTTATGCTGATGACACCCTTCTGTATCTTAGAAATTCTACTACCTCACTGAGGGAGGCTCTCCTACTTATTGACACCTTCAGCAGAT
Organism: Rana temporaria; assembly: GCF_905171775.1. NCBI lineage: Eukaryota > Metazoa > Chordata > Amphibia > Anura > Ranidae > Rana > Rana temporaria. Next base: position 35,221,185 of record NC_053489.1, on the reverse strand, counting down.
ACTCGGGTGTTTGAGTTGACTGGGGAAGTCCATCCTGTCTGCCCTGCACTCTGATGACAGGCTACCTATTGACACACCGCTGCTAAAAGTCTCCCACTTTAAATATTTGGGGGTGGTTATTCATAGAGACATTTCTCTATTTTTACCTCCTTAACTTAGAACCGGTTCTGTCCTCCCTGACTCTATGCTGCCTGGAAAACTTTGCCCCTCACTCCTGTCGGCAGGGTCAATCTTATTAAAATGTCTGTACTCCCCAAGTTCCTCTACTTGTTTAGACAAACCCCAGTCCCCATTCCACGTCTGTTCTTTCAGAAATTGAACAGCTTGCTTATCTCCTTTGTGTGGAATGGGAGTACCCCCAGGGTAGCACTGTCCACTCTCCAACTTCCGGTTTCGCTGGGGGACCTAGCGATGCCTTGTTTAGTCCGGTACTAATGGGCTGTGGTCCTTGTGACAGTCCATTGGTGGTTCTCTGAGGAGCCAGCCAATCCTGCGGCTACGCTAGAGGCGACATTGCTAGGCTCTTACTCCGAACTCTGGAACTTGATATACAGAGGTCTCAGATCTAGCTCAAACGTTACCCCATCCATGCGGGTCACGCTGAGGGTCTGGGACATGGTGAGGGCCAAGGTAGAGAAACTCAACTGTTGGTCTCCCGCACCCCTTTGTGGTGGAACCCGAGACTGCCGCACTTCAAGACCATTCCGGACCCTGTCATATGGGCCCGTTATGGTATCAGAACTGGTGGATATTGTCTCAGCAAATGAGCGGCGGACATTTAATGGCCTTAAGGGAGAGCGTGGACTGCCTAATTTTATGTTCTTCAGGTACATCCAGCTCCACCATGCATATCGGACCCAGTTCCCTCACTCTATTACGCTGGAAGCTAATGAGATTGAGTGCATGCTGGCTCTGGCTGAAGACCTAAAGCCCCTGTCAGCCCTTTATGCCGAATTGATTGGCCTGGATACCTCTGTAGTTTCCTGGTTGTTCTCAAGATGGCAGGCAGATGGATATACCTGCTCTCGCTGATGATGATTGGGAGGAGGGTGTTCAGCAATACCTCCCTCATGATCTCTGTGAGGGATAGGTTCACCCAGCTTAGGTTCCTTCATCGGGCATACTACTCCCCAGAGTGACTAGCCAGAATGTACCCCAACAAGAGTGCCCTATGCCCTAAATGTGCCATAGAGACGGGCTCCTTCTTCCATGTTGTATGGTCTTGCCTACTTCTCCAAATTTTCTGGAGGATGGTGGTGGACGATATCAACTCAATAGGCGGAATAAGAGTCCCTTGCGACCCGATACCAAGCTGCTGGGTATCGTGGACACACTGGAGACAACGCAGGCTAAAAAAACATTTGTGTTCTACGCAGCCTTTTATGCACGCAAAGCGGTCCTCCAACAATGGAATGACCCCACTCCCCCAACGGTGCAACAGTGGAGAATCCTAATTGACACAGCCCTACCACTCTACAAATTAACTTATCTAGGTCGCAATTGCCCCAAGGAATTCGACAAAATCTGAGCGGCATGGATTAAGGAGAGGTGGCTCACTCTGGATTGAGGGTTGGGGAAACGCTGTGATTATGGGATTGGTCGTGGTGTGATCAAATTTTCTCTGGTGGAGTGGACTCGACCCCCACCCCAATGTCCGTACCAGCATAGGAACTTGGCATCCCCATGGGTCCCCAGCTCCTTGGGCCCTCACCCCTAATTCTATTTTGACACAGCTCATCTCGGGTTCGGGCTCAAAACTCCAGTGTCTATAGCTCACCGGGGTTACACCCCCACTCCCCCTTGTACCTTCCATGTACTTTGCTTTACTGAAGAACCTTCTTTGTTGCTTGACATGTGAATTAGTTGATCTCTGTTACCCCTACCATTTCACGAAGGATGTGTAAAGTATTGTAAAAAAACACACTGACACCATTGAATAAAGTCCTTTATTAAAAAAAAAAAAAAAACCTCCAGCGGTGAGAAATCCACTCGTTCCCGGCTTCCTGCGTTGTCCTGATCCTGCGACGGCTGCGGGTGATCTCCAGCGATGAGAAGATTCTGCGTCGGGTGATCTCCGCTCCAGCGCTGAGAAGATCCATCCATCCGGCGCAGCAGCATCCCCGACCTCCTCTCAGCGCTGGACACAGCCTAGCGAATTACACGCTGCAGCTGTGACATTACTTATATAGAGGAGGCAGAGCCACCCGTCACGTGACCCCGTCCCCTCTGACGTACCCTCTGCTACGTCACTGGGTAAGCCCGGCTTCCCTCTTTCTGGGCTTCCCCAGTGATGTAGCAGAGGGTACGTCAGAGAGGGCGGGGTCACGTGACGGGTGGCCCTGCCTCCTCTATATAAGAAATGTCACAGCTTCAGCGCATCATTCGCTGGGCTGTGTCCAGCGCTGAGAGGAGGTCGGGGATGCTGCTGCGCCGCATCTCATCGCCGGAGCGGAGATCACCCGACGCTGGATCTTCTCATCGCTGGAGATCACCCGCAGCCGTCGCAGGATCAGGACAACGCAGGATGCCGGGATCGAGTGGATTTCTCACCGCTGGAGGTTTTTTTTTTTTTTTTTTTTTGGGTTCAGAGGCACCGTTTCCTGGCCAGTATAGCCAGGGGACACCTCTAACCAAGCTGATCTGTGCTTGGTTAGATGATGTGATGGGCAGGGGAGACTTTGGGGTCTATTAGACTCAATGTCTCCATAAAGAGTATCTGTCACTTGACCAATGCTATTGCATAGTGGCATGAGCGTCCGCAGAACTTTTTCCAGGGGGGGGGCATAATTTTCCGGTCACGTATGCTCCGCTTCTTTGACAATGTCATGAAGGGGAGGGGATTAGTCATTATCCCATAAAGCGCAGGCATGTGCCCATGATATGCAGCCTCACTGTGCTGATCAAATGTACAATACAGAGGGTTTTACAGTATGTGTATATAGAAAGGGGTGGATGGTATTGGTATAAAGAGGAAGGAAGGTGGGTATATACAGCTCTATATACAGGACAGCTTATGTATATCTGCAGTCAGTGATGATGGAGGAATACAGGAAGGAAGATGGGTGTATATAGCTGCATACAGGACAGGACAGATGATATGATCTTTCCTATATCTGGCACCCCCCCTTCACTGATCATACCTGTATGTACTCAGCTGCCCCCCTCATCTGTATATATGCCAGCCCCCCCCAGTACACAAACAGCCTCCTCCCTTCACTTGTACTCACAGCCCCCACTTGTAAGGTCACGGTGGTCTTCCTTCTCCCAAGTCCTGTTTCCACATGTCCTTTTGAAAATACATTATGGGCCTTGTTTTTCCTGACGAGATTCTTGGCAAGAATCTCTTGCCGCCCGAGTGTACAGACACTCCTTTCAAAAGAACCGTGGTTCTTTTGAAAGGCAAGAAAACGGTGATGTCATCGCGTACGACGAGCATGCGCTCGTTACATTCGATGCCGTCGCCGCCATCTTGCTGCACCCTACCTATGCGTAGGAAGCTACCGCGCATGCGTCAAAGTTATTTCGAGCATGCGCAGGTTTCCACGGCGACAGGTAAGTATACACGCTCTCGGGTTTCTCGTCAGGAAAACACTGCCGAGAATCACAGGTTCTCTCTTTTTCTCGTCGAGATTTTAGGCAGTTTTCTTGACGAGAAACCTGAAAGCCTCGTACACACGCACGGTATAGCTCTGCCAGAAGTTTTCTTGCTGGTTCTTGCCGAGAAAACCAAGCGTGTGTACAAGGCTTTACTCTCTGGCCTTGTCTTCCGCCAGGAAGGGCAAGGAGATAAGAAGGCAGGCGGCTGGCAGGGACTTGAGCCAAGGCAGAAGAACATGCGAGCGGAGCTGAATGGGCATGCACCCGAAACGGAAGAAATATTCCCTCCGTTCCCGACCACCACATGATCATCAGAAAGGGGCACAGATAATGGAAAAAAAATACACCCCCCTAAGCTAGTACAAGTGGTGGAGTGGGGGCTTGTAATTGATTTTTTTTAATTCTGCACTGACTGTCTTTGAAATTGCCCCGACCCCTGTTCAAATCCAATCAAAACCGGGGACAGACTTGGTCCGGGACAGTGTGGTCAATCCGGGGACTGTCCCTGGAAACCGGGGTTGTCTGGTCACCCTACCCTATAGTTTAAGGTGACCAGATTTTTAAAATGAAATCCGGGGACATATTTTTTCTTTACTAGTAATGGCAACAATCAGCACTTTCTGCCCATCGCCGCCCACCTCACAGCCTCTCAAGTCTTAGGCCCCTTTCAGACTGGGGCGGGAGGCGCGGTGGCGGTATAGCGCTGCTAAAAATAGCAGCGATATACCGCCGGGATTGCCGCGGGAATCGGCCTCTAGCGGTGCGGTATTAACCCCCGCTAGCGGCCGATAAAGGGTTAATACCGCCGGGAATGCGCCTTGCGGGCAGTATTGCCGCGGTTTCCCATTGTTTTCAATGGGAAGGAGCGGTATACACGCCGCTTCTCTCACCGCTCCAAAGATTCCGCTGACAGGAGATTTTTTTCTCTCCCGCCAGCGCATCGCCCCAGTGTGAAAACCCACTGGCTTTCACATTGAGTAGGCAGTGAATGAGTTTTTCAGGCGGTATAGCAGTGCTATTTTTAGCGCTGTACCGCCTGAAAAACTCCTCAGTGTGAAAGGAGTCTTACTCTTCGGGCCCCGGCTACTACTGGATGGGGAGCGGAGGAAGATCACTCCGCCAGGGAAGGCAAGGAGATAGGCAGGCAGGTGACTGGCCAGGATTTGAGCCAAGGCAGAAGAACATGCGAGCGAAGCTGAAGAAATATTCCCTCCTCTCCGACCAGAACATGATCATCAGAAAGGGGCACAGGTAATGGGATAAATACAACCCCCCTATGCTAGTAGGCACGGCAGAGCGGGGGGGGGGGGTGTAATTCAAATTTTTTTATTTTAATTCAGCACTGACTGTCTTTGAAATTGCCCCTTTCCCCTATTAAATCCAATCTGGGGACAAAACCAGGGACAGACTTGGTCCGGGGACAGTGTCCTCAATCATGGCACTGTCCCCTGAAACTGGGGATGTCTGGTCACCCTACTATAGTTAGTCCACATAATAAAAACATGCATAGAAACAAATAGCCTGAAAAGACAATAGCATGGGGGTGTTATATCTCTACTGACCAGCAGGGGTCACTGTGTAGCCAGATTCTGCTGTGACCGGTGTCTGTTGCTGTCAGCATAGCCCAGCACAGGTTGAGCGTGTAGGACTCAATGGGGCAGGGCATAGTAAAGAAGGAAGGACAATTGAGGAACAAATTATTACATTATTCTTGGCAGATAGTAAAGTTTGGTTTTCTGCAAGCTTGTGCTGACATTTCACTTCCCTTTCAGTGGAGTTACTAGCAGCTGGTCCTGGCGGTGCTGAGAATCAACAGAGATTCACCATGAGAGGGGCTTTCTTCAAGGACAACTTCTGGGTGAGTCAGTTTGTAGAAATCGTACAATCCCAGGGCTCTTCTTTAAAAGAAAAAAATGACAGCGGAGACAATGAGAAGGTGCAGATTAACAGGTGTAGCCAGATTTTATGCGGTCAGGACACTCAAATAGGACTGGTGTATCATCGCTCTCTGCATTCTCTATTTTTGCATTGAATGCCCAAAAAAATAAACTGGTCGTTCAACAAGCAACCTGTACTAGGAGACATCGGAGGCAGTGTTGCCACCCGCACGGACAGTTCGTAAAAACGGGCACCTCCTTTTCCCCCCGTTCGTAAATGTCCGTAGTTGCAGGAATGTGCCAGTAAAAATAGCAAAAAATAGCATAGTAAAAAAGATTGGTTCGGCTTGGAACTGCGCATGGAGATTGGAGGCAGGGGGTGATGGTGGCTGCGGTGGCACCGCAGAGGGGGATGGTGGCAGGGGTCAATGGAGGCAGGGGTAGATTGGAGGCAGGGGGAGATTGGAGGCAGGGGATGATTGAAGGCAGGGGGTGTTGGTGGCACCGCAGAGGGGGATGTTGGCACCGTAGAGGGTGGGGGATGAAGACAGGGGTTGTTGGTGGCACCGCAGAGGGGGATGGAGGCAGGGGACGATGGAGGCAGGGGGTGATTGGAGGCAGGGGGAGATTGGAGGCAGGGGGTGTTAGTGGCAGGGGATGATTGAAGGCAGGGGGTGTTGGTGGCACCGCAGAGGGGGATGTTGGCACCGTAGAGGGTGGGGGATGGAGGGAGGGGTTGTTGGTGGCACCGCAGAGGGGGATGGAGGCAGGGGTAGACTGGAGGCAGGGGGAGATTGGAGGCAGGGGGTTTTAGTGGCAGGGGATGATTGAAGGCAGGGGGTGTTGGTGGCACCGCAGAGGGGGATGTTGGCACCGTAGAGGGTGGGGGATGGAGACAGGGGTTGTTGGTGGCACCGCAGAGGGGGATGGAGGCAGGGGGAAATAGAGGCAGGGGGAGATTGGAGGCAGAGGGAGATTGGAGGCAGGGGGCAATGGAGGCAGGGGGCAATGGAGGCAGGGGGTGTTAGTGGCAGGGGATTCTTGAAGGCAGGGGGTGTTGGTGGCACCGCAGAGGGGGATGTTGGCAACGTAGAGGGTGGGGGATGGAGACAGGGGTTGTTGGTGGCACCGCAGAGGGGGATGGATGCAGGGGGCAATGGAGGCAGGGGTAGATTGGAGGCAGGGGGAGATTGGAGGCAGGGGGTGTTAGTGGCAGGGGGTGATTGAAGGCAGGGGGTGTTGGTGGCACCACAGAGGGGGATGTTGGCACCGTAGAGGGTGGGGGATGGAGACAGGGGTTGTTGGTGGCACCGCAGAGGGGGATGGAGGCAGGGGTAGATTGGAGGCAGGGGTAGATTGGAGGCAGGGGGAGATTGGAGGCAGGGGATGTTAGTGGCAGGGGATGATTGAAGGCAGGGGGTGTTGGTGGCACCGCAGAGGGGGGATGTTGGCTCCGTAGAGGGTGGGGGATGGAGACAGGGGTTGTTGGTGGCACCGCAGAGGGGGATGGAGGCAGGGGGCAATGGAGGCAGGGGGAGATTGGAGGCAGGGGGAGATTGGAGGCAGAGGGAGATTGTGGCACCGAAGAGGGGTGTGAAGGCAGGGGGTGTTGGTGGCAGAGGGGGATAGAGGCAGGGGGTGATGTGACTAAATAATTTGGCCTTATAATATTGAAAATAACAAAAATATGTTTTTTTACCTTAAATCACATTGCTATTTGCCTAGGGTACTTGTTTGTAGCCTAAATACTGAAATTTGCACCTAAAAATGTAATTTAGTAACTTTTGTGAAATGCCAGTAAAAACGTGGCTGCGCCAGTAAATTTCAGGTGTTGCGCCAGTAAATTTTAAACTGGTAGGTTGGCAACACTGCTCGGAGGGCTGCCATCGCTAAGCTTCAGTTAAAATTTGAAGGTTGGCCGTTTTTGGCTTAATAAATTACCAACCGGAAACTACTGAGTTCTGTCTGTGATACTTTTTTTTTATTCGCACTAACATACAATTTTTTAGGACACGCTGTCGGGGTGTCTCGATGTCCCCTTCCTCAAGCAACCGAAAAACTAAAATGCAATATAATAGTAGAGTCAAGGCTCCTGATCTGCATACTTAGTCCAGCAGGTCTGTGTTCCAAAAAGTACTGAAGCTGCTGGGTTGCATGGCAGTCACCTATATGGATGCGCCAAAGCGTGCACACAGGGTGTGGCAAGTGTGCCTGGGCACACCCTAATCACCCTGTGCTGCGCAGATCCCCCCGCCGCGCTGCTTGGCTGCAAAGAAAGGGACAGGGGAATCTCTGTCCTCAGTCCCTTTCTCTGTCCCAAAAGTGGGACATCAGGGCTTTTTAGACCCCTGATATTTCACTGAAGCCCCCCAATAAAGCGCCTAAAAAAGATTGTGGAAAAAAAAGAATAAAAAATATTAAATTGTAAACAATAAAAAATAAAATAAAATACTGACACCAATTTCTGTCCTACTGACACTGTCCACTGTTCTGACACCAACCTCTGCCATATATATATATATATATATATATATATATATATATATATACACATACATACACACACACACACACACGCATGTGTGTTTAAGCTTTGGGGTGCACACCCTTCTGTTATAGGCTGTGCACACCTATGCGCCAAGGTATTAGTCAGGTCAACTTTAAAGTGTATGTAAAACCAACATCTATTTTTCAGTATGTCTGGCATTATGCCTATCAGGTCTCCTGCAGACTTGATAGGCAGTTCAGTGATTTTCTGAAGCAGGGTGAATTTTCTAGATGGGAAACTTTACAACGCGGTCAAGCTGCTGGATTGCATGACAGTCACCTACACAATATAACCAAAAGTATTGGGACGCCTGCCTTTACACACACACGTGAACTTTAAAATGCATCCCAGTCTTAGGCCCCATACACACGAGAGGATTTATCCGCGAATACGGTCCAGCGGACCGTTTCCGCGGATAAATCCTCTCGAGGATTTCAGCGGATTTCTATGCGATGGAGTGTACTCACCATCGCATTGAAATCCACGCCGAAATCCTCTGGCGATGACGTGTCGCGCCGTCGCCGCGATTATGACGTGGCGACATGCGCGACGCTGTCATATAAGGAATTCCACGCATGCGTCGAATCATTATGACGCATGCGGGGGATCCCTTCGGACGGATGGATCCGGTGAGTCTATACAGACCAGCGGATCCATCCGTTGGGATGGATTCCAGCAGATAGATTTGTTTAGCATGTCAGCAAATATTTGATCTGCTGGAATCCATCGCATGGGATAAATATCCGCGGAAACAGATCCGCTGGAGTGTACACACCATAGGATCTATCCGCTGAAACCCATTCGCTGGGATTTTTCAGCGGATGGATTCTATCGTGTGTATGGGGCCTTAGGCCCCGTACACACCATAGAATCCATCCGCTGAAAAATCTCAGCGGATCGGTTTCAGCGGATAGATCCTATGGTGTGTACACTCCAGCGGATCTGTTTCCGCGGATTTTTCTCCCATGCGATGGATTTCCAGCAGATAAATATTTGAAGACATGTCTTCAAATCTATCCGCTGGAATCCATCCCAACGGATTGATCCGCTGGTCTGTATAGACTCACCGGATCAATCCGTCCAAAGGGATCCCCCGCATGCGTCGTAATGATTCGACGCATGCATGGAATTCCTTATATGACTGCGTCGCCGTCGCCGCGATGATGACGCGGCGACGGCGCGACACGTCATCGCCAGAGGATTTCGGCGCGGATTTCGATTCGATGGTGAGTACACTCCATCGCATCAAAATCCGCGCAAATCCTCGAGAGGATTTATCCGTGGAAACGGTCCGCTGGACCGTATCCGCGGATAAATCCTCCCGTGTGTACGGGGCCTTAGTCTGCAGGGTTCAATATTGAGTAGGCCCACCCTTTGCAGCTATAACAGCTTCAACTCTTCTGGGAAGGCTGTCTACAAGGTTTAGGAGGGTGTTTGACCGTTCTTCCAGGAGCACATTTGTGAGGTCAGGTGCTGATGTTGGACGAGAAGGCCTGGCTCGTAGTCTGCGCTCTTATTCATCCCAAAGGTGACACCAGGTTTACACGCACATGAACTTTAATTGCACCCCAGTCTTAGTCCGTAGGGTTCAATATTGAGTTGGCCCACCCTTTGCAGCTAGACAAGAAGGCCTGTCTCGCAGTCTCCACTCTAATTTGTCCCAAAGGTGTTTTATCGGGTTGAGGTCAGGACAGTCACATTCCTCCGCCCCAAACTCGCTCATCCACGTCTTTATGGAACTTGCTTTGTGTACTGGTGTACTGTCTGTGAGGGCTTACCTTGAGTGGAGTCCATTTTGCAGATTTGTAAGCTCACCCTTGCAGGTACACACAGCCCACGGTAATAAGGTAAGACACTACCTGGGCTGTGAGTCTGTGCACGGGGGCTTGATAGGGATTAGCCAAGGATAGTCAAGTATAGCAGTGGCCCAGGTTTCCAGAATTCAGAGTAAGGTCAGAAGCCGGGTTCAGTCTTGTACCTGAGCAGACGTGGTACACTGATGACAGCTGAGGGTCAGGTAACTACTGACGTAAAGTTCAGGGTTTGCAGACAGGAACCAAAGACAAGTCCGGGGCACAAGCCGTGGGTCAAGGGCTGGAGAAGGCAGGGAAAGTCCGAAAGTACAGGCCGGGGGTCAAAGGGCAGGAGACAGCAGCATTCCAGGGTACGTAAGCCAAAAGGGTCAGAAGCCGGGGTCAGTCTTGTAGCTGAAGACAACCACAGGAACACAGGAACCGTTGGCACAGACAGGACAATCAGAGAACAATCAACTGACACATCCCTCATAGTGAGGCAGGGCTTAATACCCTGGTTGATTAGGAAACCTGCCTCAGCTGGACCAGGATAGACAAGTGCAGATTGTAGGGAGATCCAGAGACAGGCAATCAGCACATAGTTCAGAACCAGGCTCCGACGGACAGCAAGCAGAATATCAACTGAGAAGTGGCTCAGAGGCAAAGACCCGGAGCAGCAACGGGGAGGTCCTGGGTTCAATTCCACCCAGAGCCACCTGGGGAGCGACCACGCCTCGCTGCCCGTTTGGCACGGTAGCGACCGTGACACTGTCTTTGTGTACAGGTGTACTGTCTTTGTGCACTGGTGTACTGCAGTCATGTTGGAACAGGAAGGGGCTTTTCCCAAACTGTTCCCACAAAGTTGGGAGCATGGAATTGTCCAAAATGTCTTGGTATGCTGACGCCGTAAGTGTTCCCTTCACTGGAACTAAGGGGCCAACCCAACCCCTGAAAAACAACCCCACACCATAATCCCCCCTCCACCAATTGATTTGGAAAAGTGCACAAAACAAGGTTCATAAAGACATGGATGAGCAAGTTTGAAGTGGAGGAACCTCTCGGGGGATCAGGAAGGGATTTTTTCCCCTGCTGTAGGAAATTTGATCATGCTCTGCTTTTTGCCTTCATGTGGATCAACTGTGGGTATAAAATTGGGTATATGGTATTGTACGATATTTTTTTTTTTATGGTTGAACTGGATGGACTTGTGTCTTTTTTCAACCTAACTATGTAAGGGGGGATTATGGTGTGGGGTTGTTTTTTTAGAGGTTGGGCTTGGCCCCTTAGTTCCAGTGATGGTACCAAGCATAGGTGTGCGCAGCCTATGGCATTAGGGTGTGCACACCAAATCTCAAACACACATGCGTGTGTAATATACCGTATATGGCAGTGGGCAAGTCAGTAGGGCTTTGCCAGCAGGGCAGGGATTGGTGTCAGTGTCTTGATTTGTATTATAATTTTTTTACAATTTTATTTTTATTATTATTTTTTTTAAATATATATATTTTTTATATTTTTTAGGAGCCCTGTTGGGGGGCTTTGGTGAAATATCAGTGGTCTAAACCGACCCCTGATGTCTAACTTTTGAGACAGAGAAAGGGACTGAGGACAGAGATTACCCAGTCCCTTTTTTCTGCAGCCAGGCAGCAGTAGGGTGACTACATTTCCAAACTACCATTCAGGGACACCCCCCTTCCCAAAAATCAGCTTGTGCTATAATGAATCACAGCACAGTGACTGGACACAAGAGGCAGGATTCATGATTTCTCCAATCACAAGCAGGGGGCGGGGATTGTACTCCTCCAGGCATTCTCGGCCAGGACAAGTACTGTCAGTGAGTAAAGCGGTGATGAGGCGGCCTTTTTTGGGGGCATTAGTTTGGCTTGGGGGGGTGGCTGTGTCAGTTTCATTCCGGGACACTGTATTGTCCTGGAATGAAGGTGCTGGGGACAGACCTGCAAAATGTGGGACTGTCCCGGGCAATCCGGGACACGTGGTCACCCTAGGCAGCAGGGGGAATCTGCACAGCACAGGGTGATTAGGGTGTGCCCAGGCACACCTTACACCCTATGTGCGCACGCCTATGGTACCAAGACATTTTGGGCAATTTCATGCTCCCAACTTTGTGGGAACAATTTGGGGACGGACCCTTCCTATTCCAACATGACTGTGCACCACCACAAAGCAAAGTCCATAAAGATATGGATGAGCGAGTTTGGGGTGGAGGAACTTGACTGGCCTGCATAGAGTCCTGACCTCAAACCGATAGAACACCTTTGGGATGAATTCGAGCGGAGACTGCAAGCCAGGCCTTCTCGTCTAACATCAGCACCTGACCTCACAAATGCGCTTCTGGAAGAATGGTCAAACATTCCCATAGACACACTCCTAAACCTTGTGGACGGCCTTCCCAGAAGAGTTGAAGCTGTTATAGCTGCAAAGGGTGGACCAACTCAATATTGAACCCTACGGACTAAGACTGGGATGTTGTTAAATTCATGTGAGTGTAAAGGCAGGTGTCCCAATACTTTTGACAATATAGGCCCGGATTCACAAAGCACTTGCGCCAACGTATCTCCAGATACGCCGCGTAAGTGCAAATATGCGCCGTTGTATCTGTGCGCCGGACTCAGAAACTAAGATACGCCTAAAAACAGGCTTCATCCGACTGACGTAACTTGCCTACGCCGGCGTAGAGAGGGCGCATATTTACGCTGGACGTATTTAGCGTTCTCATTGATTTTCTAATCACATATGCAAATGAGGGAGATACGCCGATTCACGAACGTCCGTCCGTCCGACGCAGTGCACGCAAAGTCATACATCCGTCGTACAGTAATGCCCCATAAAGGAGGTTTAACTCAGCAGCATCCATGCAAAGGGCTGCACCAGGGAACACAAGCCAACGTATTTTACGTAGGACGTGAATATGACTAGGCGTAGGTTACGTTCACGCCGTAGGCAGTGATCCGACGTATCTTAGGCCAGGGCTCAAAATTTCAAGTCCTGAGCTACTAGCCAGGCCTCAAGGCGTACTTGCCACCAGTTGCCCCGCCCAACCCCTACCATGTCCCGCCCCTTAATCCCGCCCCTAGACACGCCCTCATAAATTATCTCATGAAATGACACTTAAATGTTTTATGCAGAATTAAGTTATAAAAATAAATATTAACAACAACTTTATCCATGCCCAAAAATGCAGCCTTCCCATGTCTACCAGTGCAGCAAAATGTCCCCAATGCAGCAAAATGTCCCCATTGCAGCCAGTGTGCCCAATGCAGCCAGATGTCCCCACATTGCAGCCAAATGTCCACACATTGCAGCCAAATGTCCCCACATTGCAGCCAAATGTCCCCACATTGCAGCCAGATGTCCCCACATTGCAGCCAAATGTCCCTATATCACAGCCTACCTGTGCTGGGTAAGAGAGAGGAGCCGGAGCCGCCACCTGGTTGTTCAAAGTGCGGGGAACAGCTTTCAATTCAATAGCTGTGTTCCCCGCCACGAGCGTCGTATACAGCCCCTCCTCCTGGTCCGGGAAACTTTGATAGACAGATCACCCGTCCAATCCTGGGATGGGTGATCTGTCTATCAAAGTGCCCGGACAAGGGGGAGGGGCTGTATATGACGCGCGCGGCGGGGAACACAGCTATTGAATTGAAAGCTGTAATGTTCCTCGCACTTTGAACAACCAGGCGGCGATATTAGTGGCAACGCAACTCTCCTCTCCTTGCTCGCCCCCCCTGCTCCCAGGCAGCCCACACTCGCCAGCCCTCAAAATGTACTCGCAAAATGCGAGCAGGCGAGTGTAAATTTTGAGGGCTGTCTTAGGCAGTTGTTCCGACGTGATTGAAAGCATGCGCACTGAGATGCGCCCACGGGACGGCACATGCGCCGTTCGTTATACATATCTGTCTGGCGCTCGGCCCATCATTTGCATGGGGTCACGCCTCATTTGCATGGCTCACTCCCACTTCCACCTACGCTGGCTTACGCCTGAGAAACCCAGTGCAGATTTGGGAGGAAGTGCTTTGTGAATTCAGTGCTTGCCTCTCTGCGCTGCGTCAAGGAGATACGCTACGGCAGCATAAAAATGCTCCGGTGTCTGTGAATCTGGGCCATAGTGTATATTTAGAGGCACCCAGGTGTTAGAAAGGTCAACTTTAAAGTGTATGTAAACCCGTTTTTTCGAGCCGGGGAATGCCCAAAGGCTCTGCTTTGTAGAGTATTTTTCTAAGACCAATAAAAACAACGTTGAAAAAAAGTATGTAAACCCAGCATCTATTCTTCGGTGTGTCTGGCATTATGCCTATCAGGTCTCCTGCATAGGCAGGTCAGTGATTTTCTGAAGGAGGGTGAATGTCAGGATCTCTAGATAAGATACTTTACAACACGGTCACAGAAATGATTCGGTTAAAGTGGAATCAGGCTTCGTACACATGGGCGTGGGCCATGTTTGCCCGCATGGAAATGCACAGATGACACAGATGTTACTACAAATTTGGCAGCCATGTGGCTGCAGGTGCATGCGGCTGCGAGTTCCTATCTCCATGCATCTCAGTTGACATGAAAAGAACTGCCTGGACAGGGAATGCACGGAACACCTGTGCAAACACGGCCCTCATACGGGCGTATGCTTGAGTACACCTATGTTAACGAGGCCTCAAACTCTGCTATTTTTATTTTTTGTGAAATACTGGGCCACGGGAGTTTTATGCCATAATGTGCTAGTTAGGCACTGCATACTAGCACATTATGGCAGACTTATCTGACATATAATACTCTCCAGTGATGCCTTGTCAGCATTCCCGCTGGTCGTGGTCCATCTTCTCCCGGTCTTCCTTTTGGGTTTGGTCTCCTCGGCTGCTCATGAGTCACAACATCCCGGCACAAAGGGGGGGGGGGCGTTCCAAATGTATACTGAGCATGTGCAACTCAGTGTACATTACAGGTGACATGGGCTACACGGCCCTCCACTGCCTCACTGCTACTTAACCACTTCCATACCGGCCACTTATACACCTTCCCGCCCAGACCAATTTTCAGCTTTCAGTGCTGTTGCACTTTAAATTACAATTACGCGGTCATGCTACACTGTACCCAAACTAAATTTTTATAATTTTGTACCCACAAATATAGCTTTCTTTTGGTGGTATTTGATAACCTTTGGGATTTTTATTTTCTGCAAAAAATAAATAAAAAATTGACCGAAAATTTAGAAAAAAAAAACATTTGTAAATAAGTAAGTTTTCTCCTTTCACTAATGGGCACTGATGGTACTGCACTGACTGGCACTGATAAGGTGGCACTGATGGGCACAGATAGGCGGCACCGATGGGCAGGGATAGGCAGCACGGATGGGCAGGGATAGGCGGCACGGATGGGCAGGGATAGGCGGCATGGATGGGCAGGGATAGGCGACACGTATGGGCACTGATAGGTGGCATGGATGGGCACTGATAGGCGGCATGGATGGGCACTGATAGGCGGCATGGATGGGCATAGATGGACACTAACTAATGTGTTGTACTAATGGATGCCAATCAGTGCCAAACAATGCCTGCCAATCAGTGATGCCCATTGTGGGCACTGATTGGCATCCATTGTGGCACTGATTGGCATCCATTATGTGTCATCCCTGGTGGTCTAGGGTGGCATACCTTTGATTTAAATCCCTGGTGATCTAGTGGAATCCCTGGTGGTCCAGTGGGCATCCCTGGTGGTCCAGTGGGCATCCTCAGGGGGGGCTCTGCTGATAATCGATCAGCACAAACCCCCCCTGTCAGAGGAGAAGCCGATCGTCTCTCCTCTACTCGCGTCTGATAGACGCGAGTGAGGAAAAGCGGATTACCGGCTTTTGCTGTTTACATCGTGATCAGCCGTGATTGGACACGGCTGATCACGTGGTAAAGTGTCTCCGTGAGAGACACTTTACCTAGATCGGTGTTGCGGGGTGTCAGACTGACACCCTGCAACAACGTTCGCCGCGATGCGCGCCCCCGGGGGCGCGCAGTGGTTCAGAATCCTGAGGACGTCATATGATGTCCAGTCAGGATTCTACAACCACTTTGCCGCCGTCAATCTGTCATTAGTTAAAGTGGAATTTAACTAAAATAAAATACTGACAGGCAGGGGTTTTAATGAGCGAAGAGACCCTATTGGTCTCCCCTGTCAGAACTGCTTCTCCCTGCCTGTCAGCATTTTTTTTTTTTTTTTTAATTCCACTTTAAAGTGGAGGTCCCGCGAAAAAAAAAATATTAAAAGCCAGCAGCTACAAATACTGCAGCGGCTGACTTTTAATAAATGGACACTTACCTGTCCAGCACGCCCGCGATTTTGGCAGCAGAAGACGAGCAATCGCTCGTCTCGGCTCCCCCTTGCCGCCATCCTCTGCCCTGTTCCCTACTGCGCCTGTGCGAGTAGCGTAGCGCGTTCCCAGTGGTCCCCGGTGTCTCCTGGGACCTGTGTGTTTCCCAGAAGGCAGCGGGGGGGACAGGGACAGGAAATGTCTCTCCCTGGAAGTGGGTGAAAATACCTGTATACAGGTATCTGCACCCCCCTCCCCCTGAGAGGTGCAAAATGTGACACCGGAGGGGGGGGGGTTTCCGAAAAGCATAAGTTCCATTTTTGGGTGGAACTCCGCTTTAAGAAGCAGTCAGGCAGTGGTGGGCGTAATAATAGCCATAGCAGCCCATGCTGTGTCTATGGGGCCTGAAGAATTCATACCTTCCAGCCAAAGTTTCCAGATTTTGTCAAGTTTCTTGGGACAAACACGGCTGGAAAAAACAATTTATACTTCATTGATTCATTTCAGGAATGCGGCACGGGAGGGAGATTCATAATCTCTCCAATATAGAAGTTCAACTTTCTGAGTATAGAAACAAAGCTCTACGCTAAGTGAAAAAAAAAAAATGTAAAATAAAAACAGTATATTATAAAATAGATAAAAACATGTTTCAAGTTCTCTACCCGCCTCACATCCGCGAACACACACGTGGAGATGTTGGGTATCGCCCTGCACGAGGGAATGAGAGGGATAATTCCTGGGGACATTGGAGTAGATTCAGAGAGCAATTACGCCTGCGTATCCATAGATACGCAGCGTAATTGCTAAGTTGCACCGGCGTATCTACTTTCTGTATTCAGAAAGCTAGATACGCCGACTGTAGCCTAAGATACGACTGGCATAAGTCTCTTATGCCGTCGTATCTTAGGGTGCATTCTAACGCTGGCCGCTAGGTGGCGCACCCGTAGTTGTCAGCGTAGATGCAAATTGCATACTTACGCCGATTCACAAACGTATGTGCGGCCGGCGCTCGATTTTTACGTCGTTTGCGTACGTCGTTTTCGCCGTAAGGCTGCTCCTGCTATTGGGAGGCGCAGCCAATGTTAAGTATGGATGTCGTTCCCGCGTCGCGATTTCAAAATTTTACATCGTTTGCGTAAGTCGTCCGTGAATGGCGCTGGACGCCATTTACGTTCACGTCGATACCAATGACGTTCTTGCGACGTCAATTACCGCAATGCACGTCGGGAAATTTTAGGGACGGCGCATTCGCAGTACGTTCAGCGCGGGAGCGCGCCTAATTTAAATGATCCACGCCCCCTACGGGATCATTTGAATTACGCGCACTTACGCCGGCCCCTTTTACGCTACGCCGCCGCAACTTTACAGGCAAGTGCTTCGACTCGTGCTCTTTAATATTTAAAAATAAATGAAAGATTTTATAGTGTATTTGTGCACTTCAGTTTGTGCATTTTTTTTTTTTTTTACTGAAAATGTAGTTTTGCTAAACAGATGTGTGCAAATATACAACATAGAACACCTTCATTTTATTCTACTGTGTCTCTGTAAAAAAAATAAATGCATTTAATATGTGTATTTAAAAAAAAATTATAATAAAAAATGCTTTGGCAGCAAATGGGTTAATGAGCTGGTGAGGGACAGAACAGCGTTTTACAGCAGTATAGGTTTCTTGAGACATACAACATAATCCTCCTGCAGGTTGGAGGGGCTCACTAGAGAGAGACACACATACTGAGGCATTAGTATTTGATATCTCCAATCTGATCTGTGCCTGAATGTTCCCTTTAGCCCTGGTTCACACATATGCGATTCTGAATGCGTTTTCAAAGCACAGGTCCACTTTAAAGGCTAGATATACTGTGTTCCTATTGAGGTGGTTCACACAGATGTGATCCACACGCGTTGCGTTTTGAGTGCAATTCCGAAAAGTGTCCTGTGTGAGTTTGAAGTGGTGCGTTTCAAACTCACAAGTGATAGAGTAGAGTGGCATGCGGAGAGAAATGTTCACATAGGGTTGCTATTGACAAGTGATTAGGAGGCGTTTTTGCATTGAAGTGAATAGGAGGCGTTTTTACTTTGAAGTAGATAGGAGGCGATATTGCATTGAAGTCAATGGTAGGAGCTTTTGCATTGAAGTCAATGGTAGGCGCTATTGCATTGAAGTCGCTGGGGGACCCCAAAAAAGGAGGATTGGGGCCACTCTGTGCAAAACCGTTGCACAGAAGAGGTAAGTATTACATGTTTGTTTTTTTTTTAAACAAAGCTTTACAATCACTTTAAAGCGCATATGACCATGTTAAGTCAGGGGGTCCACTATTTAAGGTGAGTGGCTTGTACAGCTATCACTGGCGGATCCTTCACCTGAAGTGTCTCATTTCTTTTCCAACTGTTTCACTATTTAATGGGATTCTCTATACCAGGGATATGCAATTAGCGGACCTCCAGCTGTTGCAAAACTACAAGTCCCATCATGCCTCTGTCTCTGGGTGTCATGCTTGTGGCTGTCAACGTCTTGCTATGCCTCATGGGACTTGTAGTTCTGCAACAGCTGGAGGTCCGCTAATTGCCTATCCCTGCTCTATACAGTGGGGATCGAAAGTTTGGGCACCCCAGGTAAAAATTTGTAATAATGTGCATAACGAAGCCAAGGAAAGATGGAAAAATCTCCAAAAGGCATCAAAGTACAGATTAGACATTCTTATAATATGTACAAAAAAGTTAGATTTTATTTCCATCATTTACACTTTCAAAATTACAGAAAACAAAAAAATGGTGTCTGCAAAAGTTTGGGCACCCTGCAGAGTTAATATCTTGTACTGCCCCCTTTGGCAAGTATCACAGCTTGTAAACGCTTTTTGTAGCCAGCCAAGAGTCTTTCAATTCTTGTTTGAGGTATCTTTGCCCATTCTTCCTTACAAAAGTCTTCCAGTTCTTTGAGATCTCTGGGCTGTCTGTCACGCACTGCTCTTTTAAGGTCTATCCATAGATTTTCAATTATGTTGAGGTCAGGAGATTGTGAAGGCCATGGCAAAACCTTCAGTTTACGCCTCTTGATGTAATCCCCAGTGGATTTTGAGGTGTGTTTAGGATCATTATCCATTTGTAGAAGCCATCCTCTCTTTAACTTCAGCTTTTTCACAGATGGCATCGAGTTACCATCCAAAATTTGCTGAAATTTTATTGAATCCATTTTTCCTTCTACTCGTGAAATGTTCCCTGTGCCACTGGCTGCAATACAACCCCAAAGCATCCCTTATGTCTCCCTTACATCAGAGTCTGCAGGTTCCCCCCACTTACAGTGTAGCGTTCAGATGTAAGTGGAAACTCTGAGGATTCAGATGAAAAGGGGAACTCTGTGGACTCTTTTGATCAACTTAATATGATTAGAAATGTTATTTAATGGCAAAACATGTGTATAGTTTATACTATAAAAAAATTGCTGTGCGCTGCTAAAGTGTTCGGGTTTGACTTGAAAAAAAGGTGGCAACCCTAGTCCAACCCATCCCTACTCCTGCCAAAACTAAAAAAAAAAAAAAAGTTTTTCCATTACAATCGCTTGAGTGGAATTCATTTTCACGCAAGCGTCTGAGCATAAAAATGTATTGCATTCACTTTTTATGATCACTGTAGCAGCAGTTACCAACATATTACACCCAATGGGCTAGATTCAGAGAAGTTACGCTGGCGTATCAGTAGATACGCCATTGTAACTCTGAATCTACACCGTCGTAAATTTAAGCGTATTCTGGAAACCAGATACGCTTAAATAAGGCTAAGATATGAGCGGCGTAAGTCTCCTACGCCGTCGTATCTTAGGGTGCATATTTACACTGGCCGCTAGGTGGAGCTTCGATCGATTTCAGCGTAGAATATGCAAATGAGCTGGATACGCCAATTCAGAAACGTACGTGCGCCCGGCGGATTTTTTTACGTAGTTTGCGTAAGGCTTTTTCCGGCGTAACGTTTCTCCTGCTATATGAGGCATAGCCAATGTTAAGTATGGACGTCGGGACAGCGTCAAATTTTGCGTCGTTTATGTCGTTTGCGTAAGTCATTCGCGAATAGGGCTTTGCGTAAATTATGTTCACGTTAAAAGCATTGACTATTTGCGACGTGATTAGGAGCATGCGCACTGGGATACGTTCACGGCCGGCGCATGCGCCGTTCGTGAGAAACGTAATTTACGTGGGGTCATGTTTTATTTGCATAAAACACGCACACCTCTTGACAATTTGAATTTGGCGCGCTTACCCCGGCACATTTACGCTACGCCGCCGCAACTTACGGAGCAAGTGCTTTGTGAATACTGCATTTGCCTCTCTAAATTGCGGCGGCGTAGCGTAAATAACATACGCTACGCCCGCACAATTTTACGTCGCCCTACCTGAATCTAGCCCAATGTGTGTTACACATGGGAGTAGGTCATAGTGTTGTAGAGCAATCTAATTAAGCGATCACGCTGTTCTATTAAGTAATCAGCAGTGGAAAACCTGCGTTTTTGGAGGATTTTATTTCATGTAGACAGGAACTCCAGGACCTATAGATTTGTAGAAATAAGGCTTATATACACTAGCCATGTAGCCCTGGTGCATGAGGCTCTGGGATTTAGCAGTAGCTTCAGGGCGCAGGCGCACCATCCAGCCCCCCCCCCCTTGGTTGCAGACTCTCTATGAGAGTCTGACAGCTGCTTCGGCTCAATGGGGCTGGGCAGTGTACCTAGCAGTATGTACGTTTAGGGCAAACTCATACCTCCCAACATTTTGAAATGGGAATGAGGGACACCTACTGGCAAACGTATGTAGGCATAGGACACGCTCCCTGCCACACCCCCTTAAAGGAGAAATAACCCAAAAAAAGGTTAAAGGGGTTGTAAAGGTTAAAAAAAATTCCCTAAATAGCTTCCTTTACCGTAGTGCAGTCCTCCTTCACTTACCTCATCCTTCCATTTTGCTTTTAAATGTCCTTATTTCTTCTGAGAAATCCTCACTTCCTGTTCTTCTGTCTGTAACTCCACACAGTAATGCGAGGCTTTCTCCCTGGTGTGGAGAAAGCCTCTTGAGGGGGGAGGGGGCGAGCAGGAGTGTCAGGACGCCCACTAACACACAGCTCCTTTCTCTACCTGCAAAGTAGAGAGCGTCCTGACACTCCTGCTCGCCCCCTCCCCCCTCAAAAGGGTTTCTCCACACCAGGGAGAAAGCCTCGCATTACTGTGTGGAGTTACAGACAGAAGAACAGGGAATGAGGACATTTAAAAGCAAAATGGAAGGATGAGGTAAGTGAAGGAGGACTGCACTAAGGTAAAGGAAGCTATTTAGGGAAAAAAATGAGGGGACAGTCCCTCGAAATCAGGGACAGTTGGAAGCTATGCAATATGCGCCTAGGGACGAATGCAGCCTGTGTTCCATGGATACGGTGCTGGGTGCATACTGCCCTAAACAGAAGTACCGTTGCGTGCACTGCTCAGCCCCATTGAGCTGCAGCAGCTGTCAGGCTCTCATAGAGTTTGATAGGCTGCTGGCAGCAAGGCTGGGCAGTGCGCCACAACTATACGCCGGAGCCTTATGTATCAGGGCTAAAAGTGCAGTGTGCCTTTAGGGCCTAGGCCTTGATACAAATATGTTTGTAGCGCCTGTGTACTTCTCAGTACAGATGCTATGTCAAATTTAGTTGGAGGATGAGAGAGTTACTTGCTCTCATCCACGTTAATCTGTTAAATTGGGCTGCTGCCAGCTCTGGGCTGTTCTGTGGTATCATTATGTGTTCCAAGGTTGCTTTTCCATCTTTGGATAGCAGTTGGCGCCATAGGGGTTCAGGCGGAGGCGCCTTTCCCTAGCAGCCAATCAGAGGAGTGTTTCCCTCGCGGGGCATGCTGGGGGAGGGTATTTCTGTGGCGGACGCCATTTTGTGGGGTTTTTCGCCCGTTCCCGGTTCCAGGTGCGGCACCCACCTTCAAGGTGTGCACACATCATGGACCCCGGCGATGTGGCCTACCAGGCCGGGGCGCACATGCTACGCGGATTTCCTGACTCTGGGCCCTCATGGCCCGGAGCAACTAAGGCTGGGTCTCCATACTTCAAGAGCAAAATCCCAAGCGAGTTGTGCTGTTCGATGGGGAGTCGGTCTGAGGTGAACCCGGAGGCAGGTGATCCAACAGGGCTTAGACTAGGGTGACCAGACATCCCTGGTTTCAGGGGACAGTCCCCAGATTGAGGACACTGTCCCCGGATCAAGCCTGTCCCTGGTTTTGTCCCCAGATTGGATTTAACCACTTGTCCACCGGAGGACGTCATATGATGTCCTCGAATTTGTGCGGAGATATCTGAATGATGGGGGCAGCTACGGGCATCATTCAGATATCGCCGTCTTCAGCCGCCGATTCTGTGCACGATAAGAATGATCAAAGTGGTGGTTCCGGGAGAGCCTGGAGAAGCACCGGGTGGCGGCGGGAGGGGGAGGGACATCCCCTCCCGCCGCCATCCGGTGCTTCTCCGGGCTCTCCCGTGCCATCGGGGGCCCGGAGAGCGAATCGGTCCACGCTGCCCGGAAAGCATAGAGATGACTGGTGACCAGATGGTCACCAGTCATCTTTGACCGTCGGAGGCCCGGGCGCGACGTTATGACGTCACGCCCGGGTACCCGGAAGTAAACAAAGTCGCGGCTGTTGGCATGTGATCGGTGATTTTTTTTTCACCGATTTCATGCTTTCCAGCCTGGAGGAGAGATGTGGGGTCTTATTGACACCACATCTCTCCATAAAGAGGACCTGTCACACTGATTCCTATTACAAGGGATGTTTACATTCCTTGTAATAGGAATAAAAGTGATAAAAAAAAAAAAATGTAAAAAAAAGTGTAAAAATAAAAAATAAAATTAAAAATGTTTTTTTTTTTCAAAACGCCCCTGTCCCTGTTATCTCACGCGCAGAAGCGAACGCGCATGCAAGTCCCAGCCCACATATGTAAACGCCGTTCAAACCCCACATGTGAGGTATCGTCGTGTGCGTTAGAGCGTGTGCAACAATTCTAGCACTAGACCTCCTCTGTAACTCGAAAATAGTAACCTGTAAAAAATGCTAAAACGTCACCTATGGAGATTTTTAAGTACCGAAGTTTGTCGCCATTCCATGAGTGTGCGCAATTTTAAAGCGTGACATGTTAGGTACCTATTTACTCGGCGTAACTTCATCTTTCACATTATACAAAAAAATTGGGCTAACTTTATTGTTTTGTTATTTTTTAATTCATGAAACCGTTCCCCCCCCCCCCCAAAAAAAGGCGTTTGAAAAATGATTGCGCAAATACCGTGCGAGAAAAAAAGTTGCAATGACCGCCATTTTATTCCCTAGGGTGTCTGCTAAAAAAATATATAATGTTTGGGGGTTCTGATTAATTTTCTTGCAAAAGAAGATAACGCGGGATTACAGTACAGCGTGTCTCCTGGGAGTCTCATCACTCACTCCCAGGAGACATCGCGCTCGGCCGGGAAAAAGTAAATACACGCCCACTCCCGCGGGGAAAGGATCCCGGAAACAAGACTAAATGCGGCATTATCAAGGTACACTCTAAAAAATAATGTCTTGGCTCAACAAAAAAAAATAACGCAACAGTTTGCATCAAGCTTTTTAAGTTATGACAATGTCAGGTACAATTAAGTGGAAGCAACAACCTACATTGTGTTGAGGTAATTAGCTTTTCTGCTAGATATAAATGCATTTTTATTTACCATCCACTTAATTACTGGCATTATAAACACATGTTTTTAAGTTGAGTAGTCAACAATATTAAGTTGCTCCAATTAGTTTTTCCAGTTTCTACAATCATTTTTTTAAGTCACATGTACTTAATTTCTACAATTATGAGCACACTTTCTTTAGGTTAATAAACATCTAAACTCAAGTTGGTCCAAAGTTATTTTCTCTATTAGTGTTTAGCTTTGTTTTTATACTAGCTTTCACAAATGAATTCATTCAACAACACAATTGTTAAACAATTAGACCCCTTTCAAACTGGAGTGGTTTGAAGGCGCTATTGCGCTTAAAATAGCGCCTGCAAACCGACCCTAAACTGTGTCTCCAGTGACCCTAAAGCTTTGTCTCCAGTGTGAAAGGCCAAGGGCTTTTACATTGGAGCGGCACTTTACCGCGGACGCACTTACCGCCCCAGTGTGAAAGGGGCCTTAAGTTTATTACACAAAACAGTTGAGTTTTTTAACATAAATAGTAAAGTTAACAAAAATAGAAAATAAGTTTCAAACATAAAGATTTGTACCATGTATAATATATCCTAATATATCTAAAACCACAGTGCCAAATATAAACGTAGGACTGTCTCACACCGGAAATTGCACAGGAATGCACTGTATGTTCACATGCGATTCACATGCAGTTCTGTGTAGTGCGATTTCAGCTCATTCATTTTGGATGGGCTGAATTTGCACTGCACTAAAAGTAGTGAGCCAGATTCACGTAGATACGTTACACCGCCGCAAGTTTTCATCGCAAGTGCCTGATTCACAAAGCACTTGCAATGAAAACTTACGCCGGCGGCCTCCGGCGTAAGCCCGTGTAATTCAAAGGGGCGTGTGCCATTTAAATTAGGCGCGCTCCCGTGCCGGACCTACTGTGCATGCTCCCTTTTGAATTTCCCGCCGTGCTTTGCGTGAAGTGACGTAATTTTTTCGATCGGCGACGTGCGTAGCGTACTTCCGTATTCCCGAAAGTCTTATGCAAACGACGTGAATTTTTTAATTTCGACGCGGGAACGACGGCCATACTTTATACAGCACATACGTGTGCTGTGTAAAGTTAAGGCACCAAAAAGGACGACTAACTTTATGACAGGAAACTAGACTAGCGGCGACGTAGCGAACGCGAAAAACCGTTGTGGATCGCCGTAACTCCTAATTTGCATACCCGACGCTGGTTTACGACGCAAACTCCCCCCAGCGGCGGCCGCGGTATTGCATCCTAAGATCCGACAGTGTAAAACAATTACACCTGTCGGATCTTAGGGCTATCTATGCGTAACTGATTCTATGAATCAGTCGCATAGATACTCTGAGAGATACGGCGGAGTATCTGAGATACTCCGTGTATCTCCTTTGTGAATCTGGGCCAGTGTATCTACAATTGGAAACTCATTGCAACCGGATCACATGGTACTTCTGTACCACGTGATCCAGTGCAAGCAAACACACTGCGTTTGTGATCTGCATTTGGGGTGTCATTAGCTTAAAATTGACACTCACTGCAGAACACAGCTGCAGTGCATTTTAAACATGGTGTGGGAAATTCTCATGGATACACCGCTCCTACAGCACCCCTGCCCATTGAAATTATTGGGCAGCACCACCGGCAGCGGCACTTTGCCGGCGGTTTTAACCCTTTTTTGCCCGCTAGTGGTTGTTAAAAACACCCCGCTAGCGGCCGAATAGCACCGCTAAAAATAGCGGCGCTTTACTACTGACGGCGCCTCAGTGTGAAAGCGGCCTTAGGGCAAGTAGGAAGAGGGAAGAGGGAGCTGATAAGGGGGAAAGAGCATCCAAAAAAAAGAAAAAAAAGAAGAAAAACAGACAAATAGGAATACCACAATAGTGGCCATAGGTTGGAGGGGAGAGAGGAAAACAGTCCCTCCGTCTCCAAGGAAAGAAGACAATAAACAATCAGACTATTGGGGTTTATTTACTAAAGGCAAATCTGAAAGATCTGAAATTAGGGGAAGCTCTGCTGATTTTATCATCCAATCATGTGCAAGCGAAAATGCTGTTTTTATTTTCCTTGCATGTCCCCCTCAGATCTACAGTGACTGCACTTCCAAGTGCACCTTCAGTGCAAAGTGGATTTGCCTTTAGTAAATATTTTAAACAAACCATGAAGTCTTGAATATAGTTTGCCATAGAAGCTAAAATCTATAATACACTGACTCCCCTGGCACAAAAAAAAAACAAAAACTTTTTCAAGCTTAGCAGATTTTACAAATGGCGCACTATCAATGCTACCCACTGACATGAGGCAATGATGTTCACAAGGCTAAAAACAACCAGCACTATATTAGGACAAAGTTTGTTAGTTGGTGTTGCCTTTTAACACCTAGTTCTCGAGCTATAGGCTATAAGGGATTACAAACAGTAATAGTTCCAAATTTCTTTGTAAAGCAAATTATTTTCACCTTTAAAAATGTCTTTCATATTTCTGTGCAGCAGCAGGTCTTCCTTCCAACATGTCTCAGCTTTTTCTGCGTTATGTTGGTGGGGGAGGAGACTTGCAATAACTCAAGATAGAACAAAATTGAGTTACCAAGTCCATTTTATTAAGTTACCACAACTTAAATTTCCTTTTACATCAATGAATGCAGAAATGGGACTGTACACAACACACAAAATTAGGTTGCTGTAATTTCCAACATTATAATATCAACAGAACTTATTAAAATAGGTTTTCAACGTAAAAAGTTTATTTAAAACAATAAATTTGAATTTTTACCTTGGAAATATGCATTTAATTAAGTGGTGGTAACAGGTCTCTTGAATTACTTTTTAGAGTGTAAACAATCGGATTAAAAAATAAATAAATGGATTATGCATACACGATGGCTAGTGGTTTGATTTAGACAAACTTGACATTTAGGGTGAACCTCTGCTTTAAGAGCCCTTTCACACTAGTGCGTTTTTGCGGTAAAAATAGCGCTATTAAAACGCACATAAAACGCTCCCCATGCATCTCAATGGACCCTTTCACACTGAGGCGTTGCGCTGGAGGAGCGTTGAGAAAAGTCCTGCAAGCAGCATCTTTGGAGCAGCTTTTGAGCGCTGAAAAAAACGCTCCAAAAACGCCCCTCTCCATTAAAAAGAATTGAAAACGCGGTAAAAACGCCCTGAGCTGTGGAAAAGTCACATGATCTCACAATTTTTTTTACATGCAAGCAGAAAAGAGAACAATTATGGGATCTCAAAAACGATCATTTTTCAAATAGAATCAAGAAAAGAAAAAGCTGTAACATGGTGGCACAGAGGCACATACCCGACTGGGAAAAGCTAAACAACAAACAAAAAAACAACAAACGTGAGTACCAGAACTGGAGAACATTCCACTTCCACTAGTCCCAAATCCCTAACCCCGCTTCCACTAGTCCCAAATCCCTAACCCTAATCCCGCTCCCAATAGTCCCAAATCCCTAACCCTAATCCCGTTTCCACTAGTCCCAAATCCCTAACCCTAATCCCACTTCCACTAGTCCCAAATCCCTAACCCTAATCCCGCTTCCACTAGTCCCAAATCCCTAACCCTAACCTCACTCCCAATAGTCCAAAATCCCTAACCCTAATCCCGCTCCCAATAGTCCCAAATCCCTAACCCTAATCCCGCTCCCAATAGTCCCAAATCCCTAACCCTAATCCCGTTTCCACTAGTCCCAAATCCCTAACCCTAATCCCACTTCCACTAGTCCCAAATCCCTAACCCTAATCCCTCTTCCACTAGTCCCAAATCCCTAACCCCACTTCCACTAGTCCCAAATCCCTAACCCTAATCCCACTTCCACTAGTCTCAAATCCCTAACCCTAATCCCACTTCCACTAGTCTCAAATCCCTAACCCTAACCTCACTCCCAATAGTCCAAAATCCCTAACCCTAACCCCACTTCCACTAGTCCCAAATCCCTAACCCTAATCCCACTTCCACTAGTCTCAAATCCCTAACCCTAACCTCACTCCCAATAGTCCAAAATCCCTAACCCTAATCCCTCTTCCACTAGTCCCAAATCCCTAACCCCACTTCCACTAGTCCCAAATCCCTAACCCTAATCCCACTTCCACTAGTCTCAAATCCCTAACCCTAACCTCACTCCCAATAGTCCAAAATCCCTAACCCTAATCCCACTCCCAATAGTCCAAAATCCCTAACCCTAACCCCAATCCTGCTCCCAATAGTCTCAAATCCCTAACCCCACTCCCAATAGTCCCAAATCCCTAACCCTAACCCCACTCCCAATAGTCCCAATTCACTAACCCTAATCCTGCTCCCAATAGTCCCAAAACCCTAACCCTAATCCCGCTTCCACTAGTCCCAAATCCCTAACCTTAACCCTAATCCCACTTCCACTAGTCCCAAATCCCTAACCCTAATCTCACTCCCAATAGTCCATAACCCTAACCCTGCTCCCAATAGTCCCAAATCCCTAACCCTAACCCCACTCCCAATAGTCCCAAATCCCTAACCCCGCTCCCAATTGTCCCAATTCACTAACCCTAATCCCTAATCCTGCTTCCAATAGTCCCAAATCCCTAACCCTAATCCCACTTGCACTAGTCCCAAATCCCTAACCCTAATCTCACTCCCAATAGTCCAAAATCCCTAACCCTAATCCTGCTCCCAATAGTCCCAAATCCCTAACCCTAATCCCACTCCCAACAGTCCCAAATCCCTAACCCTGCTCCCAATAGTCCCAATTCACTAACCCTAATCCTGCTCCCAATAGTCCCAAATCCCTAACCCTAACCCCACTTTCACTAGTCCCAAATCCCTAACCTCACTCCCACTAGTCCAAAATCCATAACCCTAATCTCACTCCCACTAGTCCCAAATCCCTAACCCTAATCTCACTCCCAATAGTCCAAAATCCCTAACCCTAATCCTGCTCCCAATAGTCCCAAATCCCTAACCCTAATCTCACTCCCAATAGTCCCAAATCCCTAACCCTAATCCCGCTCCCAATAGTCCCAAATCCAGAACCGTAATCACATTCAGTATTGATGTTTGAAATGTATTAATTATATAAATAAAAGAAAACAAATTTACATTTATTGTGTTTATTACATGACAAAAATAATCACAATATACAGTATGTAGTACACTCAAAATACTATATACTCCAAAAGAGACAGAAAGATTAATATATTTTAAAGTATGTTAAAATAGATCTAATAATGAATATGTTTGTACTACTGTAGGTTTATAATTTGGGACTATTGGGAGCGGGATTAGGGTTAGGGATTTGGGACTATTGGGAGCGAGGTTAGGGATTTTGGACTAGTGGAAGCGGGATTAGGGTTAAGGATTTCGGACAATTGGGAGCGAGATTAGGGTTAGGGTTAAGGTTAGGGAATTGGGACTATTGGCAGCAGGATAAGGGTTAGGGATTTGGGACTATTGGAAGTGGGATTAGGGTTAGGGATTTGGGACTATTGGGAGCTGGATTAGGGTTAGGTTTAGTAAATTGGGACAATTGGGAGCGAGATTAGGGTTAGGGTTAGGGATTTGGCACTATTGGGAGTGGGATTAGGGTTAGGGATTTGGGACTATTGGGAGCGGGATTAGGGTTAGGTTTAGTGAATTGGGACAATTGGGAGCGAGATTAGGGTTAGGGATTTGGGACTATTGGGAGCGGGATTAGGGTTAAGTTTAGTGAATTGGGACAATTGGGAGCGAGATTAGGGTTTAGGGATTTGGGACTATTGGGAGCGGGATTAGGGTTAGAGATTTGGGACTATTAGGAGCGAGGTTAGGGTTAGGGATTTGGGACTATTGGGAGCGGGATTAGGGCTAGGTTTAGTGAATTGGGACAATTGGGAGCGAGGTTAGGGTTAGGGATTTGGGACTATTGGGAGCAGGATTAGGGTTAGGGATTTGGGACTATTGGGAGCAGGATTAGGGTTAGGTTTAGTGAATTGGGACAATTGGGAGCGAGAATAGGGTTAGGGTTAGGGATTTGGGACTATTGGGAGCCGGATTAGGGTAAGGGATTTGAGACTATTAGGAGCGAGGTTAGGGTTAGGGATTTGGGACTATTGGGAGTGGTATTAGGGAAAGGGATTTGAGACTATTAGGAGCGAGGTTAGGGTTAGGGATTTGGGACTATTGGGAGCAGGATTAGGGTTAGGGATTTGGGACTATTGGGAGCAGGATTAGGGTTAGGTTTAGTGAATTGGGACAATTGGGAGCGAGAATAGGGTTAGGGATTTGGGACTATTGGGAGCCGGATTAGGGTAAGGGATTTGAGACTATTAGGAGCGAGGTTAGGGTTAGGGATTTGGGACTATTGGGAGTGGGGTTAGGGATTTGGGACTCTTGGGAGCGGGATTAGGGTTAGGTTTAATGAATTGGGACAATTGGGAGCGAGATTAGGGTTAGGGATTTGAGACTATTAGGAGCGAGATTAGGGTCAGGGATTTTGGGCTATTAGGAGCGGGATTTGGGTTAGGGATTTTGGGCTATTGGGAGCGGGATTAGGGTTAGGGTTAGGGATTCGAGACTATTGGGAGCGGGATTAGGGTTAGGGATTCGAGACTATTGTGAGCGGGGTTAGGGTTAGGGATTTTGGGCTATTGTGAGCAGGATTAGGGATTTGAGACTATTAGTAGCGAGATTAGGGTTACGGTTCTGGATTTGGGACTATTGGGAGCGGGGTTAGGGTTAGGGATTTGAGACTATTAGGAGCGAGATTAGGGTTAGGGATTTGGGACTATTGTGAGCAGGATTAGGGTTAGGGTTAGGGATTTTGGGCTATTGGGAGCGGGATTAGGGTTAGGGTTAGGGATTTTGGGCTATTGGGAGCGGGATTAGGGTTAGGGTTAGGGATTCGAGACTATTGGGAGCGGGATTAGGATATAGATACATACGTTGCAATGCTCATCCGAGTGTAATTTCTGAACTTGTCTGGGTGCACTCTCAAGTCCTCATATAGCAACGCAAATTGTCCACTTGAGGTGTGTGCTTGGAGGATGGGATGAACCCAATAGCGATGTTTCTGCCTCTGTTGGTGGATATTCTCCCAATAGAGTAGCACAAACAACAAAAAAAGCTCCATAAACTCCTCCTCTTCTTTCTGTACCTTCTTCTCACCTCCACAAGATACCAGGAAGTAAATAGGAAGTGATGTAGAGAGGTGGGGTTGTCCTTTGACGCCCATGCTTCAATAACACTTGTAAAACCCTGTCAAAACGCCTGCAGCGAATGCGGTAAAAACGCGGTAAAATAGCAGCGTTTTACCGCTATTTTAACGCTCCGCTATAGGCGTTTTCAGTGTGAAAGGGCTCTAAGGGGAAAAAAAGGTACTTTTGGCCTAATTCTTGAACTGATGCAAGCCCAACGCTTTTTTTCCCCAAGAAATGTTTCCTTTAACCACTTGAGCACCGGGCCATCGTCAAATGACGGCTCCACGGTGACTCTGAAAATTCAACAGGACGTCAATTGACGTCCTGTATTCTTGCGGCCACTGGGGGGCACGCGAGCGCGCCGGCGCGTCCCCGAGATGCCGATGCGCGTGCCTGGCGGTCGCGATGTCCGCCAGGCACTCGGAATCGGCGGCTAGACGTGGAGCTCTGTGTGTAAACACAGAGCTCCACGTCCTGTCAGGGGAGAGAGGAGACCGATCTGTGTCCCTTGTACATAGGGACACAGATCGGTCACCTCCCCCAGTCACCCCCCTTTCCCCACAGTTAGAACACAATTTAGGTATACATATTAACCCCTCCCTCACCCCCTAGTGTTAACCCCTTGAATGCCATTCACATTTATACAGTAATTAGTGCATATTTATCGCATTAATCGCTGTATAAATGTGAATGGCGCCAAAAACGTGTCAAAAGTGTCCGATGTGTTGGCCGCAATGTCACGGTGACAGTAAAAAAATCGCAAATCGCGGCCAATACTAGTAAAAAAATTAATAAAATAAAAATGCCATAAATCTATCAGCTATTTTGTAAACGCTATAACTTTTGCGCAAACCAATCAATATATGATCATTGCAATTTTTTTTACCAAAAATATGTAGAAGAATACATATCGGCCTAAACTGAGGAAAAAAAACGTTTTTTTTTTTTAAAATTGTGATATTTATTAAATAAAAAAGTAAAAAATAGTGTTTTTTTTTAAAATTGTCACTCTTCTTTTGTTTATAGCGCAAAAAATAAAAACCGCAGAGGTGATCAAATACCACCAAAAGAAAGCTCTATTTGTGGGAACAAAATTGGGTACAGTGTAGCACGACCGCGCAATTGTCATTCAAAGTGCGACAGTGCTGAAAGCTGAAAATTGGCTTGGGCAGGAAGGGGCGTAAGTGCCCGGTATGGAAGTGGTTAAAATGATTTCTAGTAAGTCTTTGTGTTTCTAGACATGTCTTGCATAATACTTTCCTGGTAGTTTAGAATGCACCATAAACACTGTTCTAAGAAATACAATTAAGGATCTAAACAGAGAAATAATAAATACATTTTTAAGCATTTTAACCTTACATAAAACGGGAACTACATTCTTGCTAAAGAAAAAAGATAAAATGTTGTACACATTGTAACAAATGTATGTGACCTCTTGCCACCTATGTAGACAGTGTCAAAAAGAGTGGGCTGTACACATCCTGTGCTGTCAGTGTGATCGTCCTAGGCGTGGCCCGAGTTTTATCTCTGCTATCGTCGGGCCTACATGGACCTGTTGAGTAATTAGTCTATTGAATAGTAGCAGAAGATGCTTCTTTGAACATGGCGCTGCATCTGTCGCTAGACAGTTATTAACCACTTAACCCCCGGTCCATATTGCTGCCCAAAGATCAGGCCAGTTTTTGCGATTCGGCAATGCGTCGCTTTAACTGACAATTGCGCGGTCGTGCGACGTGGCTCCCAAACAAAATTGGCGTCCTTTTTTCCCCACAAATAGAGCTTTCTTTTGGTGGTATTTGATCACCTCTGCGGTTTTTAGTTTTTGCGCTATAAACAAAAATAGAGCGACAATTTTGAAAAAAAATGAATATTTTTTACTTTTTACCATAATAAATATCCCCCAAAAATATATAAAAAAACATTATTTTTCCTCAGTTTAGGCCAATACGTATTCTTCTACATATTTTTCATAAAAAAATCGCAATAAGCGTTTATTGATTGGTTTGCGCAAAAGTTATAGCGTTTACAAAATAGGGGGTATTTTTATAAAAAAAATTTTACTACTAATGGCGGTGATCAGCGATTTTTTTTCGGTACTGCGACATTATGGCGGACACTTCGGACACTTTTGACACGTTTTTGGGACCATTGTCATTTTTATAGCGATCAGTGCTATAAAAATGCATTGGATTACTATAAAAATGCCACTGGCAGTGAAGGGGTTAACACTAGGGGGCGGGGAAGGAGTTAAGTATGTTCCCTGGGTGTGTTCTAACTGTAGGGGGGGTGGCCTCACTAGGGGAAATGACCGATCTTCTGTTCATACGTTGTATGAACAGAAGATCAGCATTTCCCTCCCTGACAGGACCGGGACCTATGTGTTTACACACACAGCTTCCGGTCCCCGCTCTGTAACGAGCGATCGCGTGTTCCCGGCGGCGATCGTGCCCGCCGGGCACGCGCACGGGAGTCGGGGGCGAGCGCCCCTAGTGGCCTGCGCGAGAGCCGACGTTATATTAAGTGCTCTAGCGCAGGGGAGCCGACCTGCCGCCGTAAAACGACGACGGCAGGTCGGGAAGTGGTTAACATGGTGAGCTCACTTACCTTGCTGTTCTGTTTATAGTTCACCTCCATTTATAGCAGTTCTAAAGAATGATGGCTTTTTGCTCTGTTTCTTTGCCACTTACAGAACCGGTACCGTTAGCATTGACTATACTGGCAGAAAGTGGGCATGTAATTCTAAAGCCCTGTACACACGGCCCAGAATCTCGTCAGGGGAAAAAACTTTGTTTTTTCCCCTGTCTTATTGTTTGTCTTATTGTTTGTTTTTTAAGTCACTCAGTCAGCTTGATGCTAACCTTTAACCACGTTAACTAAGAATTGCGCAGGTCGTGCGGCACTGTACCTAAACATAATTTATTATTTTTTTCCCCACAAATAGAGCTTCTTGCCCTGGTTCACATTGGTACGATTTGACATGCGAATTGACATGTTGGATCGGCGGCTCCCGTGTCATACAGTCGGCATCCATAGAGTGTATGACTCCCCCCCCCCCCCCCGGCGGCCTAGTCATTGGATTTGATTGACAGCAGCGGGAGCCAATGTCTGCGCTGCTATCAATCTATCCAATCCGCGCCGATACTCCGTGGAGAAGAGGACACTGTGGACGCGCAGAGCAGGTGAACTGGCTTAGGTAAGTAAAACGAGGGGCTGGGGGGCCCGTCACTGCCAGGTGTTTTTTCACCTTAAAGCGGGGGTTCACCCAAAAATAAATTTTTAACATTACATTCAGCCGAGTTGTCCTAATGACAATCGGCTGTTTTTTTTTCCTGTACATACCGTATTTCACCGCCGCTTCCGGGTATGTCTTCTGCGGGACTGGGCATTCCTATCTGATTGACAGGCTTCCGACCGTCGCATACAGCTCATCACGAGTTGCCGAAAGAAGCCGAACGTCGGTGCGGCTCTATACGGCGCCTGCGCACCGACGTTCGGCTTCTTTCGGCAACTCATGACGCGTAGTATGCGATGGTCAGAAGCCTGTCAATCAGATAGGAACGCCCAGTCCCACAGAAGACATACCCGGAAGCGGCGGTGAAAATACGGTATGTACGGGGAAAAAAAAAACAGCCGATTGTCATTAGGACAACTCGGCTGAATGTAATGTTAAAGGGGAGTTCCACCCACAATTTCACTTTTTAAATATAAATACCCCTGTAATACACAAGCTTAATGTAGTATAGTAAAGTTAGTCTGTAAACTAAGGTTTCTTTTGTTAGGTTGTTAGAGCATTTAGTTTGTTTATAATCTAGAAATAGACCGTGTCCATCTTAAGTGTGGGCATCATGAAGCCAGACTGTATGACTTCCTGGATTTCAGCCTTGCAGATCTCGCACATGCTCAGTGCTGCACAAGCGATGTAATAGGTTTCAGTCAGGTTTCCATAGCAACGGGAGTGTCAGAGGAAGTTGCCGCCCCTTCTCTATGCAAATAGGCTATTTGAAAGGACTACTGGGATACATGATGCCTATCCCAGAAACCCTTGCGAATAGCCTTGTGACTTAATAGCCTAGGCCAGTGTTTCTCAACTCCAGTCCTCTGGGCGCACCAACAGGTCATGTTTTCAGGATTTCCCTCAGATCAAACTGCTGTGGTAATTACTAAGGCAGTGAAACTGATCAAATCACCTGTGCACAATAATGGAAAGCCTGAAAACCTGACCTGTTGGTGCGCCCCGAGGACTGGAGTTGAGAAACCCTGGCCTAGGCTAATAAGGAGGAGGAAGTAATGAGGGACTACAAAATAAAGGTATTTACAAGCAACAAAATAAATAAAAATTGTCCATTCTGAACACTCTGGCCCAGATTCAAGAAGCACTTGCGCCCGCGCAACCATAGGTTGCGCGGCGCAAGTGCTTACTTGCTCCGGTGTAACGAGTGCTCCTGATTCAGGAACCTCGTTACACCGAATGCAGCCTAGGATCTGACAGACATAAGCCTCCTTATGCCTTCACATCCCAGGCTGCATTCTCGCTAGGGGGCGCGGCCATTGTGATCGGCGTATAGTATGCAAATTGCATACTACCACCGATTCACAAAAGTTGCGCGGGCCCTGCACACGCAAGGTACGGAGTTTCCGTACGGCAATTTTAGCGCAAGGTTGCTCCTGCTAATAGCAGGGGCAACCAATGCTAAAGTATAGCTGCGCTTCCCGCTCGTGAAATTTAAATTTCACGTAGTTTACGTAAGTGATTCGTGAATGGCGCTGGACGCTATTCACGTTCACTTAGAAGCAAATGACGTCCTTGCGACGTCATTTGCCGCAATGCACGTCGGGAAAGTTTCCCGACGGAGCATGCGCTGTTCGCTCGGCGCGGGAGCGCGCCTAATTTAAATGATTCCCGCCCCCGGCGGGATCATTTACATTAGGCGCCCTTACGCAGGGCTAATTAGCATAGCGCCCGCGCAATTTACGGAGCTACTGGTCCCTGAATCGCGTGGCAAATCGAAATATTTGCGTGGGCGCAGAGAAAAATCTTTGCTCTTTGCCCACGCAAATATTGCTCCGATCTACCTGAATCTGGGCCTATGAGATTAGGGCATGCAGCACAGACAAACATAAAAAAATGGGTGGAACTCCACTTTAAAAATAAATTTTTTGGGTAAACCTCTACTTTAATACAAAGGATTTATTAAGGTGAAAATAGACAAACCTATACAACCCCTTTAAACAAAAAAAGTGCATTACGTATAGAGGATGGTGGAGTGGAGGGAAGGAGCGGAAAAGGGTGAAGGTCCGCTTTAACTATACCTCCAATGGTACAATACATGGCCACAAATAGTATAAAAGGAAAATACAACTGTATTATAACAAATGTATCACATACAAGTTAAATACCCTTTAGAACACCAACATTGGTGAACAACACCAAAGCATATAGTTGTCCACCCGCTGTACAAACAATGTCAGGTGAATTTTAACAGAGCACCTGCTATGTGTAGGTCAAACGAGAGCACTGCTTACAGGTCAACATGTTTCGTGGGATTACCCACGCTTCATCAGGCCCTTGAATTTCACATATAAATAGGACATCATCTGGAATTATATTTAAAATACATTTTTTGGTCTTTTTTTAGTGGATGACTATATGCTTTGGTATTGTCCACCAATGTTGGGGTTTTCAAGGTTTTTAACTCATATGTGATAAATTATGTTTATAAAGTTGTATTTTCCCTTTATATGTGGTCTTGTATTATACCATTGAAGATATATTTAAAGTCCCAATATATACCTTTGTTTCACATTTAAAGCGGGGGGTCACCCTATAAAATAAAAAAAAAAAAATTTTTTTCTTCTAGCCTAAAATTCGGCATTGTAGCGCGAGCTACAGTATGCTGGTCTTAATTTTTTATCGCCGTACTATGGGCGTTCCAATCCAGACGGAAGGTGATTGACGGCCGGCTCTGGCGCGTCACGCTTCTCCGGAAATTGCCGAAATAGGCTTGGCTCTTCACGGCGCCTGCGCATAGTCTGTGCGCAGGCGCCGTGAAGAGCCGAGACCTACTCCGGCTGTCTTCGGGGAGCGTGACGCGCCAGAGCCGGCCGTCAATCACCCTCCCTCTTGAAAGGAACGCCCATTCCCCGCGGCAGACGGAATCTACTATGTACGATTACACTGTGAGTACGGCGATAAAAAAACTAAGACCGGCATACTGTAGCTCGCGCTACAATGCCGAATTGTATGCTACAATGTTGTTCTGCAGGGTGAACCACCGCTTTAAGGAGTTGCCTCTCAGATTTGAGCAGCAGTAACCACCTGCAGCCAAAACGCATTGCTCTTTAAAAATGTGCAGGGCTTTCATTCTTAATGGCACTCCCATACATTTATAAAAAGCAGTGCGTTTCTGGGTGCGGGAACCACCTGGAAATTGCATGGTGTATAAGCACCATGCGATTTCCCTGCCGCTGTTTTTTAAAATGGTGCATGAACCTTTTTCCTGCATGATACCCAGGCACAGCAGCCCATTCAAATGAACGGACTACCCCCCATGCAAACTCGGGTCACAGAGCCGCAATAGTGTCAACCAGGACTTAGTGTTGAATAATCGCCATATGCAAAGCTGATTATTGTTCAGAAGGTTTTTTCACACTGGAAACTTCCTCTTTCCATTCATCGACGAGTGCTTTGTGATATGCACCTTGCGCAATTCCTCCAAACCAGAGATTCTTATGACAGAAGTCAATGACAGAGGCAACATCTGTGTTTGCATGACTTGGAGAGAGGTCAGCCTGAATAAATCAAAGCAACAGTTTTGGTATGAGCTGAACAGGTCGCAGTCATATTATTAATGTGAACCTTGCATCGGATATATCTGCTTTCTCAATTACAGTGCATTCAAAAAGTATTCACAGCGCTTCACTTTTTCCACATTTTGTTATGTAACAGCCTTATTCCAAAATGGTTATTATTTTCCTCAAAACTCTACAAGCAATACCCCATAATGATAATGTGAAAGAAGTTTGTTTGAAATCTTTGCAAATTAAAAAAAAAAATCGCATGAGTATTTACAGCCTTTGCCATGACACTCAAAATTGAGCTCAGGTGCATCCTGTCTCCACTGAATATTCTTGAGATGTTTCTACAACTTGATTGGAGTTGACCTTTGATAAATTCAGTTGATTGGACATGATCTGGAAAGGCAGACGCCTGTCTATATAAGGTCCCACCGTTAACAGTGCATGTCAGAGCACAAACCAAGCCACGAAGTCCAAAGAATTGTCTGTAGACCTCTGAGACAGGATTGAATTGGGGCACAGATCTGAGGAAGGGTACTGAAAAAGTTCTGCAGCATTAAAGGTCCCAATGAGCTCAGTGGCCTCCATCTTCTGTAAATGGAAGAAGTTTGGAACCACCAGGACTGTTTCTAGAACGGGCTGCCTGGCCAATCTGAGCGATCGGGGGAGAAGGGCCTTATCCAAGGAGGTGACCAAGAACTTGATGGTCCCTCTGACCGAGCTCCAGCGTTTCTCTGTGGAGAGAGAAGAACCATCCAGAGGAACAACCATCTCTGTAGCACTCCAGTAATCAGGTCTGTATGGTAGAGTGGCCAGACGGAAGCCGCTCCTCAGTAAAAGGCACATGACAGCCCATCTGGAATTTGCCAAAAGGCACCTGAAGGTCTCTCAGACCACGAGAAACAAAATTCTCTGGTCTGATGAAATAAAGATTAAACTCTTTGGCCTGAATGACAAGCGTAATATCTGGAGGAAACCAGGCACCGCTCATCATCTTGCCAATACCATCCTTACAGTGAAGCATGGTGGTGGCAGCATCATGCTGTGGGGATGTTTTTCAGTGGCAGAAACTGGGAGACTGGTCAGGATTGAGGAAAAGATAAATGCAGCAATGCACAAAGACATTGTTAATGAAAATCTGCTCCAAAATGCTCTGGACGTCAGGCTGGGGCAAAGGTTCATCTTCCAACAGGACAACAACCCTAAGCACACAGCCAAGATAACAAAGCAGTGGCTATGAGACAAATCTGTGAATGCCCTTGGGTGGCCCAGCCAGAGCCCAGAATTGAGCCCGATTGAACATGTCTGGAGGGATCTGAAAATGACTGTGCACCGACACTCCCCATCCAACCTGATGGAGCTTGAGAGGTCCTGCAAAAAAGAATGGAAGAAACGGGATTCTGGTTCCGAAAATCTGGCTTGTTGTACGCTTTGTTCCATTTAAATGTTTGAAAGGAGGCTAAATTTGCACTGTTACATTTCCTTATTGGCAGCCTATCTGTTTATAGCAGCTAAAAGGACGATCGCTCAGGCATGGAAGAAACCCATGGCCCCTTTTCAGGAAATGAAAAACCGTTTTGACGGCCATGATGGTCAATGAGCAAATGTCTAGTATTCCTTAAAGCGGGAGTTCACCGATAAATGATGTTTATTGCTCTTTTACCCTTAGATGGATGCTCATTTAGTCTAGGGGAATCGGCTAGTTGTTTTAAAATCCGAGCATTACATACCGTTGTAGAGGGCGATCTTCTCCGCCACTTCCGTGTATGGGTCTTCGGGACTGGGCGTTCCTTCTTGATTGACAGTCTTCCGACAGGCTTCCGACGGTCGCATCCATCGCGTCACGAGTAGCCGAAAGAAGCCGAACGCACCGACGTTCGGCTACTTTCGGAAAATCGTGACGCGATGGATGCGACCGTCGGAAGCCTGTCGGAAGACTGTCAATCAAGAAGGAACGCCCAGTTCCGCAGCCCATACCCGGAAGCGGCGGAGAAGATCGCCCTCTACAACGGTAAGTAATGCTCGGATTTTAAAACAACTAGCCGATTCCCCTAGACTAAATGAGCATCCATCTAAGGGTAAAAACATGATTTTACCGTTGAACCTCCGCTTTAAAGACACACATGCTAAGTTCCTTAAAGTCTGAGGCCCCGTACACACGACAGAGGAACTCGACGTGCTTGGCACGTCGAGTTCCTCGTCGAGTTTTGGGATGAAGCCGCCGAGGAGCTCGGCGGGCCGCCTTCTCCCATAGAACAACGAGAAAATAGAGAACATGTTCTCTATTTTCTCGTCGAGTTCCTCGGCGGCTCCATCGAGCCAAAACTGTACAGACGACAGAGTTTCTCGGCAGAATCCGGGTTTTGACCGAGTTTCTCGGTGAATTCTGCCGAGAAACTCTGTCGTGTGTACGAGGCCTGAGAGCCATGGTTGACTTATGCCTTCTGTAAGATATCGGTGTGACTCAGCTCAAGTGGTGTATGTGATTTGAAGAAACACGTGTCAGTCCAGACTGCATTTTCAAGGGAATGGCAGCCCACTTTTATTTAATGAAAGCAAAAAGTTCAAATCAAACAGAAATTCCCCTCACAGGGGGTTTCAGCAATATTGCATCAAGGTTATTCAGCCTCCTGGCTTACTTACTAGTAGCACCGCTGCTTCAGGCTGGATTCACACTTGTGCGTTGCGTTTTTGAACTCCGTTTTCTTTGCCAAGTTCTCAAACAGTTGTTCAGCAGTTCCTTTGCGTTTTAGCTGCGGAT
The DNA here is from genome assembly GCF_905171775.1 of Rana temporaria. Lineage (NCBI taxonomy): Eukaryota > Metazoa > Chordata > Amphibia > Anura > Ranidae > Rana > Rana temporaria. The sequence goes on along the minus strand of NC_053489.1, from coordinate 35,180,639 downwards.
TCGATGACCTGGGAGAGGGGAGGGAAGTCTCGCCGCTGTTATCATGAGGGGAAACTCCACGCCAAATTTTAAATAAAAAAAAAAACGGCATGGGTTCCCCTCCATGAGCAATACCAGGTCTGGTACGGATTTTAACGGGAACCCCTACGCCGAAAAAACGGCGTGTAGGTCCCCCAAAATCCATACCAGACCCTTATCCAAGCACGCAGCCTGGCCGGTCAGGAAAGGGGGTGGGGATGAGCGAGCGCCCCCCTCCTCCTGAACCGTACCAGGCCGCCTGCCCTCAACATGGGGAGTGGGTGCTTTGGGGCAGGGGGGCGCCCTGCGGCCCCCCCCAAAGCACTCTGTCCCCATGTTGATGAGGACAGGGCCTCTTCCCGACAACCCTGGTCGTTGGTTGTCGGGGTCTGCGGGCGGGGGGCTTATCGTAATCCAGGAGCCCCCTTTAATAGGGTGGGGGGCCGGGATCTTGGGGCCCCCTTATGTGAATGAGTATGGGGTACATCCTACCCCTACCTATTCACCTGGTGAAAGAAAAAATGTCAATAAAAATACACTACACAGGTTTTTAAAGTAATTTATTAGGCAGCCCCAGGAGTCTTCTTCCGACTTCGGGGGTCTTCTTCCGACTTCGGGGGTCTCTTCCAACTCTCCGGCCTCTTCTCCCGCACTCCACGCTCTCAGGTGCTTTCTTCCTTCTGCCAGGCACCACCGCTATCGTCTTCCAGCTCTTTTACTAGCAGGGGCCCGGTCTTCCTCGTCGCCTTCTTCCCTCTTCTCTTCTTGAGATGTTGACTCAAAGCTCTGTCCCGCTGTAATGCCGATTGCACGGTGCGCAACGACTTATATAGGCATGGGGCGTGGTCACCGGGTGTTGTCCCTTTATGGTGTCACTGTCCCGGGGCATGATGGGACTGTGAGAGCTTGGGTCAAGCTCTCTCCTAGCTTATCCAGGGTTCAAACTGCCACCTGCAGTCTCTCTCCTCAAGAAGAAGTGTCCTCCTGACACTCATACATAGACTTCTTGTATTAACCTCTTGACCACCGCCCCATGTCTAAAAGACGTCCTATTTTTAAAGATGAATATCTCGGTAACGGCAGCAGCTGCTGCCACAACCGAGATATCTATCTCTTCAGTGGGCGGTGGTGTACACGATAACGGCGGTCTCCGCGGCGGATTCGCCGCGAGATCGCCGTTATCGGTGGCGGGAGAGGGCCCGCCGCTCTCCCGCGCCCTCCGCCGCTTACCGGAGCCGTCGGTAGCGGCGGAGGAGATCGCGACCGTTCGGGAGCTGAGCGGGGACGAGACTGAAGGAAAAATCTCCTTCACCCGTCCCCATAGCTCTGCTGGGCGGAAGTGACGTCAAAACGTCAGTCCCGCCCAGCGTCTTAAAGAAACATTTTGTTTTGCATTTAAGCCTAAATATGAGATCTGAGGTCTTTTTGACCCCAGATCTCATATTTAAGAGGACCTGTCATGCTTTTTCTATTACAAGGGATGTTTACATTCCTTGTAATAGGAATAAAAGTGATCAAATTTTTTTTTTTAATTTCAGTGTAAAAAATTATAAAAATAAATAAGAAAACAAAAAAATGTTTTTTTAAAGCGCCCCGTCCCGAAGAGCTCGTGCACAGAAGCGAACGCATACGCGAGTAGTGCCCGCATATGAAAACGGTGTTCAAACAACACAAGTGAGGTATCGCCGCGATCGTTAGAGCGAGAGCAATAATTCTAGCCCTAGAGCTACTCTGTAGCTCAAAAAATGCAACCTGTAGAATTTTTTAAACGTCGCCTATCGAGATTTTTAAGGGTAAAAGTTTGACGCCATGCCACGAGTGGGCGCAATTTTTAAGCGTGACATGTTGGGTATCATTTTACTCGGCGTAACATTATCTTTCACAGTATATAAAAAATTGGGCAAAATGTATTGTTGTCTTATTTTTTAATTCAAAAAAGTGATTTTTTTCCAAAAAAAGTGCGCTTGTAAGACCGCTGCGCAAATACGGTGTGACAAAAAGTATTGCAATTACTACCATTTTATTCTCTAGGGTGTTAGAAAAAAATATATATAATGTTTGGGGGTTTTAAGTAATTTTCTAGCAAAAAAAACTATTTTAGTCTCGTAAACACCGAATCTGAAAAATTAGCCCGGTGGTAAAAAGGTTAAGAGAGGTATGGACTCCAGAGACAGAGATATAATTTTGCCCCTCTGTACAAATCATTAGTAAGACCTCATCTGGAATATGCAGTTCAGTTTTGGGCACCAGTTCTAAAAAAGGATATCGGAGAACTGGAGAAAGTGCAGAGAAGGGCAACCAAACTGATAAGAGGAATGGAGAGCTCAGCTATGAGGAAAGATTAGAGGAACTGAATTTATTCACTCTTGAGAAGAGGAGAATAAGGGGGGATATGATCAACATGTACAAATATATAAGAGGTCCATATAGTGAACTTGGTGTTGAGTTATTCACTTTACGGTCATCACTGAGGACAAGGGGGCACTCTTTACATCTAGAGGAAAAGAGATTTCATCTCCAAATACGGAAAGGTTTCTTCACAGTAAGAGCTGTGAAAATGTGGAACAGACTCCCTCCAGAGGTGGTTCTGGCCAGCTCAGTAGATTGCTTTAAGAAAGGCCTGGATTATTTCCTAAATGTACAGAATATAACTGAGTACTGACATTTATAGGTAAAGTTGAAAGGAATTTTTTCCCCTGCTGTAGAAAATTGGATCATGCTTTGCTGGGGTTTTTTGCCTTCCTCTGGATCAATTGTGGGTATGGAGTTGGGTGTATACGATTGTATTGTGTTTTTTATTTTGTTTGTTTATTTATTTTTTTGTGGTTGAACTGGATGGACTTGTGTCTTTTTTCAACCTGACTAACTATGTAACTCGTGTCTGTAGGATGGAGTCCTCTTGACTCCTTAGTGAGACTTCCTGTCTCCTTGCGTGGAGCGGTCTCGAAGTGGGAGCCCTAAGCTCTATCCCACAAAAGTTTATGAACTTACCCCTAATATACGAATGTTGCAGTCCGTCGGAAATTCCAACAGAAAAAGTCAGATGGGGCATACACACGGTCGGAATATCCGACGAAAAGCTCCCATCGGACTTTGTCCATCGGAAATTCCGACTGTGTGTACGCGGCATAAGTGCCTCCAACATTTTTTGTATGTTTCAATGCTATATCTGCAAAAAAAAAATTATTGAACCAGAAAAGAATGGGAGAAGCTGCCCAAAAATAGGTGTGCCAAGCTTGTAGTACCATACTGAAAAAGACTTGAGGCTGCAATTGGTGCCAAAGCTGCTTCAACAAAGTATTGAGCAAAGGCTGTGATACTTATGTATATGGGATTTTTTTCCTTTTTTTTTTTGGAACCACTTCAGCCCCGGAGGATTTGACTGCCAAATGACCGGGCCACTTTTTGCGATTCGGCACTGCATCGATTTAACTGACAATTGCGCAGTCGTGCGACGTGGCTCCCAAACAAAATTGACGTCCTTTTTTCCCCACAAATAGAGCTTTCTTTTGGTGGTATTGATCACCTCTGCGGTACTTATTATTACAGCCCTGCAAGTGCAGCTGGCTGATAATTATAAAATCAACCTATCTCCTGATAGAACAGAGCATTAGGAGTCAGGCTGCACATGCTCAGTTTGGTGTGTATTGCTAGATAGGTTTTTTTTTCTTCATGGGAATGTGCATGTGATCAGCACAGGGCCAATCAGCACTGTCCAGACAGAGGATCAGGGGTACATGAAAACTCCTCCTACAAGCTTTAACCAGACACTGATAGAAATCACAAGACTGCTATATACAGATATATATAATATAAAATAATTGCATTTCCATGTTCTGTGTACTGTGGGGGACTAGATATAGTGAATGAAGGGTCCTGGGTTTAGTAACACTTTAAGGGCTATGTGAACGTAGTAAATCTGTCGCTGGGAATGGCTCTCTACCTGAATCAGCGTGGTGTAAAGAAAAAGAATGACACGTAAAGTGTCTTTCACTTTCATGTTTGCAGAAAGACCATAGCTAAGAGGAAGGTGGGTTGAGTAATTATTTAATTTGTTGATTGCATACATGTAACGCTATTCTTGAAATGGAAATATGTGGAAATTTCCTGTGTAATGGTAACTTCTAATAGAGCTTTTTTTTTAAATGTAAAAGAGTAATAGCAGAATAAAGACAAAGGCCCAGATTCACAGAGAGCGGGCGCACATTACGCCGCCGTAGCGCAAACAATGTACGCTACGCCAACGCAGCGCAGAGAGGCAAGCATTGAATTCACCAAGCCAGTGCTCCCAACGCTGCGCTGGGTTTCAAATGATGGGCCGAGCGCCAGACAGATACGTATCACGAACTGCGCATGCGCCGAGATGTGGGCGCATCCCCCTGCGCATGCTCACAACCAACCTACGTTCACTATGGCGTGAACGTAACCTACGCCCAGCCAGACACGTCCAACGTAAAATACGCCGGCTCGTGTTCCCTGGTGCAGACCTTTGCATGTCTGCTGCTAGGTTACACCTCCTTTATGGAGAATAACTTTACGCCGGACATACAACTTACGCGCACTGCGTCGGGCGCACATATTTTTGTGAATCGCCGTATTTCACTAATTTGCATATTTGAATGGCTAATCAATGGGAGCGCCACCATGCGTCCAGCCTAAATGTGCGCCCACCCTACGCCGACATAGGCAAGATACGTCGGCGGGATGAAGCCTGTTTTTAGGCACATCTTAGTTTGTGGGTCCGGCGCATAGATACGATGGCGCACATTTGCACTTACGTCGGCGTATCTTGTTATACGTCGGCGTAAGTGCTTTGTGAATCTGGGCCAAAATGTTCCACTGGGTCTTCCCCCCTTTTTTTTTTTTATTTAGACTTTTTATTAACCTTTATCCACAGAGATAGAGCCACAGATAAAAATGCGTAGTAGACATTTTACAAGGCATCTAGAATACAAGGTAGACAACATAGTACAAACTGACAATTCTGTTGACTTTAAAGGATGTACAAACCTTCGTTTTGCAAAAACAAAAAAACAAACATGTCTTACTTACCTCCTCTGTGCAGTTAGTTTTGCACAGAGTGGCCCCGATCCTCCTCTTCTGGGGTCCCTCAGTGGCGCGTCTGGCTCGTCCTCTTCTTGAGTGCCCCGTCTGGGAAGTGCTCTCCCTCGGGGCACCCGTACGGGCGCGCTCCCGAATCCTGCTGCTGTATGCATTGACACAGACATCAAGACTCGGCTCCGCCCCCAGCTTCCGCGTCATTGGATTTAATTGACAGCAACGGGAGCCAATGACTGTGCTGCATTCAATCTATCCAATCAGGACCTGAGACACCGGCTGGAGCGGGTGTGCTTTACCCCCCGGTGCAGGAACGATCAGGCTTAGGTAAGTAAAAAAGGGGGGCTGGTGCACTACAAGAGGTTTTTCACCTCAATGCATAGAGGGTTTACAACCCCTTTAAAGTGTTACTAAACCCACAGCAGTAAAATCAGTCTGTATATGCTGCAAAGCATGCTTGTTATACTAGGGTGACCGCATTTCCAAACTACCATTCAGGGACACCCTCCCTTCCCAAAAATCAGCTTGTGCTGTAACGAATCACAGCACAGTGATTGGACACAAGAGGCGGGATTTATGATTTCTCCAATCACAAGCAGGGGGTGGGATTGTGCTCCTCCAGGTATTCCCGGGCAGGACAAGTACTGTCAGTGAGTAAAGCGGTGATGTGACGGCCTTTTTTGGGAGCATCAGATTGGCCCGGGGGGTGGTTGTGTCAGTTTTATTTCAGGACACTGTATTGTCCTGGAATGAAGGTGCCCGGGACAGACCTGCAAAATGCGGGACTGTCCCAGGCAATCCAGGACACGTGGTCATCCTATGTTATACTCACTGTGGAACCTAAGGGGTTAATCCTCTGCATTGTGTAAAAAGGCTGTCTTCTCTGATCCTTTCCTTCTTCCAGTGTCTCGAACTTCTGTCCGAATATTATAAATGGAAGGAGTCAGGCTGCACATGCTCAGTTTGTTGTGTTTTACTAGACATTTTATTTATTTATTTTGATTGGGAGAGTGCATGTGCTCAGCACAGGGCCAATCAGCACTGTCCAGACAGAGGGTCAGGTGTCATCCAGCCTCATAGTACAGTCGGAGTAGAATGAAAACTCCTACAAGCTTTAACCAGACACTGACAGACAACTCTTTAACCACTTCCCGACCTCCTCATGTACATATACGTCAGCAGAATGGCACGGACAGGCACAATCACGTACCTGTACGTCCTCTGCTAGACGTGGGTGGGGGGTCCGATCGGGACCCCCCCCCCCGGTACATGCGGAGGTCGGGTCCGCTCGGGGAGCGATCCGGGACGACGGCGCGGCTATTTGTTTTTAGCCGCGCCGTCACGATCGCTCCCCGGAGCTGAAGAACGGGGAGAGCCGCGTGTACACGCGGCTTCCGCGTGCTTCACTGTGTCGGCGCATCGATCGCGTCATCCCTTTTATAGGGAGACTCGATCGATGACGTCATTCCTACAGCCACACCCCCCTACACTAGTAAACACACACAAAGTAATACCCTAACTCCTACAGCGCCCCCTGTGGTTAACTCCCAAACTGCAACTGTCATTTTCACAATAAAGAATGCAATTTAAATGCATTTTTTGCTGTGAAAATGACAATTGTCCCAAAAATGTGTCAAAATTGTCCGAAGTGTCCGCCATAATGTCGCAGTCACGACCGCGCAATTGTCTGTTAAAGCGACGCAGTCCCGAACTGTAAAAACCCCTTGGGTCTTTAGGCAGCAATATGGTCCGGGGCTTAAGTGGTTAATTGTCCTTGAGTGGCCCAGCCAGAGCTCAGACTTGAACCCGATTGAACATCTCTGGAGAGATCTGAAAATGGCTGTGCACCGACGCTCCCCATCCAACCTGGAGAAGAATGGGAGAAGCTGCCCAAAAATAGGTGTGCCAAGCTTGTAATTGGTGCCAATGGAGCTTCAACAAAGTATTGAGCAAAGGCTGTGAATTCTTATGTACATGGGATTTTTTGACATTTTTTATTTTTAATAAATTTGCAAAGATTTCAAACAAACTTCTTTCACGTCTTCATTATGGGGTATTGTTTGTAGAATTTTAAGGGAAAATAATGATTTTTTGGAATAAGGCTGTTACATAACAAAATGTGGAAAAAGTGGAGCGCTGTGAATACTTTCCGGATGCACTGTGGGTTCAGAGCAGAGAGGTTCCCAATGCATTGTGGGAGTTCTTACTCTTTATCCAGAGCTTCACAGATTGCCCCTGGAGTCCTCTTCCCCTCCTCCATGATGACATCACAGAGCTGGTGGATGTTAGAGATCTTGCGCTCCTCCACCTTCTGTTTGAGGATGCCCCACACATGCTCAGTAGGGTTTAGGTCTGGAGACATGCTTGGCCAGTCCATCACCTTTACCCTCAGCTTCTTTAACAAGCTAGTGGTCGTCTTGGAGGTGTGTTTGGGGTCGTTATCATGTTGGAATACTGCCCTGCGGCCCAGTCTCTGAAGAACCATGGAGAGATTTGGAAGGTGGTGTAAGCAGTTTTTCCATAGCTGGCCCCAGTGTGGGCCTAGCGTAATCATGGAAGAGGATAGCATGGTTAGAGTAGTCCATGGCAAGGACTCAGAAGGAGACCACTGATGACTACATACCTCATTGCAGGAAGATATGAGGACCGTTATGCCAACATTGGACCTTATAATATCATAGATCAGTTATCTTTTAGTAAAACATTAGGAAAAGAAAATTCCTTGACTGGACATTCCATTAGTAAGCAAGCTGGGATGAGCGTAACGCTTAACATGGCATGGAGCGTTCTCACGCCATGGAGGACCTGATACGCAGCAAGGGCAGGTGTCCGGTATCTTTTCCCGTGGCCCTCTGATCATAAGACATAAATCCTCTGCTGTTCAATGAAATAAATGATAGAGGCTGGTTTGGGAAAGCAAAATGCTGCTTTGAGTTTCCATAATTATACAGGTGAGCCAGTTCAGTCACCCATGGACTGCGAGACTGCGACTGAGATACGACACGTGATCATATACTAAGGCGACCAGATTTTTAAAATGAAATCTGTGGACATATTTTTTTTTATTGGCAAATGGTAAACTATTTTATACGCATATTTTCCTCAAATTATACATGCAGTCAGTGGCGTAGCGTGGGTTGTCAGCGCCCGGGACAAGGCAAGAAATTTGCACCCCCCGCCAGACTTTTAGCACTCCCTGAGTCCCTTCCACTAGTACAGTAGTACTGACCAACCTCATTCCTACACTGACCTACCTGACCACTGCACTAACCTACCTGATTCCTACACTGACCACTACACTGACCTACCTGACCACTACACTGACCTACCCGATTCCTATACTGACCTACCTGACCACTGCACTAACCTACCTGATTCCTACACTGACCTACCTGACCACTGCACTGACCTACCTGATTCCTACACTGACCTACCTGACCACTACACTGAACTACCTGATTCATACACTGACCACCACACTGACCTACCTGATTCCTACGCTGACCACTACACTGACCTACCTGACCACTACACTGACCTACCTGACCACTACACTGACCTACCTGATTCCTACACTGACCACCACACTGACCTACCTGATTCCTACACTGACCTACCTGATTCCTATACTGACCACTACACTGACCTTCCTGATTCCTATACTGACCACTACACTGACCTACCTGACCACTACACTGACCTACCTGATTCCTATACTGACCACTACACTGACCTACCTGATTCCTACACTGACCACCACACTGACCTACCTGATTCCTACACTTACCTACCTGATTCCTAGACTGACCACTACACTGACCAGCCTGATTCCTAGACTGACCTACCTGTTTTCTACACTGACCTACCTGATTCCTATACTGACCTACCTGATTCCTACACTGACCACCACACTGACCTACCTGATTCCTACACTGACCTACCTGATTCCTATACTGACCACTACACTGACCTTCCTGATTCCTATACTGACCACTACACTGACCTACCTGACCACTACACTGACCTACCTGATTCCTATACTGACCACTACACTGACCTACCTGATTCCTATACTGACCACTACACTGACCTACCTGATTCCTACACTGACCACTACACTGACCTACCTGATTCCTACACTGACCACCACACTGACCTACCTGATTCCTAGACTGACCACTACACTGACCTACCTGATTCCTACACTGACCTACCTGATTCCTATACTGACCACTACACTGACCTTCCTGATTCCTATACTGACCACTACACTGACCTACCTGACCACTACACTGACCTACCTGATTCCTATACTGACCACTACACTGACCTACCTGATTCCTACACTGACCACCACACTGACCTACCTGATTCCTACACTTACCTACCTGATTCCTAGACTGACCACTACACTGACCAGCCTGATTCCTAGACTGACCACTACACTGACCTACCTGTTTTCTACACTGACCTACCTGATTCCTATACTGACCTACCTGATTCCTACACTGACCACCACACTGACCTACCTGATTCCTACACTGACCTACCTGATTCCTATACTGACCACTACACTGACCTTCCTGATTCCTATACTGACCACTACACTGACCTACCTGACCACTACACTGACCTACCTGATTCCTATACTGACCACTACACTGACCTACCTGATTCCTATACTGACCACTACACTGACCTACCTGATTCCTACACTGACCACCACACTGACCTACCTGATTCCTAGACTGACCACTACACTGACCTACCTGATTCCTACACTGACCTACCTGATTCCTATACTGACCACTACACTGACCTACCTGATTCCTACACTGACCTACCTGATCCCTACACTGACCACCACACTGACCTACCTGATTCCTATACTGAACTACCTGATTCCTACACTGACCTACCTGATTCCTACACTGACCACTACACTGACCTACCTGATTCCTATACTGACCACTACACTGACCTACCTGATTCCTATACTGACCACTACACTGACCTACCTGATTCCTATACTGACCACTACACTGACCTACCTGATTCCTACACTGACCACTACACTAACCTACCTTATCCCTACACTGACCTACCTGATTCCTACACTGACCACTACACTAACCTACCTGATTCCTACACTGACCTACCTGATTCCTATACTGACCACTACACTGACCTACCTGATTCCTATACTGACCACTACACTGACCTACCTGACCACTGCACTAACCTACCTTATCCCTACACAGACCTACCTGATTCCTACACTGACTACTACACTAACCTACCTGATTCATACTCTATCCACTACACTAACCTACCTGATTCCTACACTGACCTACCTGATTCCTATACTCACCACTACACTGACCTACCTGAGTTCTATACTGACCACTACACTGACCTACCTGATTCCTGCACTAATGACACCCCCCCCCAGGGCCGGACTTACCATTGGCCTTGACTGGGCTCAAGCCCAGGGGCCCCACCCAATAGGGGGCCCCCTTTAGGTCCCCAGGGGCCCGGAGGCCCCCAGGGCCCCGGACGGCAACCCCCCCCTTTTTTTATTTATTTTTTGTAAAAAAATGTTTTTTTTTTATATATTTTTTATTTTTATATATATAATATATATATATATATATATATATATATATATTTTTTATTATTATTATTAAAGGGCCCAGGGGTCTCCAGGGCCCTGGACGGCAACCCCCCTTTTTTTTATTTATTTTTTTGTAAAAAAAATGTTTTTTTTATATATTTTTTATTTATATATATATAATATATATATGTATATATATATATATATATATATATATATATATATATATATATATATATTTTATTATTATTATTATTATTAAAGGGCCCAGGGGTCTCCAGGGCCCCCGGATGGCAACCCACCTTTTTTTTTTTTTTTTTATATATATATATATATTTTTTATTAAAGGGCTCAGAGGTCCCCAGGGCCCCATGTGGCAACCCCCTCTTTTTTTATTTTTTTTATAAATGTTTATTTTTTTATTTTTGTTTATTTTTTATTAAAAGGCCCAGAGGTCCCCAGGGCCCCCGGGTTTGGCAACCTCCCTTTTTTTATGTATTTTTTATAAATGTTTTTTTTTTTTATTATTAAAGGGCCCAGAGGTTTATTTTTTCTTTTTATTAAAAGGCCCAGAGGTCCCCAGGGCCCCGGATGGCTACATATATTTATATATATTTGTTTTCTTCTTTATTTCTTCTTTTTTTTGTAAAGGCCCCCCCGCTTCTCAATTTGCGGCAGCCCCCACGCTTCTCAATTTCAGGCGGCAGCACCCCCACCCCCCCTAGGTTCTCTGCTTCAGGGGGGCCATGCCTTAAGCTGTGCAAGGGGCCCCAAAATTCCTGATGGCGGCCCTGCGCATACCTCCCAACACGCACAGATTCTGTGACTTTCCCGCACAGACAGCTTCTTCCCGCAGTCCCGCAAAAGGGTTAATTTTCCCGCACTGCAAGAGGAGGCAGCACGGAAGCAGGAGGAACCGGAGCGGTGTGTGGAGGACTGTGGCTGCTGAAGGGAAGAAAGCCGAGAGCCGGGCTAATGACAGTCTGTGGCCCCGGCTGTTGGCACAGGTGAGAGGCACTCCCCCCCCTCAACAACTGCAAAATCCCCCCCCGCTCAACAACTTTAATGCGCTCCCCCCCCGCTCAACAACTTCAATTCGCCCCCCCCCCCGCTCAACAACTTCGATCCCCCCCAATTCTCGGCTCCAGGGGGCCCCTTCAACACTCAAGCCCAGGGGCCCCCACCACCCTAAGTCCTGCCCTGCCCCCCCCACATGAACCCCCCCCCCCCACATGAACAGTGTAGATCGGTTGATTTTGCTCACCACCCCATGGCCCCCATGATAGTGCATCGGAGCAGGGCTCCCCAGCACCAGGTACTGTTCCCGACACCCAACCGCTCCTCAGTATCCGCAGCCAAGAGCTTCTCCAATAGCCCGCCGTATGCTCTGCACCACCCCTCCCCTCCGCTGTTCTCACACACACGGGACGCCCACACCAGAGGGATCATGGGGGACAGGCTGGACTACAGGAGTCCCTGGGTGGAGGGGCAACACAGCACACTTGGGGGGGCACAGTAATGATTTTGCGCCCCCCCAAATGTTGCACCTGGGGCGAGAGTATCAGATGCCCAGGCATGGGATAGGAGGGGTGTCTTCTCCCGCTGCTTGTAATAGTAATCAAACTGCTAGTTAGCCCCTCCGATTGCTATTACAAGAAAGCCAACTGCTGGCTCTAAAAAAATTGTATTACCACCGAAAATCCAGCGACATAGGGATACGTCGTTGGTCGCATAGGCCCAGATTCTCAAAGGGCTTACGACGGCGCAACGCCATGTACGCCGTCGTAAGTCCTAATCTGGGCCGTCGTATCTATGCGACTGATTCTTAGAATCAGTTACGCATAGATATCCATTAGATCCGACAGGCGTAAGGCTCTTACGCTGTCGGACCTTAAATGTATTTTTTTTTTTGCCGCTAGGCGTCGCCTCCGTCGTTTTCCCCGTCGAGTATGCAAATTAGCTAGATACGCGAATTCCCAAACGTACGCGCGGTCGACGCAGTGAAGTTACAATGTTTACGTTAGGTTTGCGCGGCGTAAAGTTGCCCCTGCTATATGAGGGGCAACCAATGTTAAGTATGGCCGTCGTTCCCGCGTCGAAATGTAAAAATGTACGATGTTTGCGTAAGTCGTCCGTGAATGGGGCTGGACGCCATTTACGTTCACGTCGAAACCAATGACGTCCTTGCGACGTCATTTGGAGCAATGCATCCTGGGATATTTTACGGACGGCGCATGCGCAGTACGTTCGGCGCGGGAACGCGCTTAATTTAAATGCTCCACGCCCCCTACCCGGCTAATTTGAATTAGGCGGGCTTACGCCGGGTGATTTACGTTACGCCGCCGCAACTTTACAGGCAAGTGCTTTGTGAATAAAGCACTTGCCTGTAAAACTTGCGGCGGCGTAACGTAAATGACATATGTTACGCCGCCGCAGAGATACGCCGGATCTACCAGAATCTGGCCCTAAGTCGCTATAATAATGGTGACAGTTCTGGTGCCACACATATTTTAATTTTAATAGGAATTATACAATAAATGCGTTCAAGGGTCCCTCGACCCAAAAGTCTTTCATCTGCACATAAGCACTAACCAAAATACAATGCACAATATTGTTACATTGTATTTATGGATCGGGCCTCTGTTCTATCAGAATACCTCTACCCATCAGAATATGCAACCGAAGTGACATTCCGTCGTGGCCATCTTGGTACACCCCGCACTCGTCCGCAGTAAGCCTACAGTCAGAAGGTGGCAAGCGACAATGGGACACAGATGCCCAAAAATTTATCGACAGGGGTTATAACTAGTGCTGTCAGTTAAACGCGCTATTAACGGCGTTAACGCAAACCCATGTTAACGCCGTCAATTTTTTTATCGCGCGATTAACGAGGCGGCGTTCGGGGGTTATACCGGGATGATGCCTGCAGCCGCAGGCATCATCCCGGTACCGTTGTTTAGAGCGGGCGATCGGCTATCCAAACATAACAACCGATGCGGCTAAAAGCCGCTCGGTTGTTATGCCGGAGGAGCGGGAGGGGACATCCCTCCCGCCGCCTTTCGCCGCTCTCACCCGGCCTCCCGTCCAACCCGATCCTCGATCCGCCGCCTTCTGTGTCCAGGTTGGAGACTGACACTAAGCCGTAAGCGGCTTTGATTCAGTCTCCGCATTGAAACCACGGAAGCGGCGTCATGACGTCACTTCCGGGTTTCTCGGCTGCCAATGGCGCCGGATTTAAAAAAGTACACAGTATTCAGAATCGCCGTTTTCGGCGATCTGAATACTTTGAAGTGCAAAGGAGGGCTCGGAGGTCTTTTAGACCCCCGATCCCTCCATAAAGAGTACCTGTCACCACCTATTGCTGTCACAAGGGATGTTTACATTCCTTGTGACAGCAATAAAAGTGATCAAAATGTAAAAAAATAAAAAAACACAATTTAATATTATAAAAAAAATAAAAAAAAAATAAGAAAACAAAAAAAAAATGTTTTAAAGGGTGAACCTCCTTAATCGCGCGATTAATCGTGAGTTAACTATGACATTAATGCGATTAATCGCGATTAGAAATTTAAATCGCTTGACAGCACTAGTTATAACCCTTGCTTACTCCATCTAAAATGAGGAAAAAAGTTTTGCCTTTAGTTTTACTTTAAGGGCTCATTCACATCAGATGCATTGGGGATACACTGGCATTTATTTCCAGTCTTATAGACCCCATATCCCTCTATAAAGTTTACCCGCCACACATGCCTATTGTTATAGACGTTTACATTCCTTGTGACAGCGATGAAAGTGATAAAGAACGCCCCTCCCCTTTTATTTTTCTCCCCCCCCCCCCACCTTTTTTTTATCTCTTTCCTTTCCATCTTTCTCTTGTGACCCTCTCCGCCCCAGTACTTTTTGTCCATAAGTAACAGTGGTACCTCTTTTGGGGTCCCATGGACGACTGAACTGCTCTTTCTAACCCCCCCCCCCCCCCTCTCTCTTCTTCCCCCACGCCTTTTTTTTTCCTCTTACCATTACCTTTCCATCTTTCTCTTCTGACTCTCTCCGCCTCAGTACTGCCTTTTTGTCCATAAGTAATAGCGGTACCTCTTTTGGGGCCCCATGGACGACTGTACTACTCTTTCTAACTCCCCCCCCTTTTTTCCCCCCTCTCTTCTCCCTCCCTTTTTGTTTTCCTCTTACCATTATTACCTTTCCATCTTTCTCTTCTGACCCTCTCCGCCTCAGTACTGCCTTTTTGTCCATAAGTAATAGCGGTACCTCTTTTGGGGCCCCATGGACGACTGTACTGCTCTTTCTTACTCCCCCCCTTTTTTTTTCCTCTTACCATTATTACCTTTCCATCTTTCTCTTCTGACCCTCTCTGCCTCAGTACTGGCTTTTTTTCCATAAGTAATATCGGTACATCATTTAGGGCCCCATGGACGACTGTACTGCTCTTTCTAACCCCCCCCCCCCCTTTCTTCCTCCTCCTCCGCCATTTTTTTTTCTCTTACCTTTCCATCTATGTCTCTTCTGACCCTCTCCACCTCAGTACTGAGTTTTTATCCATAAGTAATAGCAGCACTAGTGTTGCTCACGAATATTCGCATTGCGAATATTCGACTCGAATATAGCATATTCGAGAAATCGCGCTATATTTCGAATTTCGCGGTGAATATTCGCAATTCCGAATATTCACATTTTTTCAATTTGATTTTTAAAACAGATCACATCCTATCGACGTCTAAAAGCATTGCTGGTATGATTAGAGACCCTGGGCCGAGTAGCTAAGCTGAGGCGATCCTTTTATGTTGCCAAATTGAAAAAAAAAAAATTGCGATTTTTCGCTATTGCGAATGCGAAAATGATTGCGAATTTTCGATAACTGTGGTAGGAGAACTCTGATTGTCTCTGATGCAAAAGGGGGGGGCTTTGTGTATGTGTATGTTATGAATATTTGTATGTTTGATATTATTATTTTTTGTAAGAAGGAAAAAATTGCGCATACCTTAAAAAAGGGGAGAATACAGCAGCAACTCAAAAATGTTATACAACATAAATTAATACAAGACAGAAAATGGAGTCGCTCTACAAGAATAAAAAATATGTCTAGTGACAAGACATGTGGGCAAATTATAAAATAAGCAAGCGCAAATAACTTGTGAAATACACAGTGAAACAAATATATAAAGAAATATAGTCCCAATAATAGAAAAATAATCTTTCATAAAAATGTCTTTGATATGTGAAGTGAAAAAAAGTCCAAAGCATGCAGCATGAACGTGTTCAATCTTCAAGGTGTTTGATTGACAAACGGCTGTGACAGATGGATAGAGTAAAGAATCACCACCAATGCAAAACACTTTTTATTTTCTATTGTAAAATATCAAGAATATTCTGAGCCAATCAGAGTGCTCCTTCCGCATTTCCCGAATATTCGCAATTATTTTGTATTGTAAAATATCAAGAATATTCTGAGCCAATCAGAGTGCTCCTTCTGCATTTGCCGAATATTCGCAATTATTTTGTATTGTAAAATATCAAGAATATTCTGAGCCAATCAGAGTGCTCCTTCTGCATTTGACGAATATTCGCAATTATTTTGTATTGTAAAATATCACGAATATTCTGAGCCAATCAGAGTGCTCCTACCGCAGTTATCGAAATTGCGCAATAAATATCGCATTCGCATGTTGCGATATTTCGATAAAATATCACGAATATTCTGAGCCAATCAGAGTGCTCCTACCGCAGTTATCAAAAAATCCCAATTATTTTCGCATTCGCAATAGCGAAAAATCGCAATCATTTAATTTCGATAAAATATCACGAATATTCGAATTTAGCGAATATATCTCGAATATTCGAATATATATTCGAGATATATCGCGAAATCGAATATGGCATATTCTGCTCAACACTAAGCAGCACCTCTTTTGGGGCCCCATGGAGGACTGTACTGCTCTAACTTCCCCCCCTTTTTTCTTTCCCCTCTCTTCCCCCCCCTTTTTATTCTTTCCCCTCTCCCCCCTTTTTTTTCTCTTACCTTTCCATCTTTCTCTCCTGACCCTCTCCACCTCAGTACTGAGTTTTTATCCATAAGTAATAGCAGCACCTCTTTTAGGGCCCCATGGAGGACTGTACTGCTCTTTCTAACTCCCCCCCCCTTTTTTCTTTCCCCTCTTATCTCCCCCCCTTTTTATTCTTTCCCCTCTTTCTCTTCTGATCCTCTCCGCCTCAGTACTGCCTTTTTGCCCATAAGTAATAGCATTACCCCATGGATGACTGTACCGCTCTTTCTAACTTTGGGCCTTTTTTGGAAACAAAGAGCATCACAATTCCAGGCAGAGCTTTGATAATTGATCATCTAACGATTAAATGTTGCTTGGACCGATTGTCTTTCATTTCTACATCACTGTTTAATGCTCAATACCTGTGAAGGGAAACTCCTTTTGAACTTGCTTACGCATAGAGGGCCAGATTCTGGTACATTTACGGCGGCGTAAAGTATCGCGTTTATGTTACACCGCCGCAAGTTTTACGGGCAAGTGCTTGATTCACAAAGCACTTGCCTGTAAACTTGCGGTGGCGTAGCGTAAATCCGTCCGGCGCAAGCCCGCCTAATTCAAATGGGGCGTGGATCATTTAAATTAGGCGCGTTCCCACGCCGGACATACTGCGCATGCTCGGTTTTGAAATTTCCCGCCGCGATTTGCCCGAAATGACGTCGCACCGACGTAATTTTTTGAACGTCGACGTGAGTTACGTCCTTTCCTATTCACGGACGACTTACGCAAAAAAAAAAAAAATTTGAAAATTCAACGCGGGAACGACGGCCATACTTTAACATGGCACGTCTATCTATACGCCACGAAATAGCAGCTTTAACTATACGCCGGGAAAAGCCGACTAGCGACGACGTAAGAGAATGCGACGAACGCGCGTACATTCGTGAATCGCTGGAAAAAGCTAATTAGCATACCCGACGCGGAAAACGACACGAACTCCACCCAGCGGGCGCCGAAGTATTACACCTACGATCCGAAGGCGTACGAAGCCGTACGCCTGTCGGATCGAAGCCAAAAGCCGTCGTATCTTGGTTTGAGGATTCAAACTAAAGATACGAAGCGGCAAATTTGAAAGTACGCCGGAGTATCAGCAGATACGCCAGCGTACTTTTTCTGTGAATCTGGCCCAGTCATTTTGGTGTAATTGTCTAATTTTCTGATAATTTATAACAGTGGTTCTTAACCTTGTTGGAGGTACTGAACCCCACCAGTTTCATATGCGCATTCACCGAAACCTTCTTAATTGGAAAAATAAAATATGATTTTGCGTGTGATGGGCACAGTGGCTGCGTGTGATGGGCACAGTGGCTGCCTGTGATGGGCACAGTGGCTGCGTTTGATGGGCACAGTGGCTGCGTTTGATGGGCACAGTGGCTGCGTGTGATGGGCACAGTGGCTGCGTGTGATGGGCACAGTGGCTGCGTTTGATGGGCACAGTGGCTGCGTGTGATGGGCACAGTGGCGACAATTGATAGCACAGAGGCTGTATGTGATGGCATAGTGAGGCTGCAATTTATATATATGATTTTTTTTGCTAGTCAGAGAAGGCTCATTTAAAATAACACAAAAACTTGTTTTTTTATCTGCCATTTTATATTAATAAAGTGCTGGCCACCTCACCTCAGTCAGCCTCCTCCCCTCCCCCCCCAATCCAGCCATTTAATTATATGCTCTTAACAGGTTCTACTTACTTTTAAACAAGTTCAGTCGTCTTTTTTAGCACACTGTCTGCTAGGTTCAAATTCCACTAGTCAGGCAGGCTCCCCGAGACTAGTCCTTGCCTCTCTAGCTCGTCACAGGCAGCGCCGACACACAGCTCTCTGCGCAGCGCTCCGAGTCCCCCCCTTCCGGCCGTGAGTGGAGTGACGTCACGCCGCTGGAAGGGACCAAGAGACTCCTTCATAGGGGGAGTAAACAGGCTGCAGCAGACAGGAAAGGGAGCCGGGAGGTGACGGTCCCGGATGCAGGAGTGCACTCCGCACACAATCTGTACAGTGCCGCTGGCCGCGCTGGCGGCCGTGGCAGAGCTTCACCTGCGGCTGCGCCCCCCTTCCTATACGAAATGGTATCCCCCAGGGCACCCGTTCGCCCCTGCCTTTTTACCGGCGGCCCTGTATGACCTTCGCCGAACCCCCGAGACCCACTCACTGAACCCCTGGGGTTCGATTGAACCCAGGTTAAGAACCACTGATTTATAATAAAATTCAAGGGAGAGAGAATTTTACAGTGTAAAAAAGGAATAAAAATGTGATGCCCCCCCCCCCCTCCATGCTAGCGTGCAAAGGTGCAAGTCGGTCCCGAACGCACATAAGCAGCCATTCTAGCACCAGACCTCCTCTGTAAATCGAAAGGGGTAACCTGTAAAGGCTTTTAAAGCATCGCCTATGGATAGTAAAATTTACGTTGTTTGTCGCTGTTGCACGGCCATTCGCAATTTTAAAGTGTGACATGTTTGGTATCTATTTACTCAGAGTAAAAAGCCTCGTACACACGATCTGATTTTTCCGCGGACAACGCGTAGGATATTTGTCCGATGGGCGTTGGCCATGAACTTGTCTTGCATACAAACGGCAAAGAATTGTCGGCCAACAAGCACGAAACTACGTGTTTTTTTCCAGCTTTTTAGCGATACCCTTTGGGCAACTTCTGCTAATGTTGTGTTATGGTGAGCATTGCTTCTGAGCATGCGTGTTTGTACTTTATATTTTTTTCCCGAAGGACTTGTGTACACACGATCGGATAATCCGACAGCACATATTTGATGTGGGAAAATTTTAAAGCGTGCTATCCCACATTTGTTGTCGGAAAATCCGACAACAATTGTCTGATGGAGCGTACAATCGGTCGGATTTTCCGACAAAAGCCTGCCATCACACAATTCCCGTCGGAAAATCCGATCGTGTGTACGGGCCTTAACCTCATATTTTATATTTTACAGAAAAATTGGTTTATGTATTGTGTGTGTGTGTTTTTTTAATTTTTTTGCATTAAAATTCAAAACCACCCACCAATTTGTTCTCTAGGTCTAGGCTTTAACCACTTGAGACCCACGCTATTGACAAAAAACGTCAACAGCGCGACTCTCAGGTGCCAACTGGACTTCTTTGGACGTAATTTCAAGTGCATTACCCGTGCGGGCCTCTGGGGGGCGCGCAGCGAGTAAACACTGTCCCGGCGCAATCGCTGGGGAGCCGATGCGTGTACCTGGCGGCCGCGATGTCCGTCGGGTACACGCGATCGTCGGTAACACAGCAGGGACGTGGAGCTCTGTGTGTAAACACAGAGCTCCACGTGCTGTCAGAGGAGAGGAGACCGATCTGTGTCCCTTGTACATAGAGACACAGCATCGGTCCCCTCCCCCAGTCACCCCCCTCCCAGCACACAGTTATAACACACCCAGGGAATACATTTAACCCCTTCCTCACCCCCTAGTGTTAACCCCTTCACTGCCAGTCACATTTATACAGTAATTAGTGCATTTTTATAGCACTGATCGCTGTATAAATGTGAATGGTCCCAAATTTGTGTGAAAAGTGTCCGATACGTCCGTCGCAATATCGCAGTCCCAATAAAAATCGCAGATCGCCGCCATTACTAGTAAAAAAAAAAAAAAAAAATCATAATTCTGTCCCCTATTTTGTAGGCGCTATGGGGGTAATCCACAAAGATCCGGCGTAACGTAAATTTTCCCATTTAAGTTACACTGCCTTAAAATTTCTACCTAAGTGCCCAATCCACAAAGCACTTACCTAGAAATTTTTGGCTGTGTAACTTAAATTCCGCCGGCGCAAGGCGTTCCTCTTTTCATGGGGGCGATTCCCATTTAAATTAGGCGCGCTCCCGCGCCGGCCGTACTGCGCATGCTCGTGACGTCATTTTCCCGATGTGAAATTACATTACGCCGAGCTTTGTGGATTGCGACGGGTCAATAAAGTTGCGTCAGGAAAAAAAAAAGATACGGCGGGAAAAAAAAAAAAAAAAAAAATCGCGTCGCTGGACAGAAGGGTCTGTTTTTACATGGTGTAAACAGTTTACACTTTGTAAAAGCAGCCCTAATTTTGCGTTTGCAAACTAAAACTTACGGAGAAAAAACGAAGCGTAAAAGCTTTGTGGATCTCCGTAAGTGCTAATTTGCATACCCGAGGCGGCATTTCGACACGAAATGCCCCCAGCGGCGGATGCGGTACTGCATCCTAAGATCCGGCAGTGTAAGTCCCTTACACATGCCGGATCTTCTGCCTAACTATGGGAAACTGATTCTGTGGATCAGTTCCATAGTTAGGAACAGGGATACGACGGCGTAACAGCAGTTACAGCCGGCGTATCGCTTTTGAGGATCTGGCCCTATAACTTTTGCGCAAACCAGTCGCTTATTGTGATTTTTTAATTTTTTTACAAAAATACGTCGAAAAATACGTATCGGCCTTAACGGAGAAAAAAAATAGTTTTTTTTTTAAAAAAAATTGGGATATTTATTATAGCAACAAGTAAAAAAATATATATATATTTTTTTAATTGTCGCTCTTTTTTTGTTTATAGCGCAAAAAATAAAAACCGCAGAGGTGATCAAATACCACCAAAATAAAGCTCTATTTGTGGGGAAAAAAGGACGTCAATTTTGTTTGGGAGCCACGTCGCACGACCGCGCAATTGTCAGTTAAAGCGACGCAGTGCCGGAAGCTGAAATTTCGCCTGGGCACGAAGGGGGTTTATGTGCCCAGTAAGCAAGTGGTTAAATATATATATATATAATTTATGGTGGTTCTAATTAATTGTCTAACAAACAATACAGATTTTTACATGTAAACAAGTGTATCAGAAAAAACATAGTATTGGCATGTACTGCAATCAGTGCAGCGCTGTCACTGTCCTTCATACCATTCAGGAAGTAGGAACTACCCTGATGTCCCGGATTCCTGAGGAGTAATAAAACATTTATCCTTATCCTACTTCCTCCTGGATGGGTTCACCAGGAAGTGTACAATACAGACAGACACTGTAATGACACGAGGTCCTGACAGCATGTCGTCTGCTATCTCTTTCTTAGTTATGTATTACACTGATGCTTGTCCATGTGGATCCTATGTCTTTTATCATGAGGTTAAAGCTCAATTCAAGGCAACAGTCATGTAAATAGATAAAGTATATTTATGAGAGCTGTGTTACCTGCCAAAGCAGGGCCGCCATCAGGGGGGCACAGGCAGTACACCTGTAAGGGGCCCAGATGGCAACCCCCCTTTTTTTTATTAAAGGGCCCAAAAGTGCCCAGGGGGCCCGGAGGTCCCCAGGCCCCCCGGATGGCAACCCCCCTTTTTGTAATTTTTTTTTTATATTTTTTTTGTTTGTTTTTATAAAAGGGCCCAGAGGTCCCCAGGGTCCAGGTCCCCTTTTTTTATATATTTTTTTTTATATATACCGTATTTATCGGTGTATAACGCGCGCCGGCGTATAACGCGCACCCCAAGTTGCGAAAGGTAATTTAAGGGAAAAAAAAAACCTTACATTTTTGCCCTGCGTCCATCGACGGCCATGTCCGGCGTCCGTCTGCGGTCTTGCGCAGGGTCCGTCCAGCCTTGTGGGTGTCCGTTTGCGGCTTCCTTGCGTCCAGCCTTGTGGGTGTCCGTCTGCGGCTTTGGAGGTGTCCGTCTGCGGCCTTGCACGGGGTCCGGTGTCCATCTGCGAGTCCATCCGCATCTTGCCCGGGGGTTGCAGCGGTGTTTGTTTTTGGATTTGGCGCCGAGCCAAGAGGATTCTCTAGGCTCCTCTCGCGTGGCTGCGGGCGGAGCCGAGCGGGGCTGAGCCTAGCCGAGTGCGCAGTACGCTCGGCTTCTCTCGGCTCCTCTCGCGTGGCTGCAGGCAGAGCCAAGCCTAGCCGAGTGCACAGTACACTCGGCTCGGCTCGGCTCTAGGCTGCGGCGCTCAGAGACAGCGGGGATCGGCGTATAACGCGCACCCACGATTTCCCCCTGATTTTAAGGGGAAAAAAGTGCGCGTTATACGCCGATAAATACAGTATATATATTTTTTTGTTTGTTTTTATTAAAGGGCCCAGAGGTCCCCAGGGGCCCGGATGGCAACCCCCCTTTTTTTTTATATTTATATATTTTTTGTTTTTACTAAAGGGCCCAGAGGTCCCCCAGGGGCCGGATGACAGCCCCCCTTTTTTTTAAATTTATTTTTTCATTTATTTTTTATATATTTATTTTTGGTTTGTTTTTATTAGTGAGTGAGTGAGTGAGAAACTTATATAGCGCAACAAATGCGAACTTAATCGCCTCAAGGCGCTGGCGTCCAGAGTTGTACAGATCTTTCAGAAGAGGTGAGTCTTCAGTTTTTTCCTAAAAACCCGATGGTTTTCTTCCAAGCGGATGGTCGTGGGTAGAGCATTCCAGAGCCGTGGTCCTTGGACCGAGAATCTACGTTCTCCCTTAGATTTATTAAAGGGCCCCCGGATGGCAACCCCCCTTTTTTTTATATTTATATATTTATTGTTTTTACTAAAGGGCCCAGAGGTCCTTAAGGGCCGGATTACAGACCCTCTTTTTTTTATTTATTTTTTCATTTATTTTTAATATATTTATTTTTTGTTTGTTTTTATTAATGGGCCCCCAAAATATGTAATTTATTTTTAAGGGGCCCAGAGGTCCCATGGGCACCCCCCCCCCCTTTTTTTTTTTTTGTTAGTCAGCACAAAAGCCCCCCGACCTCAATTCGCGGAGGAAGCACCCCCCACTTCTCAATTTTCTCAATTAGCGGCGCCCCCCCCCGCTTCTCAATTCGAGGCGCCCCCCCTTTTGTCTGCTCCAGGGGGCCCATGCCTGAAGCTGTGTAAGGGGGGCCCTGGGCCAAAGATTTGTATTTGTCTATCCAGTCCTGAGATTTACACAGCTGTGCCACAAAGGAAAACCCTGGCCCAGCAGGAGACCTGACTTCTCTCTCCTGCCGTTAAAGTGATTGTAAAGCCTCCTTGTTGGAGTTGGGTGAACGGTCCGAGCATGAGATGAGTTCAGGCTGAACATTGGCTGTTCGCCCTGTTGGGCCCCGTACACACGAGAGGATCCATCCGCTGGAATTGATCCGCGGACCGGTTTCAGCGGATAGATCCCCTGGTGTGTACAATCCAGCGGATCTGTTTCCGCGGATTTTTATCCCCTGGGATGGATTTCAAGCGGATAAAAATTTGAAGACATGCTTTCAAATCTATCCGCTTGAACCCATCCCAACGGATTGATCCGCTGGTCTGTACAGACTCACCGGATCAATCCGTCTGAATGAATCCCCCGCATGCGTCGTAATGAATCGACGAATGCGTGGAATTCCTTATATGACAGCGTCGCGCACGTCGCTGCGTCATCATCGCGGCGACGGCGCGACACGTCATCGCGAAGGGATTTCGGCGCGGATTTCGATCCGATGGTGAGTACACTCCATCGGATCAAAATCCTCGCAAATCCTCGAGAGGATTTATCCGCGGAAACGGTCCGGTGGACCGTATCCGCGGATAAATCCTCTCGTGTGTACGGGGCCTTAGGGGAACATCCAGATTTGCCCCGCCGAAACACCCTGCAATGCACTGCGCACTGCACAGTGCATTCTGCGCACTGATTGGGCAAAGCTTTGCCCAATCAGGGCGCAGTGAAAGCTGGATGTTATGGAGCAGGGGCTGGAGAGCAGCAGCGGAAATCTTGTTACGCCCACTACACGATTACACTATTTGGGCTGGGTGCAACAAAAATGTCCGCTGCTAGATTACTGTGGCCGAGTGCAGGGTGTACCAAGATGTTTAACATCAGACGGAGACACGGAACATCACTTCCTTTACCGAATGTGACAGCTCCGGTCACCGATTTTGACAAAATATGCGGCTGCGCCCTGCACCCCTGCCCTGGCCAGCTTAACCCTAGTTCCCCTGCTGCCAGCCTGTTGACTCGCTCTCCGCTCCGCCCTCTCTGCCTGCTGACTTTCGGTTTCCGTCTGCTGATTTCTGCCTGCTGACTTCCCAGGTATCGGATTAAGCATCGGGAACATTACAATGTCTACAAGATAGCTGATAGATTTATGGCATTTTTATTTATTTAATTTTTTTTACTAGTAATGGCGGCGATCTGCGATTTTTATCGTGACCGTGACATTGCGACGGACATATCGGACACTTTTGACACGTTTTTGGGACCATTCACATAGATACAGCGATTAGTGCTATAAAACTGCACTGATTACTGTGCAAATGTCACTGGCAGGGAAGGGGTTAACCACTAGGGGGCGCTGAAGGGGTTAATATGTTCCCTAGGGAGTTATTCTAACTGTAGGGGGAGGGGACTCACAAGGGGAGGAGACCGATCGGTGTTCCTCTATACTGGGAACACACATCTGTCTCCTCTCCTCTGACAGGACGTGGATCTGGATCCACGGTTCTGCTGTAATCACGGGTGCCCGGCGGCCAGCTCTTGATCAAGGTCATCAGCTGATCTGAGAACTGTAGTGGGGACTTTTAATGGCAACTCTAATCACAAGTAGTGTTACTGTGTCTCCGGCTTCACTGTGTCTTCAGCTCTGTTGTGTCTCGCAGCAGTGACACCTATGCCGAAATCAGAAGATAGGGTCTCCTCCAGCCCTTCCCACTTCACATTCCTCACCAGTCAGATGACCACTAGTCTCTGCCCCCCACCCATGCCGGGAACAGAATGCGAAGAGGCCGAGTGGGCGGCCGCAGGCTCCAGGAACGGCCAAGCTGGGCTTCCACAAGCTCCAGGGAGACGGCCCTGCTGTATGGACGTGAAAAGGCTTGCTTCAGGAACAGCCCAGGATTCGGTGACCCCTGGCAAATTGTCATTCGAGGGAGAGAGGGAGAAAAATGGTGGTTGTTGCAATATTTTTCTTTCAAACGCAATTTTTTGGGGAAAAAAAAATTTCAATTAAAGGAGTTTTAAAGGAAAAAGTTTTTTCACCTTAATGCATTTTATGCATTAAGGTGAAAAAAAATTTAAGTATACTGCCCCCCCCCCCCCCCCCCGGCCCCCCGTTATACTTACAGTACCTGACCCCTCGAAAGTCCCACGCTCGGTCCCAACATCCTCTTCGCCACTCAGCCTGGCCGCTGATTGGCAAGAGCGGATGAATTGAAAGCAGCGCAGCCATTGGCTGGCGCTGCTGTCAATCACGTCCAGTGACGCGGCGCGCCGAGGGGCGGGGCCGAGTGATACAGCGAGCGGCTATGGCCGCTCGCTGTATCACGGGAGCGCGCCCGCAAGGACTACACACAATGCGAGCTCTCTCGCATGAACGTGTGTAGTTCTTGCGGGGAGGACCAGAGACAGCCGCCGAGGGACCCCAGAAGACCAGGTTCGGGGCCACTCTGTGCAAAACGAGCTGCACAGTGGAGGTAAGTATAACATGTTTGTTATTTTAAAAAAAATAAAACATTTTTGTTTACAACCCCTTTAATTAAAAAACGAAGCCATAAAGTTAGCCCAATTTTTTTGTATAATGTGAAAGATGATGTTACGCCGTTCATCGTGATCTTTATTGTAAGCAAAAAAAAATGTGATTCTCATTTTTTTCCAGAATCGTGCAGCTCTACCAGTAGGTTCTGTATAAGTCCTCCCCTAGTATGATATTCTGTTTAGTGTTCCCAGGGCCGCCATCAGGGGGGTACAGGCAGTACACCTGTAAGGGGCCCGGTGATCCCCTGGGGCCCCGAATGGCATCCCCCCTTTTTTTATAATCTTTTTTTTTTCGTCAGCACCCACCCCCCCCCCGACCTCTAAGGGGCCCGGTAGTCCCCAGGGCCCCGGATGACATCCTCCTTTTTTTTCCATCAGCACCCAAAGCCCCCCCCCCCCAACCTCTAAGGAGCTGGTGGTCCGTCCCCAGGGCCCCGGATGGCATCCCCCTTTTTTTTTTACGTCAGCACCCAATGTCCCCCCTGACCTCTAAGGGGCGCGGTGGTCCCCAGCATGGCATCCCCCTGCTCCAGGGGGCCCATGCTTGAAGCTGTGTAAGGGGCCCCAAAATTCCTGATGGCGGCCCTGAGTGTGCCCCATGCACATTTGGCCAGATAGGTTGCCAGATAGGTTGCCAGATAGGTGGCCAGATAGGTGGCATGGCTGGACATGGTCACCAAATATGTAGTAGTGTTTTCTCTTTCTCTTCATGTTCTATACCACAGTGAGCTCTGATTTATGACATTCAGAGAGATAGGCAGGAATACATGTGGGTCAGTGCTTTAACTGGGCCGGAATGCGGCGGTACTCAGTACCGCCACTTCCAAAAATGGCCCTGGAGAGTACCAGCACCTCTCCGTGCGCCCAGTACGTGGGTTTCCCGTACCGGAACCAGGCGCGTCGTTAGGCCCGGGCTAAGAAGGCCCCGAGTGTCCGAGCGCCGCTGAGCAATTTGTCGGAAGAGACACAGCAGGTCCCGCCTATGATGGATGGACGTCACTGCCAGCCACTGTCCAATCCGGGACCGCGGAACGCGTGACACGTGACGTCCATCATAGGCGGGGTAAGCTCAGAAGGCGGGAATTACAAATTTACACTGCCGCCCGGCGCGCCATGATGCGGCTCTCCTCCTCGGCTCCAGGGTCACGGTCGCCCGGGCCAGGCACATTCGGTGCGACATCGCTGCACCCCACATCCCAGTTTGCTTCATCAGCTCTCCTTTCCTCTGAGCCTCCTCGAGTCCTCTCCTCTGGCTGCATCTCTACCACCACGGGCTGAGGTAGGTCACTCAGTGTTCCAGTGTTTTATCCACCTGTAACTGTAATAGATAGCAATGCTTTGTGTGATCCCGCCTGTAATAGATAGCAGTACCATTTTTTTTACCCAATTTCTGATCTATAGTTGTGCCAGTGTGTTAGAGTGTGCAGAATGACACTTAAATGTTTTCATTGCAGTGTCAGTGTGCATGCTAGTTACGCTATAATATGGAGTTGTACCAGCGTGTTATCAATTCTATTATTTATATTGTATAAAGCTGTGCCAGTGTGTGATCCATACTAATGGTATATAAAGCTGTGCCAGTGTGTGATCCATACTAATGGTATATAAAGCTGTGCCAGTGGGCTGCTATTCTTATATTTAAAGCTGTGCCAGTGTGCATCCTAAATTAAAGCTGTGCCAGTGTGCATCCTAAATTAAAGCTGTGCCAGTGTGCTATCCATCAAATATTATATAAAGCTGAGCCAGTGTGTTAGAGTGTGCAGAATGACACTTAAATGTTTTCATTTGTTCCAGGATCAATGTAATATGAAGAAACTAATGAGATGAATGAGTCTACAATGTAGGTCAGGGTCAGTGATTGTGTATGTAGGTCAGGGTCAGTGATTGTGTATGTAGGTCAGGGTCAGTGATTGTGTATGTAGGTCAGGGTCAGTGATTGTGTATGTAGGTCAGGGTCAGTGATTGTGTATGTAGGTCAGGGTCAGTGATTGTGTATGTAGGTCAGGGTCAGTGATTGTGTATGTAGGTCAGGGTCAGTGATTGTGTATGTAGGTCAGGGTCAGTGATTGTGTAGCCAGGTCACTAGTCAGTGTAGACAGGTCACTGCTCAGTGTGTGTGTACTGACACACACTCACTTATGTCACTCTTTCTACAGTAGCATACTTGCCAACTGTCCCGTTTTTAAAGGGACAGTCCCGTTATTTGGGACCTAGTCCCAGCTAATTTAGCCTGCCGGGACTTGTCCCGGCTATTGGGGAAGGCAGGTGCGGCTTCTGGGTCTCAGCAGTGACCTGAGCCTGCGCTGTGTGTTTGGGATGCAAAGCTCCTTTCTGTTCCCTCCCTCCCTCCTTCCAGTCTCGTACTGTGCGGGGTTCTTGTTATCTCTGACTCAGCCTCCCCTCCAATCAGCAGCGCGGTGTGCTGTGAGACCTGGGAGGCGGAGCTCACTGTAGCTCCTGTCGGCTGGCCAGAGGAAGGGAGGAGGTGAGTGAACTGAACTTTTCTGTGGGAAGTTTCCTAGGGTGGATAGTAGTAGTACACACTTTCAAGGATATTTTTTCTTAGGAGAAGGAGATAGTGAGGGGGAGGGGGCTGAGGTCTGCAGCCCAAACACATTTTGACAGATCACTTCTAAGCAGGAACACTCTGTGCAAACATCATCCAATCCAATTGCTCAGACTAGATAATGTGGGGTCATTTATAGCCATTCATGTAACCTGTGTGTATATGAGGTGAGTTCACACCTCTGATTGTACATGTATACAGGTTCTGAGTCTGTGCAATCAGAAGTGTGAACTCACCACATACACACACAGGTTACATGAATGGCTATAAATGACCCCACATTATCTAGTCTGAGCAATTGGATTGGATACAGAGTGCTATAAACTGGATTACATAGATCTGTACTTACATCTAGTACTGTTGTATGATTCATTGTTTTAAATGTTTTTAGTGGATGTGTTTTTTTTTATTATATACATCGCTATCTGACCACTTCTCAGTCCCCCTCTCCTGTACATACTGCCCCCAGCTTGCATCACCCCCAGATCACATCATACAGACATCACTCCGAGCGAAATACCCCCCCCCCCCCCGCTGAGGGACATCATTCCATGGTCACTTACCTTCCCTTATCTTCCCAACATCACTTCCTGATTACCCCATAGACACCACAAGAAATCCCTCCCCATACTGCCACCGCCATACCCTCCAAACTCCTCTCCCGTACTAACTGTGCCCATCATACCCTCTGCACTCCTCCTCTCCTGTACATACTGCCCCAGCATACCCTCTGCACTCCTCCTCCTCTCCTGTACATACTGCCCCAGCATACCTTCTGCACTCCTCCTCTCCTGTACATACTGCCCCAGCATACCCTCTGCACTCCTCCTCCTCTCCTGTACATACTGCCCCAGCATACCCTCTGCACTCCTCCTCCTCTCCTGTACATACTGCCCCAGCATACCCTCTGCACTCCTCCTCCTCTCCTGTACATACTGCCCCAGCATACCCTCTGCACTCCTCCTCTCCTGTACATACTGCCCCAGCATACCCTCTGCACTCCTCCTCTCCTGTACATACTGCCCCAGCATACCCTCTGCACTCCTCCTCCTCTCCTGTACATACTGCCCCAGCATACCCTCTGCACTCCTCCTCTCCTGTACATACTGCCCCAGCATACCCTCTGCACTCCTCCTCTCCTGTACATACTGCCCCAGCATACCCTCTGCACTCCTCCTCTCCTGTACATACTGCCCCAGCATACCCTCTGCACTCCTCCTCTCCTGTACATACTGCCCCAGCATACCCTCTGCACTCCTCCTCCTCTCCTGTACACACTGCCCCATCATACCCTCTGCACTCCTCCTCCTCTCCTGTACACACTGCCCCATCATACCCTCTGCACTCCTCCTCTCCTGTACATACTGCCCCCATCATACCCTTTGCACTCCTCCTCCTCTCCTGTACACACTGCCCCCATCATACCCTCTGCACTCCTCCTCCTCTCCTGTACACACTGCCCCCATCATACCCTCTGCACTCCTCCTCCTCCTCTTCTGTACACACTGCCCCCATCATACCCTCTGCACTCCTCCTCCTCTCCTGTACACACTGCCCCCATCATACCCTCTGCACTCCTCCTCCTCTCCTGTACACACTGCCCCCATCATACCATCTGCACTCCTCCTCCTCCTCTTCTGTACACACTGCCCCCATCATACCATCTGCACTCCTCCTCCTCCTCTTCTGTACACACTGCCCCCATCATACCAACTGCACTCCTCCTCCTCTCCTGTACACACTGCCCCCATCATACCCTCTGCACTCCTCCTCCTCTCCTGTACACACTGCCCCCATCATACCATCTGCACTCCTCCTCCTCCTCTTCTGTACACACTGCCCCCATCATACCCTCTGCACTCCTCCTCCTCTCCTGTACACACTCCCCCCATCATACCCTCTGCACTCCTCCTCCTCTCCTGTACATACTGCGGAGTGGGTGGAGCTTCGGGGAAGTGAGTGTGGTAATTAATTAATAGCTGTGCTGCAAAGTGTCCCTGGAATTTTTTTTCAAATGTTGGCAACTATGCAGTAGCTCTTTTTCAGGGTACTTTCTAAGGGTATTTTCATGTTCAGTATTGGGGGGGGGGGGGGGGGGAGCACCGGCGCCTAATAGAGTACCGGCACCTCTTTTGGCCCACTTAAAGCACTGATGTGGGTGAAATGACTTGGATTTGGCCATATTGAGTAGTAGATGAGCAGATAACCTTAGTGGTTGCAGAATCTTGGAACAGAAACTTGATAGACCAATACATTTCAGCAGCCAGAAATAATAGGAAATGGAAGCATTTCTTTTAAACCACAATGTACAGTTCCTCTTGGTGCTTTCACTTCCTATGTGAGAATTAGACGTAGTTGGCCTGGGGGGTGGGGGGGTTTGGCCGGGGACCAGTTAGTCCACTCAGCAGATGCAATGCGAAACCCAGGCTAAAAAAAATCTTATTTTAACCACTTGCTTACCGGGCACTGTACTCAGGGCAGGACTTAGGGTGGTGGGGGCCCCTGGGCTTAATAATCGAAGGGGCCCCCTGGAGCAGAGAAGCGGGATGTGGGTTATTACTGCCGGCCGATCATAGTTGTTGAGGGGGGGCTGGATCCACCGACCGATATCGAACTATCTAAGTCAAGGGTCTCAAACTGGTGGCCCTCCAGCTGTTGTAAAACTACAAGTCCCATCATGCCTCTGCCTGTGGGAGTCATGCTGGTAACTGTCATTCTTGCAATACCTCATTGGACTTGTAGTTTTGCAACAGCTGGAGGGCCGCCAGTTTGAGACGCCTGATCTAAGTAGTTGAGCGGGGGGGGTGCACTGACCGATCATACTCTTGTTGAGTGGGGGGGGGTTCCCCCTGACCGACCGATCAACCAAAGTTGTTGCCGAAATTATTGAGTGGGGGGGAGGGTGCCGAAATTGGCGCGAACGGGGGATTGCCGCGAAATTGATTGAGGGAGGGGGTTGCCGCTATTGCCGAGAACGGGGGATTGCCGCAAAATTGCGGGGGGGATTTGCTGTAAAATTACGGGAGGGGGGTTGCCGCGATTGCTGCGAACGGGGGGGTTGCCGCGATTGGGCCCATGGGCTTCAGCCCAGTCAAGCCCAATGGTAAGTCTGGGGTACAGTCTGTGACTGTACCCCATTCCTGCCCAGACCAATTTTCATCTTTCAGCGCTCTCACACTTTGAATGACAATTGCGCAGTCATGCAACGATGTACCCAAATGACATTTTTTTCCCACACAAATAGAGCTTTCTTTTGGTGGTATTTTAATCACTGCTGGGTTTTTTATTTTTCCTTAAAAAAACAAAAAAAGATGGAAAAAAAACAAACAGTTTCATAGTTTTGTTATAAGATTTTGAAAACAGGTAATTTTTCTCCTTCATTGATGTGCGCTGATGTGGCTGTACTGATAGGTTGCACTGATGGGCACTAAGGCGGCACTGATGGTTGGCAATGGGTGACACTGAAGGGCACTGATAGGCGGTACTGACAATGAGGCACTGATGGGCATTGATAGGCAGTACTGGTGGGCATTGATAGGTGGCACTGTTGGGCAAAGGTAGGTGGCACTGTGGGCACTGGTAGGTGGCACTGTGGGGTACTGATAAGCATACCTCCCAACCCGCAGAATTCTGCGGGACTTTCCCGCACAGACACTTCATTACCGCAGTCCCGCGTTAGCGGTAATTTTCCCGCAAAGCAAGAGGAGACAGTGGTGGCAGCACGGGAGGAGGAGGTAGGGCAGCACCCCCTCCTCTACAAAGTGAGATGTCGGCCGACCGGCGGCAATGTACCGCGACACTTTCATTATCAGTGCAAGAACCCGAGCCACCCCTGCTCAACTCCGCCGACTGTTTCCCTTTTGCATACACCTGAATCTGTGTTCTCCATCTCTGCTATTCCTCTATTCTTCACCAAGTCCATCTGTTTTACCTGGTTGGGTGAATCAAAGCACAAGAAAAAGACATTCCATTACTACGGCTCTCATCAACTACCCTAGAGGAATAGAGGTAACATGCCACCCAAAACAAACCGGAAGCTCCTTCGGGGGTAGTGCTACACTTGTATAGCACTACAAATGCAAACTAAATCGCCTCAAGGCGCTTATTTCCATCCGGTGTCATCCTGATCCTTCAGAAGAGGTGGGTCTTAAGTTTTTTCCTAAAGTCTGGATGGTGATCTACACCTCTTCCGGTGCCTATTCTGTCCCCCCCCCCCCCCCACTGTCTTCTGAGAGACACATAGGTCCCAGAAGACAGCAGGGACCAGTGAGGACATGCAGCGCGACTCGCGCATGTGCAGTAGGGAGCTGCAATATATAAAAAAACATTTATTTTCCCTCAGTTTAGGCCGATACGTATTCTTCTACCTATTTTTGGTAAAAAAAAACGCAATGAGCGTTTATTGATTGGTTTGCGCAAAATTTATAGCGTCTACCAAATAGGGGATAGTTTTATGGCATTTTTTTTTTCTAGTAATAGCTGCGATTGGCGATTTTTATCGTGACTGCGACATTATGGCGGACACTTTTGATACTATTTTGGGGCCATTGTCGTTTTTACAGTGAACAGTGCTATAAAAATGCACTGGTTACTGTAAAAATTACACCGGCAGTGTAGGGGTTAAACAGGAGGGGGCGCTGTAGGGGTTAAGTGTGCCCTAGGGAGTGATTCTTACTGTAGGGGGCGTGGCTGGGCATGTGACGTCACTGATCGTCGTTCCCTATAACAGAGAACAGACGATCAGTGTCGGTCTCACTAGGTAGAACGGGGAAAGGTTAGTTTACCCTTATCTCTCCCCGTTCTTCAGCTCTGTGACCCAATCGCGGGACACCGGCAGCGATCGGGTCCGCCTATCCCGCGGGGACGGTCACGGAGCTGAGGACCGGGTCGCAAACGCGCGCCACGCGGCTGGGCTCTTAAAGGGGACGTACATGTACGCCCTTGTGCCCAGCCGTGCCATTCTGCAGACGTATATCTGCGTGCGGCGGTCCTCGTGGCTTTAATCACTTAAGGACCCCTTCACGCCGATATATGTCGGCAGAATCGCACGGCTGGGCACATCAACGTACCTGTATGTTGCCCTTTAAGCCCAGCTGTGGGGTCGCGTGTACGCGCCGCCGGCATGTGCACACGACCCGGTCCGAAGCTCTGTGACCGCGGCCGCGGGACTCGCGGACCCGATCGCTGCTGGAGTCCCGCGATCGCTCCCCGGAGCTGAAGAAAGGGGAGAGTTGTGTGTAAACCCAGATTCCCCGTTCTTCACTGTGGCGGCGTCATCGATCGTGTGATCCCTTTTATAGGAAAACACAATCAATGACTTCACACCTACGGCCACACCCCCCTACAGTTAGAAACAGAGATGAGGTCACACTTAACCCCTTCAGCGCCCCCTTGTGGTTAACTCCCAAACTGCAATGTCATTTTCACAGTAATCAGTGCATTTTTTGCTGTGAAAATGACAATGGTCCCAAAAATGTGTCAAAATTGTCCGAAGTGTCCGCCATAATGTCGCAGTCACGAAAAAAATCGCTGATCGCCGCCATTAGTAGTAAAAAATAAATAATTTATAAAAATGCAATAAAACTATCCCCTATTCTGTAAACGCTATAAATTTTGCGCAAACCAATCGATAAACGCTTATTGCGATTTTTTTTTTTACCAAAAATAGGTAGAAGAATACGTATCGGCCTAAACTGAGGATTTTTTTTTTATATATATATATTTTTGGGGATATTTATTATAGCAAAAAGTAAAAAATATTGCATTTTTTTCAAAATTGCCGCTCTATTTTTGTTCAAAGCGCAAAAAATAAAAACCGCAGAGGTGATCAAATACCACCAAAAGAAAGCTCTATTTGTGGGGAAAAAAAGAATGCCAATTTTGTTTGGGAGCCACGCCGCACGACCGCGCAATTGTCAGTTAAAGGGACGCAGTGCCGAATCTTAAAAACTGGCCGGGTCCTTTAGCTGCCTAAAGGTCCGGGTCTTAGGTGGTTAAGGAGAATCGATCTCACTTCCTGTCCATGTGACCCCACAAAAAAATAAGATAAAAAACTCCCAACGGGATCTCATAAACCAGACAAGTGACCCAACCCTTCTCTGCTCTAGGCAAAGTTAAAAACAATCATTTAGCCAGAGTTGGGTTTTCATTTCAAACAAACTTTTTTTTTTTTGGAATGTTCAAACTTTATTTACAACGTCGTTTTGAATTGAGAGAGAACAAGAAAATGACATTTGAAGCACGAGGAAGTTCCTGGGAAAAAAAATAAAAAATGTTTAACCAGGCCGGCTCTGGGGCAAAGGTCATTGCAGAGTTTTTAAAAGAATTCTCAGGAGCTTGCAGCTCTTTTCTCTGTTATTTTGTGGCAGGTGATCCATTGTAACTTGGAGCGGAACTTTACCAATATGCAGCCTTAGTAGAATAAAACGGATATACAGTGGAACCTCGGTTTACGAGTAACGCGTTTAACCACTTAAGGACCGGACCAATATGCTGCTAAATGACCCAAGGGGTTTTTACAATTCGGCACTGCGTCTCTTTAACTGACAATTGCGCGGTCGTGCGACGTGGCTCCCAAACAAAATTGGCGTCCTTTTTCCCCACAAATAGAGCTTTCTTTTGGTGGTATTAGATCGCCTCTGCGGTTTTTATTTTTTGCGCTATAAACAAAAATAGAGCGACAATTTTGAAAAAAATGCAATATTTTTTACTTTTTGTTATAATAAATATCCCCCAAAAATATATAAAAAAAAAATTTGTTACTCAGTTTAGGCTGATACGTATTCTTCTACCTATTTTTGGTAAAAAAAATCGCAATAAGCGTTTATCGGTTGGTTTGCGCAAAATTTATAGCGTTTACAAAATAGGGGATAGTTTTATTTTATTTTTTTTTTACTACTAATGGCGGCGATCAGCGATTTTTTTCGTGACTGCGACATTATGGCGGACACTTCGGACAATTTTGACACATTTTTGGGACCATTGTCATTTTCACAGCAAAAAATGCATTTAAATTGCATTGTTTATTGTGAAAATGACAGTTGCAGTTTGGGAGTTAACCACAGGGGGCGCTGTAGGAGTTAGGGTTCACCTAGTGTGTGTTTACAACTGTAGGGGGGTGTGGCTGTAGGTCTGAGGTCATCGAGTCTCCCCTATAAAAGGGATCACTCGATCGATGCAGCCGCCACAGTGAAGCACGGGGAAGCCGTGTTTACATACGGCTCTCCCCGTTCTTCAGCTCCGGGGAGCGATCGCGAGGGGGCGGCTAGAAACGAATAGCCGCACCCTCGTCCCGGATCGCTCGGACAGCCACGGGAACCGCCGCATGTACGGGGGGGGTCCCGATCGGACCCCCAACCCACGTCTAGGCAGGGACGTACAGGTACGCCAATGTGCCTGTCCGTGCCATTCTGCCGACGTATATGTACGTGCGGCGGTCCGGAAGTGGTTAACAAACATTTTGAAAGACAAGCAACTTTTTTTATTTTTTATTCTGACTCGGTTTGTGAGCGTTGTCTTGCATAACGAGCAGAATTCAAGCTAATGGGGTGTGCAGTACCGCATTTGGCCTGAGGTGCGGGGGCACCGGAGCCGAGCAGAAATACTCGTAAATACTCCGTTCTCCTGTGTTTCCAAGGGTTTCCGAGGTCAGCCGTGCTGTCCTCTGGCCTTTTCGAGTGTTTCTGAGGCTCTCCGGCGCCCCCCCCCCATCTCTGGCCACATGCAGTATTGCATGCCAATGAAGTCCAATACGGAACAAATTATTTTCGTTTCCATTGACTTCTATGGGGAAACTCTCGGACCGCCTCCTGCACATATACGTCGGCAGAATGGCACGGCTGGGCACAAACACGTACAGGTACGTCCTCTTTAGGTGCCCAGCCGTGGGTACGAAAATCGCAATAAGCGTTTATGGGTTGGTTTGCGCAAAATGTATAGCGTTTACAAAATAGGGGATAGTTTTATTGCATTTTTATTATTATTATTTTTTTTTTTTTACTACTAATGACGGCGATCAGCGATTTTTTTCGTGACTGCGACATTATGGCGGACGCTTCGGACAATTTTGACACATTTTTGCCACCATTGTCATTTTCACAGCAAAAAAAATGCATTAAATATGCATTGTTTACTGTGAAAATTACAATTGAAGTTTGGGAGTTAACCACAAGGGGGGCGCTGATGGGGTTATGTGTGACCTCATATGTGTTTACAACTGTAGGGGGTGTGGCTGTAGGTGTGACATCATCGATTGTGTCTCCCTATAAAAGGGAACACACGATCGATGCAGCCGCAGCCACAGTGAGGAACGGGAAAGCCGTGTTTACACACAGCTCTCCCCGTTATTCAGCTCCGGGGACCGATCGCGGGACTCCAGCAGCGATCGGGTCCGTGGGTCCCGCGGTCCCGGTCACGGGCATGCCATTTTTTAAATTGTTCATAAAAAACAGTCGTGTGTAGGCTTAAAAAAAAACGTGCATGCTCAGAAGCAAGTTATGAGAAGGGAAATTTGCATAATCAGCTAAAAAGGGTGTCGCCAATCGAATGGAACTTCCCCTTTATAGTGCCGTCGTACGTGTTGTACGTCACCGTGCTTTGCTCGAGCATTTTTTTTTTTCACGATCGTGTGTAGGCAAGGCAGGTTTGACAAGAATCATGTCGAGAAAAACTTCGTTTTTTTTCCCATGACGTGAAAAATGGTCGTGTGTACGCGGCTCTAGACTCCATTCACACCTGAGCATAGCGCAGCGACAGCTGCTACGGCGCATTTTTTAGTGCAGCGTTTTTGGAGCAGCAGCATTCATTTGAATGGGCCTTCCTTCGCTCCAAAGAAGCTCATGTACCAAATCTTGGCACAGAGCCAGGAGCGTTTGGCGTTGTGATTTTTGCTGCGATTGTAGCATGTTTTGTCGCCAGGGCCGCCATCAGGGGGGTACAGGCAGTACACCTGTAAGGGGCCCGGAGGTCCCCAGGGGCCTGGATGGCAACCCCCTCTTTTTTTAATGTATTTTTTTAAATATATTTTTATTAAAGGGACAATTTTTTTTTTTTTTAGGGGTCCGGAGGTCCCCAGGGGCCCATAGGGCCACAGATGGCAACCCCCCTTTTTTTATGTATTTTTTATAAGAAAGATTTATGTTTTTTAAATATATTTTTATTTAATTTTTTATTAAAGGGCCATTTTTTTTTTAGGGGGTCCAGAGGTCCCCAGACGGCAACCCCCTCTTTTTTTAATTTATTTTTTATAAAAAAAATATATATTTTTAAATATATTTGTATTTTATTTTTTATTAAAGGGACAATTTTTTTTATTTGTTTTTAGAGGTCCGGAGGTCCCCAGGGGCCCGGGTGACAACCCCCCTTTTTTTGTAATTTCTTTTCATAATTTTTTTTTATTAAAGGGCCCAGAGGTCCCCAGGGCCCCAGATGGCAACCCCCCCCCCCCCCTTTAAAAAAAAAAATATATATTTTTAAATATATTTTTTCTTTCTTTTCTTTTCTTTTTATTAAAGAGCCCAGAGGTCCCCAGTCCCTAGTTTTATTTATATATTTTTCTTTATTTCTTCTTTTTTTTGTAAGGGCCCCCCGCCTTCTCAATTCGGCGGCACCCCCCCCCCCCAAGCTGTGTAAGGGGCCCCATAATTCCCGATGGCGGCCCTGTTTGTCGCTCGACATTCGCGGCAAAATCGCACCTTGTTTAGGGTCCTATAAAGAAATAATGGCATCGCAAACGCGTCCGAAATTTTGGAATCGTTGGCAGAATCGCACTGATTCTGCCCGCGATTCAAATCGCCTCGCTGTGAGTGAAGCCTAAAGCTTTTCATTGGAATTGTTTCATTTTAAGAATGTTAGTTCCATTTTCGAATTGTTCGGCTCCATTCACACTTGTGCCGCTTGTTATTGGACTTTGGACATCAAAGCCGCGTGACAAGTCGCAGCCCATTTTTTTTTTTATGGTACCTGTTCAAATCGACGCGACTACTGCTACTGCACTACTTTGGTGCGACTTCTGATGCGACTAATACTACTGCACTACTTTGGTGCAACTTCTGACGCGACTACTGCTACTGCACTACTTTGGTGCGACTTCTGATGCGACCACTACTACTGCACTACTTTGGTGCGACTTCTGATGCGACTACTACTACTGCACTACTTTGGTGCGACTTCTGATGCGACTACTACTACTGCACTACTTTGGTGCGACTTCTGATGCGACTACTACTACTGCACTACTTTGGTGCGACTTCTGGTGCGACTTTGGTCCAGAGAATGTAATGTCGGGGTCAAAGTCACGCTCCAAAGTCGCACTGGAAATCGTGCGACTTTGGAGACGCGCTAATGTGGATGGGGCCTTCTTGGGGGCCAAATTAACGCTTGTTTTCAACCACAGTGATGACAACATTCAAAGGAGCAGGATGGAATAAAAAATTCTCGTATAGATGAATAAATATGTGACAGTGTCTGTGGCTTTCATCAGGGGAATTCCAATTGTTCCAAAAAAAACGACAGTTGCCAAGTCATGGAACGCGCTGAGAATTTTAGGTTTGAATATTCGTTTCAATTTGGAAGGTCTAACAGTGTATGGCCGGCCGGAGGGACTGTCCTTGGAAAGGAGTCGTCAGCCTCGTGGAGTCCCGGGCCTGCGTGTGTCACCCGTGGAACCCGTCAGACCGGCAGTGCAGTCCCTGCCCCGGGGCGATATGGCTCCCCCTGTCTCACATGATGGCACGCTCCGGTTATACCAGTTCTATGAGTCAGCTAGAATCCTGTAAAAGTCATTTTAATACGACTTGTCACATTTGATTGCAGAACAAAATGTCATTATAGAGCCGCTATAAAAAAAAAAAAAAATTCCTTAACCGCTTCAATACCGGACGCTTTCACCGCCTTTCCTGCCCAGTCCAATTTTCAAGACTTCAGCGCTGTCACATTTTAACCACTTCCATACCGGGCACTTATACACCTTCCCGCCCTGACCGATTTTTAGCTTTCAGCGCTGTTGCACTTTGAATGACAATTGCGCGGTCGTGCTACACTGTACCCAAACTAAGGGCCAGATTCACAGAAAAAGTACGCCGGAGTATCTGCTGATACTCCGGCGTACTTTCAAATTTGCCGCGTCGTATCTTAACCACTTAAGGACCGCCTCATGTAAATATACGTCAGCAGAATGGCACGTATCACACCTGTACGTCCTCTGCTTGACGTGGGTCGGGGGTCCGATCGGGACCCCCCCCCCCGGTACATGCGGCGGTCCTTAAGCCTCGGGGAGCGATCCGGGACGACGGCGCGGCTATTCATTTATAGCCGCCCCGTCGCGATCGCTCCCCGGAGCTGAAGAACGGGGAGAGCCATATGTAAACACGGCTTCCCCGTTCTTCACTGTGGCGGCTGCATCGATCGAGTGATCCCTTTTATAGGGAGACTCGATCGATGACGTCAGTCCTACAGCCACACCCCCCTACAGTTGTAAACACACACTAAGTGACCACTAACTCCTACAGCGCCCCCTGTGGTTAACTCCCAAACTGCAACTGTCATTTCCACAATAAAGAATGCAATTTAAATGCATTTTTTGCTGTGAAAATGACAATGGTCCCAAAAATGTGTAAAAATTGTCCGAAGTGTCCGCCATAATGTCGCAGTCACGAAAAAAATCGCTGATCATTAGTAGTAAAAAAAATTAAAAAAATAAAAATGCAATAAAACTATCCCCTATTTTGTAAACGCTATACATTTTGCGCACACCAACCGATAAACGATTATTGCGATTTTTTCTACCAAAAATAGGTAGAAGAATACGTATCGGCCTAAACTGAGGAAAAAAAAATGTTATATATGTTTTTGGGGGATATTTATTATAGCAAAAAGTAAAAAATATTGATTTTTTTTCAAAATTGTCGCTCTATTTTTGTTTATAGCGCAAAAAATAAAAACCGCAGAGGTGATCAAATACCACCAAAAGAAAGCTCTATTTGTGGGGAAAAAAGGACGCCAATTTTGTTTGGGAGCCACGTCGCACGACCGCGCAATTGTCTGTTAAAGCGACGCAGTCCCGAACTGTAAAAACCCCTTGGGTCTTTAGGCAGCATATTGGTCCGGGGCTTAAGTGGTTAATTTGTAATTCACAAACAAAGATACGACGGCATTTGGCTAAGATCCGACAGGCGTACGGCTTCGTACGCCTTCGGATCTTAGGATGCAATACTTCGGCGGCCCCTGGGTGGAGATCGCGTCCTTTTCTGCGTCGGGTATGCTAATTAGCTGTTTACGGCGATCCACGAAGGTACGCGCGTTCGTTACGTCGTCGCTAGTCGGCTTTTCGCGTCGCAAAGTTACGGCTGCTATTTCAATTTTTTGATTTTTTTATTTTTTTTGCGTAAGACGTCCGGGAAGACGAAGGTACGTTACGCATGTCACCATTCAAAACATTACGCCGGGGCGACGTCATTTCGCGCAAAGCACGGTGGGAAATTTCAAAACGGAGCATGCGCAGTACGTTCGGCGCGATAACGCGCCTAATTTAAATGGTCCCCGCCCCATTTGAATTAGGCGCGCCGGACGGCTTTACGCTATGCCGCCGCAAGTTTACACGCAAGTGCTTTGTGAATCAAGCACTTACGACGAAAACTTGCGGCGGAGTAACGTAAAGGACATACGTTACGCCGCCGCAATTCTTTATGAATCTGGCCCTAAATTTTTATAATTTTGTACCCAAAAATAGAGCTTTCTTTTGGTGGTATTTGATCACCTCTGGGATTTTTATTTTTCTGTTATAAAATATTGTAAATAAGTAAGTTTTCTCCTTCACTGATGGGCACTGATAAGGCGGCACCGATGAGGTGGCACTGATGTGGTGGCATTGATGGGCACTGATGATGGGCACTAATATGCGGCACTGATAGGCGGCACGGATGGGCACTGATAGGCGGCATGGATGGGCACGGATAAGCGACATGGATGGGCACAGATAGGCGGCACGGATGGGCACTGATAGGCGGCACGGATGGGCACTGATAGGCGGCATGGATGGGCACTGATAGGCGGCACGGATGGGCATAGATGGGCACTGATAGGTGGCACTAACGTATGTGTTGTACTAATGGATGCCAATCAGTGCCAAACAATGCCTGCCAATCAGTGATGCCTATTGTGGGCACTGATTGGCATCCATTGCGGGCACTGATTGGCATCCATTATTTCTGTCATTGTCATCCCTGGTGGTCTAGGGGGGCATACCTGTTTTTTGCATCCCTGGTGGTCTAGTGGCATCCCTGGTGGTCCAGTGTGGGCATCCTCAGGGGGGCTGTGCTGATAATCGATCAGCACAAACCACCCTTGTCAGAGGAGCAGCCGATCAGCTCTCCTCTACTCACGCCTGACAGACGCGAGTGAGGAAAAGCCGATTACTGGCTTTTCCTGTTTACATCGTGATCAGCCGTGTCAGAGACTCTTTACCTAGATCGGTGTTGCGGGGTGTCAGACTGACACCCTGCAACAACGATCGCCACGATGTGCGCCCCCGGGGGCACGCAGCGGCTCAATAAATTAAAAAATAAGACAACAGTAAAGTTAGTCCAATTTTTTTTTATATTGTGAAAGATGATATTACGCCGATGTCACGCTGATACCCAACATGTCACGCTGATACCCAACATGTCACGCTTCAAAGTTGCGCCCGCTCGTGGAATGGCGACAAACTTTTACCCTTAAAAATCTCCACAGGCGATGTTTAATAAATTCTACAGGTTGCATGTTTTGAGTTACAGAGGAGGTCTAGGGCTAGAATTATTGCTCTCGCTCTAACAATTGCGGCGATACCTCACATGTGTGGTTTGAACACCGTTTTCATATGTGGGTGCTGCTCACGTATGCGTTCGCAAGCTCATCGGGACGGGGTGCTTTAAAAAAAGAAAATTATTTTTCTTTTTTTAAAGCAGGTCAGGAAAGGGGCCGAGCAAGCGCCCCCTCCTAGACAATGCAAGGCCACATGCCCTTCAACATGGGGGGGTTGGTGCTTTGGGGCAGGGGGGGCACTGTGCCCCCCACCCCAAAGCACCATGTCCCCAGAAAATATAATATATCATATAAAATATAATATATTATTATATTTTCTATTATAGTGATCTTATATACAGTGCCTGATATTAAAGTTCTCCTGAAGAAGCCATTGAAATGGCGAAACGTAGCGACCTAATCAGCTCGTGCATTCTGCTTATATATTAAGATCAAATGTTGGATGTATTCTATGTATTCATTCAAAATATATATATATTTTTCTACATCTTTGTATTTCTTGCACCTTATAACCACTTGCCTACTGGGCACTTTCACCCCCTTCATGCCCAAGCCATTTTTCAGTGCTGTCACACTTTAAATGACAATTGCGCCGTCATGCAACACTGTACCCAAATGACATTTTTATAAATTTTTTTCCCCATAAATAGAGCTTTCTTTTGGGGGTATTTGATCACCTATGCGGCTTTTATTTATTGCGCTACAAACAAAAGAAGAGCGACAATTTTGAAAAAAAAAACACCAAATTTTTGACTTTTTGCTATAATTAATATCCATTTTTTTTTATTATTCAAATTTTTTCTCAGTTTAGGCCGATACGTATTCTTCTACATATTTTTGGTAAAAAAAATCGCAATAAGCGTATATTGATTGGTTTGCGCAAAAGTTATAGCGGCTACGAAATAGGGGATAGATTTATATCATTTTTATTATTATTATTTTTTTTTTTACTAGTAATGGCGGCGATCAGCGATTTTTTATCGTGACTGCGATATTGCGGCGGACACATCGGACGCTTTTGACACATTTTGGGGACCATTCACATTTATACAGCGAACAGTGCTATAAAAATGCATTGATTACTGCGCGCGCCCCCTAGTGGCTTAAAAGGGCGCAGCGTCATATGACGTCCACTCAGAACAATAGGGTGTTTGATGATAATAATTAACAGGACAAATAGAGAGAGTGAATCTCCCTAATGTAGACACAGGCTGCAATAAAAACCTGACTGGGGGTCCTAATCCCTTTTCTTTTTTTTTTTTTCAGTTTAAAATAAATTTATTGAAGAGCAGTACAGTACACGTTATTGCCGCCAGCACATTCTGGGGCCAGTATTAAATACGTACAATGCTTGTCAAAGTATTCATGTCAGATAAACAACCATCTTTAGAGGAAAAAAAGAAAAAAAAAACAGGTCACCCACCCACTTCGTATGCTAACAATTACATAAAAGCACTTAATTCTATTGCCAGTCCCGACACCCCCTATGGGCACAAACTGTGTCGGGGACAGGCTAATTCGATAAATTCAGGAGATACATTCTTAAACATTCTTAAACACAGAACTCATCTCGCGGCTCCAGAATAACAGAAACCTCCAGAGTCGGTCAAGAGCTCTAAAGTGAGGAGATTAATACTAGGAGCTAGTAGTTCTTTCCTCCTCGGAGAATCCTAACGATACCTACCGAGGCATACAGAAGCTCCTGTGGTCCTAGAGCTGTATGAGCATCAAGTTCTAGCTAAAGCAGACCGAGGTACAGTGACTGCTATCAAACGTTGTATTAGTGAGAACAACAGAAATAAATAATATATATATATAAAAAGAAAAGATAGCCTAAAGATATAGGAGCAGAAAAAGAGAAAAGGAGAAGAAAGAAGGATATTGCCAGCTACAGACTGTAAACAACTGTAGAATTCGCCTAAGGTTCCAGCGTGAGGGATATACCAATATGTCTAGCCCAGGGCTCCCAAATCGCCTCAAATAGATTAGTAGTGTTTAGAATTGAGCTAATCATTTTCTCTTGGTTCATGATCCAAGATATTTTCCTCTTGGCC
The DNA here is from genome assembly GCF_905171775.1 of Rana temporaria. Lineage (NCBI taxonomy): Eukaryota > Metazoa > Chordata > Amphibia > Anura > Ranidae > Rana > Rana temporaria. Next base: position 35,136,030 of record NC_053489.1, on the reverse strand, counting down.
GCCGAGACAGATACCGTAGGTTGTTTCCATGCCCCAGCTAAAGTAGTTTTTGCCCCTAAGAGCATAAAATCAATCAGTTTTTGAGTAATTTTGGGGGCTTGTGGGATGCGGACACCAAGCAACGCTATCTGTGTGGACTTCACCACCGGGAAGCCCGTTACTTTTCTGAGAAGGTGAAAGATTTTATTCCAAAATCCTCTAATTTTTGGACACTCCCACCAAATATGTAGCATGGAGCCCTGGGCTTGACATTCCCTAAAACATAGCGGTGAGGCGGTCGGGAACACCGCCGCCACCCTACTAGGTACCAGATACCATCGCATTATAACTTTGAAAGCTCTCGTTCCTACCTTGTGCCATTCCTCCAGGTCCCAGGTCTCTTGTAGATCTCTTTCCCAAGCCTCCATGTACAAGAATTTGGACGTTGGTTCCGATAAGGATGTGTATATTATAGATATGCCTCCCCTTTGCTCCGCCTTTTGGCTACACCATTGCTCGTAGCGAGTGAAGATTGGGGGAGAGGACTTGTTTTTCCAGAGCGATGATACAAAGTGATACATTTGGGAATATCGTATTTTCTCAGAGTCCGGTAATTTCAACCTCTCCACACAGTGTTTCAACGAGAGCGGACCAGAGACAGAGAAAAAGTCCCCGATTCTGTAAATCCCCTTGTCTATCCACCATTGAAATTCTTTGGCATCCATTCCCGGGACAAACTGGGGGTTATGAAAGATTTGTGCCAGTGGGCGAACATTTGATATTAAGGAAGGAAGATGCCTCAAATCGTCCCATAGTCTAAAGGACAGTGCAGGTGACATTACTGCAGGCCTGGACTTCTGGGAACACCACATCAGTTCCTCTAAGGAGTGATTAGGAACTGCCTGTCTCTCTATCTCAATCCAATCAGGCTTCTCAAGTTTTGAGTACACCCTGGATAATTGTGCTAGTCTAGCTGCTTGGTAGTATTTGATCAGGTGCGGGAGACCAAGTCCTCCTTTTGTCTTTGGGCCATATAGAACATTTTGTTCTAATCCTTTTTCAAGGAAATTACCTCTTAAAAATGGGATTTTTTGGGCAATGAAAAGAAGAATTAAAAAAAATAGAAAAAATATATAAATTTAATATGCAAAAAAGTTACAAAAAATATATTAAATAATATATCCATACCACAATATACATACAAACCACAAAGTGGTACATTAAAAACAGTACATAGAATGGATGACAATACATGTGTACAAAGAATGAGTGGTGTTTGCAAATGGACCTCCAGAACCTGCAATGAAGGGTTCAAAGGGATGTACAGATAGCTGAGCCAACGCGTTTCGACTTGTGAGTTTACACTAATGTCTTCATCAGGAAAAGACAGCATCTCTGATATTGCAAAAACAACCAAATAATACATGTACTTAGTACAGAAAAAGGAACAATGATAAATACCGTATTTATCGGCGTATACCGCGCACTATTTTGCCCTGAAAATAAGGGCAAAATCGCGGGTGCACGATATACGCCGATACCCGCTTTCCCGCCACGAGTTTGAATACTGCGCCGGCATATACCGAGCGCAGTACACTCGGGTATCTTCGGGCAGTCTCCGCACTTCTCGCGCTGACGTCCTGAGCGTACAGGACGTCAGCGCGATAGTTGCCGAGCCTGCCCGAAGATACCCGAGTGTACTGCGCTCGGTATATCCCGGCGCAGTATTCAAACTCGTGGCGGGAAACGAGCGGGGAGGACGCCGCGAGGACGCCGGACCCGCCGAAGAGGACACCCGACCCGCCGAAGAGGACACCCGACCCGCCGAAGAGGACACCCGAAGCCGCAGAAGGACGCCGGACCCGACGAGGCCGCCGATGGACGCCGCGCAAGACACCAAAACTGTAACTTTTTTCCACAGGTTAGGGGGCCACTTTAGGGGTGCGCGGTATACGTGGGAGCGCGTTATACCGCGATAAATACGGTAATCATATATCAATCCTCTGTAGAAATACCATTTAAGTGTAAACTCACAAGTCGAAACGCGTTGGGTCAGCTATCTGTACATCCCTTTGAACCCTTCATTGCAGGTTCTGGAGGTCCATTTGCAAACACCACTCATTCTTTGTACACATGTATTGTCATCCATTCTATGTACTGTTTTTAATGTACCACGTTGTGGTTTGTATGTATATTGTGGTTTGGATATATTATTTAATATATTTTTTGTAACTTTTTGCATATTCAATTTATATATTTTTTCTATTTTTTTAATTCTTCTTTTCATTGCCCACAAAATCCCATTTTTAAGAGGTAATTTCCTTTTTTGATGTATAAGGGATGGTGGGAATGCTCATGCCAGATCATTGGGAGTACATTTTTAATTTTTATCCTTTTTCACTTTATCCAAAACAAAAACAAAAAAATGTTTTCATTTAGTTATCCTTTAAGCCCCTCCCCCCCCCACAGTTAACCACCGCTGCTGGGGTCACCAGAACAGGAACAGAGTCTAAATCTTCCAATGGGGACACTAGTTCTGTTGACACATTAGAGGGATTTCCTGTCACTTCCTGTTTTGGCTATGGGACAGGAAGTGAAGGGAAATCTCCCCAATGGGACACAGATGGCAAAAAAAGGGTTATAACCAGTGGCGTCACTAGGGTTGGTGTCACCCGGTGCGGTAAAACACAGTGTCACCCCCCCTCTGTCTAGGCTGGCCAGCACCAAGAAGGCAGGGCACGGGGTGCACCCCAAACCAGCCCCTGTAAATAATAGTATAGGGCAGTATAGTGGCAGGTTAGGGTAGTATAGAGTGGTATAGTGGCAGGTTGGTGTAGTGGGGTGGTATAGGACAGGTTAAGGTGGTATAGGGCATGTTGGGGTGATATAGGGTAGTTTGGGGTGGTATAGGGCAAGTTAGGGTTGCATAGGACAGGTTGGGGTGGTATAGGGCAAGTTAGGGTGGTACAGGGCAGGTTGGGGTGGTATAGTGCAAGCTAGGGTGGCATAGGGCAAGTTGGGATGGCATGGGAAAGGTTGGGGTGGTACAGGGCAAGTTAGGGTGGCATTGGGCAGGTTGGGGTGGTATAGGGCAAGTTATAGTGGCATAGGGCAGATTGGGGTGGTACAGGACAAGTTAGGGTGTTACAGGGCAGGCTGGGTGGTACAGGGCAGGCTGGGGTGGTACAGGGCAGGCTGGGTGATACAGGGCAGTCTGGGGTGGTACAGGGCAGGCTGGGTGATACAGGGCAGGCTGGGGTGGTACAGGGCAGGCTGGGGTGGCACCGAGCAGGCTGGGGTGGTACAGGGCAGGCTGGGATTGCACAGGGCAGGCTGGGCATGTCAGCTTAAAAAAAAAAAAACGGGATGGTGTCACCCCTCTAGCGGGTGTCACCCGGTGCGGACCGCACCCCCCGCACCCTCCTAGCAACGCCTCTGGTTATAACCTTTGTTTACTCTATCCAAAATGAAAAAGGAGTTTTGCCTCTAGTTTTGCTTCTTTTACGTTGTTTGCTTGTGTGTGTGCGGACACTGAGTTGATCACATATAGTGATAGCAGCAAAGCAACCGTTTCAATTACAGCTACCAGAAAGCGATTGGCCGAAGGCAAGTGCAATGCTGAACAGATAACCAAAATGCTGAGCAGAGCGGAGTTCTCCTTTAGTGACATGGTGACCCAATGTTCTGACCCAGTTCTCTTTCATGTGCAGAGCCTGGACATCACCAGTAACATCGGCTATGACTGTCTCCTTCAACACATGAACGATGGCAGGAAGAACTGTAAAGAGTTTGAGGACTTCCTTAAAGAAAGGTCAGTATCCCTCGCTGGGAACGCAGAGACAGACATGTGCTCACCTTGTGGTTACTTACAGTGTATGTCTAGGTCAAAAGTGCAAGTGCAGTGTACCTCTGTGATACATACATTTCCCCACATTGTATCTCTTTAAAATACTACAAGTACAGCTACCTGGGCTGACTCCATGGGGTGTATTAATAAAAATAATATGCAGAGCATTTGTTCTGTCGAACTACATGTACAATGTATTAAGCTATTTTCTCTCCAGATCCAGTTTTATTCATTCATACAGGTTAGCGTGAATCAGGAAAATATTACATTATGACCACAAGATGGAGCCAGTGATCATAGGTAGGTAAATGCATATTTACTATGATCATCAGCTCCATCTAGTGGCCATAATGCAGTTTCCTGATTCACTGATGATTATAGGAAGAACATTATTTCCTATGATTGTCACCTCCATCTAGTGGCCATAACGCAGTAATTTCCTGATCCACTGATGATTATAGGAAGTGAATTTTTACTATTATTATAGGCTGCATCTAGTGTCCATAATGCAGGGCTCGACAAATCCCAGTCGCCAGGTCGCCATGGCGACTAGAAATAGCGTCTTGGCGACTTGGCTTGGAAGGTGGGCAGGCGCCATCTGGTGGTGAGCCGTTGGTATTACAAGTTATTATAACCAGATGTGTGAGCTGGCGCCATCTGGTGGTGGCTGTTGGTATTACAAGTTAAACAGCAATTCTAATGTCATTTTTCCCTATTTTTCACTATTTTCACTGCCATCTTCTTCCCTCTAATTAGAACCCCCAAACATTATATATATTTTTTATCCTAACACCCTAGGGAATAAAATGGCGATCATTGCAATACTTTCTGTCACGCCGTATTTTCACAGCGATCTTACAAGCGCACTTTTTTGGGAAAAAATTACACTTTTTTAAATAAAATAAAAAAGACAACAGTAAAGTTATCCCCATTTTTTTAATATTATGAAAGATAATGTTACGCCGAGTAAATTCATACCCAACATGTCACGCTTCAAAATTGCGTCCGCTTGTGGAATGCCGACAAACTTTTACCCTTTAAAATCTCCATAGGCGACATTTAAAAAAATCTACAGGTTGCATGTTTTGAGTTATAGAGGAGGTCTAGGGCTAGAATTATTGCTCTCGCTCTACCAATCACGGCGATACCTCACATGTGTGGTTTGAACACCGTTTACATATGCGGGCGCTGCTCACGTATGTGTTCGCTTCCGCGCGCAAGCTCGTTGAGACGGGGTGGGTTTTCTGGCTCCTAACTTTTTTAGCTGGCTCCTAGATTCCAAACAAATTTGTCAAACCCTGCCATAATGCATGATCATAGGAAGTAAATAATTATTTCCTATGACTGTCACCTCCATCTAGTGGCCATAACGCAGTAATTTCCTGATTCACTGATCATTATAGGAAGTGAATTATTTACGATGATCGTCAGCTCCATCTAGTGGCCGTAATGCATGATCATAGGAGGTAAATAATTATTTCCTAAGATTATCAGCTCCATCTAGTGGCCATAATGCAGTTTCCTGATTCACTGATGATTATAGGAAGAAAATGATTTCCTATGACTGTCAGCTCCATCTAGTGGCTATTTTACTGCAATTTTCTGATTTACCGATCATTATAGGAAGTGAATTATTTAAGATGATCGTCGGCTCCATCTAGTGGCCAGAATGCATGATCTTCGAAAGTAAATAATTTTTTCCTATGATTGTCAGCTCCATCTAATGGCCAAAATGCAGTAATTTCCTGATTCACTAATCATTATAGGAAGTGGATTATTTAAGATGATCGTCAGCTCCATCTAGTGGCCATAATGCATGATCATAGGAGGTAAATTATAATTTCCTAAGATTATCAGCTCCATCTAGTGGCCATAATGCAGTTTCCTGATTCACTGATGATTATAGGAAGAAAATGATTTCCTATGATTGTCAGCTCCATCTAGTGGCTATTTTACTGCAATCTTTTGATTTACTGATCATTATAGGAAGTGAATTATTTATGATGATCGTCAGCTCCATCTAGTGGCCGTAATGCATGATCACAGGAAGTAAATAATTATTTCCTATGATCGTCAGCTCCATCCAGTGGCCATAACTCAGTGATTTCCTGATTCATCAATGATTATAGAAGGTAAGTAATTATTTCATATGATCATCAGCTCCATCTAGTGGCCATAATGCAGTTGTTTCCCGATTCACATTGAAAATTACGAAATTTAAAACATTTCTTTTTTTTTTTACATACTGCTGTACAGTGTCATCATATAACTGGCGTGGCAGTAACAAGGAACACTATCTGGTGACAGTATGCATAAAAATGTCACTTTAAAAAAAACCAAAAAACATTTTTTAACACACTGTGACAAGAGCAATACAGTGTTATCATAGTAAAACTGTAAGACTCTGGGGAAGTGATTGTTTTTTTTGTTTGTTTGTTTTTTACACATTATGATTGATTATGTCAGTGAATTTCATTGCTATAAGCAACCATTTTTACTAAATGAAACTCTGTAATTCAATGAGTATTGTTGTAATTAGCTGTGATTGGCCAAGTCTAATCACATGGTACAGATAGGCTGTGATTGGCCAAGTCTGTACCATGTGATCACTGTGACCGATCACAGCTAAGAACATGATTGTACACAATGGATGGCATGAAAGGAAGCCATCTATTGCTTACAATAGTCATGTGATCCACAGTGATTGGTCACAGCGATCACATGGAACCAGCAGCAGGCTGGTACAGGGATCTATCACCGGCTGTGTCCAGTGAACCCTGCGGGTGACAGATTGTGTCTGCAGCACAGCCAGGTTCCAGAAGGATGTGCTATAATGTCCACCCAGAATGGCAAAAGACCTGCATAGCCTATTGCAAAATGACTTAAAGGGGAGTTCCAGCCTTTTAGTGTTTATTAAAAGTCAGAAGCTACAAAAAGTGGAGCTGCTGACTTTTAATAAGCAAACACTTACCTGCTCCATGGTCCAGTGACGCGGCCGCCCGGAGCTCCTCTCCTCTCCCGTCTCTCCGGCCAGGCGCCTCCATTCATAGTGTGGGCACCTGGCCGTGACAGCTTTCGGCTTCATGGCCGGGCACTCACTGCGCAATGCCCGAGTCACGCTGCGCTCTATGAATGGACAGTCGATCTCCTGGGACATGTCACGTGTCCCTGAAGATCGCCTAAAGAGGCCACCTAAGGCGAGGAGAGAAGTCGCCGAGGCGGTCCCTGGGCGGAAGGGACCTTCTCTCTCGCTCCTTCTTTCCCTCTCGCTCCTTCTTTCTCTCTCTCTCCTTCTTTCCCTCTTTCTCTACTTTTCCGGGGACACCTGCACAACACAGAGCTGCGTCCCTTGAACTGGAGATTGAATGTGTTTTCCCCTTTTGGACCCAACACTGCTAAGACACAGTTTTCAGAACCAACAAAGAAGGGATCATGCCATGGTTTACACCAGGAAAAATGAAGGGGGCTAGTTTTTGCGTTTGTCACCCACGTCTTCCTTGTACTGTCTATGCAGCCAAAAAATGATGATGATGTCTGTCTTTGATTGTCTTCCATAGGGCGGCCATAGAGGAGCGCTATGGGAAAGACCTGCTTACTTTAACAAAGAAAAAACCCTGTGGACAAACAGAAATAAAGTAAGTGAACCATTTCCTGTCTGAATCCCAACGTGAATTAAGCTTGCCATAGATGACCTGAATTTTTTTTTTTTTTTTCGTTCAGCCAGTAAGCTATAAAAATGAAAAAAAAAATAAATGAACAGATTCCTCCATCCACACAAACAAAGTGGACAAATTGGATGGAGGAATCTCCCTGGTGGTTCGTTGTGTACTCACAGTGGGATATCTGACATCTAGACTAACCTAGAAGACCTAGGGCACTGGGCTGGAGGAACAGGGGTAATTTGCCCCCCTCCCATCCACCCCTGGCCAGTACTAATAAAGTATGCTGCGCTTGTGGCCCTGAGGGGAGATACTTCACCATACAAGAATTTATCAGAGCAGGACCCACAATCAGTGAAACGTGTTGGGCACTATAAAGCTACTCCATTCAGATCCATTATGATCACTAAGGATACAAGGGACGTCTTCCAGAACCAACTTTTCTTGAGAGGTCATTTGATTGAATGCTGATTGGAGGAATCTTCCCCCCTCCCCCTTGTTAAAATGGGCTTCCTGATTCTGACAAGAACCCCGCCCACAGACCCCCACAACCACAGCACAGGGTTGTGAAGAAGAGGCCCTTGTCCCCATCAATATTCTCCGATAAGGGTCCTGTATGGATCTTGGAGGGGACAACACGCCATTTAAAAAAATAAATAAATTGGTATGCGGCTCCCCTTAAAATCCATACCAGACCCAAAGGGCCTGGTATGGATTTGGGGGGGGGACCCCACGTTTTTTTCTGAATTTTCTATTGCCAGCATTATTTTGTTTACATTACAGCTCTCAGTGGGAAAGCCCGCTGACAGCTCATCGGTTGTTAAGGCCAGAGAGTATTGAAGCCAGAGAGTCAGGATGACCACCAGGAGGTAAATAGTATTTGCAGCAGGATGTCAGGAATGGCAGACAACATGTTTCTTTCATAAGAAGATTCTTTTGTTAGGTTACTATATCTTAATATACTAATGTAGCCTCTTCTGTTTCCCACCTTCAGCACTCTGAAAAGGGCCCTAGATATCTTCAAACAACGTAAGTACTTGGGGGATAACGAGTAACATTCATGTGTAACTGTAATTATTTTGGATGGAGTAGGGATAGATTAGATGCCCTTTTATGTTGTTATTGCTTTATTGCCAATAAAAAACACACAGTGATGACAAATCCAAAGTTTTTTGAGTTGTTACCAGTACAGGGGAAGTGAGGTCTTCCAATGGAGACACCCGTCCCAATGACAGAGTCCTAAGGTGGGAATCCCCTTTAGTTTATAGGGATTTTCTCTTGCTTTCTTTTGCATCTCCAGGATAAGAAGTGAAGGGGAATGTCCCCAACTGGACACAAACTGCAAAAAATAAAATAATAATAATTAATACCAGCAAACATATCACAGCTCTGTGAGATGAAACATAGCCTGGTAATGAAGGGATACATACACAGTGTATATAAATATATATATATATATATATATATATATATATATATATATATATATATATATGTAGCGCTGTCCCCATAGGGCTTGCTAAGTGTTGACTTCATAGGCCTCTATCTGGTTACTTGCAGCTGGTTGCTAATAGTTCCCACTTGGTTGCCAAAGGGTTTCCCACTTGGTTGCCGAAAGGTTTCCCACTTGGTTGCCGAAGGGTTTCCCACTTGGTTGCCGAAGGGCTACCCACTTGGTTGCCGAAGGGTTTCCCACTTGGTTGCCGAAGGGTTTCCCACTCGGTTGCTGGAGGGTTTCCCACTCGGTTGCCGGAGGGTTTCCCACTTGGTTGCCGAAGGGTTTCCCACTTGGTTGCCGAAGGGTTTCCCACTTGGTTGCCGAAGGGTTTCCCACTTGGTTGCTGCAACCGATAAACGCTTATTGCGATTTTTTTTCTTCCAAAAATAGGTAGAAGAATACGTATCGGCCTAAACTGAGGAAAAAAAATATATTTTTTATAGATTTTTTGAGGGATATTTATTATAGCAAAAAGTAAAAAATATTTAATTTTTTTTCAAAATTGTCGCTCTAAAACTGCCCAGGTCCTTTAGCTGCCTAAAGGTCCGGGTCTTAAGTGGTTAAAGTGGATGTATAAGATTTCCTATCATCTGTGCCCAGTCTTGCCACACAGAGTTAATGCAACTCTGAGAAAGCCCCTTTTATTGTTCAGTGAAATAAAACGAACTTATAGAGAAAATTCTTAGTCCGTTCCGCCCCCTTGCTGTGAGTGACAGGTTATTTACATATCTCATGCACCATCCTGGAGACAGGGATTATTTTTCAATTCCCACCCCCACTCCTTTTCTGAAGTCATGTGGTTACTTTTCTGGATTTTGACTGGATGTTAGTGATCATAGCAGAATTTAGTGTAAGGGGAGTGTAGAGGAGGGCGGGGAGTCTACTGACATCACAACTCCACCCACGAGCTCCAGACAACAGACCCACCCACAGAATCTGCAGCTTTTCAGTTCTTATAACAGACAGAGGGGAGACATTTGACAGGTAAGGATACATGCAGGAGGCATCTATATCCTTATAGATCAGCACTATGGCAGTAGATTAGAAAGGAGGAGAGTGGCTTTACATCCACTTTAATGTAATCACTCAGAGGCAGGAGCGAGAAGGGTGGAGACTTCAGGATGGATGGTGAGCTCACTCACCTACTGCAGGCAAGTAATTACTTACTGCAGGCAAGGTGAATATTTTTGAAAGTTTCCATGTCTTTTGACTGTGTGTTATATACGACAAGGTGAAGGAACACACTCCTAATTTATGTTTTTTTTTTTTTTTTTGCAAAAGTACAATTTTTTTGGGCAATTCTTTACATTTTTTGTCACATAGTTCACCTTTCACCAAAATATCTTCATGTAAAAACTCTGTACAAAGAGCCCATACAGGGGAGCTGTCCTTGTATGCCTCTGCATTGGCTGCATTCCTTTCTATCCAAATGGAATTTGCAACACAAATAACATGTTACGCATCAAACCTGAAAAGATAACCTCCTAAAGCAAACATCCATTATATTGCAGCTCGACATTCGTTAGATCTGATGGCTATATTCGTGATCTTTTTTAGGCTTTCTTTCTTCTATTTTCATCTATTTTCATTTCAGTCAGTAAGTCTGTTGTTTTTAAAAAGCTCAAGCTCGACCAGCAGAATGTGTCACTTTACATGGATGAGACAAACAACTTAACACTGGCAGGAGTGCTTCACAGGTTTGTTAACCACTTGCCAACCGCCGCATGTACATATACGTCCACAGAATGGCACGTACAGGCAGATGGGCGTACCTGTACGTCCTTGCCTTTCCGCTCGTCGGGGGTCCGATCGGGACCCCCCCTGGTACATGCGGCGGTCAGATACCCGTGGGGAGCGATCCGGGACGACGGCGCGGCTATTCGTTTCTAGCCGCCCCCTCGCAATCGCTCCCCGGAGCTGAAGAACGGGTAGAGCCGTATGTAAACACGGCTTCCCCGTGCTTCACTGTGGCGGCTGCATCGATCGAGTGATCCCTTTTATAGGGAGACTCGATCGATGACGTCAGACCTACAGCCACACCCCCCTACAGTTGTAAACACACACTAGAGAACCCTAACTCCTACAGCGCCCCCTGTGGTTAACTCCCAAACTGCAACTGTAATTTTCACAATAAACAATGCAATTTAAATGCATTTTTTGCTGTGAAAATGACAATGGTCCCAAAAATGTGTCAAAATTGTCCGAAGTGTCCGCCATAATGTCGCAGTCACGAAAAAAATCGCTGATCGACGCCATTAGTAGTAAAAAAAAAATAATAAAAATGCAATAAATCTCTCCCCTATTTTGTAAATGCTATAAATTTTGCACAAACCAACCGATAAACGCTTATTTTTTTTTTTTTTTTACCAAAAATATGTAGAAGAATACGTATCGGCCTAAACTGAGGAAAAAAAATGTTCTTTTACATATTTTTGGGGGATATTTATTATAGCAAAAAGTAAAAAATATTGAATTTTTTTCAAAACTGTCGCTCTATTTTTGTTTATAGCGCAAAAAATAAAAACCGCAGAGGTGATTAAATACCACCAAAAGAAAGCTCTATTTGTGGGGAAAAAAGGACGCCAATTTTGTTTGGGAGCCACGTCGCACGACCGCGCAATTGTCAGTTAAAGCGACGCAGTGCCGAATCGCAAAACCTGGCCTGGGCATTTAGCAACAAAATGGTCCGGGGCTTAAGTGGTTAACAGGTTTGTTAAAGGGGTTGTATAGAGCCATGACAGGTCCTCTTTATACTCCTTTATACATGTATAGAGCCATGACGTGTCCCCTTTAGCTATCATGATATAAAATAATGAATGTGGGGGCCTTTTGGTGGGCGTGATTTATTTGGGGGGGGGGCAGAATTTTATTCTTGGTCCCAGGCAGCACAATGTCTTGGGCCGGCACTGCCTCCCACACTGCCAAAAGTACCAATACCTGGTTTAATGATCATGTGCTTGATTGGCCAGCAAACTCGCCTGACCTAAATTCCATAGAGAATTTGTGGAGTATTATCAAGAGGAAGATGAGAGACACCAGACCCAAATATGCAGAGGAGCTGAAGGCCAATATCAAAGCAACCTGGGCTTCCATAACACCTCAGCAGGGCCATAGGCTGGTCACCTCCATGCCACGCTGCATTATTACAGTAATTCATGCAAAAGGAGCCCCGACCAAGTATTGAGTGCATACTATACTGTACATGGACATACTTTTCATTAAGCCAACATCTCTGAATTAAAAATTCTTTTTTTTTTTTATTGGTATTTATGTAATATTCAAATTTTCTGAGATACAGAATTTTGGGTTTTCACGAGCTGTAAGCCATGATCATCAAAATTAAAAGAAAGATGCTTGAAATATATCACTCTGTGTGTAACGCATCTATATAAACTATGGGCCAGATTCTCAAAGAATCGGCGTTGGCGTAGTGTAAGCCATTTACACCACGCCACCGCAACTTACTGGAGCAAGTGCCGTATTCTCCAAGCACTTGCTCCGTAATTTGCGGCGGCGTAGTGTAAATGGCCCGGCGTATGGCCGCGTAATTCAAAGGGGGCGGCTTGTATTCAAATTAAGTGCGCCCTCGCGCCGATCGAACTGCGCATGCGCTGGGCGGAAAAAGAGCCCAGTGCGCATGCTCCAGCTCACGACGGAAAACGTCAATGACGCCGACGTGAGCGTCATTGACGTAAAGTCGTATTCGCGGACGACTTAGTAAAACGACGGAAAAAGACGACGCTGACCCGACGCCATACTTAACATGGCATACGGCGGACTGGCGTAAGGTTACCCCTCATATAGCAGGGGTAACCTTACGCTTACGGAAACGACGACTACGCAACGCAAATTATTTCGGGAATCGGCGTATCAGGCTCATTTGCATAGTCAAATGAGAACTGAACGTAAACGCCACCTAGCGGCCAGCGTCGAATTACATGTAAGATCCGACAGTGTAAGTGACTTACACCTGTCGGATCTTGGCCGTATCTATGCGAAAATGATTCTAGGAATCACTCGCATAGATACCGGGGGCCAAAAACAGAGATACAACGGTGTTTCCTGAGATACTCCGTCGTAACTCTTTTGAGAATCTGGCCCCAATATGAATTTCACTTTTTGAATTGAATAATTGAAATGAACTTTAAGACGATATTCTAATTTTATGAGATGCACCTGTATATATAATCTTAAAACATTGTGGACCATATTCTCAAATAATTTATGCAGGCGTATCAGCAGATACGCCGACGTAAGTCCGATCCTATGTTTAAGTGTATTCTCAAAATGAGATACACTTAAACATGCCTAAGATACGACGGCCTGCGCCGTTGTATCTTAGGCTGCAATATTTACGCTGACCGCTAGGTGGCGGTCAGCGTAGAATATGCAAATGACTAGTCACGCCGATTCTCTAACCTACGCTTGCCCGCCGTAGTGTTTTAACGTTGTTTCCGTAAGCGATACGCGGCGCAAAGATAAAGATGCCCCCTAGGTGGCGTACTCAATGTTAAGTATGGCCGTCGATCCCGCATCGAAATTTTAAATTTTAACGTCGTTTGCGTAAGTCGTCCGTGAATGGTGCTGGACGCCATTTACTTTACAGTCAAAACAAATTACGTCCGTGAGACGTCATTTAGCGCAATGCACGTCGGGTAATTTACCCGACGGAGCATGCGCATTACGATCGGAGCGGGAGCGCGCCTAATTTAAATGATCCACGCCCCCTACCAGGATCATTTGAATTAGGAGGGCTTGCGCGGGTGGACTTTACGCGCCTCCGCCGCAAGTTTACAGGTAAGTGGTTTGGGAATCAGGCACTTGCCACTTAAACTTGCGGCGGCGTAACGTAAAGGACATACGTTCCGCCGCCTCAGATCTATAAGAATATGCCACTGTATTCCTAGAGGGCATATTTAAATGTATGGGCATTTAACTGAGGATTATTGCAAGAACTCTAAAAATAGAGCTTTGTAAATGTTTTTGATACATGGTAGCAATGCATCTCATACAGACCTATGTAATGAAAAATCACCAAGATAACAATATAATATAAAACAGGAACTACGTTGGGAATATTCTTGATCTTTGTACTGTTTTTGTAACTGTATGGGTGCAAATAAGGTCTTATCTTTCAGTGAAGGTCATTTTGCAGAACTGTACATATTCTGAAAGTGAAAGAATATTCTAGATTGCTATATACAGTATGTGTATGTGAACAAAACAAAATATGCACTGGGAAAAACTACCAGGGGCTTTCTAGGCAAAATGTGACAACTCTGGTTTTGATCATGTGCTCTGTATTTATTTTTATGCCCTGCATAGGTGGTGCTTTGTCAGACCATTCATTTCAATGGGAGTGTTGGCAGCCCATTCATTTCTTTTTTTATAAATTCTTTATTTTACATTTTTTTTGTTATTCTTATACAAGGACATTTAAACATCGCCATTGAACAGTATAAATCTCTACAACAAGATACCCTTTCTTTACATTGGCCCAGATTCAAGAAGCACTTGCGCCCGCGCAACCATAGGTTGCGCGGCGCAAGTGCTTACTTGCTCCGGTGGAACGAGTGCTCCTGATTCAGGAACCTCGTTACACCGACTGCAGCCTAGGATATGACAGACATAAGCCTCCTTATGCCTTCATATCTCAGGCTGCATTCTTGCGTTGGCCGCTAGGGGGCGCGGCCATTGTGATCGGCGTATAGTATGCAAATTGCATACTACCACCGATTCACAAAAGTTGCGCGGGCCCTGCGCACGCAAGGTACGGAGTTTTCGTACGGCAACTTTAGCGCAAGGTTGCTCCTGCTAATAGCAGGGGCAACCAATGCTAAAGTATAGCTGCGCTTCCCGCTCGTGAAATTTAAATTTCACGTCAGTTACGTAAGTGATTCGTGAATGGCGCTGGACGCCATTCACGTTCACTTAGAAGCAAATGACGTCCTTGCGACGTCATTTGCCGCAATGCACGTCGGGAAAGTTTCCCGACGGAGCATGCGCTGTTCGCTCGGCGCGGGAGCGCGCCTAATTTAAATGATTCCCGCCCCCGGCGGGATCATTTACATTAGGCGCCCTTACGCAGGGCTAATTAGCATAGCGCCCGCGCAATTTACGGAGCTACTGCTCCGTGAATCGCGGGCAAATCGAAATATTTGCGTGGGCGCAGAGAAAAATCTTTGCTCTTTGCCCACGCAAATATTGCACCGATCTACCTGAATCTGGGCCAGTGACTTTTAATCATTTCTAACACATAATAAGAAAACCAAAAGAGGACTGACCTCTCCTCTTTACTGCCCACCTTTTAAAGGAGTTGTAAAGGATTTTTTTTTTTTGCCTAAAATTAATGTCTGCAAGGTAGACAGACAGAATAGTGTAATGATTCTGTTAAAAAACGAGTAAATACCTATTAAATTCCTTCATCTATATCACCTCCGGCGTTCTAGTTTCTGTTCTCTCATTCACTTCCTGGTTTGCATCGCTCGTTCAAACTACATTTCCCAGTATGAATTGCGGCACGCCTAGTAATTCACACCTCTTTGAAGAGAGCGTAGAGAGCGTCCTGCCACACAGATGTAGTTCCCAGGAGGGGGCGAGCACGTCACTGACCACCTCGGTAAAGCCTCCCATCACGGTGGTGAGTAACACTCAGACAAGCAGGTAGTGAACAGAACAGAGAAGAAATAGAGCAACTTCTGAGCAAAAACGAACAATGAGGAAGTGAAAAGATGAATGTCTGCAGGTAAAGGATGCCTATTATGAAAGACATTTTTTTTTCCTTTACAACCCCTTTAACTAGTCTGTTATATTAATATATCCTTGTTAAGATGCCAATAACCTGGGCCCTCCCCCGGTTATCCCCCCCCCCCTACCTACTTCTATGCTTTATAAGCCATAGAAAGAGAACGAAGAAAAGAAGAAAAGACTTTAGAACAGAAGAAGAAGAAAAAAATAAGATAAACTTCTCACCTCCCCCCATTCATTTCAAAGTGTGTGTTGGCAGCCCATTCATTTCAGTGGGTGCATTGGTAGCCCACTTTCTTTCAATGGGTGTGTTATCAGACCATTCATTCAGTGAGTGTGTTGGCAGCCCTTTCATTTCAATGAGTGCATCTGGAAGTATATTCATTTTAGTGGGTGTGTTGGAAGCCCATTCATTTCAATGGATGCACCGGCAGCCCACTTTTTTCAATGAGTGCATTGTCAGACCATTAAATGGGAGTGTTGGCAGTCCATTAATTTCATTGGGTGTGTTGGCAGTCCATTAATTTCAATGGGTGTGTTGGAAGTCCATTCATTTCATTGGGTGTGTTGGAAGTCCATTCATTGTAGTGGATGCGTTGGCAGCCCACTTTTTTTAATGGGTGCATTGTCAGACCATGCATTGTGTGTTGGCAGCCCATTCATTTCAATGGGTGTGTTGGTAGTGTAATCATTTCAATGGGTGTGTTGGCAGCCCACTCATTTCAGTGGGTATGTTGGCAACCCATTAATTTCAATGGGTGTTTTGGCAGCCCATTCATTTCAGTGGGTGCACTGGAAGCATGACCAAGAGGAAAGCATGTGGGTTTGTTTTTTTAAATATTATTATTATTATTAATAATAAATAATATTATTTAAGGTACTTATATTGCCCTGTCGCTCAAAGACGGAAGAGCCACAGCACCAACATAGCGTTGCAGTTCCTCATCCATAAAGTCAACCCGCGATTTGTACAACTCGGAATAAAAAGCAGCTAACTCTGTTATAATCAACTCTGGATCGTTCACCAGTCGCCCCTGAGTGCCACAGATCGCTCCTATGGCGGGGGACGACTGCTGCGACCTGGCAATTCTGGCCAAAAGGCGGCCAGTCTTCTCCCCCTCCTTATAGTAGGCTTGCTTGGTGAATAAACATTTTCGTTCTGCGGCAGAGGATCTCAGCCGGTCCAGGGAGTCCTGGCCCGACATCCATGCCTCCCTCGCGGACTCTGTGGGTTCTAGAATAAATGTAAGTTCCAATTGCCTCACCTGACCCTCCACCCGCTCCAAGAGAGCAGACGAGTTGTGTTTAATGGACGCAATCTCCTTAATAAATGTTCCCCTCAGACAGGCCTTGAAGGCATCCCAACCCAGTGCCCGATCCGCCCCACCCCAATTTTCTAGAAAATACTGATCTATCTGACGTTCAACACGATCATGGGAAGTAAACAGCTTCAGCCAAAAGGCATTTAATTTCCACAGGGCTCTAGGCAGGGAGGACACCAGGCGGGTAACCAGGTGAGCTACCAACGGAGAGTGGTCAGAGACACCCCTGGGGAAATATTCCACCCTGGGGACCATATGGAGAACCTGAGAGGACCCCACACACAGATCTATACGGCACAGGGACCCGTGTGTCTTAGAAAAACATGAGAATTGCTTAGTTGTTGGGTACCTAGCCCTCCAAACATCTATCCAGCCCACCTCCCCCAGTAATCTGCTCAGTACTGTCCCCCTGCCCCCCTGAGGCACCTGGGCAGTGCCTGTCCACCCTAGGATCCATGCAGGCATTGAAGTCCCCCATGACCATAATAGGCACATCGGGTTTATCAACTAGGTAGGACAGGAGCATCTGCAAAACCTCCCTCGAGAAAGGGGGGGTATATATACAAAAGCTATTACCATAGTCACTGTAAACACCTTGCAATATAGAAATACATATCTTCCGAGAGTGTCCACTGCTGCGTCGATTTCCTGGTAGGCCAAGGATTTATGCACCAGCACACTCACCCCCCGTGAGTATGAGGTATGAGTGGAATGGTACGCCTTGCCCACCCAGGAAAATCCCAGGCACCCGACCGTGTCTCCCGTGAGGTGAGTTTCTTGAAACCCCACAATGGCAGGGAGGAACTTTTTCAAACCAGAGCTTATCGTGGTGCGTTTCAGCGGATCACACCTTGCACATTCCAAGTCACTATCGGGGTGGTGGCCATGGCTGAATCAAACAGTAATCACTGACAAGGGCCCAAGGCCTTGGGGTCACCTCAAGCAGGCGTGGCCACCGACATGGCCGACGGGGGTCCAGAAGACAGAAGTGCATCAAGTAGTGTATCTTCGTGAGCAATGTAGAAAAAACTGCAAACAGTCCAGAACTAACTTTAGGTGTCCACATCGTAGTCCCATCCGGGGTGGAGGCAATTCGCCGCCATAGAATTCCAACGAGTGGACTCAGCAGGTAGTTTGTGCCAACAGGGCACCAAAAAACAAAATCCCCCGACTAGGGCCCATCATAGTCACCAGACATCTGGTAGATGCAAACCCCCCGCTGTAGCACAGATTACAGAGGGGGTATACTTCAACTTCCGAAGCTCTCATCAAATGCTAACAAAATATGAACAAATAAAATCCCGGCTTGCAGGAGATAAACGTATCTGAACTGGGGCGATCACGTCGGCCGTGCGGGAGCTAACGCAGGGCCTCAATCTCCCATGTCCGCCTCACGGCGCCTCCTCAGGTCCTGCTCGTTGTGATCAAGCCACTCAGCTGCCTCCGCGGCGGATACAGCACAGCATATGTTACTTGGATCCTCTGCAGGCGTTTCTTAATCTCAGCAAACTTGGCTCTCTTGCGCTGCACCTCAGCCGAGAAGTCAGGGTAGAACAATATTTTGGCTCCATTATAATGGACCGCTCCCCTTTCCCTGGCCAGTCGCAGGATTATTTCCCTGTCCCGGTAGTTTAAGAGCCTGGCCAGCATGGATCTGGGTGGACTGCCGGGTGGAAGGGGTCTGGGAGGCGTGCGATGTGCCCTCTCCACCGCAAACAGCACGGTGAATGCCTCCTTGCCAAAAATGTCCTGGAGCCATGTCTCTATGAAGGCTGTGGGATCCCTGCCCTCAACCTTCTCCGGGAGACCCACTATGCGGGCATTGTTCCTCCTCAGGCGGTTCTCGATGTCATCTGTCTTTACATTGGCCTGGGCAGATTGCTGTAACACAGATCTGGTGTCCCTGGTGAGGGGTGGCAGCAAATCCTCCACCTCACTGATGCGGCCCTCCACAGCCGTGGTCCTCTCCCTGATCTTCTGGAGGTCATGGCGCATGAGGGACACCGTCTCAGTAAGCTCCCCAAACTGCACTTTCAGGCTGTCCACCGAGGCAGTAACAGTTGTCGTGCACTTCTGCACAGCACGGAGAATTTCACTAAGCGTGGGCTGTGGGGCATCCTCCTGCATCTCCGAAAATATATCATGCAAAGTGCCCAAGGAGTTCTCCAGCGGCAGCGTGTCATCCATGGCTGAGTCGCCATTTTGCCCCTGGACTCTCTGCGCCCATGTCAGCGGCGGCGGGGCAGGGGAACTAGTGGGGCCTTGTAGCTTTTGGGTATAGTATAACATGTCCTTAGGGGGCTCTTTCCCCTGTTGTTGGTGCGCCTTGGATGCCTTACCGCAAGTCTCAGGCTGTTTGTCGGCCCCACGCGCTGACCACCTAGTCACCCTCTGCTACGGCCAGTGCAGTGTAACAATGCGTTCAAGCCGGTCGCCGGTATCGCTGGTTGCCGGGAACAGGATCGATGAAGGATTACTAGCGGGAGCTCCGTGCAGTGCGACCGCTCACATGCCCGTCCAGGCCACGCCCCCACTGATGCAGCATTAAGGCTAAAATATTCCGAGGAAGTTTACAACAGGTCTGCCTGAATGTCTTTATGTGACAAAAGTGAATAATTCATAACCCAAGAAGAAAATTGAGGCTTACATAATGAAGAGCGGCTAACAACTAGAACAGGGTTATGGTCCGACCAATGGACAGCTAGAATAGATGTGGAGCATACCCGGGGGAAGATGTTTGTCGCATAAACATGTGGTCAATTCGTGACTGAGAATGATGAGGGTGGGAGTAATAAGTGTAATCTTTATCCAATGGATGAAATTCCCTCCAAAGGTCCACCAAATCATGAGATTTCAAGGAGTGAGAAAATTGTTTTGCATCAGGCGATGCGGCTATTCTTTCTGAGGGATAGGGTAGGGTTCAAGGTCTCATTAGAGTCTCCTGCCAAGGGGAGAGTACCTTTTTTTGGTGAGATGTCAACAAGGCACAGGGCAGCCTTGTGCATGGGTGCATTTCCAGACCATTCATTCAGTTGGTGTGTTGGCAGCCCATTCATTTCAGT
Organism: Rana temporaria; assembly: GCF_905171775.1. Lineage (NCBI taxonomy): Eukaryota > Metazoa > Chordata > Amphibia > Anura > Ranidae > Rana > Rana temporaria. The sequence continues at coordinate 35,115,916 of NC_053489.1, read as the reverse complement.
GGGTGCACTGGAAGCACATTAATTTCATTAGGTATGTTGGCAACCCATTCATTTCAGTGGGTGCACTGGAAGCACATTAATTTCAAAAAGTGCATTGTCAGCCCATTCATTTTAGTGGATGCGTTGGCAGCCCATTTTTTTCAATGGGTGCATTGTCAGACCTTTCATTCAATGGGTGCATTGGCAGCCCATTCATTTAAATGGATGCACTGGCAGCCCACTTTTTTCAATGGGTGCATTATCAGACCATTCATTCAATTGGTGTGTTGGCAGCCCATTCATTTCAGTGGGTGCACTGGCAGCACATTCATTTCAATGGATGTGCTGGCAGCCTATTCATTTCAATTGACTGTCTTAATGCAACACACCTTAACTTGGGATATGACCAGCTTTAATGCATCACAACAAATGTACACGTAGCCTTAAAGAGCCAGAATAGCTCAATGCATCATGTTGCACTCTCAATCTGTAATAGCAAAAGCTGCAAAAATAGGCCGAAGCACAATGGATGCCATTATACCATGCTCTTTCTAAACAGTGCAAATATACAACAAATACCTCATCTTTTTTAATATTTATATCATGCCAAGTTGCCAACATATTTGAAATGATGTTCCTTCTGGGCAGCGGCGGCCATCCATAGGAGGCGCCTGGGCACCGACACCCCCCCCCCCCCTCCTGTAGTCATAAAAAAAAAAATGGGCCCTTTAAGAATTTAAGAATGTAATTTTTACTAATATTGACCGCAGCGCCGCCCCCTCTGGCTCTCGCAAATAACATACATTCATGCATTGCATGAATGTATGTTATTGTTGCCAGCTGCCGCTGGTCTATTCAGGTGGCCGGATGTTGAGCGCCGGCTACCTGAATAACGGCAGCTGGTTGGCTGTGCGGAAGTGCCTATCAGAGCCAGCGGCTCTGATAGGCTTTCCGAGTACAGCCCTTGGCTCCCGGATGTCTTATCCCCGGAACGTACGGGGGGTGCGTTCCTTGGATAAGACTGACGGCCGTCTCAGCCAATCAGGTTCACCGATTCTGGTTATCGGTAACCTGATTGGCTGTTGAAGCGTCATCGAGGGCGGGAGAGGACACCGAGGGACGTGGAAGCAGAAAGGTAAGTTTTACAGGGCACAGGGGCGACAATGGGCACAGAGGCGACAAAGGGCACAGTGGCATGGCATCAATGGGTACAGTGGTGACAAAGGGCACAGTGGCATCAATTAAAGAGCACAGTGACATGCACAGTGGCAACAATGGGCATAGTGGTGACAAAGGGCACAGTGGTGACAATGGGCACAGTGGCAACTAATAAAGGGCACAGTGACATGCACAGTGGCAACATTGGGCACAGTGGTGACAAATAAAGGGCACAGTGGTGACAATTGGCACAGTGGTGACAATTGATGGCACAGTGGCTGTGTTTGATGGCATGGCACAGTGACTGCATTTGATGGCATGGCACAGTGACTGCATTTGATGGCATGGCACAGTGGTGCAAATTGATGGCATAGTGACTGCATTTGATGGCATGGCACAGTGGTGATAATTGTTGGCACAGTGGCTGCGTTTGATGGCATGGCACAGTGGTGACAATTGATGGCACAGTGGCTGCGTTTTATGGCATGGCACAGTGACTGCGTTTGATGGCATGGCACAGTGGTGCCAATTGATGGCATAGTGACTGCATTTGATGGCATGGCACAGTGGTGATAATTGATGGCACAGTGGCTGCGTTTGATGGCATGGCACAGTGGTCACAATTGATGGCACAGTGGCTGTGTTTGATGGCATGGCACAGTGGTGACAATTGATGGCACAGTGGCTGCGTTTGATGGCATGGCACAGTGGCTGCGTTTGATGGCATAGCACAGTGGTCACAATTGATGGCACAGTGGCTGCGTTTGATGGCATGGCACAGTGGTGACAATTGATGGCACAGTGGCTGCGTTTGATGGCATGGCACAGTGGTGACAATTGATGGCACAGTGGCTGCGTTTGATGGCATGGCACAGTGGTGACAATTGATGGCACAGTGGCTGCGTTTGATGGCATGGCACAGTGGCTGCGTTTGATGAAATGGCACAGTGGTCACAATTGATGGCACAGTGGCTGCATTTGATGGGTACAGTGAGGCTGCAATTTTTTTTTGTTTGCGCCCCCCCAAAAATGTTGAGCACCAGCCGCCACTGCTTCTGGCAGTCCTCAGTGCTACAAGGACCCAGTAACCTTCCCTTCAAAAATACATTCATCACGTTAGCAGGATCTAGTCTAGCATTGCTCTCAGTATCCCGCAGAGGAAGTGGTTCTTGTACAATAGCGCAACTTTTATATATAGAAATTTTGTAGAACTAGCAAACCCGGCGTTGTCCTTCGTCTTTTATAGTCAGAGAATGAAGTTGATAACCAGATTAGAGAAGCTGAGTGTTTGCACTGTTTATTGCGGGTTTCGTACTTCCATTAGGTGCAAAGAAAAGAGAAGTCCTTTGTGTTTCTTTATCTTTTGATATCGAGTATTTACTTAAATAGGTTTTCGTTTACACGCTCATGCCAAAAAGAAAAAATACTTCTACAATTCATATGCATTGAAAAGTTTTAAAGGACAAATTCACTTATAGTTTGCCCCACCCCCTCCAGTGGTAGTTGCCTACTGATATACTTACCTTCAACTCTGCTCTTAAAGGGGTTGTAAAGGTAATTTATTTTTTCCTAAATAGCTCCCTTTACCTTAGTGTAGTCCTCCTTCACTTACCTCATCCTTCCATTTTGCTTTTAAATGTCCTTATTTCTTCTGAGAAATCCTCACTTCCTGTTCTTCTGTCTGTAACTCCACACAGTAATGCAAGGCTTTCTCACTGGTGTGGAGTGTCGTGCTCGCCGCCTCCCTTGGACTACAGGAGAGTCAGGATGCCCACTAACACACAGCTCCTTTCTCTATCTGCAACGTAGAGAGCATCCTGACTCTCCTGTAGTCCAAGGGAGGGGGCAAGCACGACACTCCACACCAGGGAGAAAGCCTTGCATTACTGTGTGGAGTTACAGACAGAAGAACTGGAAGTGAGGATTTCTCAGAAGAAATAAGGACATTTAAAAGCAAAATGGAAGGATGAGGAAAGTGAAGGAGGACTGCACTAAGGTAAAGGAAGCTATTTAGGAAAAAAATTGTGCCTTTACAACCCCTTTAACTACTTGCCGACCAGCCGCCGCAGTTCTACGGCGGCAGGTCGGCTCCCCTGCGCGAGAGCCCGTAGCATAACGTCGGCTCTCTAAGCGGCCACTAGGGGGTAAACACACAGCTCTCGGTCCTGTCAGGGAGAGAAATGCTGATTTTCTGTTCATACAATGTATGAACAGCGATCAGTCATTTCCCCTAGTGAGGCCACCCCCTCTACAGTTAGAAAACACCCAGGAAACATACTTAACCCCTTCCCCGCCCCCTAGTGTTAACCCCTTCCCTGCCAGTGGCATTTTTATAGTAATCCAATGCATTTTTATAGCACTGATCGCTAAAAAAATGCCAATGGTCCCAAAATGGGTCAAAAGTGTCCGAAGTGTCCGCCATAATGTCGCAGTACCGAAAAAAAATCGCTGATCGCCGCCATTACTAGTAAAAAAAATATTAATAAAAATGCCATAAAACTACCCCCTATTTTGTAAACGCTATAACTTTTGCGCAAACCAATCAATAAACGTATATTGCGATTTTTTTTTTACGAAAAATGGGCCAGATTCACAGTGGAGATACAACGGAGTATCTCAGATACACCGTCGTATCTCTCAGAGTATCTATGCGACTGATTCATAGAATCAGTTACGCATAGATATCCCTAAGATCCGACAGGTGTAATTGTTTTACACTGTCGGATCTTAGGATTCAATACCACGGCCGCCGCTGGGGGGAGTTTGCGTCGTAAACCAGTGTCGGTTATGCAAATTAGGAGTTACGGCGATCCACAACGGATTTTCGCGTTCGCTACGTCGCCGCTAGTCTAGTTTCTCGTCGCAAATTTAGTCGTCGTTTTGGGTGCCTTAACTTTACACAGCCCATGTTAAAGTATGGCCGTCGTTCCGCGTCGAAATCTAAAAATTAACGTCGTTTGCGTAAGCCGTCCGGGAATACGGAATTACGCTACGTGCGTCGCTGTTCGAAAAAATTACGTCACATCGCGCAAAGCACGGCGGGTAATTCAAAAGGGAGCATGCGCAGTAGGTCCGGCGTGGGAGCGCGCCTAATTTAAATAGCACACGCCCATTTAAATTACGCAGGCTTACGCGGCGTAGGTTTTCACTGCAAGTGCTCTGTGAATCAGAGCGATGAAAACTTGCGGCGGTGTAACGTATCTACGATACGTTATGCCGCCGCAATTCTACCTGAATCTGGCCCAATATGTAGAAGAATATGTATCGGCCTAAACTGAGGAAAAAAATTGTTTTTTTATATATTTTTTGGAGATATTTATTATAGCAAAAAGTAAAAAATATTAATTTTTTTCAATATTGTCGCTCTATTTTAGTTTATAGCGCAAAAACTAAGAACCGCAGAGGTGATCAAATACCACCAAAAGAAAGCTCTATTTGTGGGAAAAAAAGGACGCCAATTTTGTTTGGGAGCCACATCGCAAGACTGCGCAATTGTCAGTTAAAGCGACGCAGTGCCGAATCGCAAAAAGTGCTCTGGTCTTTGACCAGCAATATGGTCCGGGGGTTAAGTGGTTAAGTTCTGTATAGCCCTGCCACAATCTTTGTAAGAAGTCCTGGCTGCGTTCAGCCTATTCATTCCTATACCTTCATGGCAGCCTCCATACATCCAGAGTAGTGTCAATCCAGCCAAAGGTACAAATGGACTGAGTTGGGCATGTAATCAGGACCTTGATTCACCACCAGCAATGACCATGCTAGGGGCACCTCCCACCTTCCTACTGCAACAGGAACCGGAATAGACCACCACACACCTTAAAGGGGTTGTAAAGGTAAGTGTTTTTTCTCCTTACTGCATCCTATGCATTAAGGTGAAAAAACATTTGACAATACCGCCCCCCCCCCCCCCTCCCTGAGCCTCCATTTACTTGCCTGACCCTTCCAAAGTCCCGCGCTCGCCCCCGTCATCCTCCTCGTTTCTGAGCCTGGCCGTTGATTGGCTACACTGGATGGATTTAAAGCAGTGCAGCCATAGGCTTGCGCTGCTGTCAATCACATTTAATAACGCGGCGCGCCGGGGGCGGGGCCGAGTGATACAGTGAGCGGAAATGGCCATCGGCTGTATCACGGGAGTGCGCCTGCAAGAACTCAACACCATGCTCGCTCGCATGAAGGTGTTGAGTTCTTGCGGGGAGGAACCGAGACAGCCGCCGAGGGACCACAGAAAACCAGGTTCGGGGACACTCTGTGCAAAACGAGCTGCACAGAGGAGGTAAGTATAACATGTTTGTTATTTAAAAAAAAAATTTTTTAACTTTACAACCCCTTTAACCACTTAAAGACATATATACTGTGGCAGAGTGGCTATATTGCGTGAAACAAGATACCTGCACGTTGTTTCCTGCAATAGATACCGTGGGCGCGTATTTTTTGGTAAAATGTGAAAGATGATGTTACGCTGATTAACTGGTTGCCGACCAGCCGCCGCAGTTCTACGTCGGCAGGTCAGCTCTCCTGCGCGAGAGCCCGTAGCTCTACATGGGCAGGCAAATCGGCCATTAGGGCTCGCACCGCCGGAGGAAACACACAGCTCCCGGTCCTGTCAGGGGGAGAAATGACTGACCGTCTGTTCATACAATGTAGGAACAGCGATCTGTCATTTCCCCTAGTCAGTCCCACCCCCCCTACAGTTAGAACACACCCAGGGAACATACTTAACCCCTTCCCCGCCCCCTAGTGTTAACCCCTTCCTTGCCAGTGGCATTTTTATAGTAAACAATGCATTTTTATAGCACTGATCGCTATAAAAATGCCAACGGTACCAAAAATGTGTCAAAAGTGTCCGAAGTGTCCGCCATAATGTTGCAGTACCGAAAAAAATCTGATCAACGCCATTACTAGTAAAAATAAAATAAAATAAAAATGCCATAAAACTATCCCCTATTTTGTAAACGCTATAACTTTTGCGCAAACCAAAAATAGTTGTTTTATCTATTTTTGGGGGATATTTATTGCAATTTTTTTTTTACGAAAAATATGTAGAAGAATACGTATCGGCCTAAACTGAGGAAAAAAAAAAATGTTATATATTTTTGGGGGATATTTATTATAGCAAAAAGTTAAAAATATAATTTTTTTTCAAAATTGTCGCTCTATTTTTGTTTATAGCGCAAAAACTAAAAACCGCAGAGGTGATCAAATACCCCCAAAATAAAGCTCTATTTGTGGGAAGAAAAGGACGCCTATTTTGTTTGGGAGCCACGTCGAACGACCGCGCAATTGTCAGTTAAAGCGACGCAGGGCCGAATCGCAAAAAATGCTCTGGTCTTTGACCAGCAATATGGTCGGGGGGTTAAGTGGTTAAATAGATACAGTAACTAACATGTCATGCTTAAGCCCTGGTTCACACTGCTACGGGATTAAAATTCAGCTGAATTTGCACAATTTCATTCCTGCATGTCAGTCCAACGATTTCAGAGACATTTGTGCGGTTTCCTGCAGAGATGTCTATCGAAATTGCCAAAAGTAGTACAGAAACTACTTTTGGGAATCGGTGCGGCGATGCACAGATTCAGGCGGTTCCATTGTGGGCAATAGCTACTGATTTTGGAAGGGGTTTGACATGTCAAATCGCATGCCAAATCGCATCAATGTGAACCAGGGCTTAAAATTGCGTACGTTCGTAGAATGGCGACAAACTAAGGTACTTAAACTTCCACATAGGCGATGCTTTAAACATTTTTACAGGTTACCAGTTCAGAGTTACAGGGGAGGTCCAGCACTAGAATTATTGCTCTCGCTCTAACGTTCTCAGCGATACCTCACATGTGTAGTGCAAACACCATTTACATATGAGTGCATGACTTGCAAATGCGTATCGGGCACTTTAATTTTATTTATTTTTCTCCTTTTATTTTTTGTTTTTACACTGTCTCTTTAATTATTTTTCACTTGTATTCCTATTACAAGGAATGTAAACATCCCTTGAAATGTAAATAAGGATGGCAAGTCCTCTTTATGGAGAAATCTGGAGTCAAAAAGACCCCAAATCTTTTCTTTACTTGAAAAAATAAAAATAAAAAATGTACTTCCACCCTGGACCGGAATTGACGTCATGATGGTCCTCCAAGGCCATAGAGGTGATCAAAGAGGATCTGGTCTCTGGTAGCCTCTGTGACCAGCCGGCCGCACCTTCAGATCGTTTCTCGGGCATTTCCCCTCCAGCGGGTCATGAGCCACTCTTTTTCATGTGAAAGCCGACCGAGAATTAAAAAAAAATACCGGGGTTATGGCTGAAAACCACTTCAAAGCTTCAACGTGTATATATATATGGAAAAAGTACCTATTGCAGTATTAAAGTGGTTAAAGTTTTACTTCAACAGGGACAGAATGCATAGTTCTTTGCCAAAACACAGCTTTGTCTCTGCCACTTTAAGGCCGGGTTCACACTTATGCGAATTGAGTGCGGCTTAAACCGCATCAGGGACTGTCCCTGATTTAGATCACTGTCCCCTTGTCCCTCATTCCTCCCTCATTTTGGTCTGATCGATAAAGTTGTATATAAAATGCACTTTTTATTTTTCAAAAAGTGTTTTCCAGCCCTAAATCTGATTGCTAAATTGTTGCCTTTTGTAAATTCCAAAAGCCAATATAAAGGAATAGTAGTGGTAAAAAAAAAAGCACTTGTGGGTTTAACCAATGCTTTTTTTTTGTACAATTATCCTTTAGGGGGCGTGGCAAGGGGTGTGTCCTATGCCTGCCTACTTTTGCTGATAGGTGTCCCTCATTCCCACCTCAAAAAGTTGGCAGGTATGTTACAGGCACATGCCAAGCAGAAGCTGGACATGACTAGGACTTCTTTTCTGCAAAGTCTGTGCGTGTGAGAAACTCAGGGGTGGGAACTAAAGGTTAGTATTTTAATTAATGGCTGCTACTCAAGGGAGTAGGGGGAACATTTTATGGTCAACTTTAATAAAAGCAAATTTGTTCTTTAACCGCTTGCCGACCAGCCGCCGCAGTTTTAAGGCGGCAGGTCGGCTCGGCTGCGCCAAAATCACGTAATATTACGTGATTTTGTATTTCAGCCACTAGGGGCGCCTGCACGCCACCGGAGGCGCACATGCGTGCCCCCTGCACGCCCCTGGTGCCGCGCGCGTGCCCCCTGCACGCCCCTGGTGCCGCACGCGTGCCCGGTGGGAGCGATCACCGTCGGACACCCGCGATTGCTCGTTACAGAGCGAGAACTGGGAGCTGTGTGTGTAAACACACAGCTCCCGGTCCTGTCAGGGGGAGAAATTACTTATCGTCTGTTCATACAATGTATGAACAGCGATCAGTCATTTCCCCAAGTCTGTCCCAGCCCCCCTTCAGTTAGAACACACCTAGTGAACATAATTAACCCCTTCCTCGCCCCCTAGTGTTAACCCCTTCCCTGCCAGTGGCATTTTTACAGTAATCAATGCATTTTTATAGCACTGATCGCTATAAAAATGCCAATGGTCCCAAAAATGTGTCCGAAATGTCCGCCATAATGTCGCAGTACCGATAAAAAATTGCAGATCGCTGCCATTACTAGTAAAAAAAAAAAAATATTAATAAAAATGCCATAAAACTATCCCCTATTTTGTATACGCTATAACTTTTGGGCAAACCAATCAATAAACGCTTATTGCAAAAAATGTTTACGTAAAATATGTAGAAGAATACGTATCGGCCTAAACTGAGGAAAAAATATTCTTTTTTTTTCAAAATTGTCGCTCTATTTTTGTTTATAGCGCAAAAAATTTAAACCGCAGAGGTGATCAAATACCACCAAAAGAAAGCTCTATTTGTGGGAAAAAAAGGACGCCAATTTTGTTTGGGAGCCACATCGCATGACCGCGCAATTGTCAGTTAAAGCGACGCAGTGCCGAATCGCAAAAACTGTCCGGGTCCTTTAGCTGCCTAAAGGTCCGGGTCTTAAGTGGTTAAGTGGAACTTCACTCAATCAACATTGGCCTGGATTCAAAAAGCAATTGCGCCTGTGTAACCATAGGTTACACAGCGCAATTGCTTACTTGCCCCGGCGTAACGAATGCTCCTGATTCAGGAACCTCGTTACGCCGACTGCAGCCTAAGATATGCGCGGCATAAGGCTCTTATGCCTGCATATCTTAGGCTGCATTCTTGCGATGGCCGCTAGGTGGCGTTCCCTTGTGCTCAGCGTATAGTATGCAAATTGCATACTAACGCCGATTCACAACGTTGCGCGAGCCCTGCGTACGCAATTTACGTTGTTTCCGTACGGCGGTTTTTGCGTAAGGCTGCCCCTGCTATTAGCAGGGGCAGCCAATGTTACGTATACCCGTCGTTCCCGCGTCGCGAAATTTGAAATTTACGTAGTTTGCGTAAGTGAATTGTGAATGGCGCTGGACGCCATTCACGTTCACTTTGAAGCAAATGACGTCCTTGCGACGTCATTTGCCGCAATGCACGTCGGGAAAGTTTCCCGACGGAGCATGCGCTCTACGATCGGCGCGGGAACGTGCCTAATTTAAATGATTCCCGCCCCCTACGGGATCATTTAAATTGCGCGCGCTTGCGCCGGGCATTTTGCCGGCGCGCCCACGCAATTTACGGAGCTACTGCTCCGTGAATCAAGGGCAGCGCAGCAAATATGCGGGGGCGCAGGGCAAAAACGTTGCCCTGCGCCTCCGTAAAAAATGCGCAATTCTACCTGAATCCAGCCCATTAACTATATCCTTATACTGCTATTTGTAGATAGGTGTATTATATTTACTTGTTTTGAGCTTTTTTTTTACGTTTCTTAATTTCTTCAGTCTCTTCCTGGTTTCTGACCTAGGCTGATGTTATACATCCCAGGACCCTTCATGGCCATTTTTATTTCTTTCATCTGGAGGAGAGAAAGGGTTTTCTCAGCTGAGCACACGCCTCTGTCTGCATGCCTGAGCTAAGGGCAGATGGATTCCAAGAAGAAAATGCTACATGAATCATCTGCCTTCACTCTAGATGGTTGCAGCTAGAAATGCTAGGGGGGGTGTTTTTCAAAAAAAATTTCAAACAAAATAAAGCATGGAGACATGGATGGATGGGTTACTTTGCTTAAATTGGTTGCGTTAAGTGGGGCAGCAAAAGGGAGTTTAACCACTTAAGACCCGGACCAAAATGCAGCTAAAGGACCTGGCCCCTTTTTGCGATTCGGCACTGCGTCGCTTTAACTGACAATTGCGCGGTCGTGCAACGTGGCTCCCAAACAAAATTGGCGTCCTTTTTTCCCCCCACAAATAGAGCTTTCTTTTGGTGCTATTTGATCACCTCTGCGGTTTATATTTTTACTTCCCTCAATAGCCTAAAAGAAATGTAAGTCCACTTTGTGTGCACCAAAAGCCTCTGCCAATCAAGATATTACCTTGTAGAAGTAGCAGTGAGGTCATCACTGTGCTGTACATAGCCTGTGCAGGGAGCCGAGCTGTGGGAGGGGCCCGGCAGATCCCACCCACTACAGGCTGCCTGCAGAAAACTACAGGAGGGGGTGGAGACAAGGCCAGTCACCCTGCACAAGGAGAGAGAGCAACAGTGACTGGTCTTTATTACAGGAAGCACAGGCCGTTGTCATATGCTGGATTAATGCACAGATCTGGAAGAAATACACAAATAAAACCAAGATTAGTCACAAAATACTCATAATATATATATATATATATATATATATATATATATATATATATATATATATATATATATATATATATATATATATATATATGTAACGGTATGACACGTGGGACCCAGAGGCTCTTGAAGGATGCGGGGTACTCCTGGTTTAGCTTCACCAATGACTCCTGTGTCTAGGGTCATCCTATGTCCACTAGGGGCATAGGATGACTGAGAAATGATATCTTGAATTACATGAGATGGGCAGTAATGATAATTCACAATGTATTGCAGGATATCTTGAAATATTGCAGGTGGTTAATTCTGAACCCAACAGGTCAATAATAGAGTGATGCATTCAATGTGGGGGACACATACTGTTAAGGTGTTAATTAAGTCTGGCTCCTAAGATATTTCATTGTGTGATGCTAATTAACACTGTATTGTGTGAAAGTTCTATTGATGATAATATGTGTTGTGACTCTAAAGGTCAGACGTCTGACTTATGTTTACTAAAGGAATGTGTATTGTGTAGCAGGTGAGAATAGCTTATCGCGGAGCCAGAATGTCTGTCTAAGATGTGGATTGAGGGGGACTCGTTAGTACCCATTGTATGATGTTGTGGGTGGAGTGTGTCATTGTCCCTTTGATTACTGCAGCATGCTTTTTGGTTGCTAACTGTATAAAAAGCCTGAGTTTTACATTAAAAGGTCTATTCGTTTGGAACCAGAGAACAGAGCTGTGTGTCTCGTTTTCTGGGGGAAATCCAATGGGTCCTGTCTGCTGGATTGTGGAGTGTCGGAAGCTGTCGTGGGTTGGTGGAATGGAATATCGTAACGGCGTTAACCCCTGACCGTTACAATATATACATATACACTCAAAGAATAATTGTTTATGCTGGAGTTCAAGTAGAACTGACTTAGTCAAGGGCATGGTAGAAGCTTTTCTTGCTTATACTGTATAACCAATTGTAGACCTTCTATGGTGGACTTTTTAGAAGTATGAAATGGAATGGAGGTTCGATATGCATGTAGGAACCTACACTTGACATACACAAAATGTATAAGCCCCAGATGTCATCTAATTCCACTTCTTGTATTTTTTCTCAGAGATTGATAATGTCGGCCAGTGTCATATTCAGCTGGCGCAGGCCTTGCGAGACGAAGCAAGGAGGATGGAGGATTTCCGAGAGAAACAGAAAGCTGAACGTAAAAAGGTAAGCTAAAATACAATACAGCAGGGTTTGACAAATTTGCTTGGAATCTAGGAGCCAGCTAACAAAGTTACGAGCCAGAAACGCGCCCCGTCCTGCTGAGCTCGCACGCAGAAGCGAACGCATACGTGAGTAGCGCCCGTATATGAAAGCAGTGTTCGTGAGGTATCGCCGCAATTGGTAGAGCGAGAGCAATAATTCTAGCCCTAGATCTCCTCTGTAACTTAAAACGTGCAACCTGTAGAATTTTTTAAACGTCGCCTATGGAGATTTTAAAGGTAAAAGTTTGTCGCCATTCCACGAGCGGACGCAATTTTGAAGCGTGGCATGTTGGGTATGAAGGAGATGACAGTGAAAACAGACCCCCTGTCTAATTTCACTGCCATCTCCTTCCCTCCAATTAGAGCCCCCAAACATTATATATATTTTTTATCCTAACACCCTAGAGAATAAAATGGCAATCGTTGCAATACATTCTGTCACACTGTATTAGCGCAGCGGTCTTACAAGCACACTTTTTTGGGAAAAAAATAAAAATTTTAATAAAAAAAATAAGACCTCAGTAACGTTAGCCCAATTTTTTTTTATATTGTGAAAGCTCTATTAGCATTGCTGGTTGTCTTGTCATACCAACAGCCACCACAAGATGGCGCAAAATCACAGAAGGAACCATAGGCCTGCAGAAGGGCGCAAAGCCGCGGCCTCAATTACCGGCCGGCGCGGCCCGATGCGATTGCTTGGCGGGGGAGGTGGGGGCGCACGGAGACGCAGGATGCCCCAGCTGTGCAGCCCCAGGTCGCTAATTCTAGTCACAATTGCGACCTGGCGCCCAGGCTCCGTCGAACCCTGCAATACAATACTTTTGATGTCCATCAGGGGGAGCAAACAGTGTTTAAACAACACAGACAGTTTTGATTTCTGATGACTGATCAGTTTGTTACTAAGTATCACTGTTCTCAATAAATGTGGTAAGTGAAATGGTACCACTCCTGTTGTCCCCCAACTTCAACAACCACCTGTGGGCGCTATGGATGCTAAAGGGGCCCATCTGTTCTGCCCCACTAACTTGTAATTTTTATGTTTTGCATTGAACTGCTTCAGGTTATTCTTGTTTTGTAGTATGCTGACATCTAGTGGCAGTTTTTGGCCACTACAACTTATTCAATAATGCTAATTATTAGCCCCAGACACCTGGTGCGGATATGCCGGGGGGCTTAGAACCAGAGATTGCCGTGATCCAGGCCAGTGGGACCAGGGGGGGACGGGACCTGTGTAAGTTCACCTTACAGAGTTTTCTGTAAGGTGAACTTACCCTTTAACCACTTAAGACCCAGACATTTAGGCAGCTAAAGGACCTGGCCAGTTTTTGCGATTCGGCACTGCGTCGCTTTAACTGACAATTGTGCAGTCGTGTGACGTGGCTCCCAAACAAATTTTTTTTCCCACAAATAGAGCTTTCTTTTTGTGGTATTTGATCACCTCCTGCAGTTTTTAGTTTTTGCGCTATAAACAAAATAAGAGCAACAATTTTACAACAAAAATATTTTTTTTTTTACTTTTTGCTATAATAAATATCCCCCAAAAATATATAAAAAAACTATTTTTTTCCTCAGTTTAGGCCGATACGTATTCTTCTACATATTTTTCGTAAAAAAAAATCGCAATAAGCGTTTATTGATTGGTTTGCGCAAAATTTATAGTGTTTACAAAATAGGGGGTATTTTTATAGCATTTTTATTAATATTTTTTTTACTACTAATGGCGGCGATCAGCGTTTTTTTTTTTCGGTACTGCGACATTATGGCGGACACTTCGGACACTTTTGACACATTTTTGGGACCATTGGCATTTTTATAGCGATCAGTGCTATAAAAATACATTGATTACTATAAAAATGCCACTGGCAGTGAAGGGGTTAACACTAGGGGGCGAGGAAGGGGTTAAGTATGTTCCCTGGGTGTGTTCTAACTGTAGGGGGGGTGGGACTGACTAGGGGAAATGACTGATCGCTGTTCATACATTGTATGAACAGAAGATCAGCATCACTCTCCCTGACAGGACCGGGAGCTGTGTGTTTACACACACAGCTCCCGGTCCTTGCTCTGTAACAAGCGATCGCGTGTGCCCGGCGGCGATCGCGCCCGCCGGGCACGCGCATGGGAGTCGGGGGCGAGCGGGGGACTGCCCGCACGCGCCCCTTGTAGCCTGCGCGAGAGCCGACGTATAGCTACGGGCTCTCGCGCAGGGGAGCCGACCTGCCGCCGTATAAGTTATACGGCGGCTGGACGGCAAGCAATTAAACTGCATAAGGGTCTCTTTACTGTTAGAGCAGTGATGATGTGGAACTCCATTCCCCCGTTGGTGGTGTCAGCTGGGAGTGTAAATAAATTAAAAAAACTTTTAGATGTGTTTCTTAGTGAACACAATGTAATATGGAAAATGGTAGTGACAAACACACACAGATTGAACTGGATGGATCAGTGTTTTTATTCAACCGTATGAACTATGCAAATCTGGAACATCTCCTGGTTTTATTGCTTGTCCATGACTGATACGGAACTGGCCAAACACAGTAAAGGTTTAGGCTGGTATCACACAGGAAACTAGGCATTGGATACTCCTGTATTTCGGTCAGAAACAAATAGCTAGATTCACACACATTGGCCTAAACTTGCGGCGGCGTAGCTTAGCGTGTTTAGGCTACGCCGCCGTAAGTTAGCCAGGCAAGTGCATGATTCACAATGTACTTACCTGCTACGTTACGTCGGCGTAGCCTGAATCGGCGGGCGTAAGGGCGCCCAATTCAAATGTGTTTGAGGGGGGCGTGTTTTATGTTAATGGCGCTTGACCTCACGTTTTTTACGTTTTTTTTTTTACTGCGCATGCGCCGGGCACCTACATTTCCCAGTGTGCATTGCGGCTAAGTACGCCGCACGGGCCTAATGATTTTGATGTTGACGTAAATCCCGATTCACGGACGACTTACGCAAACGACGTAAAAAATTTGAATTTCGACACGGGAACGGCGGCCATACTTGACATTACTATTCCAATAGGGCCTAGCTCTAACTTTACATGGCCTATCTCTTACGTAAACGGCGTAAAAGTACTGCGCCGGGCGTACGTTCGTGAATCAGCGTATCTCCTCATTAACATATTCTACGCCGACCGCAATGGAAGCGCCACCTAGCGGCCATCCAAGATATTGCAATCTAAGATAGGTGCAAGCCGTCGTATCTTAGATATGTTTAAGCGTATCTCTGTTTGAGCATACACTTAAACATAAGTCGGCGTAGATTATGAGTTAGGTCGGCTTATCTACCGATAAGCCGACCTAACTCTTACTGAATCTACCTAAAAGTGATGAAGTCATGTGTCAGAGCTGGCATTTGGCCGTAAGGGAACAAATACCTTCAGTGTTTCCTATTATGCTGAAATGCAAACACATTAGCATACTGGGGCCAGAACACTCCTATCAGTGACGGATTATTATTGTCTACTTTTCATATACAGATAGTGAATAGGTGACTGGGCATTATAAAAGAACCCGGTTCTTTGCATGGTCTTCTGGCACTCATAAAGGTCAAGGTTTCCTCCTGGCGATTTTTCGAACATCATTTTGTAGCACTACCCCCGAAGGAGCTGCTGGTTTGATTTGGGTGGCACGTTACCTCTAATTTTCCGCTGTCTAGGGTACTGGATGAGAGCTGTAATAAAGTCAATGTCCACACTGCTGATGTCTTTTCTGTGCTTTATTACCCAATGGGGTAAAATGATAAAAATAGTAATAGGTGAGGGGATAGAAGAAATGGAAGATGGCAGATTCAGGTATAACTGGTTTCCGGAAACATTCCTGCTTCCAACGACAACTTGCGTCGCCACTCTAGCCGGAGTGGGTATTGTGCACCTGGATAGGCCTCTCTCACCAGCCTAGCAGCCAGAGTGTCACTCGGAGCTTTAGCAAAGTCCCTGCCACAGACCTTCCCAAAGATGGAGATATTCTTGGTCCGAAATCCTTCTCAAACTGGATTTAGCACCCGGATCTCCTTCAAACAGCTTTAGTGATTTAGGGACTGATAGGCGACCATCATTCAGCCTCTCAGAACGATGTGTCCTTCGATGAAGCAACAGGCCTCTCATTTGTGTGACCGTGTGTATGCAACACAAGTTTGAGCCAACATTCCGTCTGAAAGAAATTCACGGTTTTGTTGTTGGAAAATGTTACAGGTGTGGGTGTGTACCCTATCTCATTCTTGTACAAGAGGAGAGTGGAAGGGGCATTTGGCTGTTGCTGGTGGCAAATAGGGGTCCTGCTAACATGCAGACTTCCTGACAATAAGGCCTCGTACACACGACGGGACATGTCCGATGAAAACGGTCCGCGGACCGTTTTCATCGGACATGTCCGCTGACGGATTTTGGTCTGATGGCTGTACACACCATCAGACCAAATTTCCCGCGGACAGCGAACGCGGTGACGTGGCCGCGCCATCGCCGCGACGATGACGCGGCGACGTGTGCGATCCTGGAAGGTCAATTCTTCCACGCATGCTTCGAATCACTTCGACGCATGCGAGGGCTTTCGGCCGAGCGGACATGTCCGGTGAGTCGTACAGATGACCGAACATGTCCGACGGACAGGCTTCCAGCGGACATGTTTCTTAGCATGCTAAGAAACATTTTCCGCTGGAAACCTGTCCGATCCGCCGGAAAATTGTCCGGTCGGCCGTACACACAACCGAACATGTCAGCGGAAACTGGTCCGACGGATCAGTTTCAGCAGACATGTTCGGTCGTGTGTACGAGGCCAAAGGGGTGGTATTATGTAGCTAGAACACGGTGGTTCTTCAATTCTTACACATCCCATCCTGTTTTTGGACATTTGGCATCATTCCATGATAGGTGCAGGAGCTACATGTGTATATAAATGTTGGAGTATGTTCCTGACACTTAGGGCTCTTTCACACAGGCCAGTTTTTTAGGCGGACCTGAACGGGCGCTCCGTGCTCCTCTATGGAGCCGCGGATGTTAGCGGTGACATGCCCACTGACATCCGACCCGCTCCGATCCGCCAAAGTGTGACGGAGGAAAAACCTACTTTTCCATCCGTCTGGCGGATCAGATCGGGTGAACATGGACAGACGGTCCGTGTTCATCCGATCCCCCCCATAGGGGAGAGCGGAGAAAAGACAGGGCGGTCCCTGCACAGTGTGCGGGGACCGCCCTGTCATCCACCGTCTCAGCGGGGATCAACGGAGCGATCCCCGCTGAGCAAGTGGAGGTTCACGGGGCGGATGATTACTGATCCGCCCCGTGTGAAAGGGGCTGTATTAGAACGAATGGAGTGGCTTGGTTAGGATGAAAACTGTCTTCAAGATTTAAAGCGAGGTCCGCCTAAAAAAAATGGACACTTACCTGTCCAGGGTGCCCGCGATGTCGACAGCCAAAGCCAATCAATCGCTCGGCTCTCGGCTGCCCCTGCTCCATCTTCAGTGAGGGAATCGGGAAATTAAGCCTTGCAGCTTCACTTCCCGATTCCCTACTGCGCATTCGCGAGTCGCACTGCGCGTCCTAACTGGCCCCCGCTGTGTTCTGGGACCTGTGTGTTTCCCAGAAGACAGCGGGGGGGGGGGGCGGGAAGGGGCGTGACTCCCGGGGGAGTCTATGCCCGGAAGCAGGTGCACCCCTTTCCCCCCTGAAAGGTGCCAAATGTTACACCGGAGGGGGGGGGGGGGGGGGGGGTTCCGAAAAGCAGAGGTTACATTTTTGGGTGAACCTCCGCTTTAATGTGACTAACCACTTTAAGCTATTCCATAACCTGGATGAATAAAGTTTCACAGACAAACTGAGGAAATGCTTTCTCCTGCCTGCAGCAGATTGATGACATCATCTTAGCCTAGTCAGATACTGGACTGAAGGGTGTTTTTTTGATGATAAAAATGTTGTTGTTTTTTCTTTTAAGTATACTGTTGCTGTATTATGTATTGTATATTAGGAATTTAATCATGCAGATTTTTTAGCTTACTGAGAGGACCACTTTGAGTCTGTGAATTGCTTCGTCGGGCAAATTGGGCCCAGTTGAATCTCATTTTGGGCAGGCTGATCTGGTCATACCTAGTTTGCAGTCATACCATTGCCTCCAATAGGATTCCCATTTTCTTATCCTGTTTCTTATTGCAGAAACTTGTATGGATTTTGCTTGATGGGAGCAGATTGCTGGATCAACACTGGTTGCTGGGTTATGTCTCGTTGTAGTTTATACTCTAAGGCAGGCATGTCCAAAGTCCGGCCCGTGGGCCAATCGCGGCCCGTGGTCCGGTTTTGAACGGCCCTCCTGGTTATCTAAATATATATCCATTGTGGCCCCCGAGATCTCCCAGCGCTGGGGGCCACAAAAGATATATAGACTGGCTGCCTCGGAGGGGACAGGGAGGAGACAAAACGAGTGCCGTGCACGCAGGAGGTGTATTTCTTGTTTACACGGCAGCCTATGTAATAGGAAGTCCCGTCTCTGGTGCTGCCATTGGTACGACTGTTATGTCCATCAAATGAGGCGGGACTTTCTATTAAAGAGGCCGCGTGTAAACAGGAGATTCTCCTGTAGGTAATCTTTTGGCGCTCGTCCTGCCCCCTCCCTGTCCCCTCCAAGGCTGCACTGATGGCAATGGTGAGTGCATTCCTGGCAATGGTCGGTGCTGCATTCCTGGAAATGGTGAGTGCATTCCTGGCAATGGTGGGTGCTGCATTCCTGGTAATGGTGAGTGCATTCCTGGCAATGGTGGGTGCTGCATTCCTGGCAATGGTGAGTGCATTCCTGGCAATGGTGAGTGCATTTCTGGCAATGGTGGGTGCTGCATTCCTGGCAATGGTGGGTGCATTTCTGGCAATGGTGGGTGCATTTCTGGCAATGGTGGGTGCTGCATTCCTGGTAATGGAAGGTGCTGCATTGATGGTAATTTGGGGTCTTTAGATGGGCATTGACCCTTATTTTGCTTCACAGTGCTTTATTCAAATATATATTTTTTTTCTGAAACTTTTTTTTAAAGTGAAGGTGCGTGTTATACGCCAATAAATACGGTATATCCAAATAACCCGCCTGAGCTCATCTCTTTACTCACACGCAGCCACAAAGGCAAGAGAATTCTTGTTGGGCAGTGTATTAGTTGCTCGGATGAACACACTTAGACCGAATTTTAATGGTTCAAAGAATGTCAGGCAAAATGGTCGGCCCTCACGCACGTTCACTTCATCAAATCTGGCCCTCTTTGAAAAAAGTTTGGACACCCCTGCTCTAAGGCAAACAAAGATCTCCCTTTCTGTGACAGAATTGGAAACCTGTTTTACTTCTTTGCTTTTCTTTTTTTTTTTTGCCGTCATTCATTCCAGTGCATCCTGTTAGATTAGGTTATTTTTGGTTGTTGTTACAGGTGTGTAGCCAATATGGTCTCATTGGGCCTCTGCACGGAAAAAATGTTTTGTTGCTCGCAATAACCATCAGATTTATCCTTTCATTGTCCATACTGCATTAGAAGTATGAGGTTCTAGGGTCAACAACATGTCCTCTTATGAGACCTGTTGTAATATTGTTTTGAGGCAGTTTTGTTTCATATATGTAAAGTATCATAGTTAGATTCCTGAAATCATGTTTAACCACTTAAAGACCGCCGCACGACGATATACGTCAACAGAATGGCACGGCTGGGCACAAGGGCAAACATGTACGTTCCCTTTAAGAACCGGCACGCTCGCGACCCGGTCCGAAGCTCAGGGGTGTATTTAGGTTTTGTGCTGCCCTAGGCCTGACGAAACCCGCACACCCCCTACTTTATATATGACGCACCCCTTCCTGTCAAGACTACACCCCTTCCTTTTTAAGACCCGCCCTGTCATTTTCATGGGATGAGGACAGAGGGACGCGGTGGGATGAGGACAGAGGGACGCGGTGGGATGAGGACAGAGGGACGCGGTGGGATGAGGACAGGGGGACAGGGTGGGATGAGGACAGAGGGACAGGGTGGGATGAGGACAGGGGGACAGGGTGGGATGAGGACAGGGTGGGATGAGGACAGAGGGACAGGGTGGGATGAGGACAGAGGGACGCGGTGGGATGAGGACAGAGGGACGCGGTGGGATGAGGACAGAGGGACGCGGTGGGATGAGGACAGGGGGACGCGGTGGGATGAGGACAGAGGGACGCGGTGGGATGAGGACAGAGGGACGCGGTGGGATGAGGACAGGGGGACAGGGTGGGATGAGGACAGGGGGACAGGGTGGGATGAGGACAGGGTGGGATGAGGACAGAGGGACAGGGTGGGATGAGGACAGAGGGACAGGGTGGGATGAGGACAGGGGGACAGGGTGGGATGAGCACAGGGGGACAGGATGGGATGTGGACAGGGTGGGATGAGGACAGGGGGACAGGGTGGGATGAGGACAGGGGGACAGGATGGGATGTTGACAGGGTGGGATGAGGACAGGGGGACAGGGTGGGATGAGGACAGGGGGACAGGATGGGATGAGGACAGGGGGACAGGGTGGGATGAGGACATGGTGGAATGAGGACAGGGGGACAGGGTGGGATGAGGACAGGGGGACAGGGTGGGATGAGGACAGGGGGACAGGATGGGATGAGGACAGGGGGACAGGATGGGATGAGGACAGGGGGACAGGGTGGGATAAGGACATGGTGGGATGAGGACAGGGGGACAGGGTGGGATGAGGACATGGTGGGATGAGGACAGGGGGACAGGGTGGGATGAGGACATGGTGGGATGAGGACAGGGGGACAGGGTGGGATGAGGACGGGGGACAGGGTGGGATGGGGACAGGATGGGATGAGGACAGAGGGACAGGATAGGATGAGGACAGAGGGACAGGATGGGATTAGGACAGGCTTTTTTGCCGCCCCCCGCAAAGTGCCGCCCTAGGCCTGGGCCTTTTCGGCCTAGGCCATAATACAGCACTGCCGAAGCTCCGTGACCGCACCCGCGGGACCCGATCGCCGCCGGTGTCCCGTGATCGGGTCACGGGAACTGAAGAACGGGGGGAGAGGTGAGTGTAAACAAACCTTCCCTGTTCTTCTCTGTGGCAGTGTCAGTGATCGTCTGTTCCCTGTCATAGGGAACGACGATCGGTGACGTCACACGTCCAGCCACGCCCCCCTACAGTAAGAAACACACATGAGGTCACACTTAAAGTGGTTGTAAAGGTTCATCTTTTATTTTCTAAATTGGTTCCATTAAGCTAGTGCATTGTTGATTCACTTACTATTTCCTTCCATTTCCCTTCTAAATGTTTTTTTTCTTTGTTTGAATTTCTCACTTCCTGTTCCTCCTCAGTAAGCTTTCCACCATCATCCGAGTGGTGGAAAGTCATTTAGAACAGCTTACTGAACACGTTACTGAGGAGGAACAGGAAGTGAGAAATTCAAACAAAGAAAATAAACATTTAGAAGGGAAAAGGTAAGTGAACCAAAGATTCCCTTCTTCCATAAGAACATCACCCAATATTCCATGAGGGGGAATATTCCTGAGATCGCCCCAATAAGCCACACATGAGTCAGAGCTTACTGCTGGAACAAGACAGACTTTAATGGTTTCTTCTCAGCTTTATATACAGTACCAGGCATTAAAGCAACAATGAGATCTCCACCCCCCTAATCGCACACTAAGGCTAATTACTACAATATTCTAGACTGGTCGGCACCGGCCTATAATTATCATGTCTAATCACTGCACATTCCTTAATTAATGGCATCAAACAAACCACCTTCACACACTGAGTTTCCTAGGCAAACGTTTCGTCTCCGCATGCCGCTTGACACCTATTCACACCTCTGAGCATCAATAGGTTTTAGACAGTGTTATCACACAATTAAAGGCCTTTCAAAAGCTAGCCTTATTTAACATATTAACAGTCTTCACAGAGAGATGAGTCACACATGAAATCACCTTTTCATCTAACACACAGCATTAAACTAGCAGGGAGAGAATTAGACTGAGCCCTGGTTCACACTGGGTACGATTTGGAACGATTTGAGATGCGATTTGACATGTCAAATCGCATCTCAAATCGGCGGCAATTGTCGGCAATGGCACTGTCCTAATCAGTGCGACTCCGCATCTGCGATTTCAAAAAGTAGTTTTACATTAAATTGCGGCCGAAATCGCGGCAAATCGCGGCAAAATCGCGCATTTTACCGCGACTTTGAATTCGCAGCAGTGTGAACCTAGGCTTAAGCATATTTTATATTTGCATAAAAGTCCGTCACAGTAACCTATTTAGAAAATAAAAAACCTTTACAACCCCTTTTACTCCTACAGCGCCCCCTAGTGGTAAACCCCTTCACTGCCATTGTCATTTTCACAGTATTCGGTGCATTTTTATAGCACTTTTCGCTGTGAAAATGACAATGGTCCCAAAAATGTGTCAAAACTGTCCGATGTGTCCGCCATAATGTGGCAGTCACGAAAAAAAACGCTGATCGCCGCCATTACTAGTAAAAAAAAAATTATTAATAAAAATGCCATAACACTATCCCCTATTTTGTAAACGCTATAACTTTTGCGCAAACCAATCAATAAACGCTTATTGCGATTTTTTTTTCTACCAAAAATATGTAGAAGGATACGTATCGGCCCAAACTGTCGGTTTTAAAAAAAAAAAATTGTTATCTTTTAAATGAAGCAGTTCATTCGAAGGAAAAATAAATCAGCCTCTAGTACAACAAAGCAGTAGACGGAGAGGGAAACGGGAAGTCTCTGAGGTTTTACATTTACATATTATTATTTATCAACAGTCATTTTTATTGATCCTTCACTTATCAACTTTATCATGACGGGTCAATGGAAACTATTATATCAAGTTCAGGAGAACGTTTACCTGGTAGCAAAACTGCCTCAAAAAATCAGCCTGCTGTTCTTATCCACCCACAAGGAGCTTCTATAATAAATACACAAATTTATATTAATGTGTCATTTTGTAAGTCGATCACTTTAAATATCCAGCCCCGGATGAGAGAAAGGTCTGTCATGTTATCTGCTGTATTTGCAAGACACCAATACGGGAAACAAATCTTTGTGAGTTTTGTTAACCGCTTCATCCCCGGACCATTTTGTAGCTAAAGGACCAGGCCACTTTTTGCGATTCGGCACTGCGTCGCCTTACCTGACAATTGCGCGGTCGTGTGACGTGGCTCCCAAACAAAATTGGCGTCCTTTTTTTCCCACAAATAGAGCTTTCTTTTGGTGGTATTTTATCACCTCTGCGGTTTTTATTTTTTGCGCTATAAACAAAAATAGAGCGCCAATTTTGAAAAAAATGCAATATTTTTTACTTTTTGCTATAATAAATATCCCCCAAAAAATATATATTAAAAAAAAAAATCTTTTCCTCGGTTTAGGCCGATACGTATACTTCTACATATTTTCGGTAAAAAAAAAAATTTGCAATAAGCGTTTATTGATCGGTTTGCGCAAAAGTTATAGCGTCTACAAAATAGGGGGTAGTTTATGGCATTTTTATTAATATTTTTTTTTCACTAGTAATAGCGGTGATCAGCAATTTTTATCGTGACTGCGACATTATGGCGGACACATCGGACACTTTTGACACATCTTTGGGACCATTGTCATTTTTACAGCGATCAGTGCTATAAATATGCACTGCTTACTGTGAAATTGTCACTGGCAGTGAAGGGGTTAACCACTATGTAGCACTGTAGGGGTTAAAGGAACACTAAAGGCAGAATTTTTTTTTTTTTAAATAACAAACATGTTATACTTACCTCCACTGTGCAGCTAGTTTTGCACAGAGTGTCCCCGAATCCGGTCTTCTGGGGTCCCTCGGTGGCTGTCTCGGCTCCTCCTCGCAAAAGCTTTCCACCTTCATGCGAGCTTGCATGGTGGAAAGCTTTTGCGAGCGCGCTCCCGTGATACAGCGGCGGGCATAGCCGCCGACTGTATCACTCGGCCCCGCCCCCCGGCGCGCGGCGTCATCCACTGTGATTGACAATGGCTGCGCTGCTATCAATCTGTCCAGCCTAGCCAATCAAAGGCCAGGCTGGGAACCGAAGAGGATCACATGGACGCGCGCTGGACTTTTGAGGGGTCAGGTAAGTAAAACGGGGGTTGGAGGGGACCGGTACCGTCAGATGTTTTTTCACCTAATGCATAGGATGCATTAAGGTGAAAAAATATTTACCTTTACAACCACTTTAAGTGTGCCCTAGTGAGTGATTCTTACTGTAGGGGGCGTGGCCTGGCGTGACACGTCACTGATCGTCGTTCCCTATGACAGGGAACAGACGATCACTGACACTGCCACTAGGAAGAGTTCTTCAGCTCTGTGACCCGATCGCGGGACACCGGTGGCGATCGGGTCCTGCGGGCGCGGTCACGGAACTCAGGACCAGGTCCGAGCGCGCCTCCAACCCATGGCTGGGCTCTTAAAGGCGACGTACCTGTACGTGCTTATGCCCAGCCGTGCCGCTCTGCCGACGTATATCGGCGTTAGGCGGTCCTTAAGTGGTTAATCATGAAATCAGGTAGTGAGTTGAAATGTGAAAACGATATAAAAAATATTACCGTATTTATCGGCCTATACCGCGCACTATTTTGCCCTGAAAATCAGGGCAAAATCGTGGGTGCGCGATATACGCCGATACCCGCTTTCCCGCCACGAGTTTGAATACTGCGCCGGCATATACCGAGCGCAGTACACTCGTGTATCTTCGGGCAGTCTCGGCGCCTCTCACGCTGACGTCCTGAGCGTACAGGATGTCATCGCGAGAGTTGCCGAGCCTGCCCGACGATACACGAGTGTACTGCGCTCGGTATTCAAACTCGGCGCGGGAAACGAGCGGGGAGGACGCGAGAACGCCGCAGAAGGACGCCCGACCCGACGAAGAGGACACCCGAAGTCGCAGAAGGACGCCGGACCCGACGAAGAGGACACTGAAGCCGCAGACGGACGCCGGACCCGATGAGGCCGCCGATGGATGCCGCGCAAGACACCAAAACTGTAAGTACAAAAAAAACTTTTTTTCCACAGGATTTACGGCAACTTTAGGGGTGCGCGGTATACGCGGGAGCGCGTTATACCGCGATAAATACGGTATATAACAAATTGTACTTTTTCACTAGAAATATATAACAGTTCTCTTTTTAAGAACCATGTAATGCATCATTTTTTTTATTTCATTGTAATCTAGTGAACCTTTACATTTTTTTGTTTTTGTTTTTTTTAGATAGAAGCTGCAATGGACGTAATGCACAAGCAGAAACAGATGCAGTATAAGAAGACAATGGATGCAAGTATCATATTTAGGTCACTTACTCACTGTATACGTATGTACCTGTCTCAGGGCTCATGTCACTGTGTGCTTTGGTCAAACTTCATTGCATTTTTTGTTGCATACAGTGGATATAAATAGCCTACACACCTCCTGTTAAAATGTCAGAGACAAAGATAAATCATTTCAGAACTTTTTCGATCTTTAATGTGACCTATAAACTGCACAACTCAGTTGAAAAACAAACTGAAATCTTTTAGGTGGAGGGAAGATAAAATAAAAAAAATTAAATAATATGGTTGCATAAGTGTGTACAACCTTAACTGCTTGCTGACCAGCCACGGCAGTTATACGGCGGCAGGTCGGCTCTGCTGGGCGAGAGCACGTAGCTATACATCACCTCACCCAGCAGCCAATAGGGGGGGGAAACGCGCGCCACCGGAGGCGCGCACGCGCGTCCCCGACTCCCGTGCGCGTGCCCGGCGGGCGCGATCGCCGCCGGGCACCCGCGATCGCTCGTTACAGAGCGAGGACCGAGAGCTCCCGGTCCTGTCAGGGGAGAAATGCCTGACCGTCTGTTCATACAATGTATAAACAGCGATCAGTCATTTCCCCTAGTGAGTCCACCCCCCCCCTACAGTTAGAACACACCCAGGGAACATAATTAACCCCTTCCCCGCCCCCTAGTGTTAACCCCTTCCCTGCCAGTGGCATTTTTATAGTAATCCAATGCATTTTTATAGCACTGATTGCTATAAAAATGCCAATGGTCCCAAAAATGTGTCCGAAGTGTCCGCCATAATGTCGCAGTACCGAAAAAAATCGCTGATCGCCGCCATTACTAGTAAAACAAATTAATAAAAATGGCATAAAACTACCCCCTATTTTGTAAACGCTATAACTTTTGCGCAAACCAATCAATAAAGGCTTATTACAATTTTTTTTTTTACGAAAAATATGTAGAAGAATACGTATCGGCCTAAACTGAGGAAAAAATAAGTTGATCGCCGCCATTAGTAGTAAAACATTTTTTTTTAATAAAAATGCAATACATTTTCACACGGAGCATGCGCAGAACGTTCGGCGCTGGAGCGCGCCTAATTTAAATGACACACGCCCCATTTGAATTAGGCGGGCTTGCGCCGGACAAATTTACGTTACGCCGCCGCAAGTTTACAGGCAAGTGCTTTGTGAATCAAGCACTTGCGCTGAAAAGTTGCGGCGGTGTAACGTAAATGAGTTGCGTTACACCGCAGCGCAGGTACATGAATCTGGCCCCATGACCGCAGAGGTGATCAAATACCACCAAAAGAAAGCTCTATTTGTGGGGAAAAAAGGACACCAATTTTGTTTGGGAGCCACGTCGCACGACCGCGCAATTGTCAGTTAAAGCGACGCAGTGCGGAATCACAAAAACTGGCCGGGTTCTTTACCTGCATAATGGTCCGGGTCTTAAGTGGTTAACAGGGGTGTGTAGACTTTTTATATCCATTGTATCTCCACCTGCAGTGTAATGCTAAACAGGTGAAATGCAGACTCTGAACTGTCATGATTTTTTTTTTATGCATTTAGTATAATTTGTACTGAATTTGCACAGCTTGCTGCAACTTGGAACTCACATGTGGCTAAAGACTGTTCCCTGACCCTACATGACAGCTCTGGGTGCTTGGAGCACCAGTGCTGTTATATGGGAGTCACCTGCTTCCCCATCCCTGGAAGTACCAGGCATGACATGTTAAGGACCGATCCTAGTGACACCCTATCCACTATCTCCATGACCCCAACCCCCTTATACCTTACCCCACAAACCCCAATGATACAAGGGACCACGTTGTGGAGTAAAATTCGCCTTCCGGCCTTTTTATTTAACCATTTCAAAATTTAACATAAATAACCGTTTAAATAACTTTAAATAACTTTATACACATTTCCAATACTTGATGGTCTAGAAGACCACCCCTCTCAACTTGGACACTGGGACAACAATTATTACCTAGGCCTCAGTCGCCAGACACGACTCAGAGGCAGTATAACCGTCCGCAGTGACCTAACATTTTAACCCCTTCCTGGTTAACCCTTGTTAACCGAAAGGTACCCAATAACCCCCATACCACCTATGGGTACAACCTTTTTCCTACCCCAACTTCCAGCCTTTCCTCGTCTTCCATAGACCCAACACCGCACTCAGAAAGCCTAAAACTAGGGAGGGTGGGTGGGCAGCTTCTCTTTCAGTTACAAATGGAGGAGTGACAAAACGCCACTTCCTCTGCGCCAACAGCCTCTGCCGCCCCCCGCCCCCTAACAGACTACCCCTCCCCTTCCACCAACAGGAGCCTATCTCCTACGGTCAGTCCCACCCTGTCATGCCGTCCCTCCCCCAACTTCGTTTGCTCCGTGACTCCCTTTTCTCTCCTTTTCCCAGTAATCAGATTCAGCATTGTAACAAGTCACAAAGTGGGAGGCTGGATGGATGATGTCTGAACAAAGATGGCTCCTTCATTCTAGAGGGGGAAAAAAACAGATGAAGGCATTGTGGAGGGGAGTAGCTGGGGTAACTTTAAAGCTGGGGTTCAATTGGTTTCCAAAATGTTGCTTCCATAGAAAATAAGGGGAGAGAGGAAGCAGAAGAGAGGAGCTGTGCTTTCAGCATCTCTGTTGTGAACATCTTGTGAAGATGAATTTCTGTAGAATACCTAAAGCTAATGAGATGAATTAAAGGGTCACTAAAGGAATTTTTTTTTTTAGCTAAATAGCTTCCTTTACGTTACTGCAGTCCTGGTTTCATGTCCTCATTGTTCATTTTTGCTTTGATGTTGCTGTAATTCCTCTCTGATCTGGACACTTCCTGGTTGTCTGTTTCCTGATCACCACAGTACTGGGAGATTTCTCACTGTGGTGACTAATCAAGGAGGTGTGATTACTGTTTGTAAAATGAAACTGGGTTGGTGCTGAGGGGTTTTAGACAAAGCATCGCTGCCCTCTATTGGCTCTTTGTCTCTGTACATCAGAAAACCAGGAAACAACAGCAAAAACAAAACTAAACTGTAGGTACATTATATGATTGTTTTTTATCTATTTTTAATCGTTTTTAAAAGGAATCAGTTAACTATTATGTCTCTATACCCTGTAAACAGTCATTTCAGCAAAAAATAATTTTTCCTTTAGTGACCCTTTAAGGCTTTTTTAAAAAAAAAGTGCATTTAAAGCTTGTTTAGGGTATTTAAACACTTTAGTTCACTTTAAGTAAACCTGTTGTTTTGCCCCGACAATGGGAAATCCAGGCTTATCTGTGACAGCTGAAGAAGCCAAGGTGTGCATACCGAAAACATTTGTAGCCTACGTTTTAGGCTCCATTCACACCTAGGCGTTTTAACGCCTGAAGCCCGACGCTATTGCAGCTTGCAATACGCTGGAGGGGTGATTTAACATTGTCGGCTATGGAGATGGTTCACATCTCCAAGCCGAACGCCGAAACGCCGTACGCCTGAAGCTCAAAACAAGTCCC
The DNA here is from genome assembly GCF_905171775.1 of Rana temporaria. Taxonomy (NCBI): domain Eukaryota; kingdom Metazoa; phylum Chordata; class Amphibia; order Anura; family Ranidae; genus Rana; species Rana temporaria. The sequence continues at coordinate 35,087,119 of NC_053489.1, read as the reverse complement.
GGACCCTTTTTTTCAGGCGGCTTTCGGCGTTCGGCATAGCCGACAATGTTAATCACCCCTCCGGCGTATGTTAGGTTTAAAAACGACGCATTTTGTCGCGGCAAATCGCGGTACAAAATACGCCGCATTCAGGTGTGAATGCAGCCTTAGTTTAACTAGATGTTTTGCATAAAAGTACGGGTGGTAATTACAAGTGATGTATTCCCACAGAGTAAGAAGACGTATGAACAGAAATGTCGAGAGAAAGAAGACGCAGAGCAGAATGTCGCTCGCTGCAACAAAAACACTATGAATCAGAAGCAACAGGACAAGGTAATAATGAAACATGAAATGAAACTCTGCTGCAATCCTAAAGTAGAACTGTGGGCAAGGGCAAGAATGACATATACAGTTTAAGGTCACCCTAAGCCAGTGATGGCGAACCTTGGCACCCCAGATGTTTTGGAACTATGTTTCCCATGATGCTCATGAACTCTGCAGTGTAGATGAGCATCATGGAAAATGTAGTTCAAAAGATCTGGGGTGCCAAAGTTCGCCATCACTGGCCTAGAATGCCCTACTGGTTTGAATTAACCAGGAAGAGAAAATCTCCTAACAAGATCTGAACTTTCTAAACAGTATATAAATGTGAAGACAGCAAATATACATATAAAACCTATGTAGGGAGATTTGGTTAATCTCTGTGTATCATCTGAGGCTGTTCACTTCACTGGGTGTATGGAGGGTTTACATCCACTTTAATGTCTGCCAGGTCCTTGCAAATTTACAGTCGCTGATTTCTCACTCTGCATTAAAGGTCAGATCTCGCCGTAGGGAAATAAGAGGAAAATATCATTAATATGCAAATTATACATTGCACACCAGGGCGGAAAGCAGGTGCATCTGCTCCCAAAATACAGAAATAATTACAGGAAACAAAAACTAACCAACAGACGTTCATAGAGAAAAATATTGTACGAGTTGTTGGTTTGGGTCAGCCTTGTTTTACCACAGAGGAAACCTTGAAATATCAGGTCTCAGGAAACCCTTGGTGAAAATTATTGCTCCAAAGTACGCCGCAAGGACGTATTGGTTTCGACCTGAACGTAAATTACGTCCAGCCCCATTCACGGACGACTTACGCAATTGACGTAAAATTTAAAAATTTTGACGCGGGAACGACGGCCATACTTAACATTGGCTGCGCCACCTAGGGGGCAGCTTTATCTTTACACCGGCGTACCTCTTACGGAAACGGCGTATCTATACTGCGACGGGCAAGCGTGCGTTCGTGAATCGGCGTATCTAGTCATTTAAATATTCTACGCCGAACACAACGGAAGCGCCACCTAGCAGCGAGCAGAAAAATTGCACCCTAAGAAACAACGGGGTAGGAAACTTACGCCGCTCGTATCTTAGCCTAATTTTCCAGAATACAGAACTGAATACGCTTAAATTTACGCCGGCGTAGATTCAGAGTTACGACGGCGTATCTACTGATACACCGGCGTAACCCTACCTGAATCCAGCTATATATCTACAGCACATGGTCCATAGTAGTGTGATCAGTGAACTGTAGATATAATATGAAGAAAAGAAAAAGGAAGGTGGCATGCCTGGTGTTCAGAGTGGATAATTGTTCTCCTCATTGCTCTATATCAGGGGTCCCCAACCCCCGTGCAGCGGCCCACTGCCGGGCTGTAGCCTGTTTGCAGCCAGGCCGCCGACAAGGCTGCACTTTCAGGGGTTCGGAGGTGGCGGGCGAGCAGAGAGATGACATAATCTCTCGTCGCCTACCACGCATCACAGCTGTTCTGCCCTCACAGCCGGCCACGAACACAACATTGACGCACCTGGCAAGTGACAAGCCGAATCTGTTGGCACGTGACAATCTGCATCTGTTGGCAGGCGACGGTGGCAAGCTGAATTTGGTAGCAGGCGATGGTGGCAAAAGACATGCTACACCTGGTGGTAGGTGGCGGTGGCAAGTGACACACTCGGGGCTCCCACTGATTCTGCATTATGGTTGAACTATTTTTTTTTTTTTTTATTACAATGTAATAATGGAAATGATGTGCTTCAATCATGCTGACACCATTTCAACCATGGTGCTGGGATGATCGAAGCGCAAACACAAGCCATTGCCTCCACAAATCGCAAAATATCGCTTACCCCCCATGCGGGCCTTGGCATAATTTTCTTTCATGCAGCTGGTCCCAGGTGTCAAAAAGGTTGGGGACCGCTGCTCTATATGACAAAATAATTTTTAGTAGTCCTGAAATTAAACAAATAACAATAATGGGCAGAAAAGAAATGTAGACAGTTTACATTGGTGGTCATTGGTTGTTAGTAGAAAATGGACCTCAATACATTGGGTCAGTGGGAGAAGGCCGCGTACACACGATCGGTCCATCCGATGAGAATGGTCTGATGGACCGTTTTCATCGGTCCAAACCGATCGTGTGTGGGCCCCATCGGTCAGTTAACCTTCGGTCAAAAAAATGAAAACTTGCTTTAAAATTGAACCGATGGACGCCTAACCGATAGGTCAAAACCGATCGTTAGTATGCAAAAGCATCGGTTAAAAACCCGCGCATGCTCAGAATCAAGTCGACGCATGCTTGGAAGCATTGAACTTCGTTTTTTCAGCACGTCGTTGTGTTTTACGTCACCGCGTTCTGACACGATCGGTTATTTAACCTATGGTGTGTAGGAAAGACAGACCATCAGTCAGCTTCATCGGTTAACCGATGAGCACGGTCCTTTGGACTGTTTTCATCGGATGGACTGATCGTGTGTACGAGGCCGAAGAGTTCACGTCTATTGGTGGTTAGAGGAGAATGTCCCCTTACATTGGTGGTCAGTAGGAGAAGGACCCCATTACATTTGCTGTCAGTGGGGTAAGTGCCCCCTTACATTGGTAGTCTTTTGGAGAATTACCCCCTCTTACATTCATTGTCAGTGGGAGAAGGGTCACGTTTACATTGGTGATCAGTGGAGAATTGCCTTTTTACATTGCTGATCAGTGGGAGAAGAAACTCCTTTACATTGGTGGTCAGTGGCAGAAGAGTTGTCTTTACATTTGATGCTTAGTGGAGAATGGCCCCCTTACATTGGTGGTCAGAGCGAGAAGTGGCACCTTACATTGGGAGAAGGGAACCTTTACATTAGTGGTCAGTGGTAGAAGGGCCCCCTTACAATGGTGGTCAGTGGAAGGAGGGCCCCCTTACAATGGTGGTCAGTGGGAGAAGGGCCCCCTTACAATGGTGGTCAGTGGGAGAAGGGCCCCCTTACAATGGTGGTCAGTGGGAGAAGGGCCCCCTTACAATGGTGGTCAGTGGGAGAAGGGCCCCCTTACAATGGTGGTTAGTGGGAGAAGGGCCCCCTCTTACAATGGTGGTCAGTGGAAGAAGGGCCCCCTTACAATGGTGGTTAGTGGAAGAAGGGCCCACATACAATGTTAGTCAGTGGGAGAAGGGCCCCCTTACAATGGTGGTCAGTGGAAGAAGGGCCCCCTTACAATGGTGGTTAGTGGAAGAAGGGCCCCCTTACAATGGTGGTCAGTGGAAGAAGGGCCCCCTTACAATGGTGGTTAGTGGAAGAAGGGTCCCTGTACAATGGTGGTCACTGGAAGAAGGGCCCCCGTACAATGTTGGTCAGTGGGAGAAGGGCCCCCGTACAATGTTGGTCAGAGGGAAAAGGGCCCCCGTACAATGTTGGTCAGTGGAAGAAGGGCCCCCTTGCATTGCTGGTCAGAGGGAAAAGGGTTCCCTTGCATTGATGATCAGTGGAGAAGGGCCCCCTACTTTTGGTCTTTAGGCCACTCATCACATTTGAGGAGCACAAGGAAATTGCAGGCGGGGATGGGGTGGGCCAGCTCATGAGTTTCTCTACAAAAGATGAGATTTGTATATTATAGTGAGTGGGGTATCAGTGCTTCTAGTGAGCTGACAATCTACATGACAGTACTTGCAGGAGCATTGGTGAGAACAGCTTTCTCTGAGCTTTGATCTTTATGTTGTTTTCTTACCAGATATATGCAAAGTTGGCTCATTCCAAGGTGACATTGGAAGATGCAGGTGAGCTATAATTTATATATATCTCATTTAAAAGAAAACTTGCCACAATTATAGTACAGCGGAACCTATACTGTACAAAAGGGGTCTCCAAACCCCAAACAACGGGCCAGTTCACTGTCCGTCAGACTTTAGGAGGGCTGGACTGTGGCCAGTGGCAGTAAAAAATGCTCCAGCATCAGTGGGCATAAACAACGTCTCAGGCTTGGTATTATATAGCACCTGTGGTCAGTGTAAGGAGGAATAGTGTCCCATGGATGATGTCAGTGGGAGAAAGAGTTCCCTTTAGTTTATATCAGTGTGAGAAATAATGCCCCATCGTTGGTGTCAGTGGGAGGAATAGTGCCCCATTGTTGGTGTCAGTGGGAGGAATAGTGCCCCATCCGTGGTGTCAGTGGAAGGAATAGTGCCCCATTTGTGGTGTCAGTGGAAGGAATAGTGCCCCATTTGTGGTGTCAGTGGAAGGAATAGTGCCCCATCATTGGTGTGAGTGGAAGGAATAGTGCCCCATCCTTGGTGTCAGTGGACGTAATAGTACCCCATCATTGGTGTCAGTGGAAGGAATAGTTCCCTACTGCTGTTATCAGTGGAAGTAATAGTACCCCATCATTGGTGTCAGTGGAAGGAATAGTGCCCCACCCTTGGTGTCAGTGGAAGGAATGGTGCCTCATCCTTGGTGTGAGTGGAAGGAATGGTGCCCCATCCTTGGTGTGAGTGGAAGGAATAGTGTCCCATCCTTGGTGTCAGTGGAAGGAATAGTGCCCCATCGTTGGTGTGAGTGGAAGGAATAGTGCCCCATCCTTGGTGTCAGTGGAAGGAATAGTGCCCCATCGTTGGCGTGAGTGGGAGGAATAGTGCCCCATCCTTGGTGTGAGTGGGAGGAATAGTGTCCCATCCTTGGTGTGAGTGGGAGGAATAGTGCCCCATCCTTGGTGTGGTTGGGAGGAATAGTGCCCCATCCTTGGTGTGAGTGGGAGGAATAGTGCCCCATCCTTGGTGTGAGTGGGAGGAATAGTGCCCCATTGTTGGTGTCAGTGGGAGGAATAGTGTTGCATCCTTGGTGTCAGTGGAAGGAATAGTGTCCCATCCTTGGTGTGAGTGGGAGGAATAGTGTCCCACTGTTAATGTCAGTGGGAGGAATGGTAACTTATGGTTAGTATCAGTGGGAGAAATACTGCCTCATATCAATGGAAGCAACGGTCCACGGGCAGCAGTGTGGAGACCACTGCTGTGCAAAAGACACTTTATTTACTTTATTTACAAATCATATGGAATATGTGAAAGCACATGTCCCTGAATGCACATGAAAAAAATGACTTTGCCAAGAGTATTACAAAAGTTGTCATGGCTGATGTTTTGAAAATGCTAGCTGCCTGGCAGTCATGCTCATCTTTAGAAAATCACTGGTGTGATTGGCTCAGCAAGATGGCCAAGCAACTGTAATACAGAGACCATATAGATTCCTAATAATAATTCGAGATTTTCCTAGCTTGTGACGGAAAATATTAATTATATGAAGACAGGAGGCGAGTATCTTGCATTTATCTTTCTTTAATAATGCCCATAGCAGAAATACAGTAAACATTTATTGTAACTTAAAAGAAAAAATTCAAAGAACTACCCTTCCCAGCAGTCCCTGGGCCAGCGTAGCCCCTCCCAGACCGTAGCCTATATAAGGGACTGTCTGAGGTAACCTATTCCTCTTTCTTCATGCGAATTAGTGTAAACAGGAACCGAAAGTCCAATTAGACATCTCCGCGGCTGCCGGGAACCTTCCGACCGGAACACAACATCTGAATCTGGAGGAAACGAAAGGACAAGGCCAACACGGACCAACTTCATCCGGACCAACTTCATCCCAACGGGGACTATAGGAAAACCAAAACCATTCGGAGCCGACCGGTCAGTCGTCTTCAGGAACATGGACCAACGGATTCAGTCAACGGCATCCCGACTCCGGATCTGGAACTTAGTAGGAGCCTCCATCTGCGGTGAACTAAACCCATGGATCGAAACGGAACAGCAATCCCGACGGGGTTAGTGAAAACGAACTCCCGGGGCGTACCAGCCTCCGACTTGCAGGGTGTGTGGTTCAACAGTCTAGAACGAGAGAGAGACAACCTCATGACAGGGTTGGGTCGGGAGGGAAGATACTCGCCTCCTGTCTTCATATAATCAATATTTTCCGTCACAAGCTAGGAAAATCTCGAATTATACCTCAGACAGGAGGCTCATATCTTATGCAAGTTCAAAGCTATAAAAATGCATATATAGATGATAACAAATGAAACAACTACAAAATTGATATAGATATGTGTTCCTCCGATCCAAGCAGAATTGGCGGAAAGCAATCGTGGTTACCAGTCCGCCGCTAGCCGTAAATCCTATAGGGAGCCGCCCGGGGTGATGACCTAGGAGCCACCGCTCCTCTGGAGGGGTGGGCGCCCAACGGGGTTACGTAAGACCCTGCCATTTCCATGATTGATCGTACCCCTCTGGCTAGCGTAGCTGAGGAAACCGGAAACTGAGGTTTAGCGTAGGAATGAGGAGTAGGAAGAGATGCGAAGATCGCAGTGGGACCGTGAAGGACTAAGAAATCCGTAGACAACGGAGTACGATGTGCGGGGAAGAACGGGTAGAAAAAACCGATGAAGTCCCGCCGCTGTACTACGCACGACGGAAAAACCCCGACTCTCCGAGGCGGGATCCGACGCCTGGAATGGCCAACGTCGTGACACCCGATATGCGTCTGACGGAATCAGACACGAGGGGGCAGTAGCTCAAACGACAATAACCTCCGACAGAGTGAGATTGTCCCCCCAGTCCTGGCGCGTGGTCAGGACCACTGATCACCTCCCAAGAGCGTTGATACCCTGGGTGTGATGGGCGTTGAAACTTAACGCTTACTAAGTCGGTACACCATGGGTGTTATCCCACCGGTAGTAAGTCTACAAGGGAGCGGTAGTCCGAGTTCACAGCGCGGAAGGCGCAGGGGAGCTATAGGACCTCCCGGACTCAAACGAGTCCACCAGGTAGTTGGTCATCTCAGACGAACGCCTTCATGAGGTTAACTTGTCGTTGATCACCAACTAACCCAGAGTCCTCCGGATGATCGAAATGTATATCTAGTCCCAAGGCCTAGATCAAGGCAAGTGGAACCCCCGTTATAAAAGAAAAGGTCGCTGTCCGTGACCGACACCCCGAAAACCCAACCATGCGAAGAGAAGTAGGACGTGCGTCGTGAATAGAGGGTGCAGATCCCCGTACAGACTGGGGAGAGAAAGGATCCCATAAGGGAGCAAGGGCCAGGAACACTGACCGGTGCAGTCGTCAGTCGATGGACTTGGGCGGGTAACGAGAATTCCAATCTAACACCATAGCGGAAGTGCCTGGGGTACATTTCGCAGCTGGAACTATGTCGCGTTCCAGGCAGAAATGTCAGAGATCTTGCTAGATCCGTTAGGATTTTGGGTCAAGGACCCCCCAAGCGAAGGTCGTACTGGACCGCGGATACGGTGTCCATACGCAAGAACACACCGTAGGTGGACGTGTGTGGCATTAGAGTCCTGATGGCAAGACGGTCGTCAGGATTTCCACGTGTGAACGTGCAGCAGAGACTCCGCGGTGGGCCACGCCCCTCCTGTGGACGAGGGACCGCATCGAGTACCCCAACCGAGGTGGTTGGCAACCTATTCCAAGATGAATCCGTTGTGGAGTTGCAGGTGGACCTGCCGGGCCGTCTGTCGACCTGACGTAGCCACCACCGTAGTTCAATTATGGCTTCCGTGTCCAGAGTGACGACGTCTGCACAGTGAAGCCCCTGGCAAAGACGTAGGGACTGAGACTCTGAAGGTCTCGATAGTGAAAAGAAGCTGGACAAATGGTATGGATTAACGCCGGAAACAGGCCGACCAGTCGAGCCAGTCCGCGTAAGGATACCCGTCGTTAGCCCAGCACGATACTGACCTTGTGCAGATAGCGGCCAAGTGGTCATGGGTAGCCGAAGGATCACTAGGTTGGTGTCCACCAAGAACCCTAAAACTCTACCTCCTGAGATGGGGAGAGGATAGATTCCCGTGATCTATGGGAAACTGTCCCGGAGGCGTGTTCGTTCGCCAGGCGAGGGGTACGAGCCATTAAGAGTAGGTCGTCCAAGTAGATAATCAACCTCACCCTTTGTGTCGCAGAATGTCGTCACTGTATACAGTAATTACGAGAGATTTCTCAAGTTACTACCGGGCGATAACCGCCCTCCTTTCCTGACCAGGAAGACGTTGTTGGGGAAACCCGGGGAGAGCGGGTCCGTCTCCACTATCGTTTGGGTGAACCAGAGGCCCTGCAATTCGTTGTCTATTAGGGCGGTGTTCAGGTCTGAAGACCGAGGAAAGAGGGACTAGGTCCATCTCCGGTCCTATAATCCTGATAGACCGGCACTGTACCGTGTTAGACTTTGATGACGTTTGGGCTCATCCGGGATGGAATAGAGCCCTACCGTCTTGGAATATCTTAATCAGCGTGATCCCGACTAGCCTGCCCTCGGTGGTCGGACCGGGGTCTGATTCGGCTAGGTGAGACAGCTGGGGAACAAGCCACGTTAAGATTCGAGCGGCGGTGTCCAGTCGGACCCGTAGTGTCCACGCATCCCAAGAGGCGACCGCCTGTTGGGCCCAGCCCCGATTTGGGACAGGTCAGTCGGCTGTTCAGCGGCGTGGCCTGCTCACTAAGGTGTGGGATGATGGTGATAGGTCCCAAAGATCCAAGGCCCTGGTCTGTATGATCCGAAGGACCTCTCTATTCCCAGCTTGGGGGATTTCCCGTGTATGGTGGGATACCCCCAGGGTATGGGGTTCACCTCGGGAGTGTGCACAGCCATAAATGGTAAAGGAAGGGGGTTACGCCCTGAAAATGATTCGGTGAGTTTTTCAACCGATCTCCGGGTCCATTATGTGATATATTGGATCACCTCGGGCGGAGGTGCCCAGTCATCGGAGTGTGGATGGCATATCGCCCCCGGATCTATAATGGCTCTCTACGAGAATCCATAGAGTGCCACCCTGGGAACAGGGTTGGCGTCGTCATAGAGCGCCATGTGCCCACTGCTCTAACACTCATCATCATTCTCATCATCTACAACCTCAGACTCAAGGTGTTAGCCGCCTCAGACTCCGCGGACAACTCTGGAAGAGTCCACGAATGGGTCTGGCTTAGTCCGTCTAACGGATCGCTGCCTCTGCATGTGCATCTCCCCGAGGCTCGGGGGTCGGTCGGAGTCTGGGAGGGCAGTGGGTCGGCAGTCCGGGTAGGGTACTGCCTGGGACATATTATTTACTTCCCCTGTCGGGGAGTCAAGGGCCACAGAAACGTGGCAGCGTTTTGGAACGCCCAGCCCTTCTCAGGGGCGGTAGACCGTTGCCGGATGTTCCGGGCATATGGTGTGCAGGCGGGGGGAACCAACGCCATTGGTCGTAAAGATTGGTCTACCGATCAGTTTTGGCAACTGTGTAACACTGTTGAGATTTGGCCTCCTAGGACTGTGTCCACCCTATCCGGGGGACCGGGATGAACAATGCCAGGATATTCATTAAATTGTAGAATCTTTGTACAATTCAATACATTTTTTTATACATATTTGTATAATTTATTTATATAATGAATATATAATTTGTATAATCCATCTATAATTTATTATTTGTCGTAGATTCGGTTATTTAAATTATTTAATTTAATTTATTTATTTATTAGATATTGATTCATTGGAATGAAATATATATATTTATATATATATATATCTGAAAAGATGTACTGCCATCTAGTGGTTGAAAGCATGGTGAAACAGCAGCAGGTTCCTGGCTACGACACCGCTGGGAAGGACATCCTGCGGTGTGAGGGGAGCCTGACGAGATTCTAACTCCAGAGGCGAAGTCTCGCGAGACTACGGCCTCTGGAGTTCTTATTGGCCCTAGGTTGTGAGGGACGGAACGGTCCATGAGAACCGTTCTCCCCCGTCTCGCTCTCGATACCGAGAGAGGCACCGAAAGAGAGGAGAGGAGCGGCCGCGGCGGAGACCCCGCCCCCCACCTGAGCGCGCGAAGGGGAGCGTGGGGAGGGAGGGGGGGGGACAGTTGCCCAGGCATGGCGCCCGCCGAGGGAGCGAATGAAAAACAGCGCGGATCCCGCACGGACGCCGCAGTGCTCCGGCGTCAAAGAAAGGGAAAAAAACCCGAGCAAAGAATCAAAGAATTGGAAACAAACAAACGTGGCCTCTCAAACATATCTGCCTGACACCGCTCCGGTGTCAGGCAGACAGAAATAAAGCGCAGAAACGGGGGATAGCAGGGAGAACCCCCAGTATTCCACATCTTCCAAAAACTACAGAACAATCATTTCCGACAAAATACCTGACACCGGGGCATTCGGTATCAGGGAGGAATTCCAGGGAAACTCCCCATGTTCCACAATACCTCAAACATATCAGTCAAGACTGAACAAAATCACCCGGTATCAGAGACCATATATACAATCAAACAATAAAGGTACATGAAACACCTATCTTGTAAATAATAAAGGTACATGAAATACTTATCTTGTGTGCTCTGCCATGAGCAGAAAGAAAGAGGAATAGGTTACCTCAGACAGTCCCTTATATAGATTACGGTCTGGGAGGGGCTACGCTGGCCCAGGGACTGCTGGGAAGGGTAATTCTTTGAATTTTTTCTTTTAAGTTACAATAAATGTTTACTGTATTTCTGCTATGGGCATTATTAAAGAAAGATAATGCATAAGATATGAGCCTCCTGTCTGAGGTATAATTACAGTGCTGACAATGTACACAGCACTTATTCTACATTCACATCAGCCCCTGCCCTCTAGAAGCTTGCAGTTCAAGGTCCTTCTCTCACATGCATACACATACCAGGGGCCAATTTATAAATGAGCCAATCAACCTACCAGCATGTCTTTGCAGTGTGGGAGGAAACGCAGGAACGTGAAGGACATGCAAACTCCATGCAGGCGGTGTCCTGGCCAGGATTCAAACTGAATGGATGCATAAATAGATAGACACTGAACTACGACGTTCTATTTTTCAGATAAGACGTACCAGCAAAATGTCAACCTATTGGATAAAATCCGGGAAGACTGGCAGTCTGAGCACATAATGGCCTGCGTGGTATGTACAGTATATTCTATCATTCTACCTCTATGACTCTGCAGAGACACTCCGATGAAAACATTGGCCCAGATTCTCGTAGATCGGCGTATCTCCTGCGGCGGCGTAACGTATCCGATTTACGTTACGCCGCCGCAACTTACACGGGCAAGTGCTGTATTCTCAAAGCACTTGCTCCGTATGTTGCGGCGGCGTAGCGTAAATCACCCGACGGAATTCAAATTCGGCGGGTAGGGGACGTGTAGTATTTAAATTAAGCGCGTCCCCGCGCCGAACGAACTGTCCGTAAAATATCCCAGTGTGCATTGCTCTAAATGACGTCGCAAGGACGTCATTGGTTTCGACGTGAACGTAAATGCCATCCAGCCCCATTCACGGACGACTTACGCAAACGACGTAACTTTTTACATTTTCGATGCGGGAACGACGGCCGTACTTAACATTGGCTGCGCCTCATATAGCAGGGGCAACTTTACGCCGGGAAAAGCCTAACGTAAACGTCGTAACTTTACTGCGTCGGCCGTGCGTACGTTCGGGAATTCGCGTATCTAGCTAATTTGCATACTCGACGCGGATTTTGACGGAAGCGCCACCTAGCGGTCCAAAAAAAAAATTGCACTTAAGATCCGACGGCGTAAGAGACTTACGCCTGTCGGATCTTATGGATATCTATGCGTAACTGATTCTTATGCCCCGTACACACCATCACTTTATGTGATGAAAAAAAATGACATTTTTAAAAACGTCACTTTAATTGACCGTGTGTGGGGGAAAACGTCGTTTTATGTCTTCTAAAAAACGACCAAAAAAAATTGAAGCATGCTTCAATTTTATGTGTCGTTTTTCAAAACGTCAACTTTTACTTCACAGAAATTGACCGTGTGTAGCAAAAAACGTCTTTTAAAACTATGTTTTTTCACCCGCGCATGCCCAGAAGCTACTTATGAAGCAAGCTTCAATGGAAAAACGTGGTGGAACGTAACCTCACTTTGCTAGAACATTGTGAGAAAAACGATGGTGTGTAGGCAACTTCGTCTTTGAAAATTGAAGTTTCAAAAACGTGATTTTTTACTTCACAGAAAATGTCGTTTTTTTTCATCACATAAAGTGATGGTGTGTATGCGGCATAAGAATCAGTCGCATAGATACGACGGGTCCGATTAGGACTTACGACGGCGTACATGGCGCTGCGCCGTCGTAAGTCCTTTCAGAATCTGGGCCATTGACTTTGCAGTGTTGGTTTTTCTCTTTCAACCTTAGAGTGCAGTAACACATACACGATATTGTCAAAAGTTTTGGGACACCTGCCTTTACACACCCATAAACTTTAACCAGCCCCGGGAAGAATTTACCCCCTTCCCGACCAGAGCACTTTTTGCGATTCTGCACTGCATCGCTTTAACTAGCAATTGCGCAGTTGTGCGACGTTGCACCCAAACAAAATTGACGTCCTTTTTTTTCCCCACAAATAGAGCTTTCTTTTGGTGGTATTTGATCACCTCTGCGGTTTTTATTTTTTTACGCTATAAACAAAAAAGAGTGAAAATTTTGAAAAAAAACACATCTTTTACTTTTTGCTATAATAAATATCCCACATTTTTTTCCCTCAGTTTAGGCCGATACGTATTCTTCTACATATTTTTGGTAAAAAACAAAATCGCAATAAGCGTATATTGATTTGCACAACAGTTATAGCGTCTACAAAATAGGGAATAGTTTTATGGAATTTTATTATTCATTTTCCTTTATTAGTAATGGCGGCGATCTGCGATTTTTTAAAAAAAAATTATTGGGACTGCGACATTATGGTGGATTCTTTTGACACTATTTTGCGACCATTGTCATTTATACAGCGAACAGTGCTATAAAAATGCACTGGTTACTGTGTAAATTACACCGACAGGGAAGGGGTTAAACACTAGGGGATGATGAAGGGGTTAAGTGTGTCCTAGGGGGTGATTCTAACTGTGGGGGGGCTGGGCTACAAGTCACACGACAGTGATCACTGATCCCGATGACAGGGAGCAGTGATCACTGTCCTGTCACTAGGCAGAACAGGGAAATGCCTTTCTTACAAAGGCATTGAGTCCGGGGGACCCATGGGCACGCTCACGCTGACATCCCAGTCTTAGGCCCCTTTCACACCGAGGAGTTTTTTCATTCGCTAAAAATAGCGCCTAAATACCGCCTGAGGGCTTTCACACTGAGGTGATGCGCTGGCGGGACCGCACCAAAAGTCCTGCCAGCAGCATCTTTGCCATTCCCATTGAAGCAATGGGCACCGCGGTAATACGCCTCCGCAGAGGCGCATTGACAGCGGTATTAACCCTTTTTCGGACGTTAGCGGGGGTTAATATCGCACCGCCAGCGGCCGAATACCGCCGCAATTCCGTGACAATTCAGACGTTCTAACGCCGCTAAAAATTTACCGCCACCGCACATCCCGCTCCAGTGTGAAAGGGGCCTTAGTCCGTAGGGTTCAGCATTGAGTTGGCCCATCCTTTGAAGCTATAACAGCTTCAACTCTTCTGGGAAGAAATTTGAGTTTTACATTTTATTTTTTATATTGGATATGTTTTATAGCAAAAAGTAAAAAATATTGGCCTGGATTCAAGAAGCAATTGCGCCTGTGTAACCAAAGGTTACACAGCGCAATTGCTTACTTCCCCCGGCGTAACGAATGCTCCTGATTCAGGAACCTCGTTACGCCGACTGCAGCCTAAGATCTGCGTGGCATAAGGCTCTTATATCTAAGATCTGCGCGGCATATCTTAGGCTGCATTCTTGCGATGGCCGCTAGGGGGCGTTCCCGTTGTGCTCAGCGTATAGTATGCAAATTGCATACTAACACCGATTCACAACGTTGCGCGAGCCCTGCGTACGCAATTTACGTCGTTTCCGTACGGCGTTTTTTGCGTAAGGCTGCCCCTGCTATTAGCAGGGGCAGCCAATGTTACGTATACCCGTCGTTCCCGCGTTGCGACGTTCGAATTTTACGTCATTTGTGGATGTGAATCGTGAATGGCGCTGGACGCCATTCACGTTCACTTTGAAGCAAATGACGTCCTTGCGACGTCATTTGCCGCAATGCACGTCGGGAAAGTTTCCCGACGGAGCATGCGCTTTACGATCGGCGCGGGAACGTGCCTATTTTAAATAATTCCCGCCCCTGGCGGGATCATTTACATTGCGCGCTTACGCCGGGCAATTTTGCCGGCGCGCCCTCGCAATTTACGGAGCTACTGCTCCGTGAATCGAGGGCAGCGGCGCAAATTTGCGGGGGCGCAGGGCAAAATCGTTGCCCTGTGCCTCCGCAAAAAAAGAGCAAATCTCTTTGAATCTGGGCCATTGGCCCAGATTCAAGAAGCAATTGCGCTTGCGTAACCATAGGTTACACAGCGCAATTGCTTACTTGCTCCGGCGTTAAGAATGCTCCTGATTCAGGAACATCGTAACGCCGACTGCAGCCTAAAATCTGCGTGGCATAAGGCTCTTATACCACGCAGATTTTAGGCTGCATTCTTGCGATGACCGCTAGGGGGCGCTCCCATTGTGCTCAGCGTATAGTATGCAAATTGCATACTAACACCGATTCACAATGTTGCGCGGGCCCTGCGTACGCAAGTTACGGAGTTTCCGTACGGCGTCTTTAGCGTAAGGCTGCCCCTTCTAATAGTAGGGGCAGCCAATGCTAAAGTATACATGCCGTTCCCGCGTCGTGAAATTTGAATTTCATGTTGTTTGCGTAAGTGATTTGTGAATGGCGCTGGACGTCATTCACGTTCACTTGGAAGCAAATGACGTCCTTGCGACGTCATTTGCCGCAATGCACGTCGGGAAAGTTTCCCGACGGAGCATGCGCTCTACGATCGGCGCGGGAGCGCGCCTAATTTAAATGATTCCCGCCCCCTATGGGATCATTTACATTAGGCGCCCTTACGCAGGGCAATTTTAAAGAGCGCACACGCAATTTACGGAGCTACTGCTCCGTGAATCGCGCGCATCGCAGATAATTTGCAGGGGCACAGGGCAAAAACGCTGCCCTGTGCCTCCGTAAAAAAGGGGCAAATCGTACCTGAATCTGGGCCACTGTGAGAAGCTCACAGTGTGCAATGAAAGCAGAGTAAGCCATTTTGGTACAGGAAAGAAGCCGGTAGAACTGTGCTAGTCTAGGGGGAAGCCTCAGCTCTCAGTGTTGTAGGTTTCGGTACATGAACACGTCCTTTCTTAGGGCTCGGTTTCTGCCAGTCCCAAGTATGATGAATGTCGGGAACAAAATATCTCCTCCTTGGTCTACTAAGAAAGTTCATTGGTGTAATACCGATTTTTTTTTTTTTCGTTTCTAATTTTCTTCTGCAGTTTTTTGAAAAGCAGGAATGGGATCGGATAAATTATTACCGGAACGCGGTGTGGACTCACGTCAACCAATTGTCCCAGCAATGCGTCGTCAGCGATGGGGTAAGCAGGGGGGGTAAAAGCAAAGTGTTCTTTGATTGGACAAGGTGGAGATTGTTATATCACCGCCCCACTTTTCCACCTCGCCCAATCCGAGAATGTTTTGCATTCATTGAGAAAATGCAAAGTGCTCCCTAAATGGTGCCCATGCCAAGTGAGCGACCTCCTGCATTCACAATGTAGCCGGGCAGCCGCTCAAGTGTGGGACATAGACAGGGGCGGACTGACAACTCATGGGGCCCCCGGGCAATAGGAGATTATGGGGCCCCCGGGCAATAGGAGATTATGGGCCCTCCGGGCAATAGGAGATTATGGGGCCCCCGGGCAAGAGGAGATTATGGGGCCCCCAGGCAATAGGATATTATGGGGCCCCCGGGCAATAGGAGATTATGGGGGCCCCGGGCAATAGGAGATTATGGGGGCCCCGGGCAATAGGAGATTATGGGGCCCCCGGGCAATAGGAGATTATGGGGCCCCCGGGCAATAGGAGATTATGGGGCCCCCAGGCAATAGGAGATTATGGGGCCCCCGGGCAATAGGAGATTATGGGGCCCCCGTGAAATAGGAGATTATGGGGCTCCCGGGCAATAGGAGATTTTTGGGGCCCCCGGGCAATAGGAGATTATGGGGCTCCCGGGCAATAGGAGATTATGGGGCCCCCGTGAAATAGGAGATTATGGGGCCCCCGGGCAATAGGAGATTATGGGGCCCCCGGGCAATAGGAGATTATGGGCCCTCCGGGCAATAGGAGATTATGGGGCCCCCGGGCAAGAGGAGATTATGGGGCCCCCAGGCAATAGGATATTATGGGGCCCCCGGGCAATAGGAGATTATGGGGGCCCCGGGCAATAGGAGATTATGGGGGCCCCGGGCAATAGGAGATTATGGGGCCCCCGGGCAATAGGAGATTATGGGGCCCCCGGGCAATAGGAGATTATGGGGCCCCCAGGCAATAGGAGATTATGGGGCCCCCGGGCAATAGGAGATTATGGGGCCCCCGTGAAATAGGAGATTATGGGGCTCCCGGGCAATAGGAGATTTTTGGGGCCCCCGGGCAATAGGAGATTATGGGGCTCCCGGGCAATAGGAGATTATGGGGCCCCCGTGAAATAGGAGATTATGGGGCTCCCGGGCAATAGGAGATTTTTGGGGCCCCCGGGCAATAGGAGATTATGGGGCTCCCGGGCAATAGGAGATTTATGGGGCCCCCGGGCAATAGATTTATGGGGCCCCCGGGCAATAGGAGATTATGGGGCCCCCGGGCAATAGGAGATTATGGGGCCCCCGGGCAATAGGAGATTATGGGGCCCCCGGGGCAATAGGAGATTATGGGGCCCCCGGGGCAATAGGAGATTATGGGGCCCCCGGGCAATAGGAGATTATGGGGCCCCCGGGCAATAGGAGATTATGGGGCCACAAAGTATACACACACATACAGTATGCATACACAGTGTACACACACAGTATACATACTGTCCCTGGTTTTACTGAGGCTGGCAGCCCTGATGGGGCCCCCTAGTGGCACGGGGCCCTCGGGCAGTGCTCGAGTGCCCAAATGGTCAGTCCGCCCCTGGACACAGAAACTAGTGGAGGTGACTGGAATAGCGGTGTCTGCTCCAGTGATTTTCAGCTTCCATAATGGTTCCACAGGTTTGGCACATACTGTACATATCCACAGATATACTGACTACATGGTGAGTATACAGCACAGATAGCACAGCACGTGTTTCAGATACACAGCCTTAACCTGATGCTATGAGTAAGGCTGTGTAGCCGAAACACGTTAGTCTTCTGTGCTGTATACTCACCATTGTAATCAATAAATGATTCATATGTGTGGATGATACTTTTTTTTAACAATTGCATACCTGTGTATGATACTTGGCCGGCTCCCGGCAATATAGATGAAAAATGGCGTGAGCCCCCCCCCCCCCCCCCCCCCCCGAGTGGTCTGGTATGGATTTTAAGGGGAACTCCACGACAAAATAGAAAAAAAAATGGCGTGGGGTCCCCCCCAACACCGGACCCTTATCTGAGCATGCAGCCTGGCAGGTCAGGAAAAGAGGTTGAGCAGCTATTCTTTTCTATTTGACATACGGGGGTAGATTCAGATAGAATTAACGCCGGCGTATCCATAGATACGCCGCGTAAATTCAAATCTGCGCCGGCGTATCTACTTTCTGTATTCAGAAAGCTAGATACGCCGACATTAGCCTAAGATACGACTGGCATAAGTCTCTTACGCCGTCGTATCTTAGGGTGCATTCTCACGCTGGCCGCTAGGTGGCGCTCCCGTAGTTTTCGGCGTAGAGTATGCAAATTACCTACTTACGCCGATTCACGAACGTACGTGCGCCCGGCGGTAGTTTTTTACGTCGTTTGCGTAAGTCGTTTTCGTCGTAACGTTGCTCCTGCTATTAGGAGGCGCAGCCAACGTTAAGTATGGACGTCGTTCCCGCGCCGAGTTTTGAATTTGTACGTCGTTTGCGTAAGTCGGTCGCGAATACGGATGGACGTAATTTACGTTCACGCCGAAACCAATGACGTCCTAGCGACGTCATTTGGAGCAATGCACGCTGGGAAATTTAGCCGGCGGCGCATGCGCATTTAAATCGGCGCGGGGACGCGCCTGATTTAAATACTACACTCCCCCTAGCCGCGGAATTTGATTTTCTGCCGGGGGAATTTCCGATCCGCCGGCGCAAGTTTCGAGTTAAGTGCTTTCTGAATACTGCACTAGCCTCTCAAATTTGTGCCGGCGTATCGTAAATCGGATAGATTACGCGGATCTAAAGATCCGCAAATCTATCTGAATCTACCCCATTGTACATACCTACGCTGCTCCACGCTGGATCGGTGTTACTATGTAAACATTGCCTTACCTAAACTTCAACTTTAAAGGAGAAACACCGATAAAGTTCGAGCCAGACGCTCCCGCCCAATCCATAGCCCGGCGCTCCAGTGAGCGAAGGGGAGCAGAGCAGAGAGAACCAAGCAATCAGCGATCTTCGAACTCTCGGTTCTCAGTGTTAGAGGAGCTGGGGGGACAGATGTAGCATCCACCTAGGTAAGTATGATTAACAAAAAAAAAACATACATCTCTTTTAAAGATTTAAGGATTCGACACGACATGCTAGGTTATTTCGTTATTTACAACTTTAGTTAGCCAAAAAATTGTATCACTTAAAGGGGTTGTAAAGGTACATTTTCCCTAAATAGCTTCCTTTACCTCAGTGCAGTCCTCCTTCACTTACCTCATCCTTCCATTTTGCTTTTAAATGTCCTTGGGCCGGATTCAGATACATTGCAGTATCTGCCGGTGCGGCGTAACGTAGCTCACATACGGTACGCCGCCGTAACTTAGGGCGCAAGTTCCGTATGCAGAAAGAACTTGCGCCCTTAGTTACGGCGGCGTAACGTATGTGTGTCGGCGTAAGCCCGCCTAATTCAAATGGGGATGATGTGGGTGTGTTTTATGTAAATACACTGTCACGTATTTTGATGTTTTTTACGAACGGCGCATGCGCCGTTCGTGAAAAAATACCAGTGCGCATGCTCGAAATTACCCTGCAAAGCCGCATTGGTTTCGACGTGAACGTAACTTACACAAAGCCCTATTCGCGAACGACTTACGCAAACAACGTAAAATTTTCAAAACTCGGCGCGGGAACGACGTCCATACTTAACATTAGCTACGCCTCATATAGCAGGGGTAACTTTACGCCGGAAAAAGCCTAACGTAAACGGCGTAAAAAAATGCGCCGGCCGGATGTACATTTCTGAATCGGTGTAAATACCTAATTAGCATATTCCTCGCGTAACTATACGGAAGCGCCACCTAGCGGCTAGCGTAAATATGCAGCCTAAGATACGACGGTGTAAGACACTTACGCCAGTCGGATCTTAGGGAAATCTATGCGGAACTGATTCTCTGAATCAGTCACATAGATAGAAACAGAGATACGACGGCCCGCACTCAGAGATACGACGGCGTATCTGAAGATACACCGTCGTATCTCGTAGCTGAATCCGGGCCCTTATTTCTTCTGAGAAATCCTCACTTCCTGTTCTTCTGTCTGTAACTCCACACAGTAATGCGAGGCTTTCTCCCTGGTGTGGAGTGCTGTGCTCGCCCCCTCCCTTGGACTACAGGAGAGTCAGGACGCTCTCTACGTTGCAGATAGAGAAAGGAGCTGTGTGTTAGTGGGCGTCCTGACTCTCCTGTAGTCAAAGGGAGGGGGCGAGCACAACACTCCACACCAGGGAGAAAGCCTTGCATTACTGTGTGGAGTTACAGACAGAAGAACAGGAAGTGAGGATTTCTCAGAAGAAATAAGGACATTTAAAAGCAAAATGGAAGGATGAGGTAAGTGAAGGAGGACTACACTAAGGTAAAGGAAGCTATTTAGGGAAATTGTACCTTTACAGCCCCTTTAAACTCCAAGGGCCAGATTCTCGTAGAATGGCGTATCTATGCGGCAGCGTAACGTATCCGATTTACGTTACGCCGCCGCAAGTTTTTCAGGCAAGTGCTTTATTCACAAAGCACTTGCCTGTAAAGTTGCGGCGGCGTAGCGTAAATCACGCGGCGGAATTCAAATTCGGCGAGTAGGGGGTGTGTATCATTTAAATGAAGCGTGTCCCCGCGCCGAACGAACTGCGCATGCGCCGTCCCTAAAATATCCCAGTGTGCATCGCTCCAAATGACGTCGCAAGGACGTCATTGGTTTCGACGTCCAGCCCCATTCACGGACGACTTGCGCAAACGACGTAACTTTTAAAAATTTCGACGCGGAACGACGGCCATACTTAACATTGTTGGGCCGCACTTAGGGGGCAACATTACGCCGGGAAAAGCCTAACGTAAACGTCGTAACTTTACTGCGTCGGCCGCGCGTACGTTCGGGAATTTGCGTATCTAGCTAATTTGCATACTCGAGGCGGAAATCGGCGGAAGCGCCACCTAGCGGGCAAAAAAAATATTGCAGTTACGATCCGACGGCGTAAGAGACTTACGCCTGTCGGATCTAATGGATATCTATGCGTAACTGATTCTAAGAATCAGGCCCATAGATACGACGGGCCAGATTAGGATTTACGATGGCGTACATGGCGCTGCGCCGTCGTAAGTCCTTTAAGAATCTGGGCCCAAATTTCCAGTGCTGATCGATGGCTAACATGATAGTCCCGTTTGTAATACAATGGATCTACTGGCCAGTATAAGGCAGTTAAATCAAAGTAAAATAAAATGCAACCACTTGGGGTTCTAGTTATAAAACATTCGTTGGACGAATGTCACATACATTCATACACACTTGGCCACGTGTGACATTCATCTAATGAGTGTTTTAGAAATTGACCCCCTTGATATCGCTCTGTAACTCTCATGTCATTTCTGTGATCTTTCAGATCCATGAAGAAGTCCGGAAGGGGCTGGAGAGCTGCAATATCGAAAGAGACATTGAATGTTTTACAGAAGGCCATAGGACTGGAGATAAAGCACCAGGTACCCCCGACTCAGCATTTTTTACACGAGTGTCTGTGCATTGTACATCAACATTACACCCAGAGAGTCTCTTCTGAGGAATCAAAAAAAAAAAGAAAGTGGAAGTAATCCCTCCAATCGTTTTCAGCCAAGGAAGCTGCCACCTTGGCCTCTGTTTAATCCTCAACTTCCATGGTGCTGCACATGTGATTCATTATGACACCAGCCATTGGATGGTTTGACAGTAGGCTACATTGATGGGCGCTCGTGAGGCTGCATTGATGGGCGCTGGTAGGCTGCATTGATGGGAGCTGTTAAGGCTGCATTTGATGGGCGCTTCATTAAAAAGGTTTGCTGTGGAGGTCTGTGTCGGTGTCTAGACTCCCGAATGAATGAAAGCAAGCAAACATTCATTGATGGGCGCTGGTAGGCTGCATTGATGGGCACTGGTAGGCTACATTGATGGGAGCTGGTAGGCTACATTGATGGGCACTGGTAGGCTACATTGAAGGATATACTGCGCTGGTCTCAATAAGATGTGAAAATTCTATAAAAATTTAATAAATAAACAAATGATGAGAAAATAATGAAAAAATATTGCTGTTGCAGCTAAGATGTCAGATACAAACATAAATAGCAATTAATAATTTAGACTGCGCTGCATAGAACCATGAGTGATATAAGACAAACCTTATTAAATCTGGATAATACAATGTATGATAATGTGCACATATATTTACTTAAATCAATAATAAGCGTGAACCAAATAATTGAAAAATTGATGTGTAACAAACAAGTCCATATGAATTGAATTAGTCCCAAAAGGTTCAGAGAAATAACAATAGAAGATGGTGCAAACTCGTCCAAACAAGTGCTGAACAGATCCGAAGGAAATCGTGCCAACCAGCAAGACAGATGAGATGAGAATAGCCGCCACCACTTATGTCTTAACTGCTTACCAGAACAAATTGATCTCGGTAAAGAGATCGTAAATGCGTGTGGCCAGCAGCCCTGCTCAAGACCTCCTGGGATCCCTTATATCTGTTTGCATTCAATCCTTAGTGTAGTCAAACGTGTCTCCTCAATGCAGATGACCCATAAAGGAAAATACTGACATAGTATAATAACGTCAAAAGTGCCCCTGGAAGAAGTCAGCATTTTGACGAAACGGCGTAGGGAGGAGCGGCGTGCTGACGTCACCACTGTTCACCTCACTGCTATCCGGAAGGACGGGCGGATAGTATAGCCGGCCGGCTACAGCATTTTTAAAAACACTAGCTAGTGAGGCTGCATTTGGTGGGCGCTTCATTAAAAAGGTGGGGTTTACATGGGCAGGGTAAAGGGGGTGGGGTTAGGGGTGGAGCCAAAGGGGGGGCTGCAAAATGAGATTTTGCTTAGGGTGTCAAACCCTTGCACCAGCCCTGCTTACATCCCCGGAATGCCAGAATTGCCAACTGTCATGATAAAAATCGCAGATCGCCGCCATTACTAGTAAAAAAAAATATTAATAAAAATGCCATAAAACTCTCCTCTATTTTGTAGACGTTATAAATTTTCCGCAAACAGATCAATAAACGCTTATTGCAAAAAAATGTTTTTTATATAGTTTTGGGGGATATTTATTATAGCAAAAAGTAAAAAATATTGAATTTTTTCAAAATTGTCTTTTTTGTTTATAGCACAAAAACTAAAAACCACAGAGGTGATCAAATACCACCAAAAGAAAGCTCTATTTGTGGGAAAAAAAGGACGTCGATTTTGTTTGGGAGCCACGTCGCACGACCGCGCAATTGTCAGTTAAAGCGACGCAGTGCCGAATCGCAAAAAGTGGCCCGGTCATTTAGCAACAAAATGGTCCGGGGCTTAAGTGGTTAAAGGGTTTGTGTCGTCATTTAAAAATGTTCTTCTTTTGATAATGATGTAAATGAGATCAGCTTGATCTTAACAATGCAATGATGGTTTTAATCCAGGGAGTCTCAAACTGGCGGCCCTCCAGCTGCTGCGAAACTGCAAGGCTGACAGTTACAAGCATGACTCCCATAGGCAGAGGCAACAGATGGAGGGCCGCCAGTTTGAGACCCCTGCTTTACCGCTTGCCGACCGTATACAGTAAATATTCAGCAGCAAAGCGGCTCCCCTGGGCAGGATCAGGTACCTGTACGCGATCCTGCACTTCTAGGTCTGGGGCACGGCGGTCCGGACCCTTTAATCACCCCTAATGTTAACCCCTTCCCTGCCAGTGTCATTAGTAAAGTGACAGTGCATATTTTTTTTTTGTTGCACTTATCGCTGTATTGGTGTCACTGGTCCCCAAAAAGTGTCACTTAGTGTCAGATTTGTCTGCCACAATGTCGCAGTCCCGATACAAGTCGCTGATCACCACCATTACTAGTCAAAAAATAAGCGAATAAATAAAAATACGTCACACAACCGCACAATTGTCAGTTAAAGTAACGCAGTGCCGTATCGCAAAACATGGCCTGGTCATGACGGGGGGAAGGGGGGTAAACCTTCCAGAGGACAAGTGGTTAAAGAACACCAGGCAGAGCAAAGTGTCAGGTGTTCTTAACCTCTTCCGGACCGCCGCATGTACATTTACGTCGGCAGAATGGCACGGACAGGCACATGTACGTACCTGTACGTCCCTGCCTAGACGTGGGTCGGGGGTCCAATCGGGACCCCCCCCCCGGTACTTGCGGCGGTCCCCGTGGCTTCAGGAGCGATCCGGGACGACGTCGCGATCGCTCCCCGGAGCTGAAGAACGGGGAGAGCCGTATGTAAACACGGCTTCCCCGTGCTTCACTGTAGCGGCGCATCGATCGAGTGATCCCTTTTATAGGGAGACTCGATCGATGACGTCAGACCTACAGCCACACCGCCCTACAGTTGTAAACACACACTAGGTGAACCCTAACTCCTACAGCGCCCCCTGTGGTTAACTCCCACAATGCAATTTAAATGCATTTTTTGCTGTGAAAATGACAATGGTCCCAAAAATGTGTCAAAATTGTCCGAAGTGTCCGCCATAATGTCGCAGTCACGAAAAAAAATCGCCAATAGTAGTAAAAAAAAAAAATTAATAAAAATGCAGTAAAACTATCCCCTATTTTGTAAACGCTATAAATTTTGCGCAAACCAACCGATAAACACTTATTGCCTTTTTTTTTGTGCCAAAAATAGGTAGAAGAATACGTATCGGCCTAAACTGAGGAAAAAAAAATGTTATATATATTTTTGGGGGATATTTATTATAGCAAAAAGTAAAAAATATTGCATTTTTTTCAAAATTGTCGCTCTATTTTTGTTTATAGCGCAAAAAATAAAAACCGCAGAGGTGATCAAATACCACCAAAAGAAAGCTCTATTTGTGGGGGAAAAAGGACGCCAATTTTATTTGGGAGCCACGTCGCACGACCGCACAATTGTCTGTTAAAGCGACACAGTGCCGAATCGCAAAACCTGGCCTGGGCATTTAGCTGCAAAATGGTCCGGGGCTTAAGTGGTTAAAGTAACGCAGTGCTGTATCGCAAAACATGGCCTGGTCATGAAGGGGGAGGGGGTAAACCTTCCAGAGGACAAGTGGTTAAAGAACACCAGGCAGAGCAAAGTGTTAGGTGTTCTTGATAGGCCTTTCTCTCTTCCACTTATACTTACTTTCCCTCCCCTGTGGCTCTGTTTACCCTCCAGGAGTCCCCTTCTTCCCAGGTTGCAGTGCTCAGTGTCTGATGCCAAGCACTGCACCTCTGGGGCGGGGCTCAAAAAAAGCCTACAAGGAGCCTACACAGGTCTCCAGTAGTTGCACTGTGCGGAGAAGCAAGTTCTTTCTAAATCCCACGAAAACTCGCGGCAGACCTCCGCAATGTCTCCTGGGAACAATGACAAAAGCTCCCAGGAGACATTGCGGCATCGAGGAAGTGACTGAATACCCGCACACTACCCGATGAATCCATATACAGGAAGCGGCCAGTAACATAAAGGATTACTAAGGTTCGCCTGCCCCTGACAGTGACTCGAGCTGGGCATCGCCGCTTAGTGAAGGATCGGCTCGTGGCGGCTCGGCTGCTCTAGTCCTGCAAAGGGAACTGAGTTCCTGCTGTGAAAAAAGTGCAGGAACTCCGTTCCCGCAGGACTTGAACCCTGATCATGACCCTCCTCCATTCGGTCTACAGTTTCTGACAGTCCTCTCAAGTATTACATATATTGAACACTATGTGGGGCCCTTTGGTGATCACCGCTATAGAGAAATGGCTCCCTGGTTTACATGATGTTACTCCTTTGCTTGTTGGACCATCAAGGTGCGGCCCCTGTACTGCACATCATATAACGGCCTCTATACCTTGTGTTTTCCAGCTCCCATCCCTTATGAAAACTTCTACAGCAATCAGAGGAATTCAGCGCCAGTGACCAGGTTTGAAGCTACAGTCTTTCTATACGAGTTGCAGTTTTATCTGGCATTTCTTTGTCTACACTTGCCATCTTCTTTAGGCCAGGGACGTGTGGCGAGTTCAGTGGCTGCTGAGGCCCTGGCTAGTATCAGAGCCCGATACACACAGGTTACATACGCCGCAAACGTTAGAGCGAGAGCAATAATTCTAGCACTAGACCTCCTCTGTAACTCTAAACAGGTAACCTGTAAACATTTTTAAAGCGTCGTCTATGGAGAATTTTAAGTACCGAAGTTTGGCGCCATTGCCAAAAAGCAAATGTGCCGGTAAAACACAAGTGCAATTACGGCACCCCTGGACTGCCACTCCAGGGGCACATTACACATAGGCTTTTCAACGGACCCTGGCCCACAGCCCGGACAGTCACAGCCCCCTTCTCTACCAGGAAGGAACGAGAGCTCCGGAATCTCAGGGAGAGAGCCTGCTTAGAGACCTACAAGCTCCCCCCGTCGCCTCTTTCGCTCCCTACCTAATTATACCCGAGAGGTACTACCCAAAATTCGAAACCCCCCATTAACAGTAGGGTGAGGCCGACGTTCCCTCTCGAGAAACTGGCAGGTTAGGAACTGCATCAAATCCAGGCCAGAAGGCCAGGGGCCCAGCCCTCCAGCTTCGACCTCATGCCTCTCCGTCCAAATCAGAAGGCCTCCGCCGCCATGCCAGCAGGTTTAGCATCTGCCAACCGCCATCCCTTTCCACCTCGCCGTGTATTCAGGACTGTTAGCATAGCACCACCTACTGGAAACTGATAAGAACAGATACTACACTTGTAGCTAGATTCAGGTAGAGTTAGGTCGGCGTATCAGTAGATACGCCGACCTAACTCTGAATCTGCGCAGACCTAGGTTTAAGTGTATTCTCAAACAGAGATACACTTAAACCTATCTAAGATAGGACGGCTTGCGCCGTCCTATCTTAGGGTGCAATATTTTGGCTGGCCGCTAGGTGGCGCTTCCATTGCGGTCGGCGTAGAATAAGTAAATCACTAGTTACGCCTATTCACGAACGTACGCCCGGCTGACGCAGTACAGATACGCCGTTTGCGTAACGCATTATCAGGCCTAAAGTTATTCCATCTAATAGATTGAATAGTAATGTTAAAGTATGGCCGCCGTTCCCGCTTCGAAATTCGAAAATTTTACGTCGTTTGCGTAAGTCGTCCGTGAATAGGGATTTACGTCGTTTACGTCCACGTCGAAATCAATAGGCCCGTGCGGCGGACTTAGCCGCAATGCACACTGGGAAATGTAGGCGCCCGGCGCATGCGCAATTATGAAAAAACGTCAATCACGTCGGGTCAAGCCTCATTATCATAAAACACGCCCCCTCAGACAAATTTGAATTAGGCGCCCTTACGCCCGCCCGCTTTAGGCTACGCCGCCGTAACTTAGCAGGCAAGTACTTTGAGAATCAAGTACTTGCCTCGCTAACTTACGGCGGCGTAGCCTAAACACGCTAAGCTACGCCGCGGCATCTTTGTTGCGGCCATCTCTCTGAATCTAGCTATTGATCTTAGCCAAAAGGCCGAGAAGCAGAACAGGGAGATGTTGTGTTTACACTGACATCTCCCCGTTCTATCTCTCCGTCCGCGAGCGCGCTCACGGAGATCGCGGCGGGTGCGCGCGCCCGCAACAACCGCTTCTTGGAGGGGACGTACAGGTACGTCCTTTTGCCTGGCGGTGCCATGCTGCAGAAGTATATCTGTGTGCGGCGGGCGGCAAGCGGTTAAAGACTAAATCGGACAGCGGATGAATTAAAACAGCAGAACAGTGAGTACTCTTTTAATAAGCCTTAAATAATTTAATAACAAAAAAACCCCCAAAAAAAACGAATAGCCGCTTTAGGAGGGTTGGGCTGGAAGGGAGTTAGACACGTGGGCCAGATTCTCAAAGAATCGGCGTTGGAGTAGTGTAAGCCATTTACACCACGCCACCGCAACTTACTGGAGCAAGTGCCGTATTCCCCAAACACTTGCTCCGTAATTTGCGGCGGCGTAGTGTAAATGGGCCAGCGTATGGCCGCGTAATTCAAAGGGGGCGGCTTGTATTCAAATTAAGCAGGCCCCAGTCCTGATCGAACGGCGCATGCGCCGGGCGGAAAAAGAGCCCAGTGCGCATGCTCCAGCTCACGACGGAAAACGTCAATGACGCCGACGTGAGCGTCATTGACGTAAAGTCGTATTCGCGGAGTAAGATGACGTAACCGACGCAAAAAGACGATGCTGACCCGACGCCATACTTAACATGGCATACGGCGGACTGGCGTAAGGTTACCCCTCATATAGCAGGGGTAACCTTACACTTACGGAAACGACGTAATAAATTTGTTCGGTGAAACGGCGTATCAGGCTTATTTGCATAGTCAAATGAGAACTGAACGTAAACGCCACCTAGCGGCCGGCGTCGAATTACATCTAAGATCCGACGGTGTAAGTGACTTACACATGTCGGATCTAGGCCGTATCTATGCGAAAATGATTCTAGGAATCACTCGCATAGATACCCGGGCTCAGAAACAGAGATACGACGGTGTTTCCTGAGTTACACCATCGTAACTCTTCTGAGAATCTGGCCCATGGCCCCTTCTATGACACTGCAGTGAGAGGCGTGCCTCCACTGCAGCATTTTTATTGGACAGCTTGTTCCAATGGTGCTCCAAGCTGTCCATTAAGCTCAGTGCTTCTGACAAGAAGTGAGAGGCACTGTGAGATCATCCTCTCAGTCTGCTGCAAACAGCGTGTGCCAGCTTGTATTTAAACTGGTTACTCGGTATGTAGCGTCTGACATGCCCCCAAATTTTGACCAGTGGTGGGGTAGGACTTCAGTTACCTACCGCCCCCCAAATTTGGGGTCTCTATGAACGATCCGCCCGTGTGAAAGGGGCCGAAGACAATTCTGATTCTGAACGTTCTTCTGAATGCCGGAAGATTACATAAAAAAAAAAAAAAACATTATATATTTTCTCAAAGCAAACACCTTAGAGAATAAAACAATGGTAGTTCCAATTTTTATGTCGCACAATATTACTGCAAAGGTCTAGGAAAGTAAAAAATACAGCACACAAAACGCAATAAATTACCTAATTTCTTTATTTTCCATAGACAACAATTTAAAAGCCCCCTATAGGTCATCAGTTTAGTGTTTGCGGAGGGGGTCCGGTGCTAGAATTATTGCTCTCATTCCGGCGTCCACGGCGATATGTCACATTTGTATCGCAATTGGTGTTTTCACGCGCAGGAGTCTTAACACACAAGTTTACGTTCGAACGTGCGTATATGGGGGGAGGGGGGGTCTCAAAACATTTTTGGGGATAGATTTTATGTGACAGGTTCTCTTTTAATGAGACCTTGCTTTGTGCACTGGTCCAAATCATTTGGTGGACATCTAAAAGCCCCTCGGTGTCTCCCCTGGTCTCCATGACATTCTTTGCCGGTGTGCTGTCGATAAATGCCCCCCATGCCCAGCCGGAACTGCGCATGCGCAGAACGGTCCCTCAGAACAGCTGAGTTTACGATCAGCTGTTTTCTCACGTTGCCGAGGCACATTCATGTAGGAGAGGGGCGGATATTTACATGAAGGGGGCGGATATTTTAATGATGGGAAGTGTTGGGGGTGGAGTTATTATCGATGGCCAAACAAATCTGCTAATCAAATCTTTATCTAATATAGAAAAAGCCGCCCTTCAATTCACTAAACACGCCCCGCCCCCGCAAGCGTTCACAATGAATAGCAGATAAATAGGTAGATTCAGGTAGAATGGTGTAAACTTGCGGCGGCGTAGCTTATCGTGTTTAGGCTACGCCGCCGTAAGTTAGCGAGGCAAGTACTTGATTCTCAAAGTACTTGCCTGCTAAGTTACGGCGGCGTAGCCTAAACCGGGCGGGCGTAAGGGCGCCTAATTCAAATGTGTGTAAGGGGGCGTGTTTTATGTTAATGGGGCTTGACCTTAGGTTTTTGAAGTTTTTATTCAACTGCGCATGCGCCGGGCGCCTACATTTCCCAGTACGCCGCACGGCCTATTGATTTTGACGTGGACGTAAACGACGTAAATCCCTATTCACAGACGACTTACGCAAACGACGTAAAAATTTCGAATTTCGACGTGGGAACGGCGGCCATACTTAACATTGGCTACGCCACCTAGGGCCTAGCTCTAACTTTAGGCAGCCTATCTCTTACGTAAACGGCGTAAATGTACTGCGTCGGCCGGCCGTACGTTCGTGAATCGGCGTATCTACTGATTTAAATATTCTACGCCGACCGCAATGGAAGCGACACCTAGCGGCCATCCAAAATATTGCAACCTAAGATAGGATGGCGCAAGCCGTCGTATCTTAGATATGTTTAAGCGTATCTCTGTTTGAGAATACACTTAAACATAAGTCGGCGTAGATTCTGAGTTAGGTCGGCGTATCTACTGATAAGCCGGCCTAATTCTTTCTGAATCTACCTAATAGGCTTCTTTAGCAGATTTCTTTGGCCCAGAATAAAAAATCAGCCCCCAGCACTGCCCATTATTGAAAAATCCGTCCCCTTCAAGTAAATATCCGACCCCCACCTACACGAACGTGCCTCGGCCACGCGAGGCAACAGCTGATCGTAAACTCGGCTGTTCTGCAGCTCCGTGCGACGCATGCGCAGTTCCACTCGGGCACTATTCGATAGCCGGGCACTTCTCGACAGACCTTGCTGTGCGGGGACAATGAGAGGCTGACCTGAAAGTGAAGTCAAAGACAACAAAAAGGGGAGGAGAGTGGACGTGTGTTTGCTTTTCTCCCTCCCCTCTTCCGGCACCCGCAGTGTCGGCCCTGGACCTGCAGCTGGGCAAGCGGAGCCCTGGATACATAGCGGGGGGCGGGTGCCGTTATCAGGGGTATGTGGAAGCAATTGGGTGGCAGTGTAGAACACCAAATGCTTCCATCTGACAGGCAGGAGTGTACAGCCACACTGGAAATGTGTGTTAACCCCCCTTCCCTGCTGTCAGGTCTGGCAGCAAGAGGGTTTTAACCCAATTAATGACAAACAGCGGATTACCGTATATACTCGAGTATAAGCCGAGTTTTTCAGCACTTGTTTTGCCCCCCTCTGCTTATACTCCAGTCACCTTTTTGTGCCTTATCTCATCTGATTTGGGGACCCGGTTCTGGCCGGCTGTAGGTCCCCTGTACCCCAAACTTGGCACACATATATCCCCACTCTTCCTCTACAAGTGTGAAAAGTTTGTTGTCCGGAGGACCTATGGCCGAGGAGCATCGATTTTTTTTAAAGCCGGGCACCCCTTCTATAGACTCCCATCATGTTAATTTCTCCGGTGAATTTGGGGACCCAGTACCAGCCAGTCGTAGGTCCCCTGGACCTGGAACTTCTCACACATATAGTCCCATTTCTCCTGTACAAGTGTGCAAAGTTTGATGTCTGGGGGACCTACGGCTGGGGGAGCACCAATTTTTCAAAACCGGCACCCCTTCCATAGACTTCCATGTTAAACGTCAGTCTAGTCATGGACACAGTGAGGCAGGGCTCGACAAATCCCGGTCGCCAGGTCGCCATGGCGACTATAAATAGCATCCTGGCGACTTGGCTTGGAAGGTGGGCAAAAAAAAAAAAAAGTTTTTTTTTTTTTGTGAAGTCCCCAGCTCTTCCTTGTGTGAGCTGGCGCCATCTGGTGGTGGCCGTTGGTATTACAAGTTAAGCATTACAAGTTAAACAGCAATTCTAATGTAATTTTTCACTATTTTCACTGCCATCTTCTTCCCTCTAATTAGAACCCCAAACATTATATATATTTTTTATCCTAACACCCTAGAGAATAAAATGGCGATCGTTGCAATACTTTCTGTCACGCCGTATTTGCGCAGCGGTCTTACAAGCGCTTTTTTTAAAAAAAAAAATTACACTTTTTTTAATTAAAGAATAAGACAACAGTAAAGTTATCCCCATTTTTTTAAATATTATGAAAGATAATGTTATGCCGAGTAAATTCATACCCAACATGTCACGCTTCAAAATTGCGTCCGTTCGTGGAATGCCGAAAAACGTTTACCCTTTAAAAAAATCTACAGGTTGCATGTTTTGAGTTACAGAGGAGGTCTAGGGCTAGAATTATTGCTCTCGCTCTACCAATCGCGGCGATACCTCACATGTGTGGTTTGAACACCGTTTACATATGCGGGCGCTGCTCACGTATGTGTTCGCTTCTGTGCGCAAGCTCGTGGGGACGGGGTGCGTTTTCTGGCTCCTAACTTTTTTAGCTGGCTCCTGGATTCCAAGCAAATTTATCAAACCCTGCAGTGAGGCATGGGCACAGCGAGGCATGGGCACAGCGAGGCATGCACTTGGACACAGTGAGGCATGAAGATGGACAAGGCTTATACTCGAGTCAATACGTTTTTCCATTTTTTTGTGGTAAAATTAGGTGCCTCGGCTTATATTGGGGTCGGCTTATACTCAGGTTTTTATGGGTAATATAAAATACATGTAAATATCTCTAAAGAAACGTGGAAATGTGTGTGCATTGCAGTCATTTTTTTCTTGTTACAGTGCCTTAAAAAAGTATTCATACCCCACATTTTGTCATGTTACAACCAAAAACTTAAATGTATTTTATTGGGATTTTATGTGATAGACCAACACAAAGGAGCACATAATTGTGAAGTGAAAGGAAAATGATAAATGGTTTTCAAATTTTTTTTACAAATAAATTGAATTTGTATTCAGCCCCATTTACTCTGACACCCCTAATTAAAATCCAGAGAAACCAATTGCCTTCGGAAGTCACCTAATTATTAAAAAGAGCCCACCGGTGTGTAATTTAATCTCAGTATAAGTATAACTGTTCTGTGAAGCCCTCAGAGGTTTGTTAGAGAACCTTAGTAAACAAAACAGCACCATGAAGGCCAAGGAACACATCAGACAGGTCAAAGATAAAGTTGTGGAGAAGTATAAAGCAGGGTTAGGCTATAAAAAAATATGCCAAGCTTTGAACATCTCTGTTCAATCCATCATCTGAAAATGGAAAGAGTATGACACAACTGCAAACCCACCAAGACATGGCCGTCCACCTAAACTGACAACTCTGGTAACTCTGGAGGAGCTGCAGAGATCCACAGCTCAGGTGGGAGAATCTGTCCACAGGACAACTATTATGCCCTGTACACACGATCGGAATTTCCGATGGAATAAAATCCGATGGAATTTTCCGTCGGAATCCTGTTCAACCTGTCTTGCATACACACTATCAGACCAAATTCCGACCGTCCAAAACGCGGTGACGTAAAACACTACGACGAGCCGGGAAAAGTGAAGTTCAATGCTTCCGAGCATGCGTCGACTTGATTCTGAGCATGCGTGTTTTTTTTTCTCCGTCGGAGTTCCACACAGACAATCGGAATTTCCGAAAGGATTTTTTTCCATCGAAAAAAAATAAAACATGTTCTATTTCTAAACTCCGACAGAAAAAAGTCCAATGGGGCCAACACACGGTCGGAATATCTGATGAAAATATTCCGTCTGACTTTTTTCATCGGAAATTCCGATCGTGTGTACAAGGCATTGGTCATGATCTCCACAAATCTGCCCTTTATGGAAGAGTGACAAGAAGAAGACATTGTTGAAAGAAAGCCATAAGGCCCCATACACACGAGAGGATCCATCCGCTGAAAAATCTCAGCGGATCGGTTTCAGCGGATAGATCCCCTGGTGTGTACGTTCCAGCGGATATTTATCTGCGGATATTTCCGATTTCCAGCAGATAAAAATTTGTAGACATGCTAACAAATCTATCTGCTGGAATCGGCTCCAGCGGATCGATCCGGTGGTCTGTACAGACTCACCGGATCGATCCGTCCGAACCCATCCCTCGCATGCGTCGTAATGATTCGACGCATGCGTGGAATTCCTTATATGACAGCGTCGCGCACGTCGCCATGCCTCATCATCGCGGCGACGGCGCGACACGTCACTGCGATGGGAATTCGGCCCGGATTTCAATCCGATGGTGTGTACACTCCATCGGATTAAAATCCGCAGAGGATTTATCCGCGGATACGGTCCGGCGGACCGTATCCGCGGATAAATCCTATCGTGTGTACCAGGCCTAAGAAGTCCTGTTTGCAGTTTGCGAGAAGCCATGTGGGGAACACAGAAAACATGTGGAAGAAGGTGCTCTGGTCAGATGAGAACAGAAATTTTACTTTTTGGCCTAAAAGCAAAATGCTATGTGTGGCGGAAAACTAACACTACACATCACACTGAGCACACCATCCCCACTGTGAAACATGGTGGTGGTAGCGTCATGTTGTGGGGATGCTTTTCTTCATCAGGGACAGGGAAGCTGGTCAGAGTTGATGCGAAGATGGATGGAGCCAAATACAGGGCAAGCTTAGAAGAAAACTTATTAGTCTGCAAAAGACTTAAGACTGAGGCGGAGGTTCACCTTCCAGCAGGACAACGACCCTAAACATACAGCCAGAGCTACAATGGAATGGTTTAGATCAAATCATATTCATGTGTTAGAATGGCCCAGTCACAGTCCAGACCCAAATCACATTGAGAATCTGTGGCAAGACCTGAAAATTGCTGTTCACAGACGCCCTCCATCCAATCTGACAGAACTTGAGATATTTTACAAAGAAAAATTAGCAACAATGTCCCTCTCTAGATGTGCAAAGCTGGTAGAGACATCCCCAAAAAGACCTGCAGCTGTAATTGTAGTGAAAGGAGGTTCTACAAAGTATTGACTCCGGGGGGCTGAATACAAATGTACTCCCCACACTTTTCACATATTTATTTGTAAAAAAAGAAAAGAAAAACATTTATCATTTTCTTTCCACTTCACAATTATGTGACACTTATCTATCACATAAAATCCCAATAAAACACATTTACGTTTTTTGGTTGTAACATGACAAAATGTGGGAAATTTTAAGGGGTGTGAATACTTTTTCAAGGCACTGTGTGTGTTGTAATCCATTGCTCCATTGTTTTTTTTTTACTACCCCATCTTTTTTTCTAGGAGACCTCCACCACAAACTCCTATCAGCATTCCAGGTAAGAGGACAAACGTACATATTTGTGTTATCTATAGCAATGGGAAATCTATTTTATGTTGTTGTTCTTTATTATTACCGTATTTATTGGCGTATACCGCGCACTTTTTTGCCCTGAAAATCAGGGCAAAATCGTGGGTGCGCGGTATACGCCGATACCCACTTTCCCGCGCCGAGTTTTGAATACTGCGCCGACATATACCGAGCGCAGTACACTCGGGTATAGTCGGGCAGTCTCGGCTCCTACCGCGCTCACGTCCTGGACGTACAGGACGTCAGCGCGAGAGTTGCCGAGCATTGCCGACAATACACGAGTGTACTGCGCTCTGGTATATGTCGGCGCAGTATTCAAACTCGGCGCGGGAAACAAGCAGGGAGGACGCGAGGACGCCGCAGAAGGACGCCGGACCCGACGAAGAGGACACCCGAAGCCGCAGACGGACGCCGGACCCAACGAGGCCGCCGATGGACGCCGCGCAAGACACCAAAACTGTAAGTACAAAAAAAAACGTTTTTTCCACAGGATTCGGGGCTACTTTAGGGGTGCGCGGTATACGCGGGAGCGCGTTATACCGCAATAAATACGGTAATCAAAAAAATTGCTATTTATCTTTTTGTATTTAGGTTTTGGAACAACTAACATCTATAGGTCCTTTCCCCCCATTATACACTACGTTGTAAGGCTAGGGTGACCGCGTGTCCCGGATTGCCAGGGACAGTCCCGCATTTTGCAGGTCTGTCCCGGGCACCTTCATGCCAGGACAATACAGTGTCCCAGAATGAAACTGACACAGCCAACCCCCCCCCCCCCCCCCACCCGGGCCAATTTGATGCCCCCAAAAAAGGGCGCCACGTCACCGCTTTACTCACTGACAGTACTTGCCCTGGCCGGGAAGGCATGAAGGAGCACAATCCCCGCCCCCTGCTTGTGATTGGAAAAATCATAAATCCTGCCTCTTGTGTCCAATCACTGTGCTGTGATTCGTTACAGCACAAGCTGATTTTTGGGAAGGGAGGGGGTGTCCCTGAATGGTAGTTTGGAAATGCGGTCACATTATGTAAGGCCCCCTTTGACATGGGATAGATCCACTCAGCGGACTCCGCTTGCTCAGCAGGAGATTGCTCCTTTGATCCCCGCTGAGCCGGCGGATGACAGGTCCATCTCTGCTCACTGTGCAGGGACGGACCTGTCAGAGCCCCGCTGATCTCTATGGGAATATCGGATGAAAACGGATGTCCAATCCAATCCGCTGGAGGGGTGGCAAACATATCGCCATCCGTCTGTTTTGAGTGGATTTCATCGGATTGGATGGCAGGCGGGTGTCAGCGGACACATCTCCTCTGATGTCCGCCTGCCCATAGAAGTCAATGGGTGGCCCACTCAGATCTGTCTGAAAAACGGACAGGTGGATCCCACTCAATATGAATGAGCTGTCAATGCATCTCAATAGGTTGTGCATAGGGCGATGTTTATGTGTTGCAAATAACTTTGCATTGTAATGGATATGTATAGAGTGTTGTAGTAATACACGCTATAATGCGATTCATGTGTTCCAATGTGCGTTATGGTGCAAACAATCTTTTATGCCGCGTACACACGACCATTTTTCATGTCATGGGAAAAAAAATAAGTTTTTCTCGACGTGATTCATCTCAAGTCTGCCTTGCCTACACACGATCGTGAAAAAAAAATGCTTGCGCAAAGCGCGGTGACGTACAACGGCACTATAAAGGAGAAGTTCCATTCGAATGGCGCCACCCTATGGGCTGCTTATGCTAATTTCCCTGTCTCATAACCAGGGCTGATCCTAGGGTCACAGACGCCTGGGTGCAGAAATATTTCTGGCGCCCCCACATGGGCGTGGTCATCTTACAAACTCCTCCCCTTTACAAATATTTCTATGGCTACGACTCAAACACAGAGATGCTCCACTAAGAAGTCTTCATTAGTGTCCCCTATCAGAGCCCCCCCACAGCAGGTGTCCCCCATCAGAGCCCCCCACAGCAGGTGTCCCCCATCAGAGTCTCCCAGCAGGTGTTCCCCATCAGAGCCCTCCACAGCATGTGTTCCCCATCAGAGCCCCCCACAGCAGGTGTCCCCCATCAGAGCCCCCCACAGCAGGTGTCCCCCATCAGAGCCCCCCACAGCAGGTGTCCCCCATCAGAGCCCCCCCACAGCAGGTGTCCCCATCAGAGCCCCCCACAGCAGGTGTCCCCCATCAGAGCCCCCCACAGCAGGTGTCCCCCATCAGAGCCCCCCACAGCAGGTGTCCCCCATCAGAGCCCCCCACAGCAGGTGTCCCCAAAGATCAGTACTTGTCCAATAGATCCCTGTAGCTTGGGCGCGCTGGGAGCAGAAGCACATTACAGGGGGTGGGGGCATACGTGGCATGTTTGGTTACTTGGAGGGTGGCACTCGGAGAGCATTTCTGGGAGTGCACGGATGATTGGCAGCAGCTCCGGCCAACCCAGAAGCCTCTCATCACATCGCCTATGGGAGAAAAGCCGACGCACGCAGAGATGGCGGGGCAGACAGGAGACTGCTCCATGCACACCGGACAGAATTAATTAGTGGAGCCTAGTGCCTAAACGTGTTCCGGTAATGGGCTCCGCTGTGGTACCCAGCCCGGATTCCGGGGACAGAGGGAGGTATACGCTCTTGTCAGTTGCCAGCGGAGAGAGCATGCGGGATGGGGAACTGCAGCACCCGCTACATGCGCTCTGCCTCTGGACACAGACAAGGAGGAGGGAGGGGAGCACTTTGGAGCTTCGGCGCCCCCACCTCTGCAGCGCCTGGGTGCGGAGCACCCCGTGTACCCTGCCTAGGATCTCGGCCCTGCTCATAACTTACTTCTGAGCCCTCGTTAAAGCCTACACACGACCGTTTTTCACGACGAGAAAAAATAGGGCAGGTTCTTAAACGCTCTGGAGCCCACACACGATCGTTTTTCACGACCAATAAAAAAAAATGGCATTTTTCTCGTCATGAAAAATGGTCGCGTGTACGCGGCACAAGGCTACATTCATACGGGTGTGTGTGAATAGTTTGCTGCCTCAACACTCTGTGCTACGACCGCATACAGACCGGCCGATTATTTGCGGCGGGTGTGTGTTTTGCCAAAACTGCTCATCAACGCCAACCCATTGTAGGGCAGCTGTGATTGGCCCTTTACCCCGATCTGTGATCAGCTTTGTGGAAAAGGACACAGTGGACACAGAGTGCGCCCGATGCGTGCCCGGGTTCTGGGAGGACGTCCATGGCCTCCCAGAACAGGAGGACCGTGCTATAGCCGTCTTTCGGGCTATAGCACATGGTTGGCAAGCGGTTAAGTTAACATTGATACCTGCTACAGATCGCAACTGCAGTGCAGGAAATATGCACGGAACGCAGGTTCCCTGCACTGCATTTTGTCATGAACTGGACCATAGATATTTTTATTTATTTTTTTAACCACTTCCATACCAGGCACTTACGCACCTTCCTGCCCAAGCCAATTTTCAGCTTTTAGCGCTGTCGCAATTTGAATGGCAATTGCGCGGTCATGCTACACTGTACCCAAATAAATTTTTTATCATTTTGTTCCCACAAATAGAGCTTTCTTTTGGTGGTATTTGATCACCTCTGCGATTTTTATTTTTTGCGCAACAACTAAAAAAAGACCGAAATTTTTAAAAAACATTTTTATTTATTTTTCCTGTTAATTTTTTTTGTAAACAAGTAAGTTTTCTTCTTCAATTATGGGCACTGATATGGCGGCACTGATGGGCACCGATGAGGTGGCACTGATGGGCACTGATAGGCGGCGCTGGTATGCTGCACTGATGGGCATTCATAGGAGAAAAAGACTGGACAGCCGCACTTCCACGAAATTCTTAAAATGTTGCTTTTAATAGTAAAAAATGGAAACAGCACTACAAGTCACAGCAGACAGTGGGGTGGATAACTGACGCGTTTCACACTGGGGTATCAGAGATTAGTAAGCGCTGATACCCCAGTGCGAAACGTGTCAGCTATCCACCCCACTGTCTGCTGTGACTTGTAGTGCTGTTTCCATATTTTACTATTAAAAGCAACATTTTAAGAATTTCGTGGAAGTTCGGCTGTCCAGTCTTTTTCTCCAGTCTTCGCTCTGAGAGGACACTGATTGCTGAGTGCACTCATCTGGAGCGGCAGTTTCCCTTTTCTCTACTGATGGGCATTCATAGGCGGCACTGGGCACTCATAGGCGACACTGATGGGCACTCATGGGTGGCACTTATGGGTGACACTGATGGGTACTTATGGGTGGCACAGATGGGAACTGATAGGTGGGCACTGGGCATAGATGGGCACTAAGAGGTGTCACTGATGGACACTGGGTGGCACTGATGGCATTGCTGGGCATCATTTGAGTCAGTGCCCATGTTGCCAGTCAGTGCCCATTTGTGGGCACTGATTGGCATTGATTGTGTTAAAAAAAATATTGTGTTTTTTTTGTGGCTATTTTTGCTTTATTGAGCACCGGGGGGGCACTCCCTGGTGGTCCGCTGTTGGCATCCGTGGGGGGGCTGCGCTGATAAACAATCAGCGCGAACCCCCCCTGTCAGTAGGGTTGCCACCTCATCCCTTTAAAACAGAACACATATGAATTACACAGGTTCTGAGGCTAATTTAATTTAGATAAGGCTCCACTTGAGTTCAATTTCCACCTTAATCAGCCACAGAACCTGTGTAATTCATATGTGTTCTGTTTTAAAGGGATGAGGTGGCAACCCTACCCGTCAGGAGAGCCGCCGATCGGCTCTCCTCTACTCGTGTCTGTCAGATGCGAGTGAGGAAGAGCCGATCAACGGCTCTTCCTGTTTACATCGAGATCAGCCGTGATTGGACATGGCTGATCACGTGGTAAAGAGGCTCCGCCGGAGGATCTTTACCGAGATCGGAGATGCAGGGTGTCAGACCGACACCCCGCATCACCGATCGCCGCGCTGCGCGCCCCCACAGGCGCGCGTCAGCATGTAATCCTGCAGGACGTCAATAGACATCCAGTCAGGATTGCACAACCACTTCCCGGACGTCAATTGACTATTGACCGGACGGGAAGTGGTTAAGCAGCCTTTCTTCTGGCAGGAGTTGTGGTGTTCAGAGGAGACAAGCAAACACCCCGTGGTGTGCATGAGGCCTGAACGCTGTACAAATAAACATTCCTGCATGACTTTATGTGACATCAATCTTCTTTTTTCAGACGATCCAGCCTACGCATCACTGGATGATTATAGATTGTAGCAATAGCCAAGAACGTAAGTAAGCTGAGTGTAAATATTGTACAGATGTAACATAACTAGAATGTTTATTAAAGCGGAGTTCCACCCAAAAATGGAACTTCCGCTTTTCGGAACCCTCCCCCCCCCTCCGGTGTCGCATTTGGCACCATTCAGGGTGGAGGGTGGTGAAGATACCTGTAAGACAGGTATTTGCACCACTTTTCTGGGTATCGACTCCCGCGGGAGTCACACCCCTTCGCATCTTCCCCCCCCTCCCCCGCTGTCTTCTGGGAAACACACTGGGCTAGATTCAGGTACAATTGCGCTTTTTTTACGGAAACGCAGGGCAACGTTTTTGCCCTGCGCCCCCGCAAATTTACTGCGCTGCCCTTGATTCACGGAGCAGTAGCTCCGTAAATTGCGAGGGCGCGCCGGCAAAATTGCCCGGCGTAAGCGCGCGCAATGTAAATAATCCCGCCGGGGGCGGGAATAATTTAAATTAGGCGCGCTCCCGCGCCGAGCGTACAGCGCATGCTCCGTCGGGAAACTTTCCCGACGTGCATTGCGGCAAATGACGTTGCAAGGACGTCATTTGCTTCAAAGTGAACGTGAATGGCGTCCAGCGCCATTCACGAATCACTTAGGCAAACTACGTAAATTTGAAATTTCGCGACGCGGGAACGGCGGGTATACGTAACATTGGCTGCCCCTGCTAATAGCAGGGGCAGCCTTACGCGAAAAACGCCGTACGGAAACAACGTAAACTGCGTACGCAGGGCTCGCGTAACGTTGTGAATCGGTGTTAGTATGCAATTTGCATACTATACGCTGAGCACAATGGGAACGCCACCTAGCGGCCATCGTAAGAATGCAGCCTAAGATATGCGGGCATAAGAGCCTTATGCCGCGCATATCTTAGGCTGCAGTCGGCGTAACGAGGTTCCTGAATCAGGAGCATTCGTTACGCCGTGGCAAGTAAGCAATTGCGCTGTGTAACTATGGTTACACAGGCGCAATTGCTTCTTGAATCCAGCCCACTGTTCCCAGGAGAGAGCGGGGACCAGTGACAGCGCCGCGCTACTCTCGCATGTGCAGTAGGGAACCGGGCAGTGAGCTGCAAGGCTTCACTTCCTGATTCCCTCACCAAGGATGGCGGCGGCAGCATGCCTCGTCTGGCGACTTTGCCGGCACGCTGGACAGGTAAGTGTTCATTTTTTAAAAGTCAGCAGCTGCAGTATTTGAAGCTGCTGGCTTTTTAGAAAAAAATTCAGGGGGTCCTCTGCTTTAAGACCTGATCAGAAAAAAAAAAAGGATTTGAAATGCTGACAGATTGGGTCAGGTTTTGTTGAATTGATTCATTTATTAACCACTTGGCGCCCAGAGGCCGTCGTATGACGTCCTGGGCTTTGTGGGGGATATCTGAATTATGGGTGCAGCTACTGGCATCATTCAGATATCAGCCGGCGATTCCCTACACCAGGGGTCTCCAAACATTCTAAACAAAGGGCCGGTTTATTGTCCTTCAGACTCTTGGAGGGCCGGACTTTGGCCAGCGGGAGTGGAAATTTTCCTGGCATCATTGGCCCGGATTCAGAGAGCAATTGCGCCTGCGTAACCACAGTTACGCAGCGCAATTGCTTACTTGCCCGGGCGTAACGAGTGTTCTGTATTCAGAAAGCTCGTTACGCCGACTGCAGCCTAAGATATGCGTGGCATAAGGCTCTTATGCCCGCATATCTTAGGCTGCATTCTTGCGATGGCCGCTAGGGGGCGTTCCCGTAGTGGTCAGCGTATAGTATGCAAATTGCATACTAACGCCGATTCACAACGTTACGCGAGCCCTGCGTACGCAGTTTACGTCGTTTGCGTACAGCGGTTTTTTGCGTAAGGCTGCCCCTTCTATAGCAGGGGCAGCCAATGCTAAAGTATACCCGTCGTTCCCGCGTCGCGAAATTTGAAATGTACGTCGTTTGCGCAAGTGAATCGTGAATGGTGCTGGACGCCATTCACGTTCACTTTGAAGCAAATGACGTCCTTGCGACGTCATTTACCGCAATGCACGTCGGGAAAGTTTCCCGACGGAGCATGCGCACTACGCTCGGCGCGGGAACGCGCCTAATTTAAATGATTCCCGCCCCCTATGGGATCATTTAAATTGCGCACGCTTACGCTGGGCATTTTGCCGGAGCGCCCTCGCAATTTACGGAGCTACTGCTCCGTGAATCGAGGGTAGCGCAGAAAATTTGCGAGGGCGCAGGGCAAAAACGGGGCCCTGCGCCTACGTAAAAAATGCGCATATCTTACTGAATCTACCCCACTGTTAGTAAACATCTGTTATTAGGGGGAGGGATAGTGCCCCATTGCTGGTATCATAGGGAGGAAAAGTGCTCTATTAGTTGTGTCAGTGGGAGAAATGGGGCTCCATTGTTGGGCCGGGCAGAGCACTGCGCCCTGAGCCCACCCTGTTGTGTGACATTAGTGAATTCATATTCGCTAATGTCTTCCTGTTTCTCCGGCCTGGGACACGGGGGGAAGTCGCAGCCGCCACCTGCATGGGGTAAGTGGGGGGGGCCCGGGGAGTCCCTCTGCCCCGTTGGGCTTCAAAGCGGAGCAGGTAGGGCGGGCTGTGTGGGAGGACCCCCTCACACACCCACCATTGCCACCCGGGGCATGGAGAAAGGTGGCAGATTGCCTCTGGGGGAGGCCTGCCTACTCTCAACTCCTGCAGTCCGGCTCCTCTCTCGGTTACACGCACAAAATACACTTAAGAAAAAAAAAAGTGGGGGGGCCCGGTATCCCAGAGTGAGTGAGCCAGCGACTGGGGGTGGGGGTGTGTATGGTGTGCAATGGTGGGGTCGAGCAACGATCGGGGGGGGGGGAGGGTTAGTGTGGGGTGGCAGGCTGGAGTGACGGAGGGGGAGATGTCTGTGTTCAGGTCTGTCTGCCGCCCCCCGACCAATGGAGCACCAGCCGCCACTGATGGCAGTGCTTCCATATATGGGTTCAAGGAAGAGGGAAGAAAAAGAGCAAAAGCACTTAAAGCGGAGTTCCACCTAAAAATGGAACTTCCGCTTAACCCACTCCTCGCCCCCTTACATGCCACATTTGGCATGTCATTTTTTTGGGGGGGGGGGGTGGGGGCTTCAGGAGAAGGGGACTTCCTGTCCCACTTCCTCCTTCCGCCGAGGGGCTGGTAAGGCGATTAGCTTAATCGCCTTATTGCAGCCCCTCCCTGTAGGCGAACGCCTGTCCAATCGGACGGCGCCGCTCGCGCATGCGCAGTGGGTGCCCGGCCGTGAAGCCGAAAGATGTCACTGCCGTGTGCCCACACTAGGAATGAAGACGCCAGCTGGCGAGGGGGGGCGAGGAGCGGAGCCCCGGCCGGCGCGTCGCTGAAGCCGTGGAGCAGGTAAGTGTCTGTTTATTAAAAGCCAGCAGCTACACTTTTTATAGCTGCTGACTTTTAATAAGCATTAAAAAAGGCTGGAACTCCCCTTTAAATGTTAATAACTCAGGCCCTTATAACAAATAAATACAAATATAATGAAACTTATTTTCTTTTTTTTGTCCCCCAGGTGATGGATTTGGAAAGTCGTTCACCTGTACCCTCCTCCCTCTCAGGAATGAAGATATACTGCAGTTATTATATTTTTTAGGTGTTTTGTTTAGAAAGCTATTTATAAAGAGGCTGATTAACTATCGGCTACTGCAATCAAGACGGCTCCCTGGAATTTCAATAAAACACAAGTCGGGGGCAATCATGCAAGGTCCAGTTTTTACAAGCAGCGTGAAACATTGCAGCATTCATAGTGCCAACTGAGCACTGGGTGCAGAAAAACTGGGCATCGTTCTTCTCAGGGATTACCAACCAACGCCCTTGGGGCTATTGACTTGAAAAGCACATGGACATAAGAGTCAATAGAATGTGTCCGGCTCAACCTGGAATGTATTCTTACAGATCACCACTAGAGGGCTTCATGGTTAAAAAAAATAAAAAAAAAATAAACTCATTATTGCCTGTCAAATAAGCAGCTTGTCTTATGTAAAGGGCGATGTCAAGGGATTGTTGTATACATTTTTATTTTAGAAAATAAGTGAAATTGGAGAACTCTCCATATATGCCATGAAGCTGAACTGCAGAATTCAATAATCAAGGACCTTGTTTTGTCCCTTTGTAGATGCTGGATCTGCTCTCCATCTCTCTGGGCTCCTATGAATGCAGGCCATTGCCACCTTGGGGGCCCAGTGATAGCAGAGGATTTTTGAGCTCTGTTTTGCATGTTCTGAGCCTAAGTGGCATCCAATGGGCTATATTACCCAGGAGAAAAAACCCTTAAAGCGGAGTTCCGGCCACAATTTCACTTTTTAAATATAAATACCCCTGTAATACACAAGCTTAATGTATTCTAGTAAAGTTAGTCTGTAAACTAAGGTCCGTTTTGTTAGGTTGTTACAGCATTTAGACACTTTATAAAATAGAAATTGACTGGGGCCATCTTGAGTGTGGGCATCATGAAGCCAGACTGTATGACTTCCTGGATTTCAGCCTTGCAGATCTCGCACATGCTCAGTGCTGCACAAGCAGTGTCAGATCAGGTTTCAGCACCTGTGCTGTCCAAGTCACATGATTCTTTGAAACTGGGGAGTGCACAGACTCCTGGAAAGTTACACCCACTACATTCCCAGGAGTCTGTGCGGTGTAGGTTAGGAAGCATTAAGCACCTAGGTGCAGGAAGTGGGAAGATTAACTATTCTGCCTAGCAACAACACTTCTAAAAAAAAAAAAAAATTTGTAAAGGACTAATGACATTTTTTTAAAACTACTGATGTAATGTTATATTTATGGGTGGAACTCCACTTTAAACAGGCTGTAGTCCCCTACAGCAGTTTTTCTCAACACCAGTCCTCAAGGCGCTCCCCCAACTAGAGTTGCCACCTCATCCCTTTAATCCAGAACACATATTAATTACACAGGTTCTGTGGCTGATTAAGGTGGTAATACTCGGTGCCTTATCTGCATCAAACCAGCCTCAGAACCCGTGTATTTATTATGTGTCCTGGATTAAAGGGATGAGGTGGGCCACTCGACTCCCAACA
The DNA here is from genome assembly GCF_905171775.1 of Rana temporaria. Lineage (NCBI taxonomy): Eukaryota > Metazoa > Chordata > Amphibia > Anura > Ranidae > Rana > Rana temporaria. The sequence goes on along the minus strand of NC_053489.1, from coordinate 35,042,124 downwards.
GGTCATGTTTTTAGGCCTTCCATTATTTTGCACAGGTGATTTGATCCGTTTCACTGCCTTAATAATTACTAGAAATGTGCACACTGAAATATTTTGTTTCGTAATTTCGTTTTTGTCCAAAAAATAAATTTGTTTAGTTACTCCCGAAATTCGTTTTTATTTATTTTGTTTTTCATAAAAAAAATGCATTCATCCAAAATCCAAATTAAGGTTGAATCTGTCATTGAAGGCTTATGGTGTCTGTCGAATGTTCTAAGAATAAGAAGGAAAAAAAATATAAAAAATTCGACAGAATCTTTAAAAAAAAATCTTCATGTTTCTCTATGTCGAATCTTCATGTCTCTCTATGTCGAATCTTCATGTTTCTCTATGTCGAATCTTCATGTCTCTCTATGTCGAATCTTCATGTTTCTCTATGTCGAATCTTCATGTCTCTCTATGTCGAATCTTCATGTCTCTCTATGTCGAATCTTCATGTCTCTCTATGTCGAATCTTCATGTCTCTCTATGTCGAATCTTCATGTTTCTCTATGTCGAATCTTCATGTCTCTCTATGTCGAATCTTCATGTCTCTCGATGTCGAATCTTTATGTCTCTCTATGTCGAATCTTCATGTCTCTCTATGTCGAATCTTCATGTTTCTCTATGTCGAATCTTCATGTCGAATCTTCATGTTTCTCTATGTCGAATCTTCATGTCTCTCTATGTGGAATCTTCATGTCTCTCTATGTCGAATCTTCATGTCTCTCTATGTCGAATCTTTATGTCTCTCTATGTCGAATCTTCATGTCTCTCTATGTCGAATCTTTATGTCTCTCTATGTCGAATCTTCATGTCTCTCTATGTCGAATCTTCATGTCTCTCTATGTCTAATCTTCATGCCTCTCTATGTCGCATCTTCATGTCTCTCTATGTCGAATCTTCATGTTTCTCTATGTCGAATCTTCATGTTTCTCTATGTCGCATCTTCATGTCTCTCTATGTCTAATCTTCATGCCTCTCTATGTCGCATCTTCATGTCTCTCTATGTCGAATCTTCATGTTCCTCTATGTCGAATCTTCATGTTTCTCTATGTCGAATCTTTTCTCTCTATGTCGAATCTTTTCTCTTTATGTAGAAAAATATTGGACTAATAGAGTTAAGGTTAGGCACAATTAAGGTCGAATCTGTCATTAAAAGGCTTATGGTGTCTGTCGAATGTTCTAAGAAGAAGAAGAAAAAAAGAAAAAAAAAAAGAAGATTCGACAGAATCTTTAAAAAAAAAAAATTTGTCTCTTCATGTCTCTCTATGTCGAATCTTCATGTCTCTCTATGTCTAATCTTTTCTCTCTATGTCAAATCTTCTTCATGTCTCTATAATGTTGAATCTTTTTTCTCTATCGAATCTTTTCTCTTTATGTAGAATAATATTGGACTAATAGAATTAAGGTTAGGCACATTCGACCGCAACGAAAACGAAAATAAAGCATTTATGTCGGATCTTTTGGTTTTGGTTTCCTGTGCTTTCTTTATCGTTTGTTAAAACGATAACGAAAATACCTGAAATTCGGACGAAAATGCATTGGGACGAAAATGAATGCACATGTCCAGTAATTACCACAGCCATTTCATCTGGGGTAAATCCTAAAAAACATGACCTGTTGGTACACCTTGAGGACTGGCGTTGAGAAACACTGCCCTACAGCATCGGGCTCAACAACTAGGGTTGCCAACCATCCCTTTATACCCAAACACCTTTGAATTACACAGGTTCTGAGGCTAATGAAATGCAGATAAGGCACAGAGTGGGTTTTAATTACAATTTTAATCAGCCACAGAACCAGTGTGATTCATATGTGTTCAGGTTTTAGGCTTCATTCACACTTGGCGGACTCCGTCGCTACGGAGTCCGCCTGCTCCCGTCAGCTCAGCGGGAGATCAGTCCGCAGATCTCCGCTGAGCCGACGGATGACAAGCTCCTCTCTGCTCACTGAGCGGGGAGGGGCTTGTCGGGCACCGCTGTGTCCCTATGGAGCGATCTGATGAAAACGGACAGCATGTCCATTTTCATAAGATCTTACTAGATCTGATCCGCATGGACGGATGGGACGTGGCCCCCATATGTCTGTTTTTAGCGGGGTCGGATGTCAGCGGACATGTCTCCGCTGACATCCGACGCTCCATAGCGATGCATGGAGCGCCCGTTCAGGTCCGCGACAGACTGACCCGAACGGCCAAGTGTGAATGAGGCCTAAAGGGATGAGGGTGACAACCCGAGCTCAAAATAGAGTTACAAGTCTTAGCGTCCAATCCCAGGAAGGGTAAAAGCTCTCCCTTGCAGAGGGGCTGAACCCGCAGTGCTAAGGTTACCTGAACACATCTGTCTAGGGCAGTGGTCATTACCCTGTCCTCAGGGCCCATAACAGGCCAGGTTTTATGTATTACCTTGGGGAGATGCAGACTAGAATACTGCAATCACGGAGCAGCAAATGATATCACCTGTCATGTATTTCAGTTATCTAGCAAACCTGGCCTGTTAGTGGCCCCTGAGGACAGGAGTTGATGACCACTGGTTAGGGCAGAGGTCTCCAAACTTTCCAAACAGGGGGCAGTTTACTGTCTCTAAGACATTAGGGGGGCCGGACTGTGGCCATTTGGGAGTAAAAAAGGGCCCAACATCAGTGGGAGGAGTTGGTGTCAGTGGTAGGAATTGTACCCCCATCATTGGTGTCCTTTTGCCCCATTGTTGTGTAATTGTGAGGAATTGTGCCCCCTCAATGGTCTCAGTGGGGGAGGGATTAATTAAGTTGGTATTAGTGGATGAAATGCCCCAAGGGCCTGATAAAGCAAGCAAAGGGCCACATTGGCCCCCGGGCCCGCAGTTTGGAGACCACTGGTTTAGGGGATGCTAAAAGTACTTTTTCCTACCTGATCGTCCACTCCTTGGAAAACGGCTCAGCCCCCCCCCCCCCCCCCCCGGGCTCTGGCAGTGCATTGTCCTCTGTGTCCTCATCAACCCAAAGCCAAAGAGGACTGTGGTCACTGCATTGGTCTGATAATGTTAGATCTATCACGGGCGCTGTTACAAATCACTGGCAGTACAGCTGACCCCACTCTCCATCCTGAAGCAATTCTTTGTAGCCTGCGGGAGCCATAGAGAGGGATAGAAGAAGAAACTGTCAGAAGCTGCTGGAAGGCTCTGACAGCAAAAGGAAGGAGATTATCTACAGGAAGGGTGGATTGGTTGCTACAAGGGGCATGTACTAGGACAGATCCCATGTATCCCCCCCCCTCGCAGCAGAAAGCTGATGGGAGGGGAGAGGAGATTAAAGCGGATGTGCGTCCTCTTAAAAAAAAAATTAAAGCCAGCAGCTACAAATGCTGCAAGCTGCTGACTTTTAATATTAGGACACTTACCTGTCCTGGAGTCCAGCGAACGTCCGCAGCAGAGGACGAGTGATCGCTTGTCACTCTGCTGCCCCCCCGCCATCCTTGGTGAGGGAACCAGGAAGTGAAGCGCTCCGGTTTCATGGCCCGGTTCCCTACGGCACATGCGCGAGTCGCGCCGCGCCTGCCGATTGGCTCCCGCTGTGTACTGGGAGCCGAGTGTTCCCAGAACACAACGGGGGGCGTCGGGAGGTGACGTCATGCCCGCAGTCTACCCGAGACTGTGTGCAAATACCTGTCTTACCTGAAAGGTGTTAAATGTGACACCGGAGGTGGGAAGGGTTTCGATTAGCGGGAGTTCCACTTTAGGGTGGAGCTCCGCTTTAAACCAGCAAAACTGCAAGGAAGGTGGGGGGGGGGCTGGGAAGCAGGGGTAATCCAATCATGGTCAGGAGGGGGTGATCAGTGTGGCAGGGGGGCAATTACAGGAACTAATCCCCTGTATGGCTCTCCCTGCAGCAGCTGAAAGCCAGTGGAAGCGAGAGAAGAAGCTGTCAGAGCTGCTGGAAGCTCCTGACAGCAAAGGGAAGGAGATTATCTACAGGAGGGGTGATTGGTGCTGCAGGGGGCATTTACTAGGACAGTTCTTATGTATCCCCCCCCCCCAGCAGAAAGCTGATGGGAGGGAGAGGATATTAAGCCAGCAGCACTGCAAGGGAGGTGGGGCGGGTCATACAGGGGGGCCTGGGCAACTGAGGCAGGGTAATCCAATCATGGACAGGAGGGGGTGATCAGTGTGGCAGGGGGGCAATTACAAGAACTAATCCCATGTATGGCTCTCCCTGCAGCAGCTGAAAGCCAGGGAGGAGAAAAGACAAAGCTGTTAGTGTTTCTGGAAGGCCCTGACTGCAAAGGAAAGGAGATTATCTACAGGAGGGGTGATCTGCAGGGGGCATTTACTAGGACAGATCCCATGTAGTCCCTGTGACGGTATCGGTATGATATCCCCGTCAAGCATTCCCTCCTCTCCATACAAGAACATCACAGGATTCCCCACACATGAGTCAAGACTGGATGCTGGAACCAAGACACTTTGTTAACACAAAAACTCAGCTTATATGTGGTTACAGCCTGTTAGGAACGCCCCCCTCACACAGTGGGGTTTCCCATACAGATTATAGGAGACAAGTCGGAGCCGACCCTGCAGACACGTTTCTTTAGATAAAGACATCACTGGAGTTAATTACTACACTGAAGCAATCAGAATAATTAACATACTACTTCTCTAATCATTTAGCCTGATGATACAATACACATCTTTTAAGGGTAAACACAGATCTTCTTTACACAACACAATAGATCAATTAACGTTTAGAATAGTGAGGGGACATTAGCACGTCAATAACCTGTCAGAGGAATGAATCACACATGAAATTCCTTTCTACCTCTACCCATGGCTAGCAGGGAGCAGTACACTGAGACATATAGGCAAATGTATCACAATGGCCCCCCTTTTGCTCCCTGCTCCGGCAAATCCGGTTGGACCTTCCCTGGTCCAGTAGGGTTGACGGGTTCAGAGCTTTTAGTCCGAGGTTAACTCCGTTTGGCATGACTGACCTCCCTTGACAACTGCTTCAGACTCAGGTATGTCACCGGGTCGTCAGATCACACGCCGGTCAGTCCCCAAGTCTTTGTGCGATCTGCAAAGTCACCAGAAGTCAGTGTGAGGACAGCGAATGGGTCTGTGCGCCGCCGTCTAGGTGTCCCGCTATGGGAGGGGGCAGGTTATGGCTCTGAAGTGACAATCACAGGAGATTCATAAAAAGGAAAAGTTATATTTGTTGTAGCACTGGTGCTCAGAGTCCGGGGGGGGGGAGAGAGGGGACTCAGAGCCCCATAAGGTCAGCCACCCCCTGCTCCCTCCGCACGCCGGTTCTCCTCTTGGAGCTCTCCAGCTCCATCTCCAGTTCATGGAGCCTGGGGGGTCAGCCTGCTGTGACCTCAGGTGGTTGTTCTCCTCCTCCATGCGGCTTATGCACTCCTCCAGCTCTATGTACTCACGGATCAGCTCCTGCTTGCTCATGTCCTGCAGGCTCTCCACGTGGTCCTTCATCATCAGGAACTGGGTGGTGGTGTAAGGGGCCACCGGTGGGCCCTTGGCGAACATCTCGGCCCGCATCTGGGACGCCCGCTGCGACTCCCTCTCCTCCAGTCGCTTCTTCTCTCCCAGGTCAGCTTGTTATACGGCTTCCAGGACCTCTTCTTCTTGAAGGGTGGCCGGCGGTGCCTCTTTCTGCCCAGCTCCCTCCAGGGCCCCTCCGGCTCAGGGCTGGAGCCCATGACCAGCTGACAATGGTGTTCCCTGTTGTCCGTAATAGCAGATTGTACCATGAGGGCTTCGTAAGGGGTGCCCAATGGTTCTTCCCGACCCCGCTCCTGGGGATCCCAAGCCGAGTCTACACAATGGGCTGCTGCTGGTGGGCGGTACCCAGGTTGAGACCAATTTGACCTGGTGTTGTCATTCATGGGGCAATTCTGCTTGAAGTGACCCAACTGTTTGCACCGGAAGCAGCGTTGTTCGTTGTCCTCCTGGCGT